>NC_045611.1:4967500-6167500 GCF_009762305.2 Zalophus californianus | reverse complement strand
ATTGTATCACGTTGATTGATTTGTGGATGTTGAACCAACCTTGCAGCCCAGGGCTAAATCCCACTTGGTCGTGGTGAATAATCCTTTTAATGTACTGTTGGATCCTATTGGCTAGTATTTTGGTGAGAATTTTTGCATCCATGTTCATCAAGGATATTGGTCTGTAATTCTCCTTTTTGATGGGGTCTTTGTCTGGTTTTGGGATCAAGGTAATGGTGGCCTCATAAAACGAGTTTGGAAGTTTTCCTTCCATTTCTATTTTTTGGAACAGTTTCAGGAGAAAAGGTATTAATTCTTCTTTAAATGTCTGGGAAGCTTCCCCTGGGAAGCCATCTGGCCCTGGGCTTTTGTTTCTCGGGAGATTTTTGATGACTGCTTCAATTTCCTTAGTGGTTATAGGTCTGTTCAGGTTTTCTATTTCTTCCTGGTTCAGTTTTGGTAGTTGATACATCTCTAGGAATGCATCCATTTCTTCCAGGTTGTCTAATTTGCTGGCATCTAGTTGCTCATAATATGTTCTTATAATTGTTTGTATTTCTTTGGTGTTGGTTGTGATCTCTCCTCTTTCATTCATGATTTTGTTGATTTGGGTCATTTCTCTTTTCTTTTTGATCAGTCTGGCCAGGGGTTTATCAATCTTGTTAATTCTTTGAAAGAACCAGCTCCTAGTTTCGTTGATCTGTTCTACTGTTCTTTTGGTTTCTATTTCATTGATTTCTGCTCTGATCTTTATTATTTCTCTTCCCTTGCTGGGTTTAGGCTTTATTTGCTGTTTTTTCTCTAGCTCCTTTAGGTGTAGGGTTAGGTTGTGTATTTGAGACCTTTCTTGTTTCTTGAGAAAGGCTTGTATTGCTATATACTTTCCTCTTAAGACTGCCTTTGCTGCATCCCAAAGATTTTGAACAGTTGTGTTTTCATTTTCATTGGTTTCCATGAGTTTTTTTAATTCTTCTTTAATTTCTTGGTTGACCCATTCATTCTTTAGTAGGATGCTCTTTAGCCTCCATATATTTGAGTTCTTTCCGACTTTCCTCCTGTGATTGAGTTCAGTTTCAAAGCATTGTGGTCTGAAAATATGCAGGGAATGATCCCAATCTTTTGGTACTGGTTGAGACCTGATTTGTGACCTAGGATGTGATCAATTCTGGAGAATGTTCCATGGGCACTAGAGAAGCATGTGTATTCCGTTGCTTTGGGATGGAATGTTCTGAATATGTCTGTGAAGTCCATTTGGTCCAGTGTGTTGTTTAAAGTCTTTATTTCCTTGTTGATCTTTTGCTTAGATGACCTGTCCATTTCAGTGAGGGGGGTGTTAAAGTCCCCCACTATTATTTTATTGTTGTTAGTGTGTTTGTGTGCTTTTGTTATTAATTGCCTTATATAATTGGCTGCTCCCATGTTAGGGGCACAGATATTTACAATTATTAGATCTTCTTGGTGGATAGACCCTTTAAGTAGGATATAGTGTCCTTCCTCATCTCTTATTACAGTCTTTGGTTTAATATCTAATTTGTATGATATAAGGATTGCCACAGCAGCTTTCTTTTGGTGTCCATTAGCATAGTAAATGGTTTTCCACCCCCTCACTTTCAATCTGGGGGTGTCTTTGGGTCTAAAATGAGTCTCTTGCAGACAGCAGATCGATGGGTCTTGTTTTTTTATCCAATCTGATAGCCTGTGTCTTTTGATTGGGGCATTTAGCCCATTTACATTCAGGGTAACTATTGAAAGATATGAATTTAGTGCCATTGTATTGCCTGTAAGGTGACTGTGACTGTATATTGTCTGTGTTCCTTTCTGGTCTATGCTGCTTTTAGGCTCTCTCGTTGCTTAGAGGACCCCTTTCAATATTTCTTGTAGGGCTGGTTTCGTGTTTGGAAATTCCCTTAGTTTTTGTTTGTCCTGGAAGCTTTTTATCCCTCCTTCTATTTTCAATGACAGCCTAGCTGGATATAGTATTCTTGGCTGCATATTTTTCTCGTTTAGTGCTCTGAAGATATCATGCCAGCCCTTTCTGGCCTGCCAGGTCTCTGTGGATAGGTCTGTTGCCCCTCTAATGTTTCTACTATTGTAGGTTACATATCTCTTTTCCGAGCTGCTTTCAGGATTTTCTCTTTGTCTCTGAGACTCATAAGTTTTACTATTAGATGTCGGGTATTGACCTATTTTTATTGATTTTGAGAGGGGTTCTCTGTGCCTCCTGGATTTTGATGCCTGTTTCCTTCCCCAAATTAGGGAAGTTCTCTGCTATTATTTGCTCCAATATACCTTCTGCTCCTCTCTCTCTTTCTTCTTCTTCTGGGATCCCAATTATTCTAATGTTGTTTCATCTTATGGTATCACTTATCTCTCGAATTCTGCCATCGTGATCCAGTAGTTGTTTATCTGTCTTTTTCTCAGCTTCTTTATTTTCCATCATTTGGTCTTCTATATCACTGATTCTCTCTTCTGCCTCATTTATCCTATCAGTTAGCACCCCCATTTTTGATTGCATCTCATTAATAGCCTTTTTGATTTTGACTTGGTTAGATTTTAGTTCTTTTATTTCTCCAGAAAGTTTCTCTAATAATTTCCATGCTTTTTTCGAGCCCAGCTAGTATCTTTAAAATCATCATTCTGAAACCTAGGTCCAACATCATACTAATGTCAGTATTGAGTAGGTCCCTGGCAGTCAGTAGTACCTCTTGTTCTTTTTGTTGAGGTGATTTTTTCTGTCTTGTCATTTTGTCCATAGGAGATTAGATGAATGAGAAAACAAAATGCTAACAGGGTAACAATGTCCCCAGAAAATATACTCTAAACAAATCAGAAAAGACCTGAAGCCAGTGGAAAAGAAAGGGAAGGGAAGAAAAAAGGAAAAGAAAAAAAAAGAAAAAGAAAAAGATAAAAACAAACAAAAACAGAACAAAACAAAACAAAAAAACAGAATATGATCAAATATGATCAGGCTGGTGCATAGATCAGTGCCACACACTAGATTTTGGGTGTATTTTGGTCTGTTAGAAGAAAGTGCCTCCCAAATTTTTAAAGAAAGAAAAACTTATATATGTACAAAAATGAGGGTTGATACGATGAAGGGATGGAATATGACTGTAAAGATGAAAAGTATAAAAAATTTTATAAAAGAAATTGATAAGAAGTTGTTTGAAAAAAGAAAGAGGAATGAAAAAAATAAAAGAAAAAAAGGGAGAGAATGTGATCAGGTAGGAGTCTAGAACAGAGCCATACACTAGAGCTTTAGGGTATATTTTGATCTGTTAGGAGACACTGTATCTCAAAATTTTACAGAGAGAACAACTTATATATATATATATGCCAAAATAAGGGTAACTACTGTGAAGGGATAGAATATGACTCTAAAAATGAAAAATAAAAATGTTTTTTAAAAAAGGGATTGTTAAGATGTTGGTTGAAAAAGGGAAAATGAAAAATTCCACAAAAAATACAGTTAAAAAAATTAACTTTGAAAGACTAAAGAATCATGGTAAAATAGCCATGAATTCTATGTGCAGTATTCCCCTAGCGCTGGAGTTCTCCCATTCTCCTTATCGGCAAACTTGGTCTTGGCTGGCTGGCTGTTCGTGCTGATCTTCTGGGGGAGGGGCCTGTTGCTGTGGTTCCCAAATGTCTTTGCCGGAGGCGGAGTTGCCCTGCCCTTGCTGGTCCCAGCTAAGTAATCTGCTCGGGTTTGCTCTCGGGAGCTTTTGTTCCCTGCAAGCTCTCGGTACAGCTTTGGAGGAGGAGAGTGAAAATGGCGGCCTCCCAGTCTCGGCCCTGGAGGAGCCGAGAACTCAGGGCCCCACTCCTCAGTGAGCCCCCAGAGAAAAGCAGTCAGTCACTCCCGTCTCCCCGGTCTCCGTCTGCACTCCGTGGTCACCTGGCCTGTGACCGAGTGTTTCTATCTCTGGCACCCGACCCCGTGTGGAGTCTCCAAACCCAGCAGATCCCTGCGGTACGCTCCCGCGCCGCTCCTCCCGGGGGAGGAAGGGGAGTCTCCCCGGATCTGCCGCTTGTTGGGTCCCTGCTGGAGGAGCAGTGGCCCGTCTGTGCTGCGGATCACGGTTTATGGCAACCCCGAGCTGAGAGCCCGCGCCTTGGCTCCGTCTCTGCAGCCGGCTTCCCAGCTCCGATACCTGGGAGCTCTGCCGCACTCAGGCACCCCCAGTCTTTCTGTGACTCCGAGGGTCCTGAGACCACACTGTCCTGTGAGGGTTCTAACCACCCCCGTTAGCCACTGAGGCAATGTCTCTCAGTGGAGCCGACTTCTAAAAGTTCCGATTTTGTGCTCCAGGGCTTTATCACTTGCCAGAGAGGCCTACGGAGGCCCCCTCATCTGCCGTCTGTCCTCCCGAATATCGCCTCGGATTCACTTCTCCTCCTGTCCTATCTTCCAGAAAGTGGTCGCTTTTCTGTTCAGAGAGTTGTTGCTAATCTTTTCTTCGATCTCCTGTTGAGTTCGTAGGTGTTCAGAATGGTTTGATTCCTATTCAGCTGAATTCCTGAGACCAGACGAAATCCAGGTCTCCTACTCCTCCGCCATCTTGCTCCGCTGATACAAGGTACTTTCAACCAACATTTTGATAAAGAGATATTTTGCTGCAAGTAAAATGCCTGTCTTTAAAGGGCAGCTTCTTCCAGAAAGTGGTCTCTTTTCTGTTCGGAGAGTTGTTGCTATTCTTTTCTTCGATCTCCTGTTGAGTTCATAGGTGTTCAGAATGGTTTCATCCCTATCCAGCTGAATTCCTGGGACCAGACGAAATCCAGGTCTCCTACTCCTCCGCCATCTTGCTCTGCCCTCCCCAAATCCTCCAGTTCTTAATGCATCTGTTGCATTTCTCCCCTTAAGTGTAACAAGAAAGTCAGTTGGCAGGATGGCAGCTGGAAAACATTCTAAATATAAAAGAAAATGGGTGAAAGGCATAGAGGCAGAAATGGAGACACTGTAGAAGGAACTGGACATGGAGTGGGAGGGGGCCACTGTGTTTGTTGTTGCTGCTGCCAGAGTGCCTGTGAGCTGAGTGCATTATGCCCTACAGGGAGATGCTGACCTGAGGTCAGTCCTGCACGTGGCCAGCTGCTCTTCAAGATGGAGTATCACTCTATGGAAACCAGATCAAATCAACACCCTGATTTTCATGTAGTCAGAAATTTGGAGGCCAAGCAATGGGCTGGAATACTCCAGGTATACTGCCAAGAAGGGGGTTGGACAGCACATCCCGGCTGGGAAACATCCACAAAAGATCGTGGGCTATGGCAGAAGCAGAAACAGCTGCAGAAGGAGACTTGAGTCCTAGCTCTGCCCCATGGGCTCAGCATTGCTCTCTGTCCCAGAGTCCTCATGTCTAAAATGCAAATGGTCATACCACCTTGGAGGACTGTCAGGAGAGTCAAGGGAGGCAATGTGTAGGAAGTCACACCAGGTCTTCAAATCCTTCTCTCCTTCTGTTTCAGCCTATCTCCACCATCCCTGCTTTCTTTAGATTATATATATTATAAAACATTTTTTTTTTGCTAGTCTTTTAAAGATACCATTTATGAAGTGTTAGGATATCATTTGGGAACCAGATTGCCTGGGCTCACCTAGTGCTTGGTAGCTACTTGGTTTTAGGCAATACACTTAAAATTAACTCTTCTTGCTTTACTTGACTCAACTATAAAGCATAGAGTAAAAGCCTCCTCCTGTAGGATGCTGTGAGGACGAAATAGCGTTAAACAGAGCACAGGGCTGGACACATTGTATGAGCTCAGTAACTGTTCCTTATCCTCATTGTGGCTGATACTTCATAAGCGTCATTCTGGGCACTTTCTAGACACGAAGTTGTTGAGCCTTTGAGATGGTTCAGCGGAACAGGCACCATGATGCCCACTTCACAGATGAGAAAACTGGGCTTAGGAAAAAGGGAATCAGAATGCAGATGTAGACCTGTGGAGTTTTCTCTCCTGTTTCTCCACCATGCCGCACTGCGGGCTCCCTCTTTTGTTTTACTCAGTGTTGTTACCCACTTGGCTGCGGCCTAAGTAACTTGAGAGCCAGAGTGAGGTGCTTTTTATTTTCCCATTTATAACCCACCTCACAGCATTGAAGACCCAACAAAATAGTGTATGTAAAAGACTATGCAAAACTTGGAAGCACTCTTCAAAATATTTGTTTTTTTTATTTATGTAGGCCCCCATCAAGTTCCAGAAAGGGATTTGAAGTAGCCTATTAGTTGTCATTAGAGTGATGATGATTAATGATTATAATAACAGGACAGGCATAATTGGTTCAAATTGTGCCTTTTGAAATGGCCTCCATGGAGGCCAAGTGGTGGGGAGGGAAACAGCAGCCTCTGCCTCAGGGAGCTGAAAAGATGGGCCTAATTGGTTAAAAGCAGCTTTGCTAATTGCTTTGGCAAGAGCCTGAGAGAAAGCTTTGGTATGATTATACATGAACCGGGGTCCCTCGAAGGCCTATGATTTCAGGCTAGATCTATTCCTCAAAACACAAGCAGAAAAGAGAACAGATGTTCAGCCACTTGACAGAGATTTAATAAGACACTTAGAAAAATTACCATGTTCACTTTGCCCCTCCTGACCTCTGGGTTGGAAGCTGGAAGAAGGCCTGTTTCAGGCGCCTGATATTCTGAGCTGGAATCTAAAGGGGCATGTGCTATACAGTTTTCCATTTATTTGAGATCCTGCTGTATCCTGCCCCTCCCCCCCAATCCCCCAAAGGATTTTCAGTGGTCGGAGGAGGAAAGGTAGCAGGACAAAGAAGAGGCTTGATTACGCGCAACATATGTGCTTTAAATGTCCTTTGAGGGTAGGTAGGCTGTGACTGAGTTATTGAAATATTCTACTTGGGGTGCAAAGGAGTAATGTCAAGCCAGCTCATAGCTCAATGTGGTAAATCTTTGTGGCATGAGCTGAAGCACTCAGGAGGGAGCGAAGCCCAAAGATAAGATTTTTCTGAAAAGAAATTCCCCCTTGTAAATGGTGTTAATCACAGTGCAGAGACAGGCAGCTAAAGTATACTGTGGGACTCTGCTCTGGTCGGGGGAGGCCAGGGAGGCTTGTCAGGGGCCACCAGTAGCTGTAGGAGGTCGAGAGTGACCGCCCAGCTTCAAAGCTGACTCAATAATTCATTGGTTATATACTCATGCAAATCACCTAACCACCCTGAGCCTCACTTTCCTCAGTTATAAACTCATACCTCTAAGGGCAAAGACATGGGCGGAGTTTACAGGGAGTCCAAGGTGAAGGTGGGCAGGGGAATTTGTGTGTTTCCAACAGATGCATGGGATTGTGACCAGTGGTTCAGGGTGCTCTGGGCTAATTCATGCAAGTCAGTACAGATCTGTCCTCCACCCCTCTCTCCCCCCACAGTGGGCCAGGTACTGTGCTAAATGTGGGGAATTCATAGCGGAGAGCTAAAAGTGTAGCCTGTATTCTCCTGGAGCTTACAGTTTAGAGGGGGAGATGTTTTAGAGATGTTCTTCAAAAAACCAACTGAAGATATAAAAACAAATTGCGCTGCCTGTTGGAGAAATGGAGTAGAGCTAAAAAAAATATAAGACAAAAGTACTGTTGGTTCCTCAGTTTGCAATTGGGGGCCAGCCTGAAATTGGATGACATGCAAAAGGCAAATCTAGGTGTCTACTCTCCTGTCTCTCCCATCCCCAGACCCCCAGCAGCAGGGATTTCCAGACAGCTCAAGTAGTAGCTGGCAAGCATTAGAGACACCCCTGCAGTGGGCAGGGTCTGTTTTGTGACTTTGTGACTTGGAGGAGATGTGGAACTGTACCCTACTCAAGAGTGTGCGACTTCCTGCAGTACGCAGCATGGAAGAGCGGTCCTGTCCTGCTGTAGCTTTGAAATGGAGACCGGCTGTCCTTTACCTGGTGAGGTACGGGGACACAGGACTCTGGGGCTGGAACCCTGAGCACACTCTGTAGGAATTGCCCAGAGTATTCCTGGCAATGAGAGGGAGGTTTCGGAGCTTGCTCAGCTTAGCCTTGCAGCTGCACTGTCACGTTATTATAGATGCTTGTCACTGAAGCATCACCTTCTGCAACCTTGACATGCACCGTTTCAGATTCATTTTTCAAAATTGCTTTGAAAGCCCAGGGCCCGTCCCATCCATTAGTGGAACTCCTTTGTGACAGGTGCTAGGGGTAATGGAGGTGGCAGAGAACTCCATGTGCACTGCTGATTCATAGGAGACACATGCAGAAAGACACAGCCTGGCCGGGCTGAAGCCTCCACGGAGGTTTGCAGGTGGTTTCCTCCTTTTCAAAGGAGGGCATCCTGCTTCTCCAGGGCTGCATGGTCCTTACCTGCAGAAACAGCTTCCTGGTGACTGAGCCTGCACACTCCCATCAGGGCCAGCTTCTTTAGGTCTGATTAACTCACCTGGCCACACTGTATGCTCTTCGGAAAGCTGTTAAGACTCTTTGGGTTTCTGTTTCCTCATCACTATAAATAATATAATCCATCTCCCAACCTCATCTATATGATAGAAATCGTATTACCTACCTCACAATCTCATCTGTTTAATAGAAACCATATACCGACCTCTCAGTATCAGCTGTATTAGAAAGAATTATACCCCAAATACCCAATTTTGTTGTGAGAGTTAGAAATAATACACCTAAAATGCCAAGCAGTACACTTAATATATAATAGGCACAGGAACTCTTAGCTTTCTAGAGGCTGGAAGCTTCATATTGTTGAGCCTCCACGTATGTTTAAAAAAATGAAGAAATTTCAAAGTTGTTACAAAAATGCTACATTTTAAATGTTTCCTTTGGACAGATGAATGCTTTTAATAAACATACAAGAATAGAAGGACTGTGTAAATAGCCTCATTCAGGGTGACCTCAAAAGTGTAAATCCACGCTCTTAAAGAGATGGGGTGTTGGCCAAAAGCACCATCCCCCATGCCCATTATGGGCCCTAAGTAAGCCCTTAATAAATGATACTCATTATAACATGATATAATGATATTACATCTATCCCTTGAGATTATAAACAATGTTTTCATCTCCATCTGTCTATAAATCAGCTGAGTCTTTCTCAGCTTTAAAACAGTTTGCGATGGACCATTGAGCTGTGGTGGGGGAAGCTGGGATGGGCAGGGTCCAGCTTTGGCAGCTGCTGAGAGTTGATGTGCCCCAAATGGGACCCACATGAGTGGCTGTGGAATTTTTTTTTGTACTGAGTGTTACAGGTTGACCCACAGACCAGATTCAGTTTGTGTTCTAGAGGATGGGATAATCTGGGGATAAGGAAATCCCTGCTGGCTACAAAATGGCCCAGGCTGGATGGGGTCAGACTGAGAGTCTTTCAGCTGTTGCCTTGGCAGCAGGGCAGCTCCCACAGGGACATCCAGCTAGATTTCAGGTGATGGCCTTGTTAAAACAGCCTTCTCCTTACCTGGACTAGTAATCCCATACTTTGCCATTGGTGAATGTATACATGCCTTATTGAGGAGAAGGGACTTCCATTCTTGGATTTTGCTGAGATGCAATATCCAAGTCTCCAAATGCTAACCCTAGGGAGGAGTCAATGTCTTATCACAGACCTAGGAGCGCATAAAAGCATCTCCCTCTTACGTAATGACAGGAAGCTGTCCTGATCCAGGTTGGAGAAGATAGTGTTCCAAGGCAGCTGGGCTACCCTGACTTGTGAGTTCTCAGACCTTCTAAAGTTTGGGTATCAACCCTCATTGCCAGAGGCTGGGGATCATACTTATGGACTAAAAGTAAGAATCATAGTTTGGCCAATATTTGAATATTCATGAGGACAACAGGGAGGGGGTATTTTAAAATGTGGGCCTCTTGAGAGAAACCAGGACCCATGATCCCAACATGTAGAAGTGAGTGCTCAGGGCCTATCTGAGGTCTGGACTACCAGTAAAGAGCATACATTTTGGGAGTTAATTTTGGGACCACTCAGTACTTTGTAATCACTCCTTGGATAAATCTAGAATTTACTGTTATAATCAAATGGAACTTACTATAAAGTTAATTTGAGATTATATTTAGTGATATGCTTTATCATTATTGTAGTGAGTGGTAATTAGGAATAAAATGGGAAACAATTCCCATAAAAGATTGTGATTAGCATTGATTATGCAGACAACCCAAACTTTTCTATTTGCACCTTGTTGCTTCTTCCTTCTCACTAATTAGCATTAATTTTGTCTCCTCCCATGCTCTGAAACACAGATTCTAGTTCTAATTCCATGCCCAGGCTCCCTTGCCCTGTCACTCCCTATCAGTGGCTCTGGGTTGAGGATCAGAATACCGCTTTTGCTGCCCATCTGGCCAGACCCCTCCCAGGTTTCCTACTTCTAGAATCCTTGAATTTCTCCTCTCTGTCCCTTGCCTGCTCTGGGTGGCAGATGGAAGAGGGAAGGCCTCCGGGGGGAGACAGCTAGTGACCCTGGTGTTGGTGAGGGGTGAGAGGTGTCCTGAGGTCAAGTCTGGGAGAGGGGAGGCTAGATTAGGGGAGAAAGAGCTGCAGCCATCAGCTGGGGGCTTCCTGCAGAAAATATCAGGAGCATCAGATCTTTACCATGTCATCTGAAGTCCAGGCCAATTAGGGATACAGCATCAGCTAAGATGCTTCCTCTGTCTGCAAACATTTCCACTTCTTATTTCTGATGGCCTGGAATTCCTAATTGGAGACAGACATTGCATTGAACACTAAGGGAGCTCAGGCTTGTGCGATAAAAACTGAGATTGTCCACATGCTGATGCGAAGAGTTTCAGGCTCCAGGCTGATTGCCACATTAGATCCTTGTGCTTTTGGGTCAAGGTAAGGGGTAGAGAGCAGAGGAATGCTGAGTGTCTGAAGGAGTAGGGGTGGGGGATGCTGAGAGGAGGAGTGACCCAGAGGGAAGAGGCCTGGAGGTAGTGAAGATGGAATGCTGAAGTCTGCAGAATTTATCCCAAGAGGATGCCAGTGAGCTGCGTTTGCCTTGTCTGGTTTGACCACTGAGGAACTATAGCTGAGTCCAGGCCCCTGGGCTGCCTGTAAGGGTCTCCAAGGCTACAATTTCTTTCTGGAGAGTTGCAAGTCAGAGCACTTCTGGCCCCTTCCATCTGACATGGGTAGTGAAAAGGTTTGCGGGTGGAGTGGGTGGAGAGAGATGGTATGGTTCCTCTACCTCAGGTAAATAGCAGCCCTCACCAAACACTGCTCCACTCTGTCCCTTAAATCTGTCTTCGCCTTGAGCTCTGAAAATGTGAATGAGATCACACTATGCCCGGATAAGGACCATCTGATTGTTTCCCAGTGCTGTTAGAATCAAATCCTAGCTCCTTCTTTCAAAATGCTGTCTGATCTGGTCTTTGCTTCTCTTTTGATGCCATCTCATATTTCTCACTTCATTTGTCCATGCATCTGTTCTTCCTTCCACTCACTCATCCACTCATCCATCCATCCATCCATCCATCCACCCATCCATCCGTCCATCTGTCCGTCTGTCCGTCCATCCATCCATCCACCCATCCATCCATCCATCCATCCATCCATCCATCCATCCATCCACCCATCCATCCATCCATCCACCATCCATCCATCCATCCATCTATCCACCCATCCATCCATCCATCCATCATCCATCCATCCACCATCCATCCATCCACCCATCCATCCACCCACCCATCCATCCATCCATCCATCCATCATCCATCCATCCACCATCCATCCATCCATCATCCATCCATCCACCATCAATCATCCACCCATCCATCCATCCATCCATCCATCCATCCACCATCCATCCGTCCATCTGTCCGTCTGTCCGTCCATCCATCCGTCTATCCGTCCGTCCGTCCATCTGTCCATCCATCCATCCATCCATCCATCCAACCATGCATGCATGCATCCATTTGCTTTGACTCAGACACATTTGCTTTCTTGGTATTCCTTAAGTGCCTTTAGTTCATTCCTTCTCTACATTGTTTTCCTTCTGTGGGAATACTCTCCCTTACACCCACACAGCTCACTTCTTCCCTTCCTTTATATGGGTCTCTCTTCTAATGTCACTTTCTCCAACAGAAATCTCCTTCACCATTCAGGATTGTGCCTGGAATGGGATTTTAAGGGCTTCTGAAGTATGACCCTCTGTTTCTTGATCTGAGCCTTCTAAGACTTTTGTGTTCACCATATTAATATTCAGTCAGCCATAAACTGACTAATACACTTCTCTGTGTGTATGTTATGCTTCAAGAGAAACTTGAAAATAAATACCCTCATGCCCATCTCTCTCTTCTTACTTTGCTTTATTTTTCATCATGACACTTATCACTACCTGACATTGTCTTATATTCTTTTTTTTTTTTTTAAGATTTTATTTACGTATTTGAGAGAGACTGTGAGGGAGAGAGAGAGCAAGCGAGCATGAGAGTGGGGAGGGTCAGAGGGAGAAGCTGACTCCCCGCTGAGCAGAGCCAGACATGGGGCTCAATCCTGGGACTCTGAGATCATGACTTGAGCCTAAGGCAGACCTTACCTGAGGCAGACCTTACCTAAGGCAGACACTTAACCCACTGAGCCACCCAGGCACCCCATTGTCTTATTGTTTCCCTTGTCTTTCATCCCACGCCACATGTAAATTACATGAGGCTAGGGACTCAATCTAGTTTTCTGCTCTGTACCCAGTGCTTAGTCCCATGGCTGTCATGTAGGAGGAAATCAATCATTGTTGAATTAATGCATGAGTAACTGGTTGGATACCTTAAGCAACTAGAAGGTGTAACATAGAAACTGGGAGCAGGCCATCTATTTCATCTGGCTCTTTAAGGGTCTGAGACAGCCCTCAGCTCCCACAAGATCTCTTCTTTCCTCTTGGAAACATCTGACCTGCAATCTTGACTTCATGACTCAGAGCCTGGTTCCTTTCCTGTAGTTGCCTCTTAACACATTGGTCTTATATGTGAACCTTATCTCCACAGACCAAGCTTAGAGCATCCATGGCATGCCAAGTCAGTTGCCAAATAACAAAATGTCTTAGAAAAGACTTGGGCTGATGAGTCATTCCCCCCAAATTCTCCTTAATCCACAGTGAAGTGCAGTGGGTAAGGACACCAGCTTTGAGGTCCAGAAACCTGGGTTTCAATCTTATTTCTACCTTGCTCTAACCATGTGATCTTAGACAATGTACTTAGCTAGCTAAGCCTCAGTTCCTCATTCAGATAATAGAACAGCCTTCTGGGTTTGTTCTGAGGATTAAATGAGGTGCTGTGCATCGAGCCCTTGGCACAATTTTTGACACCCCAGTTGCTGTTAAGAATGTTTGAAGTTCTTAAGCATTCAGTCACTGTTAGTTCCCACAATGTTATTATTGATTATTATGATATCTGTGTCCCTCTTAAGATATTATAATGCCACACCCCTTTCTACTTTGTACCTTTGGATCTCACTTCATGTGAAGTGGATTCCTGTTCCTGGGTTCCATGGGTCCCTCACCACGGGTCCATGGGTCCCTCACCATGCATCTGTCTTCACATGAAGTATGATATTTCGAGAAATAAACTTCTGATTTATTTTCTTATATCTTAAACAAAACAGCATGTTTGGAGGTACTTGGAAAACCATAAAGGGCTTCAGAGATATACTTGTGCACTCAGAGACTTCCGTTTGTCTGTTTGTGTGTTAGCTTCTTTTGGAGACAGTGTGATAGAACAGGACTCCTTTGGGTGTTGGTTGGAGTGACAACAAGTGATCATTTAACTTTTCAAAGACTCAGTTTCCCCATTTGGAGATTAGGGTTAATAACAAGGCCCACCTACAGAATGATTTTGTGTGTCCTTGGAGGTGGTAGATATGAAATCACTTACAGGAAATATGGCAGAAATTCAAATGTCTTCCCCCTACAACTCCCCTTCTTCTCCATCTCATTTGTGATGTAATTATATCTATATAATATAATCTATACATCTATTTAATTATATCTCATCTCACTTATCCAAACTTTTTCCAAATACATTAAAAAAAATTTTTTTTTTACTAATATAGAGGAATTTCTTTAAAAAGTTTTTCTGCCTTGCCTTTACTGGCCTTCTTATCAGCTTTTGTCCTGAAGACCATGGAGGAGGCCCCATGGGATGGACAATCACGTGCAAAGATTCTGCACTGAGCCTTGAGCTGCTCCACATATATATTCTCTTGTTGTTTGGTGCTATTCTCATTCCCTTAAGCTGCAGCTTTTCCACACACAGCACATTAGGCCATTGTAATCATAGTAGCTGATTGATTTTAAATCATGGGTGTCCCCATTGCTCAGAAAACATCCAGTAAGCACTGGTTGACTGACTTCTGAGTTACAAAATTAATGTGTCTGGAAAGCAACAGGATAAGGGTATGCTATGTTTTTGGTTTTGATTTTATATTTTTAGTTGTCTAGAGAAGTGCATTTTTTTAACCCCTTTAAATATCCTGGAGTTGACTCTCCTCTCTTATAGTTAGTGGACCTCTGCAAACTCGTGGTCAAACTGTGGTCTGGATTGGCAGGATCAGCAGCAGGTGTAAGCTTTTTAGAAATACATAATCTTGGGTCTTAGCCCAGCCCACTAAATCAGAAATCAGAATCTTCGTTACCACACCAGCCGCATGATTGTGACACACTAGAAGAGCTATTTTGTAGTTCTGTGGTCCTGGCTGGATCCAGCAGGACTTAGGCCCAGCTTCAGCCTTTTAAGGCATTGGGAACCTCTGGGCTCTGGGGTGACATGCAGAGGAGAAATGGCACAACCCTTTAGAAGACCACCCTCTGAGGTCGGATAAGACCTTTAGATCTGGGGAAACTGCGTCTTTGCCTGGTGCCAGATGCCTTTGGCCTGACGTCATTTTCCCTGTCTCTGTAGATTTGTGGTCCCTCTGGATACCAATCACCAGAGCCGCAGTGTTATCTCTTCTGATGCCCCAAAATCCTCCTTAAGAGTTTGCTGACTGATTCAGTTAGAGAAATCTAAGTATCAAGAAAGGAAGCACAAATTAGTGTGTTTTTGCCTTGCTTATCTGTCTAGAGAAAGCATCTCTCCTCTTTCAAATGTCTGATAAGTGGACTTGATTATCCTCTTCAGCAAACACGTGGTTAAGCAGTGGGAGTTGTGGGTTGTTGGGGAGTTTGCCGTCTGCCAACAAATCCCTTGAGGTTCTCTTTTCCATCTTGATGACAGAAATTTTCCAAGACATGGAACCTCCAAGTTTATGTTTGAGAATCCCTGGTTCAGGTTTCTCTTCTTTGCTTCCCATGAAGATGTGTCCTGTGTAGAAGCTGGAGTGTCTGAGAAGGTGTTGGTAATGACTGGAATAGGGGATCAGCAGAGCTATCCTTTGGTATCAGTTTATTACTAACAAGGTTGTTGGTTTGTCAGCTTGGTTTTTCTATTCATTCACCCCTTCCTCATTCAGCAGATAGATTTTAAATTCACAGCGTTGTGCCTCTGGGGCCATTCTTCCTGGGTTTGCATCCTGGCTTCTCATTTAGCAGCTATGAGGCCTCTGACAAGTTATTTAACCTCCATGTACCTCAGTTTCCTCATTTATAAAATGGGGTTAATAAAAGGATCCATTTCAAAAAAAATATAAAAGGATCCATTTCATAGTTTTTTTTTTCCTGAGGATTTAGTGAATTAATATTTCCATATATTAACTGAATCATTCTTGATGCCTAGTGGGCACCGTTTAAGTATTTGCTGTTGTGTTAATACTGTAGGTTGGGCACATTGCTAGGTAGCAGCATAGGGCAAGGGCCCTTTCCTGACAGGGTGCACCTCTGCTGGGGAGATGAGCAGCACACCACGTTGTACCAGTGCGATATTTATGAAAAGTGCAGGGAAAGAGACATGCAGGGTGCAGTGAGGGTGAATTCAGGTGCATCTGGCCCACTTGGGGCATGTCCTGGAAGTTGTCCCTAAGAGGTGACCTTTGGGCTGGGCTTCAGGAGGCTAGGGGAGAGCCCCAAGAGGATGGAAGTAAGCCAATGTGGCTGGAGGGCAGACAATGGGGTGTGGGGAAGGCCCAGAGCTGAGAAGACAGGTAGATCATCAGATAGAAATTCTTCCTTAGGAATTCTCAACGTTTAATGAACTTCAGAATTGCCTGGAGAAGCTGCTTAAAAAATGCAGAACCTCTGGAGATTCTGATTCAGGGGATCTGGGTTGGAAGTCTTCATTTTAACGAGAATCTTGGGGTGGTTGACATAGCAGATTCATAGAAGATAGTGCCGATAGCACACTGAGGCCCTGTGAGAGATACGTGTTTTTATCTTAATCTTGAGAGAATTGGAGAACCACTCAAGAAGTTCTTTGGTATAATTGTGGTACAATTTCCATACAGGGCACATTCACATTTTTAGGTTCTATGGGTTTTAGCAATATTAACTAATAGTTAAATAATAGTTATGTAACCAACAACCTGTCACAATCAAGATCTAGAGTATTTCCATCAGCCCCAAAGTTCTCTCATGCCCTTGACTAAAAAGTCAGGCCCTTCTTTCTCTCCCAGCCCCTGCCAATCCCTCATCAGTTTTTCTCCACAGACTTTGCCCTTTTCTGAGTGTCATATGAATGGAATCATACAGCGTGTAGTCTTTTGTGTCTGGCCTCTTTCACTTAGCATGATGCTTTTGCCATCAATCCATGTTATTTCATGTGTCAGTAGTTTATTTCTTTTTATTTATGAATAATATTAAATTGAATGTGTTTATCAGTTTGTTTATCCATTCAACGGTTGATGGACATTTAAGCTATTTCTAGTTTTTAGAGATTGTGAATAAATGTGATATAAACATTCTTATGCAGTTATTTGTGTAGACATGTTTTTATTTCTCTTGCATAAATACCTACTAGTGGAGGGCGCCTGGGTGGCTCAGTTGGTTAAGCGACTGCCTTCGGCTCAGGTCATGATCCTGGAGTCTTGGGATCGAGTCCCACATCGGGCTCCCTGCCCAGCAGGGAGTCTGCTTCTCCCTCTGACCCTCTTCCCTCTCATGCTTTCTATCTCCCATTCTCTCTCTCTCAAATAAATAAATAAAATCTTTAAAAAAAAATTAAAAAAAAATACCTACTAGTGGAATTGTTCTATCATATAGGATGTACATGTTTAATTTTTAAGAAACTGCCAAACTGTCTTCCAAATTGGCTTTGTATTCCCATGAGTAATGAGCGAGAGATGCTGTTAGTCTGTATCTTTACCAGCACATGGTATTATCAGTTAAAAAAATTTTTTTAGCTATTTATTATGGTTTGAATTTGCAATTTCCCAGTTGCTAATGACATTGAGCATCTTTTCGTGTGTTTATTTATCATGCATTCTTAGATTTTCTTTGGTGAAGTGTTTGTTAATGCATTTTGACCATTTCAGAAAGATTGTATTGTTTTATTCTTATTGAATTTTGAAAGTTAAGTATTCTAGTTATAAGTCCTATATCAGTGGTATGTTTGCAGATATTTTCTTCTAGTCTATGACTTGTCTTTTCATCTTTCTAATACTGTCTTTCAAAAAGCAGAAGTTTTAAACTTTATAAAGTCCAATTTATAATTGCTTTTTCTTTTATAGTTCATGGTTTTTGTGTTTTATCTAAGAAATCTTTGCCTAACCCAAGGTTGTAGAGATTTATCTTTTAGAAGTTTTATGGTTTTAGGTTTCAAATTTAGGTCAATGATCCATTTACATTTACATCTGTGATCTAGCTTTGAAGCATTGTATGGGTCATGATTATTATCAATGTACCTTTATTAAAAAAAATCAATTGACCACATATATTTGGGTCTATTTTGGGAATTCTCTTCTACTTCATTAATCTATATGTTCATATTTTCATCAATACCATAATATAGGGGTTGGCAAACTATGGCCTGTTAGCCAAATTTATCCTTCTACCTATTTTTGTAAATAAAGTTTTATTAGAACACAGTCATACTCATTTATTTAAGGATCTTCTGTGGCTGCTTTTGCTCTATAGTAGGTGTGACAGAGCCTGTATGGCCTGCAAAGCCTAAAATATTTCTATGTGGCCTTTTATATGAAATGTTGTTGACCCCTGCTCTAATGTTTTAATTACTCTACTTTTATAGTAATTCTGAAAATCAGATAGTGTGAGTCATCAAACTTTGTCCTTTTTCCAAATTATTTTAGCTTTTCTAGGTTCTTGCTTTTTCATTTCATATAACTTTTAGAACCAATTTGCCAGTTTTTAACAAGAACCTGGTGGGATTTTGATTAAGATTGCATTGACTCTTTAGATCAATTTGGGGAGAATTAAAAATATTAAATCTTCTGTACTAAACATAGTACATTTTCCATTTATTATTATTATTTTTTATTTTTCTCATTAATATTTCATAGTGTTCAGCATACAAATCTAATACTTACTATGTTAGCTTTATCCCTAAGTATTTCATGTTTTTGGATGTTATCATAAATGGTACATTAAAAAAATTCAATTTCCAAGTGTTCATTGCTAGTGTATAGAAATACAATTGAGTTTTCCACATTGATCTTATTTCCTGTGACCTTGTTATACTCACGAATACATTCTAGTGGCTTTTTTGTAGATTCTTTGTGATTTTCTACTCAATCATGACATCTATAAATAATTACAGTTTTCTTTCTTTACAGTGTGTATGTCTTTTATTTCTTATTTTTCCATATTGTACTGTCTAGGACTTCCAGTATAATATTGAATGGAGTGGTAAGAGTGGACGTCTTTGCCTTGTTTCCGATTTAGGGGGAAACTAAAATGTTTTAAACAAGGAGCTGATATTATCTGATTTTAATTTTGTATAGCAGCATTCAGGCTCATGTGATTAGTTCCTGCCTGTTTCAAAGGGATGATACTGTGCATGTATATCTCCTGTATCAGTTAGCTTTCATCATAATAATGCTGTGTAACAAATAACCAAAATATCTCAGTGGCATACACATCAATAGACATTTAGTTTTTGCTCTGTATCTGTGGATTAGCTGATACTTAGGGGCCCTAGGCTGGGCTAGGCTCCAGGCTGTGTGCTGGGTTAAGTTTATTCCACATGTTTCTCATCCTCCTTGGACTGTGTCTACCATGGGCAGAGTTTTCTTTTGTGTAAGGCAGGAGCACAAGAGGGCAAGCCCAGCTGTGACATATGTTTTAAATGGTATTATGGTATTATGTCTGTTATTATGTCTGGTATTATTTCTGTTAACATCCCATTGGCCAAAGAAGTCACATGATCAAGCCTAAGGTCAAGTGGAGGGAGTATAACTTGCCCCACCATGAGGCTATGGTGGGGAAGTGGATGAATAATATTACTCCAGGGTAACAAAGAACTGGGGTCAATAATTCCATCATCATCTCTCTTTTTTTTAAATTTAAATTTAATTAGCCAAGAAATAGTACATCATTAGTTTCAGATGTAGTGTTCAGAAATTCATCAGTTGCATATAACACCCAGGGCTCATCACATCACGTGTCCTCCTTAATACCCATCACTCAGTTACTCCATCCCCCCATGCATCTCCCCTTCTGCAACCCTCAGTTTGTTTCCCAGAGTTAAGAATCTCTCATGGTTTGTCTCCCTCTCTGACTTCTTCCCATTTAGTTTTCCCTCCCTTTCCCTCTGATCCTCCACACTGTTTCTTATATTCCACATATGAGTGAAACCATATGATATACACGATGGAATATTACTCAGTCATTAGAAAGGATGAATACTTACCATTTACATCGACATGGATGGAACTGGAGGGTATCATGCTAAGTAAAATAAGTCAATAGGAGAAAGCCATCATCATATATCTTAAATGAGGAAGGAGCCAAACTGCATGTGGTAGGCAGGCTGGGAGGACTTTAAGGGCTGGGAGAGTGTCTGCCTTACTTCTATCTGTATTCATTGGAATAGCATAAAATGCCTGGCTCATCATGAGCGCTTAACACATTTTTGTTGAATGAATGACTGGCATTTGTTAGTGGTTCACAAGTTAGCTTATTTTCTACTGCTAGTCAGGAGATTCTTGGTCCAACATGAACCTTACTTCTTTCTTATCTGTGTTTATACATCAGCTCAATTGGCTCCAGAAAACTACTTTTCAATGACAGTAAAAAGGATGAGAAAAAAAAAAATAACACCTTTTGTGTGAGGGTAGGCTGTTCTCATTGGAAAATGCCTGGAAAGAGCCCAGAGTGAAAATAAGGACACCTGGGTTTGTGTTCTGGTTCTCTTCATTAGCTGCATAACACCAATCAATAATGTAGTTTTATCTGTAAAATGTGAAATTCTTTACCATAGTTTGCTCTGGCCACCTAACAGGACTTTTGTGATGAGGTATATGAGACATATGAAATGTATCTACATGATATATATGAAATGGTAAAGCTTATGAAATCATAAAGAGCTATAACTATGAAAGGCTATAAACTCTAGGGAATTGCTATTCTGACATTAACAGGTTATAGGGTTGATGAGGAGATTGTCTCATCTCTGAGAGCAGCAACACTCTGAGGTTCTGATGCTTCAAGGGAGGAGCCTCATAGCTTTCAATACTCTTCTTACAAAATCACAGCCTTTTATTTTCCCACCCCTTGCTTAACGCTCTCTGTGATTTCCCTTTCTCCTCAGGGAAACTTCCACCTCTCTTTCTATCCTCACATCACCTTCTCACCCTTTGTGCTTCAGCCACATGAGCTTCTTTCCTCAAATGTATCAAACGCTCTGTCTTATCTCTCCAGCTAGGCATATGCTGCTGTTTCTGCATGAAATGTGCTCCCACCCCCTACCCTGAACATTGCCAAATCCCACTCACCTTTCAGATCTCAGCTCCATCAGCAAATCTTGCCTGTTCCCCCCATCTAAGTCAGTCATTCTTTTTTTTCTCTTTAAATTTTTTATTGTTATGTTAATCACCATACATTACATCATCAGTTTTTGATGTAGTGTTCCATGATTCATTGTTTGTGTATAACACCCAGTGCTCCACGCAGAACGTGCCCTCTTTAATACCCACCACCAGGCTAACCCATCCCCCCACCCCCTCCCCTCTAGAACCCTCAGTTTGTTTTTCAGAGTCCATCATCTCTCATGGTTTGTCTCCCCCTCCTATTTCCCCCCCTTCATTCTTCCCCTCCTGCTATCTTCTTCTTTTTTCTTAACATATATTGCATTATTTGTTTCAGAGGTACAGATCTGTCATTCAACTGTCTTGCACAATTCACAGCGCTCACCATAGCACATACCCTCCCCAATTTCTATCACCCAGCCCCCCCACCCACCCCCCACTCCAGCAACCCTCAGTTTGTTTCCTGAGATTAAGAATTCCTCATATCAGTGAGGTCATATGATACATGTCTTTCTCTGATTGTAAGTCAGTCATTCTTGTATGAGTTCCTATACATCCTGTGCAAATGCACTCTGTTTAATACCACCCTGTGCAGTACTATTAAATGCTATTTGTCTCTGAAATATATTCTAAAGCCATATATAAATTATAAAATATTTCAATATGAAAACCCATTACATTACTCTGTGTGTGTGTGTGTGTGTGTGTGTGTGTGTGTGTGTGTGTGTGTATCTTCTTCATCATGTCTTACATCTTAATGTCTTTCTTTCAGTCAATGAGAGCTAGGGGCTGGGCAGACTGTTCTGTATACGCTTGACCAGTGAATGTCAAGGTACACTTTTGGAATGTTCTCCAGTTAGTACCTACAGCATGATCCTGAAGTGAGTATGTTTGGCAATATATGCTGTTTCCTCTACAGAAGAGTTTCTCCCTGACGTGTATATATATTGTGTCCTGGAGAACAGTTCTGACAGATTAACTGAGGACAAGGATGGCAGTGATGATGCTGCACCTGGCTCAGATAACCCAAGGAGGAGTATCACACTGGAGGCTAGTATACACTTTTGACAATAGCTGGAGTTTATGGTAAGGCAAATAGAGGGCAGAGACCCAGCAGATGTTATGGGAAGGTTGGAAGGCCTCTGACATTATGATGTCATGGTAAAAACTTGGGAGGATTTCCCAACAATAGCTTGAGACCAGTCACTAGAAGAAATTATGGTGGGTGGCAAGTCATGATGTAGAGGATTTGAAGACCAGTTGCCATGTACAGGTCACAAATCCAAATAAACTATGGTATAAGGATTCAAGATGGTGCCAATGCAGTCACCACTCTTATATCAGGAATGTGTTCCTCCATATGAAATGGATACAAGTGTGCATCTATAATGACACCAATTGCACTGCAAATAATTGATTCTTTGTTTACTCTTCTCTCTCCCTCTCACCACTGGATTATAATCTCTGTGAGGGCAAACTCTTGGCTATTTTATTTACCACTGCAGTGAATGCTATAGTCTATCGTCTATTTCCCCTTCAAGAATTTTGTATTCATTTCCTGGCTGCTGGTTGTGTTTGTTGCCTGCTGAGGGCTCACAGCAGATTTCTTCCCTGGGCATTGCCCTGCTATAGAAAATTGCTTTGTCCAAGTTTATGTCCCTTCTCTGTGACCAGCCAATGTTCAATGAGTTGTAGATTGTGTTGTGTGTGGGGGTGCAGTGGGGGGATATAAAATGGCCTGCCTACATTGCCTCAATCTAGGACAACTCTGAAGGACCTATCAGTCCTAAAGCTCCCATGTGATTTACTAATTCTGGAACTACATAATGGTTCAGATTCTCTGTCTAGCTTCTTCTACCCCTTCATAGGGGTTGTTCCGGAGGGTGCTTCCTAATAAGCTCCCTGCATGCATTTCTTCATCTCAATCTGTTTCCCCCAATTCTTGACCCTTTTTCAGCCTTGAAGGGTCAGTAGGTAGTTCCTCCATTTGATAGATGATAAAATCGAGGTTCAGTGAACTTTAGTGACTTGCCCAAGGCCACACAGATGCTACATGCTGAACTGGGAAAACACCTATTTCAAAGGGTTGATGGCTTAAATGAGAATGTATAAGAGTAATCTTGAAGGATAGGCTCTCATTAAATGCTGGTGTTCTTTTTCTAAAGGGTTAGGACTAGCCCTGCATAACTGGAGGAGAATGGAAGGCAGTTTAAGGAGAAGCATGACTTGTACTACCTTGTGAGGAAATGCACTAGGGGGCCAGGTTCCACCCTTACCCCAACTGGAAGTTTGAGCCTCTATTCCTGCCCAGCTGGTCTATCTCCCTTTCAATAGCCTAACTTCATAGAAAGAACACTTCTTTGCAATCATATTTGGTATAAGGAGACATTAGCCTATAAATTAACTACTTCCTAAAGACTCCTATTTCCATGTGCTAGAATACTTTTTGCCGTTGTTAGAAAACATTTTGACCATACAATGAGCTGATTATCAATATAATTGTACTGTAATCACATCTGAGGAAACTACCTAACAAATCAACTCTGACTGTTCACCTACTTATGGGGAAGAGACTCAAACCTGTCAAATCAGAACATAGGAACAGGTAGCCTCATTCCCAAAGAGCAGTGCTCCTTCTACCACACAGCTCTTTCTGTGGTTAGAGAGGCTGTTGGGTCTAGAGGCATCCACCTAATACACACAGAGAGTGTTTGCAAATTTTTAAAAAAGGTTTTATTTGTTTATTTAATTTTAAGATTGTTTATTTATTTGCTAGAGAGAGAGAGAGAGCACAAGCAGAGGGGAGGGGCAGAGGGAGAGGGACAAGCGGACTCTGCGCTGAGCAGAGACCGCAATAGGGGTCTCAATCCCATGACCCTGAAATCATGACCTGAACTGAAACCAAGAGTCCAATGCTCAACCAACTTAGCCACCCAGGTGCCCTGAATGTTTGCAAATTGATAGCAAATGGCTAGTCATTTTCTTCAGAGATTTTTGGTGTAAGGGATTTATGAGCTATTTCTTTTCCTATTTTGGATGTAAGGACAAAAAAAGATATTGACTGATAAAGAATTAAAGGCAACACATTATTATTCACTCAGTATTAAACTTATAAATTCAAGAAATCTGTGTTTGGGTACCAGTATGCTGTGTCATTCTGGAAGATCTTTTCAATTAGTCACATTAGACTAGGCTATGATGTGGTTACAAGCAAGCCCCTCAAATCTCCATGGGTTTACAGTCACTCACAGAAAGTACTCTGCTTATCCAAGCCCTCTTCATGTTGCTTCTCTTTTAAGTTATGATTCAGGGGTCCAGGTGGTTGCATCCTGGGGCTCTTTCTTCTTGACATGTGGATGCTTCAATTACTGTACCAGGGGGAAAGAGAGCAGGGAGCACCTCCATCCATTCTTTTAAGCTTTGACACTGAAGTGTTACATGTTTTTTCCTGCTTTAGAACTCATTGGCCGGAACTAATCGCATGGCCTTGCCTGCTGAAAGGAGGCTGGGGGGACATAGAGATATTGGGGGAATAATAAATATCTGTGCCATAACCAGGTCTCATTTTTTATATCTTTAACCTAATTAATCTGTTAATTAACTAATGCATGCATTAAAGAAATAGTACATATCTTTTGGGTTTAGTCATTGCACTAAGCTCTGGCCATGTACTGCTGGGCAAGATGCACATAGTCTCTGCCTTCACAGAACTTCTGTTTTGCAGGGAAGTCAGATGTGCAAGCAGTCAATGTGCTGTGAGTGCTCCAGCAGAAGAAATTGAGGGTACAGTAGTAGTTTATTGCTCCAAGTACCAGATCTGAGTTAAGGACAGATTCTTCTGGAAAAAGTATTATTTTAGCTGAGATCCGAAGGACTGCTGAATGTTAACTGGGAAGCGGAAACTTCTGAGCCGAGAGTTTGCCATTGTGAAGGCCTGAAAAATGGGAGAATATCCTCCATGAAATAATATATATTTAGAATATTTTGCTAACTGCTAAATACTCTACATGCTTAGAGGGGTTACTATATAGTGCTTTGAGCAGAAATTTCAGTATAATGGCTACTACCAGACAGAATCAACTTTATGGATACAGAATAAATGGCAGTCAAGAGTTGAACCTAGGCATTCAGACTCATGAGCCCAAGTTCTTAACCACAAAGTAACATTACCTGTTTAGAAAGCAAGTTCAAATGCAAGTATAAAACACATTATTGTAGGGATAAACATTACCTTGATCCAACTTATACTTTTATAGAAGAGTAGATGATATACAACTTCTGATAGTTCATTTTTTTGTAGCAGATTGTTATGTTTTGATTAGTTATGAATCAGGCTGAAGGCAATGAGGAGGGGCACGGCCGTTTTATCTACAAGACTGGACTGGATAACTGGTTTGTTTGTCCATAGCCAAGCCAGGGACAGGGGAGTATTTTCTTTAGACCTAGTGGATAATGTCTTCCAGGTCCAGAAATCATCCTTATTTCTAGCAGAACCAGCAATGCACCTGCCAATTCATAGGTGAAACAAACATCCCCTCCCCACCAGCACTCATTTGAGACTCTTGAGGAAGTAGCAGCCAAGGAGTAAAGAAGGCAGGAAGTGGGAAGGAATGGATGAAGAAAGTCTGTTGTACCAAGGATAAATTGGTTCTCTTTGCAAAACCCTGGCCTGTCAATTTTCCACTCCTCCCAACTCATTTTGCCTCCATTGTTATGCAGGGACTAAAATATTCATTTCATGAAGAAATTGTCAAACTTTAGTGCTTTGAGATAATTGATGCATTTCATCAGCTCACCAAATTGAGAGAATGACTCGACAGAGGTCTGCCATCAGGCAGTCTCAGCCGAGAATTCTTTCATAAGAGTCACGCGAAGATCCTCCTTGGAGATGCTGGTAAATGGCCCAGTAATCGGGAGACATTGGAGAAAGCACACTCGCAGAACAAGACAGGGAACAAAGGGCTTTCTCGGCCAGTAAACGCTCTCACGGGGGACTTGTCGGTCCCAGACTCTGCCTCTGATTGGAAATGTAATCACTTGGCTGTGTTTAGCTGTGTCCAGTAAGGGGCCATTGGCGGCCATGCTCCACTAACTAGAAATCTCTTCTGCAATCAAATTAAACACGGCCACAGCTTCCTTGTGATTCATGCTGGTTATTCTAGAGACATTTTATTGCAGAAATGCTTTTTAAACATTAATTACGCTGCACATAATATGACCCAGATAAAATATGGATGTATTATGACTTGTCTGTGGCTTTGGGGTGTGCTGTTTAATCCCTGGCAAGGGCTTATAGGAAGAAGGCGGGTCAGACCTTTTGTTTTGGATTTTCATTTCTGGGGCATTCTGGTTCTGCACTCCAAAGGTGGCTGCAAAAAGGTTTGGGTTTTTATTGCTCACCCTGAATTAACCTTGTCCTTCTCCCACACGCCTGTGTGTCTCGGAGAGGCCACAAAGAGCCCTCAGATTTCCTGGGAAGACCCTGAGATTGACTTGGGGTCAATAATGACCCTCTGCTTGTGCCAGGCACAGCCGTCCTGTCTCCTGTAATGTTGGCACCAGTGCTCCCTGATTGGCTGCTGCCTGTGCTTCACCATTTGTTAAATATTGTTAATACCACCCCTGGAGGTATGTATCATCCTCATTTTTCACATACAGAAACTGAAGCTCTGAAAACATATGTTATTTGGCCAATATCTCGCTGTGAAAAGCAGTAGAGCTGGAGTCCAGTCCATTTCTTTCTGTCTCTGTGATCTTTCCTCAGTGTTTTTAAAAGTTCTTTCTAAAGCACTGAAAATCTTTCTTTAGAGGTAATCTTTTTTTTTTAAGTTTTTATTTAAATTCCAGTTAGTTAACATACAGTATAATACTAGTTTAAGTTTACAATCTTATGTGAAAAGTTCAGAGAAAAAATGAATGCAGATGGAGCTGCCCCAGATGAAGGAAAGGGGCCCCCAGAGCCCTGCATACAGTGCCCCTTCCCATCATTTGCTCTGGTTTTTCCCAAGGTGCTTGTCTGGAACCTCTCAGTGTAAAGATGACTGTCCTGGCGTGCACTCCCTCCTGGAGGCCAGGAGACAAATGAATCCATCTCCTGCTGGCTCTGTATTTGTGGAGCCCATCCTCTGTCCCAGCACTCTCTTATGTTCACGGGAAACGCCGTGGCCCAAATTAACAGTCGTCCCTGCCTTCTGGGAGCTTGCCTTCTCCCTGAGCAAATGGAGACAAAAACAAACAAACTGGGTGAAAAAAGTAGACTCTCCATTAAGATGGCATAAGCATTGTGAATTTAAAGCAAAACAGGACTGGGAGATGAGACCTGTGGTAGAGGCAGTGGAACAATTTTCAGCAGGATGACCAGTTAAGGCCTCAGTGGAAAGATGACATTTGAGCAAACGGGGTAGGTTATCTGGGGAAGGACAGATCCCAGCCATAGGAAGAGCAAGTGGAGGGGCCAGTGGAGCCGAGAGCACACCTGGAGGGTTGAGGAAGGAGCCCAGGGGCCTGAGTCCCGGTGGGTGGGGAGAGTGGGAGGAAGGCAAACGAGGTAAAGGGGTAGGTCTGAAAGACCCTGTGGGCCATTAGGTCCTGAGTGAGATATGAAGCCATTGGAGGGCTCGGAACTGGAAGGAGGCCCAGGGTGGCTCATATCTCACAGGGTTTTTCTGATTCTATATGGAGAGCAGGCTGAAGTTGGTACAGAAAGAGTCCCGGCAAAAATCAGACTTGCCTTAAAAATGTCTTGGGGGCAGATAGCTCCATCTATTGGATCCTTTTTGTTTCAGGATCCCTGTTACCTTTGGGGTCCACCTCAGTTTGAAACTGAATGTGGAAGCATGTGTGTGTGTGCCTGTGGGTGTACACTCACGAGTGCATGTGTGAGTGTTAGTGTGTAAGTGGGTGAATGTAGGTGTTTGAGAGTGTGTGAGTGTGAGTGTGCATGTGTGAGTGTGAGTGGTGTTTGGAGAAAGAGGGGAGTGTAGACTCACTGCCCAGGACCAGATTGCATGGCAGGTCACTCTGGCAAAGTGCTCTAAGCTGATAGTGGAGGCCAGGGGAGGACTGTGGGACACAGGAGATCATGAGGCAGCTTAGTGTGAGCGCTGGTTGCTGGTAGTTGTCCCAGCATCCTTCCCCACTCAACAGCATCTGCTTCAAGGTCAACGGTCTGATTCCCCAGAGTAAGGGGTGTGGGTCATTTTCTCCTGAAAATGGTCTGGTCTACCTTGGCACTGTGTCTACCTGGTCTACCTTGGCACTGTGTTCTCCTGGTCTACCTTGGCACTGTGTCTACCTGGTCTACCTTGGCACTGTGTTCTCCTGGTCTACCTTGGCACTGTGTCTACCTGGTCTACCTTGGCACTGTGTCTCATGGTGAGCTTCCTGTTTTGACCATCTTGAACTTTGATGAGGTGTTCCTGTTACCTCTATGACATGGTAGACTTTTTGAGGGTTTCAACCATGTCTTGTTCATTTTGGCAAGTCTAGGTCTCAACCAGTGCCTGAGGAACTCAATATTAATAAGACTAATGGGAATCTTTCTTCTTTTTTATGAATATTCCCATCAGAAGCATGTCTACCATGCCCCAAAGCCTTACTCTCCCCACCAAATAGATTTTTCTTTAAAGCTTTCTTAATAATCAGCCACTAGCCAGTTGGTCTTATCAATTTGCCTGGTCAGTCTGTGTTGATTATAAATTTAGATGGTGGAAAGGGACTGCTTTGTGGTCCAGTAATTGGGCTTTCTTAATAGTGCCATTGGATCTGAACTGAGTGGCAATGAAACAGCAAAGGATCATTGCTTAGGCCTGGTCTGAGCCTTAGATGAGAGTGTCTGATTGATGGGGAGACTGTCTAATGCTCAGAACCAAATAAACACCATGGGAGAGCTGAAGAAATGTCCCGAAAGAGGACATTGAAAAAAAAGCATTTACTTATCATAAATTTGGGAGAAGAAACATAATGACCTTGGGGAGGCGGGGTGATAGAACAGTCGGGTGGCAGGTGGAGCTTTGGTCATCTCAGGCTATGACTCTGGCAAAATCTCAGTAGCCCTTGCATAGTGGCATCTTGGACTCCTGCAGGGATCATTTGGGCTATGGATTTCTGCAGCATCTGTGCACTGCCTCGGGAGCTATTTGGAAGAAGGATGCTCTGTGTACATGACACAGCACAGAGGATGGTCCCCATGCGACGCACAATGGAATCTGAAGTGCTGGAGGAATCGGATTAACAAGATTCAAGGCTGGAGAGAAACTGGGTCACATGCTGTCCCAGGAAGTGGGAAATCAAGCTGTCTGGCTCGGGCACAGTGTACCTGTGGATGGTCCACATAGGGAGGTGGTTGTCATGTCTGTAGGTCAGGGGCTATCCCAGGGTGCGTGGGAGCACAGTGATGTTGGAAGGGTGTGGGTTGTAGTCAAGAGACTCATGTTTCAATTCTACCACTGCCACATGCTTGCTACCTGTTATGGGAACATGAATAGATTGAAGACCCCTAGTCCCTCAGAATGTGGCTGTATTTGGAGATAGGGCCTTTAAAGAGGAAATTAAGGTGAAGTGAGGTCATAGAGGGGCCCTCGTCCAATGACTGGTGTCCTTATGAGAAGAGGAGACTGTGACACAGACACACACGGGGGGAAGATTATGTTAAGGCGTAGGAAAAAGATCTATAATTCAAGGAGAAAAGCCTGGAAGAGATCTTTCCGTCACAGCCCTCAGAAGGAACCAGCCCCACCAACATCTTGATCTTGAACTTCTAGGCTCCAGAATTGTAAGAAAATAAATTTCCATTGTCTGTGCCCTGTAGGACTTTGCCACGGTAGCCATAGCAAATAAATATACTACTTGAATGACCTTGGACAAGTTATTTTACTTTGCTGGGCCTCAGTTTCTCCACCTGTAAAATGAATATAATATCACAAAGTTCGGAAGAGGGCTTAATGGAATAGCATATGCAAATATTTTCTGTAAATGACAGGTGTTGAACAAATGATTGCTGTGATTTACAGTTTTCCTTGAGATTTCACCATTTACTCATTATTTATTCTTCAAATATTATTGAGTGCCTCTCATGTGCCAGACACTGTTCTTGTGCCTGGGGTTACAGCAGCAGAAAATGAAGACAAAAGTATCTCTGGCTTCCTGGAGCCTTGCGTTCCAGTGGTTACTGGATAGGGGAGGTGGGAGAGTGAGAAACAGTGAACAACATACTTACGATATACGTTATACAAGAAAAGGGTGGGTGCAGTGGAGAAAATAAAAGCAGGGAGAGGGACAGGGAGTGCTGGAGTGTGAGTGGTCAGGAGTTTTAAAATAGTATGGTTGTAGAAAGGGGAAATTTGGGCAAAGACAGGAAGTAAACGAGGGAGCAAAGCTGGGTAGACATGTGAGAGAACAATATTCTGCAAAGGGAAAATAGCATGTGCCAAGGCCCTGGGGCCTGGATTGAGGAAGTTTCAGGTACTTGTAACCCATAGAGCCCTGATTTAGATGGTCTGGAAGGTGCTGGGCATTTTTTAAAAAAGATTTTAGAGCGACAGAGCCAGTGAGCAGTGGGGAGGGGCAGAGGGAGAAGCAGAAGCCCACTCCATCCGGGCCTTGATTCCAGGCCGGGAATCTGAGCCAATGGCAGACACTTAACCGTCTGAGCCACCCAGGCGGCCCTAGAGGGTGCTGGGCATTATGGTAGCTGTGTGGTCAACACCTTTCTTTATCATATGTGTTAACTGATATGGTCATTATCAAGGATGCTACTACTACCTGTGATTGGAGAATAGATTTAGGAGACTATCTTCTTGTTTGTTGGGGAGGGGACTCAAAGGAGGAGTGGAACCAGCTCAGATAGACCTTAGCTGCCAGTGGGCCTCCTCTGTGAGGCATGCAATTCCTATAGTCAGGTGGTAAATAGCATCTCTTAGGGCTGAGAAACAAAAGAGCAGAGGGCCCAGGTGACCTGGGGAGCCTATAACAAAGATGGGATTTGCATTTTTTTTAAAGGTTTATTTATTTGAGAGAGGGAGAGAATGCGCGCGCGCGCGCGCGCGCGCACGCACACACACACACACACACACACACACACACACACACACACACACACACACACACACACACACACACACACACACACACTTATGGCCAGGGAGGGGCAGAGGGAGAGGGAGAGAATCTCAAACAGACTCCCCCTGACTATGAACCAGACCCAGGGGGCTTGATCTCATGACCCTGAGATCAGGACCCTGGGCTCACGACCTGAGCCAAAACCAAGAGTCCTGTGCTTAACAGGCTGCACCACCCAGGCACCCCAGGAGAGTTTGCATTTTAAAAGAAAGAGGAGAGTCTGTATAAATTTGCGAGCTCGGTGAGAGAATGCTATTATAATTGGGTCCTCTCGAGGAAATTGCAGCCTCATGTACAAACTATAAATCACAGAGAAATATGAAGTAAAAAAGAATAACAGTCACCCCCAGGTCCTGGCCCAAGTAGGTGTTTGATAAATGTTAAATGGTGGAAAGAGTGACTGTTGAGTGGGAATTGCAGCAATGAAAGAAAGAATAAACTACTACCATGTTTTTTCTAGCTATTTTTCCTGATCTATTTTTTAAAACTTTTATCCTATATTTTATATCCTGATTTTTTAATCTTAAGAATAAAAGAAGCACTTCTTTTTGTTATTATAAACTTTCCATAAATATTGCAGCATTATATTTCATTGAATGAATATATCATGATTTGTTGAAGCATCCATCCAATATTGGCATGCTACTGTTGTTCCTCATATTATAAATAAGACTGTATTGAACATCTTTGTAATGTATTTTTCTTTTTCTTTTTTCTTTCCTTTTCCAACATTCTTAGGATGATTTTCCTGGAATCAATTTCTAGAGGTAGAAGAGAATTACTTTAGGAAAGGGTACAATTTCCTCAAGGCTGTCAAAATCAATCTGAATCATCTTTATTTTATTCTCTATTGGATCACTTATTTCTCTCAGTTTTGTTTCCCCTGTAAATTGGACAAGCTTTCTTTCCATCTTTATCCAAGATGCTACTAAACATGTTGAACAGAACAGGTTCAAGGATATGATTTACCCCAGCTCGAAAGTTCTTTATGTTTGAAATTTCCAATTCTATAAATTGTAATACTATCTTCCTTTATGTTAATTTAAAATTTTGTCCAATTAACTTGCTTAAAGGGGGTTGCCTGAGAATAGCCTTTGATGTCTAAGTGTGCAGCATGTGTTTTCCTAGTAGTGAGAATTTCTAAGCCTGATGTATTTAAAGATAGATTTAAAAAAGCATTTAGCACTGGTATCAGATTTATTTAGTTTTAATTGTTTTATGTGAGTTGAATTGGTATGACTAGATTTGTGATGTTCTTTGAAAAATTCATTCCTTTTTTAGCAGGGCACATTTCACAATATAATCTTGAAATGGCTAGACATCCTTATCTTTTTTAATGGTTTTTAACTCCTATTAGCTATAATGGGATTTCCGCAAATAAATTGCTGCATTTTGTTGAAAGCTACTAGAACCCAGCCGACCCTCCCCCAAGCATGGGGGATTTTGAGCCATACTCACACACATACCATTTTTCTTTCCTCAATGCAGCACAATTTTAAAACTCCGTTAAAGAGCAGGAACATATTTACTAGACAACGACGTGATTCTGGTTTTTGAAGGCTGACAACGTGCTTCCATCAGTGCATTTGGCTGACTGGGAGAAACAATTCTTTAAAAGCTCCCAATAAATGACATAAATAAACCAGTGAGGAGCCAGGGGCCTGCTCAGACTCTGCCGAATTATATGTCCTTGTGACAAACTGTTGTTTGAGGACAATGACAAACATTTCAGACCATCCGTGGAAGTCACTGGGGGGACTTTTGTTTCTCTCTAATAGCCCCTGAAGCCTTTATGGCTAATAGTGTGTATAATGAGTCCAGTTTCTAGCCCCTGAGAGGAGAGGTTGGCTTGCTTTAGTGTGGGCAGGGAAGGCCTCTGAAGGTTTGCCCAGCAGTGGTGAAATTTGGTCTTTTGTAAGGAGGCACACATGTCCTCAGCTGGGGAAGCTGGGGAGAGAGAGAAAGGGTGAGGGTCATAAGCCAGGATGCCAATCTAGGCCCTCAAATCTGGAGCCCAAGTCAGAATCAGGTGTCAGGTTTATTCAGAGTATCACAGCCAGAGAATGGAGGGCAAGTCCAGGGCGGTGATACTAACCCAGGTGGAAGAGGGTTGGCAGATGCTGATGGCACACTCTGACCTCTAGGGGGTGCTCTAGTCACCTTCCCTTCCTTCTTTCCCTTGGGGATCTCTGTGTGGGAATCTCTACGCAGCCCGAAGTCTGGGTGAGATTTCAGATCTCCATTTTAACAAACTCCTTGGGTGGTTCTGTGGCAAACTCAAGCTGGATAGCCACTGCTCGGGTTTGTACCTGCCTAGGAGTGGGAAGGTGGTGTCTCTTCCTGGTCTGCATGGATCTCTGAACTAGGAATTGGGAGGCTAGAATCCTAGTGTCAGATTCCAGTATTTGTTGGGACTTTGACATGCCACTCTTCCAAGTCTTGGTCTATTTATTTGTGAAGTCAGGGGATGGGCCAGTGGCTCTCAACCCTGGTTGTGCAATGTAATCACCAAGGAAGCTTTGAAAAAATGGAAAAGCCTGGGTCTCCTCCCACCTCCATGAATTGGAACATTTATCTGCAGGTGGAAACGGGCATCTCTAGATTATTTATTCCAGCCCTGAGTCCTTGAGGAGTAAAGGCATTTGGCCAAATTCTTCCTAAATACTTGTTTGTACAGTTGGGCTTGAACTGAGGCCTTCTCTGTCCCAGAAGAGCTCATCGTCATCATCATTGTAATAATAATGATAATGATGATAGTAATAATAATAATAAAAGAGGAATCAGCAGTACAGGTGCCAAACTCAAGTTGGGAGCCCGAGATCTGGGCTTCCAGTAGAGAGAGGTACACAGGGTTGGAACACTATCCTATTGGTTTGGTTACATAGGATTGGGACCTCATCACTGGGGCTAGAGGGCACAAAGAAAGTTGTGTATGGATGGGACAGGAACTAAGGGAATTTAACCCAATTCTAGGACAGGTTCTGACATAGTAGCAACACCTCGAATCACAGTGTCCTAGAAAGTAAGGAGAATTCAGTCTCCTTCAAGGTTGGTGTCTAAGTAGAGGTCTCACAGTGAACCAGCAGGAGTCTTGAAGGTGAATCAGGATAATCCCTACGTCATGATCTTCCTGATTTTGCCAGCTGGGGTTGAGGCCAAGGTCTAGGCCAAGGAAGAGGAGGGCCTCAACCAAGGAAATTGGGATTCAGGAAAAGGCTTCAGACTCAAAGGGAGCTCTAGAGCCATGCCTCTTAAAGGGTTGGCTTCAGATCAGCAGCATCAGCATCACCTGCTAATCATTATAAATGCAAATTCGAAATCAGAAGTTCTGGGGGTGGAGCCTGCAATGTGTGATGCAAAGAGCCCTCTAGGTGGTTCTGATGCATGCTGAAGGCTGTGACCCACTGGTGTAGAGTTTCAATAGGGAGGAAAGGCAAAGCTAGTGAGGCTGGGGAGGGCCTTTGGGGAACATATGGTACAGTGGGCTTGTCATACCTAGTCATTAACTTAGAGACACAGGAGGAAACTTGCATCCCCTTGTTGCATATGGGCCTCTGTTGTTTCGATGAGGTTATCAGGGCCCACAGCTCACTAGAGCTGAGCGTATCAGAGGCTATAAGAGGCAAGGGAGGAGATGTCAATGTCCGCAAATGCACCTAGAGTTATTCAGGTGGTTCCTCCTCCTTCAGACTCCACACTGTGCTCGCCACACCGTCTGCCTCCCTCACTGAGTCCCTGCCGGGTCCAAGTGAGAAGAAAGTCAAATATTTTCAAAAGGTTCTGTGTCCAGCCATACTCAGATAATACTCCTGCCACATAGATAACATCTTCCTCATAATCAATAAAAATGAGGCACAGCAGACTGTGGAGTTACTCAACGCACAGTTTTCAAAGATCTTTCACTGCCTCTGTGTAAAAACCAAATAGAGATTATTTTTCTGAGAGGGCAGCAATCATACACTCACAGTTATTTGGTAGAAACAAATGAGGGATACATCACATCACGCATGGTGGGTCCTCCATTCATATGGATTATTTTGCTGCTTAGAAAGACCCATAACTGAACAGGCTTAAAACAGGCACAGTCTCATGTCTCTGAGCACCACATGGAAAAAACCTGAATGCTTTTTTCTAATACGATTGTGATGGCTAATTATATGTATCACCTTGACTGGGCTGCCCAGAGAGCTGGTAAAACATTATTTCTGGGTGTGTCTGTGAGGGTGTTTCTGGAAGAGTTTAGCATTTCAATCAGTAGACTAAGTAATGAAGATCATCCTCACAAATGTGGATGGGCATCATCCAATCAGTTGAGGGCTCAAATAGAGCAAAAAGATGGAGAAAGAACAAATTAACTCTCTTTCTTTGAGCTGAGACATTCATATTCTTCTGCCTTAGGACATTGGCGGTCCTCGTTCTTGGACATTTGGACTCAGATGAGAACGTATGCCATGGCCCTCCAATTATTACGCCTTTGGACTCAGACTTAAGTACACCACTGGTTTTCCTGGTTCTCCAGCTTGCAGATGGCAGATCATGTGACTTCTCAGCCTCCATGACCACGTGAGCCAATTCTTATAATTAATCTCTTATATTTACATCTTTGGATATCTTATTGGTTCTGTTTCTCTGGAGAACCCCAATACAATGATGGGTATATTTGAAGTAGTAATGCCTGAGAAGTAGTTACTGGCATCGAAAGCCCACATTATGGAGAGCTAGTCCAAACTGACCACTTGAGAAGGAAATGAGTAATTTCTAAGTTCCCCGTGGTTTTTGGATGTATTCAAGGGGGCTACCTCCAATTAGAAACCACACCCTCATCTTTGACTCCAGAAGGTGGAGATATAGTGTTTTGACTTGAGCCAGGATGTTGCATTGAGTGTAAATAGACATTTTCTAGATCTCTGTGGCTTGATGGAACCTTACTTTCTTTAACTTCACCTTGGCATGGCGTATAGAGCCTGTTTTTCTTGTATATTTTTGGTGGGAACTAGACATGTCAAAATAGTTTCCACTGTGCAACTGAGTTTCCTGCATCTGGGAAATGCTAACGTAGATATGTCCACTTGCTTGCAGTGAGGAGACTCCAGAACCCCAGCCTCCAGAGATGCCTGGAATTATTTTTTAACTTTTTATTATGAAAGTGTTCAAATACAGACAGAAAATGACAAGATAGTACAGTGAAGCCTCATGTAATCATCACCCAGCTTCTCCAGTCCTCAAAAGAAATGTTTTATCTCTACCCCACCCACTTCTCTCCACCTCTCTCATCCTGACTGGTTTATTTTGAAGCAAATCTCAGCTATAATGTCATTTTGTCCACATATATGTCAGTATGTGTTTCTAAAAGACAAGAACTCTTAGAAAAGCACAACCACAATACCACTATCACATGTAGAAAAAAAAATGACAGTATCTGCTTATTAGCATCAAATATCCAGTCAGTGTTCACTTCCCTGGTTGCATCGTAAGTAGTGTTTTTATTCTTGGGTTTGTTTGAACCAGGATCCAAACAATTCTATGTGTTACGCTTGGTTGAAATATTCTAAGAAGGTGACTTGAAATCATTTCTCATACTTAGCATGCCTTGTCTTCTGTGTGGGCTCAGAAGTCCTAAATAAATGCTGAGAGGCCGAGGCTGTCATGTCATCCCTCCATCGCCCAGTGATTGGCCCAGCAAGCACATCACCTGCCAAATTCTGGCAGCAGAGGCCAGAGGGGCCGGTGGTAGAAAATGAGATGAGCATAGATTGCCAGGATCCCAGCCTGAGCCTAAGCTGTGTCCACCCTAAAATCTGGACGTGCTTTCTGCACTGGCAGGGAAAGGCTACCATGGAGTCTACTGGACGGGAAGGATGGAAGAGTTGCTCCAAAAAATAGGTCACAGCGTGGGGTTGGCTACCATCTGGCCCAATGCCGATAGATCCCACTTACCTCCTGGAAGCATGCAGTGTGATGGCTCTGGTTTGAAGGCTGGTGAAGGATAGTGCCTTTTAGTCAGGTCCTTTCCTTACTCAAGGTCGGGGGTCCACTAAAATCTCCCTGGGACTTTGAGAATTCAGTTTGCTCGCACTGGGAAACCAAGGCAAAGTAGCTGATGAATTTGATTAAAGTCCATGGTCTATGAGAGGGGTATCCAGTTGTTTTGGCATCTCTGCTTCCTTTGAAGGAAGATAAGGGAGAGCTCACATATTTATCCTTCCATGCATTTATCCGCCTAGCCACCTTTCTGTCCTATGTGTGGCTCTTCTTGTTCAGCAGACACGTTCTTTCCATGTGGCTGGGGACAATGGCTATTGGTAGCCCTAGATTATCCAAACCAACATAAAGGAAATTTCTGTAGTCCATCATCTGTATGTCTATTCCAGTGAGGAAATGTGACTGGCCTTTCTTGAACCCCATGCCCTCAGTCGCGGTGTTCAGTGAAACAGGATGCTCCAGTCGGTAGGCTTATGTCAGGCATGTGCCCTGTGACCAAAGGAGAAGGGAAAAAAGAGGAATATGTGGGGCAGGAAAAACAAACGAATAAACCGCAGTACCTGCCACACTCTGTCCCGCACTTCCCCCACGCCCAGTGACGTGGGTAGAACTCCAAGTTAAAGCCTCCAAGATTGATGAAAAGGCAGTATGGACAGATATGATTCCCACTGTTCAAATTTTGACCTTTATTGTTTAGCTTATTCAATTTTATTTAGTGTGACTACCTCATTTCCCACCATATTGATTTATTTATCGAGTCTCTCTCTAATAGAAAGGAAGCAGGAGGTAGAGAAAATACTATAGTTAACTGATGGAAATATAGTTATATCCACATAATTAGCCAACACCAGCCCCCTTTCTTGATCCTTAGCTCTGCAAGCCATCCCCAAGTCAAAGTAAGTATTGCCTTGCATGCCTCTCTTGTGCACCTCTTCACATTTCTCCATGCAGGGCTTGAACTAGTGTGATCAAGACAGAGAAGAGGGAGGAGATGGGCCAGGGGGCTGGAGGTGTGTGTGAAGGAGTAGGCAGAGAAATCAGAAGCGGAGAAAGCAGACTTCTGGTTCTCCTGTGTGCATGCACACACACGAGCACATGCACGTGCATTAGCTGATCAGTGCTTTGTTAAAAAAAAAAAATCTGAAGTTGAGGGTAGTTTTATGACAATTGATATGATTCTGAACACCATACCTTGCTCCAGGAAACTTAAAAGGGAGATAAACTAGCATTTGGTCAACAATTACTGAGAGACTTTCAAAACAAAATAAGACCATTCTCAACTTTCTTTAAAAGTCTTTCTAAATCTAAAGAAACAAGCCCAACCGTTAACTAATGGCCAGTATATTGGTTTGTATTGGATGCAATAATAATCTTTATATGAGATATATTTATGTTCATTTTATAGACTAAGTATAATTTGTCTAAGTTTTTAATTATCCAGAGGAGTTTATGATTGACCTTTTATTTTACAACATATTTGTTATGGATATAACTTTTCTGATGCTCATTATTGGTCAGGAAACCTTACCCTTTACAAAAGTGTTTCCAAGAGAAAAAGAGTGTTTTTGTGCAATGATCTGGCTTAAAAACAACTTATAGGAGCATGTAGCAAACAATTGGGAATTGCTGGTACTCTTCTTTAGATTCTAATATAAACATGGTCAAAAAGTCTGGGCATGAGTTAGAAACAACTGAATATTAAAAATGCAAATGGAACAGCTGAACTCAAGGGAAATGCTTCATAGGCAAACAAAAGTACCATGAAAAATGCTGTAGTGGTGTTATGAAATTTTAATTCATGATCAAGAAATTTTCTCGCAAGTCCCAATACTTCTTTCCAATATATCTTTCAAATTATAGTGGGACCCGGTGGATAACTTTTTAAATATCCCTTAAATTGCAAGTAGATGAACATTTGGCCCAAATAATTTAAAATTCTTACGTGGCTAAGCTTGGGGATTCAGTAGGAAGAGTTACATCAACATAGACCAGCCCTGCCTCTTGTATCTTACATCTTCTAGCAACCAGAATGTGTTTCAGGCACGCACTCTGGAGTTATGTTTAACAATCCCGAGACATCATCTCTATTCAGGCTCACAGCCTCCGGTAGAGATGAAGGGAATATTAAATAATCCAAAGGGCCTGTCATGAAACCCTGCAGCTCTTGGGTGAAGCTCAGCATTAGGGTGACTGCTTTTTTTTTTTTTTTTTAAATAGTATGCTTGCATTTTGTTTCAGAAATAATATGATTTAGGCTCTTAAAATGAGCATTACTGGGTGATCAAAGTCAGGTGCAACCTTGAGTATTAATGGAGTGTTAAAAGAAACTATGGTTTAACTCTGTGAAAAGTAAATTCCATTGGTCTTATGCTGAAAAAAAATGTACTGAGGTGTGACTGAGCTTGCAGGACCTCAGGTAAATCATCCACACTTTACAGTGGTGTGGAAAGAAAGTGGGAATAAGTAGAAAGTAAATGTTTTGAGGTTAGCAAAGGACTTGAGGTATTTGTGTGACTAGAGGTCTGTTCATGGTTGTCTTAGTTTTCTATGGCTTTGTAACAAATGACCACAAATTTATTAGCTTAAACAACTCCCGTTCATTAGCCCACAGTTCTCTAGTTAGATGTCCAGTACAGCATGCCTAAGCTCTCTGCTTAGGGCTGCACCAGACTGAAATCAAGGTATTGGCTGGACTGAGTTCTCACCTGGAGGCTCTAGGGATGAATCCACTTCCAGTCGCATTCTTGTTGTTGTTGGCAGAATCCAGTTCCTTGTGGTGGCAGGACTGAGGTTCCAATTTCCTTGCTGACTGTCATCTGCCCACCTTCCTGGCCACATAGGCCCCTCCATCTTCAAGTCAGCAATGGCATGTCAAATTCTTCTTGCGCTTTGAAGCTTTGACCTCCTCTGTTTCTGACCTTTAGACCTGGATTTAAATGACTCCTCTGATTGGGTCAGGCCCACCCAGACAGTCTCCCTATCTGAAAGTTAACTGGTTTGGGATGTAACTATATCTGTAAAATCTCTGTATAACATAAATAATCGTGGCAGTGATATCTCCGCATATTCACAGTCCCAGGGATTATACAGGCCATGTATGCCAGGGGACAGGAAACTTGAGGGGCATCTTAGGCTCAGCCTACTACCATGGTGTTTGTCAAGATCCTCACCCTGCAACAACAGCCACTGCCTCTTAGAAGATTGAGTTTCTGATGAGTTTGTTGGAAGGAGAGGGACACAGGAATGATGCTTCAAGGGGGATTACCTAGAAACCACATGTGCCATCTACCAGGTCTGCTTACTAATGCAGCAGGCAGTTTATCATGTCCTTCTTAAGACCTCAAAGAATAACATGAATTATGTAGAAATCTTAATAAGTGAACATTTAAATCTAGCCAGAGATGCAGGAAAGAGCCTGACTTCCTCTTCTGCCACTGCGGGGAATCCATGAAAATTGGGAAAAGATGTCATCTAGTTGGGTACAGTTTTGTGGGCATTGCCTGGTCAGTTACCCATCAGACCCAGGTCAGCCCCACTCACCCCTCAGCAGGGCACCTTGTACACAGTCATGTGCAGTATCCCTGTGTAGACTACGTGTCCAATCCAAGTGGGACTAGACCAGTTTGGGTCTGGGCAGTAGACGCAGTGTTTTATTGCATTTAGTGGGAGAGAGAAATATGTTCACTGTCAGTTCACACAACAGAAGGCAAAGGGCATAGAGAAGGGTTTCTTACCTCAGCACCATTGACACTGGGAGTCAGAGAATTCTTTGTGGTAGGGGCTGTCCTGTGCGTTATAGGATGTTAGCAACACCTCTGGCCCCCTAAGTTGTGACAAGCGAAAATGCTTCCAAACATGGTCAAATATCCCATCAGGGGCAAAATCACTCTCAGTTGAGAATGGCCATCGATATATAAATATTATAACCTAGAAGGAATGAAGAAGTTAGAAAATCCCTCTACTATCCCATGGAGACTTTCTATCTTTTAGGGTTGGCAGTGAAAAATGTAAATGTTGGAAAAACCGCAAGCATTGATGTGACTATAAGGTAGAATGTATGAGAGAGAAAGAGACAGAGACAGAGATAGAGATAGAGAGAGACAGAAATACAGAGAGAGAGAGAGAGAGAGAAAGAGAGTGATCTCTTTGCTGAAGTCCTGATCAAGTGGCACCTGAATACTGGACATCAGTCGTCAGTGCTATCCCTAGCTTTTAAATTATATGAGCCAATATATTTCTTTTTATCTTAAGCTAACTTATGCCATTACTTTGGCTTTCTGTCACTCGCCACCTGAAGAGTTCTAACTGACACAAGGGGCACTGCAGAAGGAGTACAAAGGATTAATGATTTGGACACATCAGGGCCTTGTCATGTCGTTCATGCATATGGGAGAAATGAGACTGGGAGGATTATTGAGGTCCGGTGGTCAAAGGGCCTTATATGCCAGCCTGGAAGATTGGAACTTTGTTCTCTACCCACCACAGAGAGTTGGTAGAGTAAGGCCGTTCAGCACCCCTGAAATGCTGAGTCTGACTTTTACAGCCAGAAGTGTATTGGAAAGCACCCTTATTTGCATTGTCTTAGATGTCTCACTTCCACTGTAGTAAAACAATGGAACTGATATTAGGAATGGAAATCCATAAACATCAAGAAGAATATGGATCCATGACCCATAAAGATGATTTATAGAGAAAACTTTGCCAAGAAAACTTGATTGGTTTTATTGATAGAATGGCTAAATTAGAAGATGAAAGGATCACAGTAGAAGTCATAGATCTTACTTCAGTAATGCAGCTGATACATTATTTCACAAAATTTTGCTTGACAAATTAATTCAAATTGGGTTGGCGGAGGAGCTGTCTGCACAGATTGAGAGCTGGACAAAGATTCATAAAGCCAAGGTAATGACAAACAGCCATGGAGGAGCTGCTGTGAGCTGCCTGATGTGCTACTGGAAGGGTGATCTGGTTCTGGCTTCACTGAATCTCTTAATTCCTTATTGGGAGGAAGGGAGCAATAAATACAGGGCAGTCAGTGTTAGCTGACTGGGTCACTTACTGGCTGTGCTGGGGAGGTCACTAGGAATTGAGGAGTGACACGGAGCAGGAATTGCACAGACTGAGCCTACTTAGGTTGAAGCCTCATGGGGGATATCAGCAAGCTGAGCTCACAGTGGGGTTGCAGAAGAAGCTGGGAACCTTGGCTGGAGTGGTCAAAGAGTGGACCATGATTATAATGATAATTATTTCTCTGCATCAGGGGAGCCGTATGTCCAGTTATAAAAACACAAATCCAAATGCCTAAAATAGGGCCAGGTGGAGAGATGACAGAAAGAATGCTGGGTCATCCCACACAGCAATGACAATAAATGTAATTTGTCAACCTCAGGAAATCTCCCAAACATCACGTTGAGTAAAGTTAGCTAGACCCAAAAGAAGGCATTCGGTAAGAGTTCATGTCTGTATAGCTCTCCAAACTATGTACTTAGGGATACATGCATACATGGTAAAAATAAAATGAAAAGCAAGCAAATGATCATTACAAAGGTCAGCATGGTGGTGACCCTGGAGGGATGTGGAGGCTGTGATTGGAAGGACAGATTGGGGATGCTGTGTTCCATTCCTTGACCTGGGACTTGGTTATATAGATGTTGGCTTTATAATTACTCTTTAAGCTGTGATGTATTTTATGCACTTTCCTGAATATATGACATACACCACAATGAAAAAAGGAAAGAAAAAGGAGCCCAGGACCCCTCCAAAGGCAGCAGCCACTAGTTAGCTCCAGTGGACTGTTAACCATGTGAGTATGGGGCCAATCTTGTCAGATCAAACCTTCCAAGGAAGTAAGATGTATAGATTTTTTTAAAAATGTGAAATGAACTTGTAACTGATTCTAAAATTATTTAGACACCATGTAAGCCAACAACATGGACCAGATAAAATAGGTCTAAAGGCAAGATTGAGCCCATTACTGCCACTTTGTGACTTCTGGCCCAATTCAGGGGATGGAGAGAACAAGAGCATTTTTACCTGGCTGTACTTAGCAGCGTTCTTTGCACTGCCTTTTGTTGGAGGAAATTTATGCGTAATTGCTAAGGAGTTAGTGGGTCCTAACTAAGTACTTCCCAAACATTTCAATCTTTATTACCACAACTATTCCATTTTAGCTGACACTCAAAGTTTAAGAATTTTTCCCAAGATTATACAGCTGGGAAGTGCGAGGGCTGATATTTGAACCTAGGCTGATTTGACTGCACAGAGTGTGCCTTCCACTGATATTGCAGGGTCTATGAGTAGGCAGTGAGCCTGGTGCCTCTTTTCTAGTCCTCTGCTCTGGCAGACATCATTAATCCAGCAGTGCTCTTTCCTGCTGTGCTGAGACCCATCTCCAGGTGTGTTTCACCCCAGCGCTCCAGGGGCCCACTCATAATTGATTGGAGTTGGCGACTTAGATGAAATGCATTTACTCTTCTGACATCATGAGATATTCCCCCTCCCTCTGTGGTTCAGAGTCTGGATGGACAGTTCCTAAATGGTGTTGCTAGAGCAAATATGCCAGCTACACTCTGGTTCTCCAGTAAAGAACTGGTCAACCTGTCTACCTCTCACTAGCCTAGATTATTATTTCTACTGTTGATGTTGGCCCCATTGCATCGGTCTGCTCCAGAACCAAGATGTTGGTGGGGGCCCTCCAGAGCCTGATATGCCCTCAGTAGAGAGAAATCATCTTGAAAGCTGTTCCTCTCACTGTATCTTGAAAGAAGAGCATTATCAAAGGTGAATAAATGGGGTGTTAAATGATCTTTAGAAAAAGGGAAGGACAATGATGTACATGACATGAGGAGGTTAATGTGGAAAAGAGAAAGGTGATGATGATCCATGTGTCTCCTGTATCCTGGCTAGGGAGGAACCCCACCAGAGGGGCCACTGCAGGAAACTGCAGACCACTGGGTCTTGATGGAGCCTGAGGGAGCACATGGCCCACCTCCCTCGTTTCAGAAGTGAGGGCCAGGGGTGTTATGTGTTTCATCCGAGGAGCAAGGATGCTCCTTCATGCCCTGGCCACTCTCACCACGATAAGAACAAAATGTAGTGCAGTAGTTCAGAGAGTTAGCCTTGGCTTTATATCTCGACTCTGTTATGTTCTAGCTCTGTGACCTCAAGTTTCTTAACCTCTCATCTATTAGATGCCAATAACAGCAGGACATATTTTATAGAGTTGTAAGGATTATAGGAAGAAATGCAGGTAAAAGTATGTATGTCTGTTACCTAACATAAAGCAAGGACTCAAAATTTATAGATACTTTAATATATACATGTAGCTACATGTATATATTTATATAAAACCCTCATATCTAATATTATGGCAAGTAATATGTTGTAGGACCTATATTTCTAAGGACTTCAATAGCTAAAATTGACTCTTATTTTATGAGGTTGGATTTATATGGGCATTTCAGTTCTGGCATGTGATCTTAGAAGGACAACTCTATATCTTTTATAAGGAAATATTGCCTAAGTGTTGCTGTGAGAGTAACATGTCCCAACAGGCCCTGTGGCCCTGTGCTGGCACCATTCTCTAAGACCTAATGCCTCCTGGTACCAGAATGGTGAATATAAGTGACAGCTTCCTGATTTGGGTATCTTAATAGTTAAAAGTTGTTTGAAATCAGGTCTTTATAAAGAAAGAAGAAAAATTCATTTAGAACAGAACAGATACTATTCATAGAAGTAAATGAACTATGTCTTGATGACTTTCTGGGGTCCTTCTTGGGCAGCCATGGCCACATTGGTCATTGCTTGGAGTGACTGAACCTGGGCTGGTTAAGGATGGGGTAGTTAGGTACTTACCTGTTAGGAGGAATGAAGTATCGAAGGGTGGAGTCAGGATCTAGAGCTGAGCAGGCTATTTGAATGAAGGTCAAACAGAGGACAATAAGCCAGATGTGAGGCTGTGGGAAGAGACAGGGATACCAGGGCAGGTGCAGGTCAGAGGCTTCCCATGGCCTATGGACTCATCATCCAAGTTGTCACTTTGTGGTGGTTGTTGCTGGCCTTTCCCAGGAGGAAAGCATGTGTGTTTGGGGGTAGAGGTGGGAAGTCAAGCGAGAGAAGGCTGCTGTTAAGGGAACAGAGTCAGTTCAGGCAACAAAGACAGAAGAATAGTTGGATATAATATATATTATTGAGCCAGACAATAGGTAAGTAAAAGATAATACAGTAGGTGATAATTGACAAGTGACAGGTAAGAGACAACATGTGATAGATGGATAGATGGGTGATATGTGGTAAGAGAGAGTAGCTAAATAGACTTAATAGGGAGAAGGATGGTGTATTAGTGTTCTGTTGTTGCTGTAACAGGTTACCGCAAACTTAAAACAACATGGATTTTTTTTAGAGCAGGAGAGAGAGAGATAGAAAGAGCACACTAGGAGCAGGGGGAGGAGCAGAGGGTGAGGGAGAGAGAGAATCTTGGATAAGTTGATAAATTAGGTCTATACCAGTTCATGGGTGTTATATAATTGCCAATGCTGCCATGGATAGATTTTGAGTAGAGTTCTTATCCAGGAGTGAGCATGATGATGCCATCAAGGTCTGGACCTGATAGTTTCCTTTTTCATGGTTCTATATTTCTGACTCGGTTGTATGGCCACCACTTACCACATCATATCCTGGTCTTGTGACATTTTATACCTGGAGCTGATATCTGAGTTGGATAGATTTTTTACTTTTTGTAAGTAATTGTCTCATTTTTCACCTCTGCTTATTTATTCTTAATTCACTCCAAAACATTTATTGAGCAACTATTTTGTGCCAGGCATTGTGAGACATACTAGTGATACAGTGTATAAGGCAGCTCTCACAAGGCCTACATCTAGTGGAAGAAACCAAGAAGTAAACTGGCAAAACTGACCTCAGGCAACAAGTGCCGTGAGAAGGAGAAATACAAGGTGAAACTCATCAGATAGGCACGTAGCCTAGACTTTGGGAGTCTGGGAAACTGTAGAAAAAGCAACATCTAATCTGAAACCCCAAGAATGTGTGGGGATTAGTCATATAAAGGACGCGGCTGCCTTGAACACCAGAATCTCATCAACTCTAATTCAGTTGCGCTGGTTATTTCTGTTCCTAATTGCTACTGCACAGATCTGTGCATACACTGCACATTTAGGATTTGTTGCTACTTTCAAATGCAAATGTGTTCTGCAAAAATGTCCTCTGCTTGTACAACTCAGCAAAAGTTCTCTGTGACTGGTGGTGGTGTGGGCTTTGTAGGTTTTATTTTTAATTTAATTTGATTTTTTGCTTTAAGTAGGGCAAGTATTCAGTGTTTGTCAGACTAGGGGCTGCCTGGATGATTCCACTCCATTACCAAGAGGGTTTGAGCTCTGTCACTTCTGTATTCTCCAAGTATAGAGGCTGTTGTTAAAGCTCTGCTTGTAGAAAAAAATGCCGAGGCAACAGAGGTTTCTGTTTAGTTCTTATCTTCTCCCTAATAAGGGGTCGCACCGTGGGGGGCAGAGCTAAAGGGACTAGCAGATAAAGACCTAGAGACTCAAGCTCTCACGCCTTCTCTCTCCTATCCCTTAAATTCTAGTTACTTGTCGTGTCCACAGCTCCCCAGTCAGAGCTCCAGTGCTGTCCAGGGGAAAGTGGATCCTGAGAAAGGAGCTAGGATAATTGGAAATCATCTTTTCCCCAGATGCTGTGTGACCTGATGGGTGATACAGGTTTTTGGAATTAACAGTGTGTGACTTTGCATGAGCCACTCACCTCTCTGCACCTCTAGGTCCTAATTATTTTTTTTTTAAATATTTTATTTATTTATTTGAGAGAGAGAGAGGGAGAACACAAGTTGGGGGAGGAGCAAGAGGGAGAGAGAGAATCTCAAGCAGACTCCACACTGAGCGTGGAGCCCAATGTGGGGCTTGATCCCAGGACACTGAGATCATGACCTGAGCCAAAATCAAGGGTCGGACGCTCGACCAACTGAGCCCCATAGGTGCCCCTCCATGTCTTAATTCTTAGCTCAAGGGAGAGAGTTTAAATAATATAGTGGCATGGAATGTTGTTGTGGTTGAGAGCATTGGTTTTGTAGTCTTTGACTCACAGCTTTGCCCCTTACTGATTGTGTCACCTAAGGCATGTTACGTAACCTTGTGAACCTTAGTTTCCTCATTTATAAAATGGAGGCAATATTACACCTTCCAGCACTCAGAGAAACAATGCACATCAAGTAATTAGCCTAGTGCTAACTAAAAGCCTTACAGTTTTAATTATTGTCAAATGTTTTACGTGGTTCTGATTCCCTAATACAACCACTTGCTTAAAAAAAAAAAATCATGATCTTGATTTATTGACCCTGAAGAAATGGTGAGCCATGGAAAAATGTGAAGCACAGAGATGTTAAGAGAAGTTAATAAAAAGCAAACATAAGGATGTATTTTAGAGGTTTCATTTCTGATCTTATTAGCCCAAGCTGAAAATTAAAGTTAAATATGGATATGGCATTAATTTTGACAGTGAATTTTAAAATGGGGAGGCATTTAAAAAGCATACTTTCAAATAATTTTTGCAACAGAGTTTAGACCATCAAAATTCTGCCTGTGTGTGCTTTTGTAAAACATATATTTATGGATAGATAAGCTTTATTCCAATGTCTGCATAAATATGAGTTGATGTTGAACAATAGAAGGTTTCTACAGAGGACTAACATTTGTTTATTAGACAATAGAACTTGGTCCTGTCCTTCAGTTTGTCTCTGAATTCAGTTGATTGACACCTCATTATTAGTAGTTCACTCTCACTAATCATTTTCACCACGTGCAGAATCTTAAAAAAAAAAAAAAAGTCTTTGGGTGGCACTTCCCATTTCTCAACTGTGTGTGTTTTTATATTAGCAATGAAATATTGATAATTTTATAAGAGAGACTAAAATGTGTCTGTAGAAAGTGATTACAGATGTTGGCAGTGATGTAAAAGGTGGCAATTTTTGAGGAGAAGGCAAGATAGAGGGAAAGCTTTGCTTTTAGGAAGGTGCCAGCTCAAACATATTGATACTTGACAGAGTGTATGTAAGGAGATGAAAGGTAGACTAGAAACATAGTTGAAGGAGGGGTGGGAGGGAGAACAAGGAAGATGGTGGTGTTAGCCTTGGAGCAAAATAAGAGGGATTTTTTTCTTTGAAACAAAAGTAAAGAAAGTAAGGATGGTGTAAATGTGCAGAAAGAGGAAATTGGGGAATGGATCTCCCATTCTTTGATGAATTGAGGTGAGAGTTTGGATTTGATTGGCCAAAGAATGGAAAAGAGCAGTCAAGTTTGTTAGTCATTGAAAATGAAAAATGTGGGAAACTAGAGATGATTAATAGTCTTACATTTATTCTTCCAACTATTATTTATCATTTATGTTATGCTGGGAGCTAGAGATACAGGCACAAATAAAACAGAGGGCTCCTGATCTCATGGAGCTTGTAAAGGAAGCTGGTATGTTTAGCCCGGAAATGAAAAGACCCAGAAAGAATACCAAAGATATATCCAAATATTTGAAGGGTTACAAGCAAGTATTGAGAAGAAAACCTGCCTGTCCTACGTGTTGCTAAAACACAGATCTAAGACCAGTAGGTAGAATTTATAGGAAGCAAGATCTTGACTCAAGGGAGAAATGGGTGCCTTTGGAGGGAAGGAGTTCTCTGTCATTTTGTAGATACTCAGAGAACAGGTAGCCATTGGCCATGATTGATAGAGATGGTTCAGGCATTGGAAAGCAAGTTGTGCAGTCAATGAGCTTTGAAGACACCTTGTAACTCTGTGAGTCTGTGAATCGCCAGGTGTCATCACACGATGTCACTTTCACAAATTATCGCAAAAATTGTCACCCTGCCCAAACAGTTGTCAGTGTGCATTTACTTTATATTAAGGGATGGGAGGAACCCTGAAGAAGGTACAAGTCTATTTCCTTTAAAGTAACTACTCTTCTATTTTCTTGTGATTAAGACATTTATTTAAAATCAGCGTTGCTAGTAAAAAGGCACATAATCACTGGTTCTCTTCAGCCCCTGTCATGACAGATTAGCATTAATAATTTAGAGAACGGCAGCATTAAAAGTAATTACAAACTGTCAGAAAGATACAAGAAATATGACATAGTTCATAGCTTCTTTTCAGACCTCAAATATTATTTGAGGGGAAAAATAATTACATTTTCCTGTTCATTTCCTAATACAAATAACTTAGGAAATCTCATAATTCTTGAAATTTGCAATTAATTCATTGAAAAACTGATGTCACTTTGAAAAAAAGACCTCTTTGGTCACAAATTTCCACTGTGGAATGATTCCTTAAGGCACATTCCCAATTGCCTTGTCAAGGCTCGTTTTAAATGCATTAAGCATAGCAACATGAATAAATCAACTAGCATTGAAAAATATAAATTGTCTAAACTTCCTTTAATCATGCATGCATTTAGCTTTCTTCTTTGTCTATCTAAATATTATACAACCTCTTGATTTAGGTACATCTCCATACAAATTTATATAAGGTGTCAGAATCGAGTAAAATTCTTCCCTATGAACTTTTAAGCCTATGGGAAAAGCCTACTTTTCCCTATGAAAAACCTAAGCCTATGTTGTTCTATGGGTCCTATCCAGTGCCACTTCTCACATGAAAAATGAGAAATGTGTCGGTATTCATTTCTTAATGAAAAATTTTTAAGGCTTCTTACATTACCTCTTTTTTTCTGTAATCCTTCTTAATTGCACATACTTTTACCCTGAGAAGAAAAAAGACAGAGTGGAAACTGTCACTCTATACTTCTTTATTATTCTAGACAAAGAAGGGGATTTGAAGTACCATTCACTTAGAACCTAGACACTAATGTACCATATGTAAAATTTACAATTCATGCTGTTGAACAAATGTGTTAGATACATATCTTGTGGTATTCATGTCCTTTTATATTTTGTTGTTTTGTAAAAACAGAAAACTCTGAGCAAAATAGTTGTTCAGATTTCAGTTGAACAGTTTGACCTCAGGACCAGATTGCATGTGGGCAACAGATCCAAACAGATTGGAATGGGGGTGTTGGATCGATGTCCATGATCTTTTTACCCAGAGAGTGCCTGGCATATTGCAATGTGCAGAATGCCAGGAGCTGGCCAAGGATGTCACTTGGAAAATAAGAAAGGGAGGTAGAATGTTATTGCATTCTTAATATTTGTTGGTCCTAAAAAGTTACCATTTTATATGGCATATTCTTTATGTAGAGGGTCACATGGGTTAGTTTTACATACTATCATGTGAAGTGCTGGTTTATATTAGTCATATTTGTATCAAATGATTAGAATCTTAATTGGATTAACATTGTTCTGAAAAAGATAGCTAATTTGACTTGTCAGTATTTGCCGTAGCATACGCATCCACTCATGTTCTTTCTCTTTCTTTTTGGCTCCTCTGTGATAACCTGTCCTCCTTGGGAAAGTTACTTTTCATATAATGGTTTATAATGACATGGATGCATTAGATTATTTGGGGATAAGTATTTATACTACATCCTTTTAATAAAAAATCTTAAATTGACATAGATGCATATATTGGAAATAAAAACAAGTTGCCCTCTCTTAACAACTGATATAACACAGCTCCCTATGAAGAAGGTCTTTTAAAATACTCTTTAATATTTATTTATGATACAGGTCATTTCATACCCACCATAGAACAATTAGGATAAAGAAAACCAGATGATCACAAAGAAGAAAATAAAAGTTCACTACCCAGTAGTAATAACTATTATCAAGTTGATGTTTGTCCCTCCAGATTTTTTCATGCATTTGTATCTTTTAAAACAATAAATCATATTGTACATGCTTTTTGGGACCAGATTTGTTCTTTCCACAATATATAATGATGTCTTCCCGAATACACAGCTTTATCTCCATTTCTAATGACTTCAGAGTATTTATTGTGTGACTTAATTTAAGCCGTTTTTATTTAAGCATGCCCTATCATTGAAAATTTAGGTAATTTCTACTTTGTTCCCATTGAAGAATTCTGCAATGGACATCCTTATAGTTCTCCCCACTCCCCTCTCTGCCTTCATTTAAGACACTCTCAAACAGGGCCTCCAAGTGTCCTCCAAGTCTTTCAGGGAATAGCTGCCATTCCAGACAGAGATGGGGTCAAATCCAGTTCTTAGTGCTGTGTGGGCAAGGTCTCACCAAAGGAAAGAGTGAACCAAAAAGTTGAGCTGTGGGCCAAGGAGAGTCTTCAGGACATTTTACTCTTTCTGCTGAGTATCTTCCCCTTCTGTTAATTCTATATTAATAATGGTGGCCAGGGGTGCCTGGGTGGCTCAGTCAGTTAAGCGTCTGCCTTCCGCTCAGGTCATGATCTCAGGGTCCTGGGATGGAGCCCCATGTCGGGCTCCTTGCTCAGCAAGAAGTCTGCTTCTCCCTCTGCCTCTCCCCCAGCTTGTGTTCTCTCTCTCTCTCTCTCACTCACTCTCTCTCAAATAAATAAATAAAATCTTAAAAAAAATAATGGTTGACTATCTATATAATCCTTTCCCTAGAAAGTGGTAGACTTCCTCAGCCATAGTTATTGGAGTGGAAGTTGCATTTATCCTGAAGGGCAGTTAGCCTTGTTTCAAAAAACAAAAACCAAAAAACAAAAAACAACTATTCGTCTATCTATCTATCTATCTATCTATCTATCTATCTATCTATCTACCATCTATTTATCTATCGATTGGTCTGTACCTCTGTCTAGCTGAAATTTGTAAATAAAGCCAAAAGATCCCAGCATGTCCTTTCTTTTTTTCCCTAGTGCAGAATTTTTTACCTTTTTTCAGCTTTATTGAGATATAATTGACGAAAAGAATTGTAAGATACTTGAAGTGTACATTGTGATGATTTGATACTTGCATATCTTTTCACTGTCATACTAGAATACTGAGTAACAAGCCCACCTAAGTGTTGACTATTTAGGGCAGGGGTCAGCAAACATATTCTATAAAAAGCCAGATAACAGCCCTCTTCCAGGGACGGCGTCCATAGGCATTCAGAATGGTCCAGCGTTTGACCTACCGTTGTAGGCTGTCCTATAATACAACCTCTAACAAAACTAGGCTGTCCCGAACCCCTGGTAATAGAATCATTTACCTTTATACCAAGAAGGTTGGGAAAGCACCAAAATCTGCATGTGGTGTGTGCTCAGGCTGACTTCGAGGAGTTCGTGCTGTGAGACCTAAAGTCCTTATGAGGTTGTCCAAAACGAAAAAACACGTCAGCAGGGCCTATGGTGGTTCCATGTGTGCTAAGTGTGTTCGTGACATGATCAAGCATGCTTTCTTTATCGAGGAGCAGAAAATCATTGTGAAAGTGTTGAAGGCCCAAGCAGAGTCAGAAAGCTAAATAAAAAAATGAAGCTTTTTTGAGTAATAAAAAAAAATCAGAAGACTTAAAAAAACACAAACAAACCGGATAACAAATATTTTAGGCTCTTCAAGCCATATGTTCTCTGTCACAGTTAATCAACTTTGCTGTTGTATTGGAAGAAGCCACAGATAGTAGGAAAACAAATGTGTGTGACTATATTCCAATAAAACTTTATTTACAGAAACATGAGGCAGAACAGAATGGCCCATATGCCTTAGTTTGCTGATCCCCTGCTCTAGGGGAATGTAATTTTGTTTACTATTTACTAATAACTGACAAGGAACAAATTGTTTTTGTCTGGTAGAGATGCAAATGATTTATGTGCAATAGGAAGATAACCCAGTGGTTATGCTTTTATTGCCTTGTAGGACACTAGCTAGTTTAGAATCTGATTTAGCAGACTTCATGCAGCCATCCCCCTCCTGTATGTATTGATTTCTGTATCCAGCTTTGTCATCCTCCTGGTTCTCTCACTGATAAGTTAAATAAAACTTTGGCATATGCTCATTGTTTATATGAGAATCATGTTTTTAACTTTTTGAAAATTTTACTTTGACAGCCTGACAACCCTTAAGGAAAAGGAATTTGCAATGAGCATAACCTTCAAAGGTCAGCTCAGGCTTGCATCAGCTGCTTTCTGCAGCAGATCTGTCTGGTTTTCTGTTTGTCTCTCCCTTGGTGTGACCAGATTACTTACTGTCTCTGTAGCCTCACCTTTGGTCCCTAAGAAGCTCCACTTTTTGAGGACAGGGCATCCTCATTGACAGAGTGATAGTCTTGTTTCTAAACATTTGTGACTGTTCTGCTAAATACATGCTGTGGCCAGTAGATTAGTTCCATTAGCAACTCACTTAGGACGAGTAACACATTTCGCTAGATTATTAAAAAAAAAAATAAAAGGTCTTTATACTTTTTCCTGTTATGATTTCATCCTGAAAACAAAACCAAGCCTATTAATACTCTCAGGGCTTGGCAGAGAACCTGGTACTCAAGGGTTACCCTGCAGGACACACTGCCTTAGGGATTCACTTTCACCCCCAGTGACCAAGCATCTATGCTCAGCATTCCCTTCTTGCTCAGAGCTTTGATGTATTTTTTCTTTTTAAAAAGCTGTTTTGTGTTTACTGTATACAAGATGTGATTCTTCACTCTTTCTCTGCATCATCTTATTTGATCCCCCACCCCCAGCCACCCTAGAAGACTACTACTGTTTATACTACCACTTCCTTGCATCTGCTGCTTTCTACCACTCTTTATAAAGGAGAAATCTGAGAACTCAAAGAAGGCTAGGCCCTTGCTCAAGGTCACATGGCCAGTAAATGGCAGAGTTAGGGTTTTAACCTCATTCTGTCTACCCCCCAAAATTCAAGCTCTTAGTCTGTATTCCCCAACTCCCTACTCCTAGATCTACTCTCTGGGCCTGTCTTCAGATCAGACCTAGCTTCATTCTTGGGCCTTTATGACTATGGAAGGTAAGATTGTACTAATACTAAAATTTCTTTCTCCTTCTTTTTAGTCAATACTTTAGTTATTTCAGAGTTTTAGATTCACAGCAAAATAGAAGGGAAAGTACAGAGATATACTCCCTACCCCCAAACATGCACAGCATCTCCCATCATCAATATCCCCCACCAGATTGGACTGGTTATAATTGATGAGCCTACATTGACCTATCATAATCACCCAAAGTCTATAGTTTACATCACAGTTCTCTTTTGGTGTTGTACATCTATGGGTCTGGAAATGTATAATGACATGTATCTATCATTATGATATCATACAGAGCAGTTTTACTGCCCTAATCATCCCTCCCTCTCCCCTGATCTCTGGCAACCACTGATCTTGTTACTGTCTCCATGGTTTTGTCTTTTCCAGAATGTAATATAGGTGGAATCATAAGTATGTAGCCTCATATAGATTGGCTTCTTTCGCTTAGTAATATGTATTTAAGGTTCCTCTATGTCTTTTATGGCTCAATAATGCATTTCTTTTTAGTGATGAATAATATTCCATTGCCTGGGTGTACCAGTTTACCCATTCACCTACTGAAGGACATTTTGCTTGCTTCCAAATTTTGGGAATTATGAAGAAAGCCGCTACAAACATCCATGTGCAGGTTTTTGTTTGGACATAAGTTTTTAACTCCTTTGGGTAAATATCAAGGAGCAACAATTGCTGGATTGCATGGTAAGAGTATGTTTAGTTTTGTAAGAAACCACCAAACTGAATTCAGAAGTGGCTGTACCATCTTGCATTCTCACCAGCAATGAATGAGAATTCCTGTTGCTCCATATTCTCGCCATCATTTGATGTTGTCGGTGTTCTGGACTTGGGCCATTCTTTTTTTTTTTTAAATTTTTTATTGTTATGTTAATCACCATATATTACATCATTAGTTTTTGGTGCAGTGTTCCATGATTCATTGTTTGTTCATAACACCCAGTGCTCCATGCTGGACTTGGGCCATTCTAACAGGTATATAGTGATATCTGATTGTTGTTTTAATTTACATTTCCCTGATGACATATAATGTGGAGTATCTTTTCATATGCTTATTGGCATCTATATATTTTCTATGGAGTGATGTCTGTTAAGATTCTTGGCCCATTTTTTAATTGGGTTATTTGTTTTTTACCATGGAGTTTTAAGAGCTCTTTGTTTATTTTGGAGGAGTCATTTACTAGACGTGTGTTTTTCAAATATTTTCCCCCAGTCTGTATTTTGTCTTCTCATTCTCTTGACACTGTCTTACAGAGCAGAAGTTTTTAATTTTAGTGAAGTCCAGCTTATTGATTATTTATTTCATGGATTGAGCATTTGGTGACATATATAAAAAGTCAGCGCTCTAACTAAGGTCCTCTAGATTTTCTCCTATGTTATCTTCTAGGAGTTTATTTTTTCTGATTTACATTTAGGTCTGTGATAATTTTAGGTTAATGTTTATAAGGGTATAAGGTCTGTATCTAGACTCATTCTTCCACATGTGGATGCCCAGGTGTTCCTGCATGATTTGTTGAAGAGACTATTTTTGCTCCATTGAATTGCTTCTGCTCCTTTGCTCCTTTCTCCAATACCATACTGTCTTGGTGACTAGCTTTATAGTAAGTCTTAAAGTCTGAGTGTCAGTCCTGCAACTTTGTTCTTTCTCAATATCGTGTTGACTATTCTGAGTCTTTTGCCTCTCCATAAACTTTAGAATCGGTTTGTCAATATCTGGACAACATCTCAATTTCCAGGATTTTGATTGGGATTGCACTGAATCTATGGATCAAATTCGGAAGAACTGACATCCTGATGCTTCCTATCCATGAACATGGGATATCTTTCCATGTATTTAGTTCATATTTTATTTCTTTCATCATAGTTTTGTCATTTCCTCATATAGATCTTAGGCATGATTTGGTCAATTTATACCTACATATTTCATTTTTGGGTGCTAATGTAAATGATACTGTTTTTAGTTTTAGATTCTACTTGTTCATTGTTGGTATATAGGAAAGCAATTGACATTTGTATATTAACCTTGTCCCCACAACCTCACTGTAATCACAAATTAGTTTCAAGATTCTTTGTGAATTAGCTTGGATTTTTTTTTAAATTTTGGATTTTCTGTGAAGTGATCATGTCATCTGAGAACAAAGACAGTTTTATTTCTTCCTTCTTAATCCATATACTTTTTTTTTCTTATGTCACCATACATTACATCATTAGTTTTTGATGTAGTGTTCCATGATTCATTGTTTGCGTATAACACCCAGTGCTCCATGCAATACATGCCCTCCTTTTTTTTAAATAACTTTTTATTGTTATGTTAATCACCATACATTACATCATTAGTTTTTGATGTAGTGTTCCATGATTCATTGTTTGTGCATAACACCCAGTGCTCCACGCAGAACGTGCCCTCTTTAATACCCATCACCATGCTAACCCATCCCCCCACCCCCCCTTCCCTCTGGAACCCTCAGTATGTTTTTCAGAGTCCATCGTCTCTAATGGTCCGTCTCCCCCTCCAACCTACTCCTCTTCATTCTTCCCCTCCTGCTATCTTCGTCTACTTTTTTTTCTTAACATATATTGCATTATTTGTTTCAGAAGTACAGATCCGTGATTCATCAGTCTTGTACAATTGACAGTGCTCACCATAGCACATACCCTCCCCAATGTCTATCACCCAGCCACCCAATTCCTCCCACCCCCCACCACTCCAGCAACCCTCAATTTGTTTCCTGAGATTAAGAATTCCTCCTATCAGTGAGGTCATATGATACATGTCTTTCTCTGATTGACTTATTTCACTCAGCATAACACCCTCCAGTTCCATCCACATCGTTGCAAATGGCAAGATCTCATTCCTTTTGACGGCTGCATAATATTCCATTGTGTATATATACCGCTTCTTCTTTATCCATTCATCTGTCGATGGACATCTTGGCTCTTTCCACAGTTTGGGTATTGTGGACATTGCTGCTATAAACATTGGGGTGCACGTACCCCTTTGGATCCCTACATTTGTATCTTTGGGGTAAATACCCAGTAGTGCAATTGCTGGATCGAATGGTAGCTCTATTTTCAAGTCTGTGAGGAACCTCCAATCTGTTTTCCAGAGTGGTTGCACCAGCTTGCATTCCCACCAACAGTGTAGGAGGGTTCCCCTTTCTCCACATCCCCGCCAACATCTGTCGTTCCCTGACTTGTTAATTTTAGCCATTCTGACAGGTGTGAGGTGGTATCTCCTTGAGGTTTTGATTTGGATTTCCCCGATGCCGAGCGATGTTGAGCACTTTCTCATGTGTCTGTTGGCCATTTGGATGTCTTCTTTGGAAAAATGTCTGTTCATGTCTTCTGCCCATTTCTTGATTAGATTATTTGTTCTTTGGGTGTTGAGTTTAAGAAGTTCTTTATAGATTTTGGATACTAGCCCTTTATCTGATGTGTCATTTGCAAATATTTTCTCCCATTCCGTCGGTTGTCTTTTGGTTTTGTGGACTGTTTCTTTTGCTGTGCAAAAGCTTTTTATCTTGATGAAATCCCAATAGTTCATTTTTGCCCTTGCTTCCCTTGCCTTTGGCGATGTTTCTAGGAAGAAGTTGCTGTGGCTGTTCTTATTGATTATTTATTTCATGGATTGAAATCGAAGAGGTTTCTGCCTGTGTTCTTCTTTAGGATTTGGATGGACTCCTGTCTCACATTTAGGTCTTTCAACCATTTGGAGTCTATTTTTGTGTGTGGTGTAAGGAAATGGTCCAGTTTCATTCTTCTGCATGTGGCTGTCCAATTTTCCCAACACCATTTGTGGAAGAGACTGTCTTTTTTCCATTGGACATTCTTTGCTGCTTTGTCAAAGATGAGTTGACCATAGAGTTCGGGGTCCATTTCTGGGCTCTCTGTTCTGTTCCATTGATCTATGTGTCTGTTTTTGTGCCAGTCCCATACTGTCTTGATGATGACAGCTTTGTAATAGAGCTGGAAGTCCAGAATTGTGATGCCGCCAGCTTTGCTTTTCTTTTTCAATATTCCTCTGGCTATTCGGGGTCTCTTCTGGTTCCATAAAAATTTTAGGATTATTTGTTCCATTTCTTTGAAAAAGGTGGATGGTATTTTGATGGGGATTGCATTGAATGTGTAGATTGCTCTAGGTAGCATTGACATCTTCACAATGTTTGTTCTTCCAATCCATGAGCATGGAACGTTTTTCCATTTCTTTGTGTCTTCTTCAATTTCTTTCATGAGTATTTTATAGTTTTCTGAGTACAGATCCTTTGCCTCTTTGGTTAAATTTATTCCTACGTATCTTATGGTTTTGGGTGCAATTGTAAATGGGATCGACTCCTTGATTTGTCTCTCTTCTGTATTGTTGTTGGTGTATAGGAATGCCACTGATTTCTGTGCATTGATTTTATATCCTGCTACTTGACTGAATTCCTGTATGAGTTCTAGCAGTTTTGGGTGGAGTCTTTTGGGTTTTCCACATACAGTATCATATCATCTGCAAAGAGTGAGAGTTTGACTTCTTCTTTGCCGATTTGGATGCCTTTGATTTCTTTTTGTTGTCTGATTGCTGTGGCTAGGACTTCCAATACTATGTTGAATAGCAGTGGTGAGAGTGGACATGCCTGCCACGTTCCTGACCTTAGGGGAAAAGCTCTCAGCTTTTCCCCATTGAGAATGATATTCGCTGTAGGTTTTTCATAGATGGCTTTTATGATATTGAGGTATGTACCCTCTGTCCCTATACTCTGAAGAGTTTTGATCCAGAAAGGATGCTGTACTTTGTCAAATGCTTTTTCTGCATCTATTGAGAGGATCGTATGATTCTTGTTCTTTCTTTTGTTAATGTATTGTATCACGTTGATTGATTTGTGGATGTTGAACCAGCCTTGCAGCCCAGGGATAAATCCCACTTGGTCGTGGTGAATAATCCTTTTAATGTACTGTTGGATCCTATTGGCTTGTATTTTGGTGAGAATTTTTGCATCCATGTTCATCAAGGATATTGGTCTGTAATTCTCCTTTTTGATGGGGTCTTTGTCTGGTTTTGGGATCAAGGTAATGGTGGCCTCATAAAATGAATTTGGAAGTTTTCCTTCCATTTCTATTTTTTGGAACAGTTTCGGGAGAATAGGTATTAATTCTTCTTTAAATGTCTGGTAGAATTCCCCTGGGAAGCCATCTGGCCCTGGACTTTTGTTTGTTGGGAGATTTTTGATGACTGCTTCAATTTCCTTAGTGGTTATAGGTCTGTTCAGGTTTTCTATTTCTTCCTGGTTCAATTTTGGTAGTTGATACATCTCTAGGAATGCACCCATTTCCTCCAGGTTATCTAATTTGCTGGCATAGAGTTGCTCATAATATGTTCTTATAATTGTTTGTATTTCTTTGGTGTTGGTTGTGATCTCTCCTCTTTCATTCATGATTTTGTTGATTTGGGTCATTTCTCTTTTCTTTTTGATCAGTCTGGCCAGGGGTTTATCAATCTTGTTAATTCTTTGAAAGAACCAGCTCGTAGTTTTGTTGATCTGTTCTACTGTTCTTTTGGTTTCTATTTCATTGATTTCTGCTCTGATCTTTATTATTTCTCTTCTCCTGCTGGGTTTAGGCTTTATTTGCTGTTCTTTCTCCAGCTCCTTTGGGTGTAGGGTTAGGTTGTGTATTTGAGACCTTTCTTGTTTCTTGAGAAAGGCTTGTAGTGCTATATACATTCCTCTCAGGACTGCCTTTGCTGTATCCCAAAGATTTTGAACAGTTGTGTTTTCATTTTCATGGGTTTCCATGAATTTTTTTAATTCTTCTTTAATTTCCTGGTTGACCCATTCGTTCTTTAGTAGGATGCTCTTTAGCCTCCATGTATTTGAGTTCTTTCCGACTTTCCTCCTGTGATTGAGTTCAGTTTCAAAGCATTGTGGTCTGAAAATATGCAGGGAATGATCCCAATCTTTTGGTACCGGTTGAGACCTGATTTGTGACCTAGGATGTGATCAATTCTGGAGAATGTTCCATGGGCACTAGAGAAGAATGTGTATTCCGTTGCTTTGGGATGGAATGTTCTGAATATGTCTGTGAAGTCCATCTGGTCCAGTGTTTCTTTTAAAGTCTTTATTTCCTTGTTGATCTTTTGCTTAGATGATCTGTCCATTTCAGTGAGGGGGGGTGTTAAAGTCCCCCACTATTATTGTATTGTTGTCAATGTGTTTCTTTGCTTTTGTTATTAATTGCCTTATATAATTGGCTGCTCCCACGGTAGGGGCATAGATATTTACAATTGTTAGATCTTCTTGTTGGGTAGACCCTTTAAGTAGGATAGAGTGTCCTTCTTCATCTCTTATTACAGTCTTTGTTTTAAAATCTAATTTCTCTGATATAAGGATTGCCATAGCAGCTTTCTTTTGGTGTCCATTAGCATAGTAAATGGTTTTCCACCCCCTCACTTTCAATCTGGGGGTGTCTTTGGGTCTAAAATGAGTCTCTTGCAGACAGCATATGGATGGGTCTTGTTTTTTAATCCAATCTGAGAGCCTGTGTCTTTTGATTGGGGCATTTGGCCCATTTACATTCAGGGTAAATATTGAAAGGTATGAATTTAATGCCATTATATTGCCTGTAAGGTGACTGTGACTGTATATTGTCTGTGTTCCTTTCTGATCTATGCTGCTTTTAGGCTCTCTTTTTACTTAGAGGACCTCTTTCAATATATCCTGTAGGATGGTTTTGTGTTTGCAAATTCCTTTCGTTTTTGTTTGTCCTGGAAGCTTTTTATCCCTCCTTCTATTTTCAGTGATAGCCTAGCTGGATATAGTATTCTTGGCTGCATATTTTTCTCATTTAGTGCTCTGAAGATATCATGCCAGTCCTTTCTGGCCTGTCAGGTCTCTGTGGATAGGTCTGTTGCCAGTCTAATGTTTCTACCATTGTAGGTTACATATCTCTTCTCCCGAGCTGCTTTCAGGATTTTCTCTTTGTCTTTGAGACTCGTAAGTTTTACTATTAGATGCCAGGATGTTGACCTATTTTTATTGATTTTGAGAGGGGTTCTCTGTGCCTCCTGGATTTTGATGCCTGTTTCCTTCCCCACATTAGGGAAGTTCTCTGCTATTATTTGCTCCAATATACCTTCTGCTCCTCTCTCTCTTTCTTCTTCTTCTGGGATCCCAATTATTCTAATATTGTTTCATCTTATCGTATCGCTTATCTCTCGAATTCTGCCCTTGTGATCCTGTAGTTGTTTATCTCTCTTTTTCTCAGCCTCTTTATTTTCCATCATTTGGTCTTCTATATCGCTGATTCTCTCTTCTGCCTCATTTATCCTAGCAGTTAGTGCCCCCATTTTTGATTGCACCTCATTAATAGCCTTTTTGATTTCGACTTGGTTAGATTTTAGTTCTTTTATTTCTCCAGAAAGGGTTTCTCTAATAACTTCCACACTTTTTTCAAGCCCAGCTAATATCTTTAAAGTCATGATTCTGAACTCTAGGTCCAACATCGTACTAATGTCAGTATTGAGTAGGTCCCTGGCAGATGGTACTACCTCTTGTTCTTTTTGCTGAGGTGATTTTTTTCGTCTTGTCATTTTGTCCAGGGGAGAATAGATGAATGAGAGAACAGAATGCTAACAGGTTAACAACGTATCCAGCAAATATACTCTATACAAATCAGAAAAGACCTGAAACCAGGGGACAAGAAAGGGAAAGAAAGAAGAGAAAAAAAAAGGAAAAAGAAAAAGATAAAAACAAACAAAAACAGAACAAAACAAAACAAAAAAACAGAATATGATCAAATATGATCAGGCTGGTGCATAGATCAGTGCCACACATTAGCTTTTGGGCATATTTTGGTCTGTTAGAAGAAAGTGCCTGCTAAAATTTTAAAGGAAGAAAGACATATATGTACAAAATAAGGGTTGATACAATGAAGGGATGGCAGATGACTGTAAAGATGAAAATTATAAAAGATTTTATAAAAGGAATTGATAAGATAAGAAGTTGTTTTTAAAAAGAAAGAAGAAGATTTAAAAAGAAAAAGAAAAAAAAAGAAAAAAAGGGAGAGAATGTGATCAGGCAGGAGACTAGAACAAAGCCATACACTAGTGATTTAGGGTATATTTTGATCTGTTAGAAGAAATTGTATCTCAAAATTTTAAAGAGAGAACAACTTATATATATATGCCAAAAATAAGGGTAACTACTATGAAGGGATAAAAATATGAGTCTAGAAATGAAAAATAAAAAATATTTTTTTAACAAAGTGATTGATAAGATGTTTGAAAAAGGGAAAAAGAAAAATTAAAAAAAACAGTTAAAAAATTAACTTTGAAAAACTAATGAATTATGGTAAAAAAGCCATGAATTCTATGTGCAGTATTCCCCTAGCGCTGGAGTTTTCCTCTTCTCCTTGATCAGTAAACTTGGTCTTGGCTTGCTGGCTGTTCATGCTGATCTTCTGGGGGAGGGGCCTGTTGCCATGGTTCCCAAATGTCTTTGCCGGAGGCGGAATTGCCCCGCCCTTGTCGGTCCGGGCTAAGCAAGCTGCTCCGGTTTGCTCTCAGGAGCTTTTGTTCCCTGCAAGCTCTCGGTACAGCTTTGGAGGACCAGGGTGAAAATGGTGGCCTCCCAATCTCCGCCCGGAGGAGCTGAGAACTCAGGGCCCCGCTCCTCAGTGCACCCCCAGAGAAAAGCAGTCACTCCCATGTCCCCGGTCTCCGGCCGCACTCCGTGCTCACCTGGCCTGTGACGGAGCGTTTCTATCTCTGGCACCCGACCCCGTGTGGAGTCTCCAAACCCAGCAGATCCCTGGGGTGCGCTTCTGCACCGCTCCTCCCGGGGGAGGAAGGGGAGTCTCCCTGGCTCTGCCGCTTGTTGAGTCCCTGCTGGAAGAGCAGTGGCCCGACTGTGTCACTGATCGCAGTTTATGGCAACCCCGAGCTGAGAGCCCGCGCTTCAGCTCCGTCTCTGCAGCCGGCTTCCCAGCTCCGATACCTGGGAGCTCTGCCGCACTCACGCACCCCTGGTCTTTCTGTGACCCCGAGGGTCCTGAGACCACACTGTCCCGTGAGGATTCCACCCCCCGCTTAGCCACTGGAGCGACGTCCCTCAGCAGAGCCGGCTTCTAAAAGTTCCGATTTTGTGCTCCGCGCTCTAGCACTTGCCAGAAGCGGCCCACGGAGGCCCCCTCCCCCGCCGTCTATCCTCCCGGATATCGCCTCGGATTCACTTCTCCGCCCGTCCTACCTTCCAGAAAGTGGTCACTTTTCTGTTCAGAGAGTTGTTACTATTCTTATCTTCGATCTCCTGTTGAGTTCGTAGGTGCTCAGAATGGTTTGATCCCTATTCAGCTGAATTCCTGAGACCAGACGAAATCTAGGTCTCCTACTCCTCCGCCATCTTGCTCCACCCCCCAATACATGCCCTCCTTAATACCCATCACGGACTAACCCATCCCCCCACCCCCCTTCCCTCTAAAACCCTCAGTTTGTTTCTCAGAGTCCACAGTCTCTCATGGTTTGTCTTCCCCTCCAATATCCCCCCCTTCATTTTTCCCTTCCTATTATCTTCTTTTTTCTTTTAACATATAATGTATTATTTGTTTGAGGCATACAGATTTGTGATTCATCAGTCTTACACAATTCACAGCGCTCACCATAGCACATACCCTCCCCAATGTTCATCACCCAACCCCCCCATCCCTCCCACCCCCCACCACTCCAACAACCCTCAGTTTGTTTCCTGAGATTGAGTCTCTTATGGTTTGTCTCCCTCTGTGGTTTCATCTTGTTTCATTTTTTCCTCCCTTCCCCTATGATCCTCTGTCTTGTTTCTCAAATTCCTCATATCAGTGAGATCATATGATACTTGTCTTTCTCTGATTGACTTATTTCGCTTAGCATAATACCCTCTAGTTCCATCCATGTCGTTGCAAATGGCAAGATTTCAGATTTTTTGATGGCTGCATAATATTCCATTGTGTGTATATGTGTGTGTGTGTGTGTGTGTGTGTGTGTGTGTGTGTCTATACCACATCTTCTTTATCCATTCATCTGTTGATGGACATCTTGGCTCTTTCCAAAGCTTGTCTATTGTGGGCATTGATGCTATAAACATTGGGGTGCATGTACCCCTTCGGATCACTACATTTGTATCTTTGGGTTGATTACCCAGTGGTGCAATTGCTGGGTCATAGGGTAGCTCTATTTTCAACTTTTTGATGAACCTGGATACTGTTTTGGAGAGTGACTGCACCAGCTTGCATTCCCACCAACAGTGTAGGAGGGGTCCCCTTTCTCCTCATCTTCGCCAACATCTGTCATTTCCTGACTTGTTAATTTTAGCCATTCTGACTGGTGTGAGGTGGTATCTCATTGAGGTTTTGATTTGTATTTCCCTGATGCCAAGTGATGTTGATTTGTATTTCCCTGATGCCACAATTTTTCATGTGTCTGTTGGCCATTTGGATGTGTTCTTTTTTTTTTTAAATTTTTTATTTTTATGTTAATCACCATACATTACATCATTAGTTTTTGATGTAGTGTTCCATGATTCATTGTTTGTGCATAACACCCAGTGCTCCACGCAGAACGTGCCCTCTTTAATACCCATCACCAGGCTAACCCATCCCCCCACCCCTCCCCTCTAGAAACCTCAGTTTGTTTTTCAGAGTCCATTGTCTCTCATGGTTCGTCTCCCCCTCCGACCTACTCCCCTTCATTCTTCCCCTCTTGCTATCTTCTTCTTTTTTTTTTCTTAACATATATTGCATTATTTGTTTCAGAAGTACAGATCTGTGATTCAACAGTCTTGTAGAATTCACAGTGCTCACCATAGCACAAACCCTCCCCAATGTCTATCACCCAGCCACCCCATCCCTCCCACCCCCACCACTCCAGCAACCCTCAGTTTGTTTCCTGAGGTTAAAAATTCCTCATATCAGCAAGGTCATATGATACATGTCTTTCTCTGATTGACTTATTTCACTCAGCATAACACCCTCCAGTTCCATCTACGTCGTTGCAAATGGCAAGATCTCATTCCTTTTGATGGCTGCATAATATTCCATTGTGTATATGTACCACATCTTCTTTATCCATTCATCTGTCAATGGACATCTTGGCTCTTTCCACAGTTTGGCAATTGTGGACATGGCTGCTATAAACATTGGGGTGCACATACCCCTTCAGATCCCTACATTTGTATCTTTGGGGTAAATACCCAGTAGTGCAATTGCTGGATCGTAGGGTAGCTCTATTTTCAACTGTTTGAGGAACCTCCATACTGTTTTCCAGAGTGGTTGCACCAGCTTGCATTCCCACCAACAGTGTAGGAGAGTTCCCCTTTCTCCACATCCCCGCCAACATCTGTCGTTTCCTGACTTGTTAATTTTAGCCATTCTGATGGGTGTGAGGTGGTATTTCCTTGAGGTTTTGATTTGTATTTCCCTGATGCCGAGCGATGTTGAGCACTTTCTCATGTGTCTGTTGGCCATTTGGATGTCTTCTTTGGAAAAATGTCTGTTCATGTCTTCTGCCCATTTCTTGATTGGATTATTTGTTCTTTGGGTGTTGAGTTTGATAAGTTCTTTATAGATTTTGGATACTAGCCCTTTATCTGATATGTCATTTGCAAATATTTTCTCCCATTCCGTCGGTTGTCTTTTGGTTTTGTGGACTGTTTCTTTTGCTGTGCAAAAGCTTTTTATCTTGATGAAATCCCAATAGTTCATTTTTGCCCTGGCTTCCCTTGCCTTTGGCGATGTTTCTAGGAAGAAGTTGCTGTGGCTGAGGTCGAAGAGGTTGCTGCCTGTGTTCTTCTTTAGGATTTGGATGGACTCCTGTCTCACGTTTAGGTCTTTCAACCATTTGGAGTCTATTTTTGTGTGTGGTGTAAGGAAATGGTCCAGTTTCATTCTTCTGCATGTGGGTGTCCAATTTTCCCAACACCATTTGTGGAAGAGACTGTCTTTTTTCCATTGGACATTCTTTGCTGCTTTGTCAAAGATGAGTTGACCATAGAGTTGAGGGTCCATTTCTGGGCTCTCTATTCTGTTCCATTGATCTATGTGTCTGTTTTTGTGCCAGTACCATACTGTCTTGATGATGACAGCTTTGTAATAGAGGTGGAAGTCCGGAATTGTGATGCCGCCAGCTTTGCTTTTATTTTTCAACATTCCTCTGGCTATTCGGAGTCTTTTGTGGTTCCATACAAATTTTAGGATTATTTGTTCCATTTCTTTGAAAAAAGTGGCTGGTATTTTGATAGGGATAGCATTGAATGTGTAGATTGCTCTAGGTAGCATTGACATCTTCACAATGTTTGTTCTTCCAATCCATGAGCATGGAACGTTTTTCCTAGAAGACTTTTGAGATATTTTTCTGTTATTGATTTGTAATGTATCCCACTGTGGTCAGAGAACATACTTGGTATGACTTAAATCCTTACAAATTTGTTGAGACTTGTTTTATGGCCTATGAGAGGACCTAATTTGGTATATATTTCATATACATTTGAAAAGAATGTTTATTGTTGATAAATGTTATAGTAATGTCACTTAGGTTAAGTTGGTTGATAATGTTCAAATTTTCTTTCTTTTTACTGACTTTTTTTTATTTCTTAGAAGTTCATTCTTTTTTTTTTAATATTAGTCACCATATAGTACTTCATTAGTTTTTGATATAGTTTTCCATGATTCATTATTTGCATATAACACCCAATGCTCGATGGAGCCCTATGTGGGGCTCGATCCCAGCAGGGAGCCCAATGTGGGGCTCGATCCCAGGACCCTGGGATCATGACCTGAGCCGAAGGCAGACACTTAACCCACTGAGCCACACAGGCATCCCCAAAATGACACCTTTTCTATTTCTCATTGCAGTTCCATCACTTTGAGATTTACTTTGTTTAGGTGTATAAATATTTAGAGTTGGTATTTATTACTGATGAATTGACCTCTATCATTATGAAGTGGCTATCTTTAACTTATGGTAAAGTTTTTTCTCTGAAATCTAACTTTGATATTAATATAGCCTCTTCATTTTAATTTTGATTAGTATTTGCATGTATGTACCTTTAATTTTTATATTTAATATGAGGTTTTTATAGGCAGCATGTAATTGGGTATTACTTTTTTAAATCCAGTTTGACAATTTGCTTTTTGATTGCTAGATTTAAGCTATTTACATTTAATTTGAGTATTGTTCTTGGCCTTTCATACATGTTTGGACTTTATCCTTTTATTCAGTTTTTATCATCTCCTTTTAAATTCCTTTTACTATATTTTTCTACTTTGTTTTTGGATTGAGTAACTTTTCTGATTCCATTTTTATCCTTTGTTGGTCTGTTATCTATAACTCTTCATCGTGTTATTTTAGTGGTTGCTATAGGGTTTATAATTTTATCATTTTTTAAGTTACATATATATGGTTATATATATATATGTGTGTATGTGTGTATGCTTTAAGCAGTTGATATTTTCTTTTTCTTTTTCTTTTTTAAGATTTATTTATTCATTTTAGAGAGAGAGAGAGGGAGAGAGAGGAGAGCATGAGCTAGGGAGGGGCAGAGGGAGAGGGAGAGAGAGAATCTCAAGCAGACTCCCTGCTGAGTGTGGAGCCTAATGCAGGGCTCAATCCCAGTATCCTGAGATCATGACCTGAGCCAAAATCAAGAGCCTTAACTGACTGAGCCACCCCGGGAACCCACAGTTGATACTTTCTATAATGATTTAAGTGATAAAATTAAGTGATAAGAAAAAATAATTATTGGGGCACCTGGGTGGCTCAGACAGTTGAGCGAATGACTCTTGATTTTGGCTCAGGTCATGATCTCAGGGTTGTGAGATGAGCCCTGTGTCAGGCTCCAAGCTCAGCATGGAGTCTGCCTGAGACTTTCTCTTTCCTCTCCCTCTGCCCCTACCCCCTGCATGCTCTCTCTCTAAGATAAATAAAGAAGTGTTAAAAAAGAAAAAAAAAAAAGAGCAGCACCTGGGTGGCTCAGTCAGTCAAATGTCTGCTTTCAGCTCAGGTTATGATCCCTGGGTCCTGGAACCAAGCCCTGTGTTGGGCTCTCTGCTCAGTGGGGAGTCTGCTTCTCCCTCTCCCTCTGCCCCTTCTCCCTGCTTGTGCTCTCTCACATGCTCTCTCTCCCTCTCAAATAAATGGATAAAATCTTAAAAAAAAGGAAAAGAAGAAATTATTATATTTACCAAGGCAGTTAAAATTGCTGAATCCAAATTTATATCTGGAATAACTTTTTTCTGCTTAAAGGACTTTCTTTAATATTTCTTGAATTATAAGTCTGCTGGTTATAAATTCTTTCAAATTGTGTCTGAAAAAGTATTCAGCTTAATTTTTTTTGAGTGTAGTTGACACAATGTTACATTAGTTTCAGGTGTATAACATAGTGTGATTCAACAGGTTTATACATTATGCTATGCTCACCACAAGTGTAGCTACCATCTGTCACCATACAGTGCTATTACAATATCATTGACTATTTTCCTTATGTTGTGCCTTTTATTTATGTGACTTATTTATTCCATAACTAGAAGCCTGTATTTCCTACTCCTCCTCACCCATTTTGTCCATCCTCCTAACCCCCTTCTCTCTGGCAACCATTAGTTTGTTCTCTGTATTTACAGATCTGATTCTGCTTTTAATCTACTTATTAATTTTTTTTAGATTCCTCATATAAGTGAAATCATATGGTATTTGTCTTTCCTACTCTGACTCATTTCACTTAGCATAGTACTCTCTAGACCTATCTATGTTGTTTCAAGTGGCATAATCCCATTCTTTTTTTATGGCTGCACAATATTCTATAGTATGTATGTACCACATCTTCCTTACCATTTCTTTATCAGTGGACACTTAGATTGCTTCCATAAAAACCCCAGAAGAGAACATAGGCAGTAATTTCTCTGACATGGGCCATAGCAACATTTTTCTAGATATGTCTCCTAAGGCAAGGGAAACAAAACAAAAATAAACTATTGGGAATACCTCAAAATAAGAGCTTTTGCATACTGAAGGAAACCATCAACAAAGCCAAAAGGCAACCTAGTTAATGGAAGAAGATATTTGCAAATGATATATCTGATAATATATAAAGAACATAAACAATTCAACACCTAAAAAACAGACAATCCAATTAAAAAATGGGAAGAGGACCTGAATAGACATTTTTCCAAAGAAGACATACAGATGGCTAGCAGACACATGAAAAGATGCTTAACATCACTAATCATCAAGGAAATGCAAACCAAAACCACAATGAGATGTCACCATACACCTTTCAGAATGGCTAAAATAAAAAAGACAAGAAATAACAAGTGTTAGTGAAGATATGGAGAAAAAAGAAGAGTTGTATACTGTTGGTGGGAATGTAAATTGCCACAGCCATTGTGGAAACAGTATAAGGGTTCCTCAGAAATTTCAAAAGAGAAATACCATATGATGCAATAATTCCACTACTGGGTGTTTTCCCAAAAGAAATGAAAGCACTAATTTGAAACAACATATGCACTCCTTTGTTTATTGCAGCATCATTCACAATAGCCAAGATATGGAAGCAACCTAAGTAGCTTTTGTTTTTTGAAAGATATTTTTGCTGGGTAAAGAAGTCTAGATTGATGGTATTTTGTATTCCTATAAATGTTCTTGAGATTTTTTTTGGAATGTAGTAAATTACTAGGAAACAGCTTAATTCATGTAGATTTTGCTTTTAAACTTTGTTAGGTGGGACCAGAGAAGCATTTAATCTAGGGTTAATTTTTCTCTACAACTGAAGTCAGATCCTTCTTAGCAATCTAACCAATGCCCTATGAATTATGAGATTTTCATTCTGGCTGTTGGGGAAAGCCATTAATAGAGGATATTGTTCTAATTTGGAGGGTGTTTTTTTCCCTGCACTTAGGGAAGTTTTCTCACACATTTGTTTATCAGTACTTGAAGTGGACCCTCTGTAGGCCTCCTGAGTTCTCTGTGCATCCTTTTCTCTGACTCTTGGTTCTGAGAACTTTAGCTGTGTTGACCTTCTTGAACTCTCAGTTCCCTCTCCCTTCCCTCCTCTGTGACCTGGAAACTTTCTCTAGGCAGTATGCTAGGGAAATCAGTGGACTCATCTCTCAGGGCTCATTGTTTTGTTCTCTGATGTCTAATAGCTTGAGAATCATTGTTACATATATTGTGCATTTTTTAAAATTGAAATATAGTTGACATACAGTGTTACATTAATTTCATGTGTACAACATAGTGTTTTGACAAGTCAATATGTTATACTACACTCACCACAAGTGTATTGTTCAGTTTTTAAAGTTTCTTCAGGCCGGAGGGTAACTCCATGTTATTCCATCTTGGTCAGAAGCAGAAATCAAAGCAGGACACTATTCAGTAAAAGGAAGCTTTACTAACAATTATATCTGGTGGTAAATGTAAACTGGGCTATCTCAGACAAGCTGGGATGTATGGTTACTCTGTATGTATTAGGTGCCTAACCTAAATTAGTTCAATTATGTTAAACAGTAACTCTTTGAGTAAGTGATATTAGTTAGCTTCATTCACACATGAGATACAGTGGGTAGGTAGAAGTTAACTAAGATTTCACAGGCAAGTTGTAAGTGGTTGAGCGGGGATTTGAACTCAGAAGCACTGCTCCTGAGCCTAGGCCCTATTGGCCCTTGTCACCATCACTACTGTCAATATATACCTTTGGAGGCTTAGAATTAAGTGATATTACTGACCAGTTTCCAGCAGACCCTGCATCAGCTCTGGGCACTGGGAGGCCTCTTGAGTCCAGCTCCTTTTTTATTTCCTTCTTTATTGATTTCATGGAAATTCTGAGTTCTGTTTCCCCCCCTCACTTCCTACATCCTATTTCTCCTGCCAGTTGACCTGAGGATTAACTAGGACTCAGCCTAGAGTCTCCATGCTCCTCTTCTCTGACCTCAAAATTGGCATTCCCTGCTGAATCCTGATCAAACCACAGCAAGATGTGCTGTGCTTATTGGGTTTTGGGTCTGTCTTTGGGATGCTGGTTCCCTTGAACCCACTGACTACCGGGCCAGTCAGCTCTGCCTCACTCACCCCCTCTACCATTCTCTGTTGTCTTCCTGTCCCAGGATGTGTCATACATATTATGACACCAAGTGTATCTCATAGACACTCTTGCCACCTACAGTCGTGCGCAGAGAGATAAGACCACCTTAGTGTCGAACAGACTCATGAAACTGAACTCTGTTTGCATTTAGTCCTGTCTCTTCTCTCAGTCCACCAGTTGGAGGGAAAGCCACACCAAGCGGGACTGATTTAAAGCAGCACACTTATTAATACGAGCTTAAGCACTTTTCTTCCAAGTTTCTCCCCCCTTCCCTCCCATCATGCAGCATCCCTCTTCCCTCCCTGTCCATCACTCTCTCTGGAGGCCACCCACAGTGGTCTCTTCTTTGTTTCCCTATCTCTAGTCGGCCAAGGATATGCCTTTGTTCCCTTATCTTGCTGTGTTCAGGAATGTTATCTGTGTGGAGGCCTAATTTGTTTCATCACCTCCTGCACCTCCCCAAGACCTTCACTCCACTGCTTTCTTACCAAGGTCAACTCTAGTCCCTTCTCTCAGGAATTTGCTCCTTATCTATGTAGCAGGGATGCATTTTCTTCCACAACACCGTGGAAGAAGACATGTAACATTCTTGTAGTTCTCAAATCAAGTTTAATCTGCAGTAGCAAAATTCCAGTCTTTGTCCTGAGATTCTTCTCTTTCCAACCCTGTCCCATATAGTCAAACAAAGGCTCAAAAAGTCCTTGCAGGGCAGCATTTCTGGGGAAGGGTCACCTGCCTTGACCTACATGGGTTACCACTTACAGGCTCATTTTTCCAGCCTTGATGTTCACTTGAAGGGAAAATCCTGAGGCTTCTGTGCCAAGGTTGGACATGGCACTGAAGTTCTTGGGACTAAAGCTGTGACTGTTCAATCACCACCCCAGCCACTGATAGTCACCAGGCATGGACCAGCCCGTGTGGGAACTGCACAGGACTTTTTCTTGTTTTCTTGTTGAATAAATATTTACCTCTCTTCAAATCAAGTTGCCTGAAAAAGTCCAAGCAACTTTCTCTTCTTCTATCTGTGTAGTATAATGCACCATAACATTTCTCAGAGAGGCAAGGCTTTTGAAAAAATTAGCTAGGAAGGACATTATCTTCTCCGCCTAGTGGGCCTGTTTTTTTTTGGCTATGGCCTACAAAAGCACACCCAAGGTAACATTATATAAAGAAAGGGCTACCTTTCTGACCTTGCAAGAGAAAACTAACCTGCAGTAGGGAGGACAAAACACACATTTATATCTTCATATTCTGGTTCCTGTCACTTGTTAGCTATGTGAACTTGGGCAGGTCTTATTTTCTTCATCTATAAACTGGGGATTATAAAAAATCTGCCTTCTTACTTCTTAGGATTGTTTTTGAGAATTAAATGAGTTAATAGATGTAAAAATGTTTAGAACAGTGCTGTAAAGTGTTAGCTGTTGTTACTATCAGCTAATTATGCTGCTTGTGACATTTTCTGTGCTGCCCATTCTATACATGCCCATCATATTTTATTTGGAACTTTCAAAGTCAGCACTTAAGGAGAATACCTTGTATAGCCAAAATTACCTCTAAATTCTTCTGGAGACTGGCCATATTTCTTGATAAGTCAACACAACTGGTTTTCCTGCCAGCACTAAATCCAATTGTGTTGTTTTGGGTTGAGTTCTGGATAAAGACGTTGCTTACAGATTTATACTTTCCCTTTCTCTCTCATAGTCAGTCTGGAGCAGGCATTCATTTAGTGAAAAACTGCAAGATAATCCACACTGCTTAATTTTTGCACTCTCTCTCTGTGTTGAGTGCAATGGTTGAATTCATATAAGTTAAACACAAATAAGCTCTAATTCTAAGGTTGCCTGAAGTCCTTCCTATCCTAAGCATAGCCAGATAAGAAACTGAAGTACCTCTCTCTTTTTTTTTAAGTTTTTTATTTGTTCATTTGAGAGAGAGAGAGAGAGAGAGAGAATGAGCATAAGTGGCGGGGAGGGGCAGAGGGAGAGGGAGAAGCAGACTCCCGTTGAGCAGGGAGCCCGAGGCAGGACTCAATCCCAGGACCCCGGGATCATGACCTGAGCCGAAGGCAGACACTTAACCAACTGAGCCAACCAGGTGCCCCTGAAGTCCCTTTCTATTTCAGAGGCTTTCATGATACCATTGGCCAGACAGGGCAGAGAATGAAAGGTTCAAAGAACCACCCTTTGCTACCCTCATGATGCTCACAAAGGCAGAGTATTTGATCCTCCACTGGGATCTTCATTGGAACCTCATTGTTCTCTTGTCACAATCTTCAGTAAAATCTATGAGTGGTTTACACTAGGCATCGAGGAGTGTGATTAGGCTTCTATATGGGATGCTCTTCATCCTTGGTAGAGGGTGTACGAGGATTATTCAGCTGTATGTTGCTGTTGAGCATCACCTATACTTCCTGCTCATATCAGGATAGACTCTTTTAAAGGGGGTGATGCCAGCAAATATTAGCCACATACACTTGAATAGGGGGAAAAATAAAACTGAGATAACAATATAGTGGATCAGGTACCCAGAGATTTGGGGTTTCTCCTGCCTCTGTCACTAATCCACCATGTTGTCTCTTGTGAGCCCTTTTTCCTTTCTGAGACACAGTTTTGTCATCTGTAAGATGAGAGGGTTGCAGATGATGACTTCCCAGCTCTACCATTCTATATTCTGTGACTCCACTTAGTGTTAACTATTCCTCAAAACCTTCCTATTATAGGAATCACTTTGGGGAATGACCAGAGAATGTTAATTGTTTCTTGGGCAAACTCACTTGCTGTAGGCAGTGGGGTCATTTCAGTTTCCCTTGGGGAACCACTCCTGCTCTGATTTTTATTCATGTTATTGGGTGCAGTTGAATTCCCCACTCAGCTGGAAGGTTTATTCTATACCTCTTACTACAGTGATTAGTTCAAGCATAGGCATGTGACCTACTATGATCCAATGAGAGATACTCCTGGAAATTTTGATGGGATAATTAGAAAAGAGATACTCTCTTTCCTCTGGTACCAATAAACAGATAAGCCTGGAGTTGGTGACGGTCGTCTTTGATGTAACATGGAGATATAACATGGAGATAGCTTGCAGGAAAATGATGCTGACCAAAGGCAGACACAAATACAGAGACAGAAAGACAGAAACATATAGAAATAGGGAGATAGTATCCTACTGGCATGTTGAGTCCCTAGATCCTACCCTTTCCCCCTAGACTTTATAGTTATAAGAGCCATAAATACTCTTTTTGCTTAAACTATCTTGAGTTAGGATTCTGTTAATTGCAACCATATGATACTTGACTAACATGTTCAATGTTTCCATTATGATTTTGGACAGAAGGATTTGCTTGCCTCCAAATGGCATGGGCTGAGGCTTGGGAGTGAGAAGAGGAGGTGTGATTTCAGACAGCAGAGGGCTGTGTGGAAGAAGGAAAGAACTCACAATGTGCCAAGCACTATGCTATATTATGCTTTTCATTTTTTCCCATTTACTCTCATAACCCTGTGAGGATGGTGCTTTTTTTTAATCCCCATTTTGCAGAAGAAGAAACTAGAGGACAAGTTAAGGACTTGTTTGAAGTCATACAATAGGTGGCAGAGTTGAAGTTTAAAACCAGACTCTTGGTCTCTAGCGCTTGAGCTCTTGACTGTTGAACAAAAATTCCCTGGGCAATTTTTCTTTCCTAATTCTCTGCTTAGCTTAGCCTGAAACCATGGTGGAGTTGGTAACATGAGTCTAGGTTGGCTGGACTCCAGTGCAGGAGCAAGTGAGCTGCAGGAGAAGAGTAGATAGAGGAGGTCTCTAAGTGGATGAGTGATAGGGTTAAAATAAAAGTGTGGAAGATAATAACACCCTCCCCCATGCTCTATCCCCTCCCACTCAGATCGTTAAAAATTTTAATATTCTAAATACCAAGAAGGAAAAAAATTATCCAAAGAAATTAATTTTTTAAAAATAAAAATCATATTTTGCAACTTTGATAAAATTGTGATCTATACACACAGTTTTGAATTGTTAAATAATTTAGCAATAAATTTTGAAATGAGACTATATTACATATAACCACATCAACATTTTATGAAGCACATTGCAATTTATTTGTTATCAGTGCAATGTGTTTCAGCATATCTGTTTGTGATAGTCAAATATATCATTTTAATATTTCTTTTCACATGCAATATACATGATCCCACAGGCTGTTGAGGCTGCCTGTACGAATTTCTATTATTTCTCTCTTTTCCTTTTGTTTTCCTTTATTCCCCCTATGCTTCATGCTTCATTTACTCTGCATTTATTTTTATAGACTCTCCCCCATTTGACTGTAAAGGAAAGGCCTATGAAGGGATGGCCCAGGCACTGCACATTAGCTCTTATATTTCCATGGTGCCTGGCACATAGAAGGTGCTCAATAAAATCAGTTAAGTGAATATGTTATATAATAATTCAGTTTATTTCAAGTTATAAGAAGTACCAAACAAGGTATGAATATGTTTTAAACTAACTTTATTCATTGAAGTTAACATATATCCAGACAGTTGTATGATTTATAAATATGTGGCTTGATGGATTATCACAAATTAAACACACTTTTATAACCACCACTGAGATAAAAAAATAACTCATTACTAGCTTCCTATTGGCCCCCAACTTATCGCCTCCAGATGACAACTATTTTGACTTCTCCTTCATAAATCAATATTGTCTGTTTTTGAACAGATTGAAATCATATGATATATTTTTTCATGTCTGGCTTTTTTTTTTTTTTTTACTCAATATCGTTTTTGGGGAAATTTATCTATATAATTCAGTGTAGCAATAATTCATTCCCTTTTATTATATAGAATTCTATTGTAGGAATATACCATAATTTACTTATTTATTCTATAATTGATGGGCTTTGGGTGGTTTCTAGTTTTTTTTTTACCTATTATGAATATTGTCACTATGAATATTTTTATACATTTATTTTTTGTGTACATGGGTATTCATTTATGCTGGGTTTATACCTAAGATTACAATTTTGGGGTCACTGGACATACATATTTTCATCTTTGGCAGATATTGCCAAACAGTTTTCAAAACAGTTGTACCAGTTCATATTGTCAGTGCCCTGTAGTGGAAGACCACCGGGAATACACATGTAGTCAAACAAAATTAGGTTCATTGATTTGTTGCAACAGGGGAAAAGGCACACCATGAGGACTGTGGAGTGTTTCAGAAAACAAATATTATAGTCAGGGTATAAAAACCCCTGGCTCCAGGGGTCCCAAACCTTGTCCAGCAGCTCGCCACTGACAAAATCAAAGGCAGAGAGACTAGTGGTTGGTGAAACAAGAAAAGGGTATGTTTCAGTGAGGCCAACATTGGGAAGACAGCAGACTAGGGTCCCAAAGGCTGTCTCCAAAGTGCCAAAAAATACTTCCAGGTTTATATAAGGACAATGTGGGGCAAAGGTGGGTGGGTACATGCAGGTAGGCAGTGGAAGTCAAGTTGATCATTGTCTTAGAGTCAATCACCAGTGAGGTTTTGCTGGCTCAGGGCTGTCCTTACTGCTTTAGGAAGTAGTTTCAGTTCCCATCAGGGAGACTTTGCCCACAGAGTCTTCCCCCTGAGCCAAGAGACAAGCTGGAAGGAAGAACCCAGCTAGCAAGTTTGAGGTCAAAATGGAGGCGGTCAATGTCCCGTTTCAGGAAGAGTGAGGAAATAGGAACTTGGATCCTGTTCTGGTTACCGTGGCTGTACACCAGACTCCCTTCCCCCCACCCCCACCCCCCGCCACTGGTTTATTATGCTCCCATATTCTGTGGAACAGTAATCTGGAAGAGCCTCAGCATGGCTGGTTCTTCTCTGCTCCACTCTATCTGGGGCCTCACAGGGAAGGATGGAAAACCAGAGGTGACTGCACAGCTGGGATTATCTGAAGGCTCACTCATATACATGTGTGGGGGATCGATACTGGCTTCTGGCTGGGCCTGGGGCTCTCAGTTGGGACATCTTGCATGACCTCTCCATGTGGTCAGTCTGCATGATCAAGGGGGAGGGCTTGCACACAGCATGTTGGCTGGTTCCAGAACCAAGTTTCTTAGAAGTATATGGAAGCCATTTCACCTTTGTGACCAATCCTTGTGGAAATAATAGGATATACGTATAGGTCTCTGTCCTGGTTCCTGGCACAGAGCTTCTAAAACCCTTGTAATTTCCTAGGTGATAAGAGCACTAGGAATATTTTTTGTTCTAATGTTTGGTCTTTCACACAGGTTCCTAACACAAAGCTCCTAAATTTCTTGGCATTTCCTGGGTAATAGGAGTGTCTTTTGTTCTAATGAGGCAATGGTTGTTGGGTTCCTAGATTGGGGCTGTCAGCAGAAAGACCAAGCCATAATTAGAAGCTTGGAAATTTCAGCCTCCTACTATTGAGGAAGGGAAGAAGGCCTGGAAATTGAGCTAATGATCAATCGTACTTATGTGATGAGGTCTCCATAAAAATTCCAAAAGCCTGGGGATTTGGGGAGCTTCCAGGTCATTGAACAGGTGGAGACACTGGGAGAGTGGTGCTCTCAGAGAGAGCTTAGAAGCTCTGCACCCCTTCCCACATACTTTGCCCTATGTATCTCTTCCAACTGGATGTTCATCTGTACCCTTTATCATATTTTTTTATAATAAACTGGTGAACATATTTCCCTGAGTTCTGTGAGCCATTCTAATAAATTATGGAACCCAAGGAGAGGGTTGGGGGAACCTTGATTTATACCCAGTCAGAAGTATAGGTGACAAACTGGGACTTGAGATTGCCATCTGAAGTGTGTGTTTATTGGTGGGAGGCAAGTCTTGTGGGACTGAGCCCTTAACCTGTGGAGTCTGATACCAAGTTCAGGTAGATACTGTCAGAATTGAATTGAATTGTAGGACACTCAGGTGATGTCCCAGAGAGTTGTTTGGTGGGGAAAGTGCCACACACATTTGGTGACCAGAAGTGTCAGAAGTGAAGTATTGTGTGAGTAGTAAAGGAGAAACACACAGGAGGTGTGTTTTTTCCTATATACCTGCGATCACATACCATCCTTTCCACCACTGTCACAGGCCCACCCACATTTAAGAGAAGGGGATTTAGTCTCTGCCACTCAATGGGAGGGATGTCAAGGTCATTTAGCAAAAAGAGTGTGTGGAATAGGGTGAATTTTCATGGTCAGGTTTGGAAAACATAATCTGCTACAAATCCTAAATCCATTACATATTGTCTATGTGTTTCTGGAAATTCCTTAAGCCTCTCTGTACCTTAGTTTTATCAACTATAAGATGGAGAAAAAAAAAAAAAACACTTCTTAAAGGACTTTATAAACAGGTAAATGTGGTAGGTAGTATAACATCACTGACCTATAGTCATTTAAGAGTCTCTAGAGCTGCAAGGTTCTGGATATTCCAATCTGGATATTCCATTGTTGCTTGGTTTATGCTACGTCCTGCTTTCCTTGCTGGTCTATGAGTGACATAGTGCAACATTTTGGAGCTGAGGACTACATCTGGCACCTAGTGGGCCTTAAACAAATATCCACTGAAGGAATGCACAGATGATCCCAAACTTTTCTTGCCTTCCCATTATGCTGACATGAAATCCAAACTCAATGTTCTGCCTTCACCTGCGTGTCTGGCTCCCACTGACTCATGTACCCCAATCTACTGTCACCCTTCCTCCTGCTTATCTTCCTCCATCCATACTGTTCTTTCTGCCTCATTGACTGTGTCAAGTCTTCCCTTACCTTATTTCCATCTTTTTGGAATAGTTCCCTTTCCTTGCTGCTTTTCTTCCTTTCCCTAATTAACTTCTCATCTTTGAGTCTTTACTTAAATGCCTATTATCCTTAAAAATCTTCTCTTGACTTCCCAGACTAGACTACATCTCTTGAGGCATCCAGTCATCTCCTTCTTAGCAGAGTCCTTATCTCAACAGAGATCAAGTAGTTATTTGCTTGAGGTCTGTCTGCCGCCATTAGACTACAAGCTCCATTATGGTATCATTCAGGCATAGCCCAAGGTAGCTCAGCAATATTGGTTGAATGTATGTGCGGAGAGTGCTTTAAGTTCGTTTAATACAATATTTGAAGAACCAGAATGCCCACTTGTTTACATGGGCCGGAGGGATGAGAACATTTTCATCAGTGGTATGTTTTAGCTTTGTGTATTTATCTGGTATTGGGTAAACACAGGCATAGGTCCTGCTTGATCCAGCTCACCATTAACTCCCTGACCTCATCTCCTGCTTCTCTGCCCTGATCTGCCTGGCTCTAGCTGCACACACTGCTTCATTTTCCTGGAATTATCTTTCCTTAGATATCCTTAAGGCATGCACACCTCCCAGGTCTTTCCTTAAATGTTATCTTTTTAATGAGGACTCCCAATGCCATATTTTAGAAACTGCATACTCCACTGCCAGAAACCTCTATCCACCTTCCCTGCTTTATTTTTCTCCAGTCCACTTTTTACCATCTGACATATTACGTGTATTTGTGTATTGTCTATCTCCTCCTGAGAGGACATGAACTCCATGAGGACAGGAGGTTTTGTTTGTTTTGTTTCCTACTGTGTACCAGTTACCCAATGAATATCTATTGATTAAAGGAAGGAAGGAAGGAGTGAATGAATAGGTAGGAATGGAACATGCTGGTCGTGTGTTACTGATCTAATGTGGAATTCAAGGTCCAACGTGGGGTTTATAGACACCACTTGGAAGCTCTTGTGGGACCTTAGTCATGATTGTATTCTGAGATTTAAGCCCTAATATCAACACATAGTTGTTCTGAACAACTGGAAAAGAGGAGATGTCTTCTAAGCTACAAGACATCTCAGCAATCTGATTGAATGAAGGAACACATCTAATAAAAACTATGTTGTCTAAAGGGATTTTAATGTGTTCACAAAAGCAGAGACAAAGGATAATCTTGGAGGCAATTTTTGGTAATGGACATCCAGACTCTTCCAAGGGGAAAAGGGCATTACCGACCAATTTGGAGGGTTCTAGTCCCATTGGCAAGAACATCCATTATAGAGATGGTTGAAGGAAGTAGCCAGTGGACTTTGGTCCATTGGCAAGGCCGTCTTCAGAGTGCATAAGCTGTGTCAGGTTATCTCATGTGATGCTCCTACAAATCCAGTGCCTTTTGATTCCATTAAATTTTAAGACAAAATAGGTGTGCTTCCTCTTTGTACATTGGGCTCTATGAAGAGACTGGATTAATTGGGAGAACTTTTAAAAGTTCCTATGCCAGTCATTTATCATTTTGCATTAATAAGTTGACATTTCAGTTTTATAACAAGTCTCATGAGCTTTAGTAATATGATTCCATATCTGAAGAAGGAACTGATCTTTTTGTGCTAGAAAAGCCAGCTTTCTGAGTCCCTGTGACTGAGGGGTCAGCCCTTGGAGGCTAGTAAATTTACCAAGGGAATGAATTCTACTTTGTGAGGCCTTTTGAGACATAAACTACTGGTCTGTTTTTTGGTGGTTGACCTGCACCTGCATTTGGGAGTCTGTGGTAATGTTTCTAGAAGTTTCTTCTGTGTGGAATGTCTGATTTCCATCTGCAGTCCTACAGGACTCCCTTACTTGTGAGCTAATGCTCATTTAAGTGTTTTAGGTCTTAGTCTTAGGTATCATCAGGCAAGTAACACTTTTTGTAGATGTGCCTTAGGGAAGCTCTAAGATGTTTATTTTTAAATTAAAAAAAATTATGTTAAGATTCATTCATTTTAGGCAAAGAGAGAGTGTGAGCAAGCAGGGGGAGGGGCAGAGGAAGAGCAAGAGAGAATCCCAAGCAGACTCCACACTAAACATGGAGCCTGACATGGGGCTCAATCCCACGACCTTGAGATCATGATCTGAGCCGAAATCAAGAGTTGGACACCCAACCAACTGAGCCACCCAACTGCCCAGGGAAGCTCCCAGATGTTTAGGTCTTAGGTTAACTACTTCCCCTGACTCAGTGACCACTATGTAATATTTTTAATTTGTCCCTTGACAACTTCATATTTAGATTTCTAATTGCCTTATCAGATGCAAAGCTATAGTAAAAAAAAAAGTCTTATGTTAGTTGTAGTCTAAACTGGAAACTTTGTGATTAAGTTGCCATTTTTAATTAGCAATGTCTTTGGGAAATATGGCTCCTGATTCTATTCCTCTCACTTTTTCTTGAAATCAGCTTTATACTGGGGATTTCCTCTTACTTCATAGCTGCGAATTCTAGGATTTTTTTTTTTTTTTGCCCTTTTGTATATTTCTATATAATAAGTTCTGGTCATGACACCTTGCTGAATGGCTCAGACAGGGAAAAGAGAGAGAGATAATCACATTCTACAATATTTGGATTTGGGTGTTCAGAACCATAAAGCATTGCAATAGCTGGGTGTTAAGAACCCAAATATGCACTTATTTGACTGCTTAGGGGAAGTAAAGACCTTGTTTAATAGACTCAGTGGGGGACCTGAGCATCCCAGGATATATACCTACCGTGTGGGGACTTGTTAACACTTGACTTCACTTTAAAAGTTGTTCTGTAAAAAGGTGCTGCTTCCATCTCTATACACACAATTTTTAAGGCAGGCATAGGGAGGGTTAAGTTTTATTTAACAGTCGACCTAGAAAACAAAGGGTTAGATGGTGTATCATTTAGAGTGCATTCAGCTGCAAGTGACAAAATACCCAATGAATTGTGGCTTAAATAATAAAGGTATCTACATATATCACATAATAAGTGGGTTTAGTAGCTCAGTGAGGTTAGAGTGGGGTCAGTGTTTCTAGGGATTATTTTTGGCCTTCACTTCATGGGGAAAAATGGTTGCCATTGTTCCAAGCATCAGTCTCTACATTCCAAGCAGAGAGGAAGGGAAACAAAAGGACTTCTTACTCTTGAAGCTCTATTGCCTTATCAGCAAAGAAAAGCTTTCTAGCAGACGTCTTCTGATGTCTCATTGTACTGAATGTGTTTACGTGCCCACATGTAGGCCAATTGCTGGCAAAGAGGAAGGAATTACCATAGTAGTTTAGACCAACCTGAAGCTCAAAAGTGGCTTAATGCCTTTCATGAGATGAGATTTCTGCTGTCTTCAATAATATAGGGGATACTAGCTGAGTGGGTGGAAATGAAAATTTCTTCCATAATTACATTTTGATTAATTATATGAACAAATTAAAACCAATTATTCTTTTTTTTAAAGATTTTATTTATTTATTCATGAGAGGCAGAGAGAGGCAGGGGGAGAAGCAGGTTCCCAAGGAGCAGAGAGCCTGATGCGGGACTCGATCCCAGGACCCTGGGATCATGACCTGAGCCGAAGGCAGACGCTTAACCATCTGAGCCACCCAGGCACCCTAAAACCAATTATTCTTAAATGTGTTGGGGTAAATGTCAAAGATTCTTCATAGGGGAGGGGGGAAGAGGAGAGAGTGGGTGGGTGGGTGGGATGCTGGAATGGGCAGGTATCCAGGTAAAAGTTCAGCATCAATTGCCTTGTCTCTAGGAAATCCCTGTCATGTTTCCTCCAGTTAGCCTGCGTCTGGGGTATAAAATACTTGGAAACTTCAGCCTCCACAAGTCACACAGTATAACTATCACTTGTCACAGATGACTGCCCCTTGCTGACTTGCATTCCACCAAAGCCGAACCACTGAGTAAGGTTATTGCCTATTGTCCCCTGTTATGTTATTGAAACATGGACCACCAACTTCCAGAAATCTGTGACTCCATTCAGGGAGGTATCCTGCAGACAAATGTGATGCCAAAGGAATTCCAGGCTGAAATAATTTCTGTTGAGTTAAACTAGAATATTAGGTGTTGAGTGGAGTTTGATAGAAGGGAGCAACAATCACGTTTTCTGGAAGAACATGAAAAATTATGGTTATCAGATAAGCTGGGGAAAAGAACAAAATTACATAGGTATGAAGAAGAGTATTTGCCTAGAGTGGCTGAAAAATACGGATTTCATAGATGATGGACAGGGTTACTCTGGAGACAGAGTGATATTAACAATAAAGGGAGAGGACCCAGGAGGGAGGCATGGCCAACTTGCAAAAATTTGGTTCAATTGTCTGTTCTGTGGAAGTGCTTGACAGTAACACCTTTAAAATGAAGGTGTTGGTGTGAGGATCTGCTGAGTTTCATTCTCTGAGTCTTGAGCCATTTCTAAAGGAGCTAAATAAAATGTAGCAATTAATTGAGACACATTGTATGTAAAATTAGTGTAATGCCAGATGGAAGGAGCCACGTCTGTAATCCTACTGGAAAGAGTGTTGTTTTCGGAGCATTGACATTGTACTGCAAGCACAGTACATTCATTATCTCATTTAATTTTTACAATCACCATCTGAAGCAGGTGCTTTTCTTATCTCCATTTGACAGGTCAAAAGAATTGTAATTTAAAAAGGCTTAGCTGGTGGGCAGGATGTAGACACAAACTGTCTGAATCTAAAGTCTGCCTTCCTAACCTCTACTCTGTAGTGTCAGCTGAAATTAAAAACAAATAACGCAACATATTTTAAGAAAAAAGAAAAAGAAGAAGATAGCAGGAGAGGAAGAATGAAGGGGAGTAAGTCAGAGGGGGAGACGAACCAGGAGAGATGATGGACTCTGAAAAACAAACTGAGGTTTCTGGAGGGGAGGAGGGTGGGGGGATGGGTTAGCCTGGTGATGGGTATTGAGGAGGGCACATTCTGCATGGAGCACTGGGTGTTATGAACAAACAATGAATCATGGAACAGTACACCAAAACAAATTATGTAATATATGGTGATTAACATAACAATAAAAAATTAAAAAAAATACTGAAGTGATACAAAGAAATTAGAACTCTGATTGGATTAACTGAATACAAAGGTTTGTATGTTCCCCAGAAGTAAAATGATGTTGTGGATTTAAGAGTATGTATATGGACTCTTTCCATTGTAAGTGACAGATTCTAGCCTAAACTGGATCAAACAAAAAAAGGAATATGTTGACTCCTGTCGTAAGCTGCATAGTGGCACCCCAAAGTATCCACATCTGAATCCCCAGAACCCATGAACATGTCACCTTAAATGGCAAAAGGAGGTTTGCAGTCCTGATTAAATTAAGGATTTTGAGATGAGGACATTATTTTGGATCATCTCTAGGGGGGCAGGGAGCAATGTCATCCCAAGGGTCCTTGTGAGGGAAGGATGGAGGTTTAATTGCAGAAGTAGGAGATAGGAGGATGGAAGCAAAAGGGTGGAGTCATGTGAAGAAGCAGCCAGACCCAAGGAATTCAGGTGGCCTCCAGAAGCTGGAAATGGCAAGAAAATGGATTCTCCCTTGAGCCTCCAGAAGGAACACAGCCCTGCGGACACCTTGATTTTAGACTTCTGATCTTCAGAAGTGTAAAAAAAGAAATAAATATGTGTTGTTTCCAGTCACCAAGTAATCCGTGACAGCAGCCCTACGAAACTAGCCCAACTCCTATACCTAAAAAATCCGGGGAAGCATTGGCTTCAGGTGTGGCTGGGTCCAGGTGCTCTAACAGGGTGGCCATGAAGCTGTCCCCTTTCGTACTTTAACTCTGTTTTCTTCTGTGATAGCCTTGTTCACAGGCAGACTTTCCCTGAGTTGTAGCTGATCAGTAGCCAAAGGCTTCCACTTGGCCACTTTAGCAATCCTGCTAGGGCAAAGAGCACCCTTTTCCAAACAATATCAGCAAATATTCCAAGGGTGACATGCATGGGTCTGGCTTATATCTGAATCCAACATGCTGATTCTGATTGGCTTGGGTCACTGATCCTCCTTCAAGGAGCAGGGGAATCAATCTCAGGGACTCACCAGGTGGAAGATACTTCCCAAAGTGAAGTTCAGCTGGGTAAACAAAAACAGTAAGTGTCTAGGACAGGATGTGAGGCAGATGCCCTGGGACATGGACTCTTGATGGTTTTAACAAAAACCCAGAGAAATAGAAATGGAGGTTTCTCTCTGACCAGCAGAGACAGTTAAAAACCGCAAAGCTCCTAAAGGAAATCAATTACAGATCGCAGTCATGGGGTAAATCCAGGGACTTAACTGAGACTGATGATAGGGAGATGTGACAAGAGGAGGTCAAGAGATCTCTAACAAAGGGGTGAAAGGGTTCTTAGGATTTCTATTTCAGTATCTGGTCCTAAAGAGGGAGGACCACTTGCTTGTTGGACCGGAGAAAGATGGCCATGAGAGTGATCCCTTTGGATACATCCTAGCTGATGGCACCCCCTTGCCCCTAGCTCCTGCATGGCTGGGCCCTGCCTGCTGAAAAGGGATTTTTCAGAGCAATCTTCACACCGCAGACAAGATCTGTCTGTCCTATAAGTCTTTATACACTCCTGGAAACCCTGACATAGAGCTCTGGCCTCTGAAATAACCCTCAGATTGGGACTAAATTAGGCAATGCTCACCTTCTAGGTTGCCACTCCTCACCTTTGGCATTTATCTTTGCAAATGATGTTGACTATAGTTAACAATACTGTATTGTATATTTAAAAGTTGCTAAGAGAGTAGATCTTAGGAGTTCCTATCACAAGAGAAAAAAATTGTAACTACGTGCGGTGGTGAGGTGATGGATGTTAACTAAGCTTATCGTAGTGATCATTTTGCAATATATGTATGTATCAAATCATTATGTTGTCCACCTTAAACTAATACAGCGTTGTATGTCAACTATGTCCCAGTAAAACTGGGGGAAAAATGAGCAAGGAGGCAGATGATATCATTGGTTCCGTGGTAGCTAAACTCTAAAGCCATTTCTTTTAGAGTACTGTTGAAACTGCTTTTTCTCTATGTGACTCCCAGGGAGAGCCTCAGATATATGTTTCTTTTATTCTTGCCCCAGGTAAAGGGGCATCTCTTTTGGTGCTTATATAACTGAAAAGGATGGACACTGCCGCTCTCAGCTCTAATACCAAGTTGAGTTTTTCCTGATCCTTTAAAAATATAAGTTGGATCATATCATTCTTTGTTCAGAGCTATCTGATGGCTTTTTATCTTTCTCAAAGTCAAGGCCAAGTCCAAACAAGGCTTATACTTGGTCTTACACCATGGGGCCCCCTGTTAACTCTCTGGCTTTCTCACTTTCTACTCTCATCCTTACTCATTCTACAGCAGCCACCCGGCCTCCTCACTTACTGATTTTATTATCTCTCTGCCCTGTCCCCCACTAGCCGGCAAGCTTCATAAGGTCAGGATGTTTTTTTTTTTCCTGTTCTACTTACTGCTATATCCTTATCATATGGAGAAATAACCTACACATAGTAGGTACTCAGTAACTATCAGTTGAATTGAGTTGGTGCATTAACTCATGAACCTGTGCGCACATTCATTTCTCTAACTTTTACTGAGTGTGTACAGAGTGCCATCTAATGAACTAGGAGCTGCAGTGAGCAAGACAAGCTCAACATGGTCTCTGCCCCTCGTAGTTTATACCCTGTTGAGGAAAGAGTGGCATGCAAGCCAACAATAGCAATCCAGTGTGGTAATTACTAAGAGGTGGTGTAAACCCAGGGTGCTAAGGGAGCCTGGAGAATGGGGGGACCAACCAGGGCTGAGAGTCCTTCCTCTTTCTGTACATGTAATTCCACCTGGGGACCCAGCACGTACTTATTCTTTCATTGTTTATTTCCTGTTGGAACTGTCTCTAGGTGTCTATGCCTCTATTCTGAGCAAATGCATTCTAAATCCAATAGGTTTCCCTGCTCCCGTGTTGAGTTGTAACTCCTGGGTCATATAGTCTGCAAATACTGGTGTTTGCTGGTGGAAAACTTCTGTTTCCTCTCTGTGATGAGGAGATGGAAAACCAGAGAGCCCAGCTGCCTCTTGATACCAAGTAAAAGGAGCAGAGAGATGGGCTAGGCACTTCCAAGTGCTGTTCTGCCACAGGTGGTTCATGCTGGGGTGGCAGGGAAGCCAGCTAAGAACTGCCTACTCCGATCTCAGCGCTCGTTCTTCCCTGCACCAGGCTCTATCCCTGGTCCCTCTCTTCCCATTATTCAAGCTTCACTTTAAATGCCACCTCCTCAGAAGGCACTTCTGACCACCTATCTAAAATTGTCGTCTTCCATATCATCCTAGTCATTTTCTTCATAACACTAGCTACAATTTGGACACATCCTGTTTCCTGTCCATCTTCCTCATTAGAGAATAAAGTTCTATACGGACAGGAGCCACTTGTGTCCTGTGTGCAGTTATGTCCCCCATACACATGGTAGGTGCTCAATAAATACTGGATGAACAGACAACTAATAGAGGAGCACTTGAGCTATAGCATCATGAAATCTTGGAATTTATAGGATGAGAAGGAGCCAATACAAATTTGGTGTTTTGTTGTTGTTTTTTTTCACCTGAGAAAGGTGAGGCCCGGGAAAGGAAGCAGCTCGACTGAAGCTTCCCCAGAAGAAGAATCCACAGACACCTCAGGCTGACACACCATCCGCCGTTTGTACCAGGAACTATAAGCTTGTGGGTCAGTACTGACGAGGCTGCTGACGAGGGTTGTCTCTAGGAAGCCTTTAGGAGCCACAGCTCAGGGGCTGGTCCCCGCAGAGGCTCCCAGGGCTGTCCTCTAGTGGCAGCCCTGTGCTATCCACTCAGCAGTTGCAAGCTCCCTGGAGGTTCGTGAGGACGGAGTTGAGGAGACACACTCTTCTCCTTCAGGCTTACCCAGCTGGCTCCTTCTGAAGGCTTCTTACAGATTCCACTGGGGCCATTGTTGGCAAACACCAAACCACTCTTAATTCCAAAAATGACCATAAGCAGTGTTTAATAGTCCTTTTAGAGCCAAAAACTAATTTTGAATATTAATTCACCACAGCCTGTATTTCCGGTGTATTCCAACTGTCTTATGTGTGCTGTTTCAAGAGCAGCCCAAATATTTTAGTCCTGTATTCCTTTTTAAATTTACTCTTTTACTGAGATATAACCTTCACAAAATAGACTGCATACATTTAAAATGTGCTGCTCAATGATTTTTTTTTTTTTTTTATGTGTGCATCTAGGGAACCACCACTCTGATCAAGGTATGTTCATTTCCACTACCCCTGGGCGCTGGCTTGCTTGTACTCTCTCACAGATAATAACCCCCTCCCCATGTAACCACAATTTCCACTCTCATAATTTCATAGATTAGCGTTGCCTTTTCTTACATTTTATGTAACTATCACTATTCAGTGCTATTTTAAAAATATTTGGATATTTCCAGTCAATATTTTGACTATGACATTCAGTAGTTTATTTTTCTTCATTGCTGTTCACTATTACGTAGTATGAACACATTGCAGTTTATTTATTCATTCTACATTTAGGACATTTAGCTTGCTTTCAGTTTTTGTCAATTATGAATAATACCACTCAGAACATTTTGTTTACGCATATTTTCATGGACTCAGCATTCAGTTAGACTGTGTATATGCCCAGGAGTGGAATTGCTAACATATTTTAGCTTTAATAAATACTACCAAACATTTTCCCAAAGTGATCATATCCATTTACGCTGCCATCCACAGTGTTGAGAGTTCTGGTTCCTGCACATCTTCACCAACACTTGGTATTGTCAGTCCTTTTGAATTTAACCATTCTGGTCTCACTGTGATTGCACTTTGCATTTCCTTCATAAGGAATGATTTTGGCATATTTTATTATGCTTTCTTAACCCTGCATTCTGAACAACTACACATTTCTTGTCCAGAGCATGTATTCTCCCAGAGTTTACAAACTGCCTTTAAACTCTTTGTCCTTTTTCATGAACCTTTCCCTGTGTCTCCCCCTGGAACGTAATGCCATCACCATCCATGTAAGAATATAGACTGGAAAGCTTGACTCTGTTTCTCCTCACCCCCTGTCCACAAGAGGTCATAAAGTCCTATTTCAAAAACATCTCCTGAATGGTTTGCTTCTCTTCATTCTCATTGTGATCATCCCAGCCCGGTATTATCAAATTTTTTTTTTGTCCCTACTAGCAGAACATTGCTCTTTATATTGTCTTAGCTGAAGAATTGGCCCCATCGATCTGAGAGAGTTTCCTCTTTGACTTAGCATGCAGCATACCTGGAATCACAGATAAGAGTGATGGTGACTGCTAACATTTTTAGAATGGTTAGTGTCTTTCAGGACTTTTAAAGGTTCTGATTCACTTTGTACACTGCCTCTGTGAAGTGGGTCCTCTTGCCACCCCCCAAGTTCCAGATGAGGAAACTGAATGTTAAGGAGGTTAGGTAACCGGAGTGAGGGCATGATGGGGTTGAGCTGGGGTTGGAAACCAGACCAGAGTCTGTCTGCAGAGCTGACTGCTTAGCTACTCTGTTAGAATTGCCAATGGCATTTAATAGAAAGTTATAAGCTCATATTTAATAAACAGATTTTGCTTTTCTACAAGTTGTGGTTTGGAGATTTATAGTAATGTAGCTGGGAATGAGGTAGTTTTGACAGCTGCCATCTTGGCTAGAGAAACTCTCTTGCACTTGAAAATACAGTGGTATCCAGGCCAATATTTAAGTTTGAGCCTCTCCAGAGTGAGGTAGTTTCCCATGGAGGAAAACCATTGATGAGAGCAATGAATCACAGGGGAACCGGGTCAAAGAATGTGGGTAGGTCCCTGAAAACCATCTCCACTATCAGAGACCTTACTCCTACCATAGGAGCTGCTGATAATAGGGCTCCAGTAATCTCTCTCTTTTTTAAGATTTATTTATTTATATGAGAGAGAGAGGGTGGGGGCAGAGAGAAAGAATCTCAAGCAGACTCCCCACTGAGCACAGAGCCCAACACAGGGCTTAATCCCACGACCCATGAGATCATGACTTGAGCTGAAACCAAGAGTTGGACGCTCAACCGACTGAGCCACCCAGGTGCCCCTCCAGTACTCTTCTCACATGTGAAGATAACCTTCATCATATAACCAAGGGAATGGTCTTTCTGGAGTCAGCAGTCTCAAGAACAGGAGCAGCAGAATTGGGTACCATTCCTCCTGTACAGGTTCCAAGTGGGGCTCAAAGCAGTCAATAAGCAACAGTGACTGTTCCTGGGAGTCCCAGGGGAACATTCCCTTAGCGTCCTGGGTTCTTATGGGGCTTCATAAAGAACACAGGGATTTCATCCTCTTTAAATCAAACCTTCAGGATTTAGCCCTCTGGCATGTTAACCTACCAGGGATTAAATGCAAAAAAAATAGGGTGTATTGAGCAATTACAATGTCTCAAACACTGGGCTGAACACTTTCTCATCACAAACTTATTTAAAATTCACAATTACCTTATGAGGGAATTACTTTTATGATGCCCATTTTGCAGATGGGGTTTCTGAGACCCAGAGAGGTTAAGTAACAAGTCCTGGGCTAGTACTTCTCAGAATGTAGTAGGTTTATGAATCACCTGGGAATCTGGTTGAAATGCAGATTCTGATCTTGTAGGGCTGGGATAGGGCCCGAGATTCTGCATTTCTAATAAGCTCCCAGCTGATGCTGAGGCTGCTGGTCCAAGGACAGCACTGAGAGCTGGCAAATGGTGGCATTGAGATTTTCTTGGGGCTTTCTTTCTCCATCACCATGCTGTATTGTTTCCTGCTACAGCTCTGACAACCTCCTTTACCTCTTTTGTAAGTCTGGGATGCACATTAAGACCCATGAGTATTCTCCCTTTCTCTCCACTCCTTTGTCTCACTAGCGTACTTGCTGTTCCGCTTACCTCCTACGCTTGCTCTTCCCCCACATCTACAAGGTACATCCTGTCATGTGCCTTTCTGGTTTCTCTTCAAATGTCTCCTCCCTGGGGAGTATGTATTTGAAATAGCCCCCCTTGGCTCTGCAACCTGACCCTTTTCTCCTTTAACCCAGCTGTAGACTTCTTCCTCGCATTTATCCCTGCAGAGAGAATATGAATTATATGTATGGTTTATGGTACCTTGTCTATCTCCGTCACTAGAATTAGAATGTGAGCTCCATGAGGACAGAACTTTGTCAGTTTTGTTCACTATTTTATCTTTAGCATCTAGAACAGTTTTTGTAACATAGTGAAGCTCAGTAATTGTTTGAGAAATAAATGAATGAGAGAATGAATGAATGCATGGTCTAACTTTCTAATACATGATAAATACAGAAGCACCTAAATTTATTGAGCACATGTAGTGCAAGAAAACATACCATGTACGTTACCCAAACAATCTTTGATTCTTACAAAAACTCTTATAGAGAGATATTGTTATTATTCCCCATTTTCAGAAGAGGAAACTGAGGTTCAGGGAGGTATACTAATGTGCCCAAAGTCACACAGCTATTAAATGACAGAATTTGATTTTTCAGCTAGATCTAACGCTCCTAAAGTCACCAAAAAGTCACTCTACTGGGTATGTGACCTCACCATTGTTTCCATGGAAACAGATCATGCAGATAATTGTTGAAGATCAACTAGATGGAAACATTGAGTTTAGAGAGTGGGATCCCATGCTGGAATCACAAATATTTAAACAAGCTAGAAAAAAATCAGATGACTGGCTTAGTAAATTAATCCTTATTTTCCTACTTTTCATTTTCATCCTATAAGCCTCCTTCCGGTCAGGAAGAATCATTCTACTTGATGTTTGCTTTTAATTTTACAAAAATGACCTCTGCTATGTGGAAGGATGTATTTTGTCATCAAGAATGTGCATGTTTAACCCCAGTACTGTGGGTCATGCTACTTCTTACAGCAGGCATGTTATCTCAAAGTGGAAGGAGAGAATGGGGAGCCAGGATTGCATTTTGTACCCAGTGCCCTCAGCAATTTCTGGTGCATTGTAAACAGTTAAATAGGAATGACCTCTTCCTAATCTTGTAAGCAGGTTAATGGGTTTGTTTAATCACTGACAAAAGAGTATATTATCTAGGTGGAAAGGAGAACAGAGAGGGGTGTGTGATCAGCTAGAATGGCAGAGGCCTAGGATCGAGGTCCTGAGCTTTTACATGCTTTTGACAATGATCCTGAAAGTCACGCTTTCAAGGAGAGAGCCACGTACCCTCCCTTGCCAGTGATCAGAGACATTCTCTTGCACTTAAACAAATCTGTGTTTTTAGGGAAGCTGGATCAGTCCTGGATCCCCCAGAGTTCTGTCAGTGTGAACACTTGGCCTGAGAAACTGGGGATCACTAAGGCTTTTCAAAATATTTTGTTTTCTTTCAAAGACAAAGAATCTAGGTTAAGGCTTGTAGAGGTTCCTGTAAGTAGCCAGGAGAAACACAATGTGCAAGCCTCAAGGACAGCTGTGGTCACATTCTTGGAGGTCTTTTGCATTTAAATTGTGTGGGAAATGGAGGCTGACCCCAAGCCAATATCCAGCCTTTGAGAATGGATAGATGTTCTAATCAATTAATCATGTTCATAATACTAGTACTAATAAAAACAGCAGCAATAACAACACAGAAAACACCTTGAGCTTCCCACCTTTCAGTAGTCCCTTTACCTCCATGGGGGCCCCCAATGGGTATGGGACCAAGAAGCCTCATTTATTAAGAGTCTCCATTCCCCTGGCCCTGTGTGTTGGTCAGGATCCTAGCAGGATACAGATAGCATATTCAGATTAATTTGAGGAGTATTTAGCAAGAGGAAAATTTACAAGTATGTGGGTGGGTTATGGGGAGACCAGAGGGATAGTGCCAGTGCTCAAGGGTTGGCAACAGTCAGGCTGTTAAAACCCTTGGTCTGGAAGGGACAAGAAGAGGGAATAATTACTGAAACCTGAGCATCCTGCAGAGAGGGTCTCTTTGAATGAAGCTGTGGCCTTTGGTGGAGGGATGAAGCCAGCCCGAGCTGACTGTGCAGGGAGGGAGTCCTGGCCTCACCCATTCCTTTCCCCTAGTGTCCAGCTGTGGCTCCCCACTGGTCACCCCCAAGCAGAAGCCAAAGTCAGCGAAGGACGTGAATGCAGTCCTCACAGGGCAGAGGGCAGGTAGCCAGAGGTTGACAGTAGGATCTGCAGGGGCCAAGGAAAAGAGCCAGCATGCTGAAGGTGCCTGGGCCAGTGTGGCCTCCTCACCTGAATCAGCAGGGCTGAGGCTCAGCCAGAGAGTGAGGTTGGGTGACTAGAAATTTTTATGACTGTAGTGTATTCAAGAACTATACTGAGTGGCCCACAGTCCACTGTGTGGACAGTAAAGCAGACACAGCCAGTGCTCAGAGAGGAAAGGAGGATGGAGATGTGCAGAAAGAAGCCCAACCCAGAGATGGAGAATGGCTCCACCTGGGGTCCTGCCTGGGGTCTCTTTCTGAAGATCGTGTACTCCCCTGCCCTTGAGTTCTACCAGACACCCCTCCTCCTTATAATAACTACCCCCTTTTGCATAAGTAGCTTTAGTGGGATTCAGATTTCCTAATTTATATAAATAACGACCATCTTGGAGCATTTACTCTGAGCCAGGAAATGCGCTAATTTCTTTATAAGCGTCGTCTGATTTCAAACAATTCTATATGATGCTTCTTTTCCAGAAGTGCAAACTGGACCCTGGGAAGGTTAAATAGCTTGCCCAAGGTGACACAACAGGCTGAATTGGGACTTGATCCCAGGTCTGTATAACTGTAAATCCCAGACTCCTGACTGCTTCTCTCTCCCACAATGAGAAGAGTCTTCACTGTCCTTCAGCTCGGCTTCAGGACATCAGTGGGACATCAGTGTGATGCTGTGATTGACCTTGTAGCACTCTTGTTCCTCTGTCAGCCCCTCATGCCTTCCCTCACCCTCTCTTCCTACATTCTGAGCTCTCCGAGCTGTGGGGAGCTTTGCTCCACCCCTAGATCCATTCTCTGCCCTCTTTCACTTTGTGCTAGTCCCAGGAGTCTGACTCCTGTGGGCTTCCTCTGGCTTCCACTGGGGTTCAGCCACAGGTGGCAGTGGCAGGGGTCAGAGGAAAGGAGGAAAAAGAGCAGGGTGTTTCTTTACCTGCACCCATCATGCTCTAGCTCCTAATGGGCTCTTTAGCATGATTTCCTTCCTGTGCCCCTTTAGTCCTAGAGGTGGTAAAGGATTCCTGCTGACGCTGCTCTCAGACAGGTACGAGATCGGTACGAGATCATCCCTTGCCAGTCCCCTTAACCCTGTCCTCACCTGTAAACAGGCCCTTTCTTAAATTCTTTTCAGGATCTGAGTGTGTCTTCTGTTTCCTGAGGGACCTTGTCCTTTAAACCGTCTTCCTTTCTGTCTTTGTGAATGTCCAATCATATCTTCAGGACTGCAGATCTAAAACACGGAAGCCAAGTACCTTAGTAGTACCAAGTAGGTACTTGGTACCTACTCCACTGGGCACATTGATCCTGCAGTTGCAAACCCATCAGAAGCTTCTTTTTTGGCTCATGACAACTAGGCCCGAGCCCTGGGTCCTGAGCATTATTAGGCCTGCAGTGTCATCAGTGATTCTGGCTCAGGACATGCAGGGAGGGGCTTTCTTTTGTAGTGGTCCTTAATAATACACATGACAGCTATCAGGACATTTCAGGAAACTCAGTGACAGCTCCCTGGATAGCTCTGTCATTACAGTAATAATTTGAATCAATAGTGTAGTAAAGCTGCCATACATTTATTTCACCTAAGAGATTAAGGGAACAATTTTATAAAGCATTCTGCAGGAAAAAACTAAACACCCCAGATGCGGAGGGAGACTGTGTGCTTGTCCCTAACCAAATACTCTTCCTTTAATACATTTATATTTTGCTGCTTTGTTATCAGACCCTGAATTCTCACACTCAAAAGGAATCAACAAGGGGTGCCTGGGTGGCACAGTTGGTTGAGAGCCTGACTCTTGGTTTCCGCTTGGGTGGTGATCTCAGAGTCCTGAGTTTAAGCCCTGCCTTGGACCATGTAGGGGTTCATGCTCAGTGGGGAGTCTGCTTGAGATTCTCTCTCTACCTCTGTCCCTCCCCCCTGCTCAGGCATGCACGTGTGCATGCCCACTGTCTCTCTAAAATAAATAAATAAATAAATCTTAAGAAAAATGGAATCAACTTATTAATTTGCTGCATTTTATCTTCGAGCCAGGGAACTCAGTGTGTGTGTGTGTATCTGTGTGTTTTGTAAACATCCCAGAATGCACAATACCAGCCTCACCACCATCCACATAGCAGAAGCTCACTAAGTGCTCATCAACAGCAGCCACAATAGTTACTGTTTAAAAGAATTGTGATGGCGCGGCTTCTGAGTACAGTTGGTTTCTCCTGCTGATGAGACTTCACTTCTTTCTGCCTTCCCTTTCAGCATATTGAACCACAAATGCTGCTGTAATATGTTTGAAACGTGCATTGTGACGGTTTCATTTGCACATTGGTCTGAGGGAGATGCAGCTGGGAGCACCACAAGCGCTGGAGACAGCATTAATGTTCGAGGCCAGATTTTCCTCTTTCCACGTTATCGAGAGCGTTCTCCAATGTACATTCAGTAGTTTGAACTTGGCCATAATTATAGTCTTATCCTCACCAGCTTTACTTATCTCATTATCTCCTCCCTCCTCTGTTAGAGGTCAGTAGAACATCCCTTTTATTAGCCACTTAATCCTTCTATCTAGTAGTTCAACCATGATTGATCCACTTAAGTTCCTTCTTTGTAGTTAACTTTGCTGACCTTTGAGATTCCACCCCTGGAGTCTTTTCACTGGGCACAAGCAGCTCAGTTTTCTAGATCAGAAGTTTATTATCATGAATTTTATCAGAGGGAAGTCAATTTCATCATTGGTCAATGAGCACTGCTTTATTTTTATGCTCCTTTTCCCCCCTCTACTTTTTTTGGAGGTTGGGTCTTCTCTCTGCATATTTTTTTTTTTTTTTTGGACTCTTCTTTCACTTTTTATAACAGTTGGAAGAGCTAAGACTGACATCTAAGAATGTCCACTTTCATAGGAAAGGGCATGACTTCATGCTCAGGCATAGATAGGTGGGCAGAGCCTTGGTAAAGTGTGTGTGTGTGTGTGTGTGTGTGTGTGTGTGTGTGTGTGTGTGTGAGAGAGAGAGAGAGAGGGAAAGAGAGAGAGAGAGAGAGAAAGTTGACACACAGGTGTGTACTGTGAATAGTCCATTTTATTGATTCATTCAACAAATATTTATTGGACATTTCCTCACTGTGCACTGATAAAGGCACTAAATCATCCCAAATCATCATTTCCGGCTACTCCTAACCCTGTAGAACCTTTCCCAGGAGAATAAGCTCACAGTCTGTCTTTGTTTTTAACTTGTATCTTGATGACAAATTTGCAGCAGATATGCTATTGTAGAACAAACCCCATCATTTTTATTTTATCTATTTTACAATTTACAAAGATGCTTTTATAGCATTTTGATAGTTCTCATATTTCCAACAACCACTGTTAGAAGTTCCCTGCCTGAGAATGCCAGGGTGGGGGCAGGGGGGACAAACACTGCTGCCCTAAGAGACATGTAGGGCTCAAGGGGTATTGCTGGCTTCTGTGTAGCATGCCCTGGTGGTGGTGGTGGTGGATTTGGAGGTGCAGAGGCACTGGGAGAATTGGAGAGATTAGGATCTCTGTGAACGAACAATGAAATATTCTGGAGTTACGGTCAGATACTGTCCTACTAAGAGAGATTCACAAGAGATACCCCTTCGCTTTAGTTGAGTCCAGTCCACCCCACCAGGTAGGGTTGGGAAAAGTGAGATTGTAGTTCCTCTTGGACATACTGCTGAACTAGGTCTCCCAGCTTCCCCTGTGAGTAGTTAATAGGGTTAATACGGAAAGCGACTTCCTCAGTGAGGCTGATAAAGATGCCCTGCCAGTGGCAGTATCATCGCAGACATTCAGCTGCAAGTGTTACTTGGGGACCTCAAGCCACATGGTCCTTCACTAGGTTCTGAGTGGTGGCTTCTAGCATGCATCAGAATCCCCAGTAGTAGGGCATGTCAGAAAATACTGACATGGGAACCCTTTGTACTGTCTTTGCAACTTTTCTGTAAACATTAAATTATTCTAAAGTTAAACAAACAAACAAACAAAAAACCACTGACTGCCTGACCTCAGCCCCATAGCTCCTGATTTAGTGGGTCTGGGGCATGGCTTGAGAGTTTGCATTCCTAACCAACTCCCCGGTCTTGTTGGTGCTGCTGGCCCCAAGACCACACACTGAGAATTGCTGGCACATATTTACCCTATTTACCCTGTTCTCCTCTTACTTATTTCTTTGGTGGCTTCATAAGAGTTAATTTCCTTGTGAGTTGGGGAGGTAACCAGAAGGATATGCTTTTGGTTGGGGGAAGTTTTATTTTTATTAACTATGATTATTTAAAATCTAAGAAAATTATCATGAACAGCAGTGTGCCAACTCCCCTTTTAACAAATGTTAGCAGGTTTCCATATCCATAACATTAGCTACCGCTTATATAGGAGATTTCCATGGCGTAACTTGTAACACAACTTTATGAAAGGTTCTCTGATTGTCCCCCTATGACGGAGGAAGAGATTAAGGCCCTTAGAGACTTATAGTCTCTTACCCAAGGACCCACATCTAGCAAGCAAGATCCTAGATTTGAGCTCAGGGAGCCTGTTTTGAGGGAATCAGTGCCCTTCACCACCACAGTAAGCTGCCCCCAGAGATTTTAGAGCTTTCTTTCTTATTTTTTTTAAAAAGGTGAAACATTACAGATTCAGTCAAAGTCCTGTCTGTACCCTGTCCCTGACCTCATTTCCCGTTATGCAGGTATTGACTCTCCTGGAATTGGCTGAATTCTAGGGGGAATGCTTTTTAGAGTCTTATTTGGGTCCTTTAACTGTGGAATTGCTTGCCACTGTCTGTGAGTTTGGTCATTTTTTCCTCTGGCCACAGAGAAAATGGCTAGACTTGGGTTCTAAGCCTTTAACAGCAACTTTCTCACCCACAGAGACGTTCTCTGGTGTCCTAGAGAACGCAGCGGTCCCCCTCCCCAAGGCCCTATGCGGAGCCTTGGGCACTCTCTCTGAGCCCCCGCTGCTCCCATCCGCTCCACCCCACTGGCCGGCTGCATTTCACAGTCCTGGTTGTAGCGTGTTGGCCACATTGCCTCAGGCTTGGATATGGCATCTTCCCTGGTCTCCTCCACAGGGTGCCTCCCTCATTCATTTACTAACAAACATCTATTGAGCACCTGCTCCGGGCCACCTATTCTGAGAGGCCCCAGGGATGTAGCAGTGAGTGACAGACCAAAGGAATCCCTGCTCTTTCCGAGTGCCTAGACTCCTGCTCCCCCTTGGTTCTCTCTCCCCTGCTGTTTACCAGATTTTTCCAAGCTCTGTGCTCTGCAGTCGAAACACCAGCCTGTCGTCCCCCTGCATCCAGCCCTGGTTTTCTTATCCTGCTTTCACTTCTCCAGAAAGATGCTCAGGATATAAATTCCTCTCTGAGCGTGAGGGTAGGCATGAGCTTCAGACATTATATAAACCCGAGGTTTTCAAATCTGGTGTCTACTTAGTAGGACCAACCTTGTCTTGAAGCAAAATCATAGGTGGAAGTCTGAGTGGATTGGTAGATAAGAGAGAACCCGGAACTCCCCGCCCTCACCTGGCTCATCGTTGTGTTGATTCCCAAGTCTCTGGCATGACACTTCAGGGTGCCGCAGAACACAGTTTAACAACCATGCCTGCACAAGTCACGTGCCCACTGAAGTTGGCACTTTAGGTATACCGCCCCACCCCCACCCCCACGACCCTGGTCCATTTTCCGAGGCCACTGTCTCAGCCTGCATTTAATTGATTTTTCGTCCTCTTGACTGACATCCTGGGCTGCTCATCTTGTCATTGTGTTCTTTTGTTGTTGTTGTTGTACTTGTCAGGACTTATTTACTTTGAAGAAAAAGGCCTCAACCCACATGTTATGAGAAATTGGCTCTGACATGTATTTCTATTCCTTTTCCAGAGAAGTTTCCTTATACATTTTCTCAAAGTGTCATTAAACTCTAATAGGCTTCCCTCAATACCTCCCCCCTCCCAAGCCTGACTTAACCAAGCATTTTCTGAAAACAAGGTGACTCTTATTTAAGGATTCTGAATGTATTCCAGTTCTTGGCAGTCTTAAGCACACAGCTGAATGCGTGCTAAGTCTAGCATGGATAATTACACCAGCTGTGACCTTTTAGAAACATGTATTTGGACTAAAGCAGTGTTTAGTTACTTTTGATTGACTTAGGTTTTACTTAGTTTATGTTTGGTAAACTTCAAATATTTGCTTCCATATAAGCTGGTTAAACTTCTGAAGAGGAGCACCGTGTGTGGCCTGCTGTGTGGAGTGGCCTCTCTGTGATGTCAGTGATATAACAGACTGTGTAGGCTTTTGCACATTTGCGTGTGCACACACATGTGTGCACACATGATTAGAGGCAGGTGGAGTGGCAGATGACATTTGGAAGTAATGTAGCATGACACTGCCATGCACGGGGCATGAAGTCCAAAGGGCACTGGCTGTCTGGAGACAGATTCGTTCTGTTACTGCTTTAAAGACATTTCCTTGCAGCTGCCAAAGTGGTAGGAGAGAGCTCTCAGAGATGAGTCCCATTTGTGCTCACTAGCCTAGAGTGATCTTGGGCAAGCCCCTCAAAGTCTCTGAGCCTCAACATTTCCATCTGCAAAATGGGAGTGATGTGACACCCCACTCCCCCTGCTGAAGAATTAGGGATTCTGCATATTAACCGCCGGCACACAGTTGGAGTTCCATAAGGGTAGAAAACATCCCTATTTGGGTTTCTTGACGTCTTCTCAGACTTCTGCTGAAACTCTGATTTGGGTACTCTCTTCTGCCACACCCCCTACTCTTGATTGCCTGGTCTAGCAGAAGCTGCCAGAATTCTGCCCACATCCCTTTGCCTTTACCATCCCAGTGGAAGCCCTTTGGACTTCCAGATGTGAAAAATTGCCTTTTTACCCCTGGATCTCCCTGGCCACCAGAACCCACGCCACCAGACTGGCAATCTTGAGGAATTAATGTCCTCCCCACCTCCCATGCCAGGGACGGTCCTCCCCCAATGGTGGGTGGGAGTTGGTATATACACCTCAGCTTCCTTAGCTCTCAGTGGGGAGAGGCATATGTTCTATAATGAATGCCAGAATTTCCTGATGGGAATAGCTTCAGTTGTCTGCAGGGATAGCTGGCTTGAAAACATTCCCTTTATTGCTTCTTGAATGTCTTCAGGATATGGCAGCTAGCTTTCAGATGATCCAAGAGAACAAGATAGAAGCAGCAATGTCTTCTACAACCTGTGTGTTTCCTATGGCTCCTGTAGGAAATGGCAAAAAACTTGGTGGCTTAAAACAACAGAAATTTATTTTCTTACAGTTCTCTAGGTCAAAAGTCCAAAATCAGTTTCACTGGGCTAAAAGCAAGGTGTCAGTTGGGCCATGTTCCCTCCAGAGGCTCGAGGGGAGATTCTTTATCTCTGACTTTTCCAGCTTCTTGAGATCATCCTCATTCCTCAGCTCATGGCTGCATCAGGTCAGCTTCTTCCTCTTTGGTGGTTAAGTCCTCTCTGCCTTCCTTTAATAAGGACCTAGTGATTACTTAGGACCTGCCAGAATAATCCTGGATAATCTCCCCATCTTGAGATCCTTAATCACATCTGGGTAAAGTCCCTTTTGTCATTTAAAGTAACATTCACAGGTTCTAGGGATTAGGATGTGGTCGTCGTTAAGCGGACCACAACCCACCCTCAGGTATCTCCTGTCATCTCCTCCACATTAGTTAGAAATGAGTCACTAGGTCCAGCACACACTCAAAGGAGGGGAATTAGTGTCCTCTTTTTTGAAAGGAGGACTATAGGCATATTTTAAAACCACTAATTAGAGCAACTCCGACTAAGTCATCTTGGCACCAGCAAACAAACATACACCCCAATTTCTCATTCTTTCTCTTCCCCAAAGCTCAGTTGCTAAGAGAACTGAAGTCTTACACTGGTCTTTCTGCTCTCTCTCTGGGCTTAGTGGGTTATACCCCAACCTAGGGATACTCAGTGCATCTCATTCTCAGCTGCCCTTCTTGGGACAGAGTGCTCATAAGGACACCGAAGTAAAAATAACACATGTAATCTTAAACTCCCCTGTCTGTTGCCTCTTTTGCCTTTAGTGGGGGGGGGGGTCATAATTCATATGGTTGAAAAATAAATTTCTATACAAGGACTAGAGGCAGCAGGAAAAGAAAAAACTGGAATTTTACATTATTGCCACTCTTTACTCCTTTGCATTAATCAATCAGTATTTATTGAGAGCATTTTGTGTACTAGGTGCTGGAAAAGCTGACACAGAGCAATGAGCATGTGGGTACAGGGCCTGCCCTCCAGGGGCTTCCAGTCCCGTGTGACCTCAGACAGTGACAAAATGACCCCTCAGATGCATTATGACAAGTGTCCCCCCTTCCCTCCCTCTCCCTCTTTCTTCCCCTCCTTTCCCCTTCTTCCTTTTTCTTCTTTTTTTCTGTGGTCCAAAAACACTGGAATCATCAAAAGTAGCCCAGAAAGGGGCCACTAGAACGCCTTTTTCTATCGGCACTATAAGCCCAAACCCGTGTTAACAAGGCTCCCACAGCTCTGATTCCTGAATAGCAGGGACTGAGAAATTTATTGCAGATGAGGGAGGTATAAGGTTACCATGTCACGGAATGCACTTGGGCATTTCCATTTGGAGCCACCATAGGAACTGACCTTCTGTCGGTCTGAGAACTGACAGAATCCTAGGGCCCCAAAAAGGCCATACACATGAGCGTCGTAGAGCCACTAACTCAGTTTTGTTAGATGCCTCAGATTAGGGAAGAAGCAAGTTGGCCTGCTGGGTTTGGCTGATAGCCTTGATGAAGATCTTTAAGTCGGCAACCCCTGGTAGCATGAGTGACCCCAGACCAACATTTGTGGCGTCCACTATCAGCCTGTGTTTGCCTCTGCTCTGGCTTGTTCCTGGCTCGGGTGTTCTTTGCTGATCCTGCTTGCATTTTTTTTTTTTTTTTTTTTTTTTGGTAACAGCTTTATTGAGATATAGTTCATATCCTATACAATTTGCTAACTTAAAGTGTACAGTTCAATGATTTTTTTCTAATTCATTCACAAAATGGTACAACCATCCCCACAATTAATTTTAGAACATTTTCATCCTGCTCCAGAGGAACCCCTTGCCCTTAGCTGTCACACCCCTAATACTCTTATTCCCCCCTCCAGCACTAGGGAACAACTAATCTACTTTCTGTCTCTATAGATTTGCCTATTTGGACATTTAATATACATGGAATCATACAATATGTGGCCTTTTCTGTTGATTTCTTTCTCTTAGCATAATGTTCTCAAGGTTCATCTGTGTTATATCATTTATTGGTACTTCATTCCTTTTTATAGCTAAATAATATTCCATTTTATGGATATACCAGATTTGATTGATCCATTTATTGGTTGATGGCCATTTGGGTTGTTTCTACCTTTTAGTTATGATGGATAATGCTGCTAGGAATATTTATGCATGTGTTTTTGTGTGGACATTGTTTTCATTTCTTCGGGAGTATAAGTGCTGGGTCATATGGTAACTCTATGTTTACATTTCTGAGGAACTGACAAATTGTTTTCCAAAGTGGCTGCATCATTTTGCAATCCCATCAGCAATGTCGGAGGGTTCCAGTTCATCCACATCCTTGTCAACACTTTTTGTTATCTGTCTTTTTTGGTTATAGTCATCTTAGTGGATGTAGAGAGGTATGTCACGGGGGCCCACTTGGAGTTGAGCATCTGTTGAACTTTGATTTTCCATGTGGGCAGTGTCCATGTCTCCTTTGGCACCCTCTCCCTGCATCTTGCCCTGTGTCTAGCTCATGGTAAATTCTCAGGCACCATGTGGGTTTTCCATATTTGCTATTCACACTGACACTCCATTTCATCTCCTGCTTCACAAACAAGACTTTTCATATTCTTTCCATGATCTCCTTTTACCATCTGAATACCCACCCTAACCTTTGGCTTTACGTTTCTACCCAGGGATGGCCACTTTTTTTCTTAAAGTCCACACAAGCTCCGTTGTTTAAGAGAGAATCTATTTCCAATGTCCAGAATGCACCAGAAATGCTCAATAAAGTTGCTGATGTTAGTTCCCCCACCCCGGTATCTGGCCCAGAGGTCCTTCCTTCCAAGATATGCTTCTTCCCTTCTCCTGGCCTTATGTATTAATTTCCTATTGCTGCTGTCACAAATTACCACAAGCCTGGTAGCTTAAAACAACACAAATTTTTTCTTTAGAGTTGTGTAGGTCAGAAATCCAAGAAAGGTCTCAATGGACTAAAATCAAGGTGTGAGCAGGGCTCTAGGGGAGAGAACCCTTTTTTTTTTTTCTTTTTTCTTTTTCCACCTTCTGGAAGTTACTCCTATGCCTTGATTCTCAGCCCCTACCTCCATATTCAAAGCCAGCAGTGTTATATTTCTCAGAATCTGCTTCTGTTGTCACATCTATGACCCTCCCACCTCTCTGCTGCACTTTTAAGGATCTTTGTGATTACGTTGGACCCATCTGGACAACCCAGGATAATCTCTTATTTTAAGGCTGCTGATTAACAATCTTAATTCCATCTACAACCTTACTTCTCCTCTGGAATGTAAAACAACATATACGCGGGTTCTGAGGGTTCCAATGTGGACATCACGAGGAGCCGGCGTCCCAGCTGGCATGTCTTGCTTTTCTTTCTTCCCCTCACTTTTCCCCTTCCTGCTTTCTTCCTCTCCCTCCCCCGTTCCTCCCACTTGCTCCTACCACATTTTAATAGGGGAAGAAATCGAGCAGACTGTCACTTTACCAAGTGTTCTGGCAGGTCAATAGCAGTGCTGGGGTCATTACTGAAATGCCAAAGGCAGTAGAAGCTGTCTGTCAAAGTCGGCCTTGTAACTTGTAGGTCTTTCAGAGTATATTTTTAAATGGAATGTTAACTCCACGGGGCTCGTTTCTTTCTTTTTTTTTTTTTTTTGAGAATATGATGAATTTGCGAATTTTAGAATGCAATTCTTTCAACCTATAATCAGAACCATTCAGAAGGCGAGTTATTCAGGCATTGTGCACAGGAGGATACGTTGCTGGGTGGCGCAGTTGCTTCTTGGAGCTGGGAAGAAAACTGGAGGGAGAGTCCTTCCGTCCCCTGACCTTCACTCCAGCCTGTGAGTAAAGGCTGACGAGGTGATGCTGAAAGGAGGGGTGTTAGGGCTGTAACTGGCTTAAACCTTGAGAAAGATAAACCTGGAACGTGAACAGGGGAAGGAAGAGGAAGAAATGGAATCACAAAGTAATCTAAGCTTTCTTTTCATTTTTTCTATGAACACATTTGCAAGATGACAGATGAAAACAGTCTTATTCATTCAACAAATCTTTACTTGGGATGTGCAGTTTGCAAAGAGAAATATTATGCAATCGGTATGAAGCAAGAAGATTGTAAGACAAAGAAACAGAAGGTGATACATTTGCTTTCACTGAACTAATACTGGCACAATCATACCCTATGCACCACAAAGTGGCAAGGGCATGGGCCGACTCCTCGCTGAGCACAGAGCCTGCTTGTCCCTCTTCCTCTGCTCTTCCCCCCACCACCCCCAACGCCTGCCCACTCTCTCTCTTTCCCTCTCTCATATAAATAAAATCTTAAAAAAAAAAACAACTAATGCCCATGTATTCTGATTTAATCGGTCTGGTGATAGCTGGGTTATCAGGATTTTAAAAATCACCCCAAGTGATTCTAATCTGCAGTTGAGGTAGAGAATCCTGGACCTATCACACCACCCTATTTGAATTCTCTGCAAAGCTCTTACCCTCTTAATATATACATTTTCTACTTTTCGGATTTGAATACTTGCTGTCTTCCTGTACCATAATGTAAGCTTGGTGAGACCAAAAGCTTTCTCTTGTTCATGTGCTTGTAGTAAATAATACAACAGATACTGAATGCATGAGTCAACAGTGCAAACATTTCTTTCCTTTCCGTAGCTGGTTGCCTTCCAGGATGCTCCGATTTGCTTTGGATGGTGCCTGAGCATCCTGTTTCCATCTTCATTCCCTCTTGATTTTCTTCTTGACTCTCTGACTGGGATCCATCCCTGCCATTGCTCCATGGACTTGGAGGCTTGGACACTGACATTCGAAGCCTCACCTGGCGGGGGTGGAGGGGGGCAACAGTGGAGCTTTACATTTCTCAGGTGAGTTGGGGCAGGGGTGAGACTTAGCTTCTCAAGATTCTTCAGTGGAGAATTGACAAAACAACGTGCTCTCCTCAGGAGCTGAGGATGACTGTTTTTTCTGGTCTGGGTATAGGGGTTAATTGTGTGGGCTTGACCCAAACTGCCTGGGTTTGAAGTTTGGCTCTGTCTCCTTCAAGTTCTGTGCCCTCGGGCAAGTTAGCTCACCTCTCTGTGCCTAATTTTCTTCATGGGTAAAATGAGGATATTAATAATGAAATTTTTTTCACAAGGCTGTTTCTGTGAAATGAATATACTGTTTCATAGCCTAACTTAAGGGTTGTGGGTTGTGCTAAAAGAGCCACCAGCCCCAAAGTTAAGAAGGAATGTAGGGGAGAGAGGGAGAGGCGACAAGGCTGAGAAGAGTAACTGTAATGGTTAACTTACTGAGTGACCACTAGGAAGTAGGCATGGTGCTAAGTGTTTTCCATGGAAATTCCTATTAAATTTTTACAACCAGATAAGCCAGGCACTATGACTATCTCTAATTTTATAGACATATGAGCCGAAATCCAAACCCTACCAAGTCTGCTTGACTTCAGAAGGTGAGATGTTTCAGCTGGGGCCTGAACCAAAGGGCATCAAAGTGGAGGTAAATGCATTTCCTGGACTCGGGGTGCTGAGCTGGATGTGAGAAGCTGGATTGGCAGTGGGCCGACTTTTTGTAGAAGGTGTTGCGAGTGAACTTCAAGGAAGTGGAAAAACCAGAGAGGACCTTGCAGTCGTCCATAATGGGGCTTACCTAGGTGGAGGTGGGTATGAGCCAGAAGAGGAGACTGCTGCAGGAGCAGCTCTTTATCAGATGAGGATGCCCTGAGGGCAGCGTTTATGCAAAACCTCCCCTATGAATTTCCACCTTTCTTCCTGGCTTATTTTCTCCTACCTGAGGGTCCCCCATTATCTCCCTTCTTTTCTCCCCCACTACGTCTCCAGTATAAAGACGGAACAGTCAATGTATTCATCCTTCCATTCAATAAATACTAAGTCTGTTGAGGGTCTACTTTGGGCCAGGCAGTTGCTAGGGGTAAAACAGTGAGTACCCTCTCATTTCAGTCCTCACTACCCCCCTCTCCTCACCCCAGCTGCAGATGCCTTGGTCACAGAGCCCCCAGCATACCCCTGCTAGTCTCTGTGTGCTCACCTGACTGAACCTCCTGCTCCACATCAGAAACTCAGCTGGGGGCCAGGAAAAGGCACAAAGGAAGAAATCACAAGCTGCAGGTAGACTCATGCCGGTTTCCCTCCTAAGACCCCCTTCAGACCCATTATTAGATGAAGCTATGGACCACAGGGAGCCTATGTCTTTAAATGCTGCCCAATTTCCTCAAAAGTGTGCCTGGCCACCCAGGATTAGGTAGGTGGAACTACAGATCAAAAAATGATTGTTTCTCTTCTCTCAAGGAAACATCCCACAGTGTGGTTTTCCTCAGAGAAAACTCTTGCTTTGTACCCTGAGTGTTTTAGGGCAGGCTCACTCTTTTTGGAAACCACCTACTTGCATGGATTTTTGCAATAATCCCCACCTGAAAGCCCCCTCCCCATATCCCACTAGCAGTCAAATGTTTCCAAAGTGGGAATCCAGGCATGGAATCCCTGTCTCCACTCAAATCTTCCCAAGGCTCCTGAAAGGAGCAAGGAGGTCAGCACCTTTCACCTGCAGGGCCTCAGGATTGGCTCTGCTTCTGTTGGGTCTGATTTACACCTCCCTCTGCTCCTGGGAAGCACTTTCTCCCCCTTTCTTCAGCCCATCATCCACTCTTCCAGCTCCGCAGTTGGTTCTCCATTCCTGAATCCCCTTGCTGCAGGCTCTCAGCTAATTTACCCCAGCTGTGATTTTACCTGTATTAGTGTGGCTCTTTGATTAATATCTGTATCTCCTGTGAGCACAGTAAGAGCCAGGAGCTTTTGTCACATTTTTCCTCCCTACTAGTAGAGAATTCTAGACTTCTAGCTATTTCCCAATATTCATCCATCTGTCCTACCCTATTAGGGCAGGATGGATGAGCCTTGAATTCCTACTACTACCCTAGTAGGACAGATGGATGAGCCTTGAATTCTGAGCCTTGAATTCTCTCAGAGCAACAACATGCCCAGTTGAAAGACCACATTTCTCAGCCTCTCTTGCACTGAAATGGGGCCGGGTGAGAGACAGTTATGGTTATAGAGTATTGAATGAAACGTGGGAAGTTTGTCAGTTGGAATATGACCCCATGGGAGAAGGCCCTTTTGACCTTCCCATTGCTTGAGATGTGGACGTGATGGCTGGAACTTGAGCAGCTGCTGTTAGACCATGAAGTGAAGCTGTAGCTTGGTGGAGCATCAAGATAGAAGGAGGCTGGATCCCTGATCACCCTGGGAGTCCCCATACCAATTCTGGACTGCCTGATTTCAGGCTTCTTTTGTTTTTCCTTAAAATATCATTTTTGTTTATTCTTTCCCATATAAGATTTATTCAAATTATATCTATTTGAAGCGGTAAGATAACAGCTACAGAACAAGCCATCCTGTAAGAAATCCATTTATAAAACTCATAAAAGCTTTTTTCTCTTTTGTATTATGTTACTTTCCTTTTTAAAGGAGCATATAACACAAAGGTAAGCTTACTACTTTGTCTCCTCCTAATTTTGGGAGAAATATTTCCTAATTCAAAATCCTGTACCTGATAGGAAAAAAAAATTCTCACAGCCTGGCAACTGTCCCCTGACTTCTCTCTTAAAGCATCTTCCCTCAAGTTTCTCCTCTCATAAATACCAGTTGCCATGCACACGCTTATTTCTTACTTTCTTTTTCCAAAAAGGCAAAGCTTTAACTACTGCAACTTTATATACAGATCTACTCTTTTTTTTTTTTTAAGATTTTATTTATTTATTTGAGAGAGAGAGCGAAAGAGACAGCACAAGCAGGGAGGAGGAGAAGCAGGCTCCCTGCTCAGCCTGAAACGGGGCTCGATCCCAGGACCCTGGGATCATGACCTAAGCTGAAGGCAGACACTTAACCAACTGAGCCACCCAGGTGCCCCTGTACAGAACTACTCTTAACACAGAAGCGATAACAAGAACCACAACAAAACATGAAAACAAAACATACTCTCAAAAATCACAAACCAGCTAGAAAATATTCTGGCAGTGTTTACAAATTAATCACTGTTTTTGAAGACAGTTGTTAGGTGATGAAAATGTGAGTAGACCACATACAATGCAGATAAATCTACCTCCCTGCAGAGTCTGTCCAGGTAAACTCACACCTGCTGCTGTTGGACTGCTCATGTGTTGCTATTTACTTGGTTTATGTTCTCAAGGTCATTCTGTTGTAATTCCCAACTAGTAACTTCTAGACATTTCATGTGTGAGCTGTAATAGCAGCAAGTCAACGGTACAGGAAACCTCTAGACATAGTGCTCAAAGTAACACTGTACTACTCAACTCTGCCTGGTGATATGATGAAAGGAAAATGACAAATGCAAGTAGAATATGGAACAGAGCCTCTAATTAATGGATGTTCATTAAGGCTGGAGAAATCTTATGCATGAAGGGACTTTTATGATGTATTAGGATTCATTTCATTTTCAAAGCCATAAATGTGGCATTACGTTGCCAAAAGATATAGTAAGAAAGTAAAAACAAAACACTCACTAGCCTAGCCAGGAGAATTTGTTCATTAGACTTTGGAAAAAGTGCTTTTTGCAGCTGGCAAAGAGAATTATACAAAGCTGGAAGCAGAGGCTGCTAACCAGATGTGATCAATATGGGAAATGAGGAAAAGCTTGTATAAATGTTTCTCACACAGAAAACAACCCCATGGTGCAGTTCCAGTAGGTGCTTAACACCAAACTCCTGCTCCCTCTTCTACCCCAATACTTCATCTTGGAGTTGTATATCAATATTGTATATGAAGTCTAGTCCGTGTGAGAAGAAGAGTATGGCAAAGGGGGCTGATGAAGAAAAAAGGAAGAGAATCTGCATGCTTGGGTTTCTTCTCAAACATCTGCCCATGCACACCTGCATAGTTTGAAGTGCTGGTGCTGCTGTCTTGACCCCACCACCACTTTGCCTATAGAGGAGATCTATCTGTAGCAAGCAGCTGGGACTGTCCCTCTCTCCCCTCCCTCCCTCCCTTCCTTCCCTCCGTCTTTCCTTCCTTCCTCGCTCTCTTTCTTTCTTGCCTGCCTTTCTCTTTTTCTCTTTCTTTCTTTCTTTTTTTCTATCCTTCCTTCTTTCCTTCCTTCCTTCCTTCCTTCCTCTCTCTCTTTCTTTCTTGCCTGCCTTTCTCTTTTTCTTTCTTTCTTTTTTTCTTTCTTTCTTTCTTTCTTTTTCTTTCTTTCTTTCTTTCTTTCTTCCTTTTTTTCCTTCCTTCCTTCCTTCCTTCCTTCCTTCCTTCCTTCCTTCCTTCCCTTCCCTTTCCTTCCCTTCCCTTTCCTTCCCTTCCCTTCCCTTCCCTTCCCTTCCCTTCCCTTCCCTTCCCTTCCCTCCCTTCCCTTCCCTTCCCTTCCCTTCCCTTCCCTTCCCTTCCCTTCCCTTCCCTTCCCTTCCCTTCCCTTCCCTTCCCTTCCCTCCTTCCATCCTTATATCCTTCCTTCCCTAGGGGATATTTTCAATTGATTAAACACATATTGATTGAGTGCTCACTATGTGCCTAGCTTTGTGCCAGACACACAGTATTTCAATCTAACTTTTCCTTTTGAGTTTCTGTTTTATGAAATCTGCTCCATTCCCATAGTCCTTAGCATCCAAGGAGTGGATCTTGAAGTACTAGGATGCTAAACCTGGTACATTCCCCGTGAGAGCCAGCATGGTCATTCCCACATCTCAATAGGAAAGTCATTCTTGGGTATCACCTGCAGGATTTGCAGCTGGCACAAAGCCTCCAAGCTGAGATGCCTTCTTGAAGAGTAAATCAGGAGATACCCTGGTGTAACATTGCTTCATCTTCTAGGTGCTCACTTCTCTTGGCTGAACATACTCCATAGATGAAGGGGATCAGGGTATTGGCCAGGACTAATGCAGTACCCAATCCAGTTTCAGATTCTCTTCCTACCAGTCTCTCATCTGCTCCAATCCCGAGAAGTGGTCCCCAGAGTGCAATATCATATGATCCTTTCCCCAGGCACAGGTGCCTGAGAAGCTCAAGGATAGAGGTGTCCCTATCTACTGCTCCTTGGGACTGCTACATCATCTGCCCTGATCAGTGAGCTCCAGGTTCTTCCTACAGAGAAAGGAGCAAGATGAAACAAGCCTTCTTGCAGAGACTGCAAAACTTAGATCACACAGGCTTAAATACTCTGATGGGTGGAATTTCTCTCACCCTTACCATGGCCTCTGCTTAACTACTTTGAATTAGCAAAACTGTTCCAAGTAAGCAAACAAATGAAAATGGTGATGAGTGCCATAGGAATGCTTAAATGGCAGAGAAAGGAAAAAATGAAAGAAGAAGACTTTAAGCAATACATGAAGAAATCCTAAGTAGGAAAAGAAAAGAATTCTTAAGTAAGCATTTGCTAGAAATACACTATAAACTTAGAAATACATTGGGAGCAGGGAGTGGAGTGGTTTATGGAGACACAAAAATCCGCAACAGGTTAAATCAGTAGAACTCTACATTTCTTCTGGATTGGAAGCAAATATTTGAAAACAGTTTCATATACTAGAGTCCTTAGAGATTCTCTTGACCTATCATGACAGACAATACAGAGCTTAAAATGAATCATGGCAGTAACATAATACAGTTGATCCTCATTATTTGCGAATTCTATATTTGTGAATCTGCCTACTTGCTAAAATTTATTTGTAATCCCAAAATCAATACTTGTGAAGCGTTTTTGGTTATTTGCATACATGGGCAAGGCAATAGGAAATTTAAGTTTTCTGATAACATACGTTTTCAGCTTGGGTCGAACAGAAGGACTGTCTGCGTTCTTATTTCAGCTATCATACTGCAAACAACTGTCCTTTTTGCAATCTATTTGGTACCATGTTTTAGTGCATTTTTGTGCTTTTTTGGGGCGATCTTGCTATTTAAAATGGCCCACAAATGCTAAATTACTATCTAGTGTTCCTAGGTGCAAGGAAACTGTGATGTACCGTATGCAGAAAATATGTGTGTTAGCTAAGCTTCCTTCAGGCATGAATTATAGTGCTATTGGCTATGCATTCAATGTTAATGAATCAATAATATATGTTAAATAAGGTGTCTTTAAATAGAAATGCACATAAATAAGGTTCTAAGTTAATTGGTTGGTGAAAATGTCATGGCCAGGGCTTAGAGGAACCTAATTTCATATTTTCCCAGGAACAGTGGCTCAGTATTAGCTAGTTCAGTGTTTGTTGTGATGCTATTGAACCTAAGTACCATGGATAATGAGAATCAACTGTACTTCTAAAAAATGTTAAAGAAATGCATTTCATATTTTTGCTTCAGATTTGTGTTTCCTACAGTTTCATTCCATATACCATACCACAAAGACATACTTTCTGCAGAGAAGGTGTGGCTGAAATTGCCATTAGGAAGATTGGTGACATTCTATAGCCCAACTGTGAGACACAGCAAGCCAGCTCAGGACAGAGGGAGAGTTTATGTGTGAGATGTGTGATTGCCCGTTTTTTACTCACTGAGTTGTCCATGAGATCTGGGAACTGGGGAAAGGTAAGGTTTTCCAAAGGGAGCCTGCAGCTATACAGTTAGACTTTGTTTTTTAATTTTTTAAAGATTTTATTTATTTATTTGAGACAGAGAGAGAGAGCAGAAGCAGGGGGAGTGGCAGAGAGAGAGGGAGAAGCAGGCTCCCCACTGAGCAGGGAGCCCAGTGTGGAACTTGATCCCAGGACCCAGGTATCATGACCTGAGCTGAAGGCAGATGCTTAACCATCTGAGCTACCCAGGTGCCCTACATTAGACTTAAAAAAAAAGTTTATTAAATTTTAACTTTTTTCTTAAGTTTATAGTTTACTTCATGATAATATCTTGAAGGAAGAAGGAATAACACTGCATTACAGATGTTCTGTATCAGTTTATATCAATTTATAAGGGGGATTCAAGCATAATCAACTGCATACCAAGTCTTCCACCAATCAGAGCATTTCTAGATAATAAGCATCAAATCTCAGAAATATAGATGCCTTTTATTCTCCACTAACCGTGGAAAGGATCTAAATGAGAACAGAACTGAAGTAGAGAACAAAGACTTTATTTGAAGATGGCAAATTGCCCATCTTATGGGCCAGCTGTCACTGATTGGTTGAGAAGGAATCTGAGGCCAAGTCCAGGCTTGGTGGTATATCATGACATGATTAATTAGTGGTGTGCACTGTGGGTGAGGAGACGGTAGCATGTGTGTTATAATTTACCATCTATAAGTTAAAGCTGTAGAGCTTCAGCAGAAGAATCATCTTTCTCTCATTAGAGGAGAATAGGATCTGGTCTGGTTTGGTGATCTCTCTCAAAGCCATGCTTAGCATGTTGCCTAATATAGAGTAGAATCTCAGTAAACATTTGCTAAATGCAGGTATGTACTTATATACCAATGAGTGTGGAGGGAAGTGGAGGGAAGGAAGGCAAGTTTTTCAGGACTCTGAAGTAGACCAGGGGTTTGAGGCTACTAAGTCTTCCAGTTTGACTTGAAATCCTGCCTGATGGGTGATAGCCTCCCACGCCTAAGGCCATTTAAAGATGGGAAATAGAGCAGCTTTCATCAGCACCACCCTTGAAGAACCAGCTGAGCTGCTGGAGGCCACAGAGAATCAGCAGGATTCAAGTTTGGGAATGGATTTTCTGATTTTTCTTTCTTTTTTTTTTGAGTGCTTTATACTGCAGCTACCCATGTAGAAAGAGTCACTACATAAAGTCTTCTCTGATTGATCTGTGTCCCTTTCTGGATCTTGTTTATCAGTGTAACTGGCTTGTCTCCTAGGGGGTATATTAAGCCTGAACAGAGCCAGCTCATCTATCCCTCCGTGGGTACCCTGCAGGGCAGAGGGTCATACCTGCGCCTTCTTTTCGTGATCTGCTCAGGAGCCACACAGAAAGCACACATGTCTGAACAGCATGGAGACAGGTCCTTGAGGGGTATCTGTGAATACAGCAGAACCCAAGGGCTAGTAGTGGAAGGCAAACCCTTTTCTCTTGGCTCTTCAAATGGGATCCAAGCAATGGTTTCCAGTATGGTGCACAAAGTGATCCATAGAATTTTGTTTTAAATTATTTTTTATAAAAAATTTCATCCTTTTTATGTTATTAATATACATGTTATATTACCTTAGTGGCAAAGTGAATATATATGTATATACATATGTACAATTCATACTCATGTATATATATATATGATGGACCACTTATACTTGCTCCTCCCACTAAGTATAGTACAAACCTTTGGACATTATCCATAAAGGAAACGTAAGACTCTAAAAGGTGGAGAGGAGAAAGACCAGCCAGGGATTTTGAGATCTAAGACATAGCAATGAAGTCCTTGGATTTTCATTTTGCCCCATATATCCTGGACTAGGTTCTGGGGAAACCAGTAAACCTGAAAATGCTAATGGGTTCAGACAAAAAACAAATCCCTAAGAAAAGTCTGCTCTCTCCAAGGGCCAGGTAAGGGGCAGTGTAGCAAGACAGACCATCCAAACACCATGAGAAAAATCCGTGATCCCTACCCCCAACCCCATCAGCAAAGGCCCAGCAGAGAGCTTAGAAGTCCACATTCACCAAAGGGGGAACAGTAATGAGATGAGGTGCCCCTCCCTTACCAGCCAAGATGGTGTCAGTGGAGGCCTAATGGGGAGACTGGAGTCCCACCCTTCAACAGTAATGAGACAACCCTCCCCACCAAATGGAGGCTGAACCGGGAACTGGAGTTTCATTATCACCTGTCAGTAATGAGGTGGCACAGAGTTAGAGGAAGTCTTCTTTGCTAAAAAAGAAGACTTAAAGAAGAACCAGAGTCTCATAATATAGTAGAGAACCATTCAAGATACAAGTGAAAATCACCCATCATATCAAGAAGTAGGAAAATCTCAATGTGAATGAGAAAAGACAATTGACAGATGCCAACATCTAGATGACACAGATGTTGGAATCATCTGACAAGGATTTTAAAGCAGCTAACATGAAAATGCTTCAGTGAGCAGTTATAAACATCCTTGAAGCAAATGAAAAAAAAAAAAACAAACAAGAAACAGAAAGTCTCAGCAAAGAAAGAGAATGTTTCAGAAAGAAAAGAAGTTATAAAGGAGAATCAATTTGAAATATTGGAATTGAAATATATAATAATTGAATTTAAAACAAAAACCCTCTGGACAGCAGAATGGAAGGAACAGAGTAAAGATTCTGTGAACTTGAAGACAGAAAAACAAAAATTACTCAGTCTGAGCCACAAAGTGAAAATAGACTTTAAAATATGAACAAAGTCCCAGAGATTATAATAAAGATCATATTAGTCACAGAAGGCCAGGAGAAAGAGTGGAGCTGAAAAAATATTTGAAAAAAACAATGGCCGAAAATTCCCCAAATTTGGCAAAAGACATAAACCTCAGATTCAAGAGGCGGAGCAAACCCCAAGTAAGATAATCCCAAGAAATCCACGTGAAGACCCATCATAGTCTTCTGAAAACCGAAGACAAAGAAAGAGTTTTGATCAAAGCCAGGAATAGAAACCAGATTATGTCCAGAGGGTTAAAGCAATTTGGATGACAACAGATTTCTTATCAGGAAGCAGAGAGGCCAGAAAGAAATGGCATGATATTTTTCAAATGCTGAAAGAAAAGATCTGTCAACCCAGAAATATATAACTAGTGAAAATATCCCTCAGGGGTGATGGGGTAATCAAGACAGTCCAAGAAGAAGGAAAACTCAGAGACCTTGTGTCACCAGCAGACCCTCCTTATAAGAATGGTTAGAAGAAATTCCCTAAACATAGAAGAAATGATGAAAGAAAGAATTGTGTACAAATATGTTCAGATAACCCAGATGAAGGCAAGAAAAAGGAAACAAATGAAAAACAGAGAGAACATATAGAAAACAAAAAAATAAAATGGCAGACTTAAGCCCTAACACATCAATAAATGCATTGAATTTCATGGTCTAAATGCATTAATTAAAATACAGAGATTGATAGTAGGTAAAAAAAAACAAAACCTGATACAACTACATGCCACCCATAAGAACTTACTTCAAGTGTAACACTACAGGCAAGAAAAGTAAAGGATGAAAGTAAAAGGATGAAAAATGGTTTATCAGTAAATCAAAAGAAAGCAGAGCAGGAGTGGCTATATTGACATCAGATCAAAGAGGCTTCAGAGCAAAGAACATTACCAGGGATAGAGACCTTGTGTAATGATAAAAGGGTTGGTCCACCGAGAAGACATAGTGATCCTAAATGTGTATGCACTTAACAACAGAGCTGCAAACATGTAAAACAAAACTTGATAACACTAAAAGGAGAAATAGACAAATCCACAATTATAGTTGGAGATTTCAGCATCTCTCTCTCTTTTTTAAAAAGATTTTATTTATTTATTTGACAGAGAGAGACAGAGTGAGAGGGACCACAAGCAGGGGGAGTGGGGGCGGGAGAAGCAGGCTCCCCACTGAGCAGGGAGCTGGATGCAGGACTGGATCCCAGGACCCTGGGATCACAACCTGAGCCTAAGCCAGACGCTTAACAACTGAGCCACCCAGGTGCCCCAGCATCTCTCTCTTAAACAACTGATAAAACAATTAGAAAATCAGCAAGGATACAGAAGAATGCAGAGCCATCAATCAGCAGGGTCTAGTCAGCTTTGAACACTCTGCCAAAGACAGCAGAATCTACATGCTTTTCAAGTACCCAGAGGACAGTCACCAAGACAGACCATCCAGGGACACAAAAGAAACCTCAGGAAATTTAAAAGGATTGAAATCATACAACGGGTATCCTCTGACCACATGGAATCAAAATTGAAATCAGTAACAGAAAGATAATAGGAAAACCTCCAAACATGTGGAAATGAAAGAATGTAGTTCTAAATAACCCATAGGTCAAACAGGAAGTCTCAAGGGAAATAAAATTACATTTTGAACTGAATGAAAATAAGTAAATAAAGCAGGATAAAAATTTCATGTATAATTACAGTGTAAAATATAAAGGAAAGACTAAGAAATCCATCATGACATGTAAACAGCATTTGCTTCTCCAAACAAAAGCAAAAACAAAAGCAAAAATCACTGGAAGAGGGTGACAGAAAATGCCAGTCCTCCAAATGCCAAGTCATGCCCCTCTTTTCCGGGCACACATGACATTCTGCCTCCCAGCTCTCTTTTCTGAGGTATTAGTCCTGGTTGCAGCATGAAACAAAAGATACATTCAAGTTAGCATCATCAAAGCAAGTTTAATTAAAGGGCTATTTGTAAGGGGAGGGTGGAGTTTAGGGAAACCACAAGGGATATTATAGTGTTCTGCCACAAAGGACAATAGGCCTCTTACTCATCTGAGGCCTGAAGGGGCAAATGCAAGCACAGTTAAAGAGCCTGGAGACAGTGAGGGGTGTAGAGAGAACCACCTAGACAGAGCTGTGACCTTTTGTCAGGTGACTCAGCATTCTCAAGGTAACCCAACAGGGGAGGAAGCTGGAGAAATCTCCTTCGCCTTCTCCCTCCCTTAATCTCCTGCATGGATACCCATTGACCAAACTCAACTGGAAGCCAGAGGCTTTCAAGAGGAGATCCATACAGATCCATACAGATCAGCCTCCCAGGGCTTGCTTTTAAGCAAGGTAAAGAAAATTAGATCAAGGATTTTTTTGAGGTAGGAGTAAATGGGAAGCTATCTGGGTGGCAGAGGGACCCAGGATTGGGTGACAGTGTTTAAAATGGCAGTATCATAAGATGGACTACTTGGAGGAGAGCTGCCAAAAGGAGCCACCCAACCTTCAATGAACTATGATGTGAGTGAGAAAGAAACCTTTATTATGTTAAGCCACTGCGATTTGGGGTTGTTTGTTAAAGCAGCTAATGTTAATTACCCTGACCAATGCACCTAATAAAAGTCTGGGCCTCAAATTCTGTGTGGAGTCACATATTAAATGCACAGTCCAGCACTCAGAGTAATTAAACAGTGATTCTAATATTTACTTGTGTCTCTTGAAAAACACCAGTGGGGATACAATTCATAATTTTAGCTCCTCCTCTCAAAATCTATTTTATCACCAGTACAATCCTTCCTTGCCTAGATACGCTCATCTATCAACCCTCAGAAACTTCCCCCAACTCCCAGTCTATGCAGAATTTGTCCTTCCCTCCCAGCCCTTTATAATATAGTTCATTTAGCTCCTTTCTTTGCCTTCCCCATCTCCCCTGTAGTCTCTCTTTTATCACAGAAGATCCCTGAATCCGGTCCCCTAATACAGACAGATGTGTAGGTCTATGTGAAATTAAGGTGGAGAAATAGGAGGAATCCAAGAATACGGTTAAAACACAGGCCATGTGCTTGTGGTGGGCTGGCTGCCCTGGGATTTGCTCTCTGAGACAAAGCTGACATGTGACACGTTTATTAGGGAACAAGCTTTGGATCAACACCTGTGGAAGGGAGAGGGTGGTAGCAGGATGGGTAGAGGGAAAGCCTCCTGTGACACAGGAGCTCCAGAGCCTCGACGGCCTATCAGACTTGTCCTGCTTTCACCAGATTGGCTTGGCCTTTAATCCCCGCCCCCCCCTCGGCCTCCGTCTGACATTGATGTGTGACTTTGGGTGAGGCAATTCCTGAGAGGGCTGACAGCTGAAGGCTGCCTGCTGACAGTTCTCTCAGTAGCTGGAACAATGAATCCTGCCTTGCAGGGAGACCTGGGCTTCTGGTCTTGTGTCCATCACCATGCAGAGGGTCTGTGCATGTGTGAGAGGTGGACTGTAGCTCTGACTCAGCTGTCTGCTGTTTCTGCGGTCATCACTAATGTATAGAGATTGCTGTCATTCCATCCATGCTCTTCACACCTTCTGTGCAATGCCCCAAAGCCCTAATACCATGCTACATTTGCCTCTTTCTTGAAGAACCATATATATCAAAATTCTCTTCTTCTGAGAGCCCTTGATGTCTAACTCTCAGCCTCTCCCTGACCCAGTGTTTCTGGGCCTGCTGCGTGGAAGCTGCAGCCCCAGAAGTTTCTCCCTGGGCTCTCTGAGTTGCAGGGTTATAGAGAAGTGTGTTGCTGGCCTTGCTGTAATACATTGATTTCTTATTATAATTAAAGAACAGGGTAATGACTGTAGTCATTGCAAGGGCTTATTTACGGTTCTGTCTCTCCTGATTGTTAGCTTCAGATAGTACTCTGGGGCTGTGGATAACTTGCTGGCTTTCAAAGCTGATTCTTTTCCCTGATTGTATGTAATTAGGGCCTGGGCAGCAATAGCCTTTTAATTTCTCTTTTCCCAGTGAGTCTGATTTTTCAGTTCTTGTGATAGCCCAGACCAGCCTTGTGTAAACTTGGGAGTAAAGCCCTGATAAACAGAAGAAGGAGGAAATACATGGTACAGGGCCCTGGGGCATGCCTCTGCTTTGGTTTGAAACCCAGCTCAGACGTGTACAGCCTGTATGAACTTGGGCCAGTTTCTTTTTCTTTTCTTTGTAAATTTTCTTTATTTGTTTGAAAGAGAGAGAGAGAAAGAGGGAGCATGGACAAGCAGGGGGAGGGGGAGAGGGAGAGGGAGAAACAGACTCCCCACTGAGCACGGAGCCCAATGCAACATGTGGCTTGATCCCAGGACCCTGAGATCATGTCCTGAGCTGAAGGCAGCCGCTCAGAAGGATGACTGAGCCATGCAGGTGCCCCTTGGGCCAGTTTCTTAATCCCTATACACTTCAATTTCCTTATCTGTAAAATATGGATAAACAATACCTACTGAATACAGTTATGGTGAGGAGAGAATCTCATATTACCCATTTAGCACCATGCCTGATCTCTGAGCAGTGTCTGTTGTGTGATTGTCATTACAGCTAGCTCTATTTATTCCTTTGAGAAAAGTGAAGCTCAGATTACAATCAGTAAATCTGACTGGCTGACAGTAGCTTCTGTACACCTATTCCTTCACCAAGTCTGGGTAGCATCTCCCCTCCACCCCACCTCTAGTCATGATATTGTAGTGAAACCTTGCAACCATTCTAATTCCAACACCAACTGCAATGCTCCAATGAGCTCACTGAGTCCTTGGTTCAGTTTGGTTGTTCTTACGTCTTGCTGATGCCACCACTCATCAGCTCTGGACCTCTGAGTCCCCCAGATAACTGATATTTGAGGGGAACAATGCAGACTCAGGCAAAGGTGCGAAATTATTCAAGGAGTAGTTTCTAGAAAGTTGCCAATATTTAATGAATGGCCCTCTTCACTCTTCAGCCATATTTCTCATCACCAAGTTCCTTGAACTCAATGTTCCAACTATTGCATTTCCCTAACATTCCATGCTCAAAACCTCTATGCTTATGTGAAGGCCGTTTTCCACTTGTCTGTAAATATCTTTTCATTCCCCTATCTTCTCATGGCTAATTTCTACATCCGCCATACAGTTCAGGTCTTCCCTTGCTTAACACCCTTCTCCAAGATTGCCAAGTCTTCAGATTTCTATGGAAAATAGTCATATCTCATCATGCTCCATTCAGTCTCTTTATTCTTGGTCCTGTTGCTTTTTTAAGCATCTCTTTTAACTGCCAACATTACAAGTTAGACAGGGGTTATCCAGGACTCATGGGTATGAAGAGAAAAGAGGGTACTATTTCCCTGTGGCTGACCGTTTGATAATAGACCTCTGTGCTCCATGGTTTTGTGTATCAACTTTATATTTATAAAATATAAACTCTATCCATCCATCCAACAATAAAATGTTAATTGAGAGATACAAACCTGAGTTAGGGCAAAGGCGAATCCTTGCCTTCAGTGAACTCAGAGCTGAACATAGGAGATAAAGTATATGTACCAAAAGTGTAGAATGAAGCAAAATTCAATCAGTATCATATGATCAAGATTTTATGGAAAAACAAAATAGCTTTTCTGTTGGGAGGCAGGAGGAAAGGGATCTTTGGTAGAGAATATGGTACTTTAGCTTGACCTTCAAGGAAGGGTAGGGTGTCAATGGATAGCAGTGAAGATGGATTCTTCCAGGAAAAAGAAGGAGCGGGAGCAATGGCACCAGAATAATATTGGGACATTTCATGCATCCACATATAGCTTGAAGGAAGTAGTGGGAAGTGAGGCTAGATAGTTGGTTATCACACGAAGGGGAAAGCTACATAGGAAGGGTAGACTACTTGTGGTAAGAGACGTGGAACTGTTGAGACATTCTGTTGTCAGGGTGACATCAGCAGAGCTGTGCTTCAGGCAGATTTATTTGGCAATGTTGTGCAAAATTTATTTTAGGGAGATATCAGAAGTAGACTAAAGATTCTCAGGCAGAGAGTGAGATGTCTGGTTGGCCCAACCTGCTGGCAGTTGGCTCCGTAGAGAGTCAGGTATGAGGGTGTTAAGAAGTCAGATGCATACAACTTAGATGTTGGGATTGAAGGAGCTTCGGAATGCAAGTAAACAGGGAGGTGGTAAGACTCTGACAGAGTAGCAAGTTTTGGAGAAAGACATTGAGTTTTACTTTAGAGAAAGGAATTAGAAGTGTCAGCAAGAGCATTTAGATGGAAGATTCCAGCTATAGTGGAAACTGGGCTAGAGCATGGCGGCATCATCAGAGCTGGTGCCAGAGTTTGGATTAATTGCTTTAACAGTCTGTAGGGAAGAACAGCAGAAAGATGGAAAGCTGATGGTTCTGTTCTTTGGTGTGTAGAATTCTTTTATCTTTCAAGGGTCCCATTAGCTAACTAACAGCTTTCCTGGCCTAAAGACAAAGTGAAAGCAATTGCCTGGATAGAGTGATTGAGGCAGCCAGAAACATCCAGTGTGAATAGCTCCCTCCACCATGTGGTTAGAACATGGATTCAAAGTATTTACTAATCACAGACTACTTCCTCTCATCACCCAATTAGTGTATGGCAGCATCCTTCCTGTCCTTCTGCCCCAGGAAAGATGATGAAGAACCAGAGTGTTATTTCAAAGCACATCTCTTTCAGAAGTCCTAGAGGGAAACAGACTCATCTGAATTGTATGACAACCCCAAGGTAGGAACATCAGTTGAAAGCCAGACTAAGTCTTGAGGCATATAGAAGTCATAGATCACTCCATCTTCTCTGGAGACTGGATGAGACCATTGTCCTCAAGTCCTTGGGAGTTTATGGTTTTGTATTAAATTGAAGTGTTTCTTTTTGATGAAGTATTTTATGATAGGTATTGTAAATTACTCTAAGGAAACTTTTAGTCAGCAAGAATTTATGACAATTATAAATTTGGGCAATGTCTTTTTAAGTGTCTCTATGAATGAACACTTTCAAGATTTCCCCAGCTTCTAGTTAAAGATAGAGCCTATTGGTGATTATTTTTGTACTTTCCATGTCTCAAGTGACTTCTTTTATTAATATTCCCAAGAATAAGACTTATGATTTATCCTGATGACATATTAACAGCCAGTCATACCAAATACATTTTTCTTTCTTATGTACCAGAAAGTATATTCTTGCTGTCAGCCTTTGGGGTACAATGAATTTCAAAAAGTTCTCTGGTGTTTTTCCTCAACATTGAACATTTCTTAGCTTTGTAAGTTATCAAAATAGTTCAAGGGTCTGGAGAGAGAAAGAAACAGAAATGAAGATAGATGGTGTCTTATTGACAAGACATAAGAAAAGATGAAAGTCATCCTGTGGCTTTCATTTATAAAATGATTCAATTGGGTCAATATTATGTTGAATCCCATTAAAGGATAAGAAGGAACACCCCTCCCCCAAATTGCACTCAGCCAAAATCAGTAGGTTCAGTGGCCACACTTAAATATTACCAGTATGAAAGAGAACTCATATTTTGCATTAAAAGTTGTTTTCAGGGTGGTGTCATTTGGGAAAGAAACACATAAAATTATTTGAATTTCACAGGGTCCTTTATTGTTTACCTCTTATGCTCCACTTCTTAGATGTGTTTATAGCAGAAAAAGCAATCAAATCACTGGCCACTTCAGATTTTCCCAAGAGTAGATGAGTCATTCATGACTCATTAGAGGAGGGAAACATCTTTCATCTATTGCAAAAGAAAAAAAAAAACCTTTCTTCTTTCATATAAGGTAATTTTCTTCATCCTCTATATGCAAGCCGTCACATTTGAATTCAGAGGTCTTAAGAGCAAGTTAAAAATATACAACATGTCCTTTGGGTATTTTGTAAGTACCATCTCCACACAACTAGCTAAGAATTTCTATGTCTCTCTCATTTTGACCTTGAAATTTTAATTTGCATTCTTATAAATAGAAGCCAAAAATACATGAGGACAAAAAGATAAAGTGAAACAACAGGATTTATGTATTTAGGTAGTATCCCCTTGATGCTTCTGTTCTAAAGAGAATGTTCCCCCCCCACCCCTTTTTAGGGGGAAAAAGGACATAATGTAGAAATGCGAAAATGTGCAGTGGAATTTGGATTTATTCTCACATCTTTTGATGTGCCCACCACCAGACTGTTGATCTCTATGGAAGAAACTGCTGGATTTGTGCACAGAAAAGTTCTGGCACAAGTTCTTGACGTAAAATTTCTGCTCTATTTATATTTGATGAGTAAATCAGATTATCAAAATAGATTTGAATGGGTCAGAGTTTAAATTATAATTTTTTTTCTGAATATAATACAGACATGAATAAGTAGATAAAGGAATATATGAGCTACAATTTTTTCAGAATGTCAAGGAGACCACAGTCCCTTACTTGGCAGCTTTTCCAAGGAAACTGGTAGAGGCTCTTGGGTCTCCAAAGTCACTGTGGTAGGCTGGAAGTTCTAGAACTCATTTGAATGAACTAGAACTGCTTTGAAAGCTATAGAGTTCATCTTATTCAGCACATTTTGTTCAATATGCATTGACTATTCATTTATTATCTGTCACTCTTTAGTTCTACTCATTCAACAGCTTTGACACCGAGTTGGTGCTTCTTCAAGATTACTCACTGAGTAAGTTCTATTTACATGTTTCTATTGTAAGTCCTCTAAAGGTTCCCTGACCAACTGCTGTGTAGCTGGTACCTCCCCACAAACTTCTTTATTCCTCACCACCTATAACATACATGGCATCTCACCCATTTTAGACCAGTGGCGAGCTGGTATGTGTGTGTGGAATGGACTGGGTCCTCAGTGACAATGACTGGGTGTAGGGCACGGACATGAGGAGGTGGGTTTCCTGTAAAAGCTGAAATGCAAATTCAAGGCAAGGATGGCCTTGGGAAACAAAACAGATAATGGAGCCAAATCCAACTCAAGGCTTAGAGTCCAAAATCAGAGCATGAAACAAACATCGTGTGGAGTCTAAATGACCCCTGACAGTCCTTTGAACTGCTCAAAATGTTCTATATATGTCACCTTCTTCGAACACACTGGTGGCTCCCTTGATGTTTCCCACAAGTCACACCTACCCGGTGTTCTCCTTGAGTCTCTCTCTCTCTCCCACCACACTTTGCCCCCCCCCTTCCCCCATGGTGAAGTTCATATATATCAGTTTCATGACTCGACTCTAGGGTGCAGACCCTGGGAAATAGACTGTAGAGTCCAGAAATACTCAAAAAAGCCTAAGAAACAGTTTGTTAATAAGCAGTGGATCTGCTGAACAGGGTTAGGAACCCTAACCCCCCCCTCCCTGATCCCTCCCCGACCCTCCCTCCCCCTCTCTCTGATCCTCCCCCACTCTCCCTCCCCCTCTCCCTGACCCTCCCCCTCCCTCCTTCCCTGTCTCCCTCCCCCTCCCCACCCTGCCTCCCCCTCTCCCTGGCCCTCTCCCACCCGCCCTCTCCCTTCCCATCCCTCCCCCCTCCCTGACCCTCCCCCACCCTCCCTTCTCATCTTCCTGACTCTTCCCCACATTCCCTCTCCCATTTCTCTGACCCCTCTCCCTCCCTCCCTCCCTCCCTCCCTCCCTCCCTTCCTTCCTTCCTTCCTTCCCATATTTATTTTGTGTCTACTCTTCTCGGGTACTCTTTTAGGTCCTGGGGATACAGCATCGCAAAACAAAGATTTCTGCCCTCCTGGAGCTTACAGATATTTAATAAAGGACATAAAAATAAGTAAATTAAATAGTATGTTAGATTCTTTTAATTTTAGTGCATAAAAGAAAAAGCAAGCCAGGGTAATGGGGTGTAATAGTGCCTGGGGGCAAGGGGCAGTTAATGGCATTAAGAGAAGGGTTAGGGCAGGTAACTGTGAGCCAAAACTTCAAAGAGGAGAGGGAGGTCACCATGCATATATATGAAGGAAGAGCAGGAAGAACCACAACCACAAAAGCCTTGAGGTAGGAGCTTGCCTGGAAAGTTCCAGGAAAAGCAAAGTATAGCTGGAGCAAAATGAGTGAGGAAGGAGAATAGAGGGATGAGGTCAGAAAAATAAGATAGGTACCCATCATGTAGAACCTTGAGGGCTTTGCCCCTCTGCCCAAGTGGAATAGAGCTGAGAAGTTGCATGAACTGACTTACAGTTTGAAGGCATCTCTCTGGCTGCTCTGTGGAAGATGAAGATGAAGGGAGGTCTCTTCAAGGGTGGCAGCAGGGAGGCCAGTTGGAAAGCCACTAATTGAGGCAAGAGATGATGGCTGCTGGGCCAAGGTGGAGCGGTGGTCCACATGTACCTGTTCTCTGTGGTCCTAAACATACTGCACTGACTTCATAATTCAGCCAGCCTGTGCAGCATTGAAAAATAGCAGTCCAGAAACCCCAGCAACATGGCTGTCAGTCTCCCTTAGCCCTCCTATCAAAGACCATGCAGTTAATGGTGGGGGTCAGAGTTTGGGTGGGAGCATGTCTTGGGCAGTTTTGCTGATCCATTTCCTAGAGTTGTCTAAAAGAGAGTATCTATACATTTATCAAATTTCTTCTAATGAACATATTAATGAATCATTAGTGTCATTGTTTGCTGCTCCAAGGATTACATGCTTCATCCATTTACCTTTTTGGAATCTGGTAAACTAAATGTGTTTGAGATTATGAGATTCTTTTCTGCCTAATTTATTTCATAAACTGCAAATGTAAATCATACAGCTCTCACATGCAATTTCAGTTGAGAGGGTAACGGTGATGTTGCTATAATTGAGACATTCTCACTTGGGGGGTTCCTGAAGAACCACTGAGTTGGAATGCCATTTCAATTTTTTTGAGGATGTTTTTAGTTTTAAAAATAATTTCCAGAGTGTCATTTTTGTAATTCTAATTTCAATTTATGGCCTAAACATTGCAATGAGCTTTGGGGGGTATTCCAGCTTGCTTTGGGTCTTCGTCTGCTAATGTTTCTTTTACTGCATCCATAGTAAAACAAGAACATTTTTTAAAAAACTTACGACATAGGCATTTTCTGTGTCCTATGATGGGGCACCAAACCCTGCAGGGAAGCTTGTTGTTGTTGTTTTAGGGAGTGATCTTGTGGTGGGAGTGGTAGCTTTACATCTTTTCCACTTTTTTTCCATGGCAAGCAGAACAAGATAGGGATCTGTGGATCCTGACTGGGAAATGGTAGAACTGGAAGGAATCTTAAAAATGACCTAGCCCTATCCTTATATTTTGCAGGTGGGAAAACTGAGGCTTAGGCTAGTGAAGTAACCTGATGAAGGACTAGTATTTATATTATGTTTCCTGATCTTATTAAAATATAAATTAGATCACACCCTATTATAGTCTATATCTGGCCATGTAAGGTGAGTGGCATCTAGGTTAATGGAATTCTTTTGGGATTTTATTAGAATTTATTATTTATTGTGAATTTTATCTTTGCTGCAATATTCTGTCAAAAGATGAATTCTTCAGATTTGATGGGACACATTCAGCTTGAAAAAGACAAAAGGATGGGGTTTAAAACAACTTTTCTCTCCTCATAGTTAGGACACTAGACAAATGATGAGCGGAATCATTTTCTCAAAGAGAAGATGCTCAGCTTTGTCTTTTCAAAGCTGAAGTGAAATGCTGTGTCTTGCTGTGTATTGTCATCCTGTAGAGATTGAGGATCCTCCTGGTAGGGAGCCACAGACTTAGAAGTCACCACTAGCAGGGAGAGTCACGCCTCTCTGCAATAGACAGTATGACTATAATGAAATAAGGCTGCAGCTCAGACCACAGAGAAGTATCACTGGTGGCAATGGAGGTGTAAACATAACCCCATTAATGGTCATGCCAACAGACACAGGCAACCATGCATAATAGAATGAACCCCAAAGCCGGGGCCCTGAAGTGGTGTGCAAATTCTGGTGCTTCATGTTCTCTAGGTGATCTTGGACAAGATGTTGGACTTCTGTTACCTCATTTGTAAAATGCGAATGATATTGCATACCTTGTCAGGGGAGAAGGCACCGAGGTACAGAGTCAGAGAGAGGCATTTTGTAGGACATCCCATGGGACCCTGTGGGGTCTGCTACCGAAAGTGCTTTCTTGTCCTGGCATCTCTATACCTCTGGTGGACAGTGCAGTGAGCTCCATGTGGAGCTGTGAAACCCTGCTCAGGGCACTGACACCTCTGCTGAAATGAAGGGGTTGAGAGGTCTGCTTTTTTAGTCATTCTTTTTTAGAAATATTGAATTTTATCAGCCATAGTGTGGGTGTGTAGCTCTGGTGGCAACTCAAATGGGAATTCCTGATAAATTAATCCTATGGTACCTCAAGGCAAAGCTGTCTCCCTTGTCCATACTGCCCTGATGATTAGCGTATTAGGCAGTGTTCAAAATCGCCTGTGACTTTCTCTTTTTTGGGTTTCTCCAGCACCGTGGACCTCTGCCTCTGATTTCTGGGTGTATCCCATTAGCAAGGTCTTGAGGGACCTGGTTACCTGTATGCCTTTTCATTCAGTGAAGGGGGCATTGCTACGCTGAGAGCCTAGTGTAGGGGATGCTGTAACCAGCCACCCAGATCCCCTGGAGGACTACTGGAGCTCTGCTCACACACAGCCCCTGACATCAGCCAGCTGTAGGAGTTCTCTCCCCCTGAAGACTATCACCACACCCACTGACTGGCCGACGCAGGAGGTATATGGGACTGACCTCTCATACCATCTTGGGAGCCATCCCGGCTTCACAGCCCCCCACAGGGCGGGCTGAGGGCTTTATTGGGCATTTCAGCTAAGTTTCTTCCCATACCCAGTCCTGCTTCCATCCTGTCCCTGGCACAGGTGGCAATTCTGTAAGCACTCCCTAAGAAGCCTACTGTATGCACACGTCCTCCTTGGATTCTGCTTCCCAGAGACCTCAATCGACGACAGTCGTTATCGGTACAAAAGAGTGTGTATATGGATGTGTGTCAGGAATGTTTTCCTTGCTCTTTGGGGTCTGCTCCTGAAAACGAACACCCCCTCCGATACCCCGCCTTGCCCCTCACCTGCTCTTCTTCCCACAGTTTCTCATTATTCTTATCCTCATCAGGATTTACTGGCCACTGAATTTTAAGTTATATCACCTTCTCTTAGGAGTGGTCTGTGTGTCCAGGGGCAGGAGTGAAGGCAGGGGAGTGGGGCTGGTGACTGCCCTGGGCATTTCCAGTCTTTGAGTCAGAACTTTGCAATTCAGGTAAATAGTTTCAGAGAATTAAATGTTTTCTTCCCATTTCCATCTTTAACCCCTTTGCAACTAAATAGAGCAGGTTTCTCATGATAAACCATTTTCAAGGATTCAAAAGCCCAACCAATTAAAAGTGAATTTTAATTTTTGTTTTTGTTTTTTCTTGTGTAGATTTTATTTTTTAAAAGAACGATCTGAAGTCACATCAGCATGTTGGCAATGTTTTGCTTTGGATGGTGGAGTGGTAGGTCGTCTTTTTTTTGATAGTTACTGTTTCTGGCCCCCTCCACCAAATTTCTAAACAAAGAACATGTATTACTTTTATAAATGAAAAAATATATATATATTTAAAGATTTATTTATTTATTTTAGAGATAGAGAGAGGGAGGGAGAGGAGGAAGGGGTAGAGGGAGAGGGAGGGAGAGAATCTCAAGCAGATTCCCTGCTGAGCACAGAGCTCAACACATGGCTTGATCCCAGGACCCGGAGATCATGACCTGAGCAGAAATCAAGAGTTGGCCACTTAACTGACTGCGCCACTCAGGCGCCTCTCTCTGTATTTTTAAGAAAACCCCCTTACTATATCCTGTGCATGCCACTGGCAGGTATGGTAGGAAAGCCCTAAATGCTCCTAACCTCTCTGAAGTGAATATCCTGTTGGAGCCTGGTGGTAGGACTGGAGGGCTTTTCGGTCAAGGCAGAAGAAACCACTAGAGGACAGGACATGTTTCACACTCTGGCTTGTAATTTCAGAACTCTGCCTTTTTTCAGCACAAATTACAGAAAAGAAGATGTGAGCATCCACAGGCTCAGTTGGGAAATTTCATCTCTTTTTACAGATGTTCATTAACATAACAAAACATTAGAGAATGTTTAGCCTGTGCCCTTGTCTGTTCTAAGCAGAGACTGAATGAAAATATGTCAGAAGTAAGCCAACTAGACTGGGAAAGGCATTTTCATACAGAAAAAAAAAAAAAAAGACGTGAAATATGCGGTCACCAAAGAAGGACCACCATGTTTTATTTTGTAATTATGAAAATTTGTCTCTTTTGACAAGTGAAATGAATTTAGGCACTCAGGCATGGGGAGAAAGTTGAATTGTCTGAAAATGAAATCAAAGTAAAAATGAAAAATATAAATGGGTGTTTCATATTCGCTAACATAGGAATCATCTTTTAGATCTGACATTTTGAAGCAATCCCTGAGAAACTTGATAGCTCATACCTCTGAGTAAATTATGGTCCTGAGCAGTGTGGAAATAATTGAGAATGTTTGTTGTTTTAAAATAAATGTAATAAATCTGCGATGGCATTAGTGGTCTGTAATATAGAGAGTACCATTTTATACCCTGAGATGTGTAATGTGCCGAGATCTGCATCACAGGGAGCACATTTATGCAGACACAGTGGATGTGGCAGCACCTGGATTCTCACACATGTACATTTGTGTGTATTGCATGGAGTTGACCAAAGAGGAGCGCCATCTAACAAATAGGTCACACCTGGCTCCACCATATCCTAGAGGTGTGGCTCAGGGCAAGTCATTTCCTTTCAAAAGGGGGAACATTGATGAAACTGTGCCTTTCAGGGGTGCTGGGAAGATTGATAAGCACTCATGCCATTGTTGCTATTATTGTGGGTGTGAAAACACCTTCAACCACAGTGCCTGGCATTGAGAAGGGCCTTGCTGAATGGTAGTCAAAAATTAATTCTGAGTGTTATACGAAAACAATGGATCGTGGATCACCACATCAAAAACTAATGATGTATTGTATGGTGACTAACATAATATAATAAAATTTAGAAAAAATTAATCTGAGCACTTTTCATAATCTGTTTGTGCTTTGTGCATATGTGTGCACTTTGTGTGCATGTTTGCATGCATTTTGTGTGCGTGTGTATATATATACTTTGTGTATGTGTGCTTTGTATATGTTTGTTTGCACTTTGCATGTGGTTTTTTTTTTAAAGATTTTATTTATTTATTTGACAGAGAGAGAGAGAGAGAGAGAGAGCACGCACAAGCAGGAGGAGTGGCAGGCAGAGGCAGAGGGAGATGCAGATTCCCCGCAATGCAGGGGGAGCCTGATGTGGGACTTGATCCCCGGACACCAGGATCATGACCTGAGCCGAAGGCAGTCGCCCAACCAACTGAGCCACCCAGGCGCCCGCATGTGTTCTTTATATGTGTATGTATGTGCATGGATATATTTTGTGTGTCTACATATGCTCTGTGTGTGTACTCTGTGTGTGTACTCTGTGTGTGTGTGTGTGTGTATTTTGGTTTGGGCATCTTTAAGGAATGAGGCACCTTCTAGGACCAGCACTGAATTATTCTTGTACCCTTGTAAGCCTGCAGATCAGCTGAGGAGAGCTCAAGAAATGGTGCTTTGGTTTTCAAATGAGCAACTGTACTGGCTATCTCAGTTTCCATGTATCCTTAAATACATTTAAATATACTACACATGCTTAAATATATATGTGTATATATAGTATTATATTTTAAGTGTGGGTACTTTTTAACCACTACCCAGTAAATTTTGGGTATCTTACATCATTTAGGAATGGATGAGCCCACAAAATGTTGTCTTATGGGCAACTAATGAGGTTAGGAGTCTTGAATTTTTTTGTTAGTTCTATGGAAAAGGGTGATTTATTCAAGACAGAGACCCTTTGACCAAACTTGAGTAAAGGGGATTCATGATTAGAAACTGAAGTATGACACTAAATGGAGAAAACTGGCTCTAAGTCCTTTCCATCCGTGTCTGCTTGTCTCTCCACTTCCTCCAATTTTCCCCTTCTCTCTGGGGAAATGTGGTCTCTTGACTTTGCACATCTACCCCAACCATCTGACTGTTCCAATTTTTTACTTGAAGCTGGATCTTTCTGCTTTCTTAGTCCACATGGGTGCCCAAATGGCCCCTTGGCTTGACCTCCTCTGATACCATTATCCTGTTCTCATCCATTTTTTTCCTTCCCAGAAGTTTCCATACCTACATCATTTATCTGTGTGTTTGCTGGTGTGTTATTCATCTTCACCACTGGACCTGTGCTTCGTAAGAGCAGGTGGTATATCTGTCTGGTTTACTCAGCCTCAGAGCCTCCCATGGCGCCTGGCACGCAGGAGTTGCTAAATAAGTATCTGCTAAGTGAATGAATGGATCAGCAGCAGCCTCAGACCTACACCCTGTGTGACTCTTTGTGATCATCTTTCATTTTGACCCAGTCAGCATTCCTATCACATTTTTCTAGCAACAGCCCCCCACCCTATACCCTGTTTTCCTTTGGCTCCAGGCCCAGCTAATCAGCACATTCCATCTTGTAGCCACAATAACCAGTTTAGGGTTGCACTTGGGATCCACAGTGATCCAGTGAGATTTAACTCTAACTTTTACTGGAACTATCAGGAAAGGGGTGGCTCAGCTCTGAGTCTGTTTCCAGGGCTTCTTGCATCTGTTTTGCTGTGCAAGAATGAAGTCGGCACAGAAGAAAGCTAATGCAAAAGGTAAAGAGAAACCAAGTCCTGATGATCCTGATGAAATTGTTCGAGCCCATGGGTCCAGCCTTACCTGCAGCAGTTGCCTCTGGACTTTTCTATTGCATGAGCCAAAGCATTCATCCCTCTTCTTCCCAGCTTTTTCTTTTTAGTAGGCACAGCAGACTTGGGGCCCCTGTTCTAAATCCCAACCATTTTCATCCTGAATTCACGTGATAGAAAGGCAGGCAGCTAAGAACAAAGATTCCTTGGGATGTGCTGGGACCCAGTCCAAGTTTCTGAGAGCCCTGGGGACAATTCTGCTAAGTTGCTACTAGAGAGACCTGGTAGGGTAGGTTTTATTTTGTTCAAATAATGTTGCTAAGAATATTTTTTAAAAGATTTTATTTATTTATGTGAGAGAGAGAGAGAGAAAGAATGAGCATGAGCCGGGGGAGGGGCAGAAACAGAGGAAGATAGACAAGCCGACTCCCGGCTGAGCATGGAGCCCGACACAGGGCTCGATTCCAGGACCCCGAGATCATGACCCAAACCGAAGTCAGGCGCTTAACGACTGAGTCACCCAGGAACCCCACTAAGAAAAAATTTAAAAAATAAGTTTGAGTTGAGCTTATGTTACTTTCAGCTGGAGCATCCTAACTACAGATGCCTTCTAGGGAGGAGTTTACTCAGAGCTGAGTAGGTCATGATGTATGCCAGTCCTTTGTAAGCTGTCCACCCCGGTCCCAGCAGCTGTGGTCTGAAGATCAGCGTCATGTGGCCTGTTACATACTAAGCAGGAACATGGGAGAATCTTATTTCAGGAGGTGCAGGAGCATGAAAGGCAGAAGAAATGATGGGCTTTTGTAGTATAACTGACAGCATCAGTTTATGAGACTATGTTGAGGCTGAGCTGGAGGTGCAGGAAGAAGTGAAGTCTGTGGGTTTTTGGTTGAACTCTTGGGGAGATCCTGGAAGAACTGTGGAGCCTTCCTAGGTGTGGAGGTGGAGAAGGGGGAACTGGTAGCTGAAGTCTCCTCCAGCTTCCTGCAGGTAAAACAGAGGTTGTATATCTTCCCATAACAGAGGACTCTTGACATCTTTTCTTTGTCAAGTCCTATTTCCTTCTTGGTGTTTCCAAGTCTTTGGTGCATTTGACAATTTCTATTGTGTAGCCCCTAATTTGGGCTCTATGCATGGAGAGTCCAGCAGTACTAACCCTCCACTGAGGCCCTAATTTTCCCCTTCTGAATTTCACTTACAGAGAAGGAAAGTGTCCCCGCAGCACATAGCTGAAAACAGGGCCTCCCTTGGGGTGGCATCAAGCCCAAGGGTCTGAGAGCTTGGAGAGAGGGCCCTTTCTGCTAAGGATCCAATAGGGAGGATGGTTTGTGGGGGCGTGAGGTGGGGAGAGGTTCCTGACAGGTCACTGGAGCTTTTCTGTGAAAGACAGAAAGGACTCCTGTGCCAGGGGAGACGGAGCCTCTTTGGAGGAGTGCAGTGCTGGGAGAGACCAAAACCAACCAGAGGCTCCCTTCCAGAGGAGAGCAGAAGGAGGGAGCACTAACCTTTGATGGCTGCCAGCCTGATGGAAGCCCAGCCCTGCTCCCACCTGTTCACTATGCAGTTAGGGAATGTCCCCTTTAACTCAGTTTCCTTCTTGGTAGATAAAATGGAGGTGAGAAGACATGTATGGCAGGCCTTTTAAAATTATGAGATGAGAAAAAGCATGTCAAGTGTTGTGTGGGGCTCTTGGCAGACAGGATGCGCTTGGTCAGGGCACTGCTGCTCTTCTGATCTCTCTCTCTGCTTTCTGTGCATTAGATGTGTGTACCTGGGCCCAACAGTGCCCAGGAAGATCTTTTTTTTTTTCGTGCTTGGTACAGTACCCAGCTAATGGCAGGTGCTTAGTATATATTTGAGTTCCTTCCTTTATGGACTCCATGAATTTCTATTGAATATGTGCTCTCTGCTGTGATCTGCATTAGGCACAGTTGATGCATCAGGGACAAGGCAGATGTCATCCCTACCCTCACGATTTAGCAATACGAGGAGCTGCCCCTTGCTCGTTTCTTCCTTGGGTCATGCCCTCTTTTTCCTTCCAGCTGTACTGTGGAATGGGTGTTATTATCCCTGACTTACAGAAAGGCATCTGTGACTCAGGACAGTGTGAACACTTGGATATATGAGGGAATAAAACAGAAGGGCACCTGGGTGCAGAGAGGCCTCTAAGACTTTTACTTGTGGACAGAATCCGGGCTGGGGCCTCTTGTGTGGGCTAGAGGACACTTGAACTTCTCAGATCGAGGGGAGGGTATGGTTCATTGAAGAGGCTGAGCTCTCTTCTCTGATTCTGGTGTGTGTGTGTGAGAGACAGAGAGAGACAGAGAGAGACAGAGAGACAGAAACACAGACAGAAACCGAGGCAGAGAAAGACACACAGAGAGACAGTGAAAGACAGAGAAAGAGGGAACAGAGGGAGACACAAAGGGACAAAATGGACAGAGAGACACAGAAGGAGAGAGAGTGCAGAGCTGTACACAGGGAGAATGGGTCCCAGTGGAAGTACTTCTTGAGCTTACATGAGTGCTAAAGCGGAGGCCTCCACTTGCTAAAAGAAAACTATGAACAACTGTTAGGTCAGGAAAGTGCTCCAGGACACCCCTGCTGTGCCAGAGTTCCTCAGCAGAGGATGCTCAGCTTGGCTGGGGAGGGCCTGAGCTGCTGTAGCCAGCCGCACCAGCAGGGGGCAGGGCACGGGGCTGTGTGGAAACGGGTGAGTACTGACCATTAGACACTTTCATCCTGCACCCTGAAGGTCTGTGGGGCATTGGAATGATGGAGATGTGTCAAGTAACTCCTATCTAAGAGGCAATTTCAGGTGGATGATCTCAGCTTATCTCATTTAATGGAAAGGCAAAATCGAGTAGTTGTTGCAAGCCCAGCCAGGCCGACCTGGGTTTGTACCCTGACTGCTACTTAGTAACTGTGTGACTTTGAGCAATTGATTTATGGCTCCCTAGACCTCAGTTTACTCATCTGAAGGACGGGGACGGTGGTTTGGCAGTTAACTAAATACAGCAGGGCCCGCGACATGCTCAGCATAGAGTCAGGCCCAGGGCGTGTCCTGTGTGAATGCTAGCCCTGCCCAAGCCCACCGTGAGTGGGGGCAGCATGATCCCCACTCTCACTAGTGAGGAAACAGAGGCTCAGAGGGCTTTGATATTTACTACGCTTCTGTGGGGTGGGGGGTCCTCACAGCTGCTGGGGAATGCTAGAATCCACAACCTTCTCATCTGACTCCAAAGCCCTCTCCGTGATAGATTATTGATTTTTCTTCTCTTTTAATAACACTGGTTCACTGTACAGAGTGGCCTGGGAGTTTGTAAGTTAGGGAGTCAGTTGCGGCATATGCTGTATTGCTCCTGGGCACTGTCATTACCGTCTTGGGTTTTGGGGAAGGTCTTTCACACTAACAACAATGCCCCTTCCCCACCAGGACCCTGGTCCTGGGGAACACTGTTGTCTGACACAAAAGGATAATTTTGTTTTATAAAAACATGTTTTAAAATTAGACTAACAAAGTCTGTGCGTGTTAAAAAAAAAAAAAAAAGCCAAGCAAAATAGAGGGTGCAGAGTCAAAAGGGAGTATCTCTTCTAGTTCAGACTCCCAGGTCCCTCTTCCAGGGGCAACCATGGAAGTTGTGGCAGTTTCCTGCTTTTAAAATTTTCAAAATTTTCTACCCATTTGCAAGTATTTGTGCTTTTTTGTGTACGTGTGTGTGTCTACCTACCCTTCATTAATACCAGTGGGTTCTTAATATAATACACATACACACACACACACACACACCATGCCCTTTTGTGCCTCTCAATTAGTTATCTTAGAGAATATTGTTTATCAACTCCATTAGATCTAGCTCATTCTTTATTCATCTCATTACATGAATCCTTTTTTCATGGTTCTATCATGTTCCACTCTATGTACATACCAAATCATTTACTGTTTATTTACTTTTTATTGTTGTGTGACATCTACCCCCACCTCAGTGTTTGCTATTATAAACTATACTACAGTTAACATAGTTAGACATATGGCATTGAACACATTTGAGAATATAGCTGTAGGATGAAGCCGTGGAAATGCACTCCTCATTGGAGGGCCGGTGTTATTTATAGCTTTCACAGATATTAGCAAAGTGCCCGCCTCAGAGGTTGCACCAGGTACACTCTCGACCTGCAGTGTAGAAAGACCCTCATCATTACCTCTGTGTATGAACAAACTTGTTGATATTCATTAATCAGACAGGTGAAAAATGGAATCTTGTTGATTTGATTTGCATTTCTTTAACATTAAATGAGGTGGTGGTGTGCTTTTATTAAGCCACTTACTTACTAGCTAATTATTAAACGGTTACATTAATTGGCTATAATTATATCAGTATAATTTGTTGAAACACTTGTACTGGGTCCCAGCCCAGACATTCTCAAGGGCATAGGACATGGGATGATTGATGGCTTTCTCATAACTTAATTCAGCAGGTCAGTTAGAAAGGCTAAACTGGATTTCTTCTAAGGCAGGCTGTATGAGCCTTGCCTCTTAGAGTAAGAGGTGGTAAACTTGTCTTTTAAAGGGCCAGATATGTAATTATTTTAGGCATCGTGGGCCAGATGGTCTCTCTCAGAACTTCTCAACTTTGCCACTGTACTGCAAAAGCAGCCAGAACCAATATGTAAATAAATGGGTATGGCTGTATCCCAATACAATTTTATTTAAAAAAAAAAAAAAGAAAGTCAGGGAGCTGTATTTGGCCCATGGATTGTGGTTTTCAAAACCTCGTTCTACACTGTGCATGAGTCAGTGTCTGGAGTGGGTGTCAATTTGCTGATTCCAATGGCCTAAGTCTTATATACCTGAAACACATTGGTTAATATGCAGTGTACCTGAAGAAATGAATAAATACAAGTCTATGCAGGCACTTGGACATTCAAGATCCTAGGCTTTAGGACCGTGTCTCCCTAGAGAGTGACTGAGGCTGGGACTTCGAAAGTTTTCCCCATTGCATTCATACCTTACCCTCTTGTTAATATAACATCTCCTTACCCTGAATACACATTAACTAATTGAATTTGCCCAGCACTGGCCACCCTCATGGCATGCACAAGCCTAAAACTATTGTTTAGGAATTGAAAGAGTAGTCCTGCTGCTCCCGGGGGGTCAAACAAAACTGCTCAGGATGGGAACTCAGGGTTGAAGGAGGCACTGCACAGCAGTACGAGGGAGGTAAGTACTGTTGGCCAAAGCATGAAATAAACACTCCTGGTGCTCTGGGGGTGACGGCTGCAGAGGGTGTGGAGGGTAAATGGGGGGTTTGGAGGAGGCAGGAAGCAGCAACAGGCTCTGAGCCGAGGGTGGCATCTGGGCAGGAGCCAAGTGGGGCCTGGTGGGTTCCCAGGAGAAACCAGACTTGAGGAGACGTTAGAAGGGGACTTTGGTTAAATGTGTCATGGACACATATGATTTGAACAAGTGCTCTGATTTATTCGTGTGCTTTGTTGCCCGTGGACCCCTGTGCTTCCGTCAATGCCTGGAACATAAGGAGGCTTAGTTAATGTGGAGGTAATGAATACGGCGAAAAGACTTTTTACAGTCACTGTAACAATTATACATTTACATATCAAGTCATGTGAATAGTACCTATCATATAACAAGTGCACAAAGTTGTGGCTGTTAATGCCATCAGCTCTTACCACAGTGGGCTTCAAACGCAAAGACAAATAATAACTATGAGAGCAACAGCTGTGCGCTAATGGCGTACACTCTACAAGTTCCAGTTCCAAGTACTTTACATGAATTTCTTCCTTTAATTTTTACAGTACCTTGGGTAGTACCTTAGGTAGTACACAATGAGTACTGTCGTCGTTCCCTTTTACAGATGAGAAAACTGAGTCACAGAAAGATTAACTACTTTACGTAAAACTCTACAGCTAGATGTAAGGTGAAAGTATACCTCTGGTGTTTGGAGCAGTGGCTCTCAAACTCCAACAAGCATCAGAAGCCCCCTGGAGGGTGTGTTAAAACACAGATTGCTGGGCCCCACTCCTAGAGGTTTTGACTCAGTGGGTCTGGGGAAAGACCCAAGAATCTGCATTTCTAACAAATTCCCCTTTGATGCTGATATTGCTATCCTTTGATAACTGCTGGTTAAGAGAATTCTGTGGCTGTTTTTTTTTTTTTTTTTTTTTTTAAGGTGGTCCCAAGGAAGGCCAATTTAGTTAATTTCTGGCTCTTCTGGAATCCCCCAAGAACCTTTTCAGCTCCTTAGTGGTGCTGCCGCTCCTTCTCCTTCACCCTTCTCCACCTCTAGGGCTCCAGCCAATTCAGCCAGCATGGTCACAAACTGAACCCCAGGGGACAGACATGTAGTTGCTTAGAGAAGTGCTCTGTCTTTTCTCTGGGAAGTCCTGAGGGGTGGAGTTCAAGGTCCAGGCTCCATCTTGGAAATGATGCCCCAAAGTTTTACTGCTGGTGGCTGGAGTGTGCTTGGGTTCTGCCTGAAACGCAAGCATGACTCTTCTCTAGTTTTAGTGTCTTACCCCTTGCAAGTGCTAAATTACCCCATAAACAAAATACATCTGGTGTTTGACTCCTGGAAAATATTTCTCTACGGTTGAAAAGAAGTGTGTGGACAGTCTGACTCCATTAATTTCCACTGGAGTGACTCTGAACCATCTGCTCGGGCTCTGCTGCAGGGGGAGGTGGGGGGCCGGGCCACATAGCAGCCAGCCTGGGAAGTGCAGTATTGACTCCATGGAGCTGTCGGTAGGTGCCCATGTCACTAGGGTCCCTCACAGGCTGGAGGAGGCTTCCCAACACTGCTCTGTGCACTATGGACCTGTGGAGTGCTCCGGTCCTAGTAGAGATGACCTGGACCCCAGTGCCTGCTTCCCCCTGACTGGGGAGCCCCTGGGTTTGCTGCCATGGCCAAGATCCCTGTGATGTCCGTGAGGCCCAGGACAACAGATACTTCCTGGTACCTCCAGGCAACTTTTCTGGTGTAGTTCTGGGCTCTCCCTTCAAGGCTCACAGGAAGTGAGAGGGGATTCCTCTGGGGACCTCTGGGACCTCGCTATTTGGAAAGAACAAGACCTTTGTGGCAGAGAGGCCACCCTCTTGTGCCACAGGGGCCACTAGCGGCAGGCTGGCCTTTGAACTGGCACAGATTTGGGTTAAAACCTGATTTTCCTCACCATGATCACACGCCCTTTGCCAAGTTATTATTAACCTTCCTGACTTTTGTATCATCATCTTTAAAACAGAGACTTTTCCTAGCCAAGGTGACAATCGGTTGCATATCAAGTCACTTAAACAGTGCCTGGCACATAGAAGGTGCTAGAAGGATGATGGCTGTTAATATTATCAGTATGAATTCTATGATGCCCCATGATGACTGCCCGCACTGCCTATCCCCCTTGCCCCGCAATGTGCATACCTAGTATAATCACCTCTCCTTGAGTGAGGGCAGAATAGGTAAATATGATGATATCTTATGATTTTGAGTTAATCCAGAAGGAGATTATCTAGGTGGGCCTGAGTTCATTGGACAAGTTCTCAAATGGGACTGGACCCTTCCTGAAACTAGAGAGGCTAGAAATGTGAGAGAGTCAGTGAAGGGGGCTACATGGCAAGGATCTGACAACTACTTCTAGTTGCCAGGAGTGGTCCACAGCCAATAACCAGTGAGACATCGGGGACTCAGTTGTATATCCACAAGGAAATGAATTCTGATCATAACCTGAGAGCTTGGAAGATACCTTTCCCTCGTCAAGTCATCAGATGAGAACACAGCCTAGGTGGCGTCTTGATTTCAGTTTTGTAGGACCCTGATCAGAGGACCCAGTTAAAACATGTCCAGCTCCTGACCACAGAAACTATGAAGTAAGAAATGTGTGTTGTGTTCAGCCACCAAATTAGTAATAATAAAAATAATAGAAAATGAGCCCAGAGATAGCATCTGCCTCAAAGATTATGAGAAGTAAATGCAATGATTTGTATAAAGCATGCAAGGTAGCTACATAGTAGGTACTTGGTGGTAGTACAGATCATCTGCCCAGTGAAGTAGTCCAGCTCTCCCTCCCCCATCAGGAACATATTCTTATTTCAAACCCGAGCCTATTAGCTGGGATCCTGCTGCGCTCCTGCTCATCCTCTTAGGTGTTGACTCATGTCTTGCCATGATCTTGATGCCCCCCCCCCGTGCTTGGGCAGCCTGAATGTTGACCACTGTCCGCATCGCCTCTTTCACCCTACATTTTTGCTAGAAGTATTTTTCCATCTGTTCTTATAAGGCTGGCTCATCTTTTGGGTCTCAGCTCAAATGTCACCACCTCTTAAGAGCCTTTCCTGATCATTCAGCTGAGCTCTTTTTCCTCCCTCACCATTCTTGGAGTCCCTGGTTATTTCCTTCACAACACTTTCTCAGTTCTGTCTGGTTGTTTGTTCATTTTGCTCTGGTAGCCTCTTGGGTCCATGAGACCAGATGCATGTTAGTTTTGTTTATTGTTGATCCTGGTGCCAGCGTGGTATGAAGCATGAGCAGGGGCTCAGTCCATACATATGTGCAGTGCATATGTGTACAGGTGTGACTGTGAGGAGCACCACCACACCAAGCCCATACTGACCTCCAACCCTTGTCAGATTGCCTGAGGCCCCTGTCCTCACCGCTCTGGACACAGCAATTAATTCTAAAGAGCTTTCTTGTGGGATTGGCCTGTATCCAGGCAGCTGGAATTCCTCATCCACATTGCAGAGGGCATTCTTCATCCCAGTTCCTGTCCAAGCCTTCTCTGTGCAACTGAGTCCTGTTCTCCAGATTTCCACCACTGCTCTCTCCAGATACTGTGATGTAGCCTAAATACATTCAGATACTTGCCTCCATTTCACGAGGATACAAGTCTGGAGTGAATCCTGGGACCCTGAGTGATGGAAAGGAACAGATTAGGTTCTGCTATGATACAGATACGCTATTCAAATCTAAGCTCTGCTGTTGACTAGCTTTCTGACATCAGCAGTAAGGCATTTCCCTGAGCCTCAGTTTCCCCATCTGTAAAATAAGACATTTATGTCCCCATGAAAGGGTGGTTGTGAGGGGGATATGAGATATGTGCAGAGCACGTAGCTCAGGCCTGGAACTTGGAAGATGTTCCAACATATTAGTATTCTCCCCAGCTTCCCCTTCCCAGCTTTAAAAGTAGAAATCTTCTACAGCAAGAAAAGACCAAGTGCAGTGCAATGTAAGTGACAGGTGAGGAAAGATAACTGATTGTGGGCCCAAGACGTGGATACTCATGTCAATGCTCGGGAGTCTGGGCATGGGGGCAGGTCTGGTCCACACTTCCGCTTTGCACTTCTTCAGGCAGGATTCTCCTTCCCGTGGAGCATGTTATCACCAGTGGGACCATTTCCGTATTCATCCAAAGCTCCTGATTAGAGGCTCATGAATATTCAAATTCTTGTCTCCCCTTATTTGCCTGACTATTAGCATTCTGTCTCTAGGCTTATTTTGCGGTTTTTCTCTAGTGCACATTTGTTTAGTGATTCATGCTTCATCGTCCGATATGGCCAGTTTCAAGACAATCCCAACTATTACCCGTTCTCAGAGAGCCTGGGTCTCCTCCCTGCTCTGGCTGCCAGGTTTTCCTTGCTCTTTCCACTCCCAGAGACGGGTGGGTGGTGGCACAGCCTGCAGGGTGCCACTTTGGGAACTCACTTCTGCATTTTTAAAATTCATATTGATAATAATAATTCAGGACATGTGTCTATCACTTCAAATTTTACAAAGAGATTTCATATCATTCTGTTTTACAGTCTGGCTTTTCTGCAAATGCAAAATGCTAACATTCTTTTCTGTATGGGACCATGTTTCTTTTCCTTCTGAATATTTAACAACAAGATATGAACAAAACAGAATCTGTTTTAAAGCCCAGCTGTACAACAATTTCTCACAATGGCACAATGTAGAAGGGGATTTGTCCTATTCTCTCCATGTGCTGTTTGGAGCTTTGTTTGAAGTATGTTCAGCTCTGTAGGAGATACAGAGTGTATTAATTTCCTATGGCTGCTGTAACAAATTACCATGGACTTGGTGGCTTAGAAAAACACAAACTTATCCTCTTATTGTTCCAGAAGTCAGAAGGCTAAAATGGGTCAGCAGGACTGTGTTCCTTCTGGAGAGTCTAAGGTAAAATCTTTTTCTTTGTCTTTTTAGCTTCTAAAAGTGACGTGCATTCCTTGGCTCACAGCCCCTTTCTCCATCTTCAAAGCCAGCATCTTCAATTTTTCATCTCTTTGTCTCACTTCAGCTTCTGCTCTCTCATCTCCTCAGACTTGGACCCTTCCTCTTATAAGGATCTCATGATGACAGTGCACCTGCCCAAATAATCCAGGGTAATCTCCCTATTTTGAGATCCTTAATTTAATCATATCTTCACAGTCCACTTTGCCATGTAGGATAACGTGATCACAGGAGGTCAGGACAGGAATAGCTTTGGTTAGCCATTGTGGCTGCCACACTATCTTTCTGGGTTAGTACAAAAACCCAGATTGCTTGGAACTGACACTTCCTTGCTTGTCTAGGACGTGGATCCTCTGGCTTGTTTTCTTCCTCTCTCGGCGTGGACTATTCCTAATAGCTGCCATGAATTTCTTGGTTGCAGGATCACAGTGTCACCATGGGATACACAGAAGGCTTGTGGTAGTGGATTTGGCAATAAATACCCAACTTTCTGGCCAGATATCTGTATGCCCAAAGCATCCTCCTTAAATGCAATACCAATTTGATCCCTACAATCACCTCTGAAACAGGAATTATCACCTCCAATTAAAGCTAAGGTGAAGAGAAACTAAATAACGTGCTGCCTATCTCGTGCAATATGGTGTGTGGATGCTGGTGCCAGATGGGCCTGGATTTGAATCCAGGTCTGACTTTGTTACTTTGTGCATGCTACTTCACCTCTCTGAGCCTCAGGTTCTTCATCTGTAAGTACCTAGGTGTGAGTGTTAGATGAGGAAGGGCTTATAAAATGTTTGGTGTAGAGCCTAGATCAAGGCATGTTAGCTGTTTCCTCATAATTATCATTACCATTAGGGTTAGCACTGTTACTGAGAAATGCACTTCTGTGCTTGCTGAAAGTCATTATAATAAAACTATTGACATTGCTGTTTTTATTGCTACAGACTGGGGGCATGCACAGAAGTGATTCCCTAAGATTTCTAACCCCTAAAGTTCCCTAAAACCTGGAAGGTCTAATTGATTGGGCATATCCTACACAACACAGCAAAGGGCAGAGTGCCTTGGTGCACTATCACGTTTGATCCCCAAACCAAAGTCAGGAGGTATGTACAATTACTGCCCTCGTTTTACATATGAAGAAAATGAGGCTGGGGGAATTGAAGGGATTTATCCATCGTAATACCAATGCTAATTGTTAAAATCAGAACCTCCTGGGTCTGCCAGAGCCTGTGCCCTCCACTTTGCTGAGTTGGTCCCTGGTGGACACCACAAGCTGTGCTCTGCTCTCTCATCTCTGACGGTAGATGCACCCTGCAGCTTGGAGGCCTGAAAGAGCCCAGGGAGGCTGAGAGCCAGCTGTCAATTAGAGCTCATCAGGATGCCACTGTCTCAGGCAGAAATCAGTACTTGTGACTCAGTCCCCATCTCACTGGGCTCCTGTCCCACAGAGCAGTGGGAGCTGTGGGACCCCTGTGGCATTTTCTCACAACTGCCCACAGCTATTTCTCCTCATACGTGCCCTTCTTGATCACCGTAAAAGTCAACATTTACACTGACACTGATATTAATGTTGAAGCACAGGGAACAACTGGGGGAATTTTCTTTAGAATAGAAAATGTCCAATTTCCAAAGATCTGGCTAGAGCACAAATAAGCGTTGACTTCAGTCCTTCAGCCACTGCTGTGCATACCAACAGGGTCCCGGCATGGTGCTGAGACAACCCAGGCTTCTAATGGGGTGTTTGTCAACAGGAGGATCTATGTGGGGCTCGTGGAGGTCTTGAATAATGTATAAAATCCACACGTTAAGGTTGATTAAAATCCTAAGTGCATTCCATCTGGAGCAAAAGGCTCTTGAGTCTCTGATCATTGAAAGTCATTGATCTTCAAGGACTTTTGTCCTCACGCTGTGCTCCAAGACAATGAATTATGGGACCATTGGATCCATGGGGAGACCAACATGAACACAAGAGCTCATAGGGACGTCTCCATGTCACTTGATATGGAACGGGAATGCATCATATATTTGACCTTCATAGAGTCAGCAAAGAAGAAAAAACATTTAGAATTTATTTCTTTTGCTACTTTTTCCTAGACAGAAAGTTCAAAGCAAGGAAGGGGTGAGATGTCAGTTACTAGCATAATGATGTTCTGAGCTTCATTAGGGCCATGTGTTTGATTATCAAGATTTCTAATGTTATTAGGGCACTGGGAATTTTTGACCTCTAATCTGGCTTGTGGGAAACAGACTATGAACCTGGATTTCCTGGAAGAGTGGTGTTTGAAGGAGCACCAAACAAGGGTGTGATCCCACTAGGAAACCACTCACAGGAAGGCCTTGATAAAGGCAGATGCCAGGATATCCAGACTCCAGGGAGAAAACATGACCCTGCCCAGGACACTCTCTATCCTATGCCTGTCCCACCATTGTGTTTTAGAAGCTTAAAATAACTGATTATCTGGTTTCACAGGTTCACAGATGGAGAGGAATTTTGCTCCAGGATGAATCATACTCAGAGTCTTACCCATACCCGATTTAGATGAGACTTAGATGAGATTTTGGACATAGAGTTCATATTGGAATGAATCTAGAATTTTGGGGATACTGCGATGGGGTGAATGTATTTTGCATGTCAGAGGGCCATGAATTCGGCGAATCAGAGGATAGGGTGTTATGTTTATTTAGGGTGTCCACCTCTAAATTTACATGTTACAGTCCTAATCCCTGTACGTCACAGTATGTAGGACCTTGTTTGGAGACAAGGTCTTTATGGAGGTAATCAAATTAAAGTGAAGTCATAGGGTGGGCCCTATGACCGAATGGGCCCCAATCCGTTATGACTGGTGTTCTTATAAGAAAGGGGAAATGTGGGGGGAGCGCCTGGATGGCTCAGTCAGTTGAGTGTCCCACATTTGATTTTGGCCCAGTTCATGAGCTCAGGGTTGTGAGATAGAGCCCTGTGTTCGGCTCCATGCTGAGTGTGAGCTTGCTTGGGATTCTTTCTCTCCCTCTCCCTCTGCTCCTCCCCCTGCTCTCCTTCTCTTTCTCTCTAAATAAAATCTCTGTAAATAAATTCTTTTTTTAAGAAAGGGGAAATTTGGATGCAGAAAAACTGTACACAGAGAGAGTGCCAGGTAAAGAAAAGGTAAAGATTGGGGCAATGCTTCTACAAACCAAGAAATGCCAAAGATCACCAACAAACCACCAGAAGCTGAGGGAGGACTGGACTAGGTTTCTCCTCACAGCCTCAGAAGGAACTGACCCTGACAACAACTTGATCTTGGACTTCCAGCCTGAGACAATACATTCTTGTTGTTTAAGCCACTTTGTGGTTTAATTTGTTACAACAGCTTTAGCAAATTTTGCTGTGTTAGCTGAAGGATTACTTTGTTCAAATAAAATTTGATGAGAAGTCTATTATGTAAAGCAGACAAAAACTCTGGTTCAAGTGGGGTTTGGAAACCTGGAGACTTACTTGGTGTGTTCTCTTTTCCCCAAGGTAGCTTTGGAGGGGCTCTCTAGAAGCCCCAGATTATAGTTTGAAAGTCACTGACCTATAGTTTGATTATGGTCCCTGATTATAGTTTGAAAGTCACTGACTCCTCTAAAAATAGTAAACAATGCTGACATAACTTGGCAGCAACAATTAGTGAAGGGGCAGCAGCTTCAGGAAGCACTGTGTGGAGGAGGATTCAGAGTCTTTGCTTAGCCTCAGGGGGGAAATGTAGTGATTGATTAGTGATGTCTGTCACAGGCGTAGTAGTTGGGAGGGGAGCAACATGTAACAACTGTGTTCCATCCCTGGAGCAATAGAACGCCTTGATTTGGCAAAGAGCAAGTCCAACAGCCTCGAGAGAGGAAATGACTGGCTCAAAGCCACATACCATCTCTAGGATTAGAAGGGATAGGTAGTGTTTCAAGCCTGGTTCCTATATGCATGAGATTCCTTCTCTGTCTATAGATTCACACTGAATCCCTGAAGAGAAAGAACATGGCATCCATTCAGGGAAGTTCATGTTTCTAAGATTTTTTGACCTAGAGCTGATGTTTATGTCTGTCTTTATTCTCCTCACATTGCTGGTTGTATTCTTAGAACATCCTTTGCTCCCAAATCTCTCTATATTGAGCCTTTTTTGTAGTTCAGTCTACTACTTCCTCTCTAGGAGGCATTTTCTCTAGACCAATGGTTCTCAATCAGGGGTAATTTGACACCCAGGGTACATTTGCTCCGAGGCAATGATGATTGGGCACATTTTTGGTTGTCACAACTGCAGGAGAGTGTAATGGTATCTGGTGGGTCAAGGTCATGGGTGCCGCTCAGCATCCTACAGTGCACAGAATAGCAAAGAATGACGCACCTTCAAATGTCCTGTGCCAAAGTCAAGAAACTCTGCTTTAGAGTTATACTCCTTGATCCTCATGCTTCTAGAAGCTCCCTAAGAATTGCCGTATTTTTCCTTTCTTCCTCTCCCAGAACCCTACTTCCTAGAGCCTTCTCTCTGGTCACCTTCCCATAGAAATTCCCAGCCCGTGTTGGCCTAGAGGGGGAAGCTGTGCTGAAAGTGGCTGGGATGCCTTGCCGGGGTCTTGACCATATTTTCCTGGTGAGTATCACTAATGCCCCGGAGCCTTGGAGAAACAGGTTCTGGTGAAGGGAACAGTGAGGGGACCGTAAGGGCAAGCTACTCTCCCGAAAGTTGTTTTGCAGATTCTGCTTCTCTCCCAGGGGCATCATTGCCACACTGACCATATGCACCAACCCCTGGGAATTGGGTTTAGAGTTTCTCTCACTGGGCAGGATGCTGGAAAGGTATTGTCTGAAGTGGGACTTGGGTAATGGAAGGGGAATTTAGTTATCCCTTCTGACTCTATTTTATAGGGTTTCTTGTTTCTATTTCTAGAGAAGAAAACTTACTTTTTAGAATATCGTTCAATTTTAGAAGCAGGTTCTTAGTAGCTCCAGTTATGGGCTGTGCCAGAAGTCTGATGGTATTTGAAATTGTCTGTTTACATATCTGTCATCTGTCTCCCCTGCTGGACAAGAGTTCCTTTAAGTCAGGGACCATATTTTGTTCACTACTCTGTCTCAGTGTCCAGCATTATGCTGTGTACAGGAAGCCCCAGCCTAAGTTTGCTGAATGAAGGAATGAAAGCATTGACTAGATGGGGGTTGAAGCCAAAGCTCTGTTTCTGTGTGTGTGTGTGTGTGTGTGTGTGTCTGTGTGTCTGTGTCTGTGTGTCTGTGTGTTTGTGTGTCTGTCTGTGTGTACTGAGTCACAACATCGGTAACTGGCACATAGTAGGTATTTGGTAAATACTTGTTGAATTAATGGTTGAGTTTTGCTGCTGCCTTAGTGTTTGTGCTTAGCATTTAACATATAATAACTAATTTAAATATCACAACCACGAGAGGTGGGTACTATTCTCTCCACTTTACAGCTGGGGATGCTAGGGTCAGAGAGGTTTAGTAACTTGATCTAAGTCACACAGATATGGAATGACAGAGCTGACTTGAGTTTTGACCTGGCACTAAAATGTAAGCTTGCATGTGCTACATCCTCACTTTTGATGTCAAGCAAGGATATTTGAGGCCTATCTTGTACTCCATGAGGCCATAGAGAGCTTCTGCATAAGAGATGAGCCAAATGAAATCAACATTTTGGAAGAGGCATCAGGGAGTAGGGGTAGATGCAGGAGGTCAGTGCATATCATGGGGAGAATCATCTAGACAAGAACAAAGGGAAGGCAATGAGAAGGGTGGGTGGCTTGAAGGAAAGAGAAGTTTCAAGGATATGCATGGACCTAGAGGCTAGGGAATGCAGAAAACGAAAGTATTTGGGTGAAAGAATGCTTTGTTGGCTCTATCAACAGCTTCCAGACTCTCAGGCCTCTGGCTGTCAATATCCCTTACTAAGGTAGGGGAGGTAAGGGTATATCTACTGATAGCCGCTCCAGAGTCACATAGAGTGGTGGGTTGGCACCTCAGCATCCACTATAATGAGCAGATTGATGTTTAGCATTCATTCTGCAAGAAGCACATCCTAGAAAGTAGATCATTCAGAAGACAGGATCAAAGGAGATGATCTGAGTTTATGACTTTTTAAAAAGCACTTCCCAGCTGCTTCTTAAGTCCCTTCTTGGCTTTCCTATGGGTCTTTAGGTCACAGATGCTTCTTGGGAGTAAGGAATGGACTTAAAAAGAAGAGCCTATGCCACAGGTAACTGAGTGGATGTGTAGGAAAAAGCAACAGCCCCTTTGCAGTTTTATTGCTTGTTTTGTTCACAGTTACCTGCAATATGGCAGGGCTGCAGATGGATAGAAATATGCTTCTGTGTAACACATTTACAGCAGGGGGAGAAACGCCCCCCCAAAACACAACTGCTCAACGCCAAAAGCAGTCTTCACATTTCCTAATCTGTGTTGCTTTCTGAATACAAAGAGACAGATGATTATTGCAATAATGGACAATTGAGCTGTGGTCAGATGCTCAAGAGGTACTTTAAACAGTTGGTCATAAATATAAAAGCAGAGTATTATGATTCACAGGAGAGGAAGATGAAAGCAAACCCTGGTAACGGAGTCTGAGATAGAGTTTATAGCTGGTATTCAAAGCTGGGGAAATGTAGTCTTTAAAGGAGAAAATAAAAGGGCTGGGCTGGGCTGGGCTGAACCTGAATTCTCCGGGGATGTGTGATGGGACATTGGAGGTCTCCCCCACCAAATCCCCCCACAGGAAAGACTTGTGGCCTGGGCTCTGTGGTCAGCAGATGGCCTTCAGCTGTCATCCCCCTTCAGGGATTGCTTCAGCTGGAATACCCACGAACAGTGAGTAATTGAGAGGACATGGGGCAGGTTGAGCAATGGCTTCCCCAAGACATCCATGTTCAGAATCTTCAAATCTGTTACCTGACATGGCAAAAGTGACTTTGCAGATTATTAATTAAGTGATTAAGGACTTTAGATGGAGAGATTATCCTGGATGATCCAGATGGATCCTAACTGTAACCACAAGGGTCCTTGTGAGAGGGAGGCAGGAGTGTCAGAATCAGAGAAAGAGATATGGTGATGGAAGCAGAGAGAGAGCAGAGATGGGATATCAGAAGCAGAAGTTGGAAGGATGCCTTTTGAAGATGGAGGAAGGGCCACAAGCTAAGGAATGCAGGTATCTCTAGAAGTTTGAAAAGGTAAGGAAACAGATTTTCCCCTAATGCCTCCAGAAGGAAGGCAACTGTGCCAACACCTTCATTTTAGCCCCCTAAGACCTCTAGGAAATTCATACAGGGCATAAGGATGCAGCCTTCCTAGCCCAAGACAGGGCAATGTCACAGGCAGACTGTTCTAGCTCCAGTGTGCCTTGTAGGGGCAGCTAGGACTATGACTGGCTTCCCCTCTGCTCACTCCTGCTTCCTGCTCCTCCCTTTCACAGGTGTTGATCCCAAGGACACTCCCTAATATGCATGCTGACCTCCAAACACTGTCACCAAGTCAGTTTCCTGGGGAGCCTATGCTGTATTGATGGGTAGTGTTCCATACTCATCCAGAATCTGAGCGCTGGGTCTGTCTTGCTTCCCAACTTGGTACGCATGGTTGTGTTGCCTTGCCTCTTCAAGACCCAGTTTCCTTGACTGTAAAATGAGGATAAAAACTCCTACACAAAGGCTTATAATGGAGATTGACTGAGACCCCACATGTGTACCATGTGGTACAGAGCCTAGCTTGAGATAAGTTCTTAATACCATTCTTTTTTTTTAAATTTTTTTATTGTTATGTTAATCACCATACATTACATCATTAGTTCTTGATATAGTGTTCCATGATTCATTGTTTGTGCATAACACCCAGTGCTCCATGCAGAACGTGCCCTCCTTAATACCCATCACCAGGCTAACCCATCCCCCCACCCCCCTCCCCTCTAGAACCCTCAGTTTGTTTTTCTGAGTCCATCGTCTCTCATGGTTCGTCTCCCCCTCCGACTTACTCCCCTTCATTCTTCCCCTCCTGCTATCTTCTTCTTTTTCTTTTTTCTTAACATATCTTGCATTATTTGTTTCAGAAGTACAGATCTGTGATTCAACAGTCTTGCACAATTCACAGCGCTCACCATAGCACATACCCTACCCAATGTCTATCACCCAGCCACCCCATCCCTCCCACCCCCCACCACTCAGCAACACTCAGTTTGTTTCCTAAGATTAAGAATTCCTCATATCAGTGAGGTCATATGATACATGTCTTTCTCTGTCTTAATACCATTCTTGATGAGATTGATGATGGTGGAATTGACACTGGTAAATGTTGGTGGTGGTGGGAATGATGGTGAGGGTGAAGACAGTGACTTGTAGACAGGTCTATAGCTCATAGAAGATAATCTATGTAGAAAGTTCATGGGTTGTTCAGCTATTAGTGCTCAGGAGGATCAGGGAGATGAGTAAGGAGAAAAGACCTTTACAGGCTGATTTTCCATATTTTCCCTTAGTTTGTCTGACTCTAGAGAGTGACTTCTGCGTTCTGGGTTGGATTCTAGATGCTGTGCTAGGATCCAGATAAACACTGAGAACCAGATTCCAGGCTGGGCATTGGTTAGTCTGGAAACTACTCCTGGAGTTCATTCTGGCCTTAGTTTCTAGGACTTGGCTTTGCTGTTCCAGGACACAGGTGCTGGGGCTGTGTGTCCTAAGAGACAGATCGGGGGCTGTGTTGAGCCTGGGGGCATTGCAGATCATGGCCCTTCTTCCCTGGAAACAGGGGCCATGTGAGGACCAAATAAAGGAGAAGATAGGAGATAACTTTAAAATGATTATCTGAGTTAAATGACAATTTTTTTTTTACATGAGAAGAAGCATAAATTATATTCATGGATTTCAACTATACATCCCCCCCCCAAAAAAAAATAGCCCTTTGAAGAGCATAAAAAATGACTCTCCTGCTTTTGATTGTGGCCTTGGATAGTTCAGCCTGTCAGGAAAGCACAATTTGCAGGTGAGGTAGTGAGGATGCTCCAAACTAGAACTGCCACAAAAGAGCCTGAGGACCCAAACTTGGACTTAATTCATAGTTTGCAAGTCCTCAGCATGGAGCTGGCCAAACAATTCCAACTAAATTAAACTCCATACAGTTCTCCTGGCCTGGGCCTGTGGGTGCTAAGCCCCAGCTGTCAGCCCAACTTCACAACTGAAGATAAATCACTGCAGAAAATGGACTATAATGAAAACACTGACAGACCCTTCAAAGTAATGGAGCTCGAGGGTCTCCCTTTTGTTACATTCCTTATATTATGCAATTATTGCCTTGAAAATAGCCTTTTCTTCATTTCTGAGAGGTGTGTCCTAGCTTTGGAACAGAGGCCATGGAGTTGGAAGATGCCTTCATGCTTGGGACTGTAGGCATGTTGGATCCGGCCTGGACCAGACCTATTGTTAACAATTGCAGCAATTTCCTGTTTCACAGAGGCTAGAATTGGCCATGTCTAATCACTAGAATCATTGCACAGGGGGCTGGATAGTGCAAACAGGTCAGACATCCCTCCCATCTGCAGCTGAGTTGTTTACATCCCAAGAGATGGATTTTATGCTACTTTCCTGTTCTGTAAGAAGGGGTCTGACTGACTAAACTACAACTTCCCAAGGATGCCTGTTGAGGTGGCTTTGGCCAGGGCCATGGTGTGGGGGGCAGTCAGTACCATAGGGTCCAGGTACAGCAGATACTGTGTTAAGTAAGGTACAGCTGGGATTTTCCTTTAGGACTTGTAAGTTCTTAAGAAGTTCTGGGCTGCTGCCTCTCTCTGACATGCCTCTGACTTTCCTAACTACTCCAGTCTCTGGAAGCATCTAAATCCACAAGAGGGCTTCTTGCTGGCAGCAAGTGAAAATGTGTCCCTGAGGAAGTACTGTATTGGGAATCTTTCAAAAGACACCCCCCCCCCCCAAGCTGACTTAAGTTAAAAAGGGAAATGTATTGGATTATATCCATATGAACTCCATCCAACTTCAGGCATGGTTGGGTCAAGAAGGCTAATTGTGTCCTAGAGTGACCCCTTCCCTCCACTTCATGCTGGCTTCATGCCCACAGTGTGGCCCTTGGAAATTCCAGGGTGACATGCTCTCAATTCCAGAATCAGTGAGGTAAATACATCAGATGACGTATCCCCAATGGTTCTACCATTTTTCAGAACTGAGGCCCACTGAACTGAATGGGCCATGGGTACTTCCCTTAACCAATTGCTGTGGTCAGTGAGATGCAGGAACCTAACTGGCAGGCTTGGGGCCATGCCTATTCCAGATCCAGCTGCTGTGGTGAGGAAGTTCTATGCTCGGACTGGCCAAATCTGGGCCAGGCCTCCTTCTGGAATAAATGGGGGGAGTCAGCCCACTTTGGGAGATGGATGGGACTAGAAAGGGTAGTTTGCCAAGGAAATAGGGTACAGTTACTCAGAGAACTGGAGATTGGATGCTAGGCAGGCAGAAGTAAAATGTGCTCCTGAGAAATGACACCAGTCTATAGAAGGAGCTGGATAAGTATTTGAATGATTTTCTCCCCGAGCAGTTAGTCACTGTCAGTATTGGACATAACTTTGGTACTTCCTAGATTCCTTGGGCTACTTCTTTGGGTCTTCGCCCTCTTAGTCAATCCCTTGCCTACACTGATGAGCATGATTTGCTTTGGGGTATGGGATATGTATTCCTAGCAGCTGCCATGGGGCTGGAAGGTGAAAACTGGAAGGGTGGGGAGTTAGCAACCCAGGATGTGAATTTTGAGGAGTAGGAAATGAGAAACATTTGTAAGCAACTTGACAAATATGTTCCTGAACTCCATGAGCTCCTTTCCATAAAGTTCTTCTAGAAAACTCTTGGGTCCCAAGTGAACACATCTGCTAAGAGACCTGTGTATCAGATTCCTATGGCTGCTATAACAAATTACCACATATTTTCTTAAAGCAACACAAATATATATATTCCCGAACAGATCTGGAGGTCATAAGTATAAAATGAGTTGACAGGGCTGCATTCCTTCTGGATTCCTCTTCTTCTCCCCTAAGGAGAATCCATTCCTTTCCTTTTTCAGCTTCTTGAGGCTGCCTGCATTTCTTGTCTCATGGCTCCCCATTACTCCGATTTCTGCACTTCCATTGCTGCATCTCCTTCTCTGGCTCAGACCCCCCCTTGCCTCTCTCACAAGGACTCCTGTGATTCCATTGGAGCCACCTAGATAATCCATGACATTCTCCCCATCACAAGATCCTTAACTTAGTCATATTTGTAAAATCACCTTTGCTGTGTCAGATTAACATATTCACAGGTTCTGGGGATTGGAATGGGGGCCATTACTCAGCTGAGCACAACCTGCGATGGCTGTTTGAGGCTCGTGGTGGAGCATTGGCCAGCATAGGCCTGAATTGCTTCATATTACTGTTTTCCTTGCTTCACTTCCCTTTTCTTCCTCACGCTTATCCCTCAGCTTACACATCCCGAAGAATCTTTTCTTTGACCCTTGCTCCAGGCTCTGCTTTCAGAAGGACCAGGGTGAAGGAAGCCTCAGCAGACTTACATGGTGCCTTGTACATCCCCCTTTTGCAGAATGTCATCCACTGCATGGCCACTTGTCCATTTATATGTCTGGAAAAGGAGCCACATGCAAAAAAGGAGCTGGGTCTTTCTCATCGATATCCTCAGTCCAGAGATGGGTCCAGGAAGTCCATGGATCCTTGAATGAGTGAACGGATGAATTGGCCTTTCAATTCTCCCAGAATTCTTGGTTTAAAGCTTACTTGCCTTGGAAATGTGCCTACTATAGTTTCCCACCAATGCTTGGTGGGTATATATATACTTCATGCTTCATTGAATTTTATCACACGTTTGTGCTCAAGAGCAGAGTCAAAAAAGAGAACTAGGTAAATAAATGTTTTTTAAAGATCTAGGGTAAGATTCTGATTTTGCCCTTACTGGCTATATGACCTTGGATTAGTCACTTTACCTCTTTGTACTCAAGTTTCCGTGTCTATGAAATGCTGCTAATAATTAATTCATCCCATAGAGTTGATGAAATGATTCATTCTGATGATATATGGAAAGTATTCAAGGCAATATAACTCATTTGTAGTTTCCCCAGCTCCTGATTTTAAGCGCTTCTTATAAATCCATAGCCCCTAAATTTCATAATGACTTTATGAATATCCATTTCTTCAGTGATGTTCTCCACATGGACTGCTTAGCTGACTGACCCCATCCATAACCCTTTCCTTTATGCCATCTTCTAGCTAGAAGTAGCCATGTGCCAGTGTTCTGGACAATTAGATACAAGCTGAAAACTGTATGACAGAAAGGCTTTTCCATTCTTTACTGAGTCAGATTCAGTTGGAAAGGACCATCAGCTTTCATCTCTCTCTTTTCTTCCTGTGTCCTGTAGAGAAGATGCCTGGAGTTCTTGCAGCCATTTTATAACTTGAGGCAATAACCATAAGAAAAAAGAAGAAGAGAATCTCATAGAATACTGTCCTTGATTGATAGTGACCCATGAAACAACATTGGCCACCTTCTGCCTCTAGACTTTATTTCTGTCTTTTCAAGGATGATACCAGAAATTTGGAGAAAGGGATAGGAAATGTAAAAGGAGCCAAAATGAGAAGAAAGGAAAAAATAGTCAAAGAGTTCTGCATCTCTCTTCAGATTTTAAAGAATTATAGGAAGGAAGAGCTCAAAATCAAAACAAAACTATACCTATCTCCTGCAGTGGACTAGAAAAAACTTGAAATCAGTGAATGTGGATGCTTGGTGTTTGGTGTCATGTCTACTTGTTATCATGCCTGGCACAGTAGGTGTTTGTTGAAAAAACAAAGGAATGTTTCTTTCCACCTCTTTTAACTTTGGCCAAGTCTGTCTGACTCATCAGAGCAGTTGTGATGACAGTTGTTTGGTAGGTTTCCAAAAACTGTACTATTTAAGTATAACGCATGGTCTTAGGGGGCCAAGCAGGCAATTGGATGGCTGAACCAACTGGTCAGAGTTATGTTAGCAAAACTACACATTTCATCTGACTCTTTAAGAGGAAATGTTTCCCCAATACTTGTTCCAATACATGATTCTCGGAGGATTTTGAATGAGGAGCCAAATTTAAGGTGGGGAGGAGAAGCTCACTCACTAAAGTTCTAATCTCTGTCCCAAGGATCATATAATCCAGTGGGAAACATATACATGTAAACAATTTTCAGGTTCTTACCTGTGCTTCCATCCTGGACACAAGGTTCAACTGCCAGCATCTCATCTACCACAAAGCTCTTCCTTACTGTGGCCTCCCAAAAGGCAAGGACAGGGTCTTGCTGGCCTTGGGATGTCTCATTCCACAGCACTAACCCACTACCTCGTTCATGACTGGGGTACATAGCCAGTCTGTTGAAAAGAAGATCAACACTTGGACATTTATAATCTCTTATGGGGGAGAAGCAAAAGTAAGAGAACGTGTTCTTGAGTAATTTATTTTGTTCCCTGGCACTGATGAAAGGGATAAAAATAAATCAGTGTTTCTACTCAACTTGTTTGAAGGACAAGCCAAAATCACACCATTAAAAATTAACATGTAAAACAGATTGTACATTACTAGGGATGAGTTCAGACCCAAAGTAGAATAATTGGCCAAATGAATCTACAGAATGTTGGATATGACAAATTCACTCTCATTTCCAGTGGTTAAGAAATAAGACAGAGTATCTTCATTTCAGGCCAGAAAGGTTTAGAGGAACAACCAGCATGTCTTATCTGTTAATGGAAGAACTAGGAAAGAGGCTAGATCAGAACTGCGGGGTTTTCTGGAGCACCAAATTCATCACTTAGCACAGCCTACCATGTCCTGTGAAATTCAAAATTACCAGATTGATTCCCTTCTTGGAGCTACCTAAACTCTAGGTTGGAAAATTAAACCATTTGTTAAGTTTATAATGGCCAAACAACTCAGTGCCTTTATATATATCTATTGATACCATCTATAGGTATGAGATTTATCTAATCCATCCATCCATCCATCCATCCATCCATCCATCCATCCATCCATGCATCCATCCATCTATCCAGCATTTGTGTGGCACCTGCCTGTGCTTGCCCTGTGCTGAGGCAGGTGATAGAATGATGGATTAGATGGAAAGATTGCTTTCAAATAAATTAGTGCAGTGCATGGCCTTTGAGCAGAGTTTCTCAAGCTCCGCATTATTAACATTTTGAGCTGGATAATCCTTTGTTGTAAGGGCTATTGTGTGCATTACAAGGTGCTTATCAGTGTGCCTGGGTTTTACCCACTAGATTCCAGTAGCACCTGCCCCTCCAGTTATGATTACCAAAACTGTCTCTGGACATTGGCAAATATACCCTGATTGGGAAGGGCAAAATTGTCCCCAGTTAAGAAGCATTGCTTTAGAGCCAGATCCTAGCTTCTATTTTTGCCTTACACTTTTACTAGTTGTTTGTTTAACTAATTGTTACTGAACTTCTTCTTATTCCCCACACTGAACACAGTTTCTGGCACAGAATAGATACGTGATAAATGTTTGCAGGTTGAGTGAGTGAGTGAATGAATGAATGGTATGTATTTGTAAGACCGACCTTTCCTAAGGAGCTGACAGGCTGTTAGGACCTTGAGTCTTGGCCATACACAATGCTAGGGAAGCAATGTATTCAATCAAAATATGCTTCAGCTAAGTAGGAAAAAAAATCTACTTATGGGGTGTTTAGCTGTGTAGGCCTGACAGATAACTGAGCGGCTGGATTTTTCAGTTTCAACAGATTGGTTTGCCATTCTGTAGCCACAATAACAGAGCAAAGTAACAATCATGTCTATGTTTAATTTTCCAAAGAGTGTTGCATCGCTGAGGCTCACAGTCTGGCCAATTAAATGTGGCCGATTGGCACTCCCACATAAGTTTGGGGGCATTGGAAATAGCTCTCTGCAGAAGAAAAAAATTCAAGCTGCAGAGAAAGTTGTAACTCTCCCAAGATTTCATACTTCAAAAGCAGGTGGCTTATGATGGTAAAATTGTTCCGGATGACAGAGACTAGACAAGCCATCCATTTTGAGTGTATTAGTGTCAAACTGAGTGTTGACTCTGTGGCTGGTGATCATGTCTATTGGTGGAATTGGATAATTTTTTACATTCAAGAAAATCATCAAGCTTCCACTCATGGGGCTTAGGTTATGGGGCCCTTGACATGATGTCAGCCTTTCAGAGGGAGCCATGAGTGTTGTTTACCAAGTTTGCTTTACTTTTTAAGGCTTAAATGATAGGAATGGAGAAAGGCTCTCCTAATTCTCTCATCCTCAAATCTTCCAGATACAATCCTTGTGAATTCATGCGGGGGAGGCTGTATGATTTATCTGTTTCCACAATAATGGCAAGTAACAAACAGCCATAACACAGCATGGATATATGGCTATAGAATTTGTTTAGCCTAGAAATCTGTAATATTAGCTGATCTCTGCTGGACTCAGCTGGTTTTGGGGGTCACATGCATATGGGGTTGGCTGCAGGTTGGCTAATGAGCTCTGCTGATCTTAGCTGGGCTTCTTCACCTGTCTAGAGGTTAGATCCAGTATGGTCTTGGGTGGCATAACTGAGATGACTTTCATCCTCCAGGGGGCTAGCTGGAAAATATGCTTGAAACAGTGGCAAGTGCTTGTATTGTGCTTGCTAATATCCTCTTAACCAAGTCAGGCAGAATGCTTTTCCCAGGGTAATAGGGCCCTGCAAAGGTACATGCATGGTCAAGGGTGTGGGTATCAAGAGGTGTGTCTATTTATAATTGATTAATGCATCAATATACCATAAAGGCTAACCTCCAGCAGATATTTGGGCTTCACAATCAAGCTAAATCTGATTTAAAGATCCTTATAGAAAGATCTTTATGGAAATGTTCAGAGAGAGATGAAGAGGGAAGAGGGAGATTCACGACTTGGGAGGGCCTCAGCTACCACTCCTACTTGGGTTCTATTTTCTCTAGTTAGGAAGAGTTTCTTCACACTGGACAGGAAAGGGTAGCACAAATATGAATAAGAGACAATTCAGGGCCAAAGTAGATGGGGAGGCAGATAGCTCCTTATAGAGTCCAAGTTTGCCATCCCATGGGGATTCCATCCCAGGCCACTGGAAGACTTAGCCACAGAGCTGCTGACTGTGATTGCAATGCATCCAATGATAGAGGCTTCCAAAGACAGCAGTTGGTTTCAAATGGTTGGCCCTTGACATTTGAAAGGAATACTTCCCCAAGACATCTGCAAATTTCTCAATTGACAAGTACACTGGACTATACCATACCTTCCTGAAATGCAGCTAGAATAACTAAAAGTGCAGAATATTAATGGTTTTATACACACAGTGCTAAAGTAATTTCTGAAGTGATTAAAATGAATTTCTCTCAAATCATGGTTGTCCCTAGCATCACACACTTCTTACTTACATGCTCTCATAATAGTATTTATGTATTCAACATAGTAATAATGAAAGCTAATGCTTATTTATTTGCTTTTTTGTGTCAGGCGTTGTGCAAAGTCATTTATGTGCATGGTTGCATTTTATGGTCACAGCAGTCTCAGGACATGGGTGTTGTTATCACCATTGTATAGATGAGAAAACAGAAACAAGCTCAGAGAACTGGGCCCGAAGCTTGCACCCGGGTCTGCCTGATGACCGCCTGCACTCTTGATCCCCTCACATTGGCCACCTCCGGAAAAAGATGAGTTGTGTTAAGGTGAGAAAGAAGGAGAATTCCAACCCCCAAATCCAGCAGGGCAGGTAGAAGATTGGGAAAGGCTGGCTTGCCAGCAATTGCTTGAATGAATATCTTAGAGCTTCTGTTGACCACACATTCAACAGGAATTGACAGAGAGAGGGTGCTGCCGAGAACACACAGTGAGTCTCAGTTCTTTTGCGGGATGTATGTGGTTCTGCCCACAGGCTGTGCCATTCAGGGCACCTGGTTTTATTCTGCAGTGCTTATTAGATTGATTGATTGATTGATTAACTGTACCTGCAGCTTTTGTTTTCTGGTGGCACATTTTAAGGTCACTGACACTTTGGAGAGTGTCCACTGTGGGAGAATTCCCACAACGTGAGGAAAGGTTGCAAATGGAGTGTGTGTCACCTATGACTAAGAGGACTCAGGGGTGATCGGGATAACTTTCTTCAGGCACTTGAGGGGATTCCATGGGGAAAATGGCACAGTCTTACTTAATACTGGACCTGGAAGTCATGAGTAACAGTTATACTATCTGTTGCAATTTGGGAAATGAACTGATTTGGGTTGTGGTAAGCTCTATGACTCTGGAGGAGCACAGAAAGAAATGCCTCATCGAGGGCTGCTGCCCTGAGCAGTTCCTATTCCCCGTGTTGACTTCCAAAATGATTATTTCAGTACTTATGTCCAGAAGTACTTCTTGTGTGCTCAGCCATTATGATATGATAGGTATGGTTAGGAAATTGGTACTTCTGCTTATGAAATGACGAATGAAAATAGCACTTTAAAGGAGGAATGTTTATTCCCCAACTCCTGATGTTTCCTTTCATTTGTGTGACACCCCTGGGCTCTTTCTGCTCCTTTGCTCCCTCCATACCTTTGAGGGGTCAGAGAGGAAAGACTTGTGTGCCATATGATTTAAGAATAATAAATTTGATTTTCTCAGCTCAGGAGATCCCCCTTATTTCTTTGGGGAATTAGCTGCCCATAAAAAGTGTGATTTCTCCGTTCTTTTCTGAGCACAGAACACCCTGTTCATGACCTCATGTCAGGAGGCTGCCTCAGTTCAATGTTGCCATTACCATGTGGATAAATCTGTCAGATCTTGAGGTTTAGTACTTAGAATCATGCTTGCTTTCACCTTAAGCGACATCTTCCAATTTAGGCTTGCTTGGGAATAAAGGGGCTCTTCTGGCTTCCCTCTGTCGTCCCCTCATCTTATGTCTCAATTTGTTCAGCACTCAGGAAAAGAAGAGGGTGCTACTGAGTAGCCCCTGGAAAACCCGACCAATATGAGATGGACTATAAGACATTGAATTTCCATGTGTTAGATGTTTCTTCTCTAGGTCTCAGTGTATTACAGTATCTCCTCTAAGTGTGCCAGCAACACCTCTGTTATTACCTCTCCCAGTTTACGGATGAGAAAACTGAGGCCCCATCAATTTAGGAAGTACGAAAGCACATTTCAGCCCGTGTCTGTGTGAGCCCCAAGTCAAAGCTCACAGTTAAGAGAAAGGTTTTGAGCTATGGATATTGGCAGTCAGAGAAGGGCATGACTACCAGGGATGCTCAGGAGGTAAGAACTGTGCTGGCCACTAGGTGGTCAAAGCAGCTAATGGAGGATGAGACAGGAGTGTGGGCATTCCAAGGATATAATCAAGGAGCAGGATTCCCTCCCAGGGGCGACAGCAGCAGGAATGCCGTTATTATTGTCATGGTCACCTTCTTCCTCCTCATTGTAAAGCCATTGTCTATCAACCTTTTACTCTATAGCACACTGCTTCAAGCACGTTACCTGTTACCATGTCCAGTTTTTAATGACTTTGCTGAGGTGTAATTGTCACTCAGTAAACTGAGTGTATTTAAAGTGCATAATTTGATAAGTTTTGACATTAGTACACCCATGAAATCATCACCACAGTTAAGATAATGAACATACCCATGATCCCAAACGGTTTCTGCACATTCCTTTCTAATCTTTCCCTCATTCCTTTCTTCCCTACCCTCCAGTGCTGCCCCCAGGCAAGCCACAGAGACGCTTTCTGTCACTAAACTGGCATTTTCTAGAATGTTATATGAATGAAATAAAACAGTATGTAGTTTTATTTTGTTTTGTTGCTTGGCTTCTTTCACTTATTATGTTGAGATCCATCCATGCTGTGATGTATATCAACAGTTTAATCCTTTTTGTTGCTGAGTAGTATTCCATTATATGAATATAACACAATTCGTTTATCCCTTCACATATTGGTGGGTTTTTGGCTTGTCTCCAGTATTTGACTATTACACATAAGCCTGCTGTGGACACCTGTGTACAACTCTTTGTGTCCACACATGCTCTCATTCCATAGCCCATGTTTAATCCTCACAACAAATGAATGACATAGTACTGTTACAACCCGCATTTTGCAGATGAGGAAGCTAAGGTCCACCAAGGTCAACGACCTTGCCCAAGGCCAGGGGCTAATTGGCAGCAGGGCTAGCATCTGAGGGTAGATCTGTCTGACAACCCCACGCTCAGAGTCCCCATGCAATGCTGTACCCATAGCTGAGAGAAATGCCTTCACTTAGAAAAACAAAGACGTTTATTTTTTGGCTATAAGAATGCATTTCTCAGCCTATCTCCATTCCCTGTTGAGGTTATCCAGATTGGCCGCTGCATCCAGACTCTCAGAGGGCAAGATGAGCATTCCTACTGAGTTTTTTAGTTTACCTATTAACAAGAGATAAGAAAATCCTACCAGAGGCCAGAGCCTTTTCCTGTCAAGAATATGGGATTGTATCTTCATTTATTTATTTATTTTTTAAAGATTTTATTTATTTATTTGGCAGAGAGATACAGAGAGAGAACAAGTAGGCAGAGAGGCAGGCAGAGGGAGAGGGAGAAGCAGGCTCCCCGCCGAGCAGGGAGCCTGATGCGGGGCTCGATCCCAGGACCCTGGGATCATGACCTGAGCCGAAGGCAGCCGCTTAACCAACTGAGCCACCCAGGCACCCCTGTATCTTCATTTATGGAGTAACTTTTGGACCCTCAAAATGAGAGTTAAAAAAAAGAAAGCAGATAAGAGAAACAAAGAGAGTGCAAACATTTTTGTGCATGTTCACAATCAGAGAGCTAGGAATTTTGTGGATGAAATTAATTCATAAAGAGAGCTCAGCTACAGAATTACGGTTAGAAGTCTTCAGAGGTTCGGTTATTGCTGCTCTCCTGGGCTTCCAAGCAGGTATTTTGAAGAAGCCCTGCCCACATTTCCCCATGTAAATCTGGTCTAAGCCTTTTTCCTGCGCCCTTCCCTCGTTCTGATTCTCCAGCTGATTGATTCATTCATGTGTTGAGCAGCTACTCTGTGCAAGGTGGCAGTGTGAGAGGAAAGGGTCCACATGGTGCCCACAGCAAGGAACTTACGGGCCCGTGGGGGAGGAGCGACAGGAAGTAGACACTTTGCAGCACAGGGTGACAATTGCTGCTGACAGAAGGGTACCTGAAGGACACTGTGGAAGCACTGAGCAGAGACACACTGGGAGGACCAGGGAAGGCTTCCCAGAGGAAAGGCCATTGAATTATTTAATATTTTTATTTTGTTCATGTTTTTCAAAATACACGTGCTTATTATTACAAATGATGTAGCCAATGGGCTGGTAAATACTTGACAAGCAGTTCTCTGGGAAAAATATATGTACATACATACATACACTTATTATAAGTGCTATGATATAAAGAATATGTAGCATACCTTTTACAAAGAACAGTATAATATAGAATTTTCTTTACTATAAATTCCAGGTATATGGCCAGTTGATTTTTCACGGAACGCTTTCATTGATTTTTGCCACACTCTTGTATCCTTAGCCAACCTATGGTTGGTAGTTAACAAACAAATACACTTCTGACATGTGTGCTGGTTAATATTTTCATTTATGTTAACAAAGAAGTAAGGTAATGTTATAATTTTATAGAGTACAAAAATGAAACAATGAAAACATGTCAGAACTTCACTCCTTCATCAGTGATGTTAGGCGTATGTTGCTAAATTGGATAATAATTTTTGATAACTTGAAGAATATTTTCTCAGTATTTTGTGCTATTCATAAACAGCTGCAGACCTGTCCACTTTTCAGTTTATTTGCATTATTAACATTTTCTTCATCATTTTCTTAAATCTGGACAAGTAGTGGAACCGTAAGTCAAGCCTTGGCTTGTACTGTTTGCCAATTTCTGTGGTGCAAATACTCCCACCATGGCTGATTTCAAACTAACAATGTGATGTCACTGAACACGGTGTTGGCAAGAGATCACGGTGTTGGCAAGAGATGTGCAATTGTATTCTACCATGTATATACTATAGGTGTAAACAGCTTCAGGAGTATACATAATAGTAAAAATAAAATAAGGAGTGATGAACATTGTCTATTTATTACCTTCTAAAATATAATTTATTTCACTCTAAGTTTATATAATTTAATTTTTAATAATGGCTAGGCTTAACAACCATCTTGCAAAACTCCTGAATATTTAACAATTCGGTAGGGACACACTAACAGGCATATCCATAAAGTGTAATCGTCCCCCTCCCTCCAACCAGTATTTCCTTCCCTTTGTCCTCCTATCCTATCCCACTTGAGGTGTGTGCTGGTTTCCACAGCCTTCTCTTTACACCAACAAAAACACATGCAAGCACATGAATGACATACACAAGACATCTATACACACACATAACACATAGGGCTTATTTAAAAATGTCTTGTTTATTAAAGTATGACATTATAACATGCATGCTACCTTGCATCCTGCACTCTACAATAGTTCTAATATCAACAGTTGTACTAAATACCATCTTCATTTATTTGGTTGCATAGTATAATATAATATTTCAAAGTGTGAATATACTATAATGTAATATGTATCTCTTACTGATGGGCACTTACTATTTTCAGTACTTTCTTCTTCTTTGAAGAATGCTATAATAAATGTCCTTGAACATTTTTCTTTAGATACTGAAGATTTTATTTTTGTAGGGAAGAATCATAGGAATAGGGTTTCTGGGTTGAAGGGTGTGTATTTTTAATTTTAATAGATATATCCAGATGGCTTTCCAGAAAAACTTCAAATTTCTACTGGCAATAAGTGAGAGAACTTTTCCATCATACCCACAAGCAATAAGTCTTAACTCTCTTTCTAATTTTTGCCTTGGGACACACTGTAAAGGAAAAAGTTACTCTAATTTGCATTTCTCTATCAGTGACCTTGAATATTTTTTGTATGTTTATTGGCAATTTAGTTGTGCTCTTCAGTGAATTGCCTATTCATATCCTTTGTTAATTTTTCCTGTGGGATTGTTTCTGTTTGTCAATTTTTAAGAGCTCTTTGTATAACATGGATATTAACCTTTATGTCATCTGTATTGAAAATATTTTTTCAGGTTCTCCGTTAACTTGTAAACTGTTACCTTTAGTTTTGTTTAGTCTATGGTTTGTAGTTACATAGTATATGCTTTGTAGCTAATTTTCATATAGAATAAACACATCCACTGTATGTTTCCTTTAAAACATAGGGTTCCTCTTTTGCATATGAAGTTCTACCCCTAGGCTATAAGTATACATAGTCTTGCAATTTTTTATTTTATTTTTAGGAACATAGGGTTCTTCTTTTGGATATGAAGTTGTACCCCTAGGCTATAAATATACATATTCTTTCTTTCTTGCTTGCTTGCTCTTTTTTTAGGGTTAGAGGGAGAGGGAGACAGAGAATCTTAAGCTGACTCCACACCCAGTGCAGAACCCGATGTGGGGCTCAATCTCACAACCCCCAGATTATGACTTGAGCCAAAATCAAGAGTTGGAGCCTTAACCGACTGAACCACTCAGGCACCCCGCAGTTTTTTCTTCTTTTGTATAACATTTTATATCTATACCTTTCTTTAATCCATCTAAATTTATTTTTTACATAGTATCAGATAATAGCCCAACTCCTCATTCTTTTAATTCAGTAGCCATTCATACAAGGCCATTTACTAAAGAAACCATCCTTTTCTCATTGGCAGGAGATACCTCTTTTGCCATATTTTAAAATCTTATATTTACTGGGATCTATTTCTAGATCTTCTATTCTTTCCTCCTGATTAACGTTCCTATTCTTATGCTAATTTTGTACTGGTTTGTTTAGAGTGGCTTTGTAGTATATTTTGGTGTCTGGTAAGGCAAATCTCCCATTGTTAGTTTTTATATGCGTGTATATAAACTTTAGTATTCTTGGGCATTTTTTCATTTATATGAACTGAATATTTTACCTTCAGGGAAAAGGAAAGAAAAATGCTATTCATATTTTAATAGGAGTATCATTAAATTTTATATATTTATATGTATAATTTTGACACTTTTATGATATTAGATCTCCCTAATGACGAACCTAGTTTCTCTTTCCATTTGTTCAAAATCTGTTTTATGTCATCTAATAAGATTTTTACAGTTTAATTCATATAGGTCCTATGGCTTTCTTGTTAAACTTTTTTTTCACTGTTGTAAATTTTTTTTTTACTATTTCCAATTTTAGGTACTTATTGCTAGCATGTAGAGAATGTATTTTCCCCTCAAATTCTTCTTATATCTTTGAAACTTATTTAATACTCTTATTATATAATTTAAAAGATTGGCATATGTAGTAATTCTAGATATACAATCAAACCATCAGCCAAAAAAAGGAGAGTTTTACCTCTTCTTCTCTGGTTTTAGCTCTATTATTTAATATTCTTACCTTACTGCGTTGGCTACACCCACTTAGATCATGCTGACTAATTTACTAGTGATGGTTGGCATTTCTATCCAGTTTCTGATTTTTATGGAAAAATTTTCTTTTAAAATTTGTCACTAATTTCTGTTAAAAAGTATTCATCATATTTAAATGTTTCCTTTTTATTTTGATTTTACTTAGAATGTGTGTTAGGAATGGCTGCAAAAGTATATCGAATGCCTTTTTGGCCTGTGTTCATATGATTATAGAGTTTTCTCCTATTATTGTTGATGTAATGCATTGTGGGAACAAATTTTTTATTCTATGAATTGAGTGTCTAAGTTATGAAGAGGAGTCCCCTTGGTGAGAAGGAGAAGAGCATATCAGACAAAGTCAGGGGTGAGGAACTCTTAATTAAGGGAAAGCAAGGAAGTTAGGGTTAAAGCAAGATATAAAACAAAGCTCCCCAGGATCTGAGAGGCAGGCCACCTGCCCTGCATAGTAAGCACATGAGGACATTTTCAAGCTGTAAAGGCTGAAATTTCCCAGGACCCAAGGTGGCCATTGCATGTGCCAGGATAGTGGTCACTGGGAATGTTTTCTGCTGGAGGCAGAGCAAGATGCCACAAGTCCAGAACTGGATAAGAGATCATTAGTAATGGAGAAGCAGGAAATGCTCCGATGATAGGTTTGAACAAAACATTCAGGTATCAAATCAGAAAAATATAAGCCCGTGGGTAGAGAAAGTATACAGTTCTTTGGCTACTAAGGACAGAAGAATATGCCTCATGCTAGTGTCAGGGAGATGGGTTAGAAACCACAGATCTAATCAGATAAAAGAGAAGTTGTTTCTTATGGTTGAACCTTTTCAACAATGCAGTCTTTGTGGGCAGACGCTGCCTTTTAACTATTTTCAGCGCTCAACGTAGAACATCCTACACAGAAGGTGCTGAGTGAATGCTTGATGAAGGTAGGTGAACACAGCTTGGATAATAGGGAGAAGGAAATGAACCAGAAAGAGAAGACCACTGATCCTAAAATGTTAGAGTTTTAAGAAACTTTGGAAACTTATTCCTTCATTCATTTACTTAATATTTCATATTTATTTGACACCCACCATGCACCAGCAGCTAGGCACTAGAAATACAATGATAAATATGACATGGAGGTCCCTGCCTTCATGAGTCGTACTTTTTAGTTGAGAGTGAGATAGGTAATTACTTAAGTAAGCAAATTAGACAATTATAGGCTGTGAGAAGTGCTCTAAAGCAGTGCTTCTCAAAATTTCATGTCCATATGGGTGGCCTGGGGAACCCTGTTAAAATGCAAATCTGACTCAGCAGGTTGGGGTGAAGCCAAGATTCTGTATTTCTAAAAAGTTCCCAGGTGATGCTGTTGCTCCTAATCTGGGGGCACCACACTTTTGAGAATTGGCAAGATTAGGCAGATACAGATAGTGACAAGTGAGGGGGGACATTTTATAGATTCAGTGGTCAGCAGAGGTCTCTCTGGAGGGATGCTTTTGAATGGAGTTCTGAAGGAGCCATTGGATACTCAGGCTGGGCCAGAAATCAGTATTGCAAACTCCCAGAGTTTTGGGTGTGACTGGTGTAACCCACTGTTATCCTCAACTGAGGGCCTGAAAACATGAGTGATTGAGTATAGTGATGTCAAGAGAAGATGGGCTTGTTCAGGAAGTGATGTACTCATGTACTCAGGGCCAGGGGGAGATGTGAGTGGAGTGCCTGGAAGGCAAGCTGGAGGTAATAATGCTCACCAGACAGAGAAGGACAAGGAATACAAAGCTGTATCTCAGTCAGACTCAGATGTAGAGGGATTCTGATGAGAGTGAAATTCTCATTAGCTACTTAAAAATATTACACACAAACACAGAGCCTACAATGTGTCCACTAGAAGGCCCTCAAGGAATTGGAGACACTGGGAGTCCTGAGGATGGGCGAGCCCTGTTCGAGATGATGCTGGCAAGGTTGGCAGGGACCAGTCCATGAAGAGCCCCAGCAGCCCCTTGAAAACTCTATTTATAATGCTGGTTGGTGTTAGGGGGTGCCTGGCTGGCTCAGTCAGTAAAGCATGTGACTCTTGATCTCAGGATCATGAGTTTGAGCCCCATGTTGGGTGTAGAGTTTACTTAAAAAAATAAAATATAAATGCTGGTGTTGGTAGTGGGGCTGGTGTCCACTTACCAGCTGCCTCTGTTGTCCCCAGATCTTAAAGCCTGCAACTAGCTGCCCTTTGGGAAATACGGCCCAAATCATTGGACATGCCAATCCTGGTAGCCTGGGTAGAATGGAAACCCTGTAGGAAGCAGACTTGGCTCTGGGCCTTGATTCCTTGGGTGATGTGGAAATGATTTTCTTTGTGGGGGTGGGCTGGGGGCAGAGTCATCCAGTTAGCTGTAACTGAGATGCATACATATGCCAGCATCATTGTTGGCATAGTTTGAGGGGCTACAGGGCAGGGGTGAGCCAGCCCCTCTGTGATTTCTCCAGCTTTGCCATTCCAGCTCTTCCTGCCTGTCCCTGAGGGCCCTGCCCACAAGTGAGCCCTGCTTCCAGTTCCTTCCTTCTTATGCAAAAGAGCCAAATGTACTGCTGTCTTTACACAATCCCTTCTTGAATGCCACAATGAGGGAGGCTCTGTTACCAGTGCTCACTCTACACAGAGCTGAATTTTGCTCAATAATAAGGGCATTCAACCTTCATTAAGTATGTATCATGTACCAGGTGCAATGCAGTAAACTTTTCATCAGGAATTAGCTCTTTTAGTCTTCCCAGAAATGCTATGAAATAGAAAAAGGGGAAGAAAATGGGAGAGTCAAAATAAACATGTGTATAGCTTTAGTCAACAACAAAATTGTTCATTCATTGTTCAGAGTTCATTCAACAAATATATATGGAGCTCCTGCCATGTGCCAGGTAAAGTTGACAACACTGGGGAGATATCAGACAAAAAGCCCCGTTGTCATTGGGCTTACATTCTAGTTAGGAGAAAGAGATTATAAATCAAAGAAAGAAGCTATTTCAGAGGGTGATAAGTGCTAACAAAGGCAAAGCAGGGAGAGGGAGAGTCAGGAAGGAGGGTTTGCAGTTGGCACAGACACACAAAGCCCCTATGAGACTGAGGCCATTGAGCCAAGGTTGACAGTAGGTGGTGGTGGGCAAAGGAGCAGAGTGTGGCTGGGTGGAGCAAGGGAGGGAGATGGGGTTGAAGTTGGAGGGGTGGGGACAGCCTTGGAAGCCCAGGGGAGGAGAGGCTTTGGCTTTTACTCTGAGCACTGTGAAAGCCACGGAGGGTTTTGAGCAGAGGGGTGATGGTACTGGCATCAGTATTTTAAATGCATGCCATGACTGCCCTCTCAGGATGAACATCTTAAAGGAACAGGGTCGAGAATAGACCTGGGAAACTCCTAACTTCCACTCTCCTCCACCCTCTTATGTGCTCAAGCTCCATCTGCTAAGATTCTCTGGAGCTCGAGAGAGCGAGCAAGTTCATAAATAAAAACCGGCAGCAGACCAGGATCGGTGGGGGCCGTACTCCTCCTCTCCCGGCATGGGCTTCCTTCAGGCTCCCAGTGCCTGCACACCTGGGGTGGGTTGATAATGCTCTTGATTATCTTTGTTCTCCCAGCCTCCTTCGAGTTTGGAGAGTTTTCTATTTGCATACTTTCCCTGAGCTTTTTATGATTATCTCCCCATCTTTACAGTTTGTGCCATTATTTAAATGAGTGTGAGGTAGATGCGAAAATGCCAGCTGGATAAGCATGCTGAATCAGTGCCGTGGGGAAGGTAGTGAAGGGCCACGGGCCCGCCAGTCTGCAACCAGGGTCTACACCCGTCCCTGCATCCCTGCACAGATCCCTGCGGCCCCTGTGCAAGCCCTGCATCTTCAAACTTACGGATCTATGGGAACTTTGATGGGAACATTGAACCAAGGAGCACAACTGTCCATGTGACCTCTGACTGGGAATTAATTTGTGGATGTACTGATTTTTTTCTCCATTGGCTTAAAAAAGACTCTGTGAAATAGCTGGGTTTCATTCTCCTCTCTCACTTCCAAATTTGGCCTGTCAGAGTTGTTTGTTTGTTTTGTTTTAAATGCACATAGATGATGTATTCATCAAATGCCTGGCATTGTATTGGGTACTTTGTCACCGTGTCCAGTCCTCACAACAACTCTGGAGATAGGAATTATTGTTTCTCTGTATCAGAAAAAGGAAACTCAGCTGCAGCAAAGTGAAGACAATCCCATTGCCAAAATTTACAAAGCAAGTAAGTGGAGAAGGTAAGGTTCAAGCTGTGGTCTGGCCTGTACCCAAGTCCATTGCCTTTTCTGTATCTCCTCCTTTGGGGGAATTGGGGTAGACAAGTTTGGGCACGTACAGGAGGGAGTCGAGGCTGTACCTTGATTTTCCCAACTTGGTAGGCAATGCAAGCAAGGCCAGAAGAGGGAGGGCCTTGCCCAGTTGTCCACCGCCACCACCTCTGCCTTGGTGGGTGACAGCCTTATGAAGTTTCTGCAGGAAGGCAGGGACAGTGTTATGCCAAATGAAAAAGTCAGGATCACAAAGATCTCAATGGACTGGAAAGAGTAGTTGAATCTAGCACAGTGATATTTATTTATTTTTTTTTTCTTTAAATTTTTATTGTTATGTTAATTACCATACATTACATCATTAGTTTTTGATGTAGTGTTCCATGATTCATTGTTTGTGCATAACACCCAGTGCTCCGCGCAGAATGTAGCACAGTGATATTTAAATTTAGTAAATGTAAGATGGCCCTGGGGTACAATAAAATGTCAGGTGCAATGCTTGCCTCAGGATGATACTCATATGGGCAGATAGAAACAAAACTAAGTAAACAAGAATAAGTAGTAAGTCACCAGTGTTGATGCATACTGGGATGGGGTGGAGACAAGTGATGAGATGGTGTCAAATAGAGAAGGATCATTTAGTTAATCCTGAGGACTTTTGTAACCGTGAAGCTCAGTGCATGTTAGTGCCTTCAAAGGCAGGTCTTCAAAAGAGGGGATAGAGGGCTTCGCAGTTTGCCTAATAGTTTGAGAAGGAGTTACTCATTCTTTCATTTAATGCATATTTATTATGCACTAAATGGCAGGGATAGTTCTAAGCACTGGTGATAGACTGCTCTCTTGGAATTTATATTCTAATGTGAGATAGAGACAATCCGTAAACACTCAAGCAAATGTACATTTGATATTGAGAGATAAGTACTATGAAGAAATATTAAATAAGTTAAGGAGGTAGAAGGTGATGGGGGCTCTTTTAGGGAGTATGGAATAGGGGAGAGCTCTGTGGAAACATAACACTTGAGTAGACACCCGAATGAAGAGATGGAACCACTGTGAGAATATATGGAGAATAATATCTTGGCAGTAAGTGCAAAGGCCCTGGGGCATGAAATGAGATAGGGGCATTCTGGGTCTAGGCACTCAAGTGAAGTGAGCAAGACAAATAAAGTTGGTGAATGAGTCTGGGGAGCAGGCAGGATGGATCCTGTGAGACCAGGGGGCCCGGAGGAAGCTTGGGTTTTATCATAATTGAGAGGGGAAGACATTGGAAGACTTTTGAGTGGGACAGTGTCATGGTCCATTTGGAGCTTTAAAAAGCTTGCACTGCTGCTGTATGGAGCATGTATTCTAGGGACGAGGAGACCAGTTGTCAGGAGGTAGTGGAGAGAGGGGCTTGGACTAAGGGGTGTATTGACAGCAGCAACCCTAAAGTCCCATCCTGTGTCTCATGTGCCCAGGCAAGGCCTCACTAGGCACCCAAGCTGCTGTGTTGGGATCTTTAGGGCTCTGGGCACTAAATGTCACTTCAAGAACAACTTTTGTGGCCCAGAGAGATTTTGGCCCAGGCTCTTGGCTGCAGCGACATGTTCGTTGTCAGCCTGTGTGGTGCTGATTATTTATAGCATTGCTCACCTCACACATAGTTGTAGAATTAGACAGAGTCAAAGCAGGCTCCCCCAGGGAGCCCATGGGGTCTAAAGTTCAAGTCTGCGTGCTTTTTGCTTAGTTGCCATTCCTTTTGCTCTGCCACTGGTATCATAGGGCTCTCCAACCCCCAAACTCAGAATGAAGATACCTCAGGTGTGTCCAGGAGTCCCTGAAGGGTGTCCCACATGGCACCCCACATGCATGGTATCACGTTGCTCTGCCAGGCGCTTGGCATCCTTGTCACACCCTGGCCACATAATGAGAGCCTGTTTTCTTCTGATGAAAAATAGATTCTGCCCTGGAGGCTGCTTCTGTCCCAGGGCAAAGGGCAAGAACTTCCCCTTCTCTGCACAGCCCCCAAGTTCCTGCTGATCCAGCCGCCGTTCCCCATTCAGCGTTGGGAGATGGCTCTTCCCTCTGACCCTCTGCTTCTTTCTTTTTACTTCTGTCTTGTGCAGCTCAGCAGATTGCTGGGTCCCAGGAGGAGGTGGGCATTATGCCATGCCTTTCTCAGTCTCCCCTGACTCTCCACCGGGTGCATCCCTCCTTCATTCAGGTGGCTAACAGCCCTCCTCATGTCAGTTCATGAGAAGTGATGCCTGGGGACTGCTTGGAATGCCCAGCCTTCCTGTGTAATTTTCATTTAGTTTTACCTAAACCCCCCCAGCTTGGTATCTCTCTTTGGACCCATTCATTTGGAGTTAAACTCAGACCATTCGGTATTATTGATTATGTTTTTATAAGTCCCTGACTAGACTACAAACGCCTCAAGGGCAGGATCTGTGTCTTATCCATCTTTGTACCCCCCAGAGAGCTTAGCACGGTGACTTGTTTATGGTGGGTGTTCGATAAGTATATGCTGATTGACTGGCTACTATGCCAGTCCCAGTAGCTGAAGGGCTTACGTGAGGGTCTGCGCAGGGACTGAGTATTTGTCTCTCTGCCTATTCAGTTGTGACAATAGATCAAGTCAACACTTCAATTATCCTTCACTTTCATTCCCAAACTCTCTTCTCTGTTCATTCTGTTGAAAATGCCTGGTGACAGAGAGTGAGATGCTGCCAGAGGCAGAAGACTTTCTGAGCCTTAGGAAAGCTGTGTAGCAGGAAGGACATATTTCAGTGGAGTTATTTCCACCAAGGCTAATATTGTGCTTCAATACTTCAGGCTCTAGTGAGCTCATCAACAATGTTTGCCTTTAATTTTACCATTGGTATCCAGTCATATGTTACTTGCGCTGTTTCTGTCTAGCTCCATTTTATCAAAGGGATCTTAGGGCTTTCGTTGTCTTTGAAAAGTTGCTTAAGATAGACATGCATGGATATCCATTACATTTAATGATCTCCTTCATCACGTTCCCTCAATCATCTGTTAAACGATAAATTGCTTCATATACTTATTAAAAATTGGAATTTTTGTGATTGAGAGGGAATGAGGTTGCATATTGGTTTGAAGTGTGGGGAACATTTTGCCTCATTTCCCCCTGGGAACATCCTTGGCCTTTCCCCAAAAGAGCACATGGCCAAGGCCCAGGGATCCCATGGGGGCTATAGCTTGCAGGAGAGGGGAACTTCTGTCTGATCAGAAAGGATTCCATATGGCTTTGTGAAAGGCTTTCAACTCTGGAATGTGCACCACCTAGAGGATAGACTCTGGTGCCCCACCCATGCTTGACTAATTAAATAAAAATCTCTTTGTTGGGGCTTGGAATTGCTATAGTTTTTTATTTTTAAGATTTATTTATTTTATTTTAGAGAGAGAGAGAGCACGAGTAGGGAGAGGGCCAGAGGGAGAGGGAGAGAAGCAGACTCCCTGCTGAGCATGGAGACAGATGCGGGCTGATCCCATGACCCTGAGATCGTGACCTGAATTGAAATCAGGGTTCAGACGCTTAACCCACTGAGCCACACAGATGCCCCTGGCATTGCTATAGTTTTAAAAGCTCCTCAGGTGAGTCCAAAGTGCACCCAGAAGGGAAAACAACTGACCTCAACCAGTCCTGCTCAACCACGGGCAGTTTTGCCCCCAGCAGACATTTGGCAATGTCTGGAGGCATTTTTTTTTTAACCCAACAGAATTTTTTCTCTTTTCTTTTCTTTTCTTTTCTTTTCTTTTCTTTTCTTTTCTTTTCTTTTCTCTTTTCTTTTCTTCTTCTTCCTTTTTTTTTTTTAAGATTTTACTTCTTTATTTTACAGAGAGAGTGAGGGGGTGGGGTGGGGGAAGGGGAAGAGGGAGACAGAGAGAGAGAATCCTTAAGCAGACTCGCTGCTCAGCATGGAGTGAGACTCGGGGCTCAATCTCACGACCCTGAGATCATGACCTTAGCTGAAATTAAGAGTCAGATGCTTAACTGACTGGGCCACCCATGTGCCCCATCTGGAGGCATTTTTGATTGATATTTTGATTGTTAGGGGATCTTCTACAGGCATCTAGTGGGTTGAGGCCAAGAATGCTGTTAAATACCCTATAATGCCTAGAACATCCCCGCCATGAAGAACAATTCAGAGCAAAATGTCAACAGTGCTGAGGTTGATACAGCCTTCCCCAGAGCATTAGAAAAACAAATCCAAGGGCTCCTGGGTGCTCAGTTGGTTAAGCATCTGCCTAACCCAGGGTCCTGGGATCTAGCCCCATGTGGGGCTCTCTGCTCAGCGGGGAGTCTGCTTCTGCCCTTACCCTCGCCTTGTGCTCTCTCTCTCAAATAAATAAAATCTTAAAAAAAAAAAAGAAAAACAAATCCACACAAACAGTTATTTGAATGTAGATATTTTTGTAATTATGTGATCTCACATTTATCTAATGTATTATGGTTCCCCAAGCAGTTTTACACACTGAATTTGATCTTCACCAGGACCCTACAAGGGAAATGTTACTGTCATCTTGATTTTACAGATCAGGAAGCTGAGGCTGGGGACAGTGAATGACTTTCCCAAGACCACAGGGTCTTTAATTCCTCAGTTAAGCCTCTTTTCACTAGCAGAAATGTCAAATGTGTGCACAGACATCTTCCTAGCCCCATGTCCTCCTCAAAGCAAATATCGTCACTAACCAGTCATCATTCCCAGTGAGCCCAAATGCAGCCTCAGAATCCTTCTCAACACAGCATTCCAGGCAGCCCCAACTGACCTGGGTTGGCTTGCGAGATAAAGCTTATTTGTCACCTACTCTCTCCAACCCAAACACTGTACCTCTCCCTCAATTAAGATGGTCTTGTCGAATGAGACATGAAGGAGAGTACTTGAGAGTAGGAGGGTCCTTGAATGCCTGCAGGTGTTCAGACAATCTGGGAACTTGCAACGTTAGCAATATGCGCTCTTGCCTGAGCCTATGAAGGAACGACAGTCTCCCTAACCCTTAGATTTCTTTATAACTTTATTAGTGTGCTTGGCTCTCACCATATGCCACTAATTGTTATACAAAGGAAGTGTGCATGGTTGTATTCTGTTTGGTACAAACTAAATATTTTACCTTCTTCTTGAGTTCACTGGGATCTGCCTCTCAAGCCTGAAACATGAGTTAATTATGAGAATGTGTTGAACTATGATTCACAAAGCAGGCATGATAGGAGTTGGTGTGCACTCATTTTGCAGAGTGAAGAAGCTAGAGCAGCCCCTGCTTAAGCTTCAGGCATAATGAATTGTGGCATGCACAATTAAATGCCTAATGCCTATGAAAGAGCTGCAGTGGGAGGGATGCAAGCGGAGAGAGAAAAGCAAGCACAATTAGAGATTGACTTCTCCATCTCTCAGGGAGGCAGGTGATGGAGAAGGTGCAGGCTGCTCAGTGCACCATTTTGCCTTATCACTGGGAAACAGAAGTGCAAAACAGGGCCCTGAACAACTGCTCATCGAGGTGTGTGCCACCAGTTTCAAAAAGTTGTATAAATCTTTTGAATGAACAGAGCTCTAGGCTCTGGCTGGAGGGTGGCTGTGTCACCCACAGGTATCTGTGGCTTCAGTCTCCAACATCAAACATGGAGACCTCATCATACAATTCAGGTGAAGGGATGGGTTTGACCTGACTGGTCTCATTTTGTCTTAGGCCCTCACCATGGGGCTTCCTGGCACATGGGTCCCAAGGCATTCCAGTGTGAGGCTGCACAATTGTTCTGCTGCTATGTGCTTCCATCATGGGAAGGAGGAGGGTTCAGGGCATTGTCTCCTGTTGGGTATGCTGCAGCCACAGTGCCCAGGCAGTATTCAGGTGGCTCTCGGTAACAGGACAACTCACAACTTCCTCATCTTTCACCAGGAACGTGGCAACAGACTTTCCATGAATGGCACCTGCTGTTGCCCTAGAGTTCTGGTGCCCACGCTGGCTGCTCCTTGGAACCATATGGGGAGTGGATTCCATCTTCCTCTGCTGGGCTGGAATCTCCCAAGGGCAAGGACTTCTGTCTGTTTTGTTTACAGCTCCATCTGCAGATTCTCTATCAGTGCCTGACACTCCATGAATGACATATCACTTACCACATGTCAGACCTTGCCATGACTTTTCAAAGTCATCCCCTACTGTCATGGTTAAGTAGTCCCTCTATAGTGTCGTTGTTCTTATTTTTAAGGATGAGAAGACTGAGGCTGTGAGATAATTAATCTGCAGAATGTTACACATCTAGTAGGTTGCAGAGCTGAGACTTGTACCAAGTCAGGCTCATAGCAAAGCCCAATCTCTTGATTCTGGTGCTTCCGCCCTTATGAGGAGCAGATGAGGGAGTTTGAATGAGCCTGTGCCTTTCTCTGTTATGGTAGACCAGTCATTTTAACTTTAGCAAGCTGAATGGTTAGGAAAGTGCAAGAATCCTCATGATTTGTTATTCTTGCAAACAACATTTCTAAAACTATGTTCTTGGAACAAGCAACCTCTGGGTTGTTAAAAGGTTTTCCATCAAATATCTAAAAAATAATAGCATTTTAAGCAATAAAGGATTTGGGGATTGCCATCTTTTGACACCTTCTTTTATGGGATCATAATTTCATATTAGCATAACAAAGGCTCTGAGCAATCCTGTGTTGAAGAACTTTCTGTTTAATGCAGAATTTGCAAAAATCTGTGTCTTCTGAACCTCTCCTTTCTCCCCAGAGGCACCCTACCAGTAGCTCCCAAGACACTGGTGCCCCATTTATGACAATATCATGATCTGGAAATGGTCTGGCATGTACTATTATGTCAGGTTTAAAAATAGAAAGCTTAACAAAATGCAGACACACTCATGTTAGCAAGCAGATGCTCCAATGACAAATATGACCTTGATTGATTAGTTGGAATTGATTCAAGACTCTTAAAAACAAGGCTAAAAAAACTTAGAGATTGAAATAATATAGAATTTTCACTGAAGACATGAAGAGTGTTGAGAATCCTAGTTCATTTCAAGCTAAGTAATATTAGCTTCCATTTCACAGAAGGAATCATTTGTTCACAGTGATTTATTGAGCACTGTTAGATGCGAGACTCTGCAGGGCACTGGAAAGACAATATTAAATGAGGTAGGCATGATATTGATTGTCACAGGGTTGGCAGGTTAGGGTCTTTTCCCTTAGGTGATTCTGAGGGGTAGTGAGGAAACAGCTACTTTTCTGTCTCTACTCATATCCAGTTCACATCTCTATCTTTTCTTCAATCAGTCCTGAGTTAATTTATCCATTCATTGATTCATCCAAGAAATCTTCACTGAGCACCTACTGTGTACAGGCAATGTAGGTACAGCAGTGAATGATAAACAGATAAAAATTTCTTCCCTAGAGAAGCTTTTCCATAGTGGAGCTTTTATTCTGATTATTCTAGATTTACTTAAAGGGTTGCCATCACTTTCAGATCCCACATGGCACCTTTTTAAATGCAAAGCCAGGACTGTTTAATTTGTTTAGGGTTTTAGATCTCATCTACTGATCCGAACCTTCCTGGTGTGACATCCCATTTTGTCCTTGGGCCCTACGGACCCCATTATGTTATTTGCTCTCCATTTCTTGGCCCTTCAGGGTTAACTCTACCTTCCCACTCCTGGATGATTCATTTTTCCAGTCCTGCAACTCTTATAGAGATGTTCTAGGCACCTAGCTCCAGGTACTATGCAGAACTACAATGATGAGCAGGGCATGGTCTTGATTTTTGTATTAGTCAGAGTTGTCCAGAGAAACAGAATCAATAGGATACATTTGAGCCTACACAAAGAGATTTGTTTTGAAGGATTGGCTCTCACAGTGTGGAGGCCGAGAAGTCCCATGGTCTGCCATCTGAAAACAGGTGGTATAGTTCCAGTCAAAACCCAAAGGCCTGAGAACCAGAAGAGCCATTGTCTTAAGGCAGGAGGAGATGGATGTTCTGGCTCAAGAAGAGGGAGCAAATTTGCCATTCCTCTGACTTTTTGTTCTATTTAGGCCTTCAATAGATTGGATGATGCGCCCCCCCCCCCCCCCCCCGCCCACCGCATTGGTGAGGGCAGATCTTCTTTACTCAGTGTACTGCTTCAAATGTTAATCTCTTCTGGAAACACTCCTATGGACACATCCAGAAGTCATGTTTTACCACCATCCCTTAGCCCAGTTGACACACAAATTTAACCGTCCTAGGTCTCAAGGAGCACAGAATGTTGAGGGCAAGATGCACGGATGATACAATGAACTTGGTGATGGAAGTCAGCACAGGGAGCGAGCGCAGAAGTAGTCTGGGCTTCCCAGAGGAGGTCACATCTTATCTGAACTTGAAGGAAGGACGGGTAGAGTGTGGTATGAAAGGACAGGTGGGCAGCTTGAGAGTGAAGAGGGAGACTTGCAGGTTGAAGGAGCAGAAAGAGCCAACGCTGGAAGAGAAGGCAGGAATGGACAAGGAGGCAGGGGCAAGATTAGGGCTTCACGAGGAGTTTGGACAAGGTCAGGGAGATGGGATGATGCTGGAGGGATCCAGTCATATTTGCATTTCATTAAGGATAGTAATAATGGTAGTAATAATAGTAGCACGGTGCATGATATTAAAGGAATTACTGATAATTGTTTTGGGTGTGATAATGGCAAGGTAGTTAAACAAATAGTCCTTATCAGATAGAGGTTCATACCAAATTATTTTCAGGTGGAATGATGTAGAATTTGCTTTAAAATGGTGCAGAAAAATAAGTGAGGGAAGAGATAAAACAAGGTTGGCAAAATGATAATTGTCGAAGCTGGATAAAGTTGTATACGGGTGCATCAAACTATTCTCCCTACATTTTGGGTGTTTGAAATTTTGCATAATAAACTTGTTTTAAGACTTGTGTAAAAACTTGTATGCAGAAAGTGCTCAATAAATGGGGAATTGATAATAACAACAGTTGCTTTTCTTTTTTTCTTTTTTTTTTTTTTGAGAGGGAGAGGAGGAGAGAGTAACTTAAGTAGGTTCCATACCCAGCACAGAGCCCAGTGTGGGGCTCGATTTTACAACCCTGTGATCATGACCTGAGCTGAACTCAAGAGTCAGGTGGTTAACTGACTGAGACACCCAGGAGCCCCAACAGTTGCTTTTTATTGAGCAACTACTGCATGGCAGTTTGTGACTCAATTGCTTTATTATGTATATTAGCTCAGGGGTCTCCATGCTTTTTAAATTGCATACCCACCAACAAAAATGATTTTAAGCACATATCACTAACATAATTACATTTGATTAGTTCCTTACACACTACCAAATGGTGCTTGAGTACCTTATAAAACATACACAAAACAAGAAATTTTAAAAGGATGAAATTACCTTGGAATAAATAAATTTAATGTCTTGCCAATTGTGGTGGCTTTGTACTATCATTAGCTAATATCTCCAGGGACAAGTTACACATAGAGAAAAAAAATTGTCATTAATGGTAGTGTTGTAAATCCATATTCCCCAAACCTAATTATGGTAACTTCATTTGGGTGGGTAGGGGGCAGCACTTTGTCACCTTGGATTATGTCATCATCTTGTTTACCTTGTGGGGTGGCCCATGAAAAGCCCTAATGTAAGTGGAATAAAGGTGTGCTCTGCATTTTCTGGTTTCTCACTTATACTTACCTTGTTAGTGTTTTTTTTTTTAAATAGATTTTTAGCAGGAATGTTTTTAAGTCACTTGTCCATTTTGTGAGTTTGTCTGCTTAAAGACTGGTTATTATAAAGCGTAAATCCATTTACCCAGGCACACATAAATTGTCACATAAGGCAATTTGCTAAAAGCAAACGGATGAATGTGCAAGTGTTACCAGCCATTCGGCATTGTAGAGGAAAGAAAAGAGCTGACATGTCAAATATGGGTGTCAAGTGTTTATGCATACATTAAATATTAATGGTGCTTAATTTCCTTTTTTTGTTTTGAGGGGAATTAAACAAGTTAGAAATCAACATTCTGATACTTTTCTTCCCACACCCCACTTTGGAGATCTCTGCATTTGTCAGGAGTTCTCATCATGACTCTACAAGGAGACATTATTATCCTCTGCTTTGCCAATGAGGAAACTGAGCCCAGGCAGGTTAAATGATTTGCCTGGGGGACATAGCTGTTTAGAGATAGAACAGGATTGGAGCTCAGGGATGCCAGACTCGAAGTCCCTTACTTTTTAATTGTAGTGCTAACTGCTAGTCCCTAGCATTGGCCATGGTCCTGCTGTTACAGAGGACAGAGGGTCAGCAAAGCGAAGTAACTTCCTTGCACTCAGGCTGGTCTGTCTGACTCTAGAGTTCACTTGTCTGCATATGAATCCTAGTTCAGTGCCATGGGGCTTGGGCAAATGACTTCCTCTTTCTAAGTCTCAGTTTCCTTATCCTCAAAATGGGCCAATAAGAACATCCACCTCATAGAGCTTTTGAAAGATCTGGATGAGACAGTGGATGAAAACATGATATTATCTATAATTATTATTGTTCTATGGACTGGAGGTAGTGACATAGAATAGACTTAAAGAGTCAGAGTTACTTTCAAATATCAATATATATTGGAATGAATGAGTGAATGAATGAATGAATGAATGGGTGCCCCAGTGTTTCCAGCATATCCTCAAACACATTCTATGGCTGGACTTGGTTGTGTGTCACCTACAGTGAAGCCGCCAGAGGCTCCGGTGCTCTCTTGAGTGGGGGGCATGGCGATTTCCATTGCCTAGTCTGAATCTTGTCCAACCACGTCTGCAGAGGCTGTAGAACAACTTTCTCCTCCTGACACCAGGGATAGAAATTGGGCTCATTCATTCTTCCTACTGAGTCAGGAAACCTGGGAGAAAAGGGCCAGCATGGACACTGCTTCCAAATTTATATGACAGGGACACAAATAATGTCTTGCATTCCGAGAGCCGAGACAGACCTGGAATTTCTGCAAAGGTTTTCCGACTCATAACATATTTTAACACCATATTTGAGCTCTGAGGCAGAAGAGTTATCTCTAGATATTGAAACATAGCTGTTAAAAAAAAAAAGTTTGATCTACTCTTAAGATCCAGGTATGCTCCAAATTAAAAAGGGAGAAAATTTTCACGTGGCTCATTTGAAGGAAGGTTCATCTGATCAGGGGATCCAGCATAACAGCAATGCCAAAACACTGTGGGAACGCAATGGCTCCCTGAACATTCACAACATGCCTTACAGTGTGCCGAGTATTTCTATCTATGATCTCCCTGAAACCTTATAACAGCCTTATGAGATTGTTACTGATATCACACAGAATCCCAAGTGGAAACAGATCATCCAATTAGGATTATTTGAAGAGAGTTTATATGAAACGAGGGTCTATTTACAAAGGTGCAGCAAGGTACAAAGGAACCTCAAGAGCCAGTGTGGTCTTCCTGGGGCCAGGATCAGCAGAGCAGCTACCCCCCTTAGGCCAAGCTGCCAGATCCTAGAAGGAGAAAAGCCTGCTTTGAGTGGAGCAGGGGTCTACTGGGAAGGGACACAGCCAACCTAAGGTAACCCCTTTGAATGGGAGCAAAGGGAATGGACAGCCTGACCTACTCTCTCCTCTCTTGATTCCTGTTAGGGCTCCCTATCAGCCAACTCCATCTAGAAGCCAGAGGAGCAGAGAACCTGTTGGTGTAGTCCAGGGTTTCTCAACCTCTGCAGTGTTGTTATTTAGAGTTGGATAATTCTTTGTTAAGGAATCCTACTGTGCACTGTAGGATATTTAACAGCATCCCTGCCTTCCACTCACTAAATGCCAATGGCAACTTCCTTAGCTGTGATAGCAAAAATGTCTCCATATTTCCAAATGTCCCTTGAGGGGACAAAATTCTTCCAGCTGAGAACCCCTAGGTTGGTCTCCTAGGCAGAGAGCAGGATGCAGATGTATAGAGAGTGGATCTGGAGAAAATATCCAAGAGAGAACTTACTTTAGTCTAATTTCACTGCCAAGGAAACTGAGGCTCAAGCAAACTAATTAACTTCCTGAAACACACACAGATTGCTAGTGCAGAAGCCAATTTGCAAACCTAGATCTGTTTGATCCCAAAGCCAGAACTTATACTCACAAGTTGTATTCTATATTCACAAGTGGAAAATGCCCCAGAGAAAGAAAGTGGAGCTTTGGAAATGGAACCCTTGGAAATCCTGGGAGAGTTGGAAGAAAGCTAGTGTTTTAGGGCACTTGCATTCTGGATCCAGAGTGCATGTTAGCCCATATTGCAGACCTCTCTGCAGGAAGGGACCCTCAGATGCATAAGGATTTTGGGCATTTTGGAAGCAGCCTTTTAAAATTATTATTGTCCATAAGAGAGGGGCAAGAAAGAAGGAGCTGGGTGCATCAGATCTCTATCCACTGTCAGTTGAGGATGTCATCCCATCTCAGGTTCACATCACTACGCGGCAGACTGCTGGAGGCTGCCAGCTACATCATTTTGTAAAAACCATCTTAACCATCTTTAAGTGCATAGTTCAAAAGTGTTAAGTACATTTCAAGAAGTGGAAGCAACCCTTATGTCCAACAGTGAATTAATAGATAAACAAAATGCAGTATATACATACAATGGATTATTATTCAACCTTAAAAAGGAAGGAAATTCTGTCACATGCTACAACATTGATGGACCTTGAGGACATGGCTGAATGAAATAAGCCAGTCACAAAAACACAAAAAGACTATATGGTTCCAGCCACATCAGAATGGGTAGACACGATGAACACTACCACCAGGGCTAGCCCATTAACTCTCCATGCATAACCCTCCATTCTCTCTCCCTCAGCTGCTGGTCAAATGCAGCAGATCCAGAGAATGATGCTCAAGCCCCAGAACCACTAAATGGGAGAAGTCTAGTTCTTGAGTTAGTGTGTGCAAGGCTGCCTCCGAAACATCCAAGTACATTTTAACTGAATGAAAAGAAAAGGCTTATAGTGGATTAACACCCCCCTACTTCCTCTCTGGTGTCCCTAGAGTTCTCAGACATCTTGTGCACCCTCAAACCTTGATCAGGGAAGGCTTCTGCAGGAAACCCAACTAAGAGACTATAGCTGTAATTGAGTTTAATTTCCTTAAGGGAGGTTAGTCAAATTTGTAAGTGACATTTACATTATCCAAAGTGTTTGTTTTGAAAAATTTGCCTATGTTCTAATAGATGGCTTTAGTAAATGGAATATTAAGCAAAACACAAGTATTTGTGGTTGTTTGTAACCAGATACCAAAATCCCTCAGACATTAAAGAGTAGATCAACGTCTGATAGTAAAACTCTTAATCCATTTTCTAGAAACAGCTCAAATGCTAGGGTTTCATGGAATCCTCTAGGGTGAATTAGCTGTTTCATTCTCTTTGCTCTCACAGCATTTGAGTCATATTTCTGAAACAACATATACCATGCTGTATTGTAATTGATTTGTTTACATAATATGTGTCTTGAAGATTATATTCAAAGTTCCTCAAAGGCAAATACTAAATCTCATTTGCCTGCTCCCTGATCTGGCCCTGCCACATCGTTGACTGCAGTATTTGGGCGTTGAAAAAACAAGTGAATAAATGAATAAAGGGACATATTTCTTGTCCAATAGATTAAGTCATGTGTCCTTAAGGACTGAGACTATTTTATTTATCATTAAAAACACTCCAGCACTGTGCACAGGCCCTGATACACAGTTGGGGATTATTGCTAAAAACTAAACAAGTAAGTGAATGAATGAATGACTGAATAAATAATGAGGGGGGCATAAAGCCAACCACAGATTGTTTTTGAGTGATTGCCAGGCCCAGTTTTTCCTTCAGTGTGTTGGTAGATTGTAGCTTAGTTTTTTGTTTATGATGTTTTGTTAATCAAAGAACAATATACTTTTAGGCATTAACTTATATCATGTTAATTTGGGCTGCTAGTTTTAGCTTCTCAGCCTAATTTTAAATCTTGAGTTTGTCATTCATTATGTTTGATATTTTTACCAGCTTTGGGAGACATCTTTGGACAAAATCAACAAACACCCTTGCCCTGGTGTATTCTGGGGGGTGAGATGCGCAATAAACAACACACTGCACATCATAATAACAAATGTGTTTAGTATGATAAAAGATGGTAAGTCATGTGATAAAAGAAAGGCTGGAACAGGGAAAGGGATTTTGAAAGTGCCAGGGTGGTGGACGGGATGGAAGTGGGTACGATTTAAATAGGGTAGTTGGGGAAGCCTCATTTAGAAGGTGACAGCATGAACCAAGACTTGCAGGAAACAAGGACATTAGCTTCATGCACTTCTGGATGAAGGGCATGCTTAAGGTCTCCAGTTTAGTTTACGGCACAAGCTGGATTCCCGCTCAGCTCCATCAGACTCCAGAGCTCCAACCAGTGTCAGGGAACGTTAGCTTCCTCGTCAGTGCTCATGGAATGTGTGCTGTGTGCATGCCTGGTCTTTCTTTGACTGTTGCCTACATTAGTTCTGGGCTTTACCCTTCCCCAAAGCATTTGTCCAGGTCGATGTGGGTGTCATATCTCTGTCTCTCTCCGATCACATGCTCTGCCTTTGTCACTGGGCCTTTGAAGACCCAATGCCTTCAGAGGGCCACAGTGCCACTTGGCTGGCTTCCCCCTTTTTCTTTCTCACTGGAGCATTTTGGCATTTCATCTTTAGGACCTTTCTTTAGAATCTCTCATCTCTTTTAAGCCCTGTAACTATTTGGCCTCTAAAACCCTGTGCCCATGTATCTCTGTGTAAAGTAGACAGCCATACTTTAATTTTCTTTGTAGTAGTAGTTTTTGTTTGCTCAGGTAGCCAGAGTCACTGTCTGTCACTTGCTACCACAGAACTCTGATATACCAAGTTAAAAAAAAAAAATCTATTTTCAAGCATTCAGGATTTATACCTGCCAGTGCTGGTTTTTCTTTTCTTATATGATTAAGAACCTCAGGAAAACAGTTGCTTTGCTGAGGCTTCTGCTCCCTCATCACTAACTCATCTTTCTTCCTTAACACAGGCTAAGGCCTCAGTCACAGGTCACCTCATGGCTTCATTAACACTGAAAGGATGAAACAGTGCCCAGTGCAGCGACTTGCCAGACCCTCTATTTTTAGCCAGATTCCCAGCAGATGTCTGGAGAGTACAAGTCTCCCTTAATTACTATAACTTGTCTGGGTGCCATTTTTGAGCTCTGCAAAATAGACATTGAAAATAGAACCCACCTCATGAGGTTGTCGTGAAGATCAAATGCAAAAAGTGCATATAAAAATAGCGCAGAGCCTGGTGTGCAGTGACGATTTGGCATGTCAGCTCTTACTGTGGGGGAGGCACTTCGTGTGTAGTGGAGAGAGGAAGCACCGGGCACTTCAGCCTCACTCACCAGCTTCGTGATTCTGAGTGCTAACACACTCCCTGTGTGTCAGTACTCCACGCTGTCAAGCTGGAATGGTGATATCAGTTTCAGTATTCAATGAGATAAAAGGTATAAAAATGCAAGAAATTTTATGTATAAAAATGCTGATGCAGTAGCTAAGTATTAAAGGAGATTAAATGCATAAAATATGAACAGTGACAATGTAAAATATTGGAACAATACTATCACTTTTAAGTATTGAGATAAAATGTATAAAACAAAAATCCTGTAATAATAATAGTATTAATTTGAGTATTAAGTGAGACGTATATAAATTAATATTAATCAGATCAATAGCATATTAATGAGATTGATATGTATAAAGGGCCGAGTATAGCATCAGAAACTTAGTAGGCATTTGAAAATGGATATGTGCCAATATTACTGTTGTTTTTTGTATCACTGGCATTATCTTACCATCAGCATCCTCCTCAGTGTTGGGCTGCATTGCTCTCAAGGTCGTCCTTTGCTATAAAACTCTTCTTCTCCGTGGTACAGAGTGAGTGGTTTAATAGTAACAATTCTGATCATACATCATTATCCCCTAGGCATATATTTACTATTTTCAGATAGCCTTTTCTTCAACTTTCTCACGAACTCTCATTTGAAAGTGGCTCTGAACACAAATTGGCAGTCAAATTGGGATTTTACAGACTTTATCTCTGTCAGTATTTTTATACCAGAAGGCTAAATATGATCTTTGAGGAATTCCAGAGTTCTCAAAGGGAATAATTTGCTCCGAAGAAATAGGTCACATGGAAGGAGACGGGGAGTGAGCCTTATACATCAAGAAGATATGTAGGAAGACAAAAACTTCGTATGTGGGACGACAAGAACCAGTCATATAGCTTAGAGATTGTTTGATTCAGAATTAAATGAGACAAAAATTATATATAAGTGACACATGGCACCATGAGAGTATCCCATCCATAAGCTGTGACTGCATCATATTAATGCTTTTCACTGGATTGTGCTTGGGGTCCCAGATGCTTGAGTCTTTTATTTTATAGTATGGAGTGAGTAAGAGTATCCTGGAGTAGTTTGCAGAGATAATGCTTACTCATCATCATCTCTGGGTCATGACCATGTGCTGAATATCTTCCACTGTCCCTCTAGGTCCACTCTGCTCCTTTCTTCTCCTGCTCAGTGCCCCCAGTGGCTCATATATATGGACTCCATCAATGGGGCTCCTTGGCCTTCTGGCTTCTGGTTGGGTTGGCCGATGGAGAGCCCTAAGATGGAGTAAAAAAGGGGAAGGTGCCTTAATATGTCTGTGTCCCTTGACTGAAGGTCACATGTTTTGTAGGGGCCACCTTTTCTCCATGACTCTCCCCTATTGGACCCAGAGCTATTGAAATGGAATTAGGCGCTAAACTCTGTAAGGAGAGACAAGACCTGCATCTACTTTGCTCACCATTATACCCTAACAGCATGGCTGCCCCAAAGAGACACTCAGATAATATATTTTGATGGAATGAATGCATTGGAGATTCCCCACTAAACAGCATTCTTAGAAAAACCACCATCTAAACCTACCTCGTGCACTAGTTGCAAAAAGAAGCCACACTTTCTCTGAGTGGTGGTTCTTAGAAATAAAAGCTCTTAAAATTCCCATCCACAAGCTGTGACTGCATCATATTAGTGCTTTCCACTGGATTGTGCTTGGGCTTCCAGATGTTTGAATCTTTTATTTTACAACATTTACTTTTCTGTGAGATCCCAATTAATTGAATTGGAAAAAGCCGTAAGCCTTGTGACCGAGGAACTATCTCTTTGACAAAACTCACATGCTGTAAAGCCTAAGAGTATTGTCTCCTCTTTGTATAGGTCCATAACCAGTTTGACTGATTTTCTGTTTTAATATGTTTGGCGGAGTAGCTAGAAATACTGATATCATACATAAGCCAGAGTAGGTATTTGGGGGAGACCCTTTTAGGTGGCATAGCAAGGGAGTCTCCCTAGAGCATCAAGGAACAGGATGGGAACCCCAGGGATGCCTGCTTTTACATTCCACGTTATTTTTTCCTGGAATTTGAAAATTCATTTCTATGTCATTTTCTCTCCTCAAAGCATCCATCAGTGTTGTTTTCAGTAGCAACACTCAATTCCACAGTCCTCATAATTATACCTTCTCCCCACCACCATACCTCTCGAACACCGGAGATACTGCCTGAGGTAGTATTTCCTCAAGTTCTAGCCTGTTCTGGTTCGTCCCAGGAAAAGTCTTTGCGTTTGAGTTAGGCCCCCACATCAGGGACAGCTGGTGTTCTATAGAGCTCTAACGATGGGACTCTTCATTGCCCTTCCCCACCCCAGCCAGCAAACGGTTCATCATCAAACTCCCATTTTCCCAGGACCACCCCTGTTTGCCAGTTGCCTTAGGTTTGCTTTCCTGGAGGTCAAGTCTGACCAGGGCTTCATGTATATGTGATTTACTGAGCCTGTGAAGGAGTAAGGGACAGCAGGGTAGGGAAGGGAAAAAGGCTGATCAAGGATTCAGTCCTAGCCTTGGCGTGATCTGTGGGGGCAAACATCAGACGAATCCTAATTGAGGGACATTCTACAAAACACTTGACAGTACTCCTCCAAACTGTCAAGATCATGAAACGCAAAGAAAGTCTGAGCAACTATTACAGCCGAGAGGAGCCCAAGGAGACTTGAGGACTAAATGTAATGTGGGATTCTCAATGGGATTCTGGAAGAGAAAGGAAATTAGGTAAAACGAAGGAAATCTGAATAAAAATGATGGACATTAGTTAATAACTATGTATCAATATTCAGTTATGACAAATGTTTCATACTAATGGAAGGTATTAATAATAGGCTAAACTTGGGGCACCTGGGTGGCTCAGTCGTTAAGCATCTGCCTTTGGCTCAGGTCATGATCCCAGGGTCCTGGGATCGAGCCCCGCATCAGGCTCCCTGCTCAGTGGGAAGCCTGCTTCTCCCTTTTCCACTCCCCCTGCTTGTGTTCCCTCTCTTGCTGTGCCTTTCTGTCAAATAAATAAATAAAATCTTTTTTTAAAAAAGATTTTATTTATTTATTTGAGAGAGAGAGAGAGAGAGAGAAACAGCATGAGAGGGGAGAGGGTCAGAGGGAGAAGCAGGCTCCCCACTGAGCTGGGAGACCGATGTGGGACTTGATCCCAGGACTCCGGGATCATGACCTGAGCCGAAGGCAGTCGCTTAACCAACTGAGCCACCCAGGCGCCCCTAAATAAATAAAATCTTAAAAAAAATAATGGGCTAAACTTGATGTCAGGCATATGGGAACCCTACATATAGGAAGTAGGGCATATTGTACTATCTGCAAATTTTCTGTAAATCAAAAGCTACTTTAAAATAAAAAGTTTATTGTAAGAAAAAAAGAAAGTGTTCCCTGAGAAAATTGGTATGGGAATGGGAAAAACAGGAGAGGGCAGGGAAAGAGCTACTCAAGGGTTAGATTTGAGCCTCAGCCTGATCCCTTGTGGCAGCTCTGGAGGTGAATTATGCAGAACTCTCCTGCACAAAGTCCAGGTCATCGGACTTTGATACTCCTGCACCAGTCATGAACTGCAGCTGCCCCAGGCATCGTGAGCTCCCAGGCACTTCTGACTCTCTCGGTTCCTTCAGGTGAAGTGGCTCCAGAAGTCCATGGCAGTTTTCTGAAGGGCGTGGGATGAAAGGAACAAAGCAGATCAAAGTGGGGAGATGGACACGCCAGATTAGTTAAGGGAATAGCACTCTTTCAATGTCCACTGTGCAGGAGCCCAGCAAGAATAACTAGCTGTCCACAGTCCCAGTGCTAGCAGATAGCATGACCAGGATTCATGCCTGCACCGTCTGGCCCCATGATGGCTCCCCAGCACTGCTCTGTAGTGTGCTATCTTGAAGGCTTGGGAACTTTCACCAGGTCATGAAATTGGGAAATACATTTAATGCTTTCCTGCACCCTCAAGAGGCAGGGAGATAGCAGTAGACGTCTGAAGTATGTCCTGGAGACCTGAGATGTTCCTGCACAGCAATCTCTGAATGGCTCACATATCTGGGAGGAAAGGTGTTCTTAAATATTTATTTAACAAATGTAACTTTTTTAGCAAAAGATGTAGTGGGTCTTAGCTGATGGTCTAACTGGCCACTGACTCTTTAAGCTGGGCAGGAACAGAGGACTGGTGGGATTTAGCACTAATCCTAGTCAGGAATTACCTTTAGCAAAAGGGAGTACGGTTTGATAAGCTGTGGCCATAAATGTCTATTTCTCACATTACCCCCAATACCAAAGGTTCACATCTGTCCCATTAAACAATTGCCAAGTGACAGCTCCGGGGACATGGGGCTGCCAGAGGAATCATTGCTAATGCAGGTTTTATAATCTCCACTTACATAATGTAATTGGCTTAAGACTATTGCTGAAGGAAAGAAGCAAGATGGTGTTTAGTGTGGGAAAACTTTTCTTTAGAAGCAAACTGTAGGATAACAGAATGGAGATTACCATCCTAATTATCTGCTCTTATGAACCTGGAGGACAGTTATTATAAAACTGCCTCCTGACTCCACCAGGGTAAGACACGAAAATCAGTGCTACTGTTAATGGAATGTATTGTCTAGTTCCTCATCTCTCTGGATCCTGCTTTTGCTGCTTCTTTGTTCTCATTTTGCCAAGAATTCTGAGTGCTTTCATTGCACTTTTATTGGTCAGCCTCAGCAAGACAATGTTGCTGTAACAGGTAACCCTGCAATCTCAGAGGCTTGGAACAATGAAGACTTAGTTCTCTCTTGTGACATGCCTTCCCGTATCTTTCCAGTTACGTTGTTTGGAACCCCTGGCCTCTTAGGGGAGAGAGGGATATTGAGGCGCACTAAGTCTTAATTGCCTCAACCTTAGAGCCATGTGGCACTCAGAAATCTTTGGCCGCATCTGGTCACACAGCTCCAACCCCTGCAAAGGAGGGTGGGAATGTAAAGGAGAACATGGCTCCTTGGTGAGCATTCCGTGCCAAATCTTTCCTGATCACATTTTCACTTCTAATCTCTAATCTTTTGTGTGGTTTTCTTTAAGATTTTATTTTTTTTAGAGCAGTTTTAGGTTTGTAGCAAAATTGAGAGGAATGTACAGAGATTTCCCAAATGTCCTCTGCCCCCTGACATGCATAGCCTTCCCCATTATCCATATCCCCCACCAGAGTGATACAGTGGTTACAATTAATGAACCTTTACTGACATACCATAATTACCCAAGGTCCATAGATTACGTTGTGGTTTCCTCTTGGTGTCATAACCCATCTTCTGTGGATTTGGACAGTCGTGTAATGACGTATATCCATCATTATGGCATCATACCCAGTATTTTTATGACTCTGAAGTTCTTCTATGCTCAGCCTATTCATCCCTCTCCCACATCAACTCCTGGCAACCACTGATCTTTACTGTCCCATAGTTCTGCCTCTTCCAGAATGTCATACAGTTGGAATCATACAGTATGCAGCCTTTTCAAATTGGCTTCTTCCACTTAGTAGTATGCATTTAAGTTTCCTCATGACTTTTCATGGTCTATTGCGTTTTGAAGACAGTGAGGAAGTATGAGATAGAGGCTGGCATAATAAGACCCACTCATAATTTGTGTGGCTATTTAAATTTAAGTGTAAATTAAATTAAAAGTTCAGTTTTTTAGTTACAGTAGCCACATTTTTAATGTTCAGTAGCACATATGGCTAGTGACTATCTTATTGGACAGCGTAGAATGGAACATTTCCATCATTGTAGACTTTCCTAGATATTCTAAAATGTTCCAGAACATTCTAGTGTATTCTAGAACAAGATATACTGTGAGTCTAACAGGTTTCTAAGGGTTCACTCAGACCTCTGACTTAGGCCTCCTTTGGTGAAAATTAGCCTGATGTGCTGCAATGATTTTGAAGCCACGTTAGGCAGAGATCTATTCTGATTTTAGCCATATTGCAGGCTTCCACATAAGATTTGGCAGAAACAGTAGACTTCATGGCTGGGAAAGTTTGAAAACCATCAGAGTCATGTAAAGAGATTTGGGGGCAAAGATGCCTAGTTCAAATCCTTGCCTTTCCATTTATGTGCTTTGAGATCTTGGATAAGTTAACCGATCCTCAGAGCCACAGATTTACCAACCTCTGAGATAGAAACACCAACCTCATAAAGTTGTTGTGAAGGTGACAGGAGTCGGCATGCAAATAGGCTCTCATGGGATCCGGTGCTTTTAAGTAAGGGCTTAAGAAATGACAGATGCACTCATAGTCATCATTGTAATCGTGTAACCTTCATCAATAATTTAGAAGAAGACTAACTGTGGAAGACATGAAACTAGAGAAGGGTCTTAAAGAGGTGGAAATTATAGGCTTAGTTTACAAAAGGAAACTTAGAAGGGATAAACATAACATCTCACTTTGGAGTTCAGGAATGGGAGTAGATAAGGATAAAATTGGATATTACAAGGTCTGATGGCAGCATGTCGAAGAATAGTAATTTCATTTTTGTTCAACCCTATAACAGGGCTATGTTCAGAAATGTGCATGTCCTCCACCTATTTGTCCTTGCAGACTATGTATGTGTGAAGCTTTAGGTCTTGCTATTTTAGAAGTCAAGATGCACTAGAGTAATTTGCTTCTTTCAGTAAATATTTATTGAGCATCTCCTGTGGTCCAGGTACTCAGGCTACAAGGGCAAACACAAAGAGGTTGGCCGTTGATCTCTGAGAGCTCATGGTCTAGGGAAGGAGGAAGATATTAAGCAGCCATCCAAAATAAATATAAAATTAAAACTATGATAGGTGCCAGGAAGGAGCAGTCCATGGTGTGACTCTTCTCTCCATTGGGAGAACCTCCCTTCTATTCAGGGAGACCAGGATAAGTTTCCTTGGGATTGAAGATTGAGCTTAGACCTAGGAGGAATGAAAGTGATTTGGGAGAAAGAGAGGAGTGTTCCACGGAAAAGGATCATACTTGTAAAGGGTGAGGTGAGAGGGAGTGAGAAACACTCAGTGCAGAGAGGAAGCCTCCTGCTGATGTAGGCTACATATTGGGACGTAAGGTTGAAGGAGAGACAGGGACCAGATCATGGAGGGTCATGTAGGCTGTGTAGGATTTACATCTTTATTCTAGAAGCAATGGGAAGCCCTTGAAGGGTTTTAGATAAGGGAGTAGACTGGTCATATTTGCCTTTGAGAAGATGACTCTGGCTATAGTGTAGAGAATAGATTAGAAGTGGGAGAAAAGTAGATTTCATCATTTGACTTTGAATAATTATTCTCCTACTACCAGTAAACAAAAGAGCCTGCTTCACTCTACCTCAAAAGCTCAGAGCATGACCATAAAATTTTGACACAAAATTGTATTATATTGTTTTATTTTGCATTTTTTTAATTGGAGAAATCAAATCAATTTTGTTTATTTGGACATTAGCATTTCTTTTGTAATTTGGCTTTTTGTGACTTGGAATTTAAAAAATTTGCCTTAAGAGTTTTTATTACAGATTTATAAGGGCTCTCAATGTACTGAGGCATTGTCAGTTTGTTTTACTTTTGAAACTTATTGAAGTAAAATTAATATATACACAGATACACGCATCCACACACTTTGTGCAGGCTTAAAACCTTTTCCCTGTACTTTGTTGCTTTTAAAAATTAAAAAAAGCTTTAATTTTTGTGGAGACAAATATATTTTACCTTGCTTTGATAGGGTACTTAGATATTTTTAGCAAAACCAGCTAATTTTTCACTTTTTAAAAACTTAAAAATGTGTCCTATGTATACATTTAACTCTTTATTCCATCTGGAACTTTTTCAATGGACTAGAACCCTCAGAAAAGTATTTAAAATTATTTTGGATGTTATGTACTCTTATCTAATTTCTGATTTGGGGAGGAATGTTTCATCATTAAATATAATGACAGATGATTTAACTTAGTTTTGGTGTCATGTTAAGTCAATTTTCTTTTATTCCTAATGTGCTAAATATTTTTTTTTTTTGCTTTCAATTATGGCTAGGTGTTACATTTTACTGATTTACTCTTCAATTTATCTTTAAAACTTACATATTGATATGATGTATTGTATTATAGATTTCCTATTATTAAACTACCCTTGCTCCAAAAGAGTAAACTATGTTTGGTTATAGCAAATTTTTCTTCCCTTGATTTATTTAAGCATTCAGGTAATAAGTACTCATTAACTGTCTCCTACATGCCCAGCACTCCTTTAGGGGGTAAGGGTCCCGCAGTGGGCAAAGAAGGATCCTGTCCCCATGAGGTTTCCAGTCTGAGACGATAAACTTATATCCATATAAATGTGAAGAAAGGCACAACTATTTGTAAATAGCAAAGGGGAGGCTCTATTTTAGCTCAGCAGATGGGGCACTGCCAAGAAATGACCTGCGTGATGAGGAGAGACCCCTACAGAAACCGGGCCAGCTTCCTCATCCCTCTGGAGATTCTAGGCTCTCACAGGCACATCCCTGATTTAATTTCCATGTCATTGCTTCTTCTTTTCATTGTGTCTGATGAGGACCTAGGTTCTGTTACTGAATCTCTAGATTCCCAGTGAGCCTCAGTAGAGCACGCTCGGTGTGCTGTGTTTCTTGTCCTTCCTATCTGGTCTTTTCTGTGGCTCCTGCCTTGGCTCTGCAAAAATCCATGCTCTGCCCATTTCTTCAAGAACATACTTTCTAGAGCCATGTTTTTCTTTTTCCCTATGCCTCTTGTCTCTTCAAGTTTGTTCATTTTATCCCTCATTCATTTTGTCATTCTTTTATTCACGTGCCCCACATATTATTTTGTTAGTGGCCTCTTTTCTCTGGGTATGGTGCTGCCGTAATCCTGTGAGCACTTCCTTAGAGGGTGAGGGGTGGCTAGTCAACAGATCGACTTCAGGGCCCATGTAGGGTTGCTTTTCTCTCTCTGATCAGATCTCGGTGCTGTTACATGGCACAAGCTCATGTTTCATGCTTTGCAGGAGGTAACCCTTCAGTGCAGGCCTACTGGAGGGTGGGAGGGGCCTTTCTTACCCAACCTGGTTTCTCAGACACTGCAAGTGCTTCATTATATAATATGGACAAGAGAGACCACATTGCTAGTCACAGGGGTTCTCCTTAGGTAGCCAAGCATCTCAGAATCAAAGCTAATTCTTGCCAAAGCACATCAATGTTATTGTCTCAGAATGAATGGACGAAAAGAGGAGCCATTGTTGTAGAGAGAAGAAAGGATCTCCCGATGACCCCAGTTATGGGTATCTCCGAGGGATGCTCCTGGGCATTGCCTTCTATTTGTTTCCGGGGCACGGTAGAACAAAAGGGCATGAAGTGAAATTTAATGGACTAAGTGACTGACGTGTTTTCTACTTTCTTTGGGGGCATTTATGCTATTATGAATTAAAGGGTAGGACATATAGTGTGTATTCCAAGAATGTGCTTTTCCATTAATCCCCATCGTCAATGCAGTTAGAAAAAATTCCCCTTGGATTTTTGTCATTTTTTTTTTTCTGCAAGGACCAGCTGCAGTCTGTTGTTCATATCTTCAAGGAATTTTAATAAAAATTTGGAGGAGGCAGGCATAGCAGGCATAGATGTTCTGTCTCTGTGTTGACCCAGAAGTATCCCTAAGAAAGGTTTCTAATAGTTCTGAAGATGGAATATGCTGTCTTTATGAGAATGTATTTCTGGTCTATGGAGCTCTTCAGACAAGAGCTGGGTCATCACTTGGCTGTGATGCTGAAGTGGCGATTCCAAATGTTTTGAGTCAGAAAAATAAGTAGGTTTTACCTTGTGGACTCAATCTGATGGATAGTTACTGGCCATCTGGGCTCAATGGAAAGGGTGTCATGATCCATTAATAAGGTGTGTCCTAGGCATGGAGAATAGGGAGGACAGAGGTACACAAACCATGCATATGTCATTCCTGGAAAAGAAATGGAGCTAGAAGATCTGTAATGCACTTCAAACACTAAGAATTCCAAGAGGAGTAGCTTCTGTATCCCTATCAGATTAATTTTATGGGAACATGATGAGCAATATTAGGGCAGTGCTTCTGGAAGGATCCAGAAGTTAAATGTCATAGGAGTTTCAAAGTGGACTATTTTAGAGATGATGAGGTTATAAATTTACAATGGTAGAAAGCCACCTATAGGGTCTGTGGTTTTCTTGATTCTATTTGCTTGTCATTGAATCATTGGTTTATCTTAGCTAATTAATATAAGTATTTATTATCACTTATTGATCATTTACTTCGCACCCTGCTCTGTAATAGATCTTCTAGATAGAGATGGATCAAAGGATGAACAATTCCTAACTTTACAGCTTCCTGAGAAATTGGGTTACCTGAGGGTTGGTACTGAAACCCTTGGGCTTATATGCAGATTTTCAGGATTTAACTTGTAACAGAGCCATTGCTTTTTAACCCTGGATTTTTGTTGGAACAAGGTAAGGAACTGGCTGGTAGAGGAAGAGAGGCTGCAGCAGGGTGTAAGTACCCTTCCTTTTCACAACTATTAAGGCATAGATGTGGCAACACTGAATTCACAACATTTTTGATTCCTATTGGTAGATAAGGAGTTGGTGTTTTCTTCTCACATTATGGAAAAGATGTCTGCCATGAGGTATAGCATGATGGTTACAAATGTGGGCTTTGGCATGTGAAGTTGGCTCAGATCTCAAGTCTGCCACTTACTAGCTGATAACTTGAAGCAAGTCACTTGACCTATTTGACCTCACTTTTCTTATCTGGAAATGGAGATGACAACAGAATCTACCCAGTTAGAGTAGAAGCTTAAGTAAGATAATGCATGTGCAGCATTTAGCACCATGAAGCTGGACTATAGTAATCATCTAAAATGGATGTGTGTGTGTGTGTGTGTGTGTGTGTGTGTGTTAGATCCTAAAAACTTGAAGTTTCACGCAGGAGTCCATTTCACTCTGTAGCCACTCTTTATTACTTTAAAATTTTAGTAATCTAAGTTTGAGAACAGTAAAGAATAAAGGTGATAACTATAATCTTATGACCTTCTCCTGTCCAATGCCATACTCAAACTTTTTCTAAACCTGCTGTTTCTTCAAGTGTGCTGCTCACTTCCGAGTGTATTAATAGTGCCCTCTGCTGCCCACAGCATGGCAGCTTAATGGGAGCTCCTGGGACAGGCCGGTGGGATGTGGGTCTGAGCACCTAGCTCTTCCATGTCTCCCTCTCATCTTCAGACACATTTTCCTCCTAGTTCACAGCTCCATTTTCTGGGTTGCATTTCCAGCTAAGCTCTGAGTCATCAATTTCAACCTTTAATTCAAGTTTGTGCCTGGACCTGAACCAAACCATAGATAGATACCCATAAAGGTTGTGCAGATGAGAATATACAGTTCTCTTGCTTTTGATCCGCAGCAGGCTGAGATTGGTTCCAGGGTGGCAGAAGCCAAGTCTATTTTCTTGTGTTACAACGCAGGACTCAAGTTATGCCCAGAGCTGGCTGAGTGATTATCTAAATCGAAGCTGTGTGCAATGTGCCTCGCCATGTTTATCGACTGAGTTCACAGCCAAGTGCAGTCAGAGCTTCCGTAGGATGGTCTCTAAATCTGCTCACTTTGACTTTTTGTGGTGGTGTGGGGAGGTGGAGAGGTTAGATGGAAGCAGGAGTAAGGGCTTCTGATAAATTTAGGCTCCATTTGACCACCACCCATTTAGAACTTTAGGTGTAATTATAACTCCTCTCATGGGAATGAGATGTGAAGGCATTGGTGAAGAAATGACCGGTACATGGAAAACCCTTGTACATCACACCTAGTAAAGTGCAGGCTAGCCACAGGGAGATGGGGAAATGTGAGACGGTGAATTGCCTTTCGCAATGGAGTATATTCTTTGAGTAGCGAGACGAGAGGTTGAGATGGATTTGCCCTGCACCAGCCATGCTCTGTACTCCCATCCTGGCCAATGTCAGCTAGGGGGATGGCACAGCCTGAGTTCCCTGAGTGAAAATTCTAACTTCTGCCACAACAGAACTGGAGGTCTTGGCATTCCTAAATCATATATCCCAACACCAGACCTAACCATCCAAGTTAAAGACAAATCTGCAACAGTGTGTATAATTTTCACACCTAAAACACTCCATTTGCTTCCACATAGCCATACAATATACTGTATGAACACACCCTTTGGAATCCACATAGCCATACAATATACTGTATGAACACACCCTTTGGACTGACCTGGGTTTGAATCTCAGACATGCCACTCACTAGCTCTGTAATTTTGGATAAGTTGCCTCTTGATTTTCTTATCCCCATTGCAGGAATACTTATCCCCGTCCATCAGAGTTATTTGGAGAATAAAAGTTGGTAGGGTGTGCAGACGCTTTGCACAATGCCCAGCACAATTAATGCTGGCTGCTATTTTAGTGATGGTGTCATGGTAGAAAGAAGCTGGTCCACCCATTTCAGAAGGAACCACTCAATGAGCCCAAAAAAGTGGCAGAACTGAATCACTGCCCTCACTTGCTGCCCCTCAAACAGCTTGTTCATCTCTATATTTCTTTTTAGTCTTTAGGGGTTTCCAGATCTCATGCTATTAGCCAAGTCTCAGGTCTGTAGTTCCCAGACATGGAGATTTTTTAGATCTATATAACATCTACATTGTTGAATAGTTTTAAGGACTAAATACACCATTATGTGTAGGCACATATGTATAACTCTAGGGCACCTAAATAGGATTATCAACTTCTTATCATGCCAAGTAAGGACATTCAAAGACAAATGCACACTACCAGCTACTCTCACCATCATTTCATGAGGGAAATAAAAATTATATACAGTGTTGGAGAGTTTTCATTTGGATGGTTAGCTCCAGTGTTTTGAGATACGTGCCTCTGAGACTCCAGGATCCCCTCTTCTAATGTGGTAGAAGTTAGAATTTTCACCCAAGCGACCTAGGCTATAGTAACTGGGCATTTACTCCTAACTGATATTGGTCACAGTGGTAATAGAGAGTGTGGCTGGAGCATCAAAAAGACCACCCTCTAGATGGAATAAATTTAGCATTATGGCAAAACTGAAAATGTCATTCATTTGTCGAGAACAGGTGAGTATTTGACCTCCAACCAGCTCTTAGGGAATTATTGGGATAGAGTTCAAGAGGCCCGCACCTTTCAGCACAACTCAGGGCTCCCCAGTGACCTCCTCCAAGAGCGTGGAACAGGAGAATAAAGAGAGGCCATCAGCTGTTCTTCTGAAGGTCACCTCTGGCAGACCTGCTTTCAAAAAAATGGCTCAAGGATAGAGGAGCACGAGGGGTGGGATGGAGATGCGTGGATTTGAGCCAAGCAATTTAAGGTGATTTGAAGAGATTACTAAGGTTTATATGTCCTATGCTGTGGTGAATCAGCAAGTGGTGTACTGTCCCCAGAGACCAGCACCAATTAGTCGTTTCATTCCCTGAGGACATCCTAGACTTGCCAAAGTCTGGTCTTAGGTAGAAGGGACACACGAATCTCTGAAAATAGTTTCTCTTCATGCCTTTATGTGGGAGGGAAGGGAGCTGAGGAGGTCAGCTGTTATTCATTTTTTAACAGGACAAGAAACAGAGGTCCCCTGCCCCAGATAAAGGTGTGTGTATGACAGCAGCTGGCTAGAAGAGATGGGGGCAACCTGCCAGCCTTATAAACGGGTGGGTCTCCAGTGACCTTAGAGCATGATAATCCTTTCACAGGGAGACCTAGAAGAAATAAATCTAGGCCCCTGAGCCACTATCTGTTTGTGTGACTTTCAAAAATCGTGGCAGGCTTTGGAACAAAACATGGTTTGAATTCTGGTTGTACCACTTCCAAGCTGTGTGGGCTGGGACAGCTGACATAGCCTCACTGATCTGGCTCCATCTTTGTCTGTCGCTGTCCTGGTCCGTACCATAGCCAACAGCCTCATGTAGGTATTGAGCCCCTGAAATCTGGCTGGTGCGACCCAACATGTGCTGCAGGTATAAAGACCCCACCAGATGACAAACGCTCAATATTCAAAAAAAAAAAAAAAGAATGTAAACATTGCATTAAGGACTTTTACATTGATTACATGTTGACATGTTGATAATATTTTGGATATATTGGTTTTATTTATTGTTAGACTTAATTTCACCTGCTTCCTTTTACCTTTTTTTTTTTTTTAATTTGGCCACTAGAAAATTTATTTCCCTCTGTGGTTTGCATATAAGATTCAAGGTGTCTGTTGTTCTATTTGACAGCTTTATTCTATAGAATTAGGAGCAGTAGAACAGGGTGGGGAGGGGCGCCTGGGTGGCTCAGTTGGTTAAGTGACTGCCTTCGGCTCAGGTCATGATCCTGGAGTCCCGGGATCGAGTCCCACATCGGGCTCCCTGCTCAGCAGGGAGTCTGCTTCTCCCTCTGACCCTCTTCCCGCTCGTGCTCTCTATCTCTCATTCTCTCTCTCTCAAACAAATAAATAAAATCTTTAAAAAAAAAAAAGAACAGTGTGGGGAGAGAGGGCAACTGCAAGAAGAGTCTTACTATGTGTCAGATGCTACACCCTGACCTTAAACCTCTCTGCAGCCCGATATAGTGGATACTGTATTTATTTTACTATTTTACAGATGAGGTTCCCAGGGAAGAAATGATTTGCTCAGAGATTAACAGTTAATAAGTGCCAGGTGGTGATTTGAAGCCAGGTGTCTGGATTGAAATAGCCCAGTGTCTTACTATTAATTATTGCATTTCCTGCAGCCAGGGATGCTCAATAATATCTACCTGGCAGTCATTTTAAGGATTAAATGTAATGGGGTGGGTAAGCCCTTAGTTTAGGGCCCAACACTTAGTAAGAGCTCCAGAAATGATAGCTGCTATTAATGTTAAAATAGTAAGAAAAAGGAGTTGGGGGGAAGAGGGGTCATGCTGCTGTCATCACCACCACCATCAGGTGCTGGGTGCTATCTTAGACACTTTTAGTACATTATGTTATTTAATGCTCAGAGCAAGCCTGGCCAATGTTCACCCACCCTTTCAGTGTCTAATTTTTGCTGGTATGGGTGTAGCAAAGTCTGCCTGGCACTCAAGAGCTCACTTCCACTTCATGGACCTTGCCTGTGGTCTGTTGGGTGGGTAGGAAACTCGAGTTGGCGAAGAAGGGTGCTGGCAGGGTCTGGTAGGGAATGCGCACACTATAGAGATGAGAGGGTAGACAGGGTTTGGGTTTTATAGGAGGAGTGGAGGCTCTATTTTTAGCATCTGATTCACCCGGGGAAATTCGGAGCACTGTCCCCAGCATTCAGAAACTGCATACTAAGGAAGGTATGACCAGTTGTTGAAGACGTCAGTGAGGGCGGGGAAGGAAACAGAAATATGATGGAGACTCACTAATAAGGATCATAATTCTAAACTAGTCTAATGCCAATAGGAATGGAAGAGTGATATTTTCCTTTAAGGAATTCTAGAAATTATTTCACACAACTGGCCTTGCCCCCAAAGAAGAGGAAACACAGTGTACTTTAATGGGACTAAATAAAGATCAAGCTTAAGTGGGCTGTGAGGCAGTAGCACTAACACAAAAACCTTGGAATAAAAGAGATGTGAAGGTAGTGTGTGTTTACCAAGGGGCTGGGGAACTTCCAGTTACCGAATTTTTACCCAACCCTGTCCCTGTTGAAGGGATACAGCGTACAAAGCTGGTAGGTAAGCCATTCCTGCCACTCTCTGCTGCCTACTGTCAACTCATGGAAGACCAGGACAGCCTCCTCCCACCCTCCAGAGGCCGTGAGCAGGTGGCCAGGGTGAGCATTCGCTCAGTCGCATTTCATGCCAGACCCGGTTCTCGCTGGATGTTTACTATGCGGTACCTCCTTAAATCCTCACTGTAAACCTCTAAAGTGTTTATTTGTATCCCTTATTTTACAGGTGAGATGGAATTATTCTTCCAGGCCATTTAATTACAAATTGGCAGAGCCAGAATTCTAAACCAGGTCGATCTGACTCCCAGAGTCTTGCTGATTCTACCACATCATGTGGCCTTTCCTTTCAATCCCATGGTCACGACCAGAGATTTCTCTGCCTACACCAATCACATGAAGGAGGTCTTGCTGCCATGACCTCTCAGAGCACAGGACTGACTCAGTTCAACCCACATCCCCGAAAAGTCAGAGTGAGAAGTGGGGAGTAGGGAACTGCTCTTTTGTTAAATGCAACTTGTACTTGTTTGGAAGCTGATAATAATAGTAGTAGTAATAATAATAAAAAAAGAGAGAAAGAAAAGAAAGGAAAAAAAGAAAAAGGGAGATTCTGAAAAAGAATCACAAGTGACTCCATATATTCTACAAAATGAAATTAGGTAGTTGTCAATAAATTCATGCTTTATATATATATGTATATATATATGACTTCACATATATATATATATCACACACACATATACATAGTTAGATAGATAATTGGGTTATTAAATTTTTTCAGTATCTATTATTTTTTATAAAACCTAACTGTACCTTTATAGCCTCTGAAAATCCAGTAATTGCCCCCCTACCTTTAAAAAAAATAAAATAATTGACATGATGATTTAAATTGTTCAAGTAGGGGGCACCCGGGTGGCTCAGTCAGCTAAGCATCCAACTCTTGATTTCAGCTCATGATCTCAGGGTCATGGGTTCGAGCCCCATGTCGGGCTCTGCACTCAGAAGGAGTCTGCTTAAGGTTCTGTCTCTCTCCCTCTCCCTCTGCCTGTCCCTCAGCACATGTGTGCATGCATGTTCTCTCTTTCTCAAATAAATAAATTTAAAAAATCGTTAAAAAAATAAATTGTTCAAGTAATAAGAGAATACATTCTAATTATCAGAAATTAAGACAATTCCCCAATTGTGAACCCCTCCATTCACTGTCCCCCACTGCCTCCAAGCCATTTCCCCTTTCCAGAGGTGACCACTGTGATCAGCTCAGGGTAAATTTTTGTAGCTTTTTTTTTTCTTTCTTATATTAAGAATGGAGCCCTATACTATGTATTATTCTGCAACTTGTGCTTTTACGAAAGATGCCTTCATTTTTCTTGGTGGCTACATACTACCTCAGGGTAGGAAGGTACCAAAATTCATTCAACCATCCTCTTCTGATAGACATTTAGGGGGTTTCTTGTTTTTTCACAATTATGAAGGCAATAGTTTATTCTTTTATTCCAGGGAATGCTGGATGTTTTACAGTCAACATATGGCTAAGTAAATATTTAAGATTTTATGTTGACATTTTGCTGTCAAGTTCAGAACTTTTATTACACCATTCACCTCTTGCATTATATAATATGTATTCTCACTTTCCGAGTTTTATTTTACAAGGCTACAACTATAAATGTTGATTGTCTTTTCTAGACCATACATGTTCAGTTTCCGTAGCTAAGAGCCAGTAAACAACAGTGATGACCCTACCTTGGATATTCAAGTGATGGTTAGGGATGCATAAACTGGAGAAAATAGAGAAGTGGCATATTAGAGATTCGAGAACTCTAATCTTCCCCCTCCCTCCCTGTGAACCCTTATCCAATTGAAAACAGACATGAAGGACCAAGTGATTATCAAGTGAAACCTCAGTTGTGTTAATGAGCAAGGCCAGTGCCAAACCCTTCAAATTGAGGCTCTTTGGTGAACTGCGCTGGAGAACATAGCTTGGACCTGGAATCAAAGTGAGTGTTTTTGCAGACAACTCCTAAATCTAACCTTGGACCCATCTGAAGTGAGGCTGGGTTTTCAGCAATCATTCCCAGCAATTTCCCAGCCCGCAGAGGGTTTCCAGCTGTGTAATGACCCAACGTTGGTGGGGGTAGGAGGTATGCTGCCTGTTTATCTATCCTTACTAGGTGGCTCAGAGGATTTTATACCTTCCCCAGTTTTCACAGAAAAATTGCTTTGTGACCCTCCCATAAGAATGAATGAAAGAGGAATTATAAAGAGAGGGTGAGAAGAACTCCATTCCCACTCTCTTCTGGGGAATGTCATAGAAGCATGCAAGCAGGGGATATGATCTGCCCTGCTAGGCATCTTCCTCAAAGTTACAGATTTTTCAAAACATATTGATATTAATTTTTGTTTACTGTTATAAATAAAAATGTTATGGGGTTGAATAGTGGCCTCTAAAAATATAGGACTATATCCTAATAGTCATTCCCTGTGCATGTTATCTTATTTGGAAAAGAAGTCTTTGTAAATAGAGTTAAATCCTGGATTAGCCAGATGGGTCCTGAGTCCAATGACAAGTGCTTTTATAAGAGATCGAGGACACAGAGGAGAAGGCCATACGCAGTTGTAGGCAGAGATGGGAGGGATGCTGCTGCAAGCTAAGTAACATCTGGAGCCCCGGAGGCTGGAAGAGGGGAGCAAGGAGTTTCCCCTAGAGCCTTAAGAGGGAGCATGGTGCTGCTGACACCTTGATTTCAGACTTCTGGCCTCCAGAACTGTGATAGAATAAATTTCTGTTGTTTTAAGCCATCCAGTTTGTGGTTATTTGTTATAGCAGCCCTAGGAAATTAATACATTTATCATAAGAATGAAATAAGGAAGTAGTATTCTAGTCCAAGGTAGAACATCTAGATAAGTCTGGTTTTTTTTGCTCTAAACTCAGCTGTTTCCTATCACTATTTAGAGCAGTAGTTGTTTTTCATGACCCATTTATAATTTTCTTTCATCTAAGAGCCCTTCACTGGAGTTTATTCACGGCTCCTTCCTGCTGATGGCTTGCTGCAGCTCGTGCCAGGAGGCAGCCTGGGCTCTTGCGAGCAGTGCTTAGCTCAGCTCTCTGCTGTTTATCGGCTCTTCCAGGGGGATCTGACTTTTCTACATCATCGTTTTGGTTGCCTGTCAGTCTAACACCCAGCTCAACTCTTCATTTTGGTTAAAGCAGAGTGAGAAGATAACAAAGTCTCTCTCTGTCTGCTGATGGCCTGAGTCCTCCCAGACAAGCTCCTCTAGTTAGGAGGAATTTACTTGGGAAACTTTTATCACTGTATGTCAACTCATTCGACTCTTAGTTCATCCACATTGATCCCTCTGTCATTGTACCAAATAGCTTTACTAAGAGCAAGGTTCTTCAGCATCTTTGGTCCTTTGTTCTCAATCAGTGCTTTCAAAAAGGATTCAAGTCCTTTACCTTCTTGGTGGGAAATATATCAGACAAATTGAACAAAACAGAACGGTTTGGGAACAATTGTTCTTCCAATGTTCAGCTCATCAAACCTGTAGCAAGCCATTGGCAATACTAACATTATTGGAAGAGATGACAGGCAGAGAGTCCTTTAAGGTAGGTCTTCCTTCAGTGAGCATTCTCAGAGTGGCTGGTGGTGCTAGCTTCACGGAGGTACCACTGGTGGGGTCGCATGTGCTCAGTTCAGTGCTCTGCTGGTGCTGTCTTGAAACTGTTAATAATCTCTGAGTAAGGGGGACACACATTTTCATTTTGTACTGGGCCCTGCAAATTGTGTAGGTAGTCCTGGTGGCTAGCACAGGCCTGGGACAGCTGAAGTCCCTCCTGTAGCAAACTACCTCCTCCATTGTCCAGTATACCTTTGGTCTATTGTTTGCTTTCTTTTTGCTATATGCTGTGACCTGAAAGAATTCAAGAAGCCATCCTCTAAGTTCAGCCTATAGTGTCAAGCAGTGGTTCTCAGGAGTGCCTGGGTGGCTCAGTCAGTTAAGCAGCTGCCTTTAGCTCAGGTCATGATCTTGGGGTCCTGGGATCGAGCCCTGCATCTGACTCCCTGCCCAACAGGGAGCCTGCTTCTCCCTCCCCCTCTGCTTGCTCATCCTCGAGTGCTCTCTCTCTTTCTCTGTCTCTCATGCTCTCTCTCAAATTAATTAATTAATTAACTAATTAATTAAACTTAAAAAAAAGAAATCACTCTCAACTGGGGTGATTTTGCACCTCTGCCACTTCCCCTGCCCGGAGATATTTGGCAAACATCTGGAGACATTTTCAGTTGTCACAACTGGGGTGTTGAGGCCAGGGATGCTGCTAAATATGTTATAATGCTCAGAACAACCCCCCAACAAGGAATTGTCTGGCTCCAAATGTGAACAGTGCCAAAGATTGGGAAATCCTGGGCTAGAGGTCCGGCCACCTAAAGATGACCCTTTCACCAGCAGCCTCAGAAACACCCAGGAGCTTGTTGGAAATGCAGAACCTCAGGTTACATCCAGACCTACTTGGGTCATAACTGGCCTTTTGACAAGATCCCCAGGTGACTCATACACACATCCAAGTTTGAGAAGCACTGAGCCAGAGCAAAACTTACCTGGTTTATGAGTGTCTACAAGGATTCTGATTGGAGTGCTGCCCTTTGGAGTGGAAAAGCCCAGGTTTGGATCAGATAAGGAGAGTATGGGTAAGGGAAGAAAACCTGAAAACTAGCCTAGTACAGAGCAACGTGTCTAAAAGGCAAGGTAGGAGAGGAACTAGGGGAGAGTCCCCAGGAGGGTTGGGGAGCTAGAGGGACTGTGATATGAGGAGCAGGATGTGGCCAATAGTTCCTCAGATCATGAAGGCCTAGGGAGGGCTTGAATCCCCCTTGCACGTAGCTGGTTGTGTGAGGTGAGTAAGGATGCTTCTAAAGGAACCATGATGGTGAACACATCTATTTGTGACCACCAGAGACCACTCTGTGTCAACTGGTATGTCAACCGGACTCAGGATGTGGACGCTACTTGAGTCTGCCTGTATTAGTTTGCTTGGCTGCCACAACAAAGTACCAAGGCGGGCGTGTAAACAACAGAAATTTATTTTCTCATCATTCTATAGGCTAGAAGTTCAAGATCAAGGTGTCAGCAGGGTTGGTTTCTTCTGAGGTCTCTCTCCTTGGCTTGGCGATGGCAGTCTTCTCCCTGAGGCTTCACGTGGTTTTTCCTGTGTTTGTCTGTGTCCTTAATCCCCTTTTCTTATAAGGACACCAATCATATTGGATTAGGGCCCACCCACATGAACTCATTTTCGCTTAATTACCTCTTTAAAGACTCTGTCTCCAAATACAGTCATATTCTGAAGTACTGGGAGTTAGGACTTCAATATATGAATTTGGGGTAGGGGACATAATTTTATTTTTTCTAGATGGCTAAAATAATATTACTGATCAGTCCAAACATCACATGGGGAGGAGAACAACCTCAGTACCTGAGCTGATCATACTCAGGCAGGCAGTACATCTTACATTTAGTTTTCAGATGTGAATCCGTGGCCACCTGAGTGGGCCTAGCAGTGGCCAACATGATTGTGGATCCTCTGAGACACAGCATTTCCCATCTCTCTGTGCTGATGCCCTTCAGGGGACAAGCACCTGTCTTTACCCTGTATCAGTTAGCTATTGCCATGAAACAAACAGCCCACTAATCCCTGTTCCCAACATCAAGTCTCCCAATCATTTCCACTGGGCTCTGTTAGCCACCAATTTTAGGTCTTTTCCCCTATGATCCTCCCCATTGCAACTTGAGGTTAACTAGCTCTTGGGGAGCCTAGCACCTGATTGAATATTAAACCTATGGGCTCTGAGCTCTTAAAAAACAAAGTGACTTGTAAGCTAAGACTCTGTTCTTCCCTCCAGAAGACATTTCCTTCCCTGTGTTAGTATACCATACCACATTGAGGGCCCCTAGGTTAACCAGGGCAATTTTTAGTAAATGGTTAGAGCATGGCTGCCTCAAGGTTTTGATAGATAAGTCAAAGGAGTATGGATGCAAATGCATTTTTAAAGCACGCTGCAGCTATTGTTGGGTATAATGGAAAGTCATTAAGCATATTAGCTGCTGATTTTATAATCAAGTGCTAACATTTTCTGGATGCTAACCTAAGTAACAGGAGATATTGGCCATTTGCAAAACATGTTTAAACAAAAAAGATTCAGAGACAAGAAGTGCCTCTCATCTTAATTTTTTTTTTTTTTTTGCATCATAAAGCCTCTCGAACAATGCTTTTCCAAAGCATAATGGATGTGGAACAGCTGTAGAAAACATCTCACTTCCTTTGTTTGGAAACAATGTTTTATAGTTGGAAAGAAAAATTCTGTCCAGCTGATGTTATTCCAAGGAGATGGTGAAACTGAGAGAGCAATCTTTGCTGTCTGAGGAGTATCTATCTGTGTCCATCAAACACTGGTAAAACTTTAGAGGGAGTGGTTTGAAATTGTGCTTGTTTTTTGTCCATGCTGCTTCATCAAGGTCTCTGGGTGGCTGCTGAGTCTACAGGGGAAGGTGGCCTATTGAGCATCACATCAAGTCCTTGATTACCAAGGAGTATACTTGGATGTTTTCATGAGTGGAGGGAGAACCTCTTCTCTTTTCCTGAGCCATTTATAGGCCATCAGCACCAGTCCAAACTTATTTTTCTAGATGGCTAAATAATATTACTGATCAGCTCAAACATCACATTGGGAGCAGAACTACCCCAGTATCTGAGCTGATCATACTCAGGCAGGCAGTACATCTTACATTCAGAAGTTTTCGGATGTGAATCCAGGGCCAATGAACTCAGTGGGCTTAGTAGTGGCCAACATGATCATGGATCCTTTGAGACACAGCATTTCCTATCTCTCTGTGTTGATGCCCTTCAGGGGACAAGCACATATCTTTATCCTGTATCAGTTAGCTATTGCCATGAAACAAAGCATCTTGAAATTTAGTAGTTTAAACAACAACCATATGCTACTTCTCAAGAATAACTGGTAACTGGGCAGGTCTGCTGATTTGGGTCAGGTGTAGCTGATCTGGTTTGGGCTCACTGTTATATCCCTGGTCAGTTAGCAGTTTTGCTCGAGGCTACTTAGTCTAGATGATCTTTGTTGGGATCAGTTTATTTTCCCAAATGTCTCTCTCATTTTCCTATAGGTGAACCTGGGCACATTCTCATGGTGATGGCATGGGTCCAAGAGAGGAAACAGAATTGTTCAAGTACTTTATCAGGCCTCTGGCACCATTTGCCAGAGCAAGTCACAAGAGAGTGAGAGGCTCTGCTAAAGACTTAGATCAAGGAGGCATGGAAAATTAGGGTCTCAGTGCAATCAATATAGGCACAACCTCCTATTCTATAGACTGTCCACTGACCATATTCAGTTACCCAGTCTAACTGAGGTCTGATTGGCCTGAGTCAAAGTCATTGACTTTGCTCTGCTTCCCTCCCTTTCCTGGAGCAATGAGATCTTACTCTTTGTGTGTTGGCATGGATAGGGTCATGAAACCATGGGAACCTTAGGGGAACAGGCCAAAATTACATCCTCCATGACTGGAACATGGTGGGGACTCAAATATTGCATAACACAATGGAAAAAGACAACTTCTGCATTCCCAAGTTATAGCTTAGTTGAACTTAATTTTATCATTGCCACAAATTGCCTACCAGAAAGACCCTTGCTCCTCACTCAGTGTGGATATTTGCGTCAGTCACATCTGAGTTCTTTGGCCTGCCTTGCTTGACAAACAGCTGTGAGTGGGTGAACAGGAGAAAACTGAATTGTTAACCAACAAGTATCTGACCAGTAGACATGGCTTTAGCTAAAAGCCCTTTGGTTATCTTCATCAACCCTTTGGTTATCTTTGGTGAGAGAGTTTTTGGCTTCTTTGTCCACAAATTCAATTTATTCATTCTCTCAGGGAATATTAGATCTGGGAAGGCTTGGTAGGTGTTTCTTCCATTTGCTCAATGTCTATTTATCCTTCTAAATTTTGCCTAATCATTCTCTTTTCTATTAAATCTTCAATTAGCCAAACCCCTTATATATGTCCTGTTGCACTTGTACAATAGACTTTTTATTCTTCTTTCATTCATCTCTCTTTTTTTTATTTTCATTCATCTCTTCACCAAATATGTATTGAATGGTTTCTATGTGCCAGGCACAGCTTAGGCACTGAGTAAAGACCTTTAAACAAAGGCAAGGTCCCCACTCTTGTGGAGCTTACATTTGGGAGGAAGCATTCCATAATGAATAAGTAATCAAATAAACATATAATATATCAGATGCTAATAATAAAAATAAGATTGGCTAAGACGGCTAAACCATCATTGGCTAAGACAATGATGTGTGTGTGTATTTGGGATCTGTGTTAGACAGTTGGTCAGGGAAGCCCTTTCTATAAGTTGCATTTGGACAGAGATGTGAACTACGTGAGGGAGTGAGATACATGGACATTTAGGGGAAGGATTCCTAGGGAGAAGGTACAGCATGTGGAGCAGGCTTGGCTTTTCTGAAGAAAGCCAGTGGGGTTTGATTGAACAGAGAGAGTGATGGGGCATGAGATCAGAGAGATAGGAAGGCTGTGGATTGTGTCAGGCCTTGTAGGCGAGGGAAACAACTTTTAATTTGCTTCTAAATGGGATAGTAAGTGTGGTAGACAGAATAATGGCCCCCAAAGATGGCCATATCCTAATCTCCAGAACCTGTGAGTATGTTACTTCACATGGCAAAAGAGACTGTGTAGATGTGATTAAGCTAAGTATCTTGAGATAGGGAGATGATCCTGGATTATCAGGGTGGGCACAATGTAATCACAAGGGTCCTTACAAGAGGAAGGTGGTAAGGAGGTCAGAGTCAGAGAAGGACAACAGAAGCAGAGGCTGAGGTGGTGCAGGGCCATGAGTCAAAGAATGAGGGTACCTCTAGAAGCTAGAAAAGGCAAGGAACAGATTCTCCCTTGGTGCCTTCAGAAAGGAACCAGCCCTGATTACACCTTAACCTGTAAGACACTTCAAACCTTTGACCTCCAGAACTGTTAAGTCAGTTCATTTGTGTTGCTTTAAGCCACTAAGTTTGTGGTAATTTTTTATAGCAGGAAGTCACTAGAGGGTTTTGATGAGAACTATGATATGGCTTGATTTACATAAAAAAAATCACTGGCTGATTGTACGGAGAATGGAACGAGAAAGGCCAAGTAGAAGAGTTTGCAAGAGTCCAGAGAAGAGATAGTGGGGGCAGAGAAGTGATGGAATCTCCATGTGTTTTGGAAAATGGACAGCATAGGACTCAGTATACAAGAGATTGGTTGGAGGAGCTGAGGGAGCTAGAGAAGCATTGGTGACTCCCAGACTCTTGACAAAAGATGAAAATGTTATTTATTGACAATGGTTGGAGGAAAATCAGTTTTGGAGGTTTGGTGTCTATATGTGGGGTCGGGGGGAGAGTGGATCAAGAATTCCATGTGGACATATTATGTTGGAAATGTCTATAAACCATCAAAGTGGAGGTGTCAAATAGGCAGTTGTGTTTTTATGAATTTGGACCTCAGGAGAGCCTTCTGGGCTAGAGGTCTAAATGTGAGAGTTGTCAGTGAAAAGACGGTGTTTAAAGCTGTGGGAATGGATGAGATTGCCTAGGAAAAAGTGCAGATTGAAGAGAGCATCAGTGGGGAGGGGAAGTGGCAGCATTCCATGTAGAACTTCCTAATGTTCTCAGTATTCCCTTTTGTCTGGAACCCAGGCTAGGAGAGAGAGTGCTGCTAGAATGTTGGGGTGGGGAATGAACAACTAGGGAGATTTCTTAGTTACCCATTGCCCTCCACAGTGGAGAACACAACCGGACCCAAACTGATATTCCCTGGCATTTATTCATAATGGGAAGATATGATGCTTTCTTAAAAGGATAGATAAAACCATATATTTAAACAAAGGCAGCAATCATATCAACATGTGTACTATGATAGCCTTTGGCTGAGTATACCCATGAAAGTGCTTTAATATGGGTTCATCAGATAAATAATGATTGTAAGAAAAGGGTAAATACTTGGGGGAAGCAGAAGGAAGTGTACTATGTGGAGGGCAAGATGCCTTCCCAGATTGATTCATTTGCTCTTGTTGACTGTTTTTATGCTATAAATCTCAGTTGAAGAGTCTTGCCGTATCCAAAATGAAGGCCCAGAAACCCCAAACAAGAATACAATAGCTCACCAGGGAAGGCATTAACTAACCTAAATGCTGCTTTCCTTCCCTGAAGAAATCTTCTCCATCTGTGCTGGAGTCGTTATCTCTGCCTTCCTTGGAAAGGAGGAAATTTGCACTATTGAAAACAGGATTTGTGTGGCCAACCTGACTTCAGAGATATTAAATGATAAACTTTCCAAATGAAGAACAGAAAGAACTCAAAGTTCCCACTCCACTCACTGGGTAAATGAAGATGGAGTCACATGGAAAACTTTCTGGAGGAAGGAGATCAAGTTTCCTGGTACTCGGCCCATAGATAGACATGCTCCAACAAGAGCTCTGTTTCAAAGACTTGGTCCAATATTAGGGCCTCCAGCAAACTCACAATAATTGCTGTCCATTCTGCTATATTCTTGCCATATGGAGAGTGTATTAGTTAGCTATTGTCACCATAACAAGCCATCCCCAAACCCAGTGGCAAATAACAATAGTTATTTATTTCTTGGCCGTATATCTGTGGGGCAGCTGGGGTTGGCATTGGCTCAGGGGATTCTGCTCCACATATTTTCATTCTTGGGCCCAGGATGAAGGGGTATCAGCTATCTGAGAGGAGGTTTTCTCATGCTAGAGGTTGGAAGCTCTCAGAGAAATAAGCAGAATGACACAGTGTCTCTTAAGGCCTGGGTCCAAAAGTGATGCACTGTGACTTCCATCTGTATTTCAGTGGCCAAAGCAAGTCATAGGACCAAGTTCAGTATCATTGGGGCAGAGAAATCTATTCCTCCCATGAAGGCTGGGGAAAGGGAATGAGTATTTATTAAGTGATAAGCTAATCTATATAAGAAGAGATACTAGTATCCCTGGTTTCTTGGATGGGAGATCTGAAACACAGTGAGACTGTGCAATGTCTGTGCAATAATTCTCAGCTGAACTTAGAGAAAGCATTTTGTATTGATTACCAAAATTGTCATTCACTAGGCTATTTTTTTGCATCTCCATGTGTATGGTCACCAGACAGTTATTTCTAGAAGGGATCAGAGTGACTCTCCTACTATCCATGAAATTCCTGGATGGCACTGACCACATGGGGTTGATCAGAATGACCCTCAAATCATTTGGATGATGGCTTATGATTAGATTGCATGGCACAACTTTGAATATTTTCTTTTTTTTTTTTAAAGATTTTATTTATTTATTTGAGAGAGAGAGAATGAGAGACAGCATGAGAGGGAAGAGGGTCAGGGGGAGAAGCAGACCCTCCGCTGAGCAGGGAGCCCGATGTGGGACTCGATTCCGGGACTCCAGGATCATGACCTGAGCTGAAGGCAGTCGCTTAACCAACTGAGCCACCCAGGCGCCCCTGAATATTTTCTTTTTACAAAATGAGGGGGTTAAAACCCTTGTTCCTGGGAGGTCAAACCATAACCACATTATGGTATGAAACTATGACAACATAGAAAACATAATCAGTTGTTCAAAGATGAATTCATATTTTCCCAGCTGTCTTGATACCTGAGAGTCCAGCAGTGGCACGGTCTCAAAGCCAGTCTGCTTTGGCCAGCTTGCCCAAAATAATGTGGGCACATGTCACCTCCCAGCCTCACGGTGAAGACTGAGACTCCTTTGTGTCTTCGAGAGTTACTCAAAGCCCAGTCTTTGACACTGGCTCCCTCTTTCTTTCTTCACTGTTAAGAAAAGTCAAGGTCAGTGTTACCCACCTTTCTTTAATGTCATGTGTTGGCTGTGCTACTCTTTCTCGGGAAAGGACATGCCCCACATTATTTTTCCTGCCGTGTGCATGGACTTGGAATCTAAGACAGACCAAAAGGGAAGAAGGAACTGACTAACAGTCACATGACTATGATGAATTCCAGAACACAGGGGCTCAGCAGTGCCTTTCCACATAGAATCCCTCCTGAGCCCTGAGGACAAGCCTCCAAGAATGGGCCTGGCCTCTTGAGAAGAGGCACTTTAATTGTTCATTTTTGTGCACTGAATGTGTTCACCAAAGCTCATTTCCTTTTTTCTCCTGAGCACACAGATATTTCCCAGACTTCCCTGCAGCTCCATGGGGTCAAGTGACTGAGTTCTAGGCAACGGAATGTGGGCTGCTGTGATCTGCATCACCGCAGGCCTGCTTGATGCAAACCTCTCGTGCACTTCCCATGCTCACTTCCTTTTTACCAGTTGGATGTCTTCATGCAGGGCAGCAGGTTAAAGATGCAGAGCTGCCCTCCAACCAGAACACCTACTGTGACCTGCTCTATGAGCAAAAAATAAACTTCCATTTTGTTAAGCCACTGCTATTTTGGGGCTTCTTCGATGATTAGTTTTACACTCATTAATATGGTTTATCACATTTTTAGTCTCATAACAAGTGTCTCACTTTCCCATGCCTCCAAGGCCTTGCTTGGACATGATGGACCATTTGAGGACCCAAGCATGTCCTTCTCATCTCTAAGGCCGAGTGAGTGGCCCCATTATTGAGCCTTATATTTTGTCAATGATGAGGCTGATGACAGCTAACATTTATTGAGGACTTATTATGTGCCAGGAATTTTATATACTTTATCCCATTTTAACCTCAACAATCCACTGGCATTTACTGTGTCCATTTCACTTTTGAGGAAATCTGGGCTCAGGGTAGGTAAGTAATGTGTCCAAGAGTACACAGGTAGAAACGGGGAAGTCAGAAATGGAGCCCAGGTTAGGGGACCCCAGAGCTTATGTGCTATCCTAATACCTGCCCAGAGGTCCCAGCCAGGCAGATCATTCGCCCTGCTGGCAGATCTTTTTCCTGGCAGCCATAGACTCCCACATCTGATGGCCATCTCTGGAAACCAGTGGCCTTTTTCACTCCTGAGTGACAAAGCTCTCTATGCATGGCTCAGCCCCGGCCCATCCTTGACTCTCCTGAGATTCAAACAGAAAGACACTCCTTGTGCTCCATGCTTCAGTGCTATTCCTCTTCAGATCACCTCTGTTTGAAGATAGGCCTCCATGAGCCAACGCTTTCATTAAAAACCACAGCCTGCCCTTTTGCTCACCCACACTGGGAGGCCATGGCCACAGGAGAATCTCTCCTATTCTCCCTAATGATGGAGGGACTGATTACCCATTGCACTGCTTTCCAGATTGCTGGAGCCCACACAGCAGGAAAAACGCCATCAAGGCTACCACGTCAAAACATGGACTTTCTGGAAAAATGATAAATGGGCTTGAAGAGGCCTGTGCGTACTCTCACAGCATAACAAGGTGCTGGCTCGTAGACTCCCGCTAAGAGGGGCATAGATACTCCCCAGCTGGAATCAGCCCTCCTTTTTCTTTCTCTGGCAGGGGTCTGAGCTCCTTGTCACTGTCACTCAACCTCGGTGTCAGTTTCTAGGAAATAGTCAAAGGTAGCTAAGAGAACCAGTGAGGCCCTGGGAGGTGACTTTGGGTGAGAAGGCAGGGGGGCAGTGAGCACAGGGCAGGGCTCCTGGCCAGCTGAGCCCAGACTCCTCAGCATTCCCCAAGGTGGCCATCGTCTGAGCCTGCAGTTGATCCTATAGTTATACCTGAGGAGGTGTACGGAGTAGTGGTCAGAAGTCCATCAGCCTTGCTGGGAGTGTTTGCTCCATCACTTCCTAATTGCTTTTACAACATCCATCCAGGCAGCTACCTCCTGAGCATAGTTTGTTTGGTCAATGCTATTTTTCAAGAAAACATTAGGGCACTGGAATAACATGATGGAGAAGTCCATTGGTGTCCCTGTGGTCCTCCTACTTTGGGGCTAGGACTCAGATGAAGAGGTAAGAGTAACTCTTTGCGCTGCCACCCTTATTTGTCTGTGCTCGTGAGTCTGTCTGGAGCTGAAGGGTGAAGGAGTGAGAGGCTGGTGTGTTTTTCCCACATGAATGATCAACTGGCCCATTCAACCTCATTGCCTGTGTCCATGTGCTTCCCCTATTGGGGTGGCATCTTTCTAAGATGGGAAAGGCTGGAGAGTGATTCACTGTAGAAGAGAGAGAGGCAATGAAGAGGGGGAGGCTGACGACCGAGGAAGTGGGGAGATCACCGTGATGGTGATGCCTTAGATCCTGAGAATGGGGAGGGGACCGGAATCTGCAGTGGAACCAGAGGGACTGACCTTTGCTATGAGGAAGGACTCCTTTTCCTTTGCAAGAACACTTATAAAGCTCTGGCCCAGGTGATCTCGTCTCATGACGATAAATGTATTTTAAAAAGTCTGAAGTACAGAGAGAAATTTCAATCTTTTTTGTGTTCTCAAACAATTAAGGGGACTTTGGTCTGTGTTTCCAAAGAAGCAGGCCCCGAGACTAGGATTTGAGAGCAAGAATTTTTGAGGGGAGGGGAAATTATCATAGAAATTCCAGTGGGGGGAGTGGTAGGGAAGAGACGCAGGTATGGTAAGCTGAAAATTAGCCAACAGGTTTCCATGTCCTAATCCCGGAAACCTGTGGATGGTAAGTTCTGTGGCAGAGTCATTGCAGATGTGATTGCTAAAGATCTTGAGGTGGGCACATGATCCTAGATCATCTGGGTGGGCCTTTAATGCAATCACATGAGTCCTTATAAGAAGGAGGCAGAGGGAGATTTGATGCGCATGGAGGAGGTAGTGTGACCACAGTTGAGGAATCTTAGCAGGCACCAGAAGCTGGAAAGATTCTCCCTTAGAGCTTCTGGAGGAGCATGGTCCTGCTGACACCTTCATCTTGGACTTCCAGGTTCCAGAACAGTGAGAGAATTAATTTCTGTTATTTTAACCCACCAAATTTATGCTAATTTGTTACAGCAGACCTGGGAAACTCATTCAACAGGGAAGGGAGAACATTATTCAGAGTGTGTATTAATAAACTGGTTTTCTCTGCGTGCAACTAGGGCCCAGTCCCACTGGGAGTGTATCACTTCCCTGTGGCCCCCTGCGCCCCGAGGGGCATGGAAACTGGAGTACTTGGTCATGAAGTCTTCAGTCAGTGCTTGGTGGCTACTCTTGGGGACGTCAACTCCCTGGAATCACTGGTCGGCTCAGGAACAAGCTCTCCACCAGAGGACACTGCCAGGCAGAGTAGCTGTTGCAGTTTGCTACAGTAAACATTTTCCAGTAGTCTTGCAATGGTGAGAGTTGAGGATAGGGTCTGTCTTGGAGGTCACAGTGGACCTTACTTATGTACATAATCTGGGTCAGCTGTGATTAAACTCCGCTTTTTCTCCTGGTGTCGGAAACCCTCATGCAGCCAGCAGTCTCTCACTCTCTTAGCCCAGGACTTACTCTCTCACCTGTAGCACGCTGTTCTGTTATCTTTGATACCTGAAAGTGCTGTCTGGGTCGGGAAAGGGGAAAGTTGGTGAATTCCTACAGGTGAATAATTTTGGTGCCATCACAATTAGAGTAAGAGGCAAAAAGAAATGGATTTGGACAGAGGATTGTAGAAATGAATTTCCTCCCTGCTGCTCCTAATTATGGGAGAGATCATCTCAGCTTTCTGGTGGCCCACTTCCTCCCCCTGCCATTGCTCCTCTGGGGCATATTTCTCTGGGTTTAAGTGTGTTTGGGTGATGAACTGAAGACATCCAGGAATATTAATTACCCATGTAGGGTGCTTTACAGGTTACAACTCAGTTTTAGAATCAGTGTTTTAGTTACTTCTGATGATGAGGGGGTAAGGATGGTATTATAATAGCCATTTTTAACCATTAACCATTATCAACCAAATCCATTTTACAGCAGAGAAAAGTGAAGCTTATGGTCTTGCTGCTTAGGTGTGTTCTGTGGGCCAGCAGCATCAGCATCACCTGGGAGCTTGCTAGAAATGCAGAATCTCAGCCTGGCTCCCCTGCCTCATCCCTCTCCCCACCCCACCCCTCCCACGGTCCCAAGACCCACTGAAACTGCATTTTGACCCAATTCCCAGGAGGCTCATTGAACTTTGAGAAGTGCTGACTTGGGGCACCTGGGTGACTTAGTTAAGCAACTGACTCTTGATTTCAGCTCAGGTCATGATCTCAGGATCCTGGGATCGAGCCCCCCATGCGGCTCCATACTTAGTGGGAAGTGTGCTTGAGATTCTCTCTCCCTCTCCCTCTGCTCTTCCCCTTGCTCTCTCTCTCTCAAATAGATAAATCTTTAAAAAAAAAAAAAAAGTGCTGACTTATTCTTCCTGAGACTTGGCCCTCTCCTGTGGCTCTGTCAACCTGGGGTCTTCTTTGCAGGCTTGAGATGAGGGGATGAGGTGACCAGAAGAAGATGCCTCTGTCTTCAAGGGGCCTCTTCTGGGGCATGCCCCAGAACGATCCAGCAAGCAAGTCTCTCTGACCTTCCCACTCTTCTTTTCTCCAAGTTGGTAGAAGAGGCTTTTTTTATTATTAGCCCCCAATTGCCAGCCCTCTGTAACTGTGTATGAAAAGGTGGGAAGTTGCCACGTGGCATTGTGGGGTCGGGGGAGGATAAAGCCGCTTTTAATTTTTTACTGTGGGGCCCAGAACTGAGGGTCATTTTTCAATAAGCTGCTTCCTCTGGCAACCCCCCCCTTACCCTTTTCCCCTCTGTCCTGAGTCTCTGAGGGGAAGGGGACTGTGCTTTGCTTTGCTCAGATTTGGAAACCCCTTGCTACCCGTCTTGGCCCCCTGCTCTGGTAGTGCCTGTCGGAGATTCTGCTCCCTCAGCCTTCCCAGGCTCCAAATAATCCCCTGTGTTTTTCCCATAAGCTCTTTTGAATTCTCTTGCTCATGTAACATCGAGGAGAAGAGCTGTGTTGTTATGCCAGAGTCAGCTTCTCCCATGAGTCTCTGTCACACAAATAAAATAGATGTTTGCCTTTGTTCCTTGTGCTCCACTTTTTTATACTCCCCAGTACAGGCTTTTAACAGAGTTTATTAGAAATGGAAAAGAAATCTGCTAACGGTAGCAAAGGGCGCCTGTGCATTCTTCTGATTCTAGCTCCTGCTTTCCCTGGTGCCTCTGTTTTCCATAATGAATATCACGGGGAGATGGGGAGATCAATGGGGACTGATAAGTGCACACCATTATTGCATTTAGCTCTTGGGAGCTTGCGAGGGGTGCCACCACCTGAGATCCTACCCTGGGACAGGAGAAAGCACTTCCTTTGCTGCCCTTCCATGTCCTCCACCTTATCCAGAGGGAGGCTGCTTTTGTTATAGGGCAGAGGAGTCCCAGTAAGTAAACACTTGGAGTCCTGATACTTGGATTACTGGTTCTGGCTTTGCCACCAACATGCTATGAATCCATGGCCACGTGACTGAAGCTTTCTGAGTATGGTTTCCTTCTGTGTAGAGTGAACCTATAAACTTGTGCTTCCTGGTTTGTAACATTGCACAACTACATGTGTTAAGATATTCTTCCTTGGATTAAGAAAGAAATATATAGCTCCGTTTGTTGACTCCGTGGTGCCTCCGATGGTTGCTTTCCCATGGGACTTCAAGGAACAAGGCTAAGCTGATTTGATGGGATAATAGGCAGACAGACAAGTACTTGGTAAACTGTGAAGTGCTCTGCCCATTTGTCAATGCCATTATTCTTGGGTCTGCTGGGGTAGTAGCAGGGCTATCGTGGGGTGTTAAGGGGGAAACGTGAAGGAAGATGTGAAGGTTCTTCTGTGGACCTGGTGAAAAGCTATTGATGGGGGAATCTAAGGTGGGGGAAAAAAGTGGATGATGTGGGAGGGGAAGACTGAGGGAAGTGGTTAAGAGGTAATAAAATAGAGCAGACAGTGTGTTGGAGATAATGATTGTCTTTGTCCGTTTGGGCTGCTGTAACAAAATACCACAGACTGAGTGGCTTGGAAAAACAGAAACGCATTCCTTGCAGCTCCAGAAGTCTGAGATCAGGGTCCTAGCATGGTTGGGTGAGGGCTGTCTTTCAGCTTCAGGCTGCTTCCTGTGTCCTCACAAGCTGGAAGCGGTAAGGGAGCTCTGGACGGTCCCTTTCATAAAGGCACCAATCCTACTTGCGAGGCTCCACCCCCATGACCGGACCACCTCCCACCTCCTAATATAGGAGGCATGGAGATTGAACCTATGCCTTTTGGACAGGTCATAAACATTCTGATGGTAGCAACGATTATAAAAATGCGTGGCATCCTTCTTATGCTTTCCATTTGGATTTCACCCCTGCTTTCTCATCTCTGAACCTGAGTATTTCAGTCATCACTAAGATCACCGCTTTCCTTGATAAACATATTCTATATCTGCTAACATAGCCTAGTATTACAGTGGCTGTTTTTTGGTTTGTGTCAGTCATATTTAACCTCAGACCATCTGAGTTTATGGTCAACTAGGGTAGCCACATCTTTTCTCTCCTAAGCTGAGGCCAATGTGGCTTTCACTGATTATTATAAATATATAGTATTAAGAGAAGAGCTTTGCTCCAGTAAATAATGACATTTTTAATAATTTAAAATGTGGCAGCTTAAGCAGACATAATGGGTAAGGGTCCAGCCAGGTGGACAAATCCTTGTAGGGGTGTCCAGGGACTTAAAATAGGAATGGTGAAGTAGTGACCAGAAGTAGAGAGGGAAGGAAAGGGTCAGATGGTAAGTTCAGGAGCCAGCCTCCTTGATGGCCTCCAGGGAACCTGGGCTCCTGGTATTTACACCCTTGTGTAATCTCCTCCCATGATGACTCAGAGGACCACTCAAGTATGGTGGTGGTTACAGTTCGTGACTTCTGAGGCTAGGTCATAAAAGATATTGCGGTTTCCACCCTGGCCTCTTGGATCTCTCACTCTGGTGAAGCCAGTCACCATGACATGAGGAAGCTTATTCACCTGTGCCTGTGGAGCGGCACAGGTGAATAAGACCTGGGCCCCCTGCCAACAGCACCGATTTCCCAGCTGCATGAAGGAACTGCTTTGAAAGAAGATTCTCTAATCCCAGTCAAGCCTTCAGATGACTGTAGTCCTGATCCATCTCTGACCCCTAGTAGAGATCCTAAAGTCAGAGTTGCCCAGCTAAGCTGCTCCTGAATTCCTATGAGTGATAATAAATGTGTGCTGTTGTGCTGTTGTTTGAAGCCACTGAGTTTTGGGGCAGCAATAGGTAAATCGTACAGTGGGTGCAAGCTTGATGGCCAGAGGAGAGCTGAAGGTCAAAGCTAGAGAAGGCAATTTTTGTTTTTAATCTATGAAGTGAGAGTTTGCAAAAAAATGAAGACTCTGATTTTTTTTTTTTTTTTTTTAAGCAAAACCTTGTAGTTTATGGGAACTGCATTGCAGGGAAGAGGGGAGAGTACTCACCACTCAGAGGCCTGGGACTGTCACACCCCAGATCCTTGGTACATCAAGCTATAGGCTTAAAAATCCACATATACAACTGAAGACCCCTGGGGACACTACCTTGAGGTTGTCAGAGGAAGCGGGTTCTTGTGACGTTTGTGAGGGAAAACGAAGCCTCATGATCCTCAGCAGAGGAGAGGAAGGTGGTTCTTGCCATAAGTTAGCAAACATCAAAAAGGCTTTTTGAAAAGCATATAGATAACATATCTTTAAAAGAAGTCACTATATTTGTCCAGTGAAACATGCAGTTGTCTAAATGGGTTCTAGCACTTTTCCAAGAGAGGAAAGCTTTGAAGATCTATAAAGGGGTCATGGTGTGGGTTGAGTGGAGTAAAACACTCTGGTTCTCTTGTTAGTTGAGATTTTTCAGTTTTGGAATATGTGATGTGAAGTTCAGTTGACTATGGATTGTCAACAGCATGAGGACAGAAATAAAAGGCAGACCATAAGGATCGGGAGCTGGGCAGAGCTACAGTGGCTAGGGCCAGGGCCAGGGCTGGGGACCAAGTGAGAACATGACAGTTGTTACAAACACGGCTGCTCAGATATTTTTAGAGGGACTACTAAGTCTCTGTGACTGGGATGAGCAATTCCCTGCTCCATCTGGAATTCTCAGGACTTACTTTTCAAAGTTCTGGGAATAATAGGGCTCTGTTTCTGTTTCCTTATTACTGGGGTATATAGAGAAATCCATTGATTGGGCCAGGATGAGGCCACAGATGTCAGGCAGTGAAGAGGCTGGTCTTTGCCATGGGAGACACACACCACACAGGCAGCCTGGTATGAGTTCTCACTTTCCTTCAGAGCAGGCAGGCGTGTATGTACCTCTGCCATCCAGATGGCATGTGAGGACTGGTTGGAGTGTACCCATCACAGCTGATGACACTTAGAATTACTGTTATTTTCAAGACATGAAGTCATGTTATATTTTCCATAAGATGGGCCTCTTGAGTGTACATTTTTTTAATTTAAAATGCAACCAACTGAGGAAATTAGAGAATTTTTAAAAGGAAACAATGCCTTCATCCAATAACTCAAAAATGTGGGTCATTTTTATATCTCTGATGGACCAATAATATGACCACAAGAGAGGTATGGCCTCGTCAAGAGTGATTTGGTTGCAAGAGCCAAAATCCCACTTGAAACAAAACAAGAAAACCAAAACGAAAGCAGGACCCAAACCAAAAGAAATGAAGAAAAGAAAGCGAAATTGATCAGATGTTTCCATGGGACATTAACTTGACTGAGCTCTCCTCTTCCAATCTCCATGTTTCTTGGTTCAGATTCTCAAGATAGAGAATCAGATTGGCAAGAGTAGTTCAGGATCCTTCCCAGACAGGTAGGGTAGGATAGCATGGTGGTAGGACCTACCTTTGTGGGTGGGATAGGCTCTTTATCAGAAAGGAGGGCCATGAACTGAACAGACATTCCCAAATGTCTTCTACAAACTTCCATTCCTAGTGGGGAGCACTAGTTAGCTCATAACCAGGTACATATTGAGTGGTTATAAGAAATACAAGGCCATAAAGTTGGCAGGTTTAAAAAATAAAAACATAAAACAAAAGGAAGGAGAGAAGGGAGGGAGAGAGAAAAAATTATAAGTATTCAATAATTGTGATATACTAAAAAATTATTTGTTGTTCTTCTGAAATGCAAATTTAACTGAGCATCCTGTGTTTTATCTGGCAACCCTACCCAGAGGTTGTCCTTCTCTATTGGAACTGTCATGGAGAAGGACTTGGGAGAATCTAAACTGAGTCTCAGACTAAATTTTCCATGCCCCAGGGCTGCCTGTGTCCATGTTCTGTTTGTTTTCTGTGATCCATTTCATTTTCAAAAGAAGCAACCTGGTGTGATGTAAAAAGCAGAGAACCTGACTTTGAGGTCCGAATCTGTCACTTAGGAATGGGGTGGTGCTGGGCAGGTCATTTGGTTCCAAGGTGTGTCTGTTTCCTCATCTAGAAACCTTGGATACTCATGCCTATTTCAGAACATTGCTAAGGGGGAATAAGTTCATGCAGGTAAAATTAGCAGGTTACCAGCTATGTAGCAGGTGCTCAACTACTGTGTATGCTCCCTTCCCTTTTCCTCCTCATCATGTGAACTGAAACGCCAGTATCTGCTATTATGTATTGAATAGCTGTAATTGTTTATGTGCCAGGTATAGGATAATGTTTTATACAAGCATTGTCTCATTTAATTCAAGCAACAATCCAGTGAGAGAGCTATTTTCATTCCCAATTTTCTGAGGATGAAACCAGGGCTCAGGCTGGTACAAGAGTGGTCCAGGGACACAGTTCTTCTAAAGGAGAGAACTGGGCTGTCAACCAGGCCCGTGAGTCTCAAGAGCGCATCCTTTCAACTTCCACTCAGATGCCTTTCATTGCATGCATAAAGCGCACATCGCATTGGGTGGCATGCAGAACATTTGCAGAGTTGGATCTACCCTCTGTCCAAGTACAGTCGAAGTGGCAAAACACTCGTTTCACTGATACGTGTTGTGTGTTCACGCCATCACAGGCTTCCTTCTGAGCACTGAGGAAGAAGTGTTCATTGAGACCAAGGCCGGCCTCATAGAGTTTCCATCCCAGTTAGGAAACAGACACAAGCAACACATGACATCATACCATGGTATGTGGTAAAAAGAAAAAGAAACAGAGAAACGACAGGTGTGACTCGGGGCTAGAAAGTCAAAGAGATTTTAAGTAAGGATGTTCATGGAAGTCTTCTCTGAGGAGGTGACATGTGAGCCAAGACCTAAAGAAAGCACAAGAGGACAGGGGTGGAAGTTGTGGTAAGCATAAACACTGGGACTAGAGCAAGCCAGGGGTGATGGAGCACAGGAGGGAGGCTGGCGTGAAGCAGTGTGTGCAGAGGAGGGAGGTAGGAGATGAGGTCAGACCCTAGCAAGGAGTTGGGGCTTTATTCCTCAGTGATGGAAGATGTACATTTGCAGGGGGTTGTTCTGCTTGTGACCCACAGCACCAGCCACAGCTCCAGGAGAAAGGTCCCCTGTCTCTGAGGAGTGGCCGTGCCTGCACAAGGAAACCAATCATGCCACTTATCACCCCAGTTTGAAAAGTAATTGCAGACATATGTGTAAAGGGCAGGGCAATCTTTTCTGCCAATTATGTGCCCTGCTATTAGGCGATTAGAAGCTGGTAAAGTCGCAGTGTGAGGGATTAGTGGCACAATCCCCTTTCCCAGCACCTCTGCATTTCTGCTTCTCCCAAGGGTTCTTCTTCCCTCCCCAGGTCCTGGTCTCAGCTTGACCAGGTGCCTCCCCCCAGTTATGCCCCCTAAACACACTTGTCTTTGTCTATACAAGGAAAAAAGCCTGCAAGAGACCCTTATAAAACAGCAGTTGAAAAACAAGGCAAAGTCTGCCTGGCTACGAGACTGAAAGCTTGTATTTACAGCAATATTTGTGAAGATTGTTTGGTCCTGTATATTTCCAAAGCTGCTTGTCAAGCAGCCTGTGCTGGTCCTTACTGCATGCACCCTCATGCACATCCCACCTTTATTGTTTTATTTGGCTCTCATGCCTGTGCACATCTGCCCATTTCTTTCAGCCTTTTGTTCACTAATCCACCTGTCCCTTCATTCTTTAAACCATTATTGAATTAAGCACGTATCTGAAACTGCCTGGCAAAGTCCAGTAGTTAAGAGCTTAGAGTCAAACAGTCCTGAATTCTAATCCCAACTCAGGTCCTCTAGTTATTTTTTCAGTCCTTTTAACCCTCTTCATGCACCCTCATGCTCAGCCCTAGTGAGAAGGGGAATTTTAGCCTAGCACCCCATTCAGTTATGGAGTGACAGGGGTCAACAGAGGACATTGGTTAGTTTGCAGGTGTCCTACTCTAGAGGTGGAGATGTGATGGCAGGGCAGCTCTCCTGGATGTGGGGCAAGGGAGGGATGGACCACTAGTAATTGGATAAAGGTGGAAGCCTGAGAGGAAAGAATAGGGGGAAGACAAAGGAGGAAGAGAGCCGAAGAAAGACAAGGGGACTTCCAAACATGCACCTAAATGAGTCTGGACCAGCTACACTAGCCTGCACTAAGGCTACGGCGTAACTTGGTTGGGTGAGAGAGTAATTTCAGGAAGCAGACCACTTGGGGTCAAGTCCTGGCTCTGCCTCTTGTTAGCTACAGAACCTCAGACAAGGCATCTGACCTCTCTGTGCCTCATTGTCTCATTGAAGGCAAGATTCTTTTTTTACATTTATTTATTTTTCATATTTATTTATTTTTATTTTTTATTAACACATAATGTATTACTTGTTATAGGAGTACAGGTCTGTGATTCATCAGTTTTACACAATTCACAGCGCTCACCATAACACATGCCCTCCCCAATGTCCGTTGCCCAGCCACCCCATCCTTCCCACCCCCCTCCCCTCCAGCAACCCTCTGTTTGTTTCCTAAGATTAAGAGTCTCTTATGGTTTGTCTCCGTCTCTGGTATTGTCTTGTTTCTAAGAGTAGGACTTACCTCCTCGGGTGGCTGGGAGGATTTAATGAGTGTGTACAGGCAAAATGCTTAGAATGATGACCAGCACAGAATAATCATGAAATAAATGTTAGCAATTATGGAATTCTAAGTCTCTTCCTGTGTGTTCTTGCCTCCTTCCTTTACTGTCTGTGTTTTACCAGAATCCTTACCACCATCTTATTCATATTTTTGATTTGTTTTTCATTGCCCCCTCTACCCTGCCCCACTAAAAGAAGGATTTTTGTCTGTTTTGTTCACTACTGTATTCCTGGCTCTATTTTCTGGAACAGTGCTTGGCACAGGAAAGGGACACAGTCAATACTTGTTTAATGATTGAGTGAATGAATGGAAAAATAAAAGAATGAATGGGTTATTATCCTGTGGACTCTAATTGTATTCTTGATTAGCTCTGAGTGATAATGGGCTGGCTGCCCAACCTTTCAGATATTGGGAGCATTGTGATGGTATTTCATGATGATACTAATGATAACCACTTTCTGAGGATTGAGGAGCATAATATCTGTAAGACAACCAGGGTAAGTGCCCTATTATGTTACCTGTCAGTGACGACATTGCTTTTTATGGTGTACCCCCTACTCAAGACACAAGCCCACCAAAGTTTCTGCCCATGGTGAAGAATCTATGACCGATGTAACTGAGAGATGGGGGGATCCAACCAAGTCTATACAATCTGGTGTTTTGAATCTCTTTTTTTAAAAAATTTTTTTATTATGTTAATCACCATACATTACATCATTAGTTCTTGATGTAGTGTTCCATGAGTCATTGTTTGTGCTCCACTCAGAGCGTGCCCTCCTTAATACCCATCACCAGGCTAACCCATCCTCCCACCCCCGTCCCCCCTAGAACCCTCAGTTTGTTTTTCAGAGTCCATCGTCTCTCATGGTTCGTCTCCCCCTCCGACTTACTCCCCTTCATTCTTCCCCTCCTGCTATCTTCTTCTTTTTCTTTTTTCTTAACATATCTTGCATTATTTGTTTCAGAAGTACAGATCTGTGTTGAATCTCTATCTTGAGGGCAGTGAAGTCATGTGGCCAGGCCCTAGGGCCATAGCTCCCTGGTGGTGGCTCTCTGGAGTCAGTGAGAATTTTACCATCTTGAGACAGGCTTCCACTGTTCATATACTCTCAATCCTAGATGGGACAAAATTGGCTGAGACCAAAATATTTGGAGACTTTAATTCAGTGAACAGCCCCCAAAACTGTGCAGGTGCCCAGTTCTGCCACCCAGAGGCTAATTCCAAACCCTTGATGATCATTCTCTTCTCCTTCTTAAATTGCTGGGTGGTATGTGGGGCGCTTGAGTTCTGGCTGATTCCGTAGAACATGAGGATTGGAAGGGATCCATGGATCATTAGTCTTATCCACTCATAATAGAGGCCGGTATGTATTTTACATGAGTCAAGTCATTTAATTTGTACAACAATCTATGATGTAGAAACTATCAGCAACACTTTACTGAAGGGGCATCTGAGACTCAGAGAAGAGTAAGCAGTTCTAAAAGCTTAGGAGTAGGATCTGTCTTTTGGTTAACATACAGAGAGAGATAGCATGGCAAGTTGGTCAAGAGTTTCTTTTTTTTTTTTTTTTTTAAGATTTTGTTTATTTATTAGAGAGAGAGAGACCACAAGTGGGATGGGAGGGGCAGAGGGAGAGGGAGGAGCAGAGTCCCCGCTGAGCAGGGAACCTGATGCCAGGCTCCATCCCAGGCCCCTGAGATCATGACCTGAGCCAAAAGCAGGTGCTTCACAGAGTGTGCCATCCAGGTAACCCATGGTCAAGAGTTTCTGTTATAGAGTTGAGAGGTCTGAATTCAAGCCCTTTCTCTACTGGTATTCCTTAGATTACTCATTTTAAAGTGGGACTAGAAATAGAACCCTGTTAAAATTGTCATAAATATTAAACAATTGGACACATAAAAGTACATAAACCAGTAAGTTATCACTATTATCAATGAATGTAGGCTATTGCTTAATTATAATTATAACAAATATTTAAATACTAAAATATATTTCAAGTAAATTATAATAACAAATTTTAAAATAATAAGACAAATCTCAGTTAATGTTATTATTTCTGTAATTATGCCCACCATGCAGCTCAGTGCTTGGCAGATGGCAAGTGCTCAACGGTGATGGGTTAAGGAGTTTGCCTAAGTCTGTTCTAGTAAGTGACAGAGTAGAACTGAAGCCTAGGCTTTCTGACTCCAGCAAAGGTTGTGCTTATTAACAAGAAAGGAAACTGAGGCTTGGAAAATACTGCTCTGTTCTCCATTATGGCACAAATAGGGTGTGGAGATGGCCTAGGACTCAGGTGCTTGGACTCTTGGGCCAGCTTTCTTCTCTTTCACCCCAGGGCAGGTCACCAGTAAAAAGGGATGATCAGATTTCATGTGGAGCTGGTTAGGATCCAATGAGAAGAACTTGGAAAAGTTGCTGGCACTTAATAAACATCACTCTCATGATTATTTATCACGCATGTACATATCAATGCAGAGATGTCATTTTGAAGTCCTATGTGTGCTTGGCCCTGGGATTATTGAGAATATAGACGAGAATAATACTTGGTTCCTTACCTCAGGCAGCTAATAGTTCAGGGAAGGACTCCAGTAAGTGAATAATGAATGTTCTAAGTGCAATTAACCTAGCCTGGGTTGATCGGGGCACCTTCCTGGGCGAAGTGATGTTTGAGGTGGTTGGTCCTTAATGATGAGCTGTGGCTTGCCAAGTGGACATAGGCCTTTGTGAGAGAAATCCAGGAAAGCAGCATGTGCACAGGTCCTATGGAATGAAGTAGTCTTACATGAGGTGGGGTGAATGGTAGAATGTTCTGTATGGTTAGTATCTGAGGTTTGTTGGTAAAGATAAAGCAGAGCAGCTGTGTAGAATCTTCATGTGTGGCATTGAATGCCAAATTAGGGATTTCGACTTTAGCTTTGAGGCAATGGGAAGCCATTGAAGTTAGTGCAACAGAACAAAGGCAAGACACAAAGTTGCTGTTATTAACTGCTGAGTAAAATAATGCCTGCATCATAGTAGATACTTGATACTTATTACTTGAATTAAAAATTGTTCTGGCAATAATATGGAAGTCAGACTGGGGAGTTGGAAGAGACTGGCAATCTAGAGATCAAGTACTTAGCTCGATTCCAGAAAAATAGTTCATTTTTTTTTTTTTTTTTTTTTACTGTAGCTTGCTGCTTGTTACCAAACAGTGACTGACTGACTGAATGAATGAAGAAATAGTTGTCCTACTCTACTATCTTTGTTAAAAGAGGAACAATTTATGGATATGGAAGTCATGTTAGCTGAGAGCAATAAAATAGGTAAGTCCAGAAGTAAATAACCATTTATTTAGAATAATAGCTGGGTCATGAATATCTTTTGGGAGTATGCAGAGACCTGTCTCTTTACCCATAAGGCTCCATGACAAGCAACAAGAATTCTTTGTCTTCTTTCTTGACATTCTGTGGTCTTCAGAGTCTCCTGGGGACAAAAAGTGAATCAGTAGATTCATTACATGGACAAGAACCTGGCACTTTGAAAAGGCTTTAGATGAATTCCTGACATGTCAAGTAAGAGAAAATATGTTAAATACTCTACCATGTCTTGCTTAGGTGTGCCCTGGCTCACCTCTGCCTCTCCCAATTCACCTTGGGGAAAACCATGTCCTTAGTTTACCCAGAGCACAGCCTACAGCCCATATGAGCTTGGTCTTGGCAAAAAGTATAGACCGTAGTATATGTGGCTCATCCACTGGGGCTGTGGACCCTTGGTCTTGTTTTATACAACACAAGGTGTTAAGTGTGCACACTTAATCTTGGCCGAATTTTTGCACAGTGGTTCTCTGTCAGTGTCTTGTCATCATTAGCCATCAGATCACTACCTGGTATTCCTCATGAGATTAATGCATCTAGAGAGCCACCAATCCATCTTCTCTCATTGGCCATAAGATCATCTGTTCATTCATTTCTTTAAAAAAAAAATAGTCCAAAAAAAAAAAAAAAAAAGAATATTGAATGCCTGTCATGGATTGGGCATGGTTCTAGGTCCTGGAGCTCAATGGCCAATAAACATATTTAGTTGCCATCATGAAACTCATATTCTAGTGAGAGGAAATGAACATAGAAAGGAACAAACAGTAAATAAAATAGTGACGATAATAGAAAATACCATGAAGGAAACAAATAAGGAAATGAGCCAATGAAGGATGAGCTAGGGAGGGATGGCTCTTCTTCTGACGAGGGGACATAGGAACGGATTCCGGGGGGTAAGGATGGTCGGGAAGTGGAGGAAAGAACACTGCCCACAGAGTGACTAGAATGTGCCAAGACTCAGGGTAGGGAAAAGCTTGGCATGTTTGGTGACTGAGAGAAAAGCAGGGCACCGTGAGCAAGGGCGAGAGTAGAGATGGGATGACGCTGGAGAGGGAGTCAGGAGATAGCTTTGCAAGGCCTCATGGGCTGTGGCGCATTTCCCTTCCCTGTCATGCGCCAGGGGAGAATTTTAGGATTTCAGACACATTTGCTTTTGAGTTGTATACAATAGAGACAAGGGCAGTGTAGACAACTAACATTTTGATGTGGGGTGTTGGGACTGAACAGGGACACTTCGCAGGAGAACACTTTGAGAGCCCCTGCTCCAGGAGATGGATGCTGATACTAGAGGTATGCTGTCTGAGAGTTTGTTTTGCTACAGTAAATGCAAGTATGACAGACCGCAGGTGTATAGGCTAAGCAGGACCTCTTCTGTGTGCCTGTGCTCTTTTACCGAGACATCCCACTCGTATCTATTGAATGTCTGCTCGGTGCCAGGCAATGTGTGGGAAAGGGGTGTCCCAGGGCGAGAAAAGACAGACGTCCTTCCTGACCTCATGGAAAGTGCACACTTGCTGTTTTAATTCTGTAAAAGCTGAGCTTAAGAAAGAAGAGAGTCTTGGATTTACCTTTTCTGGCTCTCATTTGGTTAAATTCTGGCAGCTGTCACACATTCAGAATCATTAAAATGTAGTTTTCTGTGCTTAACCTGCTTCCATAGATTAACTTTCCCAAACTCATTATGGTGGCCCTGACCTTGGACTATTCATAAAAGACCATAGAAACTATTAACTGGGTGCATTGCTTTTTATAGAAGCAGGACAATTTTATCTACTAGAGGCATTGGCAGATTTGGATTACACTGTAAATAAATTTATCCACTACAAACATTCATGGATCTGCCTTGCATTGTAAATAAATTTTCCCAAGTAATTGTTAAGTGATAGCCTCACAATTATGCTAGCCTAAGAAAAACAACCAGAGAAAGATTCAGTAGCTTTGCAATAAATATTCTAAAAGGAACCCATGGATTTGCAAGGAGACAGCCAACTTGGATTAGGTAGGTGTAAGGAGAGGACTCTTTGGTGAGTTGAGTAATGGATTGGATTTGTGATAGACATTAAACATTGGTCACACCCATGTAAATATCTATGCTAGATTTACATATTTAGTTTTCAGCCTATTCCCTGAGTTATATGTAGTCCGAAGAAGGGGGGGGGGTGCATATATGTATCAGTCAGCTATTTCTGGATAACAAACAATCACAACAATATCTGTGGCACAACAGTAAGCATTAATTCCCGTGGAGCCAAAGTTGGCTGGGGTTTGGCTGATCTAAGTCTAGACTTTCTCACTGCAGATCTGTGGATGGATGGGGGGGTGGCTCAGCCTCAGGCCTCTCATCCTCCTCGTTCCAGCGAAGGCATGTTCTTTCATGGAGATGGCAGAGGTGGAAGAAAACAGAGACATGTGAGACCTTGTAAGACCTAGGCTCAGAACTGCACACTGTCACTTCCACCTTACCCTATTAGCCAAAACAAGCCATATGGCGAAGCCCAACGTCAAAGGTGAGGAAGTTCACTCCACTATTAGTGAGGTAGGATTAGATGCAGGGAGGCGTGAATAATCAGAGCTCAAAGTTAATCTCTTGTAATCAAATAAGCATGTTTCCTTCATCTGTTATAAGATGTATAATATTATGTACCAGACACTGCTAGGCAACAGGAGAGATTGCCGTGGAATATACCTCATTGCTCACTGGTTAGAAATCTAAGAAAGAGAGTTTCTTGCTCTGGTTATATTTTTTATATAGACTATTTTACAATAGTCTTCCAAGAAGTCTCTCTTCCTTAGGGATGGCCCTCAATGTAATCCATCCTCCAATGTAGCCAGAGTGATCTTCCTAAAATGTAAATGAGGTATTGAACCTTCCCTGTTTAAATAGTTTGGATGATTCCCCTTTGTCCGTAGGATAAAGCTCAACCTGTAGATGTTGACATTTAAGCTGATCCTAATCTGGACACCCAAACTGCCCAGAATTGTCTTCTGCCTTCTGTCTGGTCGCTAGCCCCTCTTCCCAGTGTCTTCTCTTCCTCATTTCCCCTTTGCTCCAGGGTCTCCTGGTTGGGACAATAGATAGGTAGGGGCTAGGGGTTGGTGGCCATGGTGTCATTGTAAGAGATCTTACTAAAAGCAAACCAAGTATTACCTGTCAACTCTAAATAATGTCCCTCCCCCTGCTGTGCGTGCATGCATGTGCACACAGACGGGGACACACCACACACACACACACACACACACACACACGCACTGCCATTTGCAGCTATGCCTAGATGGGATTGTAAAGAATAAACTTCAAATTCAGTTAGAAGGAGGTGTTGAATTTCAGGTGCCTTTTGTTAGTTACTATTTATATTTAGTTTCTTATCAACCGATAACAGAAAGTACAACTTCTATCAAGTAAAGATTGGTGATGCTTTTGACATACAATGGAAACCAAAGTGGACCCCTTACCTCTTTCTAAACATCTCCTAATCCCCTTGACTCTCAGCACCTCCTGTAACAGACTTTATAATAATAGAACAATATCTTTCTCTTTGTGAGACACATTTTCTGAAGTGTACAAACCATGCCTTTTCATTTCTTTGTTGCCTAGCTCAGTGGCTAATATGTAATAGGCACTTTATGAATGTTTCTTGAATGAATGAATGAATGAATGAATGAATATATGTAAGTGAGTATTGGAGAATTCTCTACTGTAGTGATCCTCAAACTGCAGATAAAGAGCTTGTAATACACAGATAGTTAGACCTCACCCCTGTGTTTCTGAATTAGTAGGTCTGGGGGGAGAGCTGAGAATTTTCATTTTTTAACAAGTTCCCAGGTGTGCTGATGCTACTGGTCCAGGGGGCACACTTTGAAAACCACTGCTCTACCAAATTAATGCTGAGAGGATTCTCTGTGTAGAAATAACCCCAGTTACTAATTTTGGGTAAGGGAGACACCTAGAGGGGGGTTTTAATGGCTACTAGTTCACAGGATAAAATTGGTGTCTGAATGCCCAATTTTGCTACTAAAGAGGAATTGAAATCCTAAAGACAGTGAGGCCATTGAACTGAGATGGCCTAAAAGTCACTCCCGATTTTATCTCTGTGCAAGTGTGGAAGTCATGATGGTATTGATTGTATTCACAGAGGACACTGTATTAATGCAGTATTCCCAAAGCCAAAGGAGTATTTCCTGTCTTATTCTTAGATGTCTGGGCTCTTCATATATTGTAGAAATTCAGAAGAATGTCACACCCCAAGTATTCTTCACCGAAGATCTCTAAGCACCAACATGCTCACAGTAGCCTCTGTGGAATGTCCCTTACTTTGTCTAATTCTGGTCTAGACTATTGTAAGGAGACCTTGCCTTGTTGTAGGATGAATTAGATGGCCACATGGGATTGGAGACTCTCAAGGTCATAGGATACTTTCTGTGTGGGAGAATTGAACTGTCAACATTAGGAAGTATCTCTGGTAGGGCAGTCTATGTAGGGAGCAGTTTTCACATCAGCATCACACATTTTTCAGTACAGAAGCCACTTAATTTATATTCTCAGCAAAAATCATTTGGGCACCTACTGTATGCCAGTGTCCTAGAAGCTGAGCACACGGAAGCAGAAAGAGAGACATGGGACTTACATTTCAGAGAGACAGATAACAAGCGAAAAAAGGTAATTATTGGTCAGCTTTTGCTATGTAACAAACCACCTCCAAATTTAGAGCAATTTGTTTTTAGTTCACATGCCTATAGGTCCGATGATCTGGGTGGGGCTCTGGTGGGCTTACCTAAGCACCTCTGGGTTTATGGGGGTGCTTGCCTCTCCTCCTACAACCACTAAGCTCACCCATGAAGGCCCTAGCAAGAGCAAGCTGAAACACACAGGGCCTCTTGGGGCCTGGGTTTGTAACTGCCACCTCATCACTTCTGCCTCATTCCAATGGCCACATCAAGTTCATGGGGGCCAAACCCAAAGTCAAGGAGCAAAAGGTGGAGATGCAGGTTGGAGTGAAAAATGGAGCAATAATGCAAGTGACCACTGACAGTACAAGATTAAGTAACATAAAGGGCTATGAAGAAACAAAACAGGTTCGTGGCTCAAGAACGATCAAGGATGCTACTTTTGGGTGGTCAGGTATTGTGGGATGGTGTGGTGGCATAGTCTCGCGTGCTTTATAGCAGGCTATCCCATTGGGAGGGGTGTAGCTTCAGCATTGTGCTGTGTACGTGATGCTATACCGTGTGGGCTTCCCTCCTTGCTGTCCTAGGAAATACTGGGACAAGGGCTCCTGGCATATCCGATTATTGTGTCTCATAAGGCATCTATCTGGTTTATCACTGTTCTGTACAAATGCCTCACTACAAAAGCACATTCAAAGGGTACCAAAATTTGAGTAAATTATCTCTGCTGGACGGTATGGCAGGTACCCCCTCACTATGCACACACATCCATGTGCTTGTACACATACCCAACCCCTGCACACATGTGCATGGTAATCTTCACACAGCCAGAAATGTCTTCATCTCTGTCACTGTGAGGCCACAGTCTTGATCCCTGGCACCTCAGGATCTAGCTACTGAATGTTGGGTGATTTCATCAGCCCCAAAGCTAGGCTAATGTGCCTGGAAACGGAGTGTGAACATGGAATGTGTCCAAAGGCAGACCCAGGTTCTGGACAAATCAGCCAGGGGCTTGGTGGGGGGCTGGAGTGGGGAGAGGTGAAGCAGGGGCCATTAGGGGGTGGTTTCCAGCTTCAGTGCTCCCTTGCCACCATCAATCCATCCATCAGCCAAAAGACTCCCATTAGGGAGTTGAAGGGAAAATGTAAAACAAAAATGGATTTCTTCTTTAGGGGCCTTTTATCATTGGAGTGAAATGATTTTTCTTTCTTTATTGAACAAAACCTGATATCCTGTGTTTGGTGAAATGCACATTCTCTGAGAGTAGAGGGAAGTAGGGGATTGAGGGGGAAAAGGAGCATCCATTTTTATAAAAACCCTTGGAGTGCTGTTGTATTAGCATTCCCATTTTCTTGATGAATAAACTGAGCTTTGGGAAGTAAAAGCAACTGCCCAAAGTAAGTAGAGTCTGGAGATCCCAAACTAAGTCTCATTTTGCAGACAAATCTTTTCGACTTTCCTTAGCCTTCATGGGTTTCTAAAGGTGAGCCTTAAAGGCCTAAGAAGACTCTAGAAGTTAACTCCTCCTGGCCCTTAAAATCCAAACTGTGGGGACCAAAGTAGGGGGGGATGGGAGTGACCCTTTGGGCATGCTCACTTGGACTCAGGTGTGGTTGGCTGGAGCCAGTCTGTCTGCCAATAGAATAACTCAGGGCAAAAGCCCAGGACCTTGGTAAATGCCTGCACAGGCACTGGCTGGAGACAGACTCAACAGATTTTTGCAAATCTGCACCTACCTTCACTGGTACCATCAGGGGCATGTGGTCCTCTGCAATCTGGGAATCAAAGCCTCCCGTTACCTGTCGTGGGTCAATGCATTCATTTTGTATGTAGATGAAGAAGCTGAGGTCTGACTGGAATACTAACCTTGGCCAAACCCAGCCTCTCACCAGAGATTATCCCCCTCCTTGTGAGAACAGCCAATAGCGGGCCTCCTAGGGGCACAAAGGCTCAGCCCCCCCCGCCCCGCCCCCGTATTAGGGTCATTTCTGAATGCAATGCCTCAGAGCTCCCCTGGGATTGGCTGAGGCTTCTACCACCACTGCAGTCTTCTCCCCTGCCAACCTTGTTTACCTTTCTCTTGCACTTGTTGCCCCGAGTAAGCCACCTGCACAAATTTCCTTCTCAGCCCCTAGTCTAAGGACTCACCAACTTGTCTCACACTGGCTATTAAATGCTCCTGCCTTGAAGTGACACCCATCACTTTTGCTCACAGCTTATTGGCTATGTAGTCACACAACCCCATGCTGACCACAAGGGGGCTGGCAAGTGCAGCCCTGAATGTGCCAGGAAGGGAGAAAATTGGACCTACATGGTGAGCAGCAGTAAGGCTGATCGGATGGATAGACCACGGAAAGGGCCTGCCAAACCATAAAATCAAGAATACTGTTTCATACTTTGGACAAGTGCAGCCTTGCACACCCTACCCTAAAGACTGCTTCCCCAACTGAGTGGCTGCTTGTGGAAACATGGCTGGATGATTTCTGCCTCTTTATCCCTTCTAGTGGTTTATCATCTCCCAAGCTGTCCTCTGGTCTCTGTCTGCTTTTGTGTCTGCTGAATCCGTGGGCTTAGCTCAGCTGGCCCCTGACTGACAAGATGACTCCTGCTGTGGAATGGAGAAAAACCAGGGTATTTCAGGATGCCTTGATTTGAAGCCTGCCTGGTTCCAAAATACCCCATTTTGCTCTTATTGGTAGGCATCATGGGTATAGGTCTCCACACACGTGAGTTCCAAAAGGGGGCAGTCATATCTATATACATCATGACTGCCCCTCTCAAAGGTTCAGGACCAGTGCCTACTTAGGCAAGAGGATGGAAAGTTGAAGAGACTGGAGGAAGCAGCAACATCCCCCTTTCCTGGGCTTTTCTGGAGGGCTTTTGGGCAACATTGCCATCTGTTAGGCCAGCTCTGGCTAATGTAGCCGGGAAGTTGGATAGCATCGCAACTTCTTCCGTGACCTTGGGACCACGTGAGGTGATCTTGGGACTAAAGAGCTGGCAGTGAAGGAATTTTAAAAAGGGCACCCATTTACATTTATTGAGTGGTTATTTTGTCACTTAATCCTCACCACAATCTTATAAGTTCAGTAGGATTTATATTCTCTTTAATGAACAAAATTAGGCACAGAGAGTCTGAGTAATTTACTTGTCTGAGACAGATCTGGGGGTTAAGCTTAGGTAGTGTGGCTCCAGACTCTGTGCCACCCACCCTCTGCCACTTTGATTAGGTCTAGACATCTATTTAACACACACTGATGACTGTCTCCATGTTCTAGGCCCTGTGCCAGATGCTGGGAATACAGCCCAATCCACTGGGTCTCAGCATAGTCCATTGCTCAGTGTCCTGCTATATTAGATGTGGTGTAATACGTGTATTCTAGTATTCAGCTCCAGGGGTAAATTTCGTCAGTAGATATTTGTGTACATTTTTCTATAATAAGAACTACATAATTTACATGTTTCTGTTATTGCTTTGGCCACCAGGAAGCTCAGATCCAAATCAGGGCAAAGATACTAGAGTTTTGGTTTAGCATTTCAGTTTTCTGAATTTTTTCCTCCCAGCCTAGATTTTTTTTTTATTTTGGCTGCATCAGTTCTGCACAAATGTCTTTTATTTTAAAATACCTTAAATCCTTTTTAGAAGGAGGCTGCGTGGAAATGACAAAGTGAGATCTTTACTGCATATTCTTAGATTCCTACTGGGAAAGGTAGACCTATATATCCCTCTTATCCTTATTTCTATAGCACCACCACTTATAAAACCTCTTGAGCAGCGGTTATGACTATTCTCAGTCCCTGGAGATTGGTAGGAACTTCTGAAAAATCACATTCATATAGAAAAAAAAAGTTTCCTTAAATCATGGCTCCAAATTTGGTGGCAGATGCACATTTGTGGAATAGGTGGCCAGTCAGACTCTCACCTGAGCAGTTAATAAAATCTATTGCCTCTTGATGGTTTTTTTTTTTCTGCAAGCGAGAATTGATCTGTCGTCTTTGTGATTTGTGAGATGGCTAGGAAACACCAAACACCATCATGACTTGGGCCACATTAGGAGAAGAAAGGAAGAAAGAAAGAAAGAAAGAAAGAAAGAAAGAAAGAAAGAGGAAAAAAAAAATCCACTGCTAAGTCTTCCCAGGCATGGAAAGGGTTAGAACAGCTGGGGTCATTTTATTTGATTTATTGGAATTAAAGTGGATCTTATTACCATTTTAATAAAGAGAATCTTTTTGCACTGGGCTGGAAGTGTTTGCTAGTCCCCGGTGCAATTCCATTCTCTGCAAAAGTGGAATCGGCTGGCGTTGCCCAGCGTGATTTGTGTGGCTGGGCCCCAGCAGTCCAAAAAAGCAAAAGGGCTACCTCCTCCGAGGGGCTTGCTCTGTGCGAGGTGCTCACCCTGTATCTGCCATGCAAAACGAGGGAGCTTTATGAAGGAATCCGTCTTGTAAAGCCATTGGTCCTGGTCATCAGCCTCTACCCAATGCTTTCGTGATGCTGCCGCTGATCTATTTGGGAAGTTGGCTGGCTGGTGAGGCAGAGCCTCTCCTCAAAGCCTGGCTCCCACGGAAAATATGCTCAGTGCAGCCAAGTGCATGAATGAAAACGCCGCCGGGCGCTTCTAGTCGGGCAAAATGCAGCCGAGAACTCCGCTCCTTCTGTGCGTTCTCCTGTCCCAGGTAGGGAAGAAGGGCTGTGGGGTGCACCCCGCGCCCCGTTTCTGCATTCGGATCGCCTGGCGCGGGCAGGGCTAGGGGGCTTTCGGGGGTCGGGAGACTCTGGGGCGCGGCGGCGAAAAAAGCCTAGGGCTCAAAGGGAGGTCATTCACAGCCCAGGAGATCCTAGGGGGACCCTGGTTTCGCACTCCGGGTTCCCTGTGTGTGTGTGTGTGTGTGTGTGTGTGTGTGTGTGTGTGTGTACGTTTGTGGGAGGAGGCGAGAGCTCCCGAGTCCCTTTTTTTTTTTTTTTTTTTTGTAAGCAGGGGCGACATTCTCGCCTACATCAAGTGGGGTAACTTTGATTCGTCTCCTCCGGAGGCTCATCTCATGCATTGGAGAAAGACTCAGTTGGAGGCGACTCCAAGGAGTCGTGGTTTCCCCCAGCGCAGCGCCGGGCGAGGAAGCGCGGCTCCGGTCCGGATTGCTGGCTGCCGGGCTGGAGAGGCCGGCCTGGCATTGCCGACTTCCCGGGGCGCTCGGGCCCCCTCGCCCAGCCCAGCGGCGCTAGGGAAGGCGCCTCACACCAGCCTAGCGCTGCGCTGCAGCCCGGCTGCTGCTGTCGTTCAAAGGCGCCTGGCTCTGGCCGCGCCCGCATCGGGGTTCTTTTCCTTCTCGACCTCGGGATGGGAGCGCGTCTCCCCCCCACCTCCGTCACCCCTCCCCGCCAGGACGCAGGCCCCAGCCCCCGCGCCCCTTTTGTCCAGCCAGCTGGAGCTCCGGCTCTGAGCCCCGACTGCCGCCTCTGCTGTCTTCCCCGGGCGGGCGCGGAGCGCAGAGAAAAGTTCAAGCCTTGCCCACCAGGGCTGCAGCTGCCTGTTAACCCTCAGAGCGCTGAGGCACAAGGGAAGGGCCGGTGACCCCAGAGAGGGTGGGGGTTGGGGTGCGATGGAGACTTCGTTCTTGGGCAACCACCTTTGTATCTCGAAGATCTAAGGAAGTTTGTGTGCAGGAAAGCAGTACTCCGAGGAGGCCAGACCAGAGGTGCTGGCAGCCGAGGGGCACGCCCAGCCCTGCTCTGGGGCCTGTAGGTTCTGAGAGCACTGTGACCCGGTCCCCCAAGGCCTCCTGTGAAGCCCATGGGACTCCGGATGAGGTGGCAGCTTACAAGTGGGTGGGTAAGATCAAGGCAGGGCCGACAGAGAGGAGGGAAGGAGACAAGGGAGTGCCTTTGGGTGCTAGGGATGGGTGTTGAGTTCCTGTCCAGGACTCCTGAGTGCCAGGGGAACAGGCACACCTGTGAGTGCTGGGTAAGGGGGGGTTGGTGAGGCAGCTAGGATCCCAGGCAAGGGCTGGCTGGGATGTGGGGATACACTGCAGCCTTCTAAGGGAGGCCACTGCTAGATCAATGTTGGGGTTAGACTTTGGAAATGGTTCAGTGTCCCAGGAACGCTGTGACCATGGAAATGATGTAAAGTGGGGGTTACTGGGTGGATGCTAGTGCCTGGGGGCAGGGTGAGGTGCTGGGCTGCTGAGCCCCTCCCCCACTTAGGATTTCTGTCCTCCCTGGATACACAGCGCCCATTCAGGACTGTGCAGTTATACTCCTCTAACACCAGGGCTTTGCTGGCTGATTCTCTTGGGGGTCCCTGTAACCTTAAGTCCTGCCACAAATTCTGTGTCTGTCTGTGAACCAGTTTTCTAGACTTTCTGGAGTCTGACTGTCCCTGAGGCTGTATGTATGTATATATATCCCCATTTTGTAGGGTGGTTCAGAATATGCCTCTGATTCAGACAGATCCTCTCTGCCATATGCTGGTGGTACCACCCTGGGCAAGTTGTTTAGTATCTCTGAGCTTTCTGATTCCCCACTGTAAAATAATCTTATCACCTTCCTGAGATTGCCAGGCAAATTAATTGCATTCAACAGGATGTCCTAGGTAATGCATTTACCATGAGGCCTGGCACACTGGGAACCATTAGTGTCTGGGAGCACTTACCACAGCCTTTCCCCAGGACTTTACAGTCCTTTTCTCTCTCAGCATGCTTGGACCTCAGATAGGATTCCAGGGCTTGGCCAAAGTTATTCCTCCCTTTGAGCAAGGCAGACCACATGGCAGCACCCAGCAGTCCCTGTGCACTAGGGGCTTCTCACGTGATACCTTTTGTAAAGCAACTGGTGTGTCTTGTCTTGCTGGGCCCAGATGGCACAGGTGGGTCTGAAGGCTGTCAGCTCACTCAGTTCCTTAGCATGGGGAAGCAGAGGTTTTCCCGGGAATTGAATTGCCTGTTCTCTGAGGCTTATTTCTCTCTTAGATTGTTATGCATAATCAGAGCAAATGTCCACATTAGTACACTAATTGATATCCTGATTGCAACAGCACCTTGCAGAGAAATAATTTTGGTGCAATTCACTTAATCGGCAAGAGGTTCAAGTGCACAGCTCTGTGTGCTGTAGGGAAAAGTGGGGAAAGTCTTGGAGGCTTTGAGTCAACAAGCAAAGACAAAACTTTCTCAAGGCAGAGAGGAAACAGAAGAAAGAGAAAAACAATGTAATAAAAGCAAATTAGTCACTTGGTCCTAAGTGGTGTTCAGGCAAGCATGTATGTGTTTTCCACTGCAGTTGTAATACTCTGGGTCCGGCTTTGGGAGCCATCAGTCTCTGTACGGTTATTGGCTGGTTGCTGTTTTAGGCATTTTGGAAGGGGGAAGAATTCTAAGCAACAATGGCTGGAAGCTGGCAAAGTCAAGGAACAGTCACCTCTCTTCTCCCCTGGGATGTTTTGGGAAGGGCTGTCCCAGAAGTGGCCTCTGGCATTTAGCTATGATAAATAATGAATGTGGCACAGATCAAGGAGTCCTGACATAGAAATTACACTTATGTAAGTATGATTCCCACCCCCCACCCCCATTTGGGTATCACTTACAATTAGCCAAAAGTTCTAACAATGAATGAGTAATCCCCCAAGAATTAGAATTTTAGGGAGTGGTTCAGGTTTGGAGAGCAGTCACTTGGGAGTGACCAAAAATGTTCCACAGAATTCTGAGATGTTGATTTAAAATGGGGAGTTCTTTTTTGGAGTCAGAATCTTGATTTTCAGGATTTTAAATGAGAATCTGTTTTCTGAAACACCATTTATTATATGTTCAGGGAAGTGTTTATTTGCAGAACCGTTGTGATAAGGAGAAAAGACTACGGGAGTGGCAGAGAGTACCCCCTGCCCTGGAATGGCTTCAACATGTGGCAGCCCGTAAGATTTCAAAAGCACTGGGGAAAGAGAGACATAAGTTGTGAAAAGAATCAAAGTGGTAGAGTTCACATGTCTGAACAATTTTTTTAGCAAGTCCCCAAAGAGATTTAATAAACTGCAAGGCTGAATATGTGATCTGGAGTTTATGTAATGCCACAGTCTATATTAAAAGCCCAACAGTCATCTTAGCTAATCTCTTCTGCTCTGCCTCCCTCCCTTCTCTCCTTTTCTATCTTTAGCTCTTGGGTTTTCCATTAAATAAAATCTATTTCCTTCTAGAAGTATCTCCTATGTGTTACAGTGGCATTGCCCAGCAAACCAACGTACCCAGTAACTGCAGCATATAAATACCAGCATTTGCTTGTGTGCACTGAATCTCAGTTTGAGGTTCACTGTTTAGGTAAAAGTGCATCTAGGTTCTTGAGACTATCCATCTTTCTTTCCCTCCTTCCAAAAAGACAGTTGTTTGGAGAGTCCAGTTAATTTCTCTTAGGTGGAAGGGAAGGAAAATGACAAACTCTGGGTTCAGTGAACATCACATTATCTACATAGCCACAGTATTTCCTACTTCTTTGTGTATGTCCATCTCTGTGTGTTTTGATCTTATTTTAATACCTGTTGAAAAATTTCTCCAGAAGAGGGCTCCATTCACAGCATTACAAAATTCTGAATCTACAGCTTATGTATTTTAAAGAACTTCAGTGTAGTAGCTCCATCAAAACCCAACTATTCTCCTTATTCCCAATTACTTGCTACGAGCGCCCCCGGTGAGAAGTCCTGCCATTTTGCACTGAGTATCTTTCCTCCTTTATTGCCTATTGTAGTTAGTTCTTTTCTGTTTTATTCTGCAACTATGTACCCCCTCTGAGTAATAGAGCAGGGAACGTTTGAAAGACCTTTGTAGACAATGCCATATGAAATGTGGGGAAGTTCTGAAATTTCCTGGCATTTGATTTTGTTTGGACCTGGTTTTACTCTTTAGGCAGCCAAAAGGCAGGCATAGCTCGCCTGTGAAAGGAGATAATCTTCCCCATTAGGTAACTACCCAGAAGAATGACTCATGAGCCAGATTCGCACACCCTACAGCATCAGTTGAAAAGGAGAGGGAAATATGTCTGTCATCCAATTACAATAATCAGTTGGGCAGAATCAAATCAAGTAACCAGTGGTTTTGGCATTGTTTCCACTTAGCTGTGGGCAAGATGCCCACGCGCCTGAGAGAATCTGACCCTCTTGAATGATGCTGCCAATACAATCCCCTGCAGCCTGTCTCCTCTGTAGCTACCTAGGGATCCCAGGCCTGACTCCACCTCCCTGAGCAGACAGCGCAAACGATGACGGGCTGGACTGTAGGCTCCCCTTCAGTAGGCACTAAGTAGTGGCTTTATGCTAGGGTTAGGGTAGAAAGCAATTTCTTATCTCTACTGAGGGAAGCAGCTAAGGGCCGACTAAGGAGGAAAAGAAATGACATTTCAAACTTGAGACACAGACTAAGCCAGGGCTCATGTTAGTGAATGGGTCACTCTTTGGCTTAGCAGGTTGAACCTTAAGATACCTGCTTGGTGGAGCTAAAGCTCATCCATCCCAATTCTACAACTCTGGCTTCTGGGCAAAAGGTGCAAAGTAGCAGCCACAGGCTAAGTGTAACCCATGGATGTATCTTGTTTGACCAAATGTTTTGAAAAGTGGGAAATTGTAAATTAAAAAAATCCAGGTTTCTTGCATTTCTTAAAATGTCAGAAGGCCAGGCAGTCCTAGAGCTTCATTCCTGCTTGGCCACATTTCACTAGAGCAGAGTTACTACTGCCCCCTTTAAGAAGGACACAGTCCCTACCAGTCCCCACTACTCATCCAGCCAGTTGTACTCACTTATTTTTACCCACTTGCCCCATAGCCGTTTGTGTTGGGTACTTCTGCTTTCACAAATTTTGAGGCTTAATCAAATTGATATAGTCAAGTTTTTAGTGAGAGGCTACTTGAAAAGGAAGGGACAGGCCTCTTTCTGATCGCTATGATTGAACTGGGTTGAGACTTGCTTTGGAAGAACATGATGAAGGGGATCCACACCTCCATCCTGAGAACATTACTGCTGTCAGTGCTATTGGGTGACTAGGGGTACCCAGAGCACCAGGACACCCAGATTATTGTTCCATGAGTAACAGTTACACCCAGAGGAATGACACACTACAGCTTTGAGGAAAACCGATGTGGGTACACCAGAGTGTTGGTACACCCAAAACGTTGCAGTCAAGGGACTCTGGGAGTACTGGATAATAGGTGGGCCCCAGTGCACTGTGCCAAGTGTTATACCAAAAGCATCAGTACCCTTGGAATACGGTGGCAGTCTGAGCATTGTCATTCCCACAGTGTTGCTCACCCGCAATGTGAGTATCATCAAAACCTCACAATAACTTCTTGTACTCAGCCCTGCAGGGGACTCTCAGAGCACTGAGTTAGCTTTCAGAGTATTTATAACTTCAGGGTAATGTTAGCTCCGTAGCTTTGTTGCCTAGAGTACTTTTGTACACGGGACATTGTCACCTCTACCACCTACTGGAATTTGTGTAATGTTCTTATAACTGCTTTTAACAGTTAACACCCAACGTAGTCTTCATATAGTGTTAATGCTAGAATTAATGTCCTCTGCCTCCATAAATCCTCGATTAATCTGTCCACCCATCCCCTACAAATAGGTGGGCCTCCGATAACTTGTTTTCCATAGCCTCAGATCCCAAAGATCAGGGTAAATATAATTACACACACATACCAAAAAAAAAAAAAAAGTGATTGTTTTTCCTCTGTCACTTGCCAACAGAAGTCAAATTCCTGAAAATTAGCATTAGCAATAGGCACGTTTTGACATGTCATGTCTCATTTCAAAGGCCCCAGCGTCACCCAATCTGTTACAGAAGCACAAAGCCCCTGTGTCTCCCAGCTGAGTGTAGGCTGGGCTGGGGTGGAGGGCAGCAGCTGCTCAGCTGAGAGCAGCCCTGCCACATGCCTGGGCAGGGCCAGGAAATGAGCTCAGCCTCTGGAGGAGCCTGGGGACCCTGCAAGGAATGTGGAAGCCTCCATCCCTGCCTTATGTGGCCTCCAGGCCAAAGTCTCTTTCCTCTGGCAGTGGCAGGGAACTGCTTTTCCATGTGCTGCACGAGATGGTGCCTGCAAATGCCCGAAGCTTGAGCTTCTGTGGTCATCTCCCTGTCAACTGATGTAGGGCCTGCAGAAAGTGGCTGGACCCTGGCAGCAGAACCCAGAGCTGTCTCAGGCCACACAGGCTCTGCCTTCAGCTGCCATAAGCTGCTGGGCATCTGGGATCATCTAACTCAGGGGTTGTAAACTGTGGCCTATGGGCCAATTCTTGCCTGCCACCTGTTTTTATAAATAGTTTTATTGGACTGTAGCCATGCCCATTCATTTATATAATTGTCTCTGGCGGAGCTTGTGTTATAACAACAGGGTTGACACCATATGGCCCACAAAGCCTAAAATATTTACTATTTGACCCTTTACAAAAAAAGTTTGCTGACTCCTGCTCTGACTCAGAATTACAGCCAGAGGGGCTGCAGGAAATCTTCCCAAAGGGCAGGGAGGCATTAGGGATTCAGTCATTAGGGGCTGTCCTTCCTAAACCCCAAGCACTCAGGTAACTTAACTTCAGGGAGATTTACCTGGGGCTAAGTGGACTCAGTCAATATCTGTGTTGTCCACGGAGGACCTACTATGTGCTCAGGTTACAGCTACTAGTGAGGCCGACCCAGCCTCTGCTCTCTTGGGGTTAAGATCCTGAGAGATCCCCTGGCAGGGGAGATCCCTGTCAATTCAGAAATAATTCAAAATAGAGGCAACTGCTATGATGGAAGAAAATGCAGTTGTGTGAGGTGTGCCATCCTGTGTGTTTTGCTCATCTGTGCCTTTCTCCCCCACTAAAATATAAGCTCCATTAGAGCACATACTACTGTCTGATCAGTTTGCTTCTGCATCTCCAGGGCCTAGAACAGTGCTGGTGTGCAGCCGGCCTTCGGCAAACATGAATGAATGAATGAATGAATGAATGAGTGAGTGAATATAAGGAAGGCATTAGATTCAGATGAAGGACCTGGGAGGCTTCCTTCATAGCCTGATGCTTGAGCCACAGTCTGGAGGAGTAGTGAGGCTTACAGACAAGGGAACACCGGAAGGTGTAGGCAGGGAAAAGCATTCCAGGCAGAAGGTACAGTCTGGGGGGAGTCTCTGTGCAGGAAGAAATACTGCATAGGGGAAAGAGGATGATCTCAGGAGCCGTGGAGTAGTGCCAGAGGCCCTGGGGCTTTGGCAACCACCACAGGGATTCTGGTGTTTGTCCTGGAGCAATGGGCAGCCATTGAAAGTAACAAGGGGAAGGTGTAGTGTGACAAGGTCAGATTTCCATTTTGAAAAGGTCACCCTGGCTGCAGTGTAGCAGATGGATTGACGCTGGGTACGAGCGGAAGGGAGAAGCCAGTTCAGGCCTGAGATCATGAGAGTGGCAGTGCAACCGAGGGAAATAGATGTACCACTCAGAGCATCCAAGAGACAGTAAGGGCAGAACCTGGCAGCGCCGTGTAGCTGGGTTCGGAGATGGCAGAGCAAGGGCCAGGGAGCAGTTAAGGAGAAAGCTTGAGTTCTGACTCTTTCAGTTGGCAGCTTCCTGCCAATTGCCCAAACAAGGAACCCAGGTGTTTGACATTATAGACAGGGTCTGAGGGCCCTTTCCGTGGGGGTGTTAGCCAGGCCGCAGTAATGCTGCTCCGGAGAGGCGTCCCAGGCCCCCGTTACACTAATGCCCACAGATCCAGTCTGTGCTCGCATCTGGGATGGGCACAATGGGGGCTTCGAAATGCCCTTGTCTAGAGAGACTGATGTGTAGCCTCTATAATTAACCAATCTCTGAGGCTTTTCACGCAAAAGATATTTGGGAGAAACATTGCCAAACCCTTTAATCGTTTCTTGAACATTCAATCAGCAGCACTAGAAATATTTCTTACATGGAGCAAATAATGATCTACTACTTTCAGCAATCACTTTGCGATTGTTAACAAGTCTTCATTTCAGCATGTTGGATGTGGCCTTAGTGACCCTTACATTTCCAGGTGGAGTAGCAGAATCTTAAGGGGGGTGCCAGGGAGTGGTATGTTGGTAAATGTATAACAACTGGCTTCTCTTAAAAAAAAAAAAAAAAGTGGCACAGGCACTCTCTCCTCAGAAGGTGGGGGATGCACAGGTGTCTGCCTTTATTGAGGCACTTAGGGAATTCACAGGTAAACAAGGTGGACATAGGCCATGTTCTCACGGGAGTTGCCATCTACCGGGGGCAGCCGTTAAGAAACAAGAAAATATATTTTGTGGGGCGCCTGGGCGGCTCAGTCAGTTAAGTGTCCGCCTTCGGCTCAGGTCATGATCCCGGGGTCCTGGGATGGAGCCGCACATGGGGCTCCCTGCTCAGCGGGGAACATGCTTCTCCCTCTCCCTCTCCCTCTGCCCACCACCCCCATGCTCGCTCTCTCTCAAATAAATAAATAAAAAACATCTTTTGATGTTTTTTGTGAAATAACACAAACTTGGTCATTGTTACTCTAGGAAACAACAGGGACCCACACAGCGTTGAAGGGGCGATTGCTCTGCCTTCCCTCCCATCCTTCCCGTCCTCCCTGCCCCGCTTCTATCCATCCTTTCTTCTTTCTCCCCATAATTATTAAAATCTACCCAGTGCCAAGAATGGTGCCAGCTTGGAATTCAGAGATGAATACATACCTGGTCCCGAATAGGGAAAGTGCTGGAGGTGAACCAGGGCCCATGGTCTGCCAGGACTCATAGGAGCAGACGTCTCAGATTGCTTAGGAGAGTTAGGGAGACTTCTGGGGTTTTAAGAAGTGAGTTTGAATCCTGGCCATTTGCATGCTGCGTTTTCTTTTGTTTCCTCCTGTGTCTGAACAAGGAGAGAGAACACCTATACCCGCCCAGCAGGGTTTTAGTTAAATAAGTATATGCTTGTGACTTCATCCATGATTGGCAAATGCTGGGTGCTAAAGGAATGTTGGTTGTATTAACTTTCACATGCTCTGCTCCAAGGGAACTTGTAGCTTGCAGGTACCATGGGGCCTCGGCCTTGATCATCTAACTAATTCAGAGGGGAAAAAAATGCTTGCATCTTTAAAATGCATAGACATTAAAAAAAAATAAAGTTTGCTCTCTGGGGAAGGATTTGCCAATTCCCATACTGGTAGCTCCCCAAAGATCCTTCCCCTGGGGATTTCATGCCTCATAAAATCATTTGATCTGGTGGGATCTTATCTTCTAGATGTATCTTCTTAGCAGCTGTTTCCCCGGAGGCTTTATCAGGGCAGCGTGTGTGGGGGTGTACATATTAGTACTATGAGCACTTATGATTATTATTTAAAATATATCAAAATACCTGTAGTAAATATACTGTACAATTTATTGCTATGTGCTGGTTGCATATATTATGTCAAATCTGTATTGCAACACTTAGGGACAATTATTCTTATCCTCATTTTATATACAATGGAAAGAAGTTCAGAGTGGTTGAGTCATTTGCCTAAGGCCACACAGCCACTAAGAACTGGGACCAGGGATTGAACCCATGCATTTCTTTCTTTTTCTTTTTTTTTTTTTGTATTTTTTTATTATTATGTTATATTAATCACCATACATTACATCATTAGTTTTTGATGTAGTGTTCCATGATTCATTGTTTGCGAATGTGCCCTCTTTAATACCCATCACCAGGCTAACCCATCCCCCCACCCCCCTCCCCTGTAGAACCCTCAGTTTGCTTTTCAGAGTCCATCATCTTTCATGGTTCATCTCCCCCATGCATTTCTGATTCCTGTGCATGTGCATTTTCCTCATTTCACTCATGTATAAAAGCTTCCTTCCTCATCCCCTCAAATGATGTAAGAATTTTCTCCTTTGACTATTTTGTTTTCTGGCTCTCCTGGAGTCAAAAATGGCTGCATGTAGTAACCCCATTTTTGAATTCCTGGGGTCTAAAAGTAGACCTGGAACCTGGATCTCCTGTCTGGCTTAATGGTTGCAACCTGGGTTAGCCCAGGGTTATTTGTGTTGTCACTGAGTCCTTGTTTTTGACCAGGGGCAAACAACCTACCCATACTATTTCACCCAGCAAGAATGGCCACCTTACTAGGAATAGCCACACAGGACTCAGCTAGGGTGTGGTGCCTCTGTAGCTTCCAGCCCAGGTAAATTCTCTGGAGGTAAATTTGCTGGCAGTTTCCTGCCTGCTGCTGAGCTCTAAGGCTGGATGGCATTACCCCCAGGAGTGCCAAGGAGCTCCAGTGTATCCTGAGTGCTACTGTCTACAATAACATTTTCCCTAATCCATAGGAAATGAGAAATATACAGCCTGTAGCTATATTGAGACAAACCGATCTATCGGGCATTGCAACGGAACTGAATCTAACCTCAAGTGTAGTTCTGTTTTACCAAAAGAGTTTTCTTTTTTTCCCCCTTTTTCAATTTAAGTGCCTTTAGTCAGGCTAACGATTGATTCCATGAACATTTGCTGAATGCCTGTTATGTGCCTGGCACTGTCTTACACACTGGCGACAGAACAGGGAGCACTCACAGAGCCCCTGTGCAGGTAGATGTACATATTCCTCCCTTGGACCTAGTCCTTACCGGTCCTCATGGAGGCCTTGCATTTCTGCCCTTCTCAGGACATTTGGATCTGTGAACTCCAATCTGTACATTTCATGTTTAAGTCATTCATTTAACAAATATTAACTGATCAACCACTGTATCTCAAGCATGATGCTTTAAACTGGGTGAGCAGCAATTATTAAGAAAGACAAGTTTGCCTGCCCTCATGGAGTCTATGTTCTAATGGGGGAGAAAGACAGTAAACAGCAAGAAGAAGTAAATACAATCATTTTGGATAGTGATGGTGCTGTAAAACAGTTAAAATGGGATAAGCAGTTGTTCTGAGTTTATCCACAGCCCTCTCTTGGGATAGAAAGTTCATTGTTCTGATGCAATGACCTTTCTACTTTTTAGGGATGAAACGTCCTATTGTTTGTAAAAAGAAATTAACTAACTGCCTATCTTTTTTGTCTTCTATTTATCATGGTAAATAGAGTGGAAAAGTGTTGTTGGCAAAACTTTGTCCATTCTCTATTTTTTGTTTTTCTTGAAATTTTGCTTTTGGGAATCTAAAAATATGGCAACCAAAGATTTAAACTACAGGTATGTAATCTTTTTTCTGTAAAGAATAAATATATGTCTGTAGGATAAATATATGTCTCTTTTGCCATTACTCAACACTATCACTGTAGCATAAAAACAGTCACACCCAAAATGTGAACAAATGGGCTGGGCTCTGTTCCAGTAAAACTTTATTTAGAAAAACAGGCAGAGCTGGATTTGGCCCTCGGGCTGTAGTTAGCCAACTTCTGATCAAAAGCATTAGCCACCTCACCAGCTGGTCAAATTGGGAGAGGGTCAAGGCCAGGGAGAGAAACCAGACATTTTCTCTGGCCTGTTGTTACCATGAGGATGTAATACTTCTTTAGGAAGACAGTACCATGGGATTATTCCATGTTAACTTGGATCAAAGTAAAGATTAACTAAGGAACACAATTCTCAGACAACCACTAAAATATATAATAATTTGGCTTTTGTAGTAATTATCTGGACTACAATTTTTAAGACTTCCTCGCCACCCAAAAGTGTATTGGTGTTAAACACTGTATCTTAGGTTGCATTCCTCCAAACAGTGATGGGGATATAGGCTTGGATGCAGGGAGCTAATCTGAGAGATGATTCTAAGACACAGAAGTGAGGAATAAGAAAGAAGGAAAGCCAACAAAGAGCGTGTCGTTGAGCTGGTTACTGTCATAGGCAGCTGGGGCTCATTACTGCTGGGGCCCCTCAGAAGAATTGTGTAAAACTTGCTTCAGAAGAGTCCCTTTGCTGGGTAGGAGGCTGGGGTGTATATCCACTATGCCCATCTTCCATTGATCGAGGGTGGCCCCTGGCACCATTAATTTCTCTGTGCTTCCCTGATGAGCCTTTGTGGCTCTGGGGGAGCAACCATGGTTTTGGAAAAGTCCTGAGCAGAAAAATAGAGAGGCATGACAGGTGCTTGGACTGGCAGTATATGCCCAGAGTAGGGCATTAGTTTATAACAGATTCCAGTTGCCTCTGTTATATGTTACTGGAAACTTTCTCAGTAGAGCTTATGTTAAAGGAAAGAGTTCTTTTTATTTTATTATTATTATTTTTTAACCCACTGAGTTTGGTTTAGCACCCACCTGCAGATACTCTCTTTCCCACTAGATGGTACCAGTATGCCAAAGCCCTGGAATGCTACCGTTGGGAATCATCTTTGACATGGATATATTCCCACTACTTATAAATAAGGAATAAACAAGTTGAGGTTGGAGGAACAGAGTATGGGTGTTTGGGCGACATAAGATGGGAGAAAAGTGGAGGTTGTCTAAACCGTTACCTTCATTCAGTTGTTTACCAACAAATCTTACTGACCACCCACTGAGTGCTCAACACTCTTCTCAGCATTGGGAATACAGATATAAGCAATGTACACAAAGTCCCTAACCTGGTGAGCTTCTGTACTAGTTGGGGGGAGAGACAATAAAAAACAAACAGGCAGATACATGATGTGTGTCATGTGGTGAGTTCTGTGGAAAGCACAGTCCTTCTGATATCTATCTGCCTGTCTTGTCAGCTTGTAGGGTGATAGATTATTTCCATCTGTTTCTTAAAGCCCATTCTGCCACTCAACAACCTCTTACGATTATGCTTATATGGTTTATTTTCACTATGAGACTGTGAGTATGTGGAAGGCAGAAGTCATGCTTGGCAAATGGGTGTTGACCAACTGGAACCCACTGTAGCCCACCTCAACCAATGGCTCGTTGGTTTGATTTCATTTGTCTGGAATCATTCTGAATTGTTACTATTGTTGACACACAATAGAGTTGCATTTTACTCAGGGGTTAGATTATAAAGTCAAGGTTTAAGGCAAACACAGAGTTGTCATTAACCTTAAAAAATCTTAAGTTGCCCATTAAATTGCAGTGTGTGTGGTTTTGCATATGCATCCCTGTACTGTAATTAATATGTAACAATGTATAATGCATGCCGTAATGTACAGTGCATAATAAAGAATACAGGCAAGATATAATTTTACAGAATTTAATTGCAGTATTTAAATTGTTCTTTTCCTTTCTCTTTTTGGTGGAAGAGCTAGGTTTCCATTAGTTAAATGTGCATATGATAAGACTTTACTGTATTCATTCTGGTTTCTTAATCATATGATCCCCACCAAGCTGTGAACCGGGGAGGGCACGAGCTGTGTTCTCGGTGCTCTGTTCATCTTTGGGTTCCCACCACCAGCCACATGCTTTGGGGCAGAGGAACAGCATACAAGTAATAACAGCAGTAGTAGCAGTAATAGAGATTAACATTTAAGTAGTGCTTACTATGAGTTAGGCCCTGTGTGAGTGCTTTAGATGTATTAATTAGCACTTTTTGTCCTCCTAAAGACTCTATCATGTATCTACTATGATTTTAATTCCATTTCACAGATGGGGAAATTCCAGGAGAACTGGATTAAAGGTCACAAAGCTTTTGAGCTCTGGCACTGAGAGTCCAACTTGAGCAGTTTCAAAGGCAATGTTGTATGGTTCCATGAAATGGAAAGAATTGTCCAGAACAAGCAAATCCATAGAGACAGAAAGTAGAGTATTTGTTGCCTAGGGCCCCAGGTGGGAGGAGCAGGGAATGGGAGGGACTGCTAATGGGCATGGGATTTCTTTTTGGGAGTGATGGAAATGTTCTGGAATGAGACAGTGATCATGGTGGCACGAGTGTGTGAATATACTAAAAACCACAGAATTGTATACTTTAACAGGGTGAACCTTATAGTATGTGGCTTTTGTCTCAATAGTGCTGTTATTCAATAGGAAAGCAAGCAAAACTCAGGCAGTCCAACCTCAGGGCTCTTGTGTGGCCATCCCTGAGCCTTCCTACAGGCGCTCACCAAGTGCTAGTGGCATTCTGCTCTCTTTACTTACATTAACCCTGATTCCTCAAAAGGGCCCTATCATCCAACCTCCTTTCAGAGATCAGAAAACAGAGGCAGACATATACCGAGGAACTTGAGGCTGGCAAGTGACCCAGGCAGTTCTGGGCCTGAAGCATACTGTTTTTCACGCATTTTATTAATTAAAATCAGCCCTAGTCAACCAGAGCTACAGGTTAACTCCGCTTATCAGAAATGAAGCAATGGTTCTTCACTTTTGTTTTGCAGATTTACAAAGTGGATTAAGATCCTTCTTTGCTCACCAGTTACTATTCCCGTCTGGCCCCTGGTGGGTCTGGTGTAGGGTACTGGCACTAAGACCCGGAGGCTGTAGGGGCTTAGTGTGTGTTGGAAGGTGTGTTAGTGTGGCTGACTTCTAAAAGTAATAAGAATAAGTGGTCATGAACTGGGAGAGAGGGAAGAGGACCAGGGGGAGAGAACTAATTGATATGCTAATTGTCATTGTACTCAAGTTGATACCAGATTGCTGAAAGGATTCATCCAAATTAACAAGAATGTTTGGCACCCCTTGGCTGTTCAGATGAAGATTTCATGGCCTGGCAATGAAAAGATATCTGAGGTCTAGGGCAGGGGAAGGAGCTCTTTGCTCTTACACTTGGCCCCCACCCCCACCAAAGACACTCCGCCTTCAGCACCTGCTTCCCCCACCAGACATCTTTTGATTCCCAAACTCTGTAAACATGAGATTTATTCCTCTCTGCCTTCACTCTCGTGTTGACGATTTGTATTTGTCTTTCATGTTTAAAATGCAGAGTGATGAAGCCATTAGCCAAGCACAGTACAACAGGAAAGGGCAGCAGGGCTTGCCCCTGGATCCAGCCCGGGATGCCTGTTTGTGGTACTGGAGGGTGAGGATTTATAAAGACAAAGCAGAGGGACTATAAATATCTTCCTGGGTCTCCAGTCTGGAAGAGCAGCTGTGACTTGAGCTGGGACAGGAGCTGGGATTGAAAGTGTTCTGGCTGAGATCTGGCTTCCCAGGTGGCTGGCCTCGGGGTGGCAGAGAGTGCTGGGCCACCTAGATTCTTAAAGGCTTCCCAGGTAGCAACAGGTGATTACACAAAACCACACGAGTGTATGATTTTCCAATGTGTTTTGCAAAGTGTATTCTGAAGAGGTACTGGTTCCTTGAGATGTTAATAAGGGTTCTGGAAAAAATAGGTTGCATTAGCTAATATTTTGGGAAACCCTGGACTTACCCGCAGAAATGAAGCAGGTTGTGTTTTGTTTTTCACAATTGAATGTCTCTGAGTCTTTATTGTGCATTTGAGTTTCAAAGAGGGACTGCCCAACACTGTGTTTCCAGGGCTCTTCTTAAATTCCCAGGGGTAAGGGAACTCTTGCATAGAGTATGTCATGAGATAGTGATGCACAGGGTAAATGTGGGAACAAGCTGTGGACTCTGGAGTCTCAGAGTTTGGGCCTTCACCATCAGGACCAGCAGTGTCAGCATGACTTGGGAGCTTGTTAGAAAGGCAGTTATCCACTCAGCACCTACTGAATCAGAGCTTCTGGGGGTGGACCCAGCTATCCATGTCTTCACATACCTGCCTTCTAGGGGGTTCTGTTGCTCCCTCCAATTTGAAACCTGCTGCTCCAGTGGGCTGTGGGGAAAGAGATATCTTTCTGATGTTGTTCTGGGTGAAGGAGGGAAACATGTGTCTGGGGCAGGAAATATGCTCCCCTGAAGAAAGTAGAGATGACAGAGTACAGACCACAGAGATATAGAAGTGGAGGTCAAAGGTTCTGCTATATCCCATTATGGTCATAAGTATTTATTTCTGTGAGACCCTGAGCTGTGTTCACAGGATGCCTTCAGTGACAGCTGTGGTCTACACAGGCAGACCAGAAGACCTGGGGTGAGGACCAAAGAAGTATTTGGGAAGTCTGTGTAGGGGAGGCAAACCTCATCTTAGGTTTTTATCTGAGACTCTTTAAGGAAAAGGAAGATTAACAAGAGAGAAACCAGCAGCTTATTAATATGTGTACCTCATGTGTACATGGTAGATACCCAGGGAAAAAATGAGAAACTCTCAAAAGTGGCTTAGAGCTCCAGTTTAAATACCATCTTGAGCTAAAGACAAGAGAGAGAAAGGTGTGGGGAAGCCAGTTGTGAGGGGTAACGGGGTTGAAAACAAGAATGAAATTTGTTGTGCAGGTTTAGGTCAGTGCCTTCTCCGTTGGTAAGGATCTGAAGTTGTCTGCCGGGAGTATCTGTCCTTCATGGTAGAGGGGAGGAGGGACACCTTTCTAAATTCAGGTCTTGTTTTTAGGCAAATAGGAAGAGGGTAGTAAGGTTTTCTTGTACCTCCTTCTCAGTTGCCTTCAGCTCAAAATAATCCTTACGACAAAGTGGCAGGTTTAGGGTGGCATATTCTATCTTTCATCTGACGTAGCAGCCACCCCTTTGGTTTTATACGCATGTGTGATTGGTATGTAGTGTATGTGTATGTATGTACATATAATGCATACACATATACACACATTCCACACATATACACAGATGTATACATATATAGTACATGCACACCCATATAATAGATACACATATATATGTATACACACATATATAACATATACATATAAATACATGTATATGTTCTGTATATACATATGATACCTACCAAGCCCTAGTCACAATTGGCACCTACTAAATTCTAGGCTCTATTCTTTGAATTAAGGTTTCTAAGGTGAACCATGCAGATGCAGAGGCTGCAGTTGCTGAGCTTGTAGAGATTATAGATCCAAGGGGAGAATGACAGACAATGACATTGCTGGGTGTTTGAGAAGAGCTAGGTCTATAGCCATTGTTTTTTTTTTTTTTAAGATTTTATTTATTTATTTGACACAGAGAGAGAGAGACATAGCGAGAGAGGGAACACAAGCAGGGGGAGTGGGAAAGGGAGAAGCAGGCTTCCCGTTGAGCAGGAAGCCCAATGCGGGGCTCGATCCCAGGACCCTGGGATCATGACCTGAGCTGAAGGCAGACGCTTAATGACTGAGCCACCCAGGTGCCCTATAGCCATTGGGTTTTGAAGCCCATCCAGAATAATTATTTTTGCGCCATTATGAATCTTTGCTGATCTTTCTGATATTGCCCATGATTCTTACTTGTGAAATACAGTCTAAACTGGTGGTTCTCAAATGTGGGCAGTTGTGCCTCCCAGGGGACATATGGTAATGACTAGAGACATATTTGCTTGTCACAACTGGGGGAGAAGGAGCTATTGGCATTTGGCAGGTAGAGGCCAGGGATGCTGTTCAACATCCTACAGTACACAGGACAGCCCCCACCACAAAGCATTATCCCAACCCAAATGTCAGTAGTGTGACTGTGAGTGAACCAGGTCTAAGTGTAGAGCTTCATGCTCACCCAGCACACAGGAATGACTGTCTCTACCCCATCCCATTCTAGAAGCCACAATCCAAAGTTGGATCCGTGAAAACTGGTAGCAAGTTACTCTCCATGTATAATTTTTCAGAAGTAAAACCATGACTCTCTGGTAAATATAAACATTAATTCATTGATTTATGAGGAAACCAATAAGATGCTATGATGGTTTCAAAGGGCATTTAAGAAGCTAGTGTATTTCTGAGCAATTTGACAAAGAAATATTAGGATGAGATTGCTGAGTTAGGGGAAGAAAAACAGTTAATGTGCAACATGCCTAAATCTCAGGGTAATCTATTCCACTAGACAAATTATTTTTGTTTCTACGGGACAAAAATCGACAAGTAACTGGTAAGTTCACTGAGTCTGGGGACTTCCATCAAGAGCAAACAACAAGATGAACTATGAACATGCATCTAGACATCTACTGGTGACCTTTGTCCCTGAGTGATATTCAAAGGATTTCCATCAATCATATGGCCAGTTTACAAGCTTTGGATAATGTTTTTCTGATTCCTTACACATGATTTTTAGTTTACTAGTGCTGCCTGACCTGACATAGTCTGTGAAATATGGGGCAAAGAAATGGAAGAGTCAGTTGAGGTCTAGGAAGTGGTGGGAGGAGAGATTCTGAAGGTCCAGTTGATTGTGTAGATGGCATCTGTTAACTGCCTTCGATTAAGCATGTGCTGTGCTACATGCTTTCATTCAACCGTATTAGGTGGGACTGACCATCGTCCACATCTACCGATGAAGAAACTGAGTCAGAGGGAGAGTCAGAATGTCAGTAGCAGATAAATGCAGAGTAAGGCGAAAATGGTGTGGGATCAAGACCAAAAGGGGGAGAAATAGAGAAGGAAGGGGGAGTGTTACAAGCTGGAGGGAAGCCTGAGTTCAATTTGAGGCAGAGGTACTCATAGCATACTCAGGGGAAAACAAGGAGGCTGTTCTGGGTGACAGTAAATGTGAACACAGTGTGAAATTGGATCAGTGCTACAGGGATGGCAGCTATTAATAGTATCAGTGTTATTTTAGCCAAAGGATCTCACTACTGCTACAGGGCAGTGCCTGGCAGTAACCCATGGTGGTTAGGAGCCCAGGCCTTGGGGGAAGCTGGAATTGGTTTGGACCTCAGCTCTGGAGGTTTGTGTGGCCATGGGCAAGTGGCTTAACATCTCTGTGCCTCAGTTATCAGGTCTATGAAGCAAGGGCCATGATGCCTACACAATAGGGCTGGCATGGGAATTCAAGACAACCCTGGAAAATCTTGGTTGAGCAAATGATAAGCCTTTGGGAAATGGCAGTTGGTTCTTTGAGGAGGTGAATAGACAGGATTTAGCAAATGATGGTTGTTAGCCGTTTGTCTGTAAGTGTCACAGTCTCAGTCTGAGTTCCCCCAAAAGCAGATTCTAAAGGATTTGAGTGCAATTGATTCACCTGGGAGGTGTTCCAGGGAAAACTGTAGGGGGGTGAGGAAATGAAGCAAGGAAGGGAGGGCAGCCATGTGGAGTGTCTGCTCTTCAGCCAGTTGCTACTGTGGCTGTTTGGACCTTAATTCTCCTGGGGACCCTTGGGAGCCAGTGCAGAACACATCAGAGTTATCCGACCTGAGGGACATGGGAGCTCCAGACTCTATGCCACAAATCTGGGTGGGCATTGTTTTGGGGCTGTTCCAGGTGGCATTGATTTTGAGCCCTACTGGACTTCTGGGTATGGACTCTGGTCCCAGAGAAAGCCATCAGCAAAGAGGTGTGGAGTTTTTCAGCTGGAAATGGGGCCAGCCTTTTAATGGAAAAGCCAGAGGGATATGGGCTTGGGAGGTGGGAAGTCCTCAGCATCTGCTGCAGTCAGTATCCAAAGGCATAAAAACAGTGATGCCCTTTGGCCAGGAATCTACATCTGAGAAGTTAAAGAAACAGAGCTAGGTATAAAAAAATGATACACAGAAATACTTCTCTGCATTATATGTGATAGCCCGAATTGAGAAGAGTAATAATAGTCAACATGTATTGAGTGTTTGCCATGTGCCTGGCTCTCCTAAGTGCTCAACAAATAAGCTAAATTCTAGGAAATGGCAACTGGCTAAGTGACTCAATGGAATATTACACAGGCATTGAAGAGAGGGCATTATGAAAACAGCAATGGCATGGAGAAATCGCCTAAGTGAGAAATGATACAGAACAGGACACTCTGTGTGGAGTAGGATTCCTACTAAGCAAAAAAACCTCTATATATGGGAAAGGAGGTGACACCTGAAAGGAAATTTGTCAAAATCCTAACTGTGGTTTTTTTTTTTTTGTGTAATGGGTTTGTGAGTGATTTCTCTCCCTCTAGTTTACAAATCTCCATTGATGTGGTGTATTACATTTACAATGAAAAAATACAGTAAATATGAAAAAGTGAAAGGAAAAAAAACTTCTAAAAAATAGGTTGTGGAGATCCAGCAGAGGTTTCAAAGAAGGGAATGGAAAATGATATTTCAGAAAAATTAACCTGTGGGTGGGGTGGGAGATGGATTGGATTGGGGAAGACCCAAGGTAAGAAGCTCAGCTTGTGAGCAAATAAAGATCACAGGGAGTGTGGAGAGGAAAGGGCCAATTTTAGGGTTTGGTGGCTAATGGGATGATGGGGAAGAAAGGGAAAAATGCCAGAAATGATCCCAACATTTTACTGTAAGAGTGCTTTAACAATGATTCTGAGTGATACAGGGATTACTCTGACATTATTTCCCCCATCTATAGTTGCATTGCATGGTGTGTGGTAATCATTTTGAGTATATCTCACTATTAAAACATAATGCAATTTCTTTTTTTTAACATGTTATTTACTTGGGAGAGTGAGAGAGAGAGAAGGAGCAGGGAGAGGGGCAGAGGGAGAAGGAGACTGAGCTGGGAGCCCAAAAACATAATGCAGTTTCATCTAAAAAAGAAAATTAGCAATGGAACAACAAACATATATTGAGCACCCTTTGAGACAGGTTTATTTACATCTACTGTCTCATCTAAACCTAACAACAATCCTATAAGCTATGTTCCTAGTATTTCTGTTTTACAAGTGAGATAAGAGAAAATCAGAGAAATAAAGGCACTTATCCAAGGTCACAAAGAATCTGAGTTCAGATGATTGTTAAGTGAACTGTATGTATGTGTGCATATATGGATGGATGAATGATGGATGGATGGGTGAATGGATGGATGGATGGTTGATGGATGGGTGGATGGGTGGATGCATGGGTGGATGGGTGGATGGGTGGATAGATGGATGGGTGGATGGGTGGATGGATGGGTGGATAGATGGATGGGTGGATGGGTGGATGCATGGGTGGATGGATGGATGGTGGATGGGTGGATGGGTGGATAGATGGATGGGTGGATGGATGGGTGGATGGATGGGTGGATGGGTGGATGGGTGGATGGGTGGATGCATGGGTGGATGGATGGATGATGGATGGGTGGATGGATTGGTAACCATGTAAGGAGGAAAATGTAGGGTACTATAAAGTCAAAGTAGAAAAGAGGGAGAGAAAGCACTATATTCTGCAAGAAGAAGGTGTGGTCACTAATTCTTTTTATGGGGGCCATTCCAGTCAAGCAATGGAAGTTGCATGGGGGAGCTGAGGGTCCAGGACATTGTGAGGGGAATCTATGAAATGACCAGTCAGACCATGTAGGAGCTCAAAAACAGGTGCAAGCCTAAGGAATAGACACATAAATAGGAAAGAAGGCTGATGTAAGAGAACAAAGGGAACGGTAGGGGAGTGGAAGGAGAAATGGAAAAAGTAAAAGTAAAGAATTTGCGGGTTAAGAACGAGGACACCAGACTGCCTGGGCTTGACTCTCAGCTCCACTGCCCTGTGACCTTAGCAAACCCCATAACTCTGTTTGCTTCAGTCTCCTCATTTGTAAAATGGGGAGGAGTAACCCCCATCTCATGGGCTCCTTAGGAGGATGAACTAAAGCATGTGGCGTTCTTCACACCATGTCCGGCACATTAAAATCCAAACCGGGCAGGGATCCCGATGCCTTAATGGTCACAATAAATGCCATTTCCTGGGGAACAACTCCAAGCTACAGAAAAGGAAACTGAGATTCAGTCACTTAAAGAATGTGCCCCAAGAAACTGTACCTGGAGCCCCAACATTGCACTGCCCATCCATGGGTGGATGGGTGGATGCATGGGTGGATGGAGGTCAGCAAGAGGTCAGCTCTCCCTTCCTTTAGGAGAAAATAGATTTTCTGCAAGATCCTATGCCAAATGTACTTTTTCTTAGTTGGAAACTAACCTTCTGCAATCTGTAATGAGGCATATTGGGGTACACATTTCTGTTGTTCTTTTTGACCAAAGTGTTAAACAGAGGCTGCTCATTAAAGCAAAGTTAGAGGAGTTCTGGAGGCATGGGAGATTGGCTAGGGAGGAAAGTAGTGAAGCACTTGGAAGATTCGGGGGGCGGATGAAGATCCATCAGACCCCAGCAAGCACCGTGAACTCAGTGCCCTTTCTTCATTCCAGAAAGTTTTATGCTTTTATAATTGATGCTTGCAGAAGTCTGCACAGTGCAGACTCGGCATGAGGAATCCTGAAAGCCTTATTAACCCAGCCACTTAGCCTTTATGAGTGCAACCCCTACTCTGGCTATTTTGGCTCAGGATTAGCTGAGCCCCAAAATGTTCCACTGTTGGGATGAAGAGGTTCAATTTAATTCCTTTCTCTGGTTATTTCTCCTCCCCAATCCCCTTTTCAGCTCCGGCTGCTGTCAAGCTGCATCAGCGCTTAGCCGGTACGCTCCTGCCTTTGCGATCCTATAACCTACCAAGAAAACGTTCTCTCTGAGACTGAGTCACCAGAGAAATTGCATGCCCAGGATTGATTTTGCATAGTGTAAAAATCAATCTGCACATTGGGCAGTAGAGGCACCGTCTAAGGCTCCAGTCTGCGAGAGAACTAGTTCAGGCTGGTTGGAGGCCCAGTGGGGCAGGGCGGCAAGCAGATTAAGTCAGAAAGTTAAAAAAAATTAATAAACAGAAAAAAAAAGATGAAACTGAGGGGTGTACTTTGTCAGGCTAGAATGGTTTTTGCATTTCTGTGTTAATGAGCTTCATCTGGCACAGCTGGCCTCTACCTGTTGCGTAGTTTTGGGGGAAGACGGAAGCTGTAAAGAGCACCTCCCATTAGACCCACACGTCTGCTGGCTGGAGGGCCCCATGGTGTCACTGTCCGCTTGACATAGTCTCTCCAAGGACAGAACTTCAATTTGCTTTGGTGGGAAGACTAAGAACAATCATTTTTTGTGCTCCAATAATCGTTGTTTAATTAAATGCCACTCTAATCATTAAGTTAAAATAACTAACATTTAAGGAGCACCATCTATGTGTCAGGCACTCTGTGAGGTACTTATATACACATTGTCTAATTCAAGCCTCTGAATGTCAGAGTTGCTGTGATTCATCTCAATTCATAGCCGCGGAGTTCAGGGTTTGTGAGGCATGCTCACATACAACATCTTCATTGATTGTCACTCAGCCTTCAGGGGGCCACAGATGACATTTTGCAGTTAAGGAAACTGAGCATCAGGGACCTGTCTTCTTTAGTGAATAATTGGCAGAACCAGGATTCAAATCCTGGTCTTCTGATTCTATATTGTTGCAGTTTTACTGGGAGAGAGCGGTGGTGTATATTCATTAAATTCCTTTTGTGTGCCAAGCTCAGAGAAGAGTTTATTGTTCATTGTCTCAATCTTCAGTCAGGAGGGTGTTGCTTTCCCACTTCACAGATACAGAGACTGAGGCTCAGAGAGGGGAAGCCACTGGAATACAGCCACAGAGGTAATTGTACGGAGTAGAGCTGGGGCTAATAGCTTTGTGTTCCATCCTGTGGGTTTTCTTTGTTCATGGCCATGCCTTCAATAGGAGAAGCAAAGCCGTGTGATTTTCCAGCAGGGACAGTGAGAGGCCTGGATTGTAGGATTCAGGATTGGTTATGGGTATTGACAACTGAACAGGCTGCTAGAAATGTGATCTTGGCCTGGAGGGAAGATCAGACATGACTGAGAATTCGGGAAGGACCAGCTCTAATTTGGGTCCTTTCATCTTGAAGGCTACAAGTTCCAGTTTGTGCTTTGAAAGCAGGATCTTGCTGGGGTAACCTATTGTTGCTGTCTTCCTTCTGCCAGTCACTGTCATAAAGTGAAGTTCTAAAAACATGCTAACGTCACAGCACTTTCTCAGGAGATCGTTGTTCTGAGCAAGGCTCAGGTTCTGGGAAGGGAGGATCAAACTGTAGAGTTGGATCTCTATTTTCCTGGAGTCTTGTGCTTTGGGAAAGCATTATTGGTTTGTCATTCTGGGCTGTCACCCGTGTGACACCTCCAGGCTCTGAAAGGTTACAGGAAAATAACAGACCCTCTAGCATTTTCCAGCAGGTTCTATTTCTCACCTGGGACAGGATTGTGCATGTGCTTTTTATTCATGACAAGATGAGAAAAGCTTGGTTAAATAAGGATCAGCTGCTCTTTATACATCTTCTTCCCTGATTGATAGCGTCAGAAAGCCATTCATCTGATTTGAAGATAGACAGGTGGTTGCCGTCACTACACCGTGAGCTTTGAAGTTTGCTCTGTGATGTGATTACAGCACATACTTAGCTTGTGCTCCAGGGGGTAAAGTTGACCTTTGATCCTACTTCTCATTTAAAAATCACAGATCTTGGAAAATGAACCAATCTAGGAAGATGCTGGAAGCTACATTTGCTGCTGAGGTTGGCTGTCAAACCAATTTAGTTAGCCCGCTTTACCTAGAATTCTGATTCTTCTGATTAAAACAGATGACCTTTAGAGGCTTTTTTTTCATCCTCAACAATCTTGGAAGGACATCTGGCCTTTTGTGAGTTCCAATGGGAATCCCAGAATCACGGCACTACTGTGGGTTCTAAACGGGGAAAGTGTGCTTAACAAACTATTGATCAGAAGAAATTCAAGACCATTGTCCAAACTAAGGGTGCATATTCTTTATCCTCTTCCTTCCTGCCTGCCTGCCTGCCTGCCTTCCTTCCTTCCTTCCTTCCTTCCTTCCTTCCTACATTCATTCAACATTTATAGAGTACCTATCATGAGCCAGTTCTGTGATGGGAGCTGGTGATAAGGAGGTAACAAAATTTTAGTTTCTGATTCCAGGATCTTATAATTCCGAAGGTGAAACAGACAAGATCGCCAACTTTGTCAAGACAGGATGAAAGGGGCTGGGAGCAAAACCACTTTGGGAAACAGTTTGATTTTAGCTTTGGTAGATATCACCAGGGAGTTTTCCAAAGTGGTTATAAAGAAGGCAGGAAGGGGGAGGCTTCTGAGAACCTGATAGTGTTTTATTTTTTGACCTCAGTGCTGGTTGCATGGCACCTTGTGGAAAATACTGAACTGTATAACGAGGCTTTTGCACGCTTTCTGTAATGCCTTGGCTTAATTTAAATGAAAAATAAAGAAATGAGGTGTTATCAGCTTCAGGCCCTTTGGGAGCACAGAGGAGAGACTGGCCCTGCTTGGGGGAGGAGAGGAGAGAGAGAGATTGAGGAAGGCTTTCTGGTGGAGACAGTGTTTGAACTGGGCCCCGAAGTATCAACAGGAAGTAGGCAGTCCGAAAATGGGACTGGAGGTACTTGCACAAAGCCCTCAGAGGGAAGGAAGGCATGGCCGGGAGGGACCTGGCAGCTGGGGCTGAGGGGGTGTGAGGGGGTTTCAGGGGAGGGGACTGGACAGTTTCATAGACAGAGTGTCCTGAAGGTTCTGGGAGCCATGAGGGATTTTTAAGCAGCAGAGTGACAATGTCAAGCCTGGGTTTTCGAATCATCGGTATGCTTGTGCCTACACGGGGGGTGAAAATGGGAGACATGTAGGTACCTTTTGCAGTCGTTCCAGAGAGGAAGGGTGAAGACCCCATTCAAGGCACTGAGGGAGGAGAGGAGCAGGCAGATCAGAGATCAGAAGATATGAAATCAGTGAGACTTGTTAATAAGCTTCAAGGTGGTGGTCGGGGAAGAGATGGGGAAATTGGGTTTCTTCTCCAGCCTGGCCTCTGGTGAGAAGCCCTTGAGCCTGAGAGTTAATTTCCCTTATTACATAAAACCATGAAGATCCTCATTAGTCATTCCAGAAACATCTGTTTCATGCCTATGATGTGCCAGGCAGTGTGGGAGGCTGTGAAGCTACAGAGATGCAAGGCACCAATTCTTGGCCTCAAGGAACCACCTGTATAGGGGGCAGAAGATCTGATTCTCCCTGCCGTAAACCTCAGACAGCATGTTTAAGTTTACATGATGGTGCAAGTGTCTTATTCAATTCAAGGTCAGCTCCCTGGCCCCTGTAGCATCAGTGATACGGCATTCCCCAAATCCCTTGCAGAAAGGATCATTCTTTCCCCTTGAGTAGTTTTGAGCCAAGCATATAATATTGCGTGAATGTTTGAAAACTTCTCCTGGTTCTCAGAATGCAATTCTGACAGTGCTGAAGGCTGCCAATTAAATGAAGATTTAGATAAAGGCTGTGTGGGAGAGGGAACGTAATATTCTTAAACCTAATAATGGTTTCCTTCTGTCTTTTTGAAGCTCTCAAATAATCCTGATTGACTGGCTCTCTGCTTTGGGCATTCCCATTTACTGGACAATTTAATAACATTTAAAATGTTTGACAACCTTTATTTGGGGGCAGACATCCCCAGGGGAGCAGGCTGTGGGTAAGGATATGAATGCTCTACAGTTAAAAAAGAGGAACCAGGATTTAAATAGGTTATTTTTACATTCAGAACAAGTCCCCTGCATGCTGAATAGCAGGGGGCACAGAAGGGGCAGGAACAGGCTCTCAGATTATAATATTAAACATGGGAAAAATGTAATGACTGCTGTGTGTCTTGCCTTGAGCTGAGTGCTTTCCTCATATCACCTCATTACTCCTCAGAGTAGCAATGAGGTGAGTGCTAGAACTGTACCCATTATGCAGATGAGGTAGCTGAGACCCAAGACCGTGCAACTAATAAGCCATGAACTGATAATTCTCCAGCTTGTGCTCATTCTTTTGGCTCCGGAGTATATAGGCTGGGCTCCAGTGATTGGAGAGGGAATTCAGAAAGAAATCCAAGACAATTTCCCTCCCTTTCCCATTGTATCAGAGGATTCATCTATTTATACATTCATTTATTCAACGCATTTATTGAGTGCCAGATATGGTAAGCAGCAAGAAAACAGCAATGGACACAGCCAAGTCCCTGCTTCATAGAGCTTTTGTTTTAGTAGAAGCAAACAGTAAAGAAGGTCCATTAGTCATAAGTGCTGCACAAAACCCAAGGCACCATGACGGATAAAGTGGGATGATGATGCTCTTTTTAACAGTGCAGAAACTGAGGCCCAGAGTGGGCAAGGGTACCCACACAGGAAGCAATGGAAACAGGATGCCTTAGGTTAACAGCTCACTATGCAAGGGCTTTAAATTTCAGCTAGCATTTAGTGGGCACCAGCTATGTGCCAGGGTCTTCACAAGGTTCTAAGACACCTCAACCCACCCTTTAGACCCTGGCACATTTCCAGGCCAGTGGAGGAGACAGAGAGTTAAGCAGAAAGTTTATGTGTAGAATGGCAAGTGCTGGGCTGGTGGGATGAGCTCTGATTTTGATTTGGCAGTACAGAGAAAGAGCATCTGGCCCAGCTGGGGTGAGGCAACCAAAAGGTGAGAGCTGGTAGTGGGTACCATATTAGAGATAGTCAAACAAAGCTGGGAGTAATGGGGTTGGAGAGGGGGATTCTAAGTCAAGAAATCAGTGCTTCAAAGGTATAGGGTGGAGAGAGAATGTGAGCCAGCTCAGCATGACTGGAGAGAGAGAGGCAGGAATGCACCTGCTTGCATTTAAACGGGGTTTGTGTGTGTGTGTGTGTGTGTGTGTGTGTGTGTGTGTGTGTGTGTGTGTGTTGATGATGGTGATGAGATAGGAGGCTGGAGAGGGAGGAGGGAGGGAGGGTTGCACCTGGTTGCATTTATTTTTTTCAATTTTCAAATAGACTTTATTTTTAAGAGCAGTTTTAGGTTCACAGTAAAATTGAGTGGAAGGTACAGAGATTTCATGGATACCTCTTGCCCCCACATATGCATAGCCTCCTCCACTATCAAACTCTTGTGCCACAGTGGTACATTTGTTACAATGGATGAACCCACGTTGACACATCATTATCACTCAAAGCCCATAGTTTACATTAGGGTTCACTCTTGGTGTTGTATATGCTCTGGGTTTGAAAAGGGTACAATGACATGTATTCATCATTATAGTATCACATAGAATATTTGACTACCCTTAAAATCTGTGTTCTGCCTTTTCATCCCTCTCTCTTCCCTAACCCCTAGCAACTACTAATTCTTTTACTGTCTCCATAGTTTGCTTTTTCCAGAATGTCATGTATAGTTGACCCTTGAACAGTGTGGGGACAAGGGGCACTGAATCCCTGCACAGTCAAAAATCTATGTGTAACTTTTGACTCCTCAAAAATCTAACTACTAAGAAACTACTGTTGACTGGAAGCCTTACTGATGACATAAACACTTGATTGACACATATTTTGTATGTTACAGATATTATATATGGTATTCTTATAATAAAGTAAGCTAGAGAAAAGAAATTGTTATCAAGAAAATCATAAGGAAGATAAAATACATTTACAGTATTGTATTTATGGGAAAAGTCTGCATACAAGTGTACCTATACAGTTCAAAGCTGGTTGTTTAAGTTGTTGTCAAATGAAATTGGAATTATACCTTTTCATATTGGCTTCTTTTACATAGTAATATGCATTTAAGGTTCCTCCATGTCTTTTCATGGCTTAATAGCTCCTTTCTTTTTATAGCTGAATAATATTCCATTGTCTGGATGTATCACAGTTTATTTGTCTATCCACTTATTTTTTTTTATCTTTTAATTTTTTTATTGTTATGTTAATCACCATATATTACATAATTTGTTTTGGTGTAGTGTATCCACTTATTTAAAGGACATCTTGCTGGCTTTCAAGTTTTGGCAATTATGAATAAAGCTGTTATAAACATTTGTGTAGACATGAGTTTTCAACTCCTTTGGGTAAATAAATACCAAGAAGAGCAATTGCTGGATCATATAGTATGTTTACTTTTGTAAGAAACTGCCAAACTGTCTTCCAAAGTAGCTATACCATTTTGCATTCTCACCAGCAATGAGTGAGAGTTCCTGTTACTCCATATACTCATCAGAATTTGCTGTTGTCGGTGTTTCTGATCTTGGCCATCCCAATAGGTGTGTGGTGGTATCTCATTGTTTTACTTTGCAGTTTACTAATGACATAGGATGTTGAGCATCTTTCCATATGCTTATTTGCCATCTGTATATCTTTGGTGAGGTATCTCTTAATGTCTTTGGCCAATTTTGTAGCTGAGTTGTTTGTTTTCTTATTGTTGAGTTTTAAAAGTTCTTTGTATATTTCGGAAAAACGTCCTTTATCAGATATGTCTTTGCAAATGTTTTCTCCTTATCTATGAACTGTTTTCTCATTCTCTTGAGAGTGTCTTTTGCAAAGCAGAATTTTTAAATTTTAATAAAGTTTAGCTTATCAATTCTTTCTTTCTTAGATCATGCCTTTGTTGTTGGATCTAAGAAGTCTTTGCTATACCCAAGGCCATCTAAGTTTTCACCTATATTATCTCCCAGGAGTTTTATAGTTTTGTGTTTCACATTTAGGTCTCTGATCCATTTTGAGTTAATTTTTGTGAAGGATATAAAGTCTGTGTCTAGACCTTTTTTCTTTTGAATGTGGATATACAGTTGTTCTAGCTGGATAGTCTTAGTTGAAAAGACTACCTTTGCTCCATTGTATTGCCTTTGCTTCTTTTTCAAAGATTAGTTGACTATATTTATGTGGCTGTGTATTCCACTCTAGTCATCTTTTTGTCTGTTCTTCCACCAATACCACATTGTCTTTATTATTGTAGTTTTACACTGTCTTGAAGTTGAGTTATGTCAGTTCTCTGACTTTGCTCTTCTTCAGTGTTGTGGTGGCTATTCTGGGGGTTTTGCCTCTCCATATAAACGTGAGAATCAGTTTATTGATACCTGCAAGATAACTTTCTGGGATTTTGATGGGGATTGTGTTGACTCCATAGATCATGTTGGGAAGAACTGACATGTTGCCAATGTTGAGTCTTCCTATTCATAAACATGAAATATCTCCCCATTTTTTAGTTTTGATTTTTTCTCAACAGAGTTGAGTAATTTTTCTCATATAGATTTTGTACATATTCTGTTTGATTTATGCTTAAGTATTTCATTTTGGGAGGGTGCTAAAATATATGGCATTATGTTTTTAATTTCAGATTTCTCTTGTTCATTGCTGGTATATAGGAAAGTGATTGACTTTTATATATTAATATTGTCTCCTGAAAACTTGATATAATCATTTATTATCTTAAGAAGTTTTGTTGATCCCTTCAGATTTTGTACATAGACAATCATCAGAAAACTTAGACAGTTTTATTTTTTCCTTCTCAATCAGTACACCTTTTATTTTATTTTCTTGTCTTGTTGCATTAGCTAGGACTTCCAGTACAATGTTGAAAAGGAGTGTTGAGAGGGGACCTTTTCCCCTTGTACCTGATTTTATCAGAAAGGTTTTGAATTTCTTACCATTAAATATAATGTTAGCTGTAGGATTTTTGTAGATGCTATCTATCAAATCAAGTTCCCCTCCATTCCTACTGTGCTGAGAGTTTCTATTATGGATAGATGTTGGATTTTTCCAAGTGCTTTTTTTTTGGACCTATTTATATAATCATGTGATTTCTGTTTTTTAATTTGTTTATGTGATGGATTACATTAATTGATTTTTGAATGTTAAGCCAAACTTGTATACCTGGGATAAATTCCATCTTGGTTGCATTTTAATAGACCTACTTCTTTCTATATCTGTCTTGAGAGAGAGTATAGCCCAGGGTTTAAGACTAGAGTCAGGCTGCCTGAATTTAAATTATACCTCTATTGTTTACTAAGCATGTGAACTTGCACAAGTTATTTAACTTCTTTGTGCCTCGGTTTCCACATCGATTAAATAATGTAAAATAGTACTGATCCCAAAGGGTGGTTGTGAAGATTAAATTATACCTGAAGAGCTCAGGACTCTACCCAGTACATGGTAGATGCCATGATGGTTTGCCATGCTTATTTTTCTCCCTTTAAATGTTTGCTCAGTGTGTTTTATTTCTCTTTGCATTCTCAGTGCCTATGACAAAATAGAAAAATAGATCCTCAACATAAAAAGCACAATGGGAAAAGTGTAATTTTTTTCCTTTGTGTGTGTGTGTGTGTGTGTGTGTGTGTTTGTGTGTGTGTATGTGTGTGGTTAGAATTCTGTAATTGTACTTTGATAAATTAGCCCCCAAGAAGGTTGTCAAGGGGATGAATTTTCTTGTATTTCTCTGATCATAGCCCCGAGAATATTCTCCATTGTCTTATGGTGACTTTTATCTCTTCCTGGTCATCATGCTGGGTTGTTCATAGCAGCTGCAAACAGCCTACCAGTGAGGTGAATAGGTTTTATTATCCCTATTTTATACAAAATTATACCAGAAGAAAAAAAAAACATGTAGTTGCTGATAGGGTTGATACAACTTCAAAGATTCAGCATCATCTGTGTTCAGCATCTAGATGGTATAACTTCTCTATTTCACCTTGGTCCCACTACTCCTTTCTCCATTTTTACAGCGTTGGAGTCAGAATGCTCTGAATACTCTACCCCAAAGGTAGAAACATGTAATTCATAAACAGATATGAATAAGATTGGTGATAACAATAGAAAGATGGTTTTGGCATTGAGAGGGAAATGCCAGAAGCAAGGCTATAGAAGCACAGTGTACTAGTTGAGCTTATGTGCTGTGTGCATTTGTATAAAATTATTAAAAGTAGTAGTGTGTATCTACTCCCACGTAGAAATTGGTACAAAAATTTTTGTAAAAATAGACATTTTAGATAAGGAAAGAGTATATACTGGCTGTTGCAAATAATATGAAAACCATATATATGACCAGAACTCCCCTATGGGAATTTTCCTTAAAGAAATGATCTTAAAGAGAAAAAACACCATGTCCACAGGAACTCACCACAGGCTAGGTACTGTGTGAGGCACTGGGAACACAACAATGAGTAAGATGGGCTTGACGACTCATGAAATGTCATGACAAAATGGGAAAATCTGAACATTAGGGCAAGGTTTCTGCACGGTAGCATTGTTGTCATTTGGACCAGATGATTCTGTGTGACAGGCACTCTCCTGTGCATAGTAGGAGGACTTGAAACATGCCTGGCCTTGGCCCACTAAACCCACTCCCCACCACCCGTGACAACCAAAAATGTCTCCAGACATTGTCAAGTGTCCCCTGGTGGGGGGTACAAAGTCATTCCACATTGAGACCATTGCTTTAAGAAAACAGTTAAGAAGTGATGTAACATCCATTCATTAGAAGACTAAAACTGTAATGGGGAGGCTTATACAGTAGCATTGGAAAAAAATGATGTTAATTTTTAAAAGCAGAAAGCTTGACTTCATTTACTCTATAGATTGCAACCAGCGTGGCTGAGGTTCTAGGTTCAGAGGAAGCTGTTGGGAAAAGGAGAGAAGAAAGGTGGCCCAGAGACCATGGGGTCCAGGGAACCTCAATGAACTAAGTATACTGGTTTGTCTAGGATTAAGAACCCAGAGATAAACATGGGTCAGGCAGATACAAGTAAAACATGGGAGCATGGAAATTGGGTGTCAAAAGTGAGTTAAGCCAAGGCAGACAAACATGGGTCTATCAGGGGTGATATGTAAAATGTTTCACAACAAAATATGGCAGAGGAGCCACCAATCATAATAGCCATGTGCCCAAACCACCGAGGATGGGCATTCCTGCACCTGCCAGGGTGTGGGGGAAATCCCACCAGTGAGGGAACCCCTGTTGACCAGAGTCAGTCAATCCAGCCAAGGTCCAACGGGGGCACAGAGATTAATCATAGATCAAGACCTGGTAAAACAGAAACAGAGGCCAGGGGTGATGTGGAAGAAATAAGACCTAGGGCCCAGGAGAAAATCTGTGGGAGGGTTGAGTTATATTGAATCCCATTCACTGCATACCTGGAACCAAAGACACCAGAGCAGCTTCAGACATAAATTATGTATACACGGGAACAAAAACAGAAAGCACACAAAAATGAAAACAGTTTGATTTGTAGGGCTTTCAGCATCGTGGGTGATTTTTCTCCCCTTCCTTTATTTAGAGTTCTGTTGATGCTGCTACAATTTTGTTCCGGCAGTAAAAGTAAAATATATGTGGATGTTAACAAAGATGAGAAGAGCCTTTGGAAGGATGTAACTGGTTGGAATTTAATATTCATTAGGTTTAAAAACAAACCCATTAAGTTCATTGAAGAAGTCATAAAGACAAACCAAATACCTGTCACCTTCTTCCCTCTCAGGAACATGGCAGTGGCCCCTTCAAAGTGGGCCTGGTCTCTGTGAAGGAAGGGGTCACTGAATATGCGATGATTGCCCAGGGGCCACTGTGATGTTTCATGCCGGAGGGATACAGCTGTCCATTTCCTCTGCCTCCTCTCATCGCACTCGAGCATCAGCTCATTGTTCATGCTGACCCAGAGAAGCAGGCATCAAGCTCTCCCCTCCCCATGTTGTACGGAGAGATAGTCCTGAGGACACACACATCATCCATCGCAACAGATTAGCTCTGATCACAGCCTAATTACGTGAAGTGCAGCCAAACCCCTTATTTATGCTTTTCTGGGGACGGGCAGGAACAGATAGGAATGGGAAATTGAGGGACATTAAAAAACAGACTAAAATATTGCTTGTCGTGCTTTAGTATGAGCACTATTAATGATGCATTATCCCAAGCACTGAGTAAAGAGGTTGTTGCCAGCTCATTCATGCCAGGCAGACAGCAGACCTTTCTTCCCAAGAGGGGGGTTAGTGCAGGTTCCTCCTTGGTGAAAGCCTGGCTATCAGCAGTAGCACCTTGTAGAAGGTCCAGCCTGTTGGGTTGCTGCAGGGCAAGTGTGCAACTCCAAAAGGGATGCTAAATGCATTTTGGAAGCTCTGTGCCTTTAGGCTACTTCACAGCAAATATATGGACACATCTGCCTTTTATTCTATTAGAAATGAATGCAAATTGTAGAAACCTGGCTTATTATTTATAGAGAATACAAAGTGTTGGGGAAAACCTCAATTAGGGAATAATCAGCTAGCACTCAGATATTCTCACGCACACACAGATGTGTATCCCATCAGAATATCTAATGGAAACAATTTAGGAAAAAGCTAATGTGTGTCCTTCAATTAGGGGACTCACTAAATCTACACTGTCCGATATAGCAGCTACCAGGCACATGTGACTAGTTATGTTTAAATTTTAATTAATCAAATTAAAGAAAATAAAAAATTTACAATCCAGCCCCTCAGTCCCATGAGGCCCATTTCAAGTATTCAGTAGGCTCCCGTGGCTAGTGGCTACCAGATCATACAGTGCAGACATAGGACGTCTCTGTCATCCCAGGGAGATCTGTCGGGCAGCACCGGCTCGAATAAATGATCTCAGAACAAGGTAGGGACAGATATTCTGTCACAGAAAGGTCTCCTTTGTGTGTTGGCATGTAAACAAGTTACAAAACTTTATATTAATTTTACTTAGAAACAAATGCAATATGCACACACACACACACGCACACATACTTTTTGTATTTGTGTTGGAAAAATAGAAGGATATTCACCAAATTGTTAGCAGTAGTTGTCTTGAGAAGGAAGTAGATGTTTACTTTTAATTTTCTCCACTTATGTGTGGTCTGAGTACAGTTCAATGAGACTGTATTACTATTGTACTTAGAAAGAGATTAATTTGATGAAGACTGATGGAGACAATTGAGAAACAGTTGAGGGCGTTTTCTTCCTTTGGGTCTCTTAGTTGTGGAAGCCTAGCAGTGAGACCACCTGAGTGACCAGTCAACCTGATGGCTTGTTAGGAAGGGCCACTGCGGGAGGAGAAGAGGGCCGTTCAGAGCCAATCTACTGCTGCTGCTCTTGACACACCCACAGGCGTGTCCTCCTTGTCTTGAGTGCTGTGTTCTGGTATGGAGACGAAAGCACCTCTTAATCTTCGAGAGAGTCAATAGAAGCCTCTACTATGGGATAAAGCAGAAAAACCCTGGGCTTAAATGTCAAATAGCACTCAGGAGGCACATCTAGCCACAGGCCATGTCAGCTGGAGGAAGGGGGAGCTCCTCTGCCATGTAGGAGGGGAACAAAATACATGTCTCTCAGGCTGGTGTAAAAGAATTAAAATGTGGGTATGTGGGCAACTGAGATGCCCTTATCCGTCTTCTCCTACGGAACCCACTCTCTGCTGGATTATGTACTAGGAGAATAAAGCACAGACGTGGAGAAGAAATACTTTCTTTTTTAATTTTCCCTTCAGAAATTCATCTCTGCCCTCCAGCTTCACAGGCCTACTCTGGGGTAAGCGTCACTCGAACTCTTAGGACAGTTCAAGATCCACTTGTGCTCCTATAGCTGTGGGTCATTGAGCAGAGTTCCTCAACCTTTGCAATTCAGTCTCATTTTGGGGAAAATAGGATATTACTAGCCCCTACCTCATAGGGTGGTTACTCAAAAGTCAAAGGCGGAAGAAGGGTGAGTGCCTTAGGCTTGGCACAAGGTAAGTGCTATATAAATGTTAGCTTCCTCTGAAATTAGTGTTACATCTTGCTGAGCGACACTGCAAAGCAGTTTGCCATGACCCGTTCTTCTTGTGGATGTGTCTCTCCTCCAGATGGAAGGAGTGTTGGAGGGCAAGGGTGTCCTGCTGCACGGTTTTGTTTTGTTTTTGTTTTTGTTTCTTAATCTCCCTGGTCTGTGAGAGCACCTACACTAGCTAACTGGTAAATTAGGCTGAGTGCTTGGTGCCTGAGAGTGAGCACTGAGTGATGCCCAATGGAAGCTGTCAGCCGGTGAGCCCGGTGCAGTGCTGAGGTCCTGTCAATGCAGTAGGTGAGTAAAAGGAATCAGCCGTGACTTTCAAACATAATTTCTGAGGGAGAAGGCTAGTAGTCTTTCCTTCCTGATGGCAAGGAGAAGGGTTCCAAATTTTTCCAGCATGTTTCCTTAAAACGGCCTCACTTTCTACAGGAGGTTTGGTTTGTTTTTTTTTTTTTTTTTTTTTCAAATTTTTTCAAAGAGAAGAAAATCTTATTTATCTCTACCAACTGTACTTACAATTGCACCTAGCTTGTTTGGTCCGTGAAAAGGAGGATTTATCTTTGTCTAGTGACAGATTTTTAAACTAAACCATAACAACATTACTCACATTTTTTGATAATGTATGGCATAGAAACTAGGCTAAAATATTTTATACACATATGTATGCATATATATTCGTAAGTATATACATTTTATATATTATATATTCACACAAAGTTGATCTTCATTATTTGGTAATTCTGTATTTGTGAGCTTGCCTATTCACTACAATGTATTTGTAAACCGCAGTTCAATACTCACAGTTCTTTTGTGGTCATTTGCACAGAGTAATGAACAATTTGAATCGTCTGACATGCATGTTCCAAGCTGAGGCCCCAAAAGACAACACTCTGCCTTTCTGTTTTAGTTCTCATAGTGCAAACAAGTGTCCTTTTGGTGATATTCAGGGCCATTATTTTCCACATTTTTGTGCTTTGTGTTGGCAATTTTGCTGTTTAAAATGGCCCACGGGTGTAATGTGGAAGTGCTGTCTGGTGTCCCTAAGCGCGGGAGGCTGTGCTTTGGAGAAAGAGTGTTAGATGAGCTTCACTCAGGCATGAGTTATAGTGTTGTTGGCTGTGAGTTCAATGTTAATGAGTCAACAATATATATTAAATAAGTTGTCTTTAAACAGAAACACATATAAAAAAAGTTATATATTGATTGAATGGCAGAAATGTTGTGACCAGAGGCTCACGGGAACCTAACCCTGCATTTCCACCAGGAGCAGCGGTTTCCTATTTGCTGTTCACAGTGACTTTATAGAACATAACTACCACCGATGAGAACCAGTCGTGTGTTTAAATCTCCTTAAATCCTCGCAGAGCTGTATGACCGGGAGTAGAGTACGGCGCTTACGTTCTGGGACTCTGGGCTGCAGTCACCACGCCCCTCTCTGCCTGTGGCCATTGTGCACCTGGTTTTGTCAAGGCCCATAACTGCTGGGGAACCTGCTCAGGGAAGCCGGGATGGGTTTGTCCTGAAGGGTTTTTCTGTCTCCCCAAGCTCCTGCAGGCAGCCACATTGGTTTGTCATTTGTTGTACCAATTATGCCACCGGCAAAACCTGTTGTGTATGTTAAACAATGTACCTTAAATAACAGAGCCACAGAGCCACTCAGAGCTGGGACAAGGTGAGGGCAGGGGACTCTGCAGCAGTGCATACCCAGTGTCTGAGATAGTCATGAAATTACAGTCCCCCTTGCACCCCCATCCATGGCCCCACGGCTCATTCCTGCTTACTGTGTCCCTGGGCTTTTCGGTACCTCTGCCCTGCCACGGCAGGCATTCATGACTGTGTGGTTAGGGAGCCTTTTCAATCTTTTTATGCTCTACTTTCAAAGCTGTCTCGAAATGAGATAAGTTAAAGCCCGATACAGTTTTTCAGAAACACCTGTATTTGTCTGGCTGACCTAATATTAACACAGGTTCTCGTCTCTACTTGAATGTTACTCCATCTATTGCTACATCATTACCAGGGCTGCGCTCTGAGTCTTTAGTGCTCATCTGTGCACCGGATGCCATGAATACCAAATAGATATTGTAGGATGGCTCACACCCCACAGGGGAGACAGCGCTAGGCTACCTTGGGAGTTTATGAAGGCTCACAAGAGGCAACGTACAAACCATGGGCTTGTGGCTTCCAGTTCAACTGCTCTGCGGAATCCTGGCACCTACAATTTTGGTTGTTCCTTGTGTCTCATGAGCCCTGATCACAAGCTAAGTGGTGCTGTCCAGGCTGGGAGGGCAGAGTTGATAAGAGCTGCCAACCCTAGAGAGGTGTCAGGCCCACCGATAATTCAAGGGTGACTGGGACATGTTGCCAAGTCTATTATTGGTTCCAGGGACTTGGTTTCATTCCACAAGGGACACAAGAAGTTGACAGTGAAACATTCAAACATAGGAGAGATGGTCCTTAGCCTAAAGCTACAGCTCAGTGTCAGCCATTTGGGCCGTTTTTGCCTTAAGCAGGAGTCTGGACTACACACTTCAGTAGCACCTGGAATGGTGTGAAAAATGAAGGGATTTGGGGGACCTGTCTTTGACCTACAGATTCAGAATTCCTTGGGGCTGGGGCCTAGGCATCTGTATTTTTACAAGTTTCCCAAGTGAGTCTGGGGCACGCTAACGTTTGGGAACTAGTGCCCTAGGTGTCATCAGCAAATTGGGGCTCCTGGAGTACCCTAACCTGTCTCATGGTCCAGCATAGCATCTGGGAGAGAACAGGGAGAACTGAGGAGTGGCTGTGACACAGGGGGTATGAGCCCCCGCTCTGGTGTCAGAGCTGTACCTCTTCGAACCTTTAGCAAATCCCAGAATTTCTGTGAATATGAGTTTCCCCCTGTGGAAAGTAGAGATGATAGCAGTGCCTGATATAATCCTAGGGGTTGGAGGATTTAATTTTTTGGTGCCCATGGCATGCTCAGCTTGGTGACTTCCTTCTGACTGTGTTTGTTATTGCTGTCATTACCATCTGCATCAAAGGGGCCAGATCAGCTGGACCCACAGGCCACAGGGGAGCCTCAAATCAGAGAAGCCCAAGACTCACTTTTAGGACTTCCTCAGGCTCGGGCTTGAATAATGCCTCCCAAGGGCATGTTAGGAAACCCACTGCAGACCATTGATTGGTCACCTCTCAGCAATGCCATTGCTTTCTGGTAGCCTTTGGGCCATGGTCAGACAGGGGGACAGTGTGCTGGGTAAAACCAAGTCTCATATGCAAGGACTGCCTTCTCAGACACCTTGTATAGGCCAAGTGGGCCCTGCCCTCCCTCTCAAGCCCAGTAGATCATGTTGCCCCATCAAGCACCTGAGAAAGGTACATGGATAATATATATCTTATTATGACTACATTAACAAAGTCTACAGGGAAAATAGTGGGTCTTTTAGGACCTACCCATTGAGCCTTTTATTTTAAGTGACACATTCTAGTACTAACGTAATTGTAATTCTGATAACATTACTTGTAATACTGTCTCCAGTCCTCAGAATTAATTTGACTGGAAAAATTCCAGAAGGACTGAAATGTTTCTCATTAAAAGCATTATAGATAACTTATTAGACATTGTAACTAATTGTAATATTGCCCAATGTAAAGCCACCCAATTAAGATGCTGTTTCTTTTCTTGTGATTAGTTGGCAAACCTTTTCCATACAAGTATGCCCTCTAGAATCTAGATCAATTAAGCATATATAATCGGGCTGAACCATTTGCTAGCCCATCATCACTCTCTCTAGTGAGATATGTCCCAGCTGGGTTGGTAGGCTTGCAAAGACAAATGTACCGAACTCTAGTTAGGGAGGTGACAAATGGATCTCTATAAGCAGCTTAAGTGCTAAATATTTCTCCTGGCCCCTTTGGCAAAGATGTATTCTGTTTTCTCAGTATGGAGAATGTCTTACAATTTGTACATTTTCCTTTTAAAAAAATAAAGGGAAGCCATTACGTGCTCGTCCTTTTTGACCTACCTTAAGGAACAAATACACAGATCAGAAATCAGCTCTTGTTGGGTTGTTGCTGCTGGTCTAGGGATTTGAGGCTCTGCCTGGATTTCTTGAGTCACCTAGTTATACAGGATTTCTGGCTAGACTGCCCCCTCCTTGTGCCTGGGAATTTATTGGGGAGGTTTAATAAAGCAAAGCAGGGATTTTGCAGTTGCCACCAAAGCATTTGACCTCATGCTGAATTGCAAATGCTCCCCTAATCAGAACATTTGAATGTCATCTAGAGAGATCAGGAAATAACCAGAAGGTTTTATGGGAGAGTTAGAACAATGGCTGCTGTGGCCTGTTAATAAGAGGGAATAGCTTAGAGCTATTCTTTCCTCTTCCTTACCTCTACTTTCCTGCAGTGGATTCTCCTTTAGGCACCTGAGTGAAATGAGGAAAAAAAAAAAAAATCACTTGAAAAAAAATTGGAAGCAACAGTGACTCTAGAATCAATGAAAAGTTCACATCTACAGGAAGCATGAGCTTATAGGTTGTGTAACTGTATACTGCCCAGGTTTGCTGTACCTGGATGCAGCAGGGCAGATGTACACAGAACCAGTGGTAGAAGGACAGGTGGGGCTGTAACTGGGGGCTGAGCTTCCCACGGAGTCTCAGAATGGGCCAGACATTTGCAGCGTTCAGAGTATATAGACTGGTGCGTAATTTGGGGTAGTCGGGTATGAAACTTAAAGACACATCCATGGATTTCCCTTTAATAAATCATCTCCTCTAGTAGTCATATTTCATCAACGAGCAATTCAGTAAAAGTTGGAATTGAGCATAATGTTGCATATCATTTCGGAACATCTGGTCCTAATATGTAGTAACAGCTGTTTAGTACCTGAGATATAAACAAAATATTTTCCTATGGCTGTTACTGTTTATCCTCTTGGAGGCGCAGGATCATTGAGGTAAGTGTGCTTCCCAGTCTCTGCCATCACAGATAATAGTAATAGGAAAAATATCAGTACTGCAGTGATGATTATCATGTATTGTTTTACTATGTGCCAGACACTGTGTTAAGCATGTTTCACATGTGATCTCATTAAATCTTCACATCTGCCTTTTGGAAGCATGTAAATGAAGAAAGAGAAGAAAGTCATAAAGCCAGCGTCTGACTTTGCTGAAAGTTGAACCCAAGACTGTTTGACGCCAAAGCTGAGATTCTTTTACCATTACAATAAATTGATCCTAAGTAAAGTAAATGAGAATAGAACATGACTGCTTAAGTAATAAATGACAAAGACAACAGAAGGGAATCCAGAAGGACTCTTTTAATGGTTTTGTTTTGGAATATAAGGCTGATTTTTGACACTGGATTGTACTGTGTACAGTGTCATCAGGTGGCGGTATTGTACCTTGGTCACATGAGCCAATCAACAAGCCTCGTTCTTTTCCTACTATTCAAGATGGTAACTTTCTGAGCAAAGCCACATTTATAAACATGCCTTTACAAATCTTCAATCAAAATTTTTAAAATGAAATTTTAAAGAAAATAATTATACCTATACACCCAATATCAACACAGATAAATCTTTAAAGCAAACTTCATCAAAATAGTTTTAAGGTATACATTGTTGTGATTTTTGATCACTAACCCTTATCTGTTACTCACATAGCATAGTCTACCCATAATCTTCTACTCAGACTTCGATAAAAATGCTAATCCTTAAGAACCCAAGTGAAATACTAGCTCAATACCCAAGCTTCTCCAGAACTCAATTTCTCAGATCCATCTTTGAGTTTCTGAAGATTTTAGTCGTTTATCTTCTGGGTGTTCTTAGGGCTTCTTTTCCATTCATGACCTTTTGCTTTATATAAGAGGAGATACACCAGGGGGCAGACATGCCCAAGAGTAAGGGAAAGAGAAAGTTAACACACCAGAAGTGTCTTTTCCTATGAGCATCCTTTACACTCTGCCTCACTGAAGGAGGAATTTCTTCAGAAAACTTCCTGCCCCTGCCTTGCCCTGTCACAGTCACCTGTTCTGGAAAGAATGGCTTCATTTCCAGGATGCTTCCAGGGACCATCCCTATTTTCTCTTGGGCGCTCTCTCCCTTGCTTTTCAGGGCCTAAGTTAAGAACTAAGACTTGAAGTGGGAAGATTTGTGTTCCAATTCTAATTCTGTAACTTTCCAGTTGTGTGAGTTTGGGGACAATTACTTAACCTCTTATGCCTTATTTTTCTTATCTGCAAAATAGGACAAATAACAATAACTACCCACGGGGCTGCTGTAAATATCGACTGAAATTATGTGCAAGCCACTTAGCAGAGTGCCATGCTCATCATTAACCCCTATAGATGATAGCTGCTGTTACTACGCAGCTGACACATACATCTATTTCTCTATGCTGATTTTTCTCCTAAGTTCCCATCACCCTTAGATTCAGTACATCCGTATGCTGTGACCACCCCTAAAGTCAGTTTTAGTCCTCCTCACCACCATATTTCCATCATTGATGTTAACATTCTTGAAATCACTCAGAGTCAGAATGCCCAGTATCATTCTTGACTATTTCATTCTTCGGTCGTCCCTTGTCTTTTTGTTGCATGTTGTCCCACCCACTTCCCTACTCACACCTCTGGGTAATCATCCACTGACTCCATCATTTCCTCTTTTATCTGCCTTGGGGGATGGCTCTTAGAAGCCTTGGTTCCATTCTCCCTGAAATAGTCCTTCCATTGAATTTGCTAGACTCTCTGATTTGCTGTTTTACTTAGAATTCCTTGTGACTGTCTTGATCGGTGGGGATATCATGTTTCACTTAGAAAGGAAGCATATTTTTTACTTCTGTGTCCTCCCTCAGTGCCCAGGTAGGAATTTGGTAGACGAATGTGGTTGATTAATTTATTCTTGCTATTGTTTCTACTCATGGTCATTTGTCCCTTTGTCTTGTTGTTTATTCAACAATTCACTCATTCAATAAACACTCACTGGGCTTCAAGCTCCTTAGTAATATAACAGTTCTCTCTAGGATCTCACCAGCAGGAAAGAATGGCATCTCTAAGGAAAGAGACTTGGGAATTCAAATCTTTGCTGCAGCAAACATTTACTGAGCACTGACTATAACCCAGGCACTTCACTGAGCTCTGGGTTTTCAGGGGTGAACAAGATAGACTCAGCCCTGGTGGAATGCACAATCTAGTAGAGAAGATGGTATTAGATAAATAATTCCAGGAGCCAGGAAGTTACAAAAGAGAGAATGCAGCAGCACAATGGAGGGGTTTTTATCCGGTTTGGGTTGGGAAATGTCTCCTTGAGGAAACTGTATTTAACCTGAAGTTGAAAAATTGAGTATAAAAGAGTTGAGCCTGGTGTGTGTCAGGGGCAAGAGGAGGAGTGTTCACATTAGAGTGGATTGTAGGGGGTTGGGGGGTTTCACAGAGAAGATAGCACTGATGTAGGTTGTTAACATATGTATAGAAGCTCAGTCATCAATGCAGGAGCATTAGCAACTCCAAAATCCTCTGAAATTGAGAGACCCTTTAAGCTCTTTCCATGTCTGGTAATGCTCTCTTTCATGCATCTTTAGTATATGAGTTGGTTTAGTGTGGTAATGGAGTCTACAGAATAAAAGTGTTCTTTCTCCTTCAAATTTTCAAAAGGCATACTCCAGGGCTCAAGGAGGGAGAACAGAGTTGATTATGTTGTCTTCTATTTGTGTTTTTCTTCTTTAAGAAGATACTTTTGAAGGTGCAGCCCTAAAATCTTTAGGTTCAGAATTGCAAGCAGGCTTTGATTTGTAATGGGAGAGGAATTAACAGGAAATCCCACCCCAGTTCAATAAATCTTGAACCCTTATGGTGGCATTGTGGCCATCTTGTATCGGTTTAGGGAGGTTACCACCTTGATTGGCAGGATTGACAGATTAAATTTCACTCTTCTAAGTTGTCTTTATAAAGATCTCTTTCTTTATTTTTTAAAATGTTTATTATTTTTTAAGTAGGCTCTGCACTCAGCATGGGGCCCAACGTGAGGCTTGAACTCACAACCCTGAGATCAAGACCTGAGCTGAGACCAAGAGCCGGTTGCTTAACCGACTGAGCCATCCAGCCGCCCCGGAAGATTTCTTTCTTTAAATCAAGCTAGAGATTACACTATAACTAACATTGTAATTGAATCACTTGGCTGTCCTCTCTGATTTAAGGTATTGGAAATGAACTGGAATTATATGCAAATGAAGGGGAAGGAAAGGTGTTAGCAGTTTTCCAGGTAGCCAGGGAAATTTCCTTCTGTCTCTGTCTCTACTATGTCACAGTTGAAATCTTCAGTTAACTGCAGCAGGGCCAAGTACCTGGACTTGAAAATATATTGATTCTTGTATTCCTAATTCTGCTTCAGAGAAGTCCTTGGATCAGACACATAAAACCGGAGGGGAGCTCTCATCAGGGATTACATAGATGGTGGATATTTAAATTTACAAAACATTATCAAGAAATATGAGACATGTCAGCCATCTCCTGTGCTAACATTTTTTCAAAGTGAATTATTTTGTGGATGTTTGAGGTGGGGGAATACTGGAAAGAAAAAAAGACAGGAGGAACCGAATTATTTATAATTATGATATGTATGTGTTGGCGGGACGGGGGCTGCCTTCTGAGACACAAATGGATGACAAAGAATAAGTTATCTCTTTTTAGATAGAACATGGCAATAATTGCATAGTTTCTGGCTTCAAAAAGTCATAATCTATTAATTTGATGGATCTCCAAAAGCCATAATCTGTCAATCAGGTGTCAGAAGAAAGAGTGTCTCAGAGCTTTGAAGCATGACATTTAGAATACTGCTGGATACCTTTATTTTTATTCTGATAGCAATAGGGAGAAAGAATTCAAACGTTCTTGGCAGAGGTAGGGAATGAATATCATTTTAGCCATCTTAACAGTTTTGCAACCTAAAAGTGGTATTGGATCAGTATGCTTTATTGAAAAAGTGTAAAAGTCACACTGCAGTGAATTAGAGGGAGGTCATTTTGTCCTGAGATTTTGCTGACATACCTATTGTGGCATCGCTTTCTTGGTTTAAATGTGAACAGAACCTGAGATTTTGTTTCTTCGCCAAGTCTTGTGACCCATCTGTTATTTCTATACACTGGGTGGGTATGTCCTTAAAACTTACTAATGGTCATTGAGGAAAACGCTCTAGTCTATCAATGGAATGTCAGATTGATGGAAGGAATAAATGGGAGATGTCACACACATAGAAAAATTGAGTTTCTTCAGAACCCAGGGAGCATGCTTGTACCAGTGAACAAAGACCTCTTCCTCCTTTGATAGGAAGAGAAGAATTGAATACGATAGGCCCTTGATGTTAGAGCATATATTTCAAAACTAAATGGAGTTGCATTTGTCTCACTACAATTCCTTTAGTTTAAGATGCTCTTCTAGGTACTTCAGAAATTTTATGCAAAAATATTTCTGGTGCACGGTCAGCAAACCCACTGGGTTGCTTTCCTGCTCACGGCCAGCATGGCAAAGAAGTATTCTGTGTTCCCTTCCTGCCTTTCCTCCCGAGGTCCAGCTAAAGTTCAAGTCGAAGAGGGAATTACTCTGCATATCCAGTTTAGCCTTCGTGGCCTCTGTCTTTAACAGAAACACCTTGTTTGAGAAGCAGAGAGTAGGAAGGGCATCAGGGTTCAGAAGCGAAGATAAAGGGGTATTGCTCTTCCTGCAGAGCTATTGTGAACCTAGACCATGTCTTTGGGAAATCAGAGCAGCTATAAGAAGCGGACTGGTTCTTCTCTCTCCCTTCCCGTGAACCAGCTTCCCTGGGGGTTTGCCCAAACACACTCACCATCGTATTGTTCGAAGGACAGGGAAGGAGGGAGGGAGGTAAGATTTATTAATACCCAATCTGTGCCCCACAGCATTCTAGGTGCTTTGTATGTGGAAATTTATTTTATTTTCACAATGATCTCATCCATGTTCATGATTTTAATTTCATCTACCTGGTCACCAATGACTCACATATTTAGTCATCTCTGAACTCCAGGGCTGTATATCCAACAGCCCAGTTGATACTTTTCCTTTGTGTCTCAAAGGCACATTGGACTCAACATTTCCCAACCCAACACATGATTCTCACTCCCACACCTGCACTGCTTTCTACTGTTCCCTACCTTAATTCATGGCACCGCCATCCATCCAGTTTTGTACCTCCCTCCTTTCCAAATTTAAATCCTACCTCCTAACTATATTGGGAATCCACTCACCTCTCTCCATCTCCAGGGCCAGCACTATAATCTGAGCTGCCAAGGTTCTGTCTTGACTATCAGTATGGCCTCCCTGCTGGTCTCCCCTCAGTCACTCTTACCTTCTTCTAATCTGCTCTTTTCTCCCCAGCCAGAGTGATCCTTTGCATTGGTAGGATGTATCTAATCACATCACTCCTTTGCTTAAGATCCGTCAGTGGTTTTCCATTGCTTTGAGTATAAATAAAAAACAAACCCTTGACAAGAACTATAAGGCCTTGCATGAGATGCACTTACCAAAACCAACTGCTCTAATCTCTTCTCACACAGTTCTGCAGTTCGAACTCTAGCCATACCTGTCTTTGTTCAGTTGCTGAGATCATCACATACCAAGGCCTTTCCATGTGCTGCTTTCTCTATCAAGAATCTACCGTTAGTCTACTCCTGAGCCTTTGACCTAACACAGACTCATTCATTCTTCTGTTCGCGGCTCTGTCGTCAGTCTAGATGAGACGCCCCTCTGTTCTCCCCTCTGATGCCATAGATTCTCCATTGTCCATCACTTCCATTTATTCATGTTGAATATGGGATGAGTGTTTATCTCCCCTGACTCAAAGCTACACAAGGACTTTTTTTTTTTTTTTAAAACTTATCATTGAATCCCCACTGTTGAGTACAGTGCTTGGCACCTTGTAGGTTGTTAATAAATAATGACTGAATTAATGAATGCATGGATTAGGTAGATAGTATCAGACCCTTTTGAGAGATTAGGAAATCAAGGCTCACTCTAAGTAAGAGCTTAGAAGTTTCAGAGGTGGGATTCTGACCCGGGGTCATAAAATCTAAGACACTGTAGTATCTATGGTAGCACTGACAGATTTTTTTTTTTTTTTTAAGGATCTCTGATCACACTGTAGTAACACACTGCTTTTAGTGCAACACTCTACCTTATTATTCTTTCCATGCACACAGAATATTTTTAGGGTAGAAACTAGACACTCTAGTTGGAGCAAGGCATTTCCTCCTCTTTGCACTGTTGCAATGTTTTCAGGGTATCCTACTGGAGCCTTTCTTCAAGTGTCCAATCGAACCAAAACCCAAGTGAACTTGGCTGCTGACCTTGCTTTCACAAATTTGCCATCTCAGAATGATTGACGTCTGCTTGGTTCCTGTTGGAAGAGTGGCTGCAAATATGATCCAGGAAATCTATAGTCACAAATCTAGCATAATTTTAACAAGTCGTGATCAGAATAGTAAGAAGCAGTGCATGGAAGTCTTGCATGAAAATCACTTATTTTCTGTCATCTTTGCCCTTTACACTGGCTTCCTCAAGTCCCCGTATGAGGTATCTGCACCAGAAACCTCTGAATGTTGTAGCCAAACACGCTTCTATTGCACAGATGGTGCATGGATGGATGGATGGAAGGATGGATGGATGGATGGATGGATGGGTGGATGTTTGGGAATATATTTTTGTCTCAATATAATTCACAGATCTACAACCAGAAAGAAAATGGGATAAAGCAAAGATTACCTTTATTAATGTTGGCTTCACATGCAGTGCATGGTATGTAGAAAATATTTGTCTTTGAGAGCTCAATTTTTACTTACAAGATTGTCTCAGCTATAGAACCTTTGGCAAGGTGTGAGAATTTCCTCTTTACTTATCTGCTTTCAATCTAGAATGTTCGCTCCTTAAGGGCAAGGACTAGGTTATGTTTACCCTCTTATTCCTAGAGACTTGCATAATCCTGGCTGGTCCTAGGTACTTAAAACTCTTCTTGAATGAAGCATAGCCTTCTCACAAGGAGAATGAGACATATTGCAAGCACGAGTGACTCGTCAGGAGGATGAATCTCTGTTTTGTATTACTGAGAACTATTTTAATCTCTTGGTGAGGTCAAGGGCACATGACCACCCCTGTGCAGCCTGGTGTGCCCTTGAGGAGTGCAGACCTTAAGCAAATAACAATGAGTGTAGTCCTCTCCTTGAGGATCCTGGCCACTCTGAGGAATCCATCTCTCAGGCGAGGAGAGCCTATTATTCACAACAAATATTTACTAAACAAAACAACTCTTTCATCATCCCTGACTTAGCCTGAACCCTGCCCCAGAAAGCAAAGCCTAAAATGAGTGATTGTGTGATGCCAGGAAATAGGATGGGAGGGTGGGGAGAGTGTGCCAGCGAAGGAGGGACAGCCCCTCAAAGGAGCAGATACAGACAGACAGTGGGCAACTGAGACACACTACTCCCAGGACCCTCTGAGAAGAACCACAGAAAGTATCTCAAAAATGTCTGTCTCTAGGGAACAATTCCATCCCCCACTGGTCAAGGCTCGCCCATGGGATGTCGACTCTCTCTGATTCCCAGGCTGTGCTAGCATAAATGACCCTGTGGGTTCCCTCGGGCATTCTAGTTCAGGGTGTCTGAGAAAACCCCAAGGCAGAAGGCAGGAATGAGAGGTGCAGCTGAGTCCAGGTGCTGGCTGCTCACACCTGTGGGAAGCTGGTTGTCACAGTGACAGGTGGGAAGTGTATGGATGGGTGCGAAAAGTGTTCAGCACAGCCTACTGGTTTAGATATGGACTTTAAAGGTCATTTATGAGGATCCACATCCTACTAGAATGGGATTATAAGCCTGAAAGTTTAAGACCTGGTAAGATGTCAAAGGAGAGAAACTGAGGCATAAGATAGTCCTGGGGATACAGTCAGCACAATGTGGTACATATGGACCCAGTCTCTTGTATTAAACATTCCTGGTTTTGAATTATGCCTCCGCTGCTTGCCAGCATGAACTTGAGAACATTCATCTGTCTTTAATCTGCCTCAGCCATAGGTTTATCATCAGGAAAATGGGGATACTGATGGCAACCTCATAGTATTTCAGTTGTGGATCTTTACAAGGAAGATGTATTCATATGTTACCAGCATTACTGGACATAATAATACTATGTTTGAATAGATTTTAAAAATGGATCTGGAATAGATTTGCAACAGGTTTTTAAAAAGGAACCATACCTCACAGGGTTCATAGGACCATCAAATGAGGTATGCTTATAAGGTTGTCATCCCAGAGTAAACCTTCAATACATGGTGGTCTTCTTGCTGGTGATGAAAAAGAAAAGGAGGAGAAGGAAGGCAACCACAATAACACAGGGGTAAGGAGTCCCCCCAGGGTCTTTGGAAGGGAGGGCCCAGGGTCTAGAAGAACTTGCTGGTCCCCACATTCCCTTCTCCCTCAACTGGGAGAGAATTGGCATTAGTCTACTTCCAGCACCGGTCATCATGGGCTCAGAATCTGGGCCAGCAGAGAGTACTCAAAGATCGTGCTGTACGAAGCTGGTACAGATTGGGAAAGGTGAATGTGAGGCCAGGACTAATGGGGGTTAACACAGTAGCTGACATTTACTGTGCACTTCTAATGTGTGGCTCTGTTCTGAGACATTTCTACATATTATCTGTTTAGTCATAGATAGTCTGGGCACCATAATTTACATTTGAGGCTCAGAGAGATTAGGTAATTTGCCCCAGGTCACAGTGCCAGGAGGGGCAGAGCTGAGAATTGAACCAGGAAATGTGATTCCAGAATCCACATACATAATTGCCTTGGTGCACGCTAGCTAGCAGTTGCTGTCTGGTTCACACCTGGTCTGGGAAGCGGGGATAACACACAGGGGCACAGAGCATTTCTCAGGCTCTAGGTTAGGAATATGCACCATGAAATGTGCTTCAGCAGTGGGGTAAAGTATTGATGAGTTACTCTATCATTGATTACTATTGTATTAGGGTCCCAGCAGGAAGGGGAGGCTCACACACACACTGGAATAACTTGAAGAGAATGGAGTAGACTATTTACGAAGATGTAGGAAGATTTGGGGAAAGCTAATGAAGGACCAGGCAGCACTTGAGAGCTGCCTGCAGCAGGAAAACAGTACCTCCTCTAGGCCTGAACAGAGGGGGCAGAGAGGGCCCAATAGAACCTGGAGAGAGAAGCTAAGTGACAGGAGCCCTGTCTTCCTGGAGGGACACACCCAGGGAGAAAGCTGGAGGAGAGGACACCTCTACCGCACCCGCCAGTAACTTCCATTAGCCAAATCTCAAAGGAGGCCAGAGAAGAGCTAGGGCAGCCCCCAGAGGCCAACATCTTGGAGCACCATGAGGATGGAGATAAAGTGGCAGGTTGATCTGGTGTGGTGAACGGGGTACACACAGCACTGTTGTCAGCCTGGAAATCCAGATCCTGGGAGATCTCTGTGGTCCAGAAAACTGAGAAGGAGTCTTATCCTCAGAATGGAATATTCTTCAACCAGAAAAAAGAACAAAGCACCTACACACGCTGCAATGTGGATGGACCTTGACAACGTGAAGCCAAATGAAAGACCGTATTACGTGATTCCATTTATGTGAATTGTCCACAACAGACAAATCCAGGGAGACAGATTAGCGGTCACCAGGGCTTGAGAGAGGAAGGCATGGAGAGTGGCTGCTGATAGGTACAGGGTTTCCTTTTGGGATGATGGAAGTGTTCTAGAACTAGACAGTGGTGATGGCTGTATGGCACTGGGAATATGGTAAATGTCACTAATGGTGAATTTTATGTTATGCATAACTTACAACAAACGAGGGAACTTCCTTCTCATGATGCTCACGTGTATCTTTTATTCACTCTGTGAGCGGGCACGAGGGCGCACCTGACATTTTCTTGCTAGAAGGCTGGTGGGAGAGGCATGCTCTTGGTGGTCCAAGTGTATTCCCCCCACCTTTATGCCAGCCCAACTTCCCACCCCAGTGCCTGCCACTGTCCACACACACAGCAGTGCGGGGGAATTACCAGCTCCCAGGAGGCCAGCCAAGCATGGACTGGAGTCAGTCTACCCCAGCCTTTCTCCCTTACAGGTGGGGTTGCAGGGAGGTATGTGCCCCACACTTGTTTCTGGAGGCCCCCACAGTCTGGAGCTCCAGTAGTTAATAGACAGCAGCACCCTTTACTCTCCCTTCCTCTCCTTGTCTCACTTTCCCACTCACCTGTTGGTGTTGCCTGCACATCCCAGATCAGCTACAGCTCTCAAGCCCTGAGGATTTATAACAACCATAAAGTAATAATAGAGAGCATGTATTGAATTCTTTTTACTAAAATATGTATGGGAAGAGACTGGCTTGTGTTCATTTTGCCTCTCCCGTTCCCTTGATAAGGCTGTCTTTATGTATCAGGCACATGACTATCTCTGGTTCCTAGACACTCCTGTTATCAGAATCCCCCGGGAGAGCGTTGAAAGTGCAGATTCCTAGGCTCTGCCCTCAGATATGCTGATTCAATAGGTTTAGATGCAGGGTCTTGGAATGTGCATTTATCAAGGTCTTCAGGTTATTCTTAGGCAGAATAGAATAGGAACAGTCTCCACTGAGAAACTCTGGACAGTGGTATCATGAGGACTGAGGGGGAGGCCACTTAATGCAGGTATCCACAAGCACCTGCTCAAGTCCCCCAAATTCTGCAGGGAGAAATACCCCACTATACATGTGCTTTCTCTTAAACTGATGGAATCCACATCCACATATGGAAATTAATTTCGGTATTTAATAATCATTAAGTAAAGAGAGTGAAATATCTACACTATGTAATTACATAAAACATGCTTCTGGCAATATTTGCCCCCTTGAAAATTCAAATAGGAAGTCTCTAAGGAGCAAGGTTGTACTCTTGGAGGTGGACACAAAGTAATTGAGCTTAACTAATGGAGATAATTAATTAGGAAACAGTTATGCTTGCTTCTAAGAAAAATAATGGAAGGATCTCCCAGAAGGCCTAGCCCTCTGCTCTTGCTATTTTCAGAAGTCGGTGACATCTAGGGAGCCTGGTGTCTCCTTTGAGCCATGGCCTGGCCACACTCAGGAATTGAGAGGACAGAGAATAAACAGCTCAGCACAACCCTAAGGGTGTCTGGGCTCTACCTACAGGAAACTACCCATTCGACCTGGGGTTCAAGTTCCAGCTCTCCACTTATCAGTCCTCTGAACTTAGCCAAATTATTCAACTTCCACAAGGCTTAGTGTTCTCATCTTAAAAGCAGGAGTTATAATAGTAATAACACAAATGAGTACCAGTGAGGCAGCACCCTTCAGGAAAACAGGATGTAAATCAGAAGATGCTGAGGCACCTGGGTGGCCCAATTGGTTGAGTGTCTGACTCTTGATTTTGGCTTAGGTTGTGATCTCAGGGTCCTGGCATCATGCCCCGAGTCAGGCTCTGAGCTCAGCCCTCAGCATGGAGTCTGCTTGGGATTCTCTTTTTCTCTCTTTCTTTCTCTTTCTCCCTCTATCCCTCTGCCCCTTCCACTCCCCACAAATAAATAAAATCTTTAAAAAAAAAAAAATCAGAAGATGCTGACCAGGTGTGGTCCTGCTAAACTCTCTCTCTTTTAGCAGAGAAGGTCTTATTTTCCTGCCTCTGGATCACCTGATCACCCGTGACCCTTTCTGCCCAAGTTTGATCTGCATGAGCTTAGCATTCTTGCCTGAGCTTTCTAGCTTGTCTGCTTGCCAGCCCCCTTTCTGCCCTCTCTGGTTCCAAATGCTAGCCCACTCTTACCTAATGTGCCTGGCTTACTGGGTCTACTCCTGGTGCTGCCAAGTGGCAGTGCCATGAATCTTCCAGCTTTGCCCTAGATTTTGTCACTCCAGTGATAGGGAATGACAACCCAGTGGTAAGAGGTTTCATTCAAACCCTCTAGCTACTTCGTCCCTAATCATACCACACCAGCATGAGCCAGGACAAGAAGTCAAGTGCAGAAATATGGTTGGACCAGAAGGACCAGCAGCTCCCGAGGGGCAGGAGAATAAAGGGGCAAGTCATAGAGGGCATAGGCAAGGTGTGTGAGCAATCATGGATTGAAGAATGCATCCATCATATGGGCAAAACCACATCTGTCTTGCTCACCACACTCTCCATACCATCTAGCTCAGTCAGTAATTGTGGAATGAGAGAGAAGCTGACACCCAAGCCAAAGAGGCAGAGACTTGACCCAGATGATATTTTTGCTTTCTGGTGGTGGCAGACATTACATTATATGTTATTAGGATATGATACAGGAAGGTTTTGTTTTCTATATTGATGAAAAATGTATGTTTTTATTCTTTTACAGAACTAATAGAATCATAGCACATTTGTCCTTGACTTTTCTATGCTCCTCTTTTATTAGATCTACTGTAGGAAGATGGGTGGACATGTTTTTCCCTCTGTCAACCCTTTCCCATTTACATTGGAACAAGCGATGAAGAATCAATGGATTGCTGGGACCCATGTGGGTAGACTGCGGAGAAATTCCTCAAGGGAGTGAGGGACTCAAGGCCATTTAGAGGAAATGGTCTAATGAGGGGAAAATAACCAGGTTCTGGGACCTACAGACATCTCTTGATGTCCAGGATTAGAAGGCAGATGGAAGGAGCACAGGTCCAGGACACGGAACAACAACAAAAAACGGGAGAGTGTTCCATGGAGTCTGACTAAGGGTTCCTGCCACTTATCCCCTTAAGGCCAGATGGGAATGTCTCTGGGTCATCAGTCCCTTAGCTATAATCACGTGTCTCTGTCTGGGATAGCAACTAGTTTTCATTTTATGAGTCAACTGTCATGTAGAGGCCCCCTAGATCTCTGTACTTAGTTAGATCCTGACGCTCATCAGGAAGATGTGCCTCAGTTAATTAGTGATACCTAACACAGGCATAGGTGTAGAAGTTGTGTTATGCATACCACACACTCACCATCTCAGGTTCACCTATATACAATGAAATCAAGATCTGGGGAGTTACCTCAATATGTGAAGACTCCTCCCAAGATATTTCTTTGAAAAATATGGATATGAGGTCCTACCTGGAGTCTATTTCGCTTATACAGAACAGAACTATTTATAATTGTTTTGGATCTCTTTTCCAAATGATTGAGTGCATTGGCGTAAAAAGGCAGGGTACAGAATACACATCATTTAGGGAATTATCCTCTGCAAACATGACTTTTAGGTGGACCATGACCCTGAACTCAGAGCCAAACCTCAGCCCCTGACCTATTCTGTTTTCAAGGCCACAGCCTTCTTCGCAGAGTTGGGGAGGGTAAGAGTGGAAGACAAAGAACTTGTGTATTCTTTGAGACCAAAAAAAATCACATTTGAAAAGTTGCTTGAAAATGACTTAATTCAGCTGTTTCTCATGTAATATTCTGGAGCCTGGCAAATTTAGCTGAGCTGGGCCAAACTTAAAGGATATGTCACCTGTCACAGAGCAATACGTGTGTATTGTGTGTTTTCCCAGTAAATTTTGTAAGTAATTCAGAGCACCACCATGGGCAGGCAAGTACTGTATTGGAGAAGTGATCCAGTGAGGGGAGAAGAAGTTCCTGTCTTGCTGAAAGATCATGAAATCACGTTTACGCTGTAAAAAGTGACATCTGGGTGAAGAACAATTAGTTGCTGACAAAGCTGTGTTTTTGTACGTATAAATGTGTGTGTGCTGCTGTGCGTACATATGTGTGCGCATGCGCAGGTCTGATGCGTGAGCTTTTGTACGTGAACTAGACTTCTCAGGCTGTGAGGAGGCCAGTGGGCATTTAGCCAGGCTAGGCTCAGGCAAGCCTTAGCCTTGGTTCTCAGAACTTGTGCTTAGTCCGTGGGCTCCATGAAGAAATTTGGCCAGTTCTAGAATTCTAGAATGTTAACTGTGCGTAGGTGCCCTTTCAGACGTCTTCAAACAGAACCTCGGTTTTACACATAAACATACTTTTTGATGAGCGGTTTTCAGGCACACCTCTTGTGAATGGTCCTCACTTAGATATCACCGTGACCTCTGGGAGTTAAGTCATGTCAAACAAACCTGGTGTCTTTGCCCAGAGATCTGAGTAATAAGGTGGAAAAGAGTGTATCTCTCTTCCATGTTATCCCTAGTGAATTAGAGTTAGCCTTTTCCTCCTAACTGCAAGAGGAAATGATAATGACTCTTAATACCCGATTTCCACACCCTTCTCAGAAATTCAGGTAATGCATAAAGAGTTTAATCATCGATGTTGATGGCTACCATTTGCAGAGAACATGTGTTTGGTGTATATGGGGCCTGGAGAGAGTGACCTGGTTCACACCAGCATACCCTTAAGAGCATAGAGGGCTGCTATTGATATACTGAGGCAATTAGACTAGGCTGCGACCTTCCTGGGCAACCTGGACATGTAGTCACCTTAGTTGGAAAGGATCTTTGAGCTTTTCCCTGCCCGTCCTGCAGAGGATACTGGGAGGAACAGAATAGATCGCGGGGTTCCTCAAGATGGACGCACTTATAAACACAGAGGATCTTTGCACATATTTGGCTGCTAGCTTCACTTAGGCTGCTGGTTAGTGGGTAGGCAGAGATTATGGGAGGAGGACTGAGGGATGCAGCCCTCTGGTCTGTTTTCCCCAGAGGCAGCAGTATGATGTGTGGGCCAGAGAATGGCCTGAGAACCAACCGGACATGTCATTTACTTGCTGAGGAACCCTAGCTCAATTATTTCACCACTCTGGGCTTTGGTTTTTCAGGTATAAAAGTGAGAACATTTGTTTCCTCAAATGATTATTATGATACCATGTGATTACCTGTGACAAAGAGTCCAGCACCCAGCACACTTTTCTTCCTTGTATTGAAGACCCAGAATGTCACTAATGCCCAGGGAAGACAGAGTGACTGAGAAGAGCAGTAACAACGGGGAGTTTATTTTAGTAATTATTTCAAATACTGGCCATATCTATGACCCTAACATACATACCCCACTTGTGGAACAATTCAGAACAGACAATTTCTTGCTCAAACTACACCAAGAGATTTCCTCCCTGGATCCCACTTACAGAAAGAAGCTACTAGGGGACTCTCTGTTTTTTTTATCAAAGAGCTAGAAATAGGAGCTCAATATTAGTACGTTCTTGCTTAATTAGATGAAGACATCTTGTATGGGGAAGGCCATCGCTTCTTTCTCTTCACAGGCGTAGGGATCTGCTTCAAAGACTGTGCAACTGGGCGGACAGAGGAGGGGAGCTGGCTTTTACATATTGCAGTGTGTCAGGGGTGCAGGTCAGCAGGCAGGTCAGGTCCCCCCTTAGGGTAGGTTCTGGCTTGAAAGCTGATGCCAGGGAGAGGTTAGTGCTCCTGCACAGCATGAAGCAAGGGGTGTAAAGGAGAAAGCAAACTTTGGCATAAAAACTAACTAAATCCTTAGCCTGTGAGGCACTGTGCAGTGAGATTTTGTTGTACTTTATGCCAAACTTAAAATATAAGTGGTATGAGCAGGAGGCCAGGTTTACTGGTCTATGCAGGGTAAAGAGATCATCTGTAATATGGTTGCTTTCCATTTTGATCCTACTCCATCAAAACTGTGGATCTTAAATTGGTGGTCCAGTGGGGGCCTCTGTTCAAACTGGCCATCTTCGGAGCAGAAGCAGAGCCAGGGCGAATGGTCAAGGGTGCTAAGCATTGGGCTATCTGGCTGGCATCCGCTGCACAGAGACATGTCTGGGACTGGGTTGATAGGATGATTTTACCTGTTCATTGCAACACTGCGGCGTTGCCATGAGGGATTTAGACCCTCAGTGGTTGCAGACCTATATTACAGGAATGGTCCAAGCAGAGAAATGAGAGCAGTGTTTGTGACTTTGACTTTACGTGGAGCTGTGCATAACTGGGGCTTCTGCCTAGAATCTTTAGAGCGCATAACCACAGCCAGTTATTTGGCTCTTGCTTCATGTAGACAAGCCAAGGGTCCCCTGGTCCAACACTGGTGCAACCTGTCAGCAACCACTACCTCCAGGCTGCATTCTGGATGCCCTGCTGGGCTCTCTGCCTGTCTGGAAACATGCTTTCTATTACTTAAAACCAACACCTAAACACACAAATGTCCTAAGTGCAGGTGAACCATGTGACTTGGGCACGTTTTTAAACCTGAGCATCAGCCTTTTCATCTGTAAAAAGGGGGACCATGATCACAGGGATGTTTGTGAACTAAGTTAAATCACAACTGTCAGAAGTCAAGCATTGGTCATTATTATTACTTCAGACTCTGAAGCTCATCAAAGAAGGGTCTGTGTTTTCCTGATTGCATTTCCTGAGCTTGACACCTGGTGGGGACTCACAAGTGTTTATTGAATGAAACATCAATTATGACAACACAGTTTAAAGACTAATAATTAAAACATCATTCATTGGATGACAAAGTGTCTGTTAAACTATTTTGGGATGTTTCTGTCAGTGTCTGTAAAAGGAAAATAAGGATTCAGGATGATGCAAGTGGGTGTTCCTCGGTGATTTATTTTTTACATGTTTGAAATATTTAAAATGTAAAAAAAAGCCCAGTGAAAGAGGGTAAGAAGACTGGAGAGGCCAGGGTTGGTGGTTTTATGACCAGACAACTGAAGGAAAAGGGACCAGGATGACCACTTGGCCAATTGCTTCTTGGAAAAGGGAAGCCTGTGTCTGCACCGAGATGGGAGAGAGAGAGGGCTGTGGCCGAGCCTCCCTGACCATGGTCGTGCCCGAGAACCCATAGAGGCAGTCCCCACGGAGCACCAGGGCGCCTGGATTTTTATCTTGTCAGGATTGTATGCTTTGATTTAAGAACTGGGTCAGCCGTCTTCCTTACCTGCTAGGTTAATGCTTGGGAGAATAATGTGCATAAAGTAATGGGTGAGTTTTGGTAGGTTTAATGTACTTATTTAGGCTTATTCCTCTAACTTGCCGACATGCAAGCTTTTTTTTTTCTTTTTTTTTTTTTTTAAATATAAAACCCGTGTGTCATACTGTTCAGCTGACATTACCTGGTAGGTTTGAGAGAATATCTGAATTAGAGATGGGCCCACACAGTTTCCAATGAGAGTGGCTTTTTCAGCAGGTGTGATTCACTGCTATTAAAAATTTATTCCAAGAATAAATTGTCGGCTAGTTATTCCATCCATCCCCATTCCTAGAAAGCCGATCTCATCAGTTTTGTTCGTTTCTATGACAATCAGTCTTATCGTCGGTTTAGTAAAACCTCCTTTTGCATAGTATTGGTTGCTTTGTTTTCAAAGCTCTTCAGAAATGAATCTTGGAATTGGAATGTATCTTTGAGGCCACGTGGTGTGAAGTCCTATGGATCACAGAAGTGACTTCTGTCAACTTCCTTGTCACTGCCCCATTTGCTCTGCTCTTGAAGAGTGTTATCTGGGCTGTTGCTCCATATGACACGCGTGTTTGACGCCTTAATATTTAGCATACACCAGGATTGCAATGTTCATAGCCCCTTCCCATTCCTAGAAAGCTCTGTAATGGAACTCCTGTTCTTGGAGCACCATGCCTCACATTTACATTCTGGACAGACTGGGCTGTCTGTTCCGAAGGGCTGAGCAGCAACAGCTGAAGCAAACACAACTTCTGAAAAAGAGGTGATGTGTTTTCTGTCCCAGTATCTCTCCTGACTGAGACCTGATCATGCCCTGGGTGGGGCTGGGGGAGTAAATATGCAGAAGAATAGGGAGGAACCAGTGGGTGTATACCTTGTAGACCACCAACAAGTTCAGGAGATGTGTCTGCCCTAAAGTGTTCTTATTTTTTAATATTTAGTTGATATTTTAATATTTAGTTAGAGATGAGGAATTTGGCTTAGACACAAGAATAACAACAACAAAAAAAAAAGCCCCCAAATTTTAAAAATTTTAACATCTAAGAATAGTGTTCCCTGTGAAATGATACGAGGGCTGGTCTTCCAGATCATTTATAGATTCATCTAAAATATTCTAGACTGAAAATACGTGGTGCCCCAACACAGCCTCCTAGGCAGAATTTACCTCATGGAAATCTGATCCCAAGAGCCTTTCATATAGATCGCTGTTTTATCCACAGTGATAACCCAGAGCCAGTGTGTTATGGAAGCCAAAATGCCCACCACCATTTAGGAATAGAGAAAAGAACTGTCCACGGGTCAGTGTTCTGCCAAACACGCAGTGTACTTGGGCATGGCACAACTCGCCCATCGTTCTAGGAGTGCTGGCTGACTGAGACTGGCCTCAGCTGTGCTCACCAAACCTGTACCCTCACGTCCCATCATGGGCCATCTGACAGGAGCAGTGTCAGGGACGAGGGGCAATGGCTTAGTTGCATGTGGCAGATAGAGAATCATCTACTTGGAAGGGTGAGGGCTGAGAAGTCAATCTCTATGAAGACCCAGAGGGAATGGGAGGATAGAGTCAGGGAGATGTAGGGGAGAGATGGGGACTTTGGATCCACTTATGTACCTACATTGGGCCAGGCACTGTGTTGGGCCCTGGGCATAAAACAGTCAGCCAAACAGACAAGGCCTGATCCTCACAGAGCTGGGGAAGGGAGTGCAAAGCATTCATTATGCACACACTCTTACAGAATTTAGTATGTATCAGGTACCCCCCCCCATATAATTTGCAAATAGAACCTTAGAGTGCTATATATGGAAAGTCAAGTGAAATCTAATGCAGTAATATAAAGTGTAATAAAAAGTCCATTTTACAGAGGATGAAACTGAAGCACAGAAAGATTCAGTTACTTGCTCAAGGCCACACAACTGGCAAGGAGTGGAACTATTTGCAGATTGTGAAAAGTATTCATGAAGGGAAAATGGGCATGCTTTAATCAGTGGCTCTCAAACTTCAACATATATCAGAATCCCTGAATGGCTTGTTAAAATCCAGGTAGCTTGCTGGCAGCACCCACAGCATTTCTGGTTCAAGAGGTCTGGGGTGGGGCCTGAGAATTTGCATTTCTAACAGGTTCCCAGATAATGCTTCTGCTGCCGGCGCAGCGTCACCTGGGACCCCACTTTGAGAACCACTGCTCCAGGTGGTATGGTAGATCCTGTCGTGTTCTGCCCAGATCCCTTTTCAGGGTCCAACCACGCATTTCCTCAACTGTAGGAGTGTTGTCTGCTTAGTTCACAGCTACATCTCTTGGTCATTGCTCTCAGTCACTGCCTTGTTCAAGACTAAGCTCCCGTTATGGGGATAGCTCGTGGCACATGACCCAGCTTCTTGCCTTGGTTCAAGACAGCCCTAGAGGGCCATCAGGTCACGGCTCCTTGTTAGACCTACAGAGGCTTCAGGTGCTATCTCATGGGTCTGTTTGTTCCTTTGCCCATCCCGGCTTTTCTCACCTCCTTATTAGTTATCTCCAGGGAAGAGTTCTCAAAATCCTTCTGCATTCAGCTTTCTGTCTTGGCGGTGGTTTCCATGATGGAAGAGGCCTGGCAGGAATGGCTCACTGAGGCCCTGATTCTCAGGCCAACTCCTGATGGTGTCCTGTGAAGAATCCATGCACCATGCAGGGTTACCTGGATGACTCAGTCGGTTAAATGTCCAGCTCTTGACTTTGGCTCAGGCATGATCTCGGGTTCATGAGATTGAACCCCTAGTTGAGCTCCACACTGAGTGTGGAGTCTGCTTGAGATTGCCTGTCCCTCTGCCCCTCCTCCCACTCGCGTGCGCACGTGTGCATGTGCTCTCTCTCAAATAAATAAATAAAATCTTAAAAGAAAAAAAAAGAAGAATCCTTGCACATGCAGAATAAAGAACAAATGAAAAACCCCAGTGCAGAAAAGGTCCAGGGGCTCTTGGACAGCCAACATGAGCCATCCATGGCAGAGTGCCCCAGCAGGCTAGAGAGGCCGGCAGGAGGCAGCTCCTGCAGGGTTTAGGGGAAAGGGTTTGTTCCAGTGCAATGGGAAGCCATCAGCAGGTTTGGATGAGGGACATGACAACAAGTGTTTGATTGTTTAGAAAGGGTTTCCTTGACCCCCAGGAAAGTGGATTATAGGAGTGCCAGTGGGTGAATAATGACCCCCAGATATGTCTGGGTCCTAATTCCTGAAACCTGTAAATACTACTTTATATGGTAAAAGAGATTTTGCAGGTGTGATTTTTGTACAATGGGGAGATTATCCTGGATTATCCAGGTGGCCCCAGGTAATCATAAGGATCCTTATAGGAGGGAGGCAAGAGATGGAAAGGAAGGGAATGTGATGATGATGGAAGCAGAGATTGAAGTTGATGTGGCCACAAGCCAACAGATGAGGGAGGTTTCTAGAAGCTGAAATAGACAGGAGCAGATCCTTGCTTGGAGACTCCAGAAGAAATCAGCCAGGACACCCCCTTGCTTTTAGCCCTGTAAGACTCGCTTTGGATTTCTGACCTCCAGAACTGTAAAAGAACAAATTTGTGTTGTTTTAAATTTGTGGTAATTTACAGCAGCATGGGAAAATAATACAAGGGGTAAAGTGTGCAGGTGGGAGATGAGTAGGGTCCAGAAGGAGTGCAGACAAGCTCTAAACATGTAGGCACTCACCTCAACATTAATGTATGAAGCATAAAGGGGAGTGCATCTGCCTACATTGAGCGCTCTATGAGAATCTCCAAATAGACAACTATATAAACATACCAATATGCAGGCCCACATCAAAAAGATCTTTGCTATCAATAACTCCTTAATGAGGGCTGCTTTGCACGGTCATGTGTTAAAAGGCATAATTACTTTCTAATATTTATTTGAGTTGCTGCCATTTTAGGCTTATTTCATGGAAAGGCAGGAGTAGGAAAAGACATTTGTTTTGTGCTATTGATCTGAGGTGCAGCCAAAGTCATAAAGCCCCCAGTAAAATTCCAGTGAACTCTTGGATTGTGCCATCCCCAAATAGTCTTATTACTTTCTTGGCTTAAACTCTTCATCTGTGACGCTGTGAGACACAGCAAGGTACAGGGAGGACCTGGATTAAAATGCTGTCATTTATTTACTAAGTGCATGGCCCTGAGCAAGTAACGTAAATAAACTCTGAATCTCAATTTCCACATCTGGGTAAAAATAAAAATAAAATTAATCATACACTTATACAATATAATCATAAAAATTCAGTGCCTGGCACTTAGTAGGTGCTCAGTAATGCTTCCCCCAATGAATTTATTCATAAGTGCATAGAGCCATTTATGTAGAAAAGTTATGTGACAACTACCAGTTATGGCTACTTTTATAGAAAGTGTCTCAGCCTTTCACCTTACAATAAAAAATAGTGTTTGGCTCCAAGCAGATGAGATTGAACAGAGTTATTTGAGCTACTTATAATAAAATGTGACAGGCAGACTTTGGTATTTCTCTGCCCCAAGTTTTTTTATGGACTGTTCACTATCATTGCAACATTCGGCACTTTTTTCTGTGTCAGTGTGATAGACAATATTCATATTCTTCTTGGGTAATTGACTTTTTAGCTGAATCAATGGCTTGCAGGCATGAAAAGGAGGCTGTTTTATCTCAACTTTATTTATCCTATGATTATATTAAGACTATTAAACTGAATCTCCCCTCCTCCCAGGCCCATTCTCAGCCTTCTCCCCAAACCTCTCAATATTTACCTCTTGTATGAATTTTCCCACTGTCATGCCCCACATTCCACAAATATTTCAGTTCTTTGGAAGAAGTTCATATTTAAATAAGGGCCTGCTGCATGAGTGAGCCGGTAGTATTATTCATTTACTCGCTCATTCATTCAAAAAGTATCCTTTAAGAGTTCATATAGTGAGCACACTCTGGGGATGCAAGAGGAAGAGGAGGAAGATGCCATTACCCCTGTGCATACGGGGGACACAGCTCTGATAGGTTCTAGAAAGGAGAAGTTCCTATAAGGGAGGAGTCTTGGGTATTCTTAGTGAGCATAATAGATGCTGATAACTGAGTAGTCAGGGAGGAAAGAGGTCTTTGATGAGGTGACTCTTGAGCTAAGATTTGAGGGGAAAACACATGAACGCTCACGTGTGTATGTGAAAGGGGTGTGTGGAGACTGAAGGTAGTTAAGTATCCCAAGGCAGAGGGAACAGCATGTGCAAAGCCCTTGTGGCTGGAGGAGGTGTTCTGTTTTCTTGGAACTGGAAGCCCCTCAGGCAGGAGCCTGAAGGGGGCACTGGCAGGCAGAGTCCAGACCCTAGGTGCCCTAGAGACCATGTTGCACATTCCAGACTCCATGCCCCAGGAGACTGGGAAGTCCATGAAGTGTAGTCAGGGAAGTGGCACTATTAGAAAAGATTTGGCCTTTCACCAGATCTCTCCAGTTGGAGGCTAGGGAATGTGTTGGAGACAACTAGGTTGGGGCTGTTGTAATATCCAGGTAAGATGTGATGGAGGCTTGACCTAGGGTGGCTGCAGTAGAAATGGAATGAGGTAGACAACATTTTGAGTCACTCAGGAGGTAAAACCCACATGATACAGTGATGGATTGAATATAGAAGGTGCAAGAGATATGGGCACCCAGAATAGCTTCTCCATTTTGGCCTTGCCTTGTCAAATGGCTGCTGCCGCCCATCATTCAGCTGTTGGAAAGCAGTGGAAGAAAACCACACTTGTGTGGGGGAGAGTAGATTTCCTGTGTATATGGGCTTTAGCCTCCCAGAGTGATGAGACTTCAGGAAACCAAGGCCGAACAGGTTGGGACTATGTTGTGTGAACATAGGTTTTATGAGTTTTATGTTGCTGCATTTCCCCAAAGACCTGCCAGTTAAAGAGCAGGCATTTCCCATCAATCTATACCAAACACGCCACAGCAGTCATTACAGATTACCTGAGTAACAGGTACATTGGTTTTGCAGAGGTCTTTGATATACTATTTTCCTCTCCATTCCTGCTGGAGAAGCTAAAGCTGTATCTTCTTCCTATTTGCTCACCACAGAAATTCTACCCTTTCCTAAATGTGTGTTAGCAGCCTATCCTTTCCTATATAACCCATATAATATCCCAACATCCTCAATGCTCTTAGGTGACAGCTTAGTGTTTTGGGGTCCTCTGAAGCAGGGAATTCAGGCAAACAGCCTTCATTCATCTCACAAGCCGGATCAGACTGGGTTGTAGTAGCTGCCTGGTGTGTGTAGGAAAGAAGATTCCGGAACTATAGCTGGGCTCCATAGAAAAGAGTTTTGTGATTAATTGGTGATGTCTATCATGGGCTTAAGAGGGAGAATAGTGTCATATGAGCCATTCATTTTTGTCTTGTAGTCTTTCTCAGTTCATAGCACATCTCTTCAATCTATCGACACAATGGACATTTACAATATCCTCGACTTCTCCTCAGTCTGTTGTTCTTTGGATATTTCTGTATTTCCTTAAAAATTATATGACAGCAAGGATCAATTTTGTCTGTTTCTAATTCTTGGTTTTCCAAGAAGCACTTGGATGCCCAGAAGGGGCTTGATAAGTTGTCTTTTCGCATTTCCTCTCCCTGCAACCTGTCTCTCTATCTCTACCCCCAATGGCAGGGTTGGTATGTGGTTATAGGGCTGAGCAAGAGGAGCTTCACCTTTTGTCCCTTCCTTAGCATTTGTGTGTTGCTGCCTCCCAAGTAGCTTTGGAGTTAGAGTCCACAAGAGGGAAATCTGACAGCTCTGTTGGGATAGGTGACCTTTGGGCCCACACAAGCCTCATAACACTCTTTTCAGGGATGGGAAGTTTTTCTGAGAACCTAAGGTCAATGTCCCTTCTGAGCTCTTGCAAGACGCATGATTATTAGGTCACTGATTGATTCTCCATAGAGTTGGAACAACAAGAGCTCTGAACATGAGGGCATGATGCTATGCACCGCAGCCTGACAAAATGTAGCTGAATAATTTTGGATTTATAAGAGACTACATTTAATTTTTAACAGATTATATACAAGATATTGAGTGACATTAAACACAGAGTGAAATCAACCATAACCCATTTAAAGCAGCCTTGCAGATAAATGTCCCAAATCTACCAGCCTGCCAAATATATTCTTTATCTGCACACATTTGTCAATTCTTTCCACAACACTAAGCCTTTCTAATGCTTCTCTGGGAGTTACTTTTCTCCCCCACAAGCCTGAAATACAGGTGACATCTACTGTCTATGAAATAGATTGGACTGACAAGGGAAAACTCCTGGCTAGATTTGTGATTGTTAATCCTTTGGTGATCACAAACCCTTTTGAGACTCTGATGAAATTTTTGAACTGCTCTCTAGTCAGAAAAGAAGTGATGTAATCATTTACAAAAACATTTGTATACAGTCTGTTGTGTTGCATTTGAGATTGATTCCATTCACATTCATGTCATAGAATATAAAAAGTATTTACTGAAGAACAGGTGTCACTCTATAGATTTTTCAGATGGAAATTAAGGGCTACTTTCTAAAACTATTAGAAAAACATAAATATGTTTAATAAATATGCAAGTTAAACCAAAAGTAAACCTTAATTCTGTTCAAAAGTAAAACTGAATTGAGGACACTGTTGTTTTGCAAATGTAAGGAATTTTAGTAGTCACGAGATCTTTGACATGGCAACATGGATGTCATCTTTAACATCCAGTCAACTTCTGCACTTCTAATTTTGATGGCAACAAATGTGTGAAAACAGACCCATTTGTTCAGGTGGTAGCAGCAAAATCAGAACTCCCATAGCTCACTTTGCCAGAGAAATGTAGGCTGGTGTGAAGGAAAGCAGGTTTTCCCATTCACGTCCTGTGATTTCTTTGTTACCAGGTCAATTAAGTCAGCTATGGCTGTTTTTTGTTTGTTTGTTTGTTGTGTTTTTTGTTTTGTTTTGTTTTTAAGAGAGAGTGTGAGCAGGGTTGGGGGCTGGTGTGTAGGGAGAGGGGGAGAATCTTAAGCAGGCTCCACACCCAGCAATGGAGCCCAATGTGGGGCTTGATCTTGCAACCCTGAGTTCATGACTTCAGCAGAAATCAAGAGTTGGAAGCTTAATCAGCTGAGCCACCCACGCACCCCACAGCAATGGTTGGTTTTAATCATTTAGTGCTATCTATGTGTACAAATTATCTATTGCTGCACATAAAAATTACCCCCAAACCTAGTGGCTTAGAAAATATTTATTGTCTTTGTAACCGCTTCTAGTTCAGAAAACTAGGTGGTTCTGGTTCAGAGTCTTTCATGATATTAACATCAAAATTCATCTGGGGCTGCAGTCTCAACTGAAGACTTGACTGAGGCTAGAGGTTCTGCTTCCAAGATGGTGCCTTCACATGAGTATTGGCAAGAGGCCTCAGTTCCTTACCACCTGGCCTTTCCATAGGACTGCTAGTGTATCTACACAACACGGAAACCGGCTTTCCAGAGTGATGTATCTCAGAGAAAGGAAGGAACCCAAATGTCTTTTATATCCTAATCTTGGATGTCACACACCACCACTTTTACCACATTCTATTCATTAGAAGCAATCACTAAGTCCAGTGCCACTCTTTAGGGGAAAGAAATTGAGTTCCACTTCTTGAGGGAGAAGTTTCAAAGAATTTGTGGACATATTTTAATATGATCACACTGTTTCATCACAGAACTATACATTCATGTTTCAATTCTAAGGCGGTTCAAGCAAAGTTAACTATCAGAACAGCTCTCCATGTTTCTAGGTGCTGGAGATAGAGACATTTCCCTGTAGAGAACATGATGAGGCTTTGGCCCTCTCACTCCAGATTGTCCTCCAGTACCATTTCATCACTTTCAAATGGGCCAAGGTATTTGGTGTGTGTGTGTGTGTGTGTGTGTGTGTGTGTGTGTGTGTGTGTGTGTGTGTGTGTATTTGTTTGAATTTTTCATGCTAAACATAGCCAAATGTTTTTGAATATACAGAATCTGTACTTGCACAACTGCGACTAGGTTATAATAAGTTATGGAGCTTACAATAAAAAAATTAAAAAAAAAAGTTAGGGAGCTATGCTATCTGCTGGCACTCCACCATGGCAGTGCTGGTGAGGAAAAAAACACTGGAAACCTTCCCCACAGATAAGCTCCTTAAGATCAGGGTATGTCAGTGTTAGCACAGTGCTTGCTACATAGGAGCTACAGGGAAATGCTTTTGAATGAATGGATGAATGAATGAAGACCATGGCGTTCAGCTGGGACAGGCAGGTTCGAACCAGTGATGCAGGACTGGTGATACCATGTCCAGCATCTGGGAGAATGGAGCACTGGTAAGAAAGAGAGCTCTAATTCCAAGGCTATGCCATCTCTGTCCTCTCGAGTGTTCTCTGCAGGGTGTGGAGAGTCCATGGATTTCAAGCACTTGTTTGAATCCCAAAGCAAAGATGGGAACTTGTAGGGATAACCTGCTCTTAGTGAACACTAAGAACTCTAGTGAGAAGCTCTTGTCTTTTGGGGCATCCTCTGTACAGAGTGGGGGAAAAGGAAGAAAATATATACACAACCTCAGTAGCATATAACAGGTCTTATTTATTGCTCATGCATATGGGGTCAGCCATCAGGTAGGTGACTCTGCTGGTCTTGTCTGGGCTTGCTCACATGTCTGGCAGTCAGCTGCCTGTTGGCCGATCTATGCCGGCCTCAGCTATGATGACTGAGGTGACGTGGCTTTGTCCCATGACACTCCTAACTTGTAGCAGGCTAGCTCAGGTGTGTTCTCAGAGCAATGGCTGAGGCACAAGAGGGAGTAATCTTAATCCAGCTGGTGCTTTTCAACCCTGTTTGGTAAGCATTCCATTGGCCAAGCATGGCGTCAGGGTCAGAGTGGGAGGGCACTGAATAGGTGCATGGCACAGGGAGTGGTGAGGAACTGGGGCCATTTTTGCAATCTGTTGCAGGAAGGAAAGAAATAGGTTTTCTTTGTTAAGACGGGGATCAATAAACCTTTTCTGTAAAGGGACAGATGGTAAATATTTTAGGTTTTGTAGATTACATTTGGGTTCTGTTACATATTCTAAACCCCTTTCTTCTTCTCCTCCTTCCTCTTTTTCTGTTTCTTCTCCTTTTTCTTTTACTAATCCTTTAAAAATGTAAAAAGGCTCTCTACCTTTAGGCTGCACAAAAGCAGGCTGCAGGACTGATTTTATCTATGGGCCATAGTTTGCCAACGGGTGGATTAAGAAGAAACAAATTTTCATACTAATAATAATTTATTATGTTCTGTTACAAAACTCATTCACATGCATTGTTTTATTTGATCCTCATGACATTCTGGTTGTTGAAGGTAGATATTACTAATATCTTCCCATTACATATGGGGAAAGATGTGAACTGATTTGAAGAAACTGGGATGGGGCTGTGGTGGGGACTGGAAGAGCAACTGATGTTTATCTAAGGTTGCCGTGCCAAGAACGGCTGCTCATGTCCCCCCACTGCATGTGGGGGCTACGCTTCAGGAGGATTGCAAATGGTCTGCTTGACCCCCCTGAGAACAGACCTTGTGCAGATAGGAGGGAAACCATCCAAACATGTTAATTTATACCCAATACAGGCTGAGATGAGGCTGATTTCAAGGGTGCAGAAGGTGAGGCAGTTGATTCCAGGTCCCATTTCCCAATCTCCACTTCTCAGTATGGCTGCCTGAGATGTGTTTCTTAACTCTGCCTTCCAGAGAGGCTTCCTCCCGGCTCAGAATCTCTTACAAATGATGATTAAGGGGATGTGTTTTAAGCAAGTCTTCTTAGTGATTAGGGCAGTTTTTTTAATCCAAAATGTGATTAGTATGCACATTTTGTATCTTTTACAGCTTTTAGTGTTTTTTTTTTCTCCTACTCACAACCCTAAACAATTTCATAGAACAAACATAACAGAATATTAAAATATTCTCTTGTCTACGCCAAGTGTCATTTAGCTTTTGGGGAATAATGTCCCGTCTAGTGTTCATGAACAGTAAATAACACAGTTTGTACAGGGCCTCTATAGGTGGTACTAGCTCGATGTCTCAACAGTCCTCTGGAAAAGGAAAATAAAATGAATCAGCCAATTAGTTGGCTGGGCACTTGCCTGCAAGTTGTCAAACAGAAAAATTTGTTCACTTTTTCCAAATTGGCCAAGATTGGCTTACTCTAGAAGTTGGCTTACTTTAGAAGGATGGTCTATGGAAGCCTTTTCTAGGGTCACCCAAAATATACTTTATGGATATTAGTTCCTCAGGATGCTGAAGTGCTTTGGAATCTTTAAATATACATATGGCTGAACAGATTGGGGGACACCTAGGTTAAACAAAATGAAATTATTTTTTTTTCCTTCAGGACTTCTCAGAGACTCTAATATGTAAATGCATGTCCTGAATTTCCTAGAAGGGACTAGAGCATGCAGCAGTTTCGAAATCATGGAACCCTCTTGTTCACAGAACATCTCATGAGAGAATATGGGACAAACTGAGAATCAGCACCGCAAGTGAAATGTCACCAACATTTTATGCCACAAATCCCTGAAGCATCCACCAATGAAGAGTTACAGTGTATAAGTGGACATTCATCTGTCCTTTCAAATAATCAACTCATACTTCAGTGTCTCAAGGAAGAGCTCATCATAAAAATCAGAATTAGTAATTGTGGAATGTATATGTATATATCCCTAGGAATTAAGAATTTAAGATTGTGGGTTAAGCTAAATCATTTCTCGGATTCTGAGGTAGTAAGTTCTGTCCTAGAGTTTTGCAAACAGCTAGAGAAAGTAGCTGTCAGAGCATCAGAGCCTCTCATCCTGTTGTGAGTCTTACTCTCCTCTTTGCCCTCGTGCAAGATTTCACTGATGGTGTTGCTGACAGGATGCATTCTAATTGCTTTCTGGTATGACTTCCCAATACATCAAGCCTTGTTTTCTCCATATGTAATGATTATCCACAATGATTACTATTCAGAACACTAATCTGGTCTCTAAAACTACAATAAGAGGTAGAATGGCTTGCTTCTCTTGAAGGTGGCAGATTCCCCCCCTCACTGAACATCCCGAGCACAACTGTAGGTGTTGCTTCCTGCTGGTACCGGACTGCCAACGTCCGGTCCTTGCTCGTAGCCCAGCCCCACTCGTCTTCACCATGACTCACTTCCTCTTCCTGTTTCTTCTCTCACCCCAGCTGATAGCATTAACATCCCCTCAGCCTCCGAAGTTAGAAAATTCTGACTAACCTTCTATTGCTCCCTCTTCTTTACCATCTACTCGTTGCCAAATCCTGTTGACGCTACCTCTGAAATATTTCTCAAGTCCACACCTTCTTTTCATTCTCATGGGTATTTCCCCAGTTCAATGTCTTATTTTCCTGAGACGCGCCATGTGGTCCCTTTGTCATTACCTTTCCCCCATCCAATAGCTACTTCCATCACTATTACTACTACGACCCTTAACATTTCTGAAAGCTTTTTATTATTCCACCCCTGATTGTTTTACATGCATGTCATTACATGCATTACATACATGCATTACAATGGCCCTCTGGGTTATTTTTTAATATTTTTTAAAAATGTGAATTACAGAATCCACATTTAAAAATGAAACAAAACAAAACAAAAAACAAAACCAACCCCCAAAACCCAAAACACCTGAAGCACAGATTAGTTATGTAATAAACCCGAAGTCATACACCCAATACAGGAGTGTATCTGCAGCTTGAATTTGGAGGGTTCTGCCCAGATACCTAAGCTATTACTCACTATATTATGAACTCTGACAACATATGGGCCTCACGAAAAACAACTCTCAGTAGGGGAACCCTCATGTCAAAAGCCTTCACTGGCTCTTCCTTTCCTATAAAATAATATTAAGACTTTAAAATCGTGCATACATTATGCCTGGGAATGTTTTTAATTTGCACCCATTCTTAAATTTATTGAGGTTTACATTCAATAAAATGTGTCCATTAAGAATATATTTCTATGGGGAGTACCTGGGTGGCTCAGTGGGTTCAGCGTCAGACTCTTGATTTCAGCTCAGGTCATGATCTCAGGGTTGTGAGATTGAGCCCTGCGTTGGGCTCTGCCCTGGGTGTGGAGACTGCTTGGGATTCTCTCTCTCTTTCTCCCCCTCTGCCCTCTCCCCACACTCTGTCTCCCCCTCTGAAATATATATATATATATTTTTTTCTCTCTATGTATATATTTCTGTGAATTTTGGAAAAATTTATTCACCCATGTAACCACCACCACAGTCCAGATACAGAATATTTTTATCACCCTAAAAGTCCTTTGTGCCCCTTTCCAAACTATACACACACAAGCCTGTGGCCTCAGACAACCACTGATTAGCCTTCTGTCTCTATAGATTGATTCATTTTTCTAAAATTTCATATAAATGGGATCACAGAGTATTTTGTGTCTCTTTACTCAGCATAATGTTTTTGAGATTCATCTATATTGTTGCATGTATCAGTAGTTTATTCCTTTTGTTACTAAGTAATGTTTGTATTACAGACCACATTCTCTTTGTCCATTCACCTGTTGATGGACATTGGGCCGTTTTCAGTTTTTGGCTTTCATGGATAAAGCTGCTCTGGGCATTCATGAAGGAGTGTTTGTGTGGGCATCAGTTTAGTGTGCTGTATTAATTAGGGCTTTTGGTTGCAAGTGACAGCAATCTACCTCAAAGTAGCTCAGGAGGAAAAGAAAGGAGGTTTATTGGTTTCCACAAGTGGAAAACCCAGAGTTGACTTAGTTTCCATTACGGCTGGATCTTGACAGTTGTCATTAGAAGAACGTCTTATTCCTTCCTGTCACAGCAATTCTTCTGTCCTTGTCAGGCCCATTCTGAGGTAGTCTCTCTCATCACAGTGACAGGGGGTCTTCCAGCAGCAGTCTGAGACTTACAGTCCATACCCCCAGCAGCTCCCACAGAGTTTTGTTATTCCACCACATTCCATACAAATCTTAGAACTAAATTTCATTGGCTCTCTTTAGGTCACGTGCCTATTCTTTAACCAATTGCTATGAACAAAGAAATGGGATGCTCTGATTTGGTCAGGTTTAACCTCGTGACTTCTCCTGAAACCACAGGTGTTGGGTGGTCGGTGCCACCCAGCCACACAGACTTTGATTGCCTTCGTGGGGTGGGTGGCTCCCCGAGGAAATTGGAGCACTGTTATCAGAAGCAAGGAAATGGATGAGTGGCTGGCAAACCAACAGATGATCATTGTTCACGGTACTGGAGGTGTTCTGTCACCCCATTCTAGCAGCCATTCCCACCTGGTCTTCTGTTCCTGAATGCTAAGAACCAGACTCTCTGGTCACTGTAAACTCATTCCCCGGTGTGTGCTGCACTTTTCTTCTGTTTGCTTTCCTCCATGCTCTTCTCTTGCTTGCAGCCTCCTCTGTGGCTACAGCAAGCTTGCTCATTCCAAACTGAGCTCAAATGCTGTACACTTCAGAAAGCCTTCCTAAACTTGCCCTTGCCTGAACTAGTCTCAGGGCACATTATTGGTACTCTCTCACAGTTCTTACCATGAAGTGTCTACTCAAAGAATTGGTTTCCTATGATTGCCTCCTCCCCTACTGGACAAGGACAGCATGAGGAGAGCGGTTCACTGTCTCATTCACCTTAGTGCTCTCCAGGGCCCAAACACGGTGCTTTTTACACAGAGCAAACACCACAAATACTTACCGATTGATTCTGGACTTGCCATCCACTAAGAGAAGTTAATGGAAGTTTTCTGATTCCCAGCACATGACCAATTTTAGAGTGTTGCATCAGTCAAATTTCTAAGAACCAATGAAGTCTTCATTTGGATCTTTCTATCTCTCACTCAAAGAATATTTTAAAAATAATTTTACTGTATTTCCCCTCCAGTTTTAAGCATTGCAGAAAACTTGCAAATATAAAAGTACAAAGATGATAACAGTCTTCTTCCTAGCTTAGGGCCCTGTGTGCTGCTTCCTCTGCCTGGAAGACTCCAGCCCTTACACCTTCATATCCCCGGTTCCTGGTCTGCCACTCCACAAGAACTTCATTTTCACCTTGAGAACTCCCCTTGCCTCCCAGTTTTCTTTATAGCATTTATCCTGATAAAAATGTAACCTCTATGTTGCTTTATGTATTGCTGTCTCTCTGGGCTATAATATAAGCTCTGTGTTGTTAGGGACCTCGTTTAGCTTCCTCACAGTGTATCCCTACTCCCAGAAGAGTGTCTGGTTCGCACATAGTAAGTGCTCCATAAATACCTATGGCATCAATTAATGAATGCTATTATGTATACAGAGGTAGCCATTACTTATACTTTTTTGTTTCCTTCCATTTACATAAATACTTATACACACAGATATGTGTGTGTATGTATATTTTATATTTATGTGTGTACATTGTATCTCATAAGTTATATATAACATAATTCAGGGCTACCACACACCCTGTTGGTGTCCCATTCACGTTACTCCTCACTCACTATTCCTTAGGGCAGCTTCTCACCGCAGACCCCGGAGATACTCTGCCTGAGCCCTTGCTCTGCTGCAGAACCATTCTTAGCCTGCATGCAGCACATGCCAGGAGTACTGGGGGACTCACACCCAAGGAGCACCCTCAACCAGGGACCATTAGGGATTGGAGGATAACTACCCCAGCTCCTTCGCCCCTGTGGAGGTACATCTCTGGGGTGGGTTCTTCATCATTTCTCAGGGTCTCCAATGGGATTGATGCCCCCGGTGGTAGTTAGACTGATAGTGCATTATAGGCTCCTTCCTCACCCCTGTGTTACTTCTCACCTCCATTATCACTGCTTCCTGCAATCACCTTCTAAATACATCACTCAGGCTAGACAACTACATCTGAAGCTTTGCTGCCTGAGACAAGGAAAAACTGTAAAGACGGTAAACAATAAGAAAAATAGCCTTTGCTCCTCCCAGATCCCAGCTGTTAGATTTTGCCTTCTGCCTCCCCTTCTTCTCTGCCCCTGCACAGAGGGGCTGGGCACCCATTTATAGCAGGGTGTACTTTCTTCTATGGGAAGCCAGGTGGAGAGAGCCCTGTTGGTGCTACCCCAACTCAGAATGTAATCCTATTCAGTACCAGTGGTTTCAGAAATTCCTGAGGCATCCCATGTTATAGATGCCTCTGCATTCCACTTCACTTTTGTGTTTCCAATTTCTATTTTCAAGACATTTCATTTTTCTCCTTTCTCCTTCATCCCAGCCCCTCCTTCACAACAGCACCAAATAAATAACCCATCACACTGCCACAGCTCTAAAAAAGCCTTTGACAAAGGTGGGCAGCATGGCCTAAATGTTCCTAAACTCCAAAACTGCAAGTCACAGACAAGTAAATGGGTGGAGATGGGGGCGGAGTGGGAGCTCTTAGCCCCCTGAAAACAGCCTTCAGGCCACGGCAGGCTGTAGGGGCCACAGTGCCTCTAGCATGATTTGAACATGTAGATTGGGGCATCTGTCTTGCTCACGTTTGAATTATAGATGTTACTGAATGAAATAGTAGGGCTGTGTCCATTGGGACTGTTCCGGCTCTCTTGTCTGTTAATTTTCATGTAGCATTGTTCAATTTTATCTAAGCATTAGTTCAACATTTTGGGTAGATGCCTCATTCATTCATTCATTCATTCATTCATTCATTCCACACTGATAGTGACTACAACAATGGCTAAGGCCCATTCTTTATTCCCAAAGATCTCAAAATTGAACTTAGGGAGGCAGAAGAGAAAATCAGTAACCAAAGGGCCTTACAGCTGGTGCTGTCCCAGGGTAGAGGCTGAGTGGAATTGTTTAGGAGCAAGCAATGCAGAGTCAGATACCTGGATTCCTCATCCTGGCCTGGTGGATCCAGAGAGGTAGGTATGCCAGAGGAGGAGGCAGGGCTCAGCTTGCAAGACCTAAGGCTATGGATCAGATGCCCTAGTTCTTTAGCCTCTGCTTTTTACTAAGTTGACTGAGCCTCAGTTTCCTGATCTGCTAAATGGTTAGCATAATATCTATATCATTGATGGTGCAAAATAAATGGAATTGTGCCTGATATGTGCTTAGCACTGTTTAGAACATATAATAGCAACTTAATAAATGTTTATTAATTTTAACAATTAAATCAAGCATAGGGTATTGGGAGATGCCCAGTATGGACTGGGAAGGCAGATAAAGATTTGCTGGATGAGTTGATGCTTTGCTGGATCACGAGGAAAGTGAATGACAGTGCATTGCTGGCCAGACAGATAAATAAATGGTTTCTTCTTTCTATTCTCATGGGCACCAGTGAGACCCACCCTATACCTGTGTCACAACCTGCAATTTATCAAAAATAAAGCCGGGGATAGTAACGATCTTGCTGGCCACAAAGGCAGTAGGATCCAGGCAAATAGGTTTCTTCCAGGCCAATATTTCATGATGGGTTGTCAGGTATGTATCAGCACCAGGGAGGGCAACTAGACTTCTGGGGGTCCCATTGAGCAAGTGAGATGTCCAGTGTGTTTTTATTTTAGATTTGATTTTCTCCTTCCTTCTCTCCAGCTAGGGGATGCTCAGAGATGTAACAATTAGAATTCAATATGCTAATACAGTGTCTCATTAGCAGAGCCATACAATCGCCTCTAGTGGTACATGTGGGAAGCAACGTGGGTTCCCGGAAATTAGCTCGGCTTCCCGCTGTCCCCATCTGAATATTTCCTCAACTACTTTGTGATCGTGAAAAGTCAGGCTTATTTCAGCAGTGGGAATTTCACTGGGCTGGTGATCCCAAAACTCATTCAAAAAATTAATACATTTTTCTCTCCCTTAAATTTTTTTTTACTTGGTGGGGACATATTTCATGACACATGTCTGCTTCTTCCTAGCAAACATGTCATCTAAACTTAGTCTTCAAGTTTTCAGATTTTAAAGACTTAAAAAAAGTCAATCATAGTCTAAGAGGATTAAGAGGCTCTGTTTATGTCAGCCTTACATAATTCTGGAGAGAAGATATTTTTGATTGTGCTTTTTATTTTGTTTATGATTCTTCAAGGTATCATCCTTTCTCTGCCATGTGAATTCAGACTGCATTAGGAAGTGTGGATGCTTTTCAACAGATTTTGGTCATCTAGTGTATTATTTAATGTATTGAATGATGTTTTCCTTTGTTGGCAACAGCTTTAAATACAGATCTGGTATCAAGTTCAAACTCATATTATCTTCCCTCTCCCCTTTCCTCTCTATCTTCTCCTCCTTTCTACTTTCTCTCCCTCCTTTCATCCACAAACAATTTATCCAACCCTATTTTGTACCAGGCACCATTTGAGGCACTGGAGATACACTGGTAAACGAGGCAGATGTAATTCCTGGTAGCGTGATGGGGAAGACGGTGATGAACAACTAGTTAACAAGATAAGATCAATTCCCCCTAAGTGTTGTGAATAAACAGAGAGATGTGATATGGAGTAACTTGGAGGCAACAGTGTGGTCATGGAAGGCTAAGAAGGAGCCAGCCAGTAAGTCCTGGAGCAGAAAGGAACTTGTGAATGCCCAGTAGTTAGCAAGGAGGAGGAGAGAGAGGAGATGGAGCATAATGTGGGGGTCAGATCATGCAGTGTGATGGTTGGGATTTACAACTGGAGATAATCTTTGATCTTCAGTGAATTAGGTACATGAGCTAACCACATTTTCCAAATCAAATCTTCTTGTTTTGTGGCTATTTAATTTCAACCTCCATTCCAAAGTTAGAAAATTTGCATTTGGTTCAATGTTTGGTGAGTCTTCTTTTACTGAAAGGAAAAGATACTTAACTCAGAGCGTGTTGCAGTAACCTCAGATTGGAGGACTAAAGTGTGCCCTATCTGCTGTTCAGCAGGAAAATAGCTTTGGTCACAGGCATTTGCTTTGCTTCCTAAAGCATAAACTCAGAGGTGCAATAATTTAGTCAAGTAGTTGATTTAGTTGTATCCAGTATAACTAATTAACACCAATTCCATGCTTGTTTTTTTTTTTTTCCCTATTAACTGAACAAAAGCAATCTCTAATGAGGTGTGCATACAGAGCCAGCTGACTTACTTTGTTTTAGGAAGTAGATAGGCATGAACATGATATTCAACGTATTTAATTAATGGTACAGTACAGGCACTGGCCAGTCACAGTGGACAGTGGTGTATGAGGGTGAGGAGTAACATGTAGTCTCCAAACACAGAGGAATGACAGGAGCACATTTGTTCCCTCCCAAAAGCCCTGAAAGTTTTGACTCTTTTCTAGCATCATCTCAAAAGTCTAAAGTCTAAAATCTCATCTGAGTATCGTTCAAGGGTTCAAGAGGAAATTCCATTTAATAAAAAAGTGGAGGGCTCTAAAAGAAGGGTTTGGAATTCCAATATAAACAAACCTACCTTCTCATTGTACAGATAAAGAAACTGAGGCTCAAGACATAGAAGGGGTTCTCCCCAGGTCAGCCACCTTGTCCATGGGCAAGGTGGATTCAGATCCCGCACTACAGTCTCTGGGCGTGGCTCCTCCCACCATTTGCTGTTGGTGAAAGATAGGAAATTACTCTCAAGTTTGGGCACTCAGAAAATCCCCATGGTGACAGTGATGATCAGTAATGCTTATGAGTTCTATGTGGCCAGTGCCTCAGAGACATTATCTTATTTAATCCTCACAGCAGTGCTCTGAGTTAGGAGTTTTTATTAGTCCTGTTTCACATTTGGGGAAATGAGGTTCAAAGAAATTAATCACTTGCTGGGCATCACCCTGCTTCTAGGCAGTAGATGTTGAATTTGAACCCAGAGGCCTCAGCATTAACCACTTGGCTCTCTTGCCTCCTATACTCCTTCTCATGGAGGACAGACACTATCAGACACTATTCATCTAATCTTACCACCTTTTTTACCAGCATGACACTGTCCGGCAACCTTTTCTTTATTGAACATTCCACTTCTGTAATGTATGCCGTTATGTAGCATGACCTTGATGGAAATGATAACCCTTTCTGTAGCAAAATGGCCAGTCTTCATTAATTTGTACTCATTAATTGAAGGCTGGTATAATTTAGAGAAAGTAAAAATTATGGAATACATTGTATTTTATTGCTTTTAAACACACACCTTAACAAAAAATTATATAAGAATGCTCCCTTCTGGGACTCACTTCAGTGATTGTTATTAACATTGATACTACTTATATGTAAATGAATGGAAAGCTTAATATGAGCACCTTGCTTGTTCTTCTCCATTCTAACTAATCCTGCCCAATAACCTATGAAAACAGCCTTATATCTCTTCCCAGGCCTACTGTGATGGCCTCCAGGCTCATTGCCCTGATTCCCACCCATCATGTCCTTCCCATGTAACTTTCTTAATGGCTACTGATAAAATTCAGCATCAACACACACCATGTACCCTGATCCACACCCAAACCTGCATCAGTGTTTAATTCCTCTACACCTTTTCCCAACCTGCCTTTAAAGCCCCAGCTAAAGGACTGACTCCCTAGTCTCAGATTCTTGGCTGTTTCTGCAGCCTTGCCTGGGGTTACCGCCAGGAAGCACTCCCTATTCCAAGTCTACTCACCCTCCAGGAAGTCTTCCTGGGTTCCAGCTCTCAACTATCATCAGTATGTCTCGTGAACTCCCCAGGGCTTTGCTCCTCCTTGGGGGCTACCCTCACATCTCAGCTTCATGCAGATCAAGTGTTCACATATTTCCTCTGCTATAATCTGCGCTTCATGAGGTCAGCCATCTTTATAGTCCTGCCACCTGGGTACTTAGTAAATGCTTACTGTGTGTGAATAGATTGTGAGGAGGGCTGTGTGTGTGTGTGTGTGTGTGTGTGTGTGTGTGTGTGTGTGTAAGGAGGCAAAGGATGCTTGGCAAGAAAAGAGAGTCAGGGGAGAGAATAACAACTCTAAGGGACTTCCCCTCAATTTTAGGTTCTTGCACCACCCACAATTAGAATTCCTTGGGGTGCTGAATAAACACTCAGATTCTCCAACCTGGCCAAGGCCTATCAAAGCAGGGCTTTTAGGTGTGAGGACCAAGGGTCTGCATTTTTAACATGCTCTCCACATGATCTGTACATTAATGTCTAAGAATCACTGCCCTCTGAACTAGGATTCACATCAAGCCTGATCTGAAGAATCTCCATGAGTCCCTGTGACACAAGGAGAAGAGAGCTTGTGAGTCCTTGAGATCCTGGGGCATGTGTCCTCTTGAGATACTTTCCTTGCCTTCTCTAAGAAGGTGTGGGTTGCCCCTCCTCTCTACCAACACTTGGTGAAATATTTCTGGAAGGCAGAATAGCAGAGAGATTCAGAGTGGCACTAGTAATCACTATGGACTAATGATTGCTATATCTCCTAAATGTGAAATTCTATGATCTGCTCTAGGTTTCCATCAAAAAGCCAACAGAAGCAAAACCATAATTTTAAAAACAGGTTAAGTGTTAGAAAGCATAGGTTCAAAGCTCACCAAAGCCCTTACTGATTTGGTGACCTGGAGGCAAATTAGTTAACTTCTTTAAAACTTCTGTATCTGCAAAATGGGGGAAACAGTAGTTTCTCTTTCATAGGGTTATTTCAAGAATGAAGTGAGACTGTATATTTGAAGTGCTAAGTGGAGGGCCAGGGGGCAGAATAAGTGCCCACCCAATGTTCCTGGGATAATTATGATTAGTGTTGTTAGTATTCAAATCATATTTTAATTTTTTTTTACATTTTTAGAACCATTTCTTCATCTCTGTGTCCAGGCTGAGAGCCCCGGGCTCAGAAGGACCCAGCGGTTCTCAGTGATGAGTTAATGTCTTGTTGAATGAAAAGAACCACAGAGTGGTCAGGAGGTAGAACCAGTGGGCAGACTTACCTAGCGGGCAAGGGGTGACTTCTGAGCAAGGAAACACCTCTGGCCAACCTCAGCTCGTCATCCTGAGGGGACATTCTGTCCAGCATCTTCTTGTCTGGATGACAGAACCCCCGAATGTGCCCCCCAACACATGACCCTAGTTGGGGAATTAAGAAGGGATGAGTCCTGGAGTCTGCCATCATGCAAGGAGTCCTGGCAAGCCCTCTGCGTGTGACAATGGACAAAGAAAAACTGCCTTCATCACCCGCTTAGCTGGAAATGATTTTTAGTGGGTGATGTCTGGACTCATTAAAACAGACTTGGCATATCCGTAACTTGTATTACCCAGCAACAACGAACCCCTCAGAAATCTGACTAGGCAACTAATGATTTTAAAACTCCTAGTAACCCCCACCCCCTCAGTACCCACTCTCCCTGCCAAATGGTTGAGATTCCAGGCCAGCTGGATGTCTGCTTATTTACATAATTAATCTGGTATGAAGTCTTTGTATGCCCCTCCTCAGCCCTCTCTTTTCCACGATAAATAACCCCCAGGTCCTCCATCCATAAGCCCCAATTTTACAACCTTTTAATCGTTTTTGTGACTCCCTCCTGGTTCTTCTTTGGGCCCTATTTAAGCCTTATCTAAATCTAACAGACATGCTACACAGGCAATTAGGAGAGATGAATCCATTAGAACCTGGAACTGTCTTAGCCCCCGTTTGGATCTGACTCTCTCTCTTTCTGTGTAAGGGTCACATGGAGGAGTCTCATTACCTTTCCCCTGACAAATGGGCTCGGGATGGGCTGTCACTTTCGATTTCTTACAAGATATTCTTCCAAGGTCTGGAAAAGCCAGTTCCCATAAAGGCAGGAATGAAAGGACATGCCTGAACCTAAGAGGGAAGTCTTTCCCAAGTGGGTTTCATGCATGTGATTTCAGTGTCTGGAGATGGCAGGGGTCTACTGTTGGCTGGAGAGAGAGGTGATCAGCAACTTTGAGCCCCAGGCTCCTGGGGTCCTGGAAGAGATCAGGAACTCTCTGGGAGCTTTTGCAGTCCCCCACTGTGCATCCTGTGATCTTGACTCCGACCGTCCCTGGAAGGCTATTGCCTTATCTGACTTCAGGCTGAGCCAAAGAACTGAGCTGCTGGCAGAGTGGGGAGAAGCTAACTCTTGTGTTTTCAATACCAAGTAGCAGCCAACACATGGCTTAACTCCTCCAAACAGCCCATAAAAGGCATCCGGTAAAATTATGACGGAGCTAAGGAAGAGATGGCATTTCTGAGGTTCTTGGATCAGGATTTCCTAGACAGGAATATTTTGAGAGCAGAAGAGAAAAAGGAGACGGGCTGGCTGAGATAATTATGATTAGTGTTGTCATTTTGCAAAGACAAAACGCCGTCATTGCCACTTTGTGCTGCATGTCAGTGTCCTCTCCTCGTTCTAATCTCTCCTGTGCTGCATTTTCCCCCTTCCTCAGCATGGCTGGTACTTGCCGGGGACTCATTTGACAGGGTGCCAGCGGCGGGATATATATATTTGAGCAAGGATTGGCAAATATAGACATTCCTGTTTTGCTACCCTGTCAACAATTTCAAGGTGAAATCCCCACCCATCCTGCCGTCCAGCTGCTAATTTGGTGAGGGAGATTATTGTTCTGTGCAAAAATCAAATAAAATCCTTTGGGGCTTTTCTTAGGCAGCATCCCACGTAGCTCTGGTCTGGAGATCGATAAAGCAGAACCTACTCTTCATTACATGTTAATAACGTGCAAGCAGAAACCAGAGGAAGGAGCAAGGCCTGACTTTGTTGTAAGCAGGACAGGTGGGTGCTGATGTTGGCTGCGCAACTCATTTGCAGCCACAAGTGACTTTGAGCCTGTGGGTGACAGAATTAGAGTGTCTTTTGCAATGTGAAGAACTTCTTGCGTGGTACTTGTGACATCTTTAGAAAAGCCATATCCTGGCTCAAAGTGCTTCATAATGCTCACTAACAGGGCATTAACAGAGTGACTTAATGACAATAACAGTTATACTTTAGAAATACACATAGCAAGGGTTCTAAGTTCCCAGTGCTGCCTGAGCCAGACCTTTGGGTGACTTTGGATTTTAGATAGCAGAAAGGGTTTGAAACTTTGTATTAGGATCTTAGGGCTGCCAGACTAAAGGATCACAAACTAGGTGGTTTAAAATAACAGAAATTTATACTCTCACCGTTCTGGAGATAACGAAGTCTGAAATCAGGGTATCAGCAAGGCCTCATTCCCTCTGAAGGCTCTTGGGAAGAATCTGTCCCATGCCTCTCTCCTAGCTTCTGGCATTGCCTCACGTCCTTGGCATTCCTTGACTTATCGACATCACTGCAACCTCTGCCTCCGTCATTACACGGAGTTTTCCTCTTTGTGTCTCTGTCTCTTCTCTTCTTATTGGGACACTAGTCCTATTGGATTAGCTCTCTCCACCCGCCCCCCCAATGACTTCATCTTAACTTGATTACATCTGCAAAGACCTATTTCCAAATAAGGTCACATTCATAGGTACTGCGGTTTAAGACGTCAACACATCTTTTTGGGGAACATAATTCAACCCTTAACAGACGTGGATACAGATGTTGTTGGTTCAGCCCCAGGTATGAAGACTTGAGAGGAGCCGGAAGCATCAAGGAACAGGGAAGCTGCTTTTATGGGTGTATTCATTTCCTCTGGCTGCTATAACAAATTACCACAAACTCAGTGGCTTAAAACAACATATGTTTTTACTCTTACAGTTCTGAAGGCCAAAATCGGCTTCAGTGGGCTACAGTCAAGGTGTTGGCAGGTTCTAGACGAGAGTACATTTCTTGTCTCTTTCAGCTTCTGGTGGCTGTCAGCATTCCTTGATCTGTAGCCACATCATTGCTGTCTCTGTCTCTGGTCACGTGGCCTCTCTTCTTCTGTGTCAAATCTCCCCTGGCCTCCTTATAAGGATATTGGTAATTGCATTTAGTGCCCACTCAGATAATTCAGGATAATCTCCTCATCTCAAAAGCATTACTTTAATCATACCTACAAAATTATTGCCACAGAAGTTAACATTTACAGGTTCCAGGGATGATATCTTTGGGGGCTGTTATTCAGTCCAGGACAATAGGGAGTCACCAATTAGTGCAGGAGACAGCCAGGCATCAGATAATCCTCCCAAATACGTGTGCAATCACAACTCAAGATGAGTTCCCTGAAAGAAAAAAGCAGGGTCTTATGGACATCATCAAATGAGACCTGACTTAGTGTATGTGTCCAGGGAAGTTGTTTCAGTTGGATTCCTGGAGAAGCAGGACTCTGCCACAAGGATTTGTGTGCAAGCTGTTCATTTGGGAGGTGATCCCAGGAAACACTGGTGGAGGAATGGGGACGTGAGACAGGGAAGAAAAGGCAGACAACAAAGAGACTGTTGTCAAGCCAGCTGGTTACCCCTGTGGGCAACTGCAACTGGGAGACAGTGTGAGCCTCTGTCACAGTTATCCCCACCAGTGACTGAGGTGGCTGGGATGTTTGTCACCAACTCCCCATTTGCCATTGGTGGAGGGCAGCTCCTGCAGGTGTCCCCAGTAAGCAGCCTCTGTAGGGTAGAGGTGAGTACTGAGGGGGTTCATCGCGGGCAGCTCTGTTCTGGAAGGCTTCCCCGAGCATGTCACCTTGGAAGTGTAGCTGAAGTATCAGCAGGAGGTAACTAGCAATGGGGAGGGGAAGGAGGAAGAGGTATGAAGGGAAGAAACAGAAAGCGCCAAAGCCCTGAGGAGGGTAGGGCATGGTCTAGTCACTGGTGTGAAAGGAATTCCGGTGGGACAGTGTTTCCCTCAGACCTGAGGGTCAGCGGGCATGTCCTGGTACGGCCACATTGGGTGAATATGGCCGGTTTCTATTTGGATTGGTTGGTGCCCGTGTTGTAATGGTTTTTAAATATTTTGAATACCCTCCATGCTGAGGTCAATGTCTCTTTCACTGGGGGGCCGTGAAGAGTAAATCAGATATTACAAGGGAAAGCTGTCTGCAATTTGTTTTGAAGTCCAACATGAAGGTTGTTGCTGTTTTGCTACTGGGGAGGTTTCATGTTGAAATCTGAGAAGATGGAAAGATTCCAGCCCTGGCTCCTGGTCTCAGGGGTCCCCAGGAGCAGGATGATCTCAAATTGCTGCAATTAGCTGTAATCTAATTTTGGCCTGAGGCTTTCTGGGACAGATGGTGTGCAGAGACCCTGTTACTGAACTCTTTGAGCTTGGGAGTTAAAAGTCCACATTTTCCTTAGAGTCAGACAGTCCTGGGTTCTAGATCAAGCTTCACCACCAACTTCTGAGTGCTCTTGGGTAGGCCCCCTGAGCCTCTCTAAGCCTCAGTTCCCCATCTGTAGCTCACAGGTTACCAGAGGAGTGAAAGCCATGATGGACACAGAGTAGGGTCCAGTGGTTCCTCTGTTTTTAAGCATTTGATTAAATACAAGCCTTACTGTATTTATTGTGAGGGCCTTTGTTCACACTGGCCAGCTTTTGGTGAACTGTTGTTTGAGTCAGTTGCAGTGAACGGCAAGCACTACAAGTCATTGATTTGCCTTAAACAATGGTTCTTAAAGCCAATGCCTGGGCCCGACTTTTGTAATCAGGCTTCTGAGTCAGCTCTTACACTTATCTCACACTTACAGGTGGGATGTTAGCCAAGCGAAGCTCTTTGCCCCTCAGTGATAAATAAAAGTCCCACCTCTCAGGGCTGATGTGGGAACTCAGTAGGTTAATGTAGGCAAAACCATTATTTCAATGCTAGAGTGTCACAGCACCTCAACAAATATGAGCTAATACTATTCCTGGCTTGACTTCTTCACAGCTAGGTCTCCTATGCCAGAAACAAGGTCTGCCATGTAGTAGGTGCTCAATAAGTATTCAGTAAATGAATGAATTAATGAATTAATGAAGTTTCCTGGAGGTACGATTAAGAACCTGCATTTTTGAGCTCTTTCCGTATGACTATGGGATACAGACATGATTGAGAACTATTGGCACAAAATAGTCATTTTATAGATGATAAAGTTGTAGCCAGGGATGCTAAGTAATTCACTGCAAGAGCCCTTGGTTAATTTACTCAACAAACAGTCATTCCTTCCCTTTATTTAACAAACATTCACTAGGTACTTACAATGTTGCTGGTGGTACTTAAACCCCAGGTTCTTCCAAAAATATTAAGGGATTTCTCCAACTCTTGATAAACTCATGGTGTGGTGGAGGATTCACATATATAAATGAATGAATGCATTACTGTGTGCCATGGTATGATATTTGCACACATGATGTGCTGAAGGAATGTAGATAAAGGAACATTGATTCTGCCATGGGACCGATGAACACCGCCTGTAAAAATTATATTTAGGATGACTGGGGAATGGGGGCTTAGGGGATTCTTAGGCAGCTAAGAGGGAGGGATAGAAGGCATAGGAAAGCATAGCCACATATAAGGCCACGGAACTGGTGAATCCTCCTGTGAGGCTAGAGCAGAGGCCCAGAGCTTCTGAGATTGCTCTTATAGGTTGGAAGAGAGGCACTCCAGCTGGAAGTAACAGGGTCAAAGATCAGGAGTCAGCATGTAGATTAATAAGTTTGAAGAATTAAAAATTAAACCATGTACATATAGGGGAGAGTGGCAAAAAATGCAGCCTGATGGATAGACTAGATCGTCTTTGTAGGCCAAGAAAAGGAGTTCAAATTTTACTCTAAGGAAGCCATCGGTGATTTTAAGCAGGGGACATTCAGTGAGTTAGATTTGAGGGTCACTCTTGTTACCGTGATGGAGCAGAGAGGACAAGTTGCAGGCGGAGAGGCATCAGGAGGCTGTGAATGTAGCCCAGGTGGGAAATGGCAGTTGGGCTAGACTAAGCCAATGGTACTGGAGATGGAAAGAAATCCACTATTCATGATGTGCTTTCATAGAATAGTAGTGCAGTGAGGGTGTGCCAAGTGCTTGGGTTCTGTACCCCTATTCTCCACCACTTCTCCATTTTCAGACACACCAGACTGTGACTGGGCCCATCATGAGGCAGGTACATGGACTCAAGGAAGACTTCCGGGTTTGAATTGAAACCCAACAGAGCATATATAGAATAAAAATATTCTAAATGTTATTTCAGTTTGATTCAACAAGCATTTTGAAACTTATTTTTGTCAGGACCCTCTCAATTTTAAGGGACTAATGCCCAACTTAAAATGGAGAGTGCATAGTCTGCTTAACTGAAAAAGTCCAGGGAGCTGAGCTCTGGGAACAACTGAATACCAGGGTTTGAATACCGTCAAACAGAATTGGTTTCTCTCCATCTCTTGGCTCTGTTTTCCTTGCTGACTTCACTCTTAGGCAGGATCTCCCCAAAATGTACCACGTGGCTGCTGGTAGGCCCAGATCTGTAGCCTCATAGTTTCACAACCCAGCAGAAAGATACCTGTTGTTCCCTGACTGTCTTTGCAGAGGGCTGCCCATGATTCTCCCAGCTTATGTCCTGTGAACATCCCCAATCCGTGCACAATGCCAGATGGACTCCTGAGATTGACCAAGCCAGGGCCACATTTCCAGCTCTGGAGCTGAATACAGAGTCACCCTTCATTTCATAGACTAACTGTAGAGAGTGAGGTGGTTTCCCAAAGACCAGCTGGGCACTGCTGCATGAAGCTGAGAGATGGTGGGTAGACCAGAAGGACAGATGTCTCCTGCCAGCACCTGCTGTCATGTGCAGGGCTCTGCTGGGCAATCTTGCTAGGGAGTCAAAGATGAATAATTCAGTTCCTGCCCTCCAGATGCTTGCAGGATACCAGGGAGGCAGACGCATACATAAGCCTCTTTAATATGAGCCTGCCTGTGATAAGTGCCCTGATTTGATGGCATAGCCGGCACCGTAAAGCTCCGACTGCTTATTCAATTGGCACCTGCGGCTTGGTACATATTTCCTCACATTTCTATTTTAAAAGTCAATAAATCGTTTCTGGTACCTTGACTGGAAATTAAATCAGGGTGTTTTTCTTCCCCTGATTATGGGGTTGATGTCCAGCAGTAGCACTGGGTCACTCTGACCCAACATCTGGAAATTGTGGTTGTAGCTGTCAGTGCAGGTATAATGATAGAACAGGTGGGCCTGGGGGACAGTATGGGGAAGCAGGGGCTCCACGTGAGCAGTTACCCACAGGGAACAGTCGGAGACCTGAGTTCAAGCCAGATGCTGACTGCAATAAATCTCCTTAGACATGTATATGGAAGCAGACATTCTGCTTCTCCCTACTACTGTGTATCCTCCACTCTGCTTCTTATAGGCATTTACTTTTCCACTCAACACATATTTAGTGAACCGTGTGGTGGAGACTGGCTAGTTATTCACCAAGTAATTTCCCTCTTTCCCCAGGGCACACAACTAGGTCACATTTTAGTATCCCTTCGGCTGGGTTTTGGCCAGGGGAGTGCAGGTGGGTGTAAGGGTAAGCTTTCCTTCTGTGAAACCTTCTATATAGTCCTCCATGCACATTTGCTCTGCTCTCCTGTCTGCTAGCCAGAGGCACAGGATCCAGTGGGGGACAGTAGAGCCACAAGATGGGAAGAAGCTTACATGACTGCAGGGAGCCATCACATCCCTTCCTCCCATCCCCAGATAAAATTGTCTACACAGATTGTATCCGAGGTGATAGCTAAATCTTCATAGTGTTCACATGTTGAAATCGTGGGTTTTTCTGTTGTTGTTACTGTTATTGTTGCTGTGTTTTTGCTTTAGAATCTAGCCTGCCTTGACTGATCAAAGAGTAACAAGAAACTGTGCTATGTGTTAGGGACTCAGTGTTAAGCAAAGTAGGTACAGCTCTAACCTTGAGAGGGTTTTTAGTCTTACCTGTTATTTTATCTCTTCTCACCTGCTTGGTGCCTTCTTGTCAACATTAAGAAATAATGCTAGGAATAAGAACTCAGAGATAACTGATGAATGGGCAGCAGAATCAACTGCTGGGTTGAGTTTTGGAAATGAACATCTTGCCTATGTGTGGGTCACAACCTAATCCTGTAGTCCTTCAACTGAGCAGATTAAAGATCTTCTTTATTACCTTGAAAAAAAAAAAAAAACACAACTTGTTCTTCTCTCTCATTTTCTGTTTCTGAACCAGTCCTTTTTTTTTTTTTTTAAGATTTATTTATTTACTTTAGAGAGAGAGAGAGAACATGTGAGTGGGGGGGAGGGGCAGAGGGAAAGGGAGAGAAGCAGACTCCCCACCAAGCGGTGAGCCTGATTCCAGGCTTGATCTCAGGACCCCAAGATCATGACCCAAGTTGAAATCAAGAGTGGGATGCTTAACTGACTGTGCTACCCAGGCGCCCCTCTAAACCAGCCCTTCTACTCAGCTGGAATTGCGTCCATCCAATCCTCTGTTAATTCATGCATCATCCTTCTATCCCTTCATCTACTCTTTCCACGTAGTTTTATTAATAATAATTGTCTTTTGTCGAATGCTCATTGGCCAGGTGTTGCGTTGAGATATTGACACAGCAATCCTACATAATGGTAGGTGCCATAGTTATCACTTAACAAATGACGGAACTGAGGCCCTGAGACATAACTTGGGTGAAGCTATAGCACTGGTATGTGAGGAGGGAAGGTATGAACCTGTGTCTTTGGTAGGGCCTAGATGCTTAATCACTGTGCTGTCCTTAATTCCACTATTGATCAGGGTGCTGCCCTCTAGTGTGGTGTCTGATGGAGGAGGGTTCACACAGAATAGGTGACCTGCTGGAGTTGACACAGTGTGCATGTGTGTGTGTGTGTGTGTGTGCACACGTTATTGTGTGAATATGGGGCGGTTGGAGGAGACTGCCACATAAATTGGTAATACAGTCAGAAAGGTGCTATGAAACACAGCTAAGAAATCAAGGAGCCCTGCAAGAGATGGGAAGGCAGCCTGATGATCCAAGGTGAGGAGAAACCCTGGGGGCTCTAGTGCACAAAGGGAGGCAGAAAAGGAGAAGCGGGGATTAAAAGTGTGCATTCCAGAGTCAGACCGATTGTACGCCCTCAGCCTCCTAGCTGGGGGGGGTCTAAGGATAGGTCACCTCATCTCCATGACTCAGTTTCCCCATCTTACAACTGGGATAATATAGGTCATACCTAAAGCATGGTTTTAAGGATTAAATAAGATGGCATTGTAAGGACTCATCGAGATAATGCACTTTGAACAGGACCTGGCACATAGTAAATTCTCTATAAATAATAGCTTCTTTGATGATGATGATGATGATGATTGTGATGATGATGATATGGGATTGGAAGCAACAGAGTTGCTCTTCCCCTTTCCTTCTTCACAAACAGTGCACATGTGTCCCAATCCTCATTTTCAGTATTGATTTCCAAACTCTGATTTGTCCCAGCTCTACCACCAACCAGCTTTGTGACCCCAGGCATAGCATATCACCTGTCTGGCCTACTTTTTTTTTATTTTTTAATTTTTTTATCTATAGGGAGTGTGGAGTAGTGTGCTCTGGAGCTGGAGTTCCATGCTGGCTCCTTTCCTTATCAGCTGTGTGCCCTTGGGCAAGTAATTCAACTCCTCAGAGCCTCAGTTTGTTCATCTGCAAAATGGAAATGAAAATAGTAACCCTCTCATTGGGGCATTTTAGGGAATGATAAAATAAATGATCCACACAGGCTACTGGCCTAGTTCCCGGCACCTGGTAATCACTCAATGAATGCTAGCTATTCTCACTATAAAATTAGGAGGTCCCTTCTACTCTACTCGGCGGGTTTTTCTGATGTGTTTTACCTCTGTTTTTACTTTGGATCATTGTACTCAGTGCCCCAGGCAGTGCATTCCCGATTTGTAAACCAATTTTGACACCATCTCCATTCCAGTTGGCCCTCGGAGATATGTTCCTCTTTAATGAATATGATAGTGGGGCTCACTCATTACCAGGTTATTTTAGGCAAGAGTGATTTTTAACTCGTTACCCAGATAATTATTGCAGTTCTCTAGCTGCCGTTCTGCGCACAGACTTAATAAGCTCTGAGGATATGTGGCAGGGCTTTTCTTGGCTGAGATAAGAGAATTATTGAAGCTCTCAGGTGAAAGTGTGAAACCTTAGCTAAGCAGGGAGTGGCTGCGCCCGCCAAGAAGCCTCTGATATGAGGGGCTCAGCTCCTTTGGGAACCAATGCAAGATTTCATTCATCATGGGACCCTTCCAGTGTGCCTGAAGATGTCAATTTTTCTTATTGGAAAGATGTCCATAAATGCGTGGGGAAATGCACTGAGTGCACATGGAGGTACATAGTAAATTACACGCAAATGGAAACCAGGACCGACCTAATTTACCCTTGGGTCCCCCAGCACCTTGGGGGTCAAGTAGACTGGTTGCCTGTATCCTGTAGTGGTTTGGAGCAGGGATCGACAGACTTCTTCTGTAAAATATTTCTTTGTAAATCTTTTCACCTTTGTGGGCCATAAGGTTTCTCTTTCAGCTCTTTAGTTCTGCTGATAGAGCATGAAGGCAGCAGAGGTAACCTGTCAGGTTTGCAAATTGTTGGAGGTTACACTTGTAAGATGTGCATTTATCCTCTCCCATACGATGATTCTTTCTTCCCTAATGTACCAAATTAGAAGATTGGCCGATTTTCATTTTCCCTAAAAAGTAAAATTTCAGCTTAAATCACAAACGTCTATGATGCACTTAGCAGCTACAACAGCTTTTAACAGGCAGCCGTTCCTCCTTATTCCCTCTCTCCCCGAGAATAATCAGGTCTATTGTGATTTAGAGATGCATTAGCTCCACTTAGAGTTAAGGATCAACTTTGACTTCTGGGAAGGTTACCCAAAATTTAAATGGTAAGTGTCCATCCCAGTTAGAGCATGGTATGTTCATTCCTCTCCCTCCTTGCTCATACACTTCATGAAAGGATAAGTGATCTGAGAAAGTATCCACGTAGATTCTGGAGGGGCTTAAGTTACTGGGACAAAAATCATGCATGACTGGTGGCTGGCAAGTTCTGCATGTTCCAACGCAGTCAGCTTCCAAAGTTCTTCCTCTTGGAAGAAAGATGGCACCAGCCTACAGGAGTCCGCTCACCATGTGAGGGTCTTCTGATGGACCCCAGATCCATCCCACACGTCTTTGCCATCATGTCCCCAGCATCTGAACAGACCCATCATTTTGTGTCACGAAACCCCTCACACATGTTTTGGAGACAGCCCTGTCTCTCTCTCCAGGTTCAAATTCCGCTGGCTGAGGGAAAAGTTGGAATCCTCCCCACAAATCCCAGCTTCACCCCTCATTAATCCAGTCCTTAGAGCAAGTTGCTTATTGTTTACCATCTCTTGCCTCTGTAAAATTGGGAGGTAATATTAATACCTTACCTCACAGGCTTGTTGTGAGAATGAGCATTTGTAAAATGCATAGAATGGAGCTTGACACATAGAAATCACTTCAGAAGTGTTCGCTGGGATTAAAAACCCTGCATAATAGGAGCTGGCAGAGATCAAGCTACTTGCCAGCTATAAACCTTCAGTGGTGTCCCATTTCTTATAGGATATACCCTAATCTCTTGACACTGGTTTACAAAGCCTTGCTCAGTTCACCCACTTGGCCTTGTTCCACCTATCCATCTCGGCTGCCCAGCCACACAGTACGTCCTCCATCTGGTGTAGAGCACTGATGTGCTGGGGCCGGCTCAGACCGGCCCTGAGAGCTAATCGTTTGATTTTCAGGAATTTGGCAAGTCGGCTGTTAAGTGCATCTATAATTAAAAAAATTACAATAACTTGTAATGAAGCAAGTTATAGTAAAAAAACAAGGAGATTTATTTGCTAATTATTTACTACATTTTAGTGTTATGTTTTGGGGCTGTTCAGGTCTGTTGTGTGAGCGGGGGAGCCCTGTGTGATGGTGTGCTGCTACTCCATGACTCTTCCCAGCTCTTCATTCAGTGATGTCACCACAGTGGCTGGAAATCAGCCACGATGGGAGTATTTACACCGCAGGAATTGGCAAACACTACAAATTGGGCCTTGATTTATTGTTTTGTTGAGGATCTAGAATAACTGTCAACAAAGGGCTGTAAAGGGCTAGATAATAAGGATCTTAGGCTTTGTGGGCAATAAACCCTCTGTTGCACTTACTCAACTCTGCAGCTGTAGAGCAAAAATAGCCATCGAAGAATGTCAATGAATGAGCAAGGCTGTGCTTCAGCAAACCTTTATTCACCAAGCCTGGCAGCAGGCTCATCATTTGCTAAAAAGTGTAAACAATACCAATTAAATTTAACAATATGTTGTGTCTGGTAGCTGCCACATTATGCATAGCCCCCCGAAACCTGAAGACCTGTTCTTCCAGCATTTGAAAACTATTCTAGGATTCAGCACAGAAGCTTCTCACATCATTGACAGGTGCTCTTCTGACTTAGGTCTTTTTTATTCCGTCACTTTCAGCTTCCTTGTTAAGTTAAATGAAAACAGCAGCCAACACTGAGATGGGAACCACACTCATTCATCAATTCTGATCATAGATAGCTCCAGATACGAGTTTGGCAAAAATCCCCAAAGGCATTCCATGAGAATCAATTGGCTATGTGTGGAATTTACAATAAAGAATATTGTATATTTTGTTATTGTTTTTAAATTATGTGTTACCTATCTTAGATGTCAGTAACACGTATAATAAACTTGACGTAGAGACAGACATTGGTTTTTGTGGAGAGCCTGTTAACTTTTACCAGCATACCACAGCTTGAAGAGGACAGGCTCTTTCTAGCCTCCAGGCCTTTGTTAGGTCCTTGACTCGAAATAGCTCTGGTTTCTTCTTCACTTGGCCTGTCTTAACTCCTACTCAGCCTTTGGTTTACTGCTTAAATGTGACTTCTTCAGAAAAGACTTCCTGATTCCCCCAAGACCAAGTGAATTCACCCACTTATGCACATTTTTCCTTGCAATACTTGCCTTAATTATAGGTAAATGCTGAATTTTGTGGTGGCTTATCATCTTCTTTCACCAAAAGAATGCAAGTGTCCCCAGACAAGGATGGCCCATTTCTTTATCATGGTGTCTTCGGAGCCTAACACAGTTTCTTGAAAATAGTAGGTACCCAATATATCTGTAGCTGAACTGAGAAAAAAATAAAGGGGCTCTGTATTTAAGAGTTTCAGCATCAACTCCATCCCATCCAAGTTAAGTGCAAATTTAGCAAGTTAAGTAATAAGTAGCTATCACTCTACTATAACATATTTGAAACCCAGTTTTGAGGTCCTAGTCACTGTTAAAATAGATGCCTGCTTTCTGAAGGTATAGTAATTATTTCTCATATTATTATTGACTAGCTCTTTAAATACCAGCCAGGACAAATCTATTTCTGAAGCTGTTATAAATGATTTGAAGCAGGAAGATGAATGGAATGTAATGAGGGTTGTTTAAAAGAAATTTCCCCTTCACCTTGGTCAAGAAATGAGTGGTCATTGGCTACCAAACCATCCCAGGTGAAAGCTAGGAACATTTTCCAGCCCATTTACTAGTGACTACAATCATCTGAGTGCTGATTTCCAAAGGCTTATTATAATTCTGACTGACAGCACCTATTTTCAGATATACTGGGAGTCTGTTTACTTGTTTTGGATTTCTGGTTTCGTGGTGTCAGGTGTCTAAGGATGGTGTTAGGTGTCTAAGGGTGAGCTAAGGGTCTCAGATCCTATTATGGAGGAAAAGTCTTGTTGGGAGCCTGGAGGGAGCACCCATGTGGAATTTAAATTTAAGTTCAGGGCCCCAGAGGGAGGAATGGTGGTGAAACTCTCCTAAGTAGCATTATCTCCATTTTTCTTTCTGCTTTCCCTGTGTAAAGCAAATGTCAGCATGTAACCGGGCGTATTCCATGCATATATTCTGTAGTGCATGGGCAATTGTTTCTATTAACTGTGACAAAGTCTTCAAGAATGAGGCAGAGAAGTTTACATCTCAGCCAATGGGAGGACATGTGAAGAATCATTCCACTGGTCTTCCCCGGTGTATCACTGTTTATATGAAGGCCAAACATGCAAATTTATCAGATCATTAGTGGGCACAGAGTGAGCACTAACAAGTTGTCATCGTAATTATTTTGTTTTCCTTATTAGAATCTCTTTTAGCTATACATAAAGAAAGTCATGTATATGTGAGTTTTGATTACAGGCACATGAGGACCCAATCTGTAAACATGATCCTTGTTATCCTGGCAGGATACTGACCAAGAGCAAGAGCTAGTGATCTGATTATAACCCTCATGTACTGAGTGATTTCTGGATGACAGAAATGAGTGTTTTTCGTTGTCATGATCATATGATATGTTCAATGATATGACTTGACAGGGAGGCTTACAGGTGAGGAAACAGAGGCTTAGTGAGGTTATATGTATGTACAAGGTCACAAAGCTAGTAGGTAAGTGACCTGGGGTTTAAAACTCAGGGGATCTCTCTAAAAGTCTTGTACTTTTAATTCCCTCACTCAACTGTGATATAAAAGGTAAAAGAAATCTCTTAAAATTTGAGGAGAACAGAAACACACACATACACACACACAAAACCAAAAACTGGGGGAAATATTGAATTACCCGAATGTTCGTTCACTTTTCGTTCCTTCATCAAATGTTTACTTAGCAGTAATCTTGTGCTAGTTGGTGTTAAGGACCTCAAAGCAGAAGAAATCCCTGCCTTGACTGAACTTACCTCTTAATGGGGAAGATGGAGGATAAACAAAGCAATAAATAAAATACAGTATGTCAGATACAATGAGTACTGTGGAGAAAATAAGACAGGAAAGAGACAAATATTGTTGGGGGTTGGAATTTCAAGAGTGGTCAAGGAAGGAAACATTTGAGTCAAGACCTTACAGAGGTAAGGGAGCCAGCCATGTGACAATCTAGGGCAGAGGTCAGTAACCAGTCTACAGGCCAAATCCTGCCCACCACCTGTTTTTATAAATAAGGCTTATTGGAACAAAGATGGGCACATTAGTTTATGTATGGTCTGTGGCTGTTTTCACGCTAAAATGGTAGAGTTGAGTTGTTGAAACAGATTTTGTGGCCTGCGAAGCCTGAAGTATTTACTATTTGGCCCTTTATAAAACTTGTCTACCTCTGATCTAGGGGAAGAGTTTTCTAGGCAGAGGGTACAAATACCAAATGTGAAAGTCTCATGATGGGAGTGTGCCCCATGTGTTTGAGAAGGTGGGTGTGGCTAAGAGCAGAGTGAGCAAGGGGGTGAGTTGGAGGAAATGAAGCTAGAAAGTGGGAGGCAGATCCTGTGGGGCCTCGTGGGTCACTGTAAGGCCTCTGAAGACAGTGCAAAGAGAGGGAGGGAGAGTCCTGATCATACTTAGAGTTACCAGGATGACTCAGGCTGTTGGTGATACATGGGTTGTCACAGGCTGGGGAGGCGACTCTTGAGATGGAATTGAGCATGCAGTATGTTTCTGATCCCTCAAGATCAACTGCTATGGAAAGGAGGGGTGGGAAGCAGGCGTGGGCAGAAGGAGAAGTCCAGCTATGATGTAGCCTAATGACAGCCTTAGACACTCATAAGAGCTTCAGAATTGTCCCTTTTTGAGCCTGAGTTGGCCAAGCCTTTATACTTTAGTATCAATCAATCATTGAACATAAATTGTTCAATGGGGATGACAGTGACAATGAAGGAGCATGATCTAGGCAATCCCTGAAGGGCTGACAGCTGAGGACTGTTTGCTAACTGTATTCCCAGAAGCTGGGGCAATGGGACCTCTTTTTAAAGTTGGATCTCGGTGACACATTGTAGTGTCCACTGCATAGAGGATATGGGGAGCAAGAGATAAAACTAATGAGTAGGCTACGCAGTAATTTGAGAGATGAGGGTAGCTTGAGCCAGGTGAAGAGTAGACAAATTCTGAATATTTTCTGAAGTTAGTGCCTTCATATCTTCTTCATGCCTTAAGATCATCTCAGAGGAGCAAAGTTAGGGGGAGTAAGCAAAAGGGAAAGCCTCAAGAATATAGTCCAAGTCATGAATTATAGTAATTATTGTCTATAGAATGGTCTTTGGTTCAGTTTAACCTGGGATCATCTTTTTCCAGGCTGTGTAGTCAAAATGTGACATAAACGCCAATGCTCCAATGATCTCGATGGGATAGAACTTGTCACGGGAGACAGGGCAAGTAAGTCTTTGTCATATGGCCAGGTCTGTCCCAGCAGTGACTGCACTATTCATAGACTGGCCAACAAGAATATTGTGTTACTAAACTTGACATGAAACAATACAGTTATTTATGCATCTTCATGGCATAGGGTATTGCCTTGGATTTGAGATTCTGCTAGAGATACACAAGTGGGCAAATCAACAAATTGTATTCCATAATGTATCTCCAATCTGACAGAGTACTGTGTGCAATAGGAGTAAGCTCGTAGATTTTAGCACATATATTGCAGCGTGATATGGTTTGACACAGTGTCTATGAACCATGTGGGGTGAAATGGAAGGTTTAAACGGATTTCAATTTCATTATCCCACTGTGATCTGAGGAAAGCCGAGACGAAATGTTGCCACCTAATAAAGCACTTTATCAAATTCCCTCTGTTCTGCCAAAGAAAACTATCTGCTGGGTGGACTGTTTAGCAAGTTGCATTTTTAACGCAGGTGTCCAGCCAGCCAATGGAGTCTAGCAGGCTTTGCTTACAGTGTGCATGGCTTGGCTATTTACACAAGATTGACAATATGAGAAAAACCAGATTCTACACTCTGTAGACTGAATGAGAGGCTACACTGTTCATCTGAATGCAGCTGAGCTTGTAAGGCTAGCCCTGGAAATCTTGCAGAAGTAAAATGAGAACCGATGGGAGTTATTTATGAGAAACCCTAAAGTGCACAGGAAATTAATTCCCTTGAGTTTCTAAGCCACTCAGTGAGCCCCACTGTGCCTTTGCTGTCTATGTTTCTTCCTTGCTTAGGGGCTGATAAAAATCCATTTGTTGACTTTTTTTTTTCTCTCTCTTTAGACTGAAAGATAGATGGAGGAGCACCCAGGGTGAAATTGGGCACACAGAGTGGGTGACTAACTCAAACCTAGAGGTTGAAGAAAGCTTCCTGAAAGAAGCAAAAGTCTAAGTTTAGACCCAAAAGGCAAAGGGGAGTTAACCAAACAAAGATAGGGAAGAATATCTTAAAGGTTGGGACTTTGTCACTCACTAATTCCATAGATGTTTGCTGAGGGTCTATCATGCATCAAATTCTATGCTAGGCTCCATGGAGACTCTGGTGAACAAGTAACAATTCTTGCTCCAGGGAGATAATGGTTTAAATAAACAGAACATTGCAGTACACAGTGCCATGTATAGAAGTCCATGTCTTGCTCTGCATCATATTCCAGTGCCTGGTAGTGGTAGGAATCCATTAAATATTTGCTGAATTAAAGTTCATCGTGTCAGGCACCTGGGTGCCTCAGTTGGTTAAGCTTCCAACTCTTAATTTCAGCTCAGGTCATGATCTCAGAGCCGTGAGATCAAGCCCCACGTCTGGTTCCATGCTCGGCGGGGAGTCTGCTTAAGATTCTATCTCTCTCTCTGCCGCTTCCCTTGCTCACACTCTCTCTCAAATAAGTCTTTAAAACAACCCTAAAGTTCATTGTGTCATAATATTTTTCTCTCTCTCCACTAGTTCATTGCCTTCTGTTCAAGTCTTCTTTACTTAATCCTTTACTAATATTATTTTTCACCAATAAATTTTTGGAAAAATTAGGATACATGGTCGCTATCTCCATCTCTTTCTGACATACTTGCCCTTCCAGCAATTTGATGTGGTATTTACCCATACCACTTTAGGAGAAGGGCTCTTTTGACAGTCATCCAGACCTCCATGATGCCTGGTCCAGTGGCCTCTTACAAGATTTATTTATTTGAGAGAGAGAGAGAGAGAGAGAGAGAGAGAGAGAGAGAGAGAGTGCAGTGGGGGAGGGGCAGAGGGAGAGCAGATTCCCCCTGAATGCAGAGCCCAATGCGGGGCTTGATCTCAAGACCCTGAGATCATGACCTAAGCCAAAATCAAGTCAGACGCATAACCTACTGAACCACCCAGGTGCGCCCGGTGGCCTCTTTCAAGGTCTTTCTCCTCCGCCCTTTTATTGTGTTGTCATCAGTTGGTTCTTCTTCCCTTGCTTCTCAGGTGCAGCATAGTATTGGTTCTTCTTCCTCCTCTGAGAATATTCCTTCTCTGCCTTCCTTGGTTCTTTTCCTTCTTCCCAACACTACAGTGATTTTTTTTAATTCTACTCTAACTTTCTATCCCTTCTCTGTTAGCATTGGTTTCAAGTTTCCTATCATAGTTTCATTTAGGAGATAATGCCTAAATCTCTATATTCATCCCTGAATACTAGAATAGTTTTTCTTGTGTGCTGAGCATTTGGATATCCCAAAGGCATACAAACTCACTATGTCAAGAACCAAACTCATTCGGATTTACTAACTTTGTTTAGTGTTACTGCCACTCACTGAGTCATCCAGGCTGAGGACCAAAGGTCAATATGGAGTCTCCTCCCACTCCTCCCCCTTTGCTACCCTCCGTATTGACTCAGTGGCCATATCCTGTTAATTCACCCATTTCTTTGTTTCTCTCACTTGCCTTTCCATGCCATTTCTGCTGTCCCCCATCCCTACCCTATTGTGTGGTACCGTAGTGTTTGTGTTACCTTTCACTGGACAAAAGAAATATGGACATGGAAATATATTTCCGTTTTGTGGAAGGGGGCTAGGGATATGGTGTCTTTTTCAAAATGATCTTACTGTTAATCAATCAAAGATGTAAACAGAGTCTCAGAGAATGCCCTGTAAGTCTTGTCTTTCGTTCTTAAGCAATATTTTCCAATGCAGAGAGGGTCCACAGGTGGTAATAATTTAAGGGTGGTTTCCCAATTCTAGTCTATTTGATTGCTGAACTCTGCCCCCAGATGCAGAGATTTAACCCTGTAGAGCCTTCTCTGGGTTTCACAGAGAGCACCGTCCCAAAACTCTTCTCCTTCTCTTCCTCCATGACCGTTAGATTCTTCCATGTATTTCCTTTTCTTTAAAAAAAAACAAACAAACCACACATATATTGAGGTATAATGGATATACAAAACACTGCAAGTGTTTAGTGTATAAAACTGGTTGTGTTGGGTATATGCACACACCCATGAATCCATCACCACAATCAAGGTAATGAACCTCCATCATCTCCAAAATTTCCTTGTGCCCCTCCTCCCTTTTTTGAGTAAGAGCACTTAACATGAGATCCACCCTCTTAACAGTTTTTTACGCGCATAATATATTAGAGCATATTTATCTTGTGTAACTGTGCACTTATCACACATTGACTAGATTCCATGTGAGTGTGTCCTTCAGGACGGCTCAGAATCATCATGGCTCTATAGCAGTCTCTCACTAGAATCTGCTGGGTGTTTCCTGGTGCCTACAAGATAATTAGTCTTTTCTGCTGAGAAAACAAACCCACGTCTCCAATGCCTTATGCTAAAACACAGTCTGAATTCTTGCCTGACTTGAGTTCCATCACTCAGAACCCCTCGGTTTTTGTTGACATCAAACTCCAGGAAAGTGAAGATGTGGGAAAACACCTCAAACAGAAGTAATACCCTGGTCAGAGTCCTCACCTCACATCTCTCTCCTTCTAATCCATTCCCTTGTCCAGTGCATGTGTTTAACACATCATCCTTCTGCTCTAAAACTTTGAGTGGCTCGCAAGCTGTTTCCAAATTCCTTAGCCAGGTGTTTATCCCCACCTCCACCCCCCATCTTTTCTTAGTGTATATTTCCAGATTACTTTTCTACTTTTCCCACTGTTGTAGCTAAACAACACTACCTGCTATAATAGGAAGACAGCTTTCGCATCCTGACCCCATGCCAATATCCACTATTTCTTTTTCCTAAAATGCTTTCCTCTCTTCCCATATTTAAATTTTACCCATTCTCTGCATTTGGAAGAAATGCTGTATCTTTCTGTGAGAATCAGCTCTCCATGCCCTGAAATTTCACATAATTTTGGTGGTGCCTTCCATTTCACATTTATCACCTATTTCTTTGACTATTTTTATTCATGAGCATGTCTTATCATATTTGCCCTAATCCTCGTACAGCCCCTGGAGGCCCATAGCAGCCTTACTAGTTTTTGTATCCCTTGTGCCTCACACATCATAGACCTTCCAGAGCTTTTTGGTAGACCAACCAGTTTGTTGCAGAAACGAATTAAGCATTCGAAGAAGCAGTTAGAAAAATATGTTTATTATCCCAGCTTTTGGAAACAAAGCTTCACGAGTACCCATTCCTAGAAACTGTGCACTGTGATCATCACCCACAGTCATTCTCTAGTGTCACCCTAACTGTCTACAGTTGTATTCTTTTCAATAGATGTGATTTAACTATTAACTATTCCTAACCAGATGTCATTTAACTATTATACTTCTGGTTATTTTATTTTATTTTATTTTAAAGATTTTATTTATTTATTTGACAGAGAGACAGCGAGAGAGGGAACACAAGCAGGGGGAGTGAGAGAGGCAGAAGCAGACTTCCCGTGGAGCAGGGAGCCTGATGCGGGGCTCGATCCCAGGACCCTGGGATCATGACCTGAGCTGAAGGCAGACGCTTAACGACTGAGCCACCCAGGCGCCCCTACTTCTGGTAATTTTATAAATCAGGGAAAAAAGTCCTTTTCAGACCATGTGCCTTCATGGTGGATTTAGGCAAGCTGCCCAACCTACTTCCAGATAAAGAAATCATTCTCTGCCAAAACTGTGCTGGATGTCCTAGCCGCAAAGTGCCAGGTCCCACCTGTAAAGGGAAGGACTTCCCTACCAAGAACTCCTATTTTAGTTCAAATTTCGAGGCCTTTTTAATCAATGGGTCTGGCACTGCCTCAGACTTTTCAAAGTTCATCATGAAATGGGCTTTGTTTCCCTAAATATAAGGAGTAAGAGAAAATGAAGTAACAGTTTACAAAGGTAAGAAATCATTTAAGCTTACTTACCCTGCCTAAGTAATTAAGAAGATTCGATTTATTTATTTAAAAAATGTTAGAAGAGGAAGTGCCTATAATTATTTAAAATAATTTAAATCTTCGTTCAACCATATTTCAGAAAACACCTTGCCTTTGTAGAAGAAAAGGGAAATATGGTGACATTCAGACTTTTGTCAGGCTTTTCAAAATATTAACAAGTTAAAAAAAAAACCTAGTTGGAAGAATGAAGCGGGGGAAATCGGAGGGGGAGACGAACCATGAGAGACTATGGACTCTGAAAAACAAACAGGGTTCTAGAGGGGAGGGGGGTGGGGGGATGGGTGAGCCTGGTGATGGGTATTAAAGAGGGCACGTCTGCATTGAGCACTGGGTGTTATGCACAAACAATGAATCATGGAACACTACATCCAAAACTAATGATGTAATAATGTATGGTGATTAACATAACATAAAAAAAAGAGGAAAAAAAACCTAATTGGTTCTGAATTGTGAGCTAAATATATACCACCTGTAATATTTATCTGAAGAGTTTGCATTCAGAATGGAATATTGTTTAATCTGTTTTAACTTTCAAAGAACCTTTCTTTTCTCTGAAAACATACTTGAACTTTTTGCCATTTGCTACATGTGAAAAATATGTCAAACACACAAATTCTGTATCTTCAGATATTCAAAACTAATTACTCCTTAATTTGCATGCAAAAGCAAATTACAACCTAATAGACCATTTCCCTTGCAAACCTTTCTTTATCTTAATGAACAGAATGAGGAGGCCTATTACCTGATTTAAAAGCCTCCATGCCATGCAACAGATTGCTGCTTACATATAACATCAGGAGGAGACAACAAAGATGCAAAGTTCTTATTTATAGCAGGGAACTGTGCTCATATCTGTCCACTTAGTATTTTATTATAATATATGTCAGCCCAGCAGGATCAATAGTTGATTGATTTCTTATATTTAACTTTCATTCTGGTTGGAAATTTATCAGCAACTTCCAGTTGATGAGATAACATTCTGAATTGGAAGGACTGGGCTGCACTTAATTATTACAAACTTCCAGTTGTATTATCCCATTTTCCAGATAATGCACAGGGCATTGGCTCAATCCACATTCTTGAGACATGACTTTATTTTTTATTTTTATCTTTTTAAAATTTATTTATTTATTTTAGAGAAAGAGAGAGGGAGAGAGAGAGAAGGAATGCAAGTGGGGGGAGGAGCAGAGTGAGAGGGAGAGAGAGAATCCCTAGCAGACTCCCCACTGAGAGTGGAGCTCACCTGAGGGCTCGATACCACAACCCTGAGATCATGACCTGAGCCCAAATCAAGAGTCAGATGCTTAACAGACTGAGCCACCCAGGCGCCCCGTTAGACTATCTTTAAACAAAGATGGGCTATATCTAGAAACTAAAGGAGCAGAATATGCCGGTGGATCAGTTAGCTGTTGTTATCATAATGCTACATAACAAACCATGCTAAAATTTTAGTGCCTTACAAACTGTAGGTCAGCTGACAGGTTGCTGATCTACGCTGGGCTCAGATGGTGTTGGCTCCAAATTGTATGTTTTATTCAGGTCTGTTCCAGGTGTGTGTATTCTTCTGGAAAAGAGGGATCCTTGGGGAACATCTTGGAGATGATGTGGATGGTGGAGATTGAAAGTTCCCAGACTGGCGTGTAGAAACACAGGACACTTCTTTGAGTACAGACAGCAGCTGACACATGATCATGACTACCCACTGGCCAAAGCAAGTCATTTGGGAAAAATGATGCTTTCTATCACATCTTTTGTGTTTTAGGATTTTTTAAAAAGGAATGATTATTCACAAGGGTCACCTCTTCCTCATGCCTATATATTTTAAAATAAATGTATCACTCTATATCGAGTAGCTCAAGCTAAAAGCATCTTGCAGTTATCCTTGAACTGATTCTCTCTCTTTCATTCCCAAAGTGACTCCAGATCTTCCTTTCCTTTCACTTTATAAAACCCAAAACGTATCATGTCCATTCTCTGCTCAAAATCACATCAGTGGATCCCTATTTCCCACTGATATAGCTCAAACTCTTGGCTGTCTTCATAATATCCTTCATAATATGTTGATTTTCTCCTCCATGGGTCTCTGCCAGGACACTCTCTTTTTCTCTCCCACCTGCCTGGTGAATTCTTACTCATTTGTCAGAGCCCAGCTGAAAGTACAACTTCTGCATATCCTTCACTGCATACTCTCCCCTGGAGAGTTTTCTGCTTCCTTGTCTGTGGTTTCCTAGCATGCTATAACTACTTCCATATAGCACTTACAATAATAGATTGGAATTAGTCATTCTTATGTCTAATTTTCTACGAGACTGTGAAATCCTTAAAGATGGGGTCCATGTCGTATTAATTTCCTATCCTAGCTACTTATCTCCATGCCTGTGACATGGTAGACTTCAGATAAGGTGGTTGGATTGAACTGATGGAGATTTTTTAAATGATTTTTAAAAAAGAATGAAAAATGGCCACGACATAAGTAGATATGTCCCATCTCACTAATAATTCAATAAACTATAAGAAACCAATGAAAATACTGGGGATGTCATTTTTACTTTTCAAATTGTCAGTTATTTTTTAAAAAGCTAAAACATAGCTTGAAAGCATATGTATATCTCGAATTGTTTAAGGGAGTATTAAAGACAATTTTGAGCAATTTTTGTCATTATATTTCAAAATACTTGAATATACTCACATGTGTTGATCTAGAAATTTGATTTCAAATGATTTATCAAAGGGAAATAGAGATGTGAAAACGTTTTATACAGGGTCATTGATTGAAGCATCATTTATAATAGGAAAAAATAGAAACACTGTAAATTTCTAATAATATGGGATAGATTAAATAAAGGCATAGATTTACCACTGGGTGAGAAAGTAGGCAACCATTAAGAGGGATGGTTAAGAAAACGGGGGAATTGTTTACGACATATTTTCCAATAAAAATTTGGTTATAAAACAGCATACAGAGCATACAGTATGATGCCAATTTTCTAATATATAATAATGGGCTATTGATATTTACATCCTGAGCAAAAAACTGAATTTGAAGCAAATAAAGGAAAATATTAATGATGGTTACATCCAGTTGTAGTGATCATAGGATGATCTTAATTTATTTTTGTACTTTTGTCTAAGTTCTCAAAATTTTCCATAATGAATATACATAATATATATATTAAGTGAAAAGATCTAAAATATTTTTCTTAACATATAATTATGATACAGTAACTTGTTAAGTGGGCTTGGGAGAACTCCAAATTATTGATTATATGTAGCACTTACCTTTATATGTGAGTTCTGCTAGTTTTGAGCCTTTACACTTGTTTATTTATAGGATGGCTTCCATTTTTCTTCCATAATTAAGAATTGAAATGAATTAGCTAAACAAAATTCTTACTGTAAATGCAAAACCCTGTTTTTCACTAATGTAATTATACCTGAGTGAAAGTAACAGCAACAAGGACTATAAGAGAAGATAAAGTAGGAATATGATGTATATTTTCCCTTGGCATAACTGTAACTTAGAAGAATGCATACTTCCAGCCGAAAAGTAATTTAAATTATATCACAACAAATGCCATATTTTAAAATAGAAACTATCCATCATGCACTGAGTAAAACTGCTAGCAACCCATAAGTCTTGAGAATATACGGAAAATTCCTCCACGAGTCCATTAAAAATAAATTGATTGCTTTAATTCCAGCACACGCTGAAATAAAGTATAAGGAACATAATATAATTTTTAAGTGTATAAAATTACCAATTGTGCATTTAGAAAAAATTTATATAAGATAATCAGCAACCATTACAATTTTTTTATTGTGGAAATATTGAAACCTGTGCAATGTAAACCAAATAGTGTAATAAGCTCCATGTATCCATCACCTATACCAATTTTCTTTTCTTTCTTTCTTTTTTTTTTTTTTTTGACATCTTCTCTCTTTAGGGATGATTTTAAAAATCTGAAACTTAATACTGAATTCTTGTTTGTTGGCTTCATCTTTTGGGCAAACTAGTTTTGAACAAGGGAACATTTTAATAGTTGTAGACTAGTGCTAATACATATTTTGAAGCATTATTTGGAGTGTCTTGAAACAAATGCTCTAGCAAGGACGTTAAAGGATTTTTCATCTAGGGGCACCTGAGTGGCTCAGTCAGTTAAGTGTTTGACTCTTGGTTTCAGCTCAGGTCATGATCTCAGGGTCCTGGGATTGAGCCCCAGGTCAGGCTCCCTGCTCAGCGTGGGGTCTGCTTGAGATACTCTCTCTCTCTCTCCCCCCCCCGCCACTCCCACTCGTGTAGTCTCTCTCTCTCTCTAAAATAAATAAATAAATAACATCTTATAAAAAAGGGTTTTTCATGTAGACAAAGAATAGACACATCTTTAAATACTTAATTCGCTTTCACAATTTAAAAGGCAACCCCAAAGATTTAGCATTCTTTTCCTTGGTCAGCATAACAGGTGTGAATGTGGAGAAGACATCAGGCATTGTTTCTTTCTGCATCCTTTATTTTTTATTTTTATTTTTTTAGAATTTTTAAAATTTTATTTTATTATGTTAATCACCATACATCATTAGTTTTTGATGTAGTGTTCCATGATTCATTGTTTGCATATAACACCCAGTGCTCCATTCAATACGTGCCCTCTTTAATACCCATCACCAGGCTAACCCATCCCCCCAACCCCCTCCCCTCTAGAACCCTCAGTTTGTTTCTCAGAGTCCATAGTCTCTCATGGTTCGTCTCCCCCTCTGATTTCCCCCCCTTCATTTTTTCCTTCCTACTATCTTCTTTTTTTTTTTTTAACATATAATGTATTATTTGTTACATAGGTACAGGTCTGTGATTCATCAGTCTTAACAATTCACAGCGCTCACCATAGCACATACCCTCCCCAATGTCCATCACGCAGCCACCCCATCCCTCCCACCCCCCACCACTCCAGCAACCCTCAGTTTGTTTCCTGAGATTAAGAATTCGTCATATCAGTGAGATCATATGATACATGTCTTTCTCTGATTGACTTATTTCGCTTAGCATAATACCCTCTAGTTCCATCCACGTCATTGCAAATAGCAAGATTTCTTTTTTTTTTTTTGAGCTGCATAATATTCCATTGTATATATATATATACACCACATCTTCTTTATCCATTCATCTGTTGATGGACATCTTGGCTCTTTCCATAGTTTGGCTATTGTGGACATTAATGTTATCTTCATATTGCTTTCCAACTTTCTTCTCTGCATCTTTTACATAAAAGAATCATACCATATATATTTCTTTTTCAAAATAAAAATATTCATTGGTTTTGTAAACATGACATACTTAGAAACATATCAAGCTATTTAGACTGTGTAAAATTAATTAATTATTTATTTATTTTCAAAAGATGTTATTTATTTATTTGGCAGAGAGAGACACAGTGAGAGAGGCAACAGAAGCAGGGGGAGTGGGAAAGGGAGAAGCAGACCTCCCACTGAGCAGGGAGCCCAATGCGGGGCTCAATCCCTGGACCCTGGGACCATGACCTGAGCCGGAGGCAGAAGCTTAACACTGAGCCACCCAGGTGCCCTAAAATTAATTTTTTATGGAAAAAGTTGAAATGGTTATATTGATTGATTGCTTGTTTCATTCAGCATGTATTAGGCACCTATTATATGCCAGGTCCTCTTCTAGACTTCGAAGAAGGCAGTGAACATGATAGATAAGGGATCCCATTTTTGAAACACAAAGCTTTATCCATTTATTTCTTCCTGGGGAGATAAGAGAAGCCGTCAGCTGAGGAAATTTTGAGTTTAGCTCACGTCCCTTAACAGCTCCAGCCCATTTTCCCTCTAGCTCAGCTAGCAGAGTTAGCATGGTGCCCTCTCCCAGTCCCTTTCAAGGATCTCCAGCCACATCCTCAGAAGCGGTTGGAACAATCCCAGAAAGCAAAGCAATAGGATGATGGTTTCGTGAGCAATTACAGTAAAACCCTGAAAAATGGTGCCTATCTGGGGCTCTGATTTTCTCCCCCTTGTGGTCATTTTTTGTAGGTTGAATGAACCAAAATGTGCATTATCTGTGTGTAGCAGTTGCTCGATTTGGGCATAGCTTCCTCTGGCTCCTAGGGAGTCTTTGGAACCCACGAGGGTATTTTACAAACCTAATTGGTCCAGTTACTCTATCTATGCCTCACACCTGTCTCTTTTCAGACATAAATCCCCAGGATGCTTCAGGATGTCAAATCCTTTCTTCCTTCAACCTCCCCGTCCACTACCCTTCAAGCTTTAACTTTGCTATAACATAGTTGAAACAGAGATCCCCCTGCTCATGATTCCTGGATAAACAGTCATACCTGTGATTTTTTTGAGCACTTACCATGTGCTAGGCCATGCAGTGATTGCTCTGTACACATTTTCTCTTTTAAGCCCTACCACCCATTTCATGGACTTTGTGCAAATTTATATCCTTGTTGTACAGATAAGAAACTAAGGCACAGATAATTGTGATCACTTGCACAAGGTGCAGAGCCTATAAAATGGCAAATTGGCAGTGACACCCACTTGTGTCAGTCTAGTCCCAAAGCTTGTGGCTGCCATATGGGGCTGCCTCTCCCAAGACCCATAAATAGTGGTATGGCTCATGGGCAGTATCCACAGTCATTATTTCCTTGTGCAGAGAGCGATGAATTTTGAGAGACTATATTTGTGGCAGAAATGCAGGCTAATGGCAAAGCAACAATGAGCCAGAGCCCAGATTCAAACTTGGATTCTCTACCTTTATAGTCTATACATGAACCTACCACACTTCCAGAGCTCTGTGAAAGAAAGGATGTGGTTTGATCAGATGCAGGCAGTCATGTGGGGGGGATGGTGCCCTTCTAAAGATAACGGCTTTGGATCATGGGGATTTGGGAAGGGATTCAAGCTTCATAGCATTTCCTGCTTTAAAGCATTATTAAATAAAGATATAATGTATAACTCAGGGCTGATTTGGATTTTTTTTGAACATGATTTTTCTCCCTTAATAAAGTACCATAAAGTCAGTAATAAAGACATTACAAAAGTCTAGAAAAGAAAATAGAAGCTAAGATCTCCAATTCCTGCCACCTTGATATAATAATCTTTTGTTAATTTCCTTTTTTCTTAGAATTCTTTTGCATGGCCATCATCATGGAATGCATACAATTTTTAATCTTTTTCTCAGATATAAATGTTTTCCCATGTTTTCACACCTCTTCATAGACATGACTTTTCATGGTGATATATCATTGAATTAATAACCATAATTTATGGATCCATTTCCATATTTCTAAATATTTAGCTTTCTCTTTTATTCCCCTCCAGTTTGAGGCTGCAAGGATTAAATTTTGTCTTCAATTATTTTACTTCCAGAGATAATTTTCTGGAAATAAGACTACAAAGTCACCAAGTTGAAATATTTTTGTGACTTAATGCATACAAATTGCCAACTGTTTTCCAAAACTATTGGAATATTTGATAACACTATCAAAATATATCCATTTACAGGTTTAATTAAAGTAGCATTAGCCACTACTGCTTTTAAACATAATTGCTAACCTAACAGACAAAAGTATATTTTTATTTTAAAGACTTTCTAAATTATTCTCAAATAGGATGGTATTTTGATATTTTTTTCAAAGTCTGGACAAATCTGGAGTTACTTGCATCACAAAAGCAGAGAGTGTCCCTGTCATCGGTAGAGAAACGAATTTAGGATTCTTTTCAGGCCAGACATTGAAAATAAGAACCAAGAAGTGAATCTAAGATATTTTTTCCATTTAAAAGAATAGTGTTATTGCTTTAGAAGAAATATTTTTTTGCTTTTATAATTAATTGTTAATTTCACTTTTTAGTGAGGTTACCCCATCAAAAAAATACTTTATTTAAAACGCCAAGAGACATACTAGAAGAAATGATTTCACTTAAAAACCTCCACCTTAAATAAGTTGTGTGTGTGTGTGTGTGTGTGTGTGTGTGTGTGTGTGCATAAAATCCCATTTTCCTAAGATCTAGAAAAAATTCCAAACCTGCTTTTGTAAAATTTTTACTTTGAAAAATTGTCCAATTCGCATAGTAGTTGCAAGAGTAGCACAATGATCAGAGCTACTCTGAATTGTTTTGTGTTTTTGCTGTATGATATAGACTTTATTTTTGGTGACTGTTTACAACAATTTAACTCCTTGCAATATTAAAATACTTATTAGGGACCAGGTATGTGATTAGAACAGCCCTATCTCCTGCATTTATATATCCCTGATAGTGAAAATTGATGTGTAAATAGTAGATACTTGGTATATGTTGTTAAATTGACTTAGTTCTTCTCTATGCCAACCATCTTCCAAGGGAATGTGATTGACCCAAAAAAGTAGAAAATGTGCTCCCACCATGCAAGTTTATTTCCAGTGGGACTGTTTAAGCAGAATGAAATGTTGTGCCATGGACCACTGCCCTGCCCAAAGAGGTCAGTTCTTTTATTATGGAGAGCAAACTGGTTCTCAGACCAGCAGCATCAGCATCACCTGGAAGCTGGTTAAAAATGCAGACTCTCAGACCTACCTGAAACCTGTAATTCAGGAATCTGCATTTAATAAGATGCTCAGGTGATTTGTATGCACTTTATAGTTTGAGGAATGTTTGTTCAGGTAGGTTTGGTTTCTTCTTATATACCCTTTAGGTATAAAGGAAAGGGCTGAATTTTTTCATATATTGGGAGACTTCTTTTTTAGTGCAGTGGTTCTCAAAGTACGGCCTGGACCAGCCACATCAGCATCACCTGGGAACTTGTTAGAAATGCAAATTCTTGGGCCCTATCCCAAACCCCCTGAATTGGAAACTCTGGAGTTCCGTGCTACTATTTAACAAGTCCTTCAGGTAATTCTGCTGCTTAGCGTTTGAGAACCATTGTTGGGTGCTAGCTAGACCTCAATTAGTTGTTTAAATTGAAAGCTCAGAGGCTTTGAAACCATTTACAAATTAGTGTCCCCAAAGATGTTTTTCAAAAAAAATGTCTGGATGATGCAAATGTGACTTACGCCAACTTTCAGGATTTAGGAATAGCATAGTATTAGTATTCCAAAAACAAAATTGTGACTGTCTTTTCCTCTTGTTTTCTTCCTCCAAAAGTGACAAAAGTCTATGATTAACAACAGCAAGCCATGTGTTTATTCCAGGCAACCTTTATTTTTTAAAAACTAAGGCATGGCTTTAGAGAGTTGATTATATCTGAAAAAGTTTGGGCCCAAGGTGAAGAAATAGTTCCACCCTACCTTTCCTTTATTATGCAAATGCAGAAAAAATCCATCTATATGTCCTTTGTGGGTCCAGAACTTTTTTTCCTGTTCCCTGTGTTCCAGTGGCCCCCATCTGACAGAGCAGCTGGTCTATAATACATAATTGGCTTTCAGCGTCATAGCTGGGGTTTCTGCTAAGGCCCTTGATGCTTCTCCCTGGTGTGACGTACAACTACTAAGAAAAGAGACTGGATCCATAAACCCCACAGGAAATTGGTCTCATTACTGCAACCAAATTCATGTTCCCATCCAGAAGTGGGCTTCAGCTGCAATTGCACATGGCGTTAATTTACTAAGCAGAGTGTGTTTTGCTTGGTATTGGCTTTTATTCTGACTTCCAGGACAAGATGATCGCCTGTGTCCGTAACTGTGTGTGCAATTTGACAGTCAAAATGGGCTTTGAGTAATCTCTTGGCAGTGCCATCAGCAGAGATGAGTTGAACTTTGATTCCACGTGACAGAGATCGGTTTCCTCCTCCTCCTCCTCCTCCTCCTCCTCCTCCTCCTTCTTCTTCAGCTGTGACCTCAATATGAGTCAGCAGGGTGATTCCCCTGCAGAGAGAGAGGCTACTCTGAACTCTGTTAATAACTGTGTATTGTATGAAAGTGAGGTGTGTTAGTCCCACCATGCTTGCTGCAGATCAGAATCTACCTAGAGAATTAGGGCATTTCTACAAGTCTAGGTGTAATAGATGATGCTCTCTACAGGGCCAAGATGGTGGAAGACGTGTGTACTAGATTTCACCTGCTACTTTTGTGTGCCCAGCACCTTCTCTTTCCTGCCGTTCAAGTAATTCTTCTTGAACTTTCATATATGTGCCTCTGTCTTCCCAGCAGATACCTTCACCAAGCTGGCCAGTCAGATCTCTAATTGTCTGGGCTAGGTGACTGGTCTGGAGACACATTTATAACACACATAGGGCACTTGAGAGTTCATTGGGGGATATAATTTGAATGTTGCCTGGAAGTGTAGGATCCAACTTCCCTCCACATGGATATGATGAGTTTGATAAAGAGCCCAACAGAGAAGAAATGGAGTGAGAAAGAAAAAGAGAACTGTTCTGATTCTTGGATCCAGTTGCACGTAAAGTTGACTCCGAGGACTTCCTGGTTACATGCACCAATATGTTCTGATTTGCTTAAACAAGTTCAAGTTCACATTACATTCCAAGAGGCTTGAATTAGGACGCCTGGAAATCCCCTGTATAAGGAATTGTTTAGAGACAGAGTCAAACTTCATTTGGAGAAATGAGGCTGGATAGTGACAGAGGTAGAGCAGAAAAACTCACTTCAGACGTGTCCAGGTTTAGAATGTGGAAGAACGCGTTCACTTGTTCTTCCTCCTTCCAGGAAGCCAAGACCAAGGGCAATCATGGCAGTGGCAGAGCAAGGGTGGGACAGACACACAGATCTCAGCCTCACGAAACCCAGGTGTCTACTCTAATTCTGCCATTATCCAACTTCTCTCAAGTCAGTTAACTTTTCAAAGACTCATTTTCCTCATTTATGAAATGGTTATGACATTCCCTGCCTGCTTTATCTCTCTGTGTCAAGTAAAAATGATATAATAAACACTTATTGAGTACCTCATCTGTGTCAAACCCTGTAATAAGTGTTAGGAACCCAGAAAGGAACAAGGAAGATAAAATCTATGTCCTCACGGAGCTTTGAGTCTATAGGTGTTGGCAGTGAGCTGGATTATTAAAGAATGCTATAATCATGGGAGTGAATGTGGAGCTGGCACCATGATGAGGGTAAAGGAGAAGTATGGAGACTGTGACAGCTTGTGAGAGGGACAGCCGGCCAGTCAGGGGACCTGGAGGAAGAGGTCACACCTGAGCTGAGACCTGAAGGGTCAGGAGGAGTTTAAGGGCCAGGGAAATATTCTGGCAAAGAGAATGGCCTGTGCCAAGTTGCTGTAACATGAAGGAATACAAGGAAGCCAGAGTGGCTGGGTTGGAGTTCTCAGGGGGAGCCTGGTATAGGTGGGGTTGGAGAGGTAGGTGGGGAACAGACCATGCAAGTCTTTGGGCTTTTTGACACAAAATCAGGGCTTTTGTGTCAATTTAAGAGAAAACGGGAAGCCAAAGGAGGGATTAAATAGAGGTGGGCATGTTTGAATTACTCTGGTGATTGGTACAGGACAGGTTGGGGGGGGGGTGCAAAGTAGATGTGGGAATACGCATCATTCAAGAAATACTTATAAGATTACATTGAAAAGCATAAATACTCCACCAGTGCATCAACAGTACCATGGTGGTGATGAAGATAGCTGCATCTCAGCTGAGAGCTTTATGTTGATAACTCAGTCAATTCCTCAAAACAATGCTCTGAGGAGGAGCTGGTATGAAGCCTCTGTTATAGATGAGGAAACTCACCATGAGTTTGTAGCTTGCTTAAAGTCATGTAAAGTGGAAGAGCTGGGACTAGAGCCCAGGATGATACAATTATTGTAAATAGATGCCTCTATTCCTGAACCTCCTTAAATTTAATATATTTTAACTATTTGCATTGGCCATTCAACAAGATCATTTTTTTCCCTCCCTCCCTTCCTCTCTCCATCTCTTCTGTTCCTCCTTCTCTCTCCTTCCTTTGCTCCCTCCTTCCCTTCTTCCTTCCCTTCCCTTCCCTTCCTTCCTTCCTTCCTTCTCCCCATCACCTAACATACAGCCAGACCCATCAAAGTTGTTCAGTGGTATATTTTCTAATGACTGATTGAAAGAAGGAGTGCAGGCTGAAGTAAGGCTCTCTGTCCCTAGAAATACAGAATTGAGGGCTAGCAGGCTTCTCTCTGGGCATTCCAAGGAGAGTGTCCTTGCTCAAAGATCAGATTAAGAATCCTCAAAACCCTTTTACTACTAACAGTCCATGGAGGTGTTCCACAAAAAGGAGACTCTCTTTCTAAATACCTGTGTGTGATTCCTGGAGGACAGAGGTGGAGCTGAGTGAACAGAGTCTACCTCCCAAGACAGCGATGGTCTAGGGGGCAGTGGTAAACAGAAATCTGAAAGCAGATGGTTGTGGAATGGGGGGGGGGGGTGTCTGTGGCTAGGAATAAGAATATCTTTATTGCTGAATAAGGAAACAAGCCAGGTGCTGATCTAAATGAGCAGAAGTTTCCTGAACATACAGGAAGGATGTCTGCTCTTTAATTTGTTAACCATGGAGAGCTGGACCTGAGTGTTTGTCTCACCCAGACTCCAGTTTTCTGTTATGGTTGAGTGCACTCTTTTGGCAAATACTTATTGAGGACTTTTAATCCTAGAATTGGTCATTTAAAACAAGTGTCGGGGCGCCTGGGTGGCTCAGTTGGTTAAGCGACTGCCTTCGGCTCAGGTCATGATCCTGGAGTCCCGGGATCGAGTCCCACGTCAGGCTCCCTGCTCAGCGGGGAGCCTGCTTCTCCCTCTGACCCTCCTCCCTCTCATGTACTCACTCTCTCTCTCTCTCATTCTCGCTCTCTCAAATAAATAAATCTTAAAAAAAAAAATAAAACAAGTGTCTTCAAATACTCCTCATTTAGATGCATAAGCTTCAAACCATAACAGTAATGGAATGAGAGATAGTTATTGGTGACTTGCAATCAGCCAACTCAGCTGAACTTTTCCCCTCTTACCCTCTTCCTGAGCATCTTTTCTGTTCACTGCTTAGTCATATGTGACCTTCATCATGCGCTGTTACACACAAAGCCAGGTGTGTACCGGCTGGTGTAACCATGACAGATAAAAGAAGTTCACTGCGAGGAATGGTTTTATGAGCATATGGTATGTGCAGTTGCAGAGAGCCCCATGCTCAGAAGGGGGCCTCATGTTTGGGGTTAATGCTTTGTGGTCACCGTCTCGAAATTATTAATAGATTTTTTTTCCTTGTCTTTGTGTTTTATAAATGAAATCCAGTGGGACGATGGAGCATGATCTAGGGCTTGGATCCATGTTTCACCAGCAGCCCCACCTCCCACTGCCTCCTCATCTCCCTCAGATTTGTTCTTGGCTTCCTGCTCCCTGAGGTGTCTAAGTCCTGATTTGTAGCCCAGGTACTGCACTCACTGCCACAGCGAGCTCTGGGACAGGGAGGTCGAGTCAGGTGTATATGCCTCACTTGCAGAATCAAAGGGTAGACATCCAGGCACCTGGGAGGGTTAATACTCACCGCATGAATATCTGGTGCCTAAGGGAGCATGACGGGTTCAGAGAGACTGTACAAAAAAGGGGGAAATGTTTTGCTTGTGTTTTGCACAAGAGACCCCACATTTTCATTTTGTACCCAGCCTGGCAAATTATATGGCTGTCCCTGGTTATAGCCCTTTATGTTTATTGGCAGGAGGGTGCATGAGTAGATGAGAAAGGTAGATCCGCCCATGAGTGAGTATGGGAAATCATTCTCTAGTCTAAATGCACAGAAAGCTGGCCCGTGTGGGCCAGCACTGACCTGAACTGGCATACTTAGTGGTTGTATCTGTCTTCCAGAAACATACTGGCTAAAGCACCATCAAGTAATGACCATGTCTAACCATCTGACTATTCCTCTAAAAATTCTGCTGCCAAATTTGGCGAAAACAAGATGATGACTGAAATTAACAGAATGTCCCCCAAAGCAGCAGCATGGGGAACAAGTGTGTTATTTACAGTATAAACTAACAAGGCAGGCCCATGACAATTGATACATGCCCCTCCTCTCCACCAAATCTCTTCTTATTATGTAAATAAGATGGCCTGAGGTGAGAGAACACTGAATAGAATAGTAAGTAGAAATGTAATGGAGCTAATAGTGGATTTCTCAGGACTGTCAACTTCTGTTCAAAGATCCTAGATAGATACTCTGGTTTCTCTTCAAAACGCATAAATCTTTCGCCTTTTACAAAGATCCTAGATAGAAAGCAGCGTGTAAAAAAGAAATCTGTCTCCGTTCCCGCTTTGGTGCGCTGCTTTGTGCAGGACCTTCTTCCCCCCACCCGTCCCTTGCCCACCATGCCCCTTGAGCCTAGAACAACTTCCTCGGCAATCCTTCACTTTCCAGATGACTTAGCCCAGAGTCTTCTACGGATACTTGCACACTTCTTGATTGGTTGATGCAAGTCTAAGCTCAGGCAAGTCCTGACTTTAAAAGATCCGATGTGAAAACGTCTTTTGAAAATGTCCAATTCCTATTCATTGGCTGTGCATTTGAAAGTAGCAAATGTCTACTCAAATAATTTTAAGAAAAACAGAATTCCTAGGAGGACACACACAGGAAGTTCAGCTACGTCTTCCAAAGGGCCGGAACTGGGAGGCAGAACATTGGGTCCCAGGGAGACTGGTCATCTCTCTCCAGAGGTGTCTAAGTCCCAATTTGTAGCGTGTGTTACCATTCTAAGTACTTCTACCAAAGCTGATTTCAAATGGCCAACATGGCATCACTGAATCCAGAGTTGAGAAGAGATACGTAGCGGCACCCCATTATAGAGTATTTTTTCCATATAGATAGAACAGACATAAGTAACCTTAAAAGCAGAGATTATAGGGCGCCTGGGTGCCTCAGTCGGTTAAGTGTCTGCCTTCGGCTCAGGTCACGATCCCAGGGTCTTGGGGTGGAGTCCCGCATCGGGCTCCCTGCTCATCGGGGAGTCTCCCTCTGCCTCTGCCCTACCCTCTGCTCATGCTCTCTCTCTCAAGCTCTCTCTCAAATAAATAAATAAAATCTTTAAAAAAGAGCATAGATCATAGTAAAATATAGTAAAATAATTAAGAAATTATAAATTTTGATTATTTTCTTTGCTTTTAAGAGACTTATTCAACCATAGTGCATATAATTTATTTTTAATAACATCTATGTTTATAACAGTGGGTTCACGAAATTCCTGATTGTTTGACAATGAACTCTTGAGAACAGTATATTTTGGCTTCCATATATCGTGTCCTCCTCATGGCGCCAGGGGAACAGGTTTTGTGAGAAGGCAAAAATCAGAAGGGGCTATGGGTGTTGAAGGAAGAGACTGGCAGAAGAAACAAATAGTTTGCAGCTCCAGTTCAGTCTCCCCACAGATGTTTTATTTTGACATAGTTCAAAGTTAATATACGACTCCATGTAAAAAAAAAAAAAAATCAGATCTGTTGTTCTTGTTTTCCTTTTACCTCTCCAAACATCTCTTACCTGGCTCTTCTTCCTACCCCCTAATTAGGGGCTTTCTGCCCTCTCTTTGGACGTCATCTAGCTTCTCTGTGATGACAGCACCTAAATTTAAGAATTTGGTGCTATTCCCATGCTGAGGTACAGACCTGTGTATTTAACTACTTCTTAGATACCACTGCATAGATGTTTCACCATCACCTTGACTTCAAGCCATCCAAAACAATCCTTATCTCCCTCCAGAAACATTCTTCCTAACCAAATCATGGTGTGCTATAATGGTAGAAATAGACTTTGAGTCTAATGCCAAATATATCCTTAACTTAGTGTTGTTACCTTGGGCAAGATTGATTCTCTCTGATATCAGTTTTGCCATGTGATAAAGGGGTTTGCCTTTGATTAGTGGTCTTTAAGCCATATTCCATAGAGACCTTGATTTTGTGGGTCCACCTCAGAAGCTGTCCAAGCCTCAAGAGAAGAGGGTCTCTGGTGGAGTCTTGGGCACCTCATGCTCCCTTCAACCAGGAACACGCTTTCATCCTTTTCCTATGTTGAAGTTCCATGAAATATTTCTTTTATGAAAGCATTAACCAGGAAATGTTGTGAATTACTGAATTAGATGACCTCTTAGGTCTCCTTTAGTCTAAGTGTTCTATGATTCTTCACAGAATCCTAGTGTTTAAGCATCTGGTGGCTTCAAACTAATGGGATGGCAGCTTAAGACTATAGGTCTTTCTGCTGTCCTCTGTAGTTCATTGCACAGAAATAGGGTGTGACACTCCTCAACATTGAATGTAGGTTACAGTAATTTTAATGTCTTATTTGATTCTCATTTAGCATTCTGCAAAACACTTTTTTTTTTAAGCATAAAAGGAATTTAATGACTCATGTAAATAAAAGTCCGGGGTGACCAGATGCGGGTGCGGCTTGATGCAGGCCTTACAAAGCTTCCCCCCTTCCCTACTTTCTATTCTTTTTTTTTAAATTTTTTTATTGTTGTGTTAATCACCATACATTACATCATTAGTTTTTGATGTAGTGTTCCACGATTCATTGTTTGTGCATAACACCCAGTGCTCCACGCAGAATGTGCCCTCTTTAATACCCATCACCAGGCTAACCCATCCCCCCACCCCCCTCCCCTCTAGAACCCTCAGTTTGTTTTTCAGAGTCCATCGTCTCTCATGGTTCGTCTCCCCCTCCGACTTACTCCCCTTCATTCTTCCCCTCCTGCTAACTTCTTCTTCTTTTTTTTTTTTTTCTTAACATATATTCTGCAAAACACTTTTGTGTCTACTTGTGCCCCAGGGTTCTAAAGCATAAATTGTAACATTCCCTGCTTCTTCTTGCTTATTGTTTTCAAATATACTTGGACTCTTATTGAAATCATTGCTGAATAATGAACAAGTGATTGTTGAATGAATGATTGGATGAAGATCACCAAGGAAAGTTATTCTTTTGAATTAATATCAGTTGCCATATTAAAGAAGCCAGTTATTGAACTGACCTTTCTAACCTTCCTATTTTCTGGAAAAGAGGTGAGTTTCTTGTGGTATTGTTTAGGGTTCTTGAGAATTGCCATGAAACATACATTTTACTTTCACTATTGCTAAGCACTATCAGGCAGAGATGAGGCTTTTGCACAAAGGGAGGCAGTAGGCTATTCTCTATTCAGGGTTGCTGGATCAATATTGTTACCATTTGCTTTATTTATTAATTTATTTAAGTTTCTAAGCAGCTCTACGTTTTCTTGTGATGGTGATATGGCAAAATGCAAAACAGCTTCCACAGACCTTTGCTATCTAGACTCTCGATAATGATCTCTAAAAGCCAACTCATTTTATTTGCATCCTTTTATTAATAATACAAAAAGCCCCAAACCTCAACTAGTGCTTGTCACAGTCAGTGGGTACTTTGTGAGCCAAGAGTGCATGGGAGGGAGGGTATTTTTGGCTCATTATTGGGTTTCTGTAACTGAAATTATGTTTTGTGAGAGCAATCATGTATTTTAAGGGGAAACTCAAACCAATGCAGTAGTTTTCAAAGTCCTTATTACTATAATCATGAAAAACAAATTTGTTCGAAGTGGCCCGTGTGTGTATGGGGGGGGTGTATGTATCCATACGTACACAGGCATGCACACATGTTGGCATGGACAGACCTGATAACATATATGCAGTGTTCTCTTTGTTTCAAATCCAGTTGGTCCTCTCTGGACTATAGAAACAGTTAGTTGTTGGCTGCAGCCCTCCTGTGCTTTCCCACTTTTTCTGATGCTCGAGGCTTACCCACAAGGCCTACAGGGAATGTGGCCTGTGCATTCAGCCCCAAATGATGGCTCAGGGGGCAGAGCATTTATAAGCCTTCTTTCTGACCCTCTTGTTAGATGGCAGTGATTGCACTGAGAGAAGACCAGGGAATAACAAAGAAAACTGCTTAAGGAAGTTGTATTTGGGAAGATTAGAGAAGGGAGTGCGCAGAAGGATTAATTTGAAGTCTCTAGGGAAGTAATCTTGTTCAAATAATAGTTTTTCTTGTAACCATATTTTCTCAGGTTGGTTATTTCTGATGGGGTTTCCAATTTTCTGAAATCTTTTAACACTTAGATTCTAGCTTCTTTCCTTCTATTTTCTTATTACTATTTTCTCATTCTTGTGTACCATCCATTCATTTATTTAGTCCATTGTTAATCCGTTCACTCATTGATTCATTCACCTGACATTTACTGGTGATTAATATGAATAAAATATTTGACTTCAATCTGTGGGGGCAAAACCAAACCAAACACAAACCAAAACTCACCAGAAATACATTGTGGCAGGGTTGACCGTTAGGTGGTGTGGGTATTCTAGGGCCTTATTGGGTGTTTAGGCATTGGTTCTGATTAAATGCCTTGTTAAATATACTGCATGCCAAAATTGTGGTAGGAATCATGGTAGTGACATGAGTACAATGAAGAAAATATGGGGAGTCTTTAAAATTGCAGTCAGAGCTCAGAGATGGGCTGGGAAGACTTTACAGTCAGAGCTTAGAGATGGGCTGGGGAGACTTTACAGTCGGAGCTCAGAGATGGGCTGGGAAGACTTTACAGTCGGAGCTCAGAGATGGGCTGGGAAGACTTTATACCTGGAGCTCAGAGATGGGCTGGGAAGACTTTATAGCTGGAGCTCAGAGATGGGCTGGGAAGACTTTATAGTCAGAGCTTAGAGATGGGCTGGGAAGACTTTACAGTCAGAGCTTAGAGATGGGCTGGGCAGACTTTACAGTTGGAGCTTAGAGATGGGCTGGGAAGATTTTATAGCTGGAGCTCAGAGATGGGCTGGGAAGACTTTATAGCTGGAGCTCAGAGATGGGCTGGGAAGACTTTATAAGTTGGGTTGCTTCTGCCTTGGCAGAAGAAGTCTCAGAGCATTCCTGGGGGAAAGCCGCTTGACTAAAGGCTTGGAGGCGGTAAAGCTAGTGGTGTTTTCAAGTTTAGTTATGTCCACAAACTTAGTTTAAAATGTTCTATGTTTAAGCTCTGTCGAGGAAAGGTTTTTGATGAGGCAGCTTGTGAAGGTTGCATACTTTCCTTTGTTGCTAGGGTAGGTTGCCCAAGAACTTATTGCTTAGATGTAAAAGTACTGCTTGTCAATTAGATATAGCCCCCATTTCCCCCCCCAAAATGGGGGAAAGAGGAAAGGGAGCCCATGCTCCCAAGAAGGGCAAGTGAAAACTGATATCCTTCTGATAGGGGGAATAAATAAAGCCTCGTGGATTTGGATTACTCTAGTAATAATACTAATGATAACCATCATTTGTTGATCACTTTTACCACAAACCAGGCACTGTGTTAGGTCTTTCCCATGTACTGTCTCCTTTAGCCCGCCTGGCACCCGAGATGATTGGGCAGTTGGATAGTGTAGCAATTCCTTGCCCCAAGTGCTTACTCCCTTTTAGCTTCAGTTTCCCCTTCTGCAAATGGGGATTTTTGGAATGTGGGGGACATTAAATGAGACAGTGCTTATTATGTGGTCAGCACAGTGTCAAACAGGGAATGTTAAGAGCAGTAGCTAGAGTTAGCATTCCTCTCTCCTCAAGAGGACCATTCTGATATGAGCAGCACCTGAGGGCAGCAATACCAAAAGATCCTGCTCTTGTGAGCTCCTATTAGAACTGGAAATTATCTGATGTTCAGAATGGCAGCTGAAACAACTCTACCAATGTGTGACCGTCCCCTTGCCACTGTTAATGTGCTTTCCACACACTCAATCTGATTTGGTTCTCATAAGCTTTATGAGGGCAGAGATTTTGGTCTTCTATAACTACTCGGGCCCCACCTGTAACATTTCTTGGCACATTATCTTCATTGAAGGACCAAACTTTAATTCTTCCTTCTTTCCCTAACTCATCCTACTCATCCATCAGGATCCATGGAACACTGGCACTTCCCCTTCTCCCTGGCCTTGCCAACTCTCTGGGACTTAGTCATTCTGTCCTTGATTCCCACACAGTTCTTAGTTCATACCGAGGTCAGAGTGTTTTCATGTTCTGTTGTAGTGCATCTACTTTCCAGTCTATTGCTGTACCTACTCAGACTCCTCTAAGACAGGGACTACTTTTTACTCCTCTCAGTGCCCCTGTATTTTTGCTCAAGGTTGGCTTGCAGCAGGCACTTTACCGACACTTGAATAAATAACCACAGCCACCTTCATTTGTATCTGAACAGTTTTTTTTATTTTTTTATTTTTGAAGTTCTCCCCCAAGCCCCCAAACCCAAAGACCTTTGCCATTTGCTCAGAGGTTTTCAAAGAATGTTTACCTGAGGATTGGGCAGCTTTCACATGCCTGGAAGGAAGCCTTGAAGCAAAAGAAAGTCTGTAGCTCTGAAAGAATTATGTCAACATTTAATTGCAAGAGATAGTTGCATTGCTTGGAGGGCTTCCAGAGTAACTTAGCTTTTGGTTTAAAGCTCAATTTCTAGGTAATTGATCAGGTGGAAGCAATTTGACGATTGTAGCTTGGAAATGTAAGCTTTGGTAATGCCTTAGCTTCTTAAAATATCACTATCAATCCATCTTGGGACTGGAAATCTCTCTGGCAGGTGTGTGAATGCCTAGGTAATGGCTTTGCCTTTTGGGCTGATTGGAGATGATACACTTCTTTGGTGATGACCCTCTAGTCTGGCAAAGGCAAGAAAGACTGAATGCATAACCGAAGCAATGGTCTTATGGGTGCAGAGACCCGAGCACTGAGTGCATAGATCCCAAGGGACATTTTCCTTGTACCAAATGAGAAGAGAACTGGACAAAACCAGGGAGTTGGTAAAATACTCTCCTGGCACATGTGAACCTAGCTCTTTGAACTGCAAGGGAAAAACGGACATCTCAGATTATATTGAAGTAGCGGGGATCTGAGAAATAAGGGCAATGAGAATCTTAGAGAACTTGGGAATAACTGGACATCCAGGCCTCCCAAAGATGGGAATTTGGTTGAGGAAGTGGAGGGAGAATTGTATTCCCAGCTAGAGCTGTGACTGAGTATTAATGTTACCACTTGGCTGAGAGGATGGTTGATGACATTCTGTTTGCTTTGCTCTGTGTTTCCTTTCAGCAGAGCAATATTTTCACTTTTGCCTAAGTTTCTGGGGAGAATCTGATTGGGTAGAGCCTTTATACTATTGGACAGCCTACAGAAGGGTTGCTCTTAGGTTACATGGCCACTGTGAGCCACTCAGCAGTGTCCAGTGGAGGGATCATGTGGTACAGAACATGGCCACCTGTGCTTCAAGAACCACATAGGGCTCTTTCAGCAACAGTGAGTGTAGACTTGTACACTTTCTTATAAATGAACTATGAGTGTGGTAAGCATTGGGATAGTTCTGTTTTATCAAAAGGTAGTCATGATTAACCCAATAAGCATAAACTGATCATTGAAATTTAGGCATGGTAGCCTAGGTTGTGACAGTAACTCGAATTGGCATAGCTCAATTCTTTTCAGTTCTTCTTGGCCTCGAATAAGCCTGTGAAACCCCTGCTGGTCTCTCCTTAATGCATGCAACAGTCACTGTGCTTCTCTTTCTTGTAGCCCATTGGCGCACCCAAGTTCACCTACACGAGATAGACAGTTTGTAGCACCTCAGATGTCTCTGTCTCTCCTCTTTCTCTAAGGGCCTTCTCAGCTTTGGGAGCTTGCTAAGCAACAAGCAGGTGAGTCCTGGAAATGGGAAGTTAACTCTCTGGGGTCCCTCTCAACAGATGGGAGTCTGTGCTAAATGTCCCAGCTTCCCCATCCTCCTATGAGAGAATTCTGAGTCATATGCTACATGGTTTTGCAAAGGGTCCCCACTGGGTTTGGGCCCCAGTTGCCCACAGCATGAACCTGATCATTGTAGAAGCTTTATTTTATTTATTTATTTTTAAAAGATTTTACTTTATTTATTTGACAGAATGAGAGAGAGAGAGAGAGAGAGAGAGAGAGAGCACAAGCAGGGGGAGCGGGAGAAGGAGAAGCAGGCTCCCCAGGGAGCAGAGAGCCCAATGTGGGGCTTAATCCCAGGACCCTGGGATCATGGCCTGAGCTGAAGGCGGATGCTTAATGACTGAGCCACCCAGGTGCCCCTGTAGAAGCTTTATTTGTATCTTCTTTTTCTGCTTCATTTTTATACTTCGTCACTTGTGCTTCTTGAGACAAATTCCCAAATATATTACCTGCGCCAAAGTCCTTGTCTCAGGTTCTGCTTTTGGGGGAATCCAAACTAAGACAATGAAATATTATACCCATTTCAAGGCAGATCATGAGCTATCTATGCAGGGACCATGTATTATGGTCTTAATCTAAATAAAATCTGATCTACACTGAATGTTTTTATAGTGCAGATGAGCTCATAGGCAATTGATTAAATATGGGAATATCAGTAGCATAAAAATTATTTTGGTCTATATGCAGTATTCCCCCAGAACATGTATTGCTTGCACCACCAAGAAGCAGCAGCTGAATGAAAGTATACTAACATAGCTGAATGCACCAAGCCTCAGAGGAATCCAGAATGGTCTATGTGCAGTCCACCCCAAGTTCCTTGGCCATACCCACCCCCTTAGAAGTGCTTATTGGGTGATTTCCTTCATGTTGCTGCATTGTGCCTCTGTTTCCATAATTCAGAAGTCTCAGCCTTTCCTCAGAACACTTCCAACAAGCTGCCCTTACCTTTTTAAAGGTGAAGTCCTATATTTATTGTACTTTTCTTTTAATTAAGAATTTGTGAAAAAAAGAGAATCTATCCTGTCTTCTCAAACATGCCAGTTAAAAAAAGTCAATTACAATTATTATCATTTGCATTGATTATGTGGTTACAAATTTGCAAAGAGTGGTCTGCTCTAATCCTTTCTTTTGAAAAGCCCTTTTATTACACAGTCCTCCCAAGCATGGGGTTTTTCTGGAACAAAAGTCTTGTCCAGAGCACCTATTTCAGGGCTGTTCTAAGCATAAGAGCATTTGTGTTAGATACAAGTGCACAGCTCATCATTGGTGAGCGGGTGAAGGGAAGGAGGGCAGTACAACTCTGGCAGTAACACAAATTTAGATATAATGGGATTGGCAGTTGGCAATTAGCTTTGGTCCTCTGCCCAGCCAGTTCTCAAAAGAGGGAGAGTTGAATTCTTATCTTCTGGGAGGTGGGAAGGGACATTGGATTTAGAAAGTGGTCACATCACGATCATTTGGTATACTGTCAATTAATCCAATATAAGAGTCACCATTTTTTAATGCTTTTCTACAATATAGACTAAGTAGAAAAAAATGTATTTTTATCATGGTGTCATATTCTTTCCACCCAGGAGACTTCTCCTTGATAAATTATCTGGGGTCAGTTTCTTCCACCACATTGGCATTACATTGTGAATATGCTGGGTAAGCTTACGAGAAGGTTAACAGCAAACTGGGAGTTAGTGATTGTGATTTAGGCATGATTAAAAGCCACACAAACTTTCAAAAAATATTTTATTCACTCATTTCATGTCTCAATAATTCCATTTGTTCAAGTTAGCATTTCTCCATGCTGCATTGTCAGGAGTTGAATGTGACATATTTTTGAGGGGGAAAAATGAGAATGCTTCAAAGCTGTGAAATTTGGAGTGATGCCTAAAAGTTTTCCCCCTGGTTTTTATAATCCTGGTGGGAAAATATCAAAATATAATAATTTTAGATTATAAGAAAAATGCCTTCTGTTGACAATGAGTTCTCACAGGTGAGGCAAGCCAGGCATTAAGGGCACAAAAGCTAAAAGACAAAGAGAAACGGCAATTCAAGCACTTGACAGGCTCGGTGAATTTTTTACAGAGTATGTTAAGGGAAGTTGCCAAGTGAAACCACAAGTCAGCAGCGGGAAGAGAAGCAACTGGACAATAAAAACACACAGGAAGTGGTGTGTTCCCTTTTGTCCCCCAGTGACCTGCACCTTGGCCTTCACCCATGTCCCTCTGTCTTCTCCCAGGGCAGAGTGAGGGGTTTGAATACAGCGATCGCCAAGCTTCTCTTCCTGCTCCAAAGACACTCACATTCTCAGGATTTCTGAGTTCTGCGCTGTTAGAATTGATTACCTCTAAATTGTTATCTACATTTCACGAAAAGGGAATTATTCAAGCTTGTACTTTTTGGCACAAAATTTACCCATGACTTTTCTAAAATATTATCTCTTAATGCACACAATTCTCAAGCGCTGAAGCTAACTGGAACTACCAAAGAGTATGAATAGAATATATATGTGAGAGGATGTTATTTAATAAACCCCCTAAGTCAATAATTCTAATGATTCAAACCAACTTTAACTTTCCACTAATTAGAAGCCAGACTCAGCTTTGCTTCTTCTGTCTGTGGCTCCTTCTGTCTTGGGCTCTCAGCGATGGCCATGTTCCTGGCTGGGTCACTTCTTCCATGTCCTCTGGCCAAATTAAAGTCCTCTGGCCAAACAGTAGGCTGGTTGGACTTGTGGGGGGGAATTCCCTGAAAAGCCCTGGGGGCTAAAAAGCAAAGACCTGCTAAGTTGGAGGAAGAGGGAGGGGGCTCCATTCTCTCTGCATCTGTTTATAAATGTCTTTCCAATCAGTAGGCTCTCACTCTTGGGGATACCCTGGGTGGTTTGGGTGGGCACTCTCTTCATTGTCCAGCCATTGTTGTGGAGTGACGAAAACAGCTTACTGACTTTTTGAGGAAAAGTAATTGTCTCCCGTGCTCTCTTGTGGTACATGAACTGCTGCTCTAAGATAGCACGTATAAAGCAGGACATCCTTGGTGCAACCGTGTGAAAAATAACCAGCACCTTGACATTGGTAGATTTCATTCAAACACATGATTATGGGATTCCAGCTGCCCCAGACTCCTTGCTAGTCCTAGAGCACACCAGGCTCCAGTCCACCTCAGGGTCTCTCCACATGCTGTTCTCACCACTTGGAATGCACCCCCTCCATATCCTCATGGCTCATTCCTTCTTTTAATTAGTATTGGCTGAAATGCCCCCTTTATACAGAGGTCTTCTTGTATAAACCAGCATCCCTTCTGTCTCCCGTCGCTCTCTGACCCCTTCCCATGCTTTACTTCTTCACAGTGCTTATCACATTCTGACACAGGGAAGATTATTTGCCATCTCTTCCTCTAGAATGCATGCTCCATGGCTGTGGGCTCTTTGCCCATTTTGGTCCCTGTTTCATCCCCAGCCCTAGGAGGGCATAGTGAGCATTCGGTAGCTATTTGCAGGATGAGTGAAAGAATAAAGAGATACACATAGCTGTCCAAGCTACTGGACCAACAATTTAAGTCAAAGACAACCTCTGTCTTGAAAATGCCCAGTGTCTACATGTGTTTGGCATTTAATAAATATTTATTGAAAAAATAAGAATGCTCGAATGGTTGATACTGGAAACAAAGTAGTTGACAGCCAAGTTCAATATCTAGATGCCCTAATTCTGAGGCCCATGACAATGCAAAAGCTGCAATCATGCTCTGCCTGTTTCCTCATCTATAAATAAGGGACAACTATTCTAATAGTAACAATAATAATGATAACAATACAAAGAACACCTAATTTGCAGCTTCTAGTGAGGATTAGGTGATATCACTCATGAAAAGCAGTAAGAGGTATACCAGCTGGAATCTGGGTAGTAGTAAATTTCTATGTATTATGCATATTTTAAAACAAACAAATGTTTGGAATGAGTTCCTCCTCTATCCCTGACCTGCTAAGAAAGGTTTTGGTTCTGCCCATAGAGGTTCTTTCCCTTCCCCACCCTCTAAGATAAGACTGGCAAGAAAAGTGGAAGGGTAAATAAAGCTCAAGCCAAATCTGGAAATGGGACTACAAATCTGTGGGTGCAGGATAAGAAGATATGAGAGCAGAGAGGGGCATTTTGAGATCCAATTTGCTTCCTTTATAGGGTTAAAAACTATAAGATATCTGCATCCATTATTTCATGGGTGTATCTGAGGTCATAGCATGGGGCCTGGAATGTAGCAGGTGCTCAATAAATATGTGTTGGGTAATGAATGAAAAACACGAATCATTTTGGAGTTAATTCTGGTTACAGATTTGTGTCCCTTTATCCTGGGAGATTGAACTGGTCACTTCATTAATTCTTAACTAATTAATTTCTTCATGGATTTCCCTCACCTCCACATAGTTTGTATAAGCTAAACTGAATGTCATTTTTTCCTTTCACTTTTTAAAGAAACTAGTATTTGGGTCCTTTGATCTACAGTGAATTTCAGAATTCTGTCAGCTAAATGCCTCAATTTGAAGTCCTAATTACACTGTAAACCCCTCCAGAACCATCAGTGTTTCCTTGTAAAGATACTGCCATTATGCATCTTGTGAAGAGCCCCCTCATCTTTAGCAGTTCAACAAGTTTCCATTGAGTGCCCAGCACTGAAAGTGGGCATGGAAATTGATTCCCTACTCCTTCTATTTTAACTCTCAAAATCATAGGCTCTATTGTTTCTGACTGAAACCCACCACAGCTCCCTGCTGATCACCTCGTGGCTCCTTCCCAGTGCTGGCACTGCTTGACACCAGTATCACTGGGGAATCTGTATTGTGCATAGTATTTATTAGGATAAAACCATGTGGCATAAAAAAGAATAATTACCTTTATAAGCATGTAATCTTTTTATACTATGAGATTTTCATTGGAAAGGCATTCTAAGGGAGGCATAATTGCTAATTCTGGTGTTAAAACATACCTCAGAGGAGTATTTCAGGGTCTGACTCTCTGAGTGTCATTTCTTCCTGTGGACCAGAGGAGAGAATGGAAAGGAAATAAACTTTCACTGAGTGTCTACTCAGGGCCAGGCCCTGTGCGTTACCAGACGTGGGTTCCTCCTTATAATGAATTGAGAATTACATGGAATTATCCTCATTATAAAAGAGGACAGATTCTCACATTTTATTGTCATAAAATCGCCTTCCTACAGTTATGGAAAATCGGGATGCAAGACCAAACTTCCTACAGAATGCATGGTGGCTCTGTATCCTACAGTGAGGTTTCTTTTACCACATTTAAGAAATGAGGTATCTCCAAGAGCTGCCTGCTCCCAAATACTTTCCTCACCACCACACTTCACTGTCTGAAAGACTACCATTAAAATCACTCTTAAAACACAGGCAGGAGACTTCCTTAGGCTTCTGCTAAAATGTCTGTGCTGTGTGGGATGTCTAGTGTAACCTCTTTTTAAGTCAAGGAAAATTTGTAGAATTTAGGTCCAGATGCCCTGAGAATAATTTGCAAAACCCATAAACCCAAAGCTGATATGTATAACACCAGGTTCAGATCATTTTGGAAGGAGTGATTCTCTCCTCAACTCTGGAAGGAATTGAGATCCCATCTGAGACCAAGGATGCACCATCCTGCCAGGGGTAACTGCGGAGCGGTGCAACAAAGGTCAAAAATGCTCCATGGATTCTGGATCATACAGACCAGAGTTCGAATCCTGGTCCTGCCGGTTGCCCTCTCTGTTCCCAGTATCTGCCTGCCCAAGCCTAGGACTGAACCTCAGCTCTATAGCCTTCTTCTTAATTAGCTTTGGGCAAGTCACTTAATCTACTGAGGCTTAGTTTCTTCATCAACAAAGCAGGGATATTAATACCTCTCTTTTAAGGTTGTTGTAGACTGAAATGGGCTGCTATGTGCCAATAATAGTAGCCATCATTGTTGTCTTTACTGTATATCATTATCTAATACATTCCAATAAATCTGACTAAATCTCTGAAAAATTGCTTTCTTCTCAGCATTCCTCAATGCAAAGTGCAGTATGTCTTTTGATAGTAAGATGTAATATTTACATTAACTTCAAGGCTCATCTGTGCCCAGCAAACAATTTTTTTTAAAAGCGACATTTTAGGGGCACGTGGGTGGCCCAGTTGATTAAGTGTCTGCCTTTGGCTCAGGTCATGATCTTGGGGTCCTGGGATCTAGCCCCACATCAGGCTCCCTGCTTAGTGGGGAGTCTGCTTGTCTCACTGCCTCTGCCTTGCCCCCTACTTGTTCTCTTTCTCTCTCTCTCTCTCTTTCTCTCTCTCTCTCTCAAATAAATAAAATCTTAAAAAAATAAAAGCAACATTTTATTATCAAAATCTTCAAGCCTACAGATAAGTTAAATTTTGCAGTGGGCCTATGAACACTCACCACCTAGATTCTACCACTGACATTTTACCACTTGCATTTCTACTTCTCACCCCCTCTATGCATTCCTCTAGCCATCCATTATTCCGTTCTATGTTTTCTACTTGATGCGTTTCAAAGTGGAATGCAGATATTGGTATAATTTAGCCCTAAACACTTCAGTGTGCATATTATTAACTAGAGTTCAACATTTGTGTATAGTTTTTTCTCTTTCGATGTAAAATTTACACACAGTGAAATGCATAAATCTGAAATGTGTGTTCTCCGAGTTTTAACAAAGGCATACCTGTATGTAATCCAAACCCGTGTCAAGATGTAGAATATTCCCATTACCCTAGAAAGGTCCCTCAAGTCTCTCACAGCCAAAGCTGACCCCCTCTCACCCCAAAAGCAGCCACTGCTCTCTTTTCTACCATGGAGTAGTTCTGTCTGTTCTAGTACTTGGTATGAATGGAATCATGAAGCATGGACTTTTATTTAAGGCTTTCTTCACTCAAAGTGTTTTTAAGATTCACACACATTGTTGTAGCAATGTACCCATTAAATAAGTACAAATGAAAATTTTTGAATTCCTGCAAGCCAATGTCTTCCTACTCTCACCTTGCCTTGTTGTCAAACTGAAATTCCTTGTGCCAACCACACTTGCATCTCCTCGTGCCTGGCCCTTGGCTTTCCCAGCTCAGTGACTTTGCTCACACTCTTTCTCCCCACCAGGCCCTGGATTCTGCCTCTTCATTCATTGCTTTTCCTTCAGGGCTCAGTTCCAATCCAGCACTGCCCTGAAACCCATGTGGACCATGATAAGTCTCTGCCTGAGCTCTTCCTCCTTTGGACACTGAATTGCCAGCACACTAATTGCTGGTCTTGCTGTTGGTGGTCATGGACTGGGGGAGAGTAAGTGTTGGAGAGGCTAGGCCGTCACTCAGAGTTCATACTCTAGCATAGGTTCCCAGGGTGGGGCACTCTTCACTTACAAGAGCCAAAAGAAGTGAAACCAGAGTGATGATTGCAAGAATCTGAAGAGAAAGGGTGTGAGGACAGAGGGAGAAGAAGTCAAGGAGATCAGCTCAGTCAGGGTAGTGGGTGTGAGATGGGTTGAGGCTGATGGTTCAGGAGGGAGATGAGGGAAGCTATCAGGAGTAACTGCTTTCTCATGGAAGTTGTCTAAATACCGAATAACTAGACTGATTTTCCTTGTGGCTATTGGAAGTGCTTCTCTTTGCTACACAATCATGCAACATATGTCTTATTTTCTCAATTAAACTGCAAGGTAGTCTCTTACTATTGACTGAGACAGTTTCATAAGGTGTTTGTTTATTTTGTTTCCTACAGTGACCTGCCCATGGGAGGCCTCAGTAGATACCTGCTGATTCCAAATGATGCCTCTCACCTGGTCAGTCATTTTAGCAATTAGTTTTATTGATATTTAGGGGGCTGGACTTAATGTGTATTTTACTGAATTGATCATTTCGGCCACTGTACACTTTGCAGCAGTTGTATCTGTCAACTGTGCCAAGGAAATGGGAGTTGAGCAATGGAGACAATTTCCATTTTATTGCCATGTTATTATCATAGTATGGCAGCATCCAGCCATTAATGTTCAGAGTATACCGTACTTTTTTGTCTTCCAAAATATGGTAGAGTACTAATCTCTGTTCTTGTTGCTCTGAAATTAAAATAGAAAACGTTGTTCCCAAAGCTGTGTCTGTCACACTTCCAGCCTAGTGCTTAGGTCTGTTTATAGCCCAGTGATGTCTCTACTAGGGGAGGGAAATGGTCCAGCAGCCACTGGACATCAGTCTCTTACCTCTTTTTGTTTCTTACCTCCCTAACCCAGTAGGCTGTCCTCAATTAAGACTGACTCTGATTCAGTCTAACAAAGAAGATCAGAAGCAATTCCGTGTCAGCAGACTCCCTTTTACACTTTTAATATTTTGTATTTTGCCAACATTTCAAGGTAGTTTGAAGGTCCCTGCTTTGTCATGAGGGCTGGGCATGGATGTTCAAGAGCGATCATTGTAATGACATCTCTCTGATTAAAAAGACAGCTAGTGAAATCGAGATGGAACATCAGATTCAGAAACATCATTAGCAGGATTCTATTTTGGTTAGGTCTAATCTTCCGTGAGGTCACCACGTTGCCTTTGACGAGTCTGACCATTTTATATCATTTAGATTGAAACAGACCCATCATGTCACAGGCAAATGGCTTTATCATATTTAATTAACCCAACACCATGTAATAATCTCCCTGGTAATTATCCCTCACCAGCGCTTGAAAGCATGCTGCAACAAATAAATCATCAAAGTTGCAGGTATATTTAAACTGTTATTTGGTGCCATGGCAGAAGAATATTGACAAGTTACTGTGCAATACTAATTATACTAAGAAAATGTAAATGGCTTCATCAAAAAAAGAAAGAGCCAGATGGCAGGTTTTATATACTGTATCCTCATGTGTTAGGAAGTAGGGTATTAAAAAGGCATCATGCCCTCCTGATCAGGGAAGAAGGAAGAATAAAGGAAGATACCTGTGTCTTTATGGATGCCAGGCTGAACCCTCCAATTGAGGAAACTGTCTGGAAAGTGGTAACATTCAAAAGGACATTAGTGGCTGTTGAGATTTATGTCTTATGATGCCACCCAGAATATAGATGAATGGATATTACTCAGAATGAATGCTACCTTTTACTTGTAATAGTAGTTGCTGGAGGGGGCGGGTGCTGACTTGTTCCATGATACCCTAGCTTTTCCTTCATGCTTGTAAATGATGTATTGTTCATGGAAAGACATGTACCAGGTGGTGAATCAATGGGCCTCCATTGAGCTGGTTTTTCTAATGCCTCAGTAAGAACATACTTACCTGAACATATTGCAATTAAAGAGCAAAATTCAATTGGAAACAATGGACTTAAACTTACAGAATGCAACAACACACAGCAGAGAGGAAATTTGATTTCCAAGGTAAGCTTTGGCAAGCCCACTAAGCATAATGCAACTGCACAGGCAAGGAAGACTGAATTGGATTTTCAATGAGCATAGAGTTCTGAATTCTCTTGCTCTTGAATTACATACGTTACTGCCCAGCTGCTGTCCCTAGCTCATGCTGCCAGAGCTGAAATGACAGCCAAAGTGTAACCATGGCTTGGGAAGTTACCATTTGAGTCCGTTCTCTGGTTAGGTTGGGCTGCTACCTGCCTTAGATCATGGCTGTGATTTAGCCTTATTAGAAAACAAATTTGGGAGCCATTAAAAGAGAAGAGTGTTTGAATAGTGATGTTCTCCGTTGCTTTCCACGCCTTATTTCATCTGTGTGTACGTGTGTTTGCGTATAAATTTTGCTGTTGTTACTCAACCAATCAATCAAAAACACTGTTTATTATAAAAGTAATTCTCCTTAGTTAGAGAAAATTTAGAACATCAAGGAGGAAAAGAAAGTAAGCCACTTGGGGATTGCAGCCCAAATGTGATCATTCTGAACAATTTACTGTAGTTCTTTAGAGTTTTTTTTCTTTTATGCATACATGTTTAAGTTGGTTTAGTTTTATATAGTTGGGCTCTTTGCAAATCATATATTTGATATTCTGCTAAGAAATTGTAGGTATAGTTTATATACATTAGCAATAATGAAGTTTTGAGCTATATTGCCATTCCATAGACAGATGTCATTTCATAATTTTTATACAGTTGGCTTTCAATGGCTGTATAATATTCCTCCGCTTAGATAGACCATATTTTGGTTAAGCCTTTCCTTATTGTGGCACATTTGTTTTCAGCATTCACAGTGTTTTTTCTTTTTTTTAAACTTTTAAAAATTTTATTTCCAGTATAAATTAACACACAGGGTTACATCAGCTTCTGGGGGACAGTATAGTGATTTAACAATTCTATACATATCACCTCACACCTGTCAGAATGGCTAAAAAAAGGAATCCTCATGCACTATCAGTGTTTTTTCTTTGTGTATTTAAAAAAATTAAGTTGTGACTTTAAAATTTGTTTTATTTTGCTTCATAAATTTTTCACATTTTTTATAATTTTTTACAAACATAATTTTAATGGCCACTTTTTAAAAAAGATTTATTTATTTGAGAGAGAGTGCGCTCATGTGCACACGTGCACATGAGGGGGGAGGGGCGGATGGAGAGGGAGAGAGAATCTTAAGCAGACTCTGCACTGAGCCCAATGTAGGGCTTTATCTCACTACCCTCAGATCATGACCTAAGCTGAAACCAAGAATCAGACACTTAACCAACTGAGCCACCCAGGGGCCCCTGAATAGCCACTTTTTAATCAAAAGTCAGTCTCGTAACATTTATTATTTTGTGTTTAACAACTGAGAGCAAGGTGCTTTCCAATTTTTTACAATGATAAAATAATACCTTAATTCATTAATTAATTAAAATGTATTATATATCAATTATATGCAAAGCAACAGGCTAAATTGCCTAGCCTTTCATATAGAGCTTTTCTAAGTTTTTAGGGTTCTTTACTGAAAAAAGATGTCAAAAATTGGTGCCATTGAACCCAATGGGATACATGTGTTCAAGAGTCTGGGTAAAGGTTGCCTGATAGTTTTTGTGAAGGGATGTTACTAATCTACTCTGCCACCAGATTTTATGAGTGCTCACTTCACCCCTCTTGGGCAGACAACTGCTATTTTCCTACTCAAGAAGGTGGAGACAGTGAGGCAAAGGCCTTGACTGGATCATGAACAAAGGGGCTGGCTGCATCCCTTCTGGGCATCCTAGTTGCTGGCTGCCTTCCATTGAGCCCTGTCTGGCTGTCCAGGTTTGGGAGGAGCCAGAAGCAAGTCCTGTTGGGGTTTCTAGATCCCAGAGCTAGTCAAGGGGATCAGAGCCCCTCCAGGAGACCCTTTCCATCTGCAGCGAAGAAAGATGGAGGGTGGCCTGTTCAGGAAAGGATAGCCAAGGAGCCTAAATACTGATTGCAAAGGTCAGTGCAAGCTTAGGTAGGGCTCAGGACAACACACAGCCCTACTCTGTGGGAGGGCTCTGTTGTCAACCATTCCAAGTGAAACTCTGACCTGGAGGCCAGTTCAGATGTTCTCTTCAATAACAACAGCAGCTGCAGCATCATGTATGGAAGATACGTCATGAGCTGACTGCACTAAGCCCCTTAGGTGATTTATCTTTGCATTCTCCCAACAAACAACTCTTTTGGAAGGGACTTCTTGGGCCCATTTAATAGATGAAGAAATGTAGACTCAGGGAGTTTAAGTAAATGTTCCAAAGTCACATAGCTTGAATCAGAGTCAGGAACTGACATCAGAGCTTTAGAATGTAAGCTCTTACACTGCCTGCAGTTTGGTTCCCTAGAAGAAGACTCTGGGATGAGGAGTTGTGTGAAAATGACATATTCGAACGGTTCTCAGGAAACACTAATAGGAAGTGGGCAGGTAAGACTGGGGAGAAAGGAGGGTGAGCAAAGTCGTGGTATCAAGCAAAGTGCCACGCAATTAACTATGGACTAATTCCCAGGGAAACTGGAGATAGTACAGGTCATACTTCAGTGTTGGTGAGGGATCTTGAGGATTTGTCTCTCTAAACCCATCAATCCTTGGTTAAGGGCTACTGGGATGGGCTGCGAGCAGGGGCATAAATGCCCAGATACTTCCTGTCCTCTGTGGGTCCAGGCAAAGCAGATCCTGGCAGCCAGGATGCAGCCTTTCTAAGAGACAGAAAAAAATGCCTACCGTGTACAGGCCCTGCTTGTGATGCCTCATGCGGTCTGGGTGTTAATTTGTTAGGAATTTTGCTAGCTAGTTAACCTCACATTGATAGGCTGAAATCAGCCACAGTGGGAGTAGTTACACTATGGAAATTGGCTCACATTACGAAGTAAGGCTCTCCCATCTCCACAGTGGTTGTTACACATTTACCAGCACACCACCGCAAGTGTTGGCTATCAGGGTTGGAAGCTCACTGGGAGTGGGTGTGCAGTAAAATGGCAGAGGGATCCATGGGCTGTGGATGGAGGAGTGACTGTGTCTGCCACAGTGTTCATCTATACAGACTACACATGCCCGCTCCAGCTGGCCCACACGCAGGCTGGGCAGGGGTTGGGTTTCTGACAGGAAGGAGCCCAACCTGCGGGGTCTCAGGGCAGAGTCTCCAGAGCTGGAGGTAGCCTGGGTAGAAGTGCTGAACAGATAAAACCTAGCAAGAATGGAGGTAATACCTAACTAAGCTACAGCTCTTACAGTGCCGGGCACTGAGCCAGATGCTTTCCTTTGGCTACTCTTCTTCCTCGCAGCCCTAGGAGGTAGGTGACATCATCATCGTCATCTCTGTAGTTACCGTCATCATCTTTGTCAACCCTTTTTACAGATGAAGAAACAGGTTTAGAGCAGTAACTTGTCCCACATCATAGGGGGAAGAGCTGAGCTTTGAACACATTAAGACAGATTCTAAAGGCAAAGCTTTTTTGTGGGGGGGGGGGGCGTGGGAGAGGGAGAGATAATTTTTAAAAAGACTTTATTTAGTTGACACAGAGAGAGAGCGCGCACGCCAACACAAGCAGAGGGAACAGCAGGCAAAGGGAGAGGGAGAAGCAGGCTCCCCACTGAGCAAGGAGCCCATTGTGGGGCTGGATCCCAGGACCCTGGGATCATGACCTGAGCCAAAGGCAGACACTTAAAGACTGAGCCACCCAGGTGCCCTGAGAGAGAGAGAATTTTTTTTAAAAGATTTTATTTATTTATTTGAGAGAGAGAGAGCACATGAAAGGGGGATGGTGAGAGGGAGAAGCAGACTCCCCGCTGAGCAGGGAGCCCGATGCGGGACTCGATCCCGGGACTCCAGGATCATGACCTGAGCCGAAGGCAGTCGCTTAACCAACTGAGCCACCCAGGCGCCCGAGAGAGAGAATTTTAAGCAGGCTCCACACTGGTCTCAATCTCACAACCCTGAGATCATGACCTGAGTCGAAATCAGGTGTCAGACGCCTAACCAACTGAGCCATCTGGGGCCCCCAAAGGCAAAGCTTTTAATAATGAAGCCAGAACACCTCTCTGATTTGCCTCCTATGGACTAAGCCAACATAATGGGGGCATAAGATGATAAGGTAGTCAACAGGATGCAGGAATGCTCTAATCTTATGTGATCTGATTGTCAGAAAAGGAAATAGAGAGAGTGCACACAAGCCCAGAATTAGTGGTTGGGCCTCTCCGTGTGGGGAAGATGACACACAAGTGACAGCAAGTGATGGAACTCTGTATATGCTCCCTTCCTGTCTCAGACTCAGCTTGGGGCTGGGGCCCAAGGCAGAGGATGCAGAGGCTGGAAAGGCAGGGAAAGCCTGGAGGTGGGCTGAGCCAGCAGAAACACTTATGGTCAGGCTGTCTGAATTCTCCTGTGGCAGCAGAGAGAAATGTCCTTCTTACTCTTTGTGGTTTCCTTTGCCTTGAGAGCTGCTACTTTGTGAAAGTTCCTCCTTTCCTTTCCCTGGGTTGCCCATCCCTAGATTGATATAGTGGTTAACAGCAAGGATGTGTGGAAGGATCTGGAAGGCTGCCACTCTGGCTTTATTCCTGCCATGCTCTGCCTTTCTAGGGCCCCAGGGATCTCTTGACATAAATAGTTTGCAGGGGGGGAGTAATGGATGGACTTGTCCCTCTGACATAGTGGAGATATATCTGGAAGTTTCCTTTGAACATTAGTACATTACAACTTTGTGTTTGGGGTACATTTAGTGTGTGTGTTGTTTGTGTGTGTGTATAAGTAGGCTCCATGACCATCATGGGGCCCAATGCAGGGCTTGAACTCACAACCCTGAGATCAAGCCCTGAGCTGAGATCAAGAGGCGGATGCTTAACCAGCTGAGCCACTCAGGTGCCCCTTATTTGTGTTTCATCCCATAAAAGTCCAGAGCTGCCTTCAAGTGTCACCAATCTCCAATACACTTTGTGTTTTCTTCTATGTATGGATATTTATATGTATGTTCACTTACCGTTATGAAGTAACTTTGCTGAAGAAAATTGAAAGTAAGATCCTTCTTGTGTTGCCAATATTACATTTTCTTCTTTTTTTTAACTTTATATATTATTTTTCTTTACATCTAACTAGTTACTTGATGGAGTTTCCTTTAAAAAAAAAAAACCACTTTCCTGACACTTGGTCGAGAATATAGGCTCTGGGGCTACACTGCTTCAGTTTGGGACCCAGCTTTTCCATTTACAGCTATATGACTTTAGTTCTATTCCTTAATTTAGATATGCCTTGGTTTTCTCATTTGTAAATTGTGGATACTTATGGTACTTTTCTTACAAATTATTGTGAGAAATAAGTAGGTCTTTATGCACAGTGCCCTTAGGAATATGCTTGGCACAGTGTAAGTACTACATGCTGTCAGCTCTCACTGTGTATTCTTGAGAAGATTTTAATCTTGACCTTCAGAAAAAGAATTCTCTTATTTTTTTCAACAAAGTTTTATTGAGCATTTACCATGTGCTTAGCTCTGTGTTATGCCTTTCCATATAGATTTATTCTGATATAACTTAATTCTCACCCCCACCCTGTTTTAAAGTTATCACTGTTCTCATTTTCTGGGTTTTGAACCCTGGAAATGCCATGACCAGCTATGTCAGCCAGGATAGGGGAAGCTAGCCAAATCACAAACAAGCACACCTCCCAGGGCCTGTACACGATGCAGGGTTAGCTGTCCCTTGGGAAAACTAAGTCGGGGAACGCTTCTCCAGGAGGGGGCTGAGCAAGTGAGCCTGCTTGATCTTATGGCCCCTCCTTTATCAAATGTGCTCCTACGATTGCTACAGCTGGGGAGAGAGCATTGGAGAGTCTCAGCAATGAAATGCTTTGACTTAGAAATGAGTCGGATCACTTCTGCCTATAGCCCTTGAGCAAGAACGATTCCAGGGCCCTGCCTTATGGTCCTGGGACTCCTCATCCTCCCATGTGCCTGGAAGGAGAGCTGGACAGGGCACGATGAGCATTAGGAGTCTCTACCACTTGTGACTTTAAGTGCATTGTTTCACCTTTCTGCACCTCAATTTCCTTATTTGTTACATGGTGACGATTGCACCTACTGCATTTAGATGTGATAAAGAGTGAGTGGGACAAATGCATGTGAAACTCTTAGGATGGTACCTGGCACACAAGAAATGGACATTTTGCGATCACTGTTATCATTACCAGTATCTACAAGAGAATCAGCAGAGCCTCCTAAGTCAGTAGTTACGGTAGTCACAGCTTTGGACTCAGTCCTGTGTGGGTTGGTATTCTAGTTCTGTCATCTACCAGCTCTATGAGCTTGGGGAAGGACTTTGCTTTCTCTGAACTTCACTTTTCTCATCATTAAAATGGGAGTGGAATCACACCTAGCTCATAGTCTATATATCAAAGGTTAGACTGATAACCTTTGTTGATTCCTTGGTAAGATGAGATGCATATTTAAAATCTGTTGACTTATTTGATCTTTAAGACTGTTATGAGATGGTACTCTATTTTTTTTTAAGATTTTATTTTATTTTGACAGAGAAAGACACAGCGAGAGAGGGAACACAAGCAGGGGGCGTGGGAGAGGGAGAAGCAGGCTCTCCGTGGAGCGGGGACCCTGAAGCGGGGCTCGATCCCAGGACCCTGGGATCATGACCTGAGCCGTAGTCAGACGCTTAACGACTGAGCCACCCAGGTGCCCCAAGAGATGGTACTCTATTAACTCCATCTCACAGCTGAAGAAACTGAGCCACAGAGAGGTTAAGTAATATGCCTGAGGTTCTCTAGTAAGTAAATAGTAGAGGAAGGACTAAAACTCAGGCAGTTTGGCCCCTCATCCAATGACCTTAACTCATATGCTTCACAGCCTCCCTGAGACCCCCTGCAGAAGGCTCCCAGGACAGGGCCAGACACACCGTTGATCCTTGCAACATTAGTACCTTTCTTCTTTGCTTGGGTACATGTGGGGAGAAACAACCCTTAAGACTATTCCTAGACTGTCCCTCTGTTTGGGACACATACGGATGAATTTTTTTCATGAATGGATGGAGGTGTGAAGGGAGCAATAGCAAAAGGCACTATTTATGCCGTGTGTGCAAAAATACCAAAATCTGCAAGCAGAAATGCCTAGCACAGAGTTGATGCTCAACTGGCAGGAGCCCTTTATTATTTTTAACAAGCAGCCATGCTTAGTAGAAGTCTCTGAATCTATAGACATTACTGTAGTCAGTGGGGACACACAAAGGGACCAGCTGGACGTAGTGGCAAATTTAATAGTACACAAACAACCTGCAAATAGGAACCTTCTTTTCAAATAAGAATCTATTTGTTTTGGGGAACACAGGCTTTAACGGAATGAGAAGGTTAAATCCATGATCTATGTGTGTTGTTTTCACTGTACCTAGAGGGGTTGACTATGGAGTTGGTTTTCTTTCCAAACTAAACACCTGGTACTTAATGATATAATCAAATGCCAGAGGGGAACTGCCTTGGGAAAGCAGAGCTGGCTTGAGGTGACTTCGTTCCTCCCTTCCTCTGACAGAGAAGAGATGGGAGGTTCTACCTCTAGCTGGAGTAAAGACAGAGCCCTCGGAGTCCTAGCACTTTGCACAGAATCAAAGCTGTTGTATGCCAGATACTGTGCTTTTCAGAGACCCCTGGTTTACCTTTCCCAGGAAACCGATGATACCAGGATTCTTATATCCACTTTATAGATTAGGAAACTGAGGATCAAGGAAGTCAGGTCAGATAGCTAGCTCGAAAAGATAAAAAATAGTCAAAGTGAAGATGTAAATATGGTTGCAGGGCTCTGAGGTTATGTTTCTCCACAGCATTCTTTGTGCATGGCACCTCCTAGAGCATATAATTCAGGGGGCCTTGTGTGTGCATTAGCTGAAACCCTAGTCCATAATAAACCTGCATTAGTTATCAACTGCTGCATAACAAAGTCACATTTATTACTGCACAGTTTCTGTGGGTCAGGAATGGGTTCGTCTTAGCAGGTGCTCTGGCTATAATCAAGGCTGCTGTTAAGGTGTGGGCTGGGGTTACAGTCCTCTGAAGCCTCAACTGGGGATGAGTTCACTTCAAAGCTCACTCATGGGGTTATTGGTAGGATTCCATCCTTGAAGGCTAATGGACTGAGGGCCTTACTTCCATGCTGGCTGTTGGCCGGAGAAAACCCAGTTCCTTGCCATATGGACTTCTCCATAGGGCAGCTCACTACACGGCAGCATGTTTCTTCAGAGAAAACAACTGAGAAGAATTAGAGAGCCAAAATGCCAAGAAGAGAGAAGTCACAGTCTTTGGTAACTTAATCATGGAGGAGATACCCTGCCACTTTTGCCATATTCTATTCATTAGGAACAAGTGACTAGGTTTTCCGCACACTCAAGAGGGGAAATTACCCAAGGGCATACATACAGGGAGGCAAAGACCATTGAGAGCAGGCACTGCCTACCACAATATCCATGATTACTTTAATGCAAAATAATGCTTCACTTACACTGTCTGTCCAGAATATCCTGCTTGTCTTGAGGAGTGATGCAGCCCCTATGTCTGTCTATATACCATGATAGGATAAAGGCATCTCAGTCTCAGAAACAGGATAGCTCTCAGGTTTAGCTGGTCTAAAAATGTTGTCTCTTTCAATAACTTTGTATCCACCTGTTTGATTCGTGATGCTAAAGCCAACCTTACTGCTACGTTTTGGGTGTTGGGTGCATTTCCATATTGCTGCTATGTCTTTTCAACCCAAATAAGTATTGACCTTTGAAGTAGTCTCCCTGGAATAGAAGGCTTTATGTTCATTCATGATGCAGACTTTGCCTAAGACCTTGTTGTAGCTCCTTTTTGGGAATGGCCTTTGGAATCTGTCTTTCTCTCTCTCTCTCTCTCTCTTTCTCTCTCTTACACACACACACACACACACACACACACACACACACACACAATCTGCCTTCTTTCTTTAAGATGTGATCACCAGCAAGTTTTTATTAGATATGTTTGGCAGGGAATCATCCCCTTCCTTATTTATTATTTATTATTCCATGCATTTCCTTTTAAGAACTAGTAGGTTTTAACTCAGACCTATCCAGAGGCTTCATTATTTACAACAGCTTGGTGCTTTAGGCACACAAGGTAATAGAAACCTATATTCAATCATTTCCACACATAGGACATGGCAAAGGCTACCACCTCCTTTCCTTAGTTTGATAGGGGATTTAAAACGGTTGGGTTGTCTGCGTCTCAGGAACCGAAGTATCCTTGGTCTTCAATTCTATGGTAGTTTTAAATACAAGTGTAGGTCTGAGAAAAGAGAATGATCAGAAATCAGCTCCGATGATTGCTGGGTACCTTAATGGATCTCAGACAGAAAGATTGAGATCCCAGTCCAAAGAAAGGTGCTGGACTCTGGAACAAAGACGAAAAGGAACCTCGAAGTGGGGAGGCTGAGTAATCAAACACTTGATCCATTAGAATTGATGGATTGCAGGGAAGTGGAGACAGAACTTTCCATTAGAGCAATTGATCCATTAGAAACGATTTTTTAATCTAATAAATATGTAAAAAGCACTTACTGTGTGCTAGCTAGTTTCCATTCTAAGCACTTGGCAAATTTAATCTCTAGGAGGCAGGTATAATTTTCCCGATTTTGTAGCTGAGGAAACTGAGTCACAGAGACATTGGGGACTTGCCCAAAGTCACACCACTGGTAGGTGGCAGTTTGGCTTCAGAACCTATGGTCTCCAACACCATGCCACGCTGTTTCCCAGAGCTGTCCACCAGAACAGAGCAGAGGCTGCTCCAGGAATTCCCATACCGAGTCCAACAGTCCTGGTCAAATTGGGCTGCTGGCACGGCCCGAGTTATTCCCTGGTGTTCAGTAGGAAGGTTTCTTGCTCCTGTGGGACAAAGGTGTCTTGAATAGTCTGTGCGGAAGAGAGAGTTTGGGAGTGGACCTGTAAGAACCATCAGTGCTTCGAGGGGCAGGGGCGGGAGGGGGCAGAAGACAAAGCAGAAAAGAACAGGAAACAAAGATCTAAACCAACGTCAAGATTTGCCTGTAACCGACCAGCTCTACTATGGGAGTTCATCCAGGCACTCTCTCCCACCAGAACCAAATTGTTGGTCGTTGTTTAAACTGAGGAGTGCAGCGTTTGAGTGTGTGTCTGTATGAGCACATGTTTAGACCCTCAAATATCTTTTGTGTGGCAGATGGTGGCAGAAGGATATTGGGGGGAGGCAACTGTAGGAAAGGGTAAGAGGGAAAGTCGTGGTTCTCATTCTATCTCGTCACACAGGTATTTTTGACAGCCTCAACAAATTGATCAGTCCCCCAAGGAGCCAAACACATCTGTGCATGTGCATCATGTTAACTGCACCATTCCCTGACAGGTACATTTTAGGGGATATGGTCTCTGCCCTTCTGTGCCAAGAGCAAATTCATTTTGCTCATGATTTCAGGTACACAGGTGATTCACCTAAACAAAACAAGCACAGCTGAAGCCTTGACTTAAAACCAAGCAATGGCGTTGGCAATATGCCTAATTATATAGAACCCGGCTCCTGTTCACTTGCAGAAATTGGGGCTGGGGGATGGCCAATACTATATATTTAAGAGGAAAACCGCATATATAGACCCCAAGTGGTTACAACCGAATTGGTTTATTTGAAAGTTCTGTCTCCACTTCCCTGCAAAAAATTTAGGAAAGGACCTGGGGATTGAAGGAGGTGGGGGAGCTTTCTCTCCTTGCCAGTCCTTCCCTTGTTCTCTGATAAAGGGTGTAGCCAGCAGGCTAGAAACAACTGCAGGGGAGAGCAAGGCATATAAATATTCAGTTGTGACAGTCCCCAAAGGATAAATGACAGCAGCCCATGCAACGTGCCTTCTGCACATTTTAAAATGACTCTTCTCCTCCATACCCAAACTGACATATTAGTAAATTGATTCCAGGTGATGCTGACATTTTGTAATTATCACTATAATTTTCATCTTATTTCATTGACTATTTTGATCGTTTAAAATAGGGTAGCGTACCTAATAGTGGTCATTAGTTTAGCCCAAGGGAAAATTCATGCTTTAATAAACTCACATTAGAAATAACTCACTAAAATTACAATTGGCATGATTAGCTTCCCATTTTTTTAAATAAAAAAATAAAACAGACTAATTTTATCCAAACTGATAGCTTTTCTCTCTCAAACTGGTTCACTGTTCTATTGTTATATTGGAGGAAGGAAAGACCTCCCTAGCACAGTAGCAGTAATAAAAAGCACAATAACCTAACACACAGGAACAGGGTAATGCCTCATTCCGCATATGGCAGTAGCTGAATACTATATATTCTCTTATTTTCTGACTAAGCGCAGACTGGCAAGAGACTGGCTGTGTGGCTTTGAAACAAGGTCACATTTGGGGGAGTTGACCTCTTATCTTGCTTATCTGGAGGGACTGTTTTTCAAGGATTGCCTGGGAAGGTGGGCAGTTCTGAGCTTGACTCCCTTATTTCCCTCAGTGTCCATTTCGGTTTCAAGTGCACCTTCTACAGCTTGCCTCTAGGTTCATGGTAGGTATCATTTCTGAAGAATAAAAGGGGTGATTTTAATATGCAAGAAATGATTCTTAAAAGATAATGAAGTGAAGCAGATTTGACTATTGCCAGAGCAATGCTATTGGTTGCCACAGTGAAACATTTCATCTATTGGCCAATAGCCTGAAATTCTAGCATCTTCATATTCTTTCAGCTCCAGGGCGTGCAGGCCATGAGGGGTCTGCCTACTCTTTCACTTGCTGGCAGTTCAGGTTTTGTGAGTTTATTCAAGGGATTAACAGTTGGAGATTATCTTACTGGAAGTAAGCTATACTGTTGAAGTGAACATTGATATCTTGATGGTTGAGGTCATTCTTCACCCATTCATCTAGCTGTCCACTCACTCAGTCACCATTCACTCACCCTCACTCATCCAGCATTCATTCATTCTCTGCTCATCCATCTGTCCACCCACTGAGTAATCTATCGTCCATCCATCTACCCATTTACCCTCCTCTTCATTTACCTATAAATCCATTTATATATTCAGCCTTTCATGTATCCACTCACTCATCTACCCTCTCATCCATCAGTATGCTCATCATCCATACAGCTGTCTAGCCTTTAAAAAATCCTTCGGCAAACATTGATCAAACCTCTGGGCACTGGTAATAAAGAGACACATAAGTCACATCTCTACCCTTAAGGAGCTTACAATCTTATACAGGAGTCATAAATTAACGAAAAACTACACAGCAAAATGCTGAGTGTTACTGTAGAGAACTCTGCCATGTTGCTGTGGGAATTCTCAAGAAGGACTGGCTTACTCTGAATGATTCAAAGAAGGTTGGGCACATGTGAACCCTGAAGCTATGCATAGTGAATATGGGTGTAACCTCTGGGGGTGGGCAATATGACATCGGGGAATTAAGCAGTGGATGAATGCTTAGCCCTCAAGTCCTCTCCAAGAGTGTCACTCTGCTGAGTAGAGTATCTGTATTCTGGAGCAGAGCCCTACCAAGGGGCAGAACGTATGGGGTTATTAAGGCATCAGGCAGGTGACAGGAACCGAAGTTGGGTCTCAGGGAGCAAATCAAAAGAACTGGGATCCAGGATGGGTCTCTGATTCTGAATGACGGAAAGGGGGAAAGAATAAATGGATTTATAAATAAAAACAAATCAGAACAGATGAACAAATAAACTCCAGGTGGATAAGTACATCTTAGGTTATTTGCATTCAATCAATCCAGACTCTTAACATAACTTTTCCTAGTGACATCTTTGACCAAAATTAAACCAGTAACAACAAAAGCAGCTCCAGCACTGATCACAAGCCAGAAACTGGCCTTCTCTCTGCTTTGCTCCCACTGTTGGTGAGTCTGCAAGAATCCTAACAGGCACGGGCTGCTTTTCAACTCTAAGGGGCTGGCACTCAGTTCTGCACAGGGGCCTGGGTGAGGCTTTTGTGACTTTCCCAGAGGCTTCAGGTCTCTGTTGGAACACAGCAGCTGTTACCAGGAGCAACTCTACTTCTTAAACAATAGCATAGACCTTGTGAAGCTTTCCCAGGTGCTGTGGGCCCGGCATTGCCAAAAAAAATGCCCGAGACCCACACAGTCTCCTTCCCCCACGGAGCTTAAATAGATTGGAAGCAAATGCTTGTTGACAACAGGTGTGGCTCAATGTGAGAAAATGTTCCTTTCCATTATTGCCGGCTTGGCACTCAGGGACATTTCCTGTGGAAGAAACAGGCTTCCAGGAGCATGGGAGATCCATACTCAGAGCCAGAAAGTGCTTAGTTCCTCCCTTTTAGGGCCAAAGGCTCCACAGTTCTGTGAGCAGGTGCTCCTAATAAGTACAGAGGTTTCCAAAGCTAGAAGAAGGCTAGGCAAGGAGGGGCGAGCTCCTAGGCCCCAGAACTCCAACCAGCTGACTGATTAGGCTCTCTGTGATGGTGGTAAGTGGCTGCATCACCATTAACTCAGCTAGATTAACTTGCTCAGCAGAGGCTTGCAAAGCTGCGTGAGCCTGTCTTCCACTCAGCTTGAGTTAGCCATTGGGCCGTGAGGACAAAGAGAGGTAACCTACAGGAGGTGGGGTGTCAGCCCTCAGATTACTTGACAGAAACCCCAAGGACATAGAGAACTTTTTATTTGTTTGAAAAATCTCTCTGGTGATTCTTCCTCTCCCTGAACTGTCCTAGGGCAAAAGTAAGTTCTGCATTGAACTAAATGGAATTGCTTACTAGATGAGATTCTAATGTCAGTGAGAAGACTTCTCGACTTTCTATTGCTTTCGGAAGTCCTCCCCTCCTGACTGTGAGGGCTCATCCACACCCAGGACCTTAATTGGAATTACTAGGGCAGCATGTCAAGATAGGGAGAAATGTAAGAGGCAGTGGTGGTTCTTTATAAAGAAACAAACTGAGGGTTTTAGAGGAGAGGGAGCAGGTGGATGGGTATTAAGGAGGGCACGTATTGAATGGAGCACTGGGTGTTATACGAAAACAATGAATCATGGAACACTACATCAAAAACTAATGATGTACTGGATGGTGACTAACATAACATAATAAAATTTAAAAAAAAAACACCAGTAATCAGACTGTTCTCATAGTTATTGGAGATTGAGTCAGTGGGGGGGAAAGAAATAAATGGAGATACATTGAAAAAATTTTAAATACTAATTTTTTCATAATATGATACTTTGTCAGATTCAATTTTTTTCTACCTCCAAAGATCTACTTACATGTTCATGGAGGTGTGAGTGTGTATGTGTGTGTGTGTCAGGAACACTTTTTTTTTTTACTCATTTCCAAGGCCTGGAATCCTATGTATTAGTATCGTAATGTATTAACATAGGTGGGCTAAGTTGCAGTAACAAATTGACCCTGAAATGTCAGTGATTTAGCGGTGTAGATGCTTATGTCCTGCTCGTACAACGGTTCTGGACCAGCCATTTTGGTCAGAGAGTTCCTTCCGTGAAGTCATTTAGAAACCCAGGCCAATGGGTGGCTCTGCCAGTTTTAACACATGGCCTTCAAAGTGACTCTAGACATCAACATCCCAGTCAGCCAGAACACAGAAATATCAGGAGCTGCTCTGAGAGGCTTTTATGGTCTGCACCTAGGAGTGGCATGTAGGGTACCCACTCAGTCACATGACCACCTACCTGCAAGGAAGATTGGGAAATGTAGTCCAGCTGTGAGCCCAGGAGGAAAGGGGCACCGATTTGGGTGGGCAGCTAGTGGTCCTGCCCACAGCTTTCATCACTGTTGTTTGACCCCCTCATTTACTGAGGGCCTGCTCTGCATTGTGCTCTGCATTGTGCTCAGAGCTGTATCCTCATACAGCCCACACGTGGTTAGAGTCCAGGGAAGGAAAAAGAAAGTGACACTGGCTAATTACAAAAATAATTAATGACAATTTTGATTGTCATTAGGGCTGTAAGGGAACACTACAGGGCAGGTCACTATCTCCAGAGGGAGGTGAAGGGGAAGCGAGGGAGGTTTCTGGGAAGAAGTGACATTGAAGTTATAGACAAGGAGAGAGAGTTAGCCAGGCAGAGGCACCGCAGAAGGGCATTTTCAAAAGAGTGACAAACAGGTGCGAAGTATTGGGAAAGAAAGGAAGTTTGAACACCATCACCCCCTCCAAAAGGGTGGTGGGGCTGGTGCACGTTGAATAAGCCAGAGAAAAATTTGAAATGAAGCAGGAGAGGTGGGTGGGGGTGGGATTGAACAGTCTTCATGGGCTGAGTCAAAGAGTAAGGGCCTCTCTCTAACAGCAATGGGAGACCCTGAAGGGTTTAAAGAAGAGTGTTATACGGTCAGCTACACTTCTCACAAGTCTCTTCTACTTAATGGCACCAGAGTGAGGAAGATGTTGCAATCTTTCAGGAGAGGGGGGCAGTGCTTGGCTTATGGGGCTGGCGGTTGAAATGGAGAGAAGTGGAATGGGTTGGGGAGATATGTAGGAAGGAGAAGAGACGGGAATGTCTTCTTTAGACATGCACCAGGAGGGCAGCCCTGAGGCCCCAGGTTCGCAGGCTCTGGCAGGCACTTGGCTCATTTGAGAGGGACCCAGCACACCATTACTGGTTTTTCCCCTTCCTCTATACTTTTATTGGCTTCTTGACTTTAGGCCTATTGAATAAAAGCTCTTTAAAATGGATGTTTGGTAGAGCTCAAATTCACCCTCAATTTGCACTTCTGTGGACTTTGATTAGTATTCATAACAGAGTGGTACACCTGACGTCCACAGCAGGCAATTCCAACACCAGTGGAGAGAGGTACAAGATAAATCACTCCAAGTAAATGACTAATTAATCATGCTCTTGATTTTAATAACATATACCGTCTGGCTCAAGACTCATCTGTCTATAATCTTGCATTCTATTCTAGAAATGTGATAATCAGTAAAGCCACCCGTGGATTCCTAATTTATAATGATTTCTTTCCTTTCTTTTAGAAAAGTTAAGAATCAGTCATATTCTCGGCCCTTATGAAGGGGGATGCAGGGAGGAGTGTGTGTGTGTGTGTGTGTGTGTGTGTGTGTGTGTGTGTGTGTGTTTTATCTATTTCAAAAACCGTCATCAGTGTTTCAGGATAATCTGTGGGACAGAATTGACACTATCTTATTGAAGGTGTGTAAACTCATTTCTGGAAACATCTACATGAGAGGGCTTGCTTGCAATGTATCTGTGCTCCTCCAAATCAGAAAACTGTTATTTTCAAGGGTAGTTGGACAAGAGTCATGAATACTTAGCAGTAAAACATCCCTCACTTGTGCATGACCTCAAAGACTTGTAAATCAACAGGGGTATGAACATGTGAGGATTCATAATTTCCAGTGAGTCATAGCTCTACTTATTTGGAGTAGATATCTCCATAAAATAAAATACAATTCACTTGTAAAGAGCTCCTTTGTCTCACATGACAAAACAAACCCATGGTCTTATTACTAAAGACCGTTCACCACTGGGGCTGGTCTCAGGCTGGATAAGATAATTACCTGTAAGTGGAATTCTTCTGGAAACTGAGTCTCTAAACTTTTTAAGTAATTGATACAACTTCTTTACCTTGCCCATTTATATAGGTGGGTATGGCCAATCTACTAGTGTATGGTACACTGTCAAAAACAAAAACAAAAACAAAAAATAGAAAGCAGAACATATGTCCTGGGGGGTAAACAGAAAACATGTTCCATTTGACTTGTTATATTATTTGGAAGAAATTGCCATTGCAGAGGGGTGCTGTGTGTGGGTAGATACCTGAGGATGATAGAGAAACTCTGAGTACTTGCTATGTGCAAAAAAAATGTGCTTTGGGCTTTAATTACATAAGTCAATGAAAAATAGTTTAGGTGCTATTTATTGATCATTTATTATAGGCTAGCCGTCTGCATGGCCTTACTTAATCCTTATTAACATTAGCCTAAGAAGTAAGAAATATTAGTATCCTAGACTGATTAGAGAAATATGTAGCCCAGAGAAGTTAAGGGCCTTTCACTGGGTCTCACCACCAGTGGGGGAAAGCAGGACCCAATCCTAAGTCAGTCTCCGAGAAAATGACCAATTAATCATGCTCTTGCTTTTAATAACATATACCATCTGGCTTGAGATTTGTTCATCTACAGTCTTATGTTCTATTCCAGAAATTTGATAACTAATGAAGCCATCTATAGATTCCAAATTGACAATAATTTCTTTTCTTTCTTTTAGAAAAGTTAGGAGTCAGATGTATTCCGGTGACTGTGTGGAGGGAGATAGAGGAGGGAGGTGTGTGTCCTCATCTCAAAAACCATCATAGATGTTTCAGGCTAATCTGAAAATTAAAAGCTGAAAATCCAAAGCCTGACATGTAATCCCTATGCTATACCTATGATGCAGTCAATAGGAGAATGGTGTCATCTGTTTTCCCCTGAAACATTCCATTGCTACATACAATTTGCAAGATGTAAAATCATCTCCAAGAAATACCCTATTTAAATGAAAAGCCATGTCCTCTGGAGACTGTGACCAAATAACATTTGGCATATAAAAATGGAGAAATGTGTACCCAAGAAACTAGGAGGGATGCATCAGGAATCAAGTGTCTCTTTCAGAAAGGGAAAAAATAAAATGAAGCATGTCCTTTGCACATGTCTCCCAGATTTTGTTCCCAAAGCCTTCAGCCTTGGCTTGGCCTGGAATGGCCTCCTCCAAGGAGCAGCATAAACTCATTACTACCCATGATATCTGCCCACACTTCCAGCAGGTACCGAGAATATGGCCAAGCCCCGAGAGCCATGTGACCCTGGGGACACCACCTTAACATGATTCAGAGCGACCCTCATAAGGTGGCCCTGTTTCCCCCATCAGGTACCATGGCTCTGCACTCCAGCATCACCCTAATGAGACCATCCCTCCGTAAGTTCACAATCGCTGCTCTTTAACTCCAAGCTTAGGGAATCAGAATGAATTAGTTCTTTGTGTTATTAACCAGAGGAGCACTTACATTTTCTGACATCTCTAATCTTGGAGCTCAGGGAATAGCACAGAGCATTTGCATGAAATTACCCCTCATTCTATCTATAGGCTTAGCTGCCAGCATTTGTGAATTTGGCAGAAACCAGCAGATCTCACAGTTAATGTCTTCCTCTCCTGCCAGGCTCTTCAAAATGGGGTGCATTAGAGTGCTACGTGACAAAGAGCAGGGTGCATCCTGGGATGTGGAGCCTAGGTGATGCTATTTGCATCCAATTAAAGAAGCAAGATTTGGTAGCATTATTCACAGGCACGACTCTTAATGCCTTTTGGCTCATTAAGCCTTTGGATCAACTTTTGTAGAAGGATGTTGGCGAGAACATGGGCAGGGTTTGGGCACAGGTAGAGGTGAGCTTCCAGGTTGAATCTCCTACCAGGCTGGCAATTGTGTTTCCTTTTTGGATTTGCCAGAGGAGGTTTCCTTTGCTGTTTTCGCTGTTTCTTGTTACATCCACAGAGCTAAGTAGCTCAGGTTAGATTCAAGTTGATACAGTTTGGCCTAATGAGACCTCCGTTCACCTTTTTCCCATTTGTCTTGGGGATTTCACATCCCACCCCACCTCAGGGTGTCTTGTGCGGTTGGGAGACAATCACTGATTGTTCAGTTTCTGTGTGGCTGGGTTGTTCACAGAAATTAGAGATGTCACAAAGTCTCAGTGTTTCTCTGGTTAATTACACAAAGAGCTGGTTGGATCTGATTCCCTAACCTGGCAGTTAATGACAGGGATTGGGAACACATGAGGAAGGGTCCTCTTAGGTGGCACCGGAGGATACAAAGTGTATAGAGAGGCCGTTGTGCCTTGTGAGGAGACAGAGGGTCTCCTTTGAGGATCGCTCTGAAGGTTTCCTGACAATGGATGGCACAGACTTAGTGGTAGGGTTCCAGTGGGCAGGACACTGTTTCTACCAGAGTGGTCCACTCTTTGTTTGTTTTAATCAAGAGAGTGCCATGTAGTATTTTATTTGAAAAATAGAGCTTCGCTGTGCCAACGCCACAGGTCTAAACAATTTCTTTCCAGTCTGAGAGTCGTAGCCCATCTCTAGGCCAGTCTTCCGATTCTGAGAGTCATCATATACTGGGTCCCAATCTCAGGATCCATTTCTGACCAGTCTGCACAGAGAGTTGTCTCCTTTCTGTGACAGGCACTGTGTGCATGCTCCCAGGGAGAATCAGGGTGATGAGGCCTTAAACAGGTGACACCCTCTGTCTCAGAACACGCCTCGTATCCACTTAAGGAGTATGTTCCTTCTTTAGCTACTGCTCACTGTGACATAAAAGGTCGCTTCCTCAGCTAGATACTCTTGAAGCTCTAGGTGAGTGCTGACTTACAGACTAGTGGAGTTTAAAATTATGGTTCCCATACCTATATATACACACATACCCCTTATAAAATACATTGGGAGAATGTAGTATGTCTAGTTATAATGAATACTTGAGATCAACATTTCTCAAACAGGGTTACTTGGCTTATTAATAGGCACAGAAAACAATCCTTTGGTCAAGTAAGTGAGAACAAAGCCTAGACCGTACCTGTTGTAGACAGCATAGTGCCCGTGATTTCTGCCTCCCATGTTCACACCCAGCATAATCCCTTCCTTTTGAGTGTGGGATGGATCTGTGACTTGCTTCTGGCCAATAGAATATGGGCAAGGAGATAGATGTCCCTTCTGCAATAATGTTTTGCTGTGTAAGATGCAGTCTTCGCAGACTGGACTGGGGAGATTCTCCACTGTTGGCTTTAAAGAAGTATACTTCCATGTCCTGAGAGAGAATCTGTGAAGAGGGAAAGGACCCCTGGGCAGCCTTTAGGTACAAAGAACAGCTCCTGACCAACGTCCAGCAAGAAAACTGAGACGTCACTCTACCACCCAGAGGAGATGAATTCTGCCAACAGAGAGAGCTTGAAAGTGGCTCCTTCCCTAGGTGAGCATCAGAAAAGACCACAGCCCCAGTTGACACCTGGATGGCAGCCTGCCGAGAACACCCCAGAACCACAAGATAATACATGCCTATTGCCCAAGGCAGTAAAATTTGTAATAATCTGTTACGCAGCAATAGAAGACCAATACCTTGCCCTCAGATATTTACAAACAACATTAGCAAAATAAAAGCTTTGAGAGGGCATGAAAGAAAGAAAAATACTTAACTATTTAACTTTATTTAACATGGCATTTCCCATACCAATAAGAACACACCCTGCCCGCCTCCCCCTTTAAACAAAACACCTAGGAACATCTTGCAGTGTTGTGCTATTTTATGGAAAAATTTAGGATAGTGATTCTTAACTGTTTTGGTCTCAAGACCCTTTTACACTCTTAAAAATAATTGAGGACTCAAACCTTTTTATGTGGATTTTATCGATTGATACTGACCATATTTGAAATTAAAACTGAAAACAGTTATACATATATACCAATTAATAATGACAAGCCCATTAAATGTGAGCACAAATAACGTATTTTTGTGAAAAGTAACTATATATTACAAAACAAAAAAAAAGTAGTGAGGAGAGTAGCATTGTTTTACATGTTTTCAAATCTCTTCATTGAATGACCTAATAGGAGTCAGATGGATTCTTATATCTGTTTAAGCATTCAGTTTGTTGTGATATTGCTTTGGTTGAAGAAAGTGAAGAAAATCCTGCCTCACAGATATGTAGTTGAAAAAGGGACAAGCATTTTTGGCATTTTAGGTAACTGTGGATATTCTTCTTTGATACTTAAGAAGTACTAGTTTCTTAAATGCTAGTTGCAGTGTGGAATCTGAAACTCTATCAATGAACTTTTCATAAAGTTTGTGAGAGAATAAAAGTGAAAAAGGCAAATAATGTCTTAGAATTATTGTGAAAATAGTTTTGACTTTATATACCTGCTGAAAATGTTTCAGGGACCCCATTGGAGTTCTCAGACCACACTTTGACAACTACTGGTTTAGGAAATACTCCATTAATCAATTATGGGACCTAGACTCATCTTAACCAGTTCGTCAATTATATATTGATTACCTTTCACACAAGACACTGAACCAGGTACTCGGAAGAGATGGAAATAAATAATATATGGTGCCTGCCTCAGTGACATAATAGCAAGGGGGAGAAGAGAAAAATAAGCAATTAGCTATATGTTAATAAAAATCCAAATGCAGTGAGTACATGCTAGCTAGCTAAGGGAGAGAGGAGGAGGGAGGGAGAGAGACAGATGGTCTAGGTAATTTATTTAGGTAGGTGGCCAACGGTGAGAAGGTGTTCCAAGCTGGGGCCGTGCAAACGGGCAGCCCCTTCAGGAATGGCCCCTTCATGTAACACCTGCGATCATCTGGTGACCCCTGGCTGGGACAGCTGCATGCAGATGGAATTGCCAAGGTGCAGGCACCCACATGGTAGAGGCTGAGTGAATGGGACTTGGTCGCTGTGGAGAGCATTCTGCTGCCTCATCAGACTTCCTAATAATCCTCTATCAGGAAAGTAATCATCTTCTCAAAGGGAAATGGGGAAATTTCATATTTGGGGGTTTTGATTAATACAAGGAAAGAGTCAATTTAGTTCCATAATAGGCAGTACTCTGCAAGAGCCACATGGGAGGCGTGAGAGGAAAAAAGATGAATGTGAACAGATTTTAGAACTCCTAAGTGGCATCAAACCGTGGTAGCAAGTGTCCCCTCTAATTGTAGTCCTTTCAGGGTATCCCTAGAATTCAATCAAAGTCCTATTCTGAGCAGTAGCTTTGTGCCTTGTATGAGTTTGTCATTTATTCCTCTCAGTAGCCCTTGGAGGAGATAGAATGGTATCTGCACTTTGTAGCTGGAGAAACTAAGCAAAGAGAAGCTAACAAAGAGTCAGGTAGGATTTGAACTCAAGTCTGTCCCATTCCAAGTTCTTCCAATCTCCTTCAGTCCCCTCCCTGAGTCTTTATTACCCACCATCCTCCCATACTGCCCTCCTACCTACATGGCTGGACCTATTGCTCCTGATCCTTTATCTCTATGCTCTTTGGCCACTTGGTACCTGCTCTGGCTTGTGGTCTCTCCTCGCTTTGAGGACTCATTTTTCTCTCTTCTCAGTTTCACTTTTCTTTACATGAGCCATCTACTCTGAACTTTCCCCAACTACTTGACTTCTTATAACCTCAGATAAGAGGTGATTCTACCATCTGTCTGTCCTGGAACCGCAGGACACCCTGTCAGCCAGGCTGGCCTGCGTACCCTTGGTAGTTTGTGTGTGTGTGTGTGTGTGTGTGTGTGTGTGTGTGTGTATCTGTGTCCGTGTGTGAGATATACCTCTTAGAATCTTACAAAAGCCATGGATCCATTACCTGGAAAAATCTGATGCATGTGCACACACCCTTATTTATACAAATCCAGTTTATGTACAATTCTGGAGGTTTTGGCGCTCCCTAAGGACCATTCACAAGGTTCTCTCCATATCCTTGGCTCCAGGTTACGATCCCCTGCCCCCTCTACTAGATTGTAAGACCCATGAGATAAAAGCTGTGTCTTATATGGTCACTGTACCAAGCACAGAGCGCAAAGCCTGGTACCTATAGCTCTTCGATCTGGGAGGGTAAAATTGAATGAGCTGCATGGCCCCATCCTCAGGATTCCTTTGCCCATTTCTTGTATCCCTCCTATCTTGTCACACTCCAGGAAAGAAATGTATACCTCTGCTAGTCCAATGACCATTAATTTTGAAATCGTGGCCCAACGCCGGACTACACAAAGGCTGTGTGACATCATTTCAGACTATAAAGTGCCAAGCACTAATTGATTTGTAAGAAAGTCCACATGTAATGCATGGCACACTCCCAAGGGCTCCCAAGGGCTCCCAAGGGAGGGACAACAGCATCGAACTCATGTCAGGAAATCACTCTTGCTGGCCTCTTATGGGACAGGATGACATTCTGGCCAGGAAGCAGTCTTGACTTTGGATTTGAATCTGCCCCTGATGGAGTTATTCACAGATGGCTAAGTTAAATGCAGCCTTCATAGCACTAAGGCATTTCAGAAGTAGCTAAGCAAGTGGCCCATGAAATGGAGGCACAAGAAGTCTCGGGAAGCATCACCAATGCATCACCCAGTGAAGCCATTGTGTCTTTCCTTGGTAATGAGCATTTCCAAGGGCAACGTGGGTGATTTCCATCAACAGGGTGTGCAGGCATTGAGGATCATGAGAGGGAGTAAAAACAGGTGATAAAAAGCAGGAAAAAAAAAATGAGGCCAGGATCCAAGAAGATACTTTCTGTGGAAAAGAGAGGGGAAAAAATAACTCCACCCCTCCTGTCCAAATGAAAAAGCATTTAATTGAATGTTCTTTATAGAGGTGAAAAAAATCCCCTGTGGAGTTCCCAGTGTTTCATTATCCAATTGAGTTCGGTACCTCAAGTTTCAAAGACCATTCTCCTGAATGATTATTCTTCTTGCCCTGTCAGTCTGCCCTGTGCTCCGTGAACCCCTACTGGGCTGCATCATTTAAAAGTCAAAGCCCTGAAAGTATTTTTATGCCCAATATAGTAACAGAGCAAACTCTGGTATCACTCACTTTATTCTCCACAGCCTCCTTCCTCCTGTCATGCAGATTTCTGTGCTGCTGAGGATGCTTGGAATCAACAGGGCTGCTCCCCAAATGCTTTCTTAATTCTGTGAAAGGCCTCAGAGGGAAAGAGATTAGTGGGCTGAGACAGGCAGCATCACGGGGTAGCTGTTGAAGCAAAGGATGGGCCTCTCAGAGTGTTCCTCTTGAAGTTAGAAAAATCAGGGATGGCCCGGGGCAGTGGTGAGTGGCTTTAAGGAAGGAAGTCTATCAGGAGACACCAGGCTTTTGCTGGGCTGAAATGGCCCACACAGAGTTGTCTGTAAGAGCTTCTTCAGTGAGGGCTGCCTCTACTGGGACAATCCTGGAAGGGAGCTAGGATAGAGACGCCCCCCCAGCACACTTACCAGTTCTATGAAATACACCTCTTTGTTATTCTTGAGAACATTGTAAATCAGGTCCAAATCATCAGAACAACTAGGAAGTTATCCCCACCCCCCCACCTTGAGAGGGAAATCCGGAGGGTTGGGTGGAGAATCATTTCAAATCTTTCCCTTCAGAGACAAGCTACCAGGGTTGGCTGATAAACAACATAAGATAATTGTTTAAAAGTTTCACATCTGACCTGCTTAGCACCTGGCACACTTTGTTAATTTAGAAAATATTTGATGACTTAAAATCCAATCCCATTTTCTCAAATAAAGGCTTAATTTCTCTTTGACTGAAATGAATAGTTATGTTGTTATACCTTAGCCAAACACCCTATAAAGATAATACCCCTTCAGCCTTAATATTTAAAAAACTATGCTTTTCATTTCAAGCTGTTATGATATTTTATCTCTGACGTTGTAGAATAATTTAAAACAATTTTTCCTACTTCAGTTAGTTCAAGGTTGATTCTTCTGTCTGAATTCCTCCCTCGCAGAACATGTAAACTCCATCCAACCTCCTGCACTGGCAGAAAAGCAGTTTGTTTCCAAGATTCAGGACTAAAAATAAATATGGCTGTGGGATGATCTAGAGACACTGTTATGCTTATTCTTTCTCCTGCTTAGTTCTCTGCTCCATTATGAAGGTAAACAAACACTAGGCTCCACCGAAGTAATACCCTCCTCAGGCTTTCCTTCCCAGAGTCTCCAGGTGTTGATTTGCATGTTCTTGTCCAACAGGCTCACACATCCCTCCACCAAATGGCTCACACATCCCTCCACCAAATGGCTCACACATCCCTCCACCAAATGGCTCACACATCCCTCCACCAAATGGCTCACACATCCCTCCACCAAATGGCTCACACATCCCTCCACCAAATGGCTCACACATCCCTCCACCAAATGGCTCACACATCCCTCCACCAAATGGCTCACACATCCCTCCACCAAATGGCTCACACATCCCTCCACCAAATGGCTCACACATCCCTCCACCAAATGGCTCACACATCCCTCCACCAAATGGCTCACACATCCCTCCACCAAATGGCTCACACATCCCTCCACCAAATGGCTCACACATCCCTCCACCAAATGGCTCACACATCCCTCCACCAAATGGCTCACACATCCCTCCACCAAATGGCTCACACATCCCTCCACCAAATGGCTCACACATCCCTCCACCAAATGGCTCACACATCCCTCCACCAAATGGCTCATCCAGTTGGGTGGGGGAGTCCTTTTGCCCACAGGTAGCTAATACAGGTCTCAGCTTGGCAGTTTTAGTTTCTGATCTGAGAGCCCTAGTTCATGAACTGTTGTCCTAGTGCACTGGAAAGTCAAGGGTCTGTGCCAAATTAGGCCTCTCCAGACCCCCTCAGGTTGTTAACAGGTATCTTAGCACCCTAAACTAAGGGGAAGGATGGTGGGGAGGGAGACTGTAAAGGCCAGTCAAGTGACAAGTTGGAATCAGTCTGGTCCTAGAGGGATAGGGAAATCTCCAAGGGGCAACCCTGTCTAGTAATGACAGCTAGCATTCTGAAGTCTATGCCCATGTACCAGCCACTTGCCCTGCATTGTTTTGAATGCTTGAACCCACCCTATGGCTCAGGTACTATATTATCCCCATTTTACAGATGAGGAACTGGAGGTTTAGGCAGGATCTCACCCAAGGTCAGGCAGTGAGTGAATAGTGGAACGGAACCCTGTCCCCAGGCAAGTTATCTGCAGACCCTTTACCCTTAACCACCACCCTCCTGACCCATTTCTCACCACGGACCACCTCTGGGCTGCTGATTCCTACTTCAGACACCTACCAGGGGGAAACAGTAGCTGTGGTCGTGAACTGGCCCCTCTTTGCCAGGTTCTGTCTTGGATCCCAATGAGTTCCTTGGCCCATTCTGGGAAAACATCCTACTTTCTGACTCTCCATCTCATATGGACTTTGTAGGCATCCAGACAGATTGTGTCCCTATTCACTCAACATAGTGGGAACAATTTGCCACTGTTTATTTATTTTTTCACTGAACAAACATTTATGGTGTCTATTGTTTTTTTTTTTTTTTTTTTTTTAGAATGCTCCTGGGCCCTGGGACACGATTCATTGAACAGAACAGACAAACCTATTGCCCTCTTAGAGCTGAAAGCCTCCTGACTGCTTCCTCTATGTCATGTTCCTCACATACGCTGTCCGATTAAATCTCACAACTTCTCGGAGAGGCATTTTACAAACAGGAAACACAGATTTTGGAAGGTGGGGTGGTTGGCCCAAGATAATACAGCTTATAATAAGTAGCAAAACCAGGCGCATTCAATTCTGACTCTTGCTAGAACTGTTTTTTTGTTTTTGTTTTTGCCACTAGTCTCTGCTGCCCCCTATAGATTTGTAGAGGGAGTTCACGGGTACCTGGAGGTACTGTCCTACCTAGAATCCTCCACTTCCTGCTCATTCATCTTTTCATTTTAGAGCCACTTTCAGTACCTCTCCAGGGCGAATCCCCACATAACCTCAGCCATTCATTATTTTATTGAATAAGCAGGTACTGGGCTGCTGTTCTGGACCAACCTCCTCTCAAGGAGCTGTGATGTCAACAGGGAAGACAGACCTCTTGGAATTTACATACTTGACATTCCAAGGGTGCATTTTCCCATGTTGTTTCTTCTCAGGAATTACCTTCTCAGTTCATACTTTTGACTGTTGTTATTCGTCATATTTTAGCCTATGGGCATTGAGTCCAGGAGTGATACTCAAAATATTTATCACCTGGCTCAATCAGAAGGACTCTGGCTCTAGAGGCTACAGAGAGTTCCTGGAGCTACCCTGCTGGCGCAAGTATTAACCCTTTAGCTGCTGAATTATATAGTAAGGTTCTGGAGGATCCTGAAGGAAGCTGGGGCATTAAGGCGGGGGATCTCGGGTCTCGGAGTGGCAGGTTTTTACGTCTGGGCACGGAAGTGTGCCAGTGTTTCTGCAATGGCTGTACTTGTGTGTGCTAGCAAAATGTCAACCATTCTCACATCACACATGAGAGTTTGCCTTTTCCAACTAGATGGAATGCTCACTGTGGGCAGGGATCCTGTCAGCTTCTTCTTCCTCCACAGGAGCCTGGCACAGTGCACATTTGATCGGATTCATCCATGACTATGTACTTGGTGTAAGTTACTCCCCATTGTTTCACAATTTGACCTCAAAGCCGAGCAGTACAGATGAGACGAGGCTCTAGTTTTTATACTGAAATATCTCTTAATAGTTTTTCCTATAACTCTCACTTTCACTGTTGAAAAGAATGGTGACTTTTTTGTTGCTGTTAAGTAGGGTCTGCCATATACTGTGCAGTACCAGTGTTTGATAGAACCTAGCTTTTGGAGCCTTATGTGGTCCACAACTCAACTGTGTTCATTTGAGCACCCAAGGGGTAGTTCAAGAATAAGTTTAGATCAAGGGCAGCAGTAGCTACAGAAAGAGCATCACCACCATGCTGTGTCAGCCCAGAGCCCTGGACCAAAGGCAGCAAATAGGTGACATGCATGCTGCCTCCATCCCTCACCCTTTTCAAGGGTGTACATTACAAATCCATGACTGCACTCCTCAGGATCTCAGAAAACTTCTCATCATATCACTTCATGCAGCTACTACCAATGGATCTGAATTTGTTCAAGAAATTAAACCTATTGCCATCCCATATCCAGGCTGCTCTTAAATTAGAAAAAGAAGGGGGGGGTTGTGCGGAGACCCCCCCACCCACCCAAAGAGATGCTGATAATTATTTACCTGTTTAGGAAAAAGAAAACATTATTTAGATTCAGGTTCATATAGTAATTTAACTTATTTTTCCCCCACAGGTAGAAAGGGATGCATTTCTTATGCCTTTTTTAAATTTTATTTTATTATGCTATGTTAGTCACCATACAATACATCATACAACACTAGTTTTATACAACATACATACACCACTAGTTTTTGATGTAGTGATGCTCAAGATGTTATCTGTCATTTGAGTGAGAATCCATTGACTAACCATAAGATTTTCAAGGGCTCCTTTAGGGCTGTGTGTGTGTGTGTGTGTGTGTGTGTGTGTGTGTGTGTGTGTGTGTGTGTGTTTTACCTTATGGTAAGGTTTCTCTAGATTTGATGCCTAACAAAGAAAGAGACCATGGTCTTCTCAGAAGACATTGCAATATGTCATTACTGCGGGTTTGTGCTTGTTTTATCAAGAGCAAAGCTCATGTTCACTCAGTGGTCACTTCTGTCCCAGTCATGGGTCCAGATTTAAGATATAATTGAGGCTTTGCAAAGTAATCGGACACTTTCTCCCCCAGTAGCTCTGAGTTGGGAAAACTTTGATGACTAAAGTAGCAGTGTAATCAAATGCGGACTCAGTGTCTTGAACTGGAACCATGAAAGAAAAGAGGGCAGCTTATTGACTATCCACTGGGCGCCAGGTGACTCTTACAATACCACTTCATTTAATGTGAATGATAACTTTGTGGAGTGGTTATTATCATCTCCATTTTACAAATCTGGAAAACAAGAGCATCAAAGTGATTAAGCATTTGGGTAGGAGTTCCACAACCAGAAAGCTAATATTAGAACTCAGGTCTGTCTGATTTCAAAGCTCTTTCCACACTACCTAAAATATTCATGCACCTGATGAAAGTTTTTCTTGTTTTCCCCTGGGCTTTTTCTCAAATTTGTAGTTCTGCTTTCAATACAGAGTTTCTAGAAATGTGATGATGTGATTATACTTCTGGTTATTACTCCCTAACCATCATTTCAAAGGGACTTGACATGAGGCTGAAGGGATAATGGCAGGGTGAGCCATAAATGCAGGTCAATCTTTCTAATGTGGGCTGGGCAATGTCTGAATTACCCAGCACTGTTTTTAGAAGAGGCTTCCCCACTCCAGGATAGAGGTTATAGGCATAGATGTTCACAGGGGCCCAGTAGTTACTGTAAATAGGTGCCACAGACTGGCCTGTGGCAAGAGGTCAGTGGTAGGCTTGAGGGGCTGAGCTGTATTAGAAAACACATGAGCTAGAGTGGGGGGTCTTTACTCCATTGGGATGATTGCTAGTTCCCTGCAGGGAGACCACAGTCATCTCCAACTGGGTCTTTGGAAGGGAACTTAAGGGACTGTTTTTATAAGGTGCAAGCTGAGAAATGCATCCTCCAAAGTCACTGTCCTCTCTGCAGTTCACTGCTGGTGTCCCCATTTTAGATCTAGGGGAACAGTAGAAAGTGTAGCCTGGGGGAATCAGAAAAAGTTCCAAGATCAGCCAAAGTCTAAGAGCTGCCTATATAGCAACTTACACATTGCTCAGTATTTAAAAAATGTGTCTGTGTTTAGTTTTCTTTTCATTTTAATCATGGTTTACTCTTGGAGGGGAAAAGTTGGCCATGAGGCAAGGAACCAGGCTGACTGGACCTGCTTTCTCTTGGGTGGTTGGTTGTCAGAGTTCCTGGTGGATAGCTTTCAGTCTCGTGTTTGTAAAGGTGATGAAAACAAATGAGCAAGGTCACTGGTTGACAGAGTGCCTAAAACAGATCTATTTACTCAGGTCACTTGTAAAGACCAGTCTTTTCCCTTCTGTGTGTCTGATAGTGATGACTTCCATCTCAGCATCTTGAAACATACTGGTGGCTCCCATGGGTTGTGCTCCTGCAGTTGGCATGCATCTCCCTCCTTGTTTTTTGTTGTTGTTCTTTATTTTTTTGTTGTACTATTCCTCAGATCTATGTGTTTGAAAGCATCAGGTACAGTTTCCAACAGAGACATCCTCGGGGAATTTCATTTTTCCCTCCTCCTTTATCCTTTCCCCACTCTTCCTCCTTCTTTTCCTTTTCATTACTAGAAGCAGCAGAGGCAGCAGAGCATGGCTAACACTTACTGAACATTTTCCTTGTGCCAGGCACTGTGCTAAGTGTTTAAATGAATCATCCTATTTATATGGACAGGAACCCTAGGAGGTGGGCATAGTTTGGATTCTCATTTTGCAGATGAAGAAACTGAGGCCCAGAGAGGTGAAGTAATTTGCCCAAGGAAGCCAGGTTGTTTAGAACTTGGCCGAGGTGGGATTCTAACCCAGGCAGTCTGCCTCCAGAGTCCTCACTTAACCACTGAACTTAACACCTCTTATGATTGTTCAAACCCAGCAACTGCACTCAGAGAATCAGAGAGAACTTGGAGATGAAAGACACGTCAATGATTTCTTCCCCCATCCCATTTCCTTTCAGCATCTTAAAAAGCCCTGGGTGAATAAAGCTAGACAGTGATCAAAGAAAAGTCTGATACATGTTCTTTTTTGTTGTATAATTCAGTTGCTTACACATAATTCATTTGTAAATTGATACTAATGAAAGTTGGTCTTGAAATATTGTGTATAACCCAAATCAGGAGCTTGGCACCAAATCCCCGCTTGGCCCACAAATTATTTACTCTTGCCAAATTAGAGTCGAGAGTAATTTACCATAAGATGGGTTTTTAACCCTAATATGTAGACATATCAACAGTTTGCTGTGAAAGCTCATTAGCTTCTAGAAGCGGCTCTTGTTAAGGGAATAGTATCAGGGTAAATGTATCACTTTAGTCTTTTTTCTAGCATTATTAATTCCACCTTGTAATAAAGGGAAAATAAATGGAAAACTCTTGTTCAGTATTAATTTATTTCCATCAGTAGCTTCTGAGAGAAAGTTGGTTCAGTTCGTTTTCCCATGTTCAGGCTCAGTGCGGGATTTTATGTTTTCATGATTAACAGAGACATTTTTCAAACAGAAAAATATTATTTTTGTGCTTTTTGAAAAAAAACAAACACAAACATAGTGGCCACTGAATATGATTTTCCGAATGGAGTATAGATTTTTCATTTTCAACATACATCTCTATCTCATGATGTTATGGATTTGGGGTTTAGGACAACCGACTACCAGGCTTCTAGCTGTCAGCATTGGACAATTTATTGGCTCCTGAATAGGAACAGTGAAACCGCTGCATTATCATGATATGCTGTTGCAGGCAAAGAACATCTATTTTCTAAGCAGATGTTTACCAAGGACCTGCCTACTGCACACAGATGAAATTATGCTTTGTCATACTGGATTTGGTTGGTGCCATTGTGATTAAAAGATGGGCTGACTCTTTGGTTGACCATTAACTATTGCATATTGGTCTATCTTGTCAATAAAAGAAAGTTTGTCTAGATCTGGCTTTTTATTTACTGGTTTATTTTGGGTTAACTAAATTTGAGATTATGCCAAAAGTTCTCCACTACTGAATGAGGAAGTTGGGTTTCATCAGTGGCCCAGATCTCCTTTTAAAACTCTGTGATTCTCTTGTATCAAGACTAGTTCAATGAATTTCTAAGCCAAATTGAGGAAAAAATGGTGGCTATTCACTTCCAAAAGTTCTTCCCTTCAGTGAAGAGATCCCCAAGTGATTCCCCAAAACATAAGTCAGACTTACTAACTTGAGATCCACATAACATAGGAGGCTCATCAACCTTCCGATGTATGCAAAATGCTATGGGTATGGACATGTTTCACAGAATGTCATCACATTAACAAAAGGGCTCGCTCATGAGAACCACTGACCTTAGGTAATTCTTCTAAATAATGGGGACTGGCCAGTGATACATGATATGGGGCCATATTTACCATATATTTGCTTACAGATTGTCATTGGTCATACCGTTCAACTATTGCACACCTCATTATGTAAAAGAAAAATAACAGGATTTACCTAAAGCCCAAAGGAATACTGATCCTGTACTAATTAAAGTTTGTTCTGGGATTTTGAAGTCTCAGATGAGAAACCCGGAGTCATGTTGAGTTTGGTTATTTTATTCATTTGCATTCGGTATTCATTTATTTAAATTGAGTTTGTGGATTCTCAGATATCTTACTCTCTTTTTCCATCTTGTGACTCCATTGAATATATTTTGTACCACTAAAGAAGGGCGGAAATGGCATAGAAAGTCTTGAGCCTCAAAAGCAGCATAAAGGTACATGTTTGCGACTTGAATGAGCAAAGATTAAGATTAGAGTTTTTACATTTGATCTCTCAGGGGCTCTTGATGCTTAGAAAACATGGTATGTTGGGCCCTTTTGTAAGGAACAGCAAGTGTCCAGTCATGCTTGGCTTCCTAAGCTCAGACTCACCCTCACCCTACAAAGAACTTAAAAGATGGCCACCATCTCCCAAGAGTTGTACACAGATCTATCTCTGAATCTTTAACCCATCTCCTAACATACTTCTAGCCTGTTTTCAACTAACGTGGCTGCTGAATTCATGAGATTGTCTCCTTTGTGTGTCCATCTAACCTCTTGGCCTGAAGCTCCTCAAGGGACCCCTAACTCCTATAGATTCCAAAACTTTGAGGAAAAACTTTGTCTAATCCACCTTATCTTCAGGACCTTCTAGCTTGGTGCAATCACTCAGGAACCTCTTTATTCCCTGAATTCCTATTAAGCCAGCAACCATCAAAATCAGCCCTTGGTCACAGATGTGAAGTCATGATGGACAGCCGGGGTTGGGAATAACGAGATTACTACTGTTGACTTTTGAGTTAACAATACTTGGCTTCTGAGAAAGGGTTTTCGCTCAAGGCAAGTAGAGGAACCAGTATGATGTTCTGGAATCAGTAATCAAGGAAAGTGCAAAAGTTAACTGGAGGAAATTGGATGGGAACTTGGAAATGCTCGTTCAGTCTCTTCATTTAACTTACACACAGGCTATAAAATGATTCCAGTAATTTTATCAAAATCTTTTAATAGTTCTTGAACTGTTGACTCCATAGAAGTCTGGGGCAAGGGAGAGGGCAGCTTTAGAAGTCTGCTATCTACATTCATGCCAACCTCCAGTGCCTTCAGTTCTGTTCTCCCAAGCAGACCCCAGGAAAAGGATTTGGTGCAAATCATTTAGTTGTGAAGTGATAGGAAACTCCTGTAAGAGAGTGGGAGTGATACAGGGAATAAAAGGAAGGCGGTAAGTTGTACGGGGGTGGATATGTTATCATCGTGGGTGACCTGTGGGGTTCTGTTTGAGACACTTCAGAACTGCGCCACCCACAGGGCAAGGGAGCTAGGGAATCTATCTACCAACTCTCTCTCATTGGTTGAGGACTTCTTCCAGGGGAATTACCTCCCAGTGCTTCCAGCCCACCAAAGGAGCAGGTCAAGCATGGTCAGGGACCACAGAAAGATGTTGATACTGTGAGAACAGTGACCACTAAGGGAATATAGGTGCAGTGGCAATAGTGTCTGCTACACCCAGCATTACAGATAACTGAGATTTGACCCTAACAAAGGTAGTGGACTCTTCAGCTTTTCCTAATGCTCTTTTCTGTACCTGGTGGCAGAGACAAAACTGGGGAGGGCATTGATCTTAAAGTTTCCTAAGAAAGGGGACACAGAGATCTGTTGAGAGAGCCAGTGGACCTTTTTCTCCGGGGGTACTGTATCAGGGAGTGATAGCTCCTTAAAGCATAGCAAAAGGATGGAGACACCCACACACGATAGCAGCATGTCCACAGGGTGGCCAGTGTGCCCACATTCCAGGATTTTTGCTCTGTGGCTTCATCTCCTTTTCCCATGCTCTCTCTCTGGCTGTACCTTTGTTCTCCCTGTCACATACCCTGTATATGTATATGTGTGTGTGTGTGTGTGTGTGTGTGTGTGTGCACGCGCGCATATATCCACATATACAATGGAGCATTATTCAGCTATAAAAATGAAATCCTTCAATTATGACAACATGGATGAAACTGGGTGACATTATGCTAAGTGAAATAGGCCAGACGCAGAAAGAAAAACACTGCATGATTCTACTTCTATGTGGAATCTAAAAAAGTAGAAATCAGGGCGCCTGGGTGGCTCAGTTGGTTAAGCAACTGCCTTCGGCTCAGGTCATGATCCTGGAGTCCCGGGATCGAGTCCCGCATCGGGCTCCCTGCTCAGCAGGGAGTCTGCTTTACCCTCTGACTCTCCCCCCTCTCATGCTCTCTCTCTTCCATTCTCTCTCTCTCAAATAAATAAATAAAATCTTTAAAAAAAAATAAAAAAGTAGAAATCAGAGAAACAGACTAAAGGGGGTGGGGTGGGGGAAATGGGGAGATGTTGATCAAAGGGTACAAGCCGTTAGTTCTAAGATAAGTAAGTTCCAGGGATCTATTGTACTTCAGGATGTGTATAGTTAATAATACCATATTGTACACTTGAAGGTTGCTAAGAGAGTAGATCTTAAGTGTTTTCACCACACATTACAAAAAAAGGTAACTGTGTGATGTGATGGATATATTAATTAACTTGATTTTGGCAATCATTTCACATGTATTCATATATTAAATAATATTGTACAGTCTAAATATATACAATTTTTACTTACTAATTATACCTCAATAAGCTGGAGGGAAAAAAGTGAGGGCAGAGGGGCTATGACTGGAAGGATACCATTTAAAAACTGAGTGTACTGGGAGAAGTGAGCAGCAACCCTTACCAAAATGTTCAGCCAACTTTCCCATCTCCCTCCTTCAGCTCCCCAAAAAGTGCACTTGAAGTTGCCAAGGAACAAACATCCATTGTGTTTCCCAACAATCACATATGGTGGTGCCTCCATCTTTCTCATATGTGCACTTCATCCTTGCCATCCTCCTCACTTTGAGATAAACCCCACGGAGGGTCCTGTGTAGTCTCAGGGACTCTCAAACATCCATCTGGATAGAGTTATTGACCCCTGTTTGTTTTTTCCCTCCACGGTGCTGCTCTAAGGCAGAAACACTGCCGGCCATGGAGTTCAGACGGCACAAGCACACACAGCTTTCTAAAATTTTTTTAATGCCAGCATATGGACAGAATGTAAATTGCTCAACATTTCTTCTTAAATGAATATTTGGAGAACTTCTCAAATGCTCCAGAAGTCAACTTAAGTCTTTTAGGTGTGGTATAGGATAAAAAGGAGAGAAAGAAAAAATACTTGGGATTCATATTAACAAGACCATCATGGGTTTGGATCCTGCTTCTACTATGTGCACCTCTTTCTCTGTTCCCCCACATGAAAAATGGTACATTTAATATATGCCTTATAGAGTCACTGTGTGGACTAGAGACCCCATATTTATGAAACACCTGGCCCATGACCTAGATCATGGTAGATACTCAATATTTGATTGGACCCTCTCAGCTCCTTCTCTCCAAGATACATAGCAGGTGCTAATGCTATCTGTATTAACACAATTCCCCAGATTAGATATGCAGTGGAGAAGAAAAGGCCATGAATTGATGACCCATCGGCACAGTTTAGGGTTAGAAAAAGATATGCTAAGAAATTTAGAAAAAATAATCTAAGTTTATCACCGAATGTACATTAGTTTCTCAAATTTGGTTTTTCCCACCTTATTAAATTCATATTTCCATTTTATTTTATTTTTTTAAAGATTTTATTTATTTATTTGAAAGAGAGAGAATGAGAGAGAGCACAAGAGGGAAGAGGGTCAGAGGGAGAAGCAGATTCCCTGCTGAGCAGGGAGCCCGATGTGGGACTCGATCCCAGGACTCCAGGATCATGACCTGAGCCGAAGGCAGTTGCTTAACCAACTGAGCCACCCAGGCGCCCTTATTTTATTTTTTTAAAGATTTATTTATATATTTTAGAGTGATCGAGAGAGAGAGAGAGAGAGAGAGAGTGCAAGAGGGATTGCGCACAGGGGGAGGGGCAGGGGGGAGAAGGAGAAGGGAAGCAGACTCCCCACTGAGTGCAGAGCCCTATGCGGGGCTTGATCTTAGGACCCTGAGATTGTAACCTGAGCCAAAAACAGGAGTTGGACACTCAACTGACTGAGCCACCCAGGCACCCCCCATTTTTATTTTTAACAGAATTACTTGTAGTTATTTACTTAGACTATATCCAAAGTTGGTACTCCCATCTTATCCATCTTTCGTTATCCAGAGGCTTAAAGGAAAATCATCAACATAAAGCATAAAACATCATTAAGATTCCTAAGAATTTGCTATCACAAAAGAATGTGGTCTCTTCTTTCACTTGCACTGAGTCGGTCTTTTTGGGAGGACCTCTATCTTCACTCTTAGCCGCCATTTCCATGTATTCTTTCCTATAATAGGGCTACAATGTGATGGCCCTTGATGGGGAGGTAGGTTGTGTAACCCAGGAGGAAGGGGAACTATGGGCAAAAGAGAGAAGCGATCAGATTCTAAAGTTGCTTGGTGACCCTCAAAACCAAAGTACCTGTGAATTTGTGTATTTTCTGGCCCTTCTACTCATTTGATGATTAAATCCTACAGCTGTCCAAATCTGGTCCTTGGCTTATCTCAGCTATGCAGAGTGGCATTGCTGGTTCAAGCTGTCTATGGAGAAACAGATCTGTGAGGCCAAAATCTAGCAAAATGCCAGAAGAATGTGTTTGGGCAGCCTACCAAAATGTAGTTCAGGGGGCCTGCATGGAGCTGGGACAAGAGCCAATGGTAAATAGTTGGAAACTGCAATAAGAGATATCCAAATAGGAGTATGACAAGCGGGAAAGTCATTCTGTGAATCAAAGTCCAAAAGACTTCATAAAAACATGATTTGGGGACTGAGTATGAGAACCTGATTTGGAACTTTTCTCATAGCCTGGTGATTTAAAATGGTGCTTTTGTTGGAGGAAGTCCTGGGAGGCTAAGTTCTGTCTTAAAGGCATTGCTTTGCCAGTGTGACACAGATGTTCTGTACTACGTCAGATAGAAATTAGGATGCGTGTAGAAGGTACTAATGTCCTATTCACAAACTCTGGAGTGCCTGGAATAACTGTGTCTTCTAAAACTGTACATACGCTTCTACTTTCTACCAGTTGGTGGAAGCTTAAGCTAAGTCCATTCGTTGCCTCCATTTTCCCCTAGGTTTCTGTCAACTCTCAGTTGCGTTTACGTGGTGCCATGGCACATGATGGGTAGGAGGTACTCAGGCATCCACTGAAATGTTATTATATCCGTCTGGTCTTTGGTCTTCTCCTTCCAAGCTCATGGGTGATTCAAGTCTTCCACCTCTCTCTCCATTTCAGTCCCATTCCAAAGAATGCGGGGGCCATTCTGTTGCGCCCTTGCTGAACTGGGTTTGGAATTGCAGCTCAGAGAGAAGACATGACATTATCCCTTTTACCATGTCTGTGCATTTCTCCTTCTCTTTCCAACCCAGGGAATTTTTTTTTTTTATTTAAATTCAATTAGCCAAGGCATAGTACATCATTGGTTTTTGATATAATGTTCAATGATTCATTAGTTCAGTGTAAGGGAATTTTTGTCTTGAAAAAAAGGTGGAAGTCCCTGGATCATAATCCATTTTTCCTTATCTACCACTTAAGCCCAAATGTATAGCTGGATTCATTTTAGATTTAGGGTTTAAAATACAAAAGGGGCTTTTAAAAGCATAACAAAAAACTTGGATGTTTAAAAGTTTCAATTTATTTATTCTAGATCTCTCTTTGCTTTTTAGCAACAATATCCCTTTCCTGAGGCAATTAATGATGGGAAGTAGGGTAATGAGTAGAGAGAGACTTTGGGGAAGATCTCATTTAATCCCTGCCCAAACTTTCATCCTGCCTGACTGGAGCCTCAGTTGAAAAATGATATTTTTTTTCTCTTGGGATGAGATGAGTCCCAAGTACTCTCAGGCAGAGAAAGCTAGAGAGTTTGCATATTTGTCTTAGAACTCACATGGAACAATGATGAGTGAAATATGGCTGTGTTTCTCCAGCAGGGAAATTTTAGGTCCACAGAGACAAAAGGCTTTCATACTGACATAGTAAGAAGGACAAAGCATAACTGAGGAACACAGCATATAGGTAATAATGTGAAATTTGCAAAGAATACTACGCCTTAGCTTATTCCGGTGAGGACTGATGAGATGAGGGTGTAGCAATCATCACAAGGGTAAAATCCAAGATAATGAGAGGCGGGAGAGGAAGTAGCTGTCTTAGAGAGAGCAAGACTGATAAAGTTTTCCATCTGAATGACAAGTAACTTCTAGTTTCTTAGTATATTCCTTTGCCTTTGAGACCATGCCTTTTTGGGGGGGGGTAAACAAAAGACTTAAATTGCTTTTACTGACAATAGACATTGCCAGATTTATCCATACAATCAGTGTTCCAAATGCTATGTAAAAATGCAGCAATTGGCCAGGGTGTTAAGTAACCTGCTATAATGGCTTTTATTTGTTTAATTCTTTGAAAAAACAGCCTTTTTAAAATTTTTTGCCTGAAAGTCAAAGAAGAGTTAAAATGTTATGGTTGTTTTTCAGGGAAAAGTAAATTGAGTGTTTGTTGGTTAAGTTTGGAAGATTATCCTCTTTAGCAATTTGGGCAACTTGACTGATAGGGAGAGGTCTGGTAGCTAGGAAGGATAGAGTGAGTAAAGTGGGGGATTCTGAGGTCAAGGGCAGTGTCAGGAGCCCAGGATTCCCAGTGGAGTAGGTGACTGGGAGATACCATTTAACTATAAGAAAGAAACAGAAGAGAAAACCATCCAGGTAAAAATGGCATTATGTCTTCATTTTGGTGCTAAAGATCCTTGCAAGATGGAACCACTGACCTCTTATCTTGGAGACCCCTCCTTGTGGGTTCAAGGATAACCCTCAAGCCTAAGGCTTTATGTTGTGCAAGAAGAGAAAGGATACTCTTGATTTCTTATAAAGGGTGAAAGGAAAAATTCATGTCAAGATTTTACCCCCCAAAGTCATATTGAAGTATTTTGTATTTGGAGAAAAACTGTTGAAGGGTGAATATATGCAACTAAATTCATAGCACTGATTCTTGGGGGTTTTAATAAACTCTATTTAGGCTCTTCTAAACTTAAAATGCTGTTCTCAGCTGTGTCTCGGGTCATTTTTCAAACTGTGTGTTCTCTTTCCCTTAAAATGATCAAAGGGAATTGCTTATTATCCAGGGTCAACTTATTAACTGGAAACTGAATATTCCCCAATTACAGTATCTCTCAAATGCACATCTTACTGAGCTCTAGGCAAGGGGCAAATTGAGGAGGAGAGGAAAGAGTGTAGTAAAAAAAAAAAAATCACAGGGTCTTACTCCGGTCTCCTGCTGACTAGCTCAGTAACCTTGGACAACTTTGTGACCTTTTAGCATGTTTCCTCATTTGCAAAATGAAGCTAGATGGGGTAATTCCCAAAACTCCTTCTTTCTCTCTGCTTTTCCTAATTTTTTAGAACTGCTAAGTTATTGCATATATTAAATGATTTACTTTCTTCTTTAAAATAATGGAGCTCATTTTCTAGGATCTCCATCTCCCTGTATTTCTGTTAAGCAAGATCTAACACCTTTGATATCTCTGTGTCTACTTTCTAGGGAATTACAGATATAATGAAACCATTTGATTTTCTGGAGACACTTAGTCAAAAATTGTCACTGAATGCCTTATGCTTTCCCACAGTGCTATCAGAGCTGAATCCTTACAGTAGACAAGCCAAAGATAAAATAAGAGGGATTGACAAGAAAGAGAGGTAGGGAGAGTTTGTGCACACAAATTGAAAAGGCAATAAATAAGAACATGAGAAAAGCCACCAGAAAGAAGTTTCTTTCTCCATTCTTCAGGGTATATTATATATCTTGAAGGTAAATATTTGTGTGTGTATGTGTATTATCTTGGTAAGATAATGTTGGAAAGGTGACAAAGGAAATGCTTCTAACACTTGGCGAGCACCTACTATATACCAGGCACAGGTTAGGCACAGACATTTGTTTTTCACTTTGTAGGTGAGAATATTGAGGCACAGAACTCACCCAGTCAGTGAGTGCTACAACTGAGATTTTAAGCCAGGAATTTATGCCAGAAGACAAATAAAAAATTAAATAATCACAGATAAGCCTTCTGCTTCCCCCTGAATTTGTCTTCTCCTCTCATTCTTAGATGTTGATAGCATTACCATTTCACTCTGCACTGTACTTCATACACTTTCCCATGTTCACACATGTGGAAATACCTTATATCATATTAAGGGTGTGGGTCTGCCATAAATTATTTAACCTTTTCCCTATTGGCTTTCACTGTTAAAAATGATCCTATGGTGAGCATCCTTGTACCTGTTTCCATGTGCACATATAAAAGTATTTTTCTAGGTAGATGTGAAAAAGCAAATATATGCATATATATGCATATGTTCACGTGTGCACATATATGTATGTGTATATGCATATATTTTCATATCTATGTGTATATGTATTTTTAAAGATTCTGCCAAATTCCCCTTCCAAAGGGTTTATGTCAAATCACCCACCTATGCCCCCACCAACATTGTATGAAAGTATCTTCTTTCTCATACTAAAACCAATACTTGATATCATTGAACTTTAAACGTTCGCCATGCTATTATTACATTATTTTTTTCAAGTGCATTTCTCTGATCACGAGTGAGTTTGAGTACCTCTTGAGTTATTTTCCTCCAGAAAGGTTCCAAATAATTGAAGGGAGAATGACTGAGCTCTGCCATGTGCTGTGCAGGAAGCCAGTCCATTTCTTTGTGAAGAACATGCTGCAGGGCCATTTGACTTGGAGATCCTGGAGAGGAGGGGGTGGTAAGATTACACTCTCATTAGGAATTCACCTGGGGGTCATAAAGGAGGCTGAGCAGGTCCTTTAAGCGTGTAAGTGATGACACTCAAATCTATCAGAATACTAACCCTGAAATCAGGTTGAATTTACAGCCATAATATCTATCTTTGGATTTGGTTTTATGTTTTTACCCTTGATTTATGTGCATGCCTTCCTTAGCATCCCATATCTCAAGCAACATAAATGTATTAAAGTAATGGAATTTAGCAAATATGTTACAGTTACCATCTTTGTTCCCAAGAGGGAATTTGGAAATCTGACAAATATTATAGCTTTCATTTTCAAGACCCATTTTCTGAGCAGTTTCACTAACAAGTCTCCTGATTTACCATGCCATTAACAAAAATAATTCTTTCTGGACAACAGTAAAAGAAGTGGATTAGCACAATTTACGGCTTTCTCAAGATACATATAAGGTGCCTGTTAAGAAAAAAAGGGACAGGTTTCTGATTAACTGATGCATAGACTTGCTTTTAAGACACCTTAGTTCATTCTCCATAAGCCCATCTATTAAGGAGAGCATCCCTCAAAGAGGAAGCTTGCCATGGCCCTATGTCTTGACACAGTCTTGTGTTTGCCAACAGTGATTAGGAATTACTTAGTTGCTGACAGCCCTTCATCAGTGATTGAAAGAGAAAACCTTTCCCCCTCAAACTGAAAATATGGTACCTTGGTTTTTTCCTTTTAAATGAAATGTTATCCAAAGACATCCCTTTGGATGTGTACACAACGACATACATGGTTCAACAAAAGAGTAACTTGCAATAAGCAGAGATATAGAATGGTTGAGGGCCTAGGACAGCAGCTCATTAGGCAAAACCTGTCGTTGCTCTTTGCTAAAGTCAGGTAGGAAACAGATGTCTGCCAAATAGAAGGATTTGTAATGAGAGGAGGCTGTCAGTGAGGAATATATACAGCTATGGGGAAAGCACTGGAAAGTTTCCTCTAGTCCATGGGAACTTTAATTATGTCCTCGATAATGCTCATATTCAGAGGATCCCAAAGTGTTTGGGGAGCCCCTTAAAAAGTTCCAGAGTGGCCTGGTGAGAGAGATGCCCAATGTGACAAGGGTGCCTTTCTAGGCTCTGTAAATAGCATGGCCATCTGGGTGTGGCATCAGCCCATAGCTCTGAGACCCTGAGATCTGATTCCCACCTCCCACAGTGTATAGCCATTGGGACATGGGGATGACAGCCTCAATTAGACTTTCCTTTGCAACTGTAATTCTGAGAATCACAAGGGTTCTTAACTTTTTTTGTGCCATGGCCTGTCAGTCTGGTGAAGCCTATGCACCCTATCTCAGAATATTGTATTTAGATAAAAATATTTAGAATTATGATAGAGCATATATATATTATATAATAGTTTGATACATTTTTCAAAATAGTAAAGAACATATTTGCAATAGAGTAATATCTATGAAGCAGTGTAAAAGTTCATAAAAGCTGATCATGTGCATCTCTTTCCAACTCTGTGTTCAATGATGACGTGTTGGTAGCTTGAATGTGACCATGTTGGGAGTATTTGCACCATGGAGACTGGCAAACATTAGAAATCAGGACCCCCTCTAAGAGGGGTTAAAACATTTACCATCCCACTCCACTGTGTGCATGTGTGTGTATATATATATATATATATATATATCTGGGCATATGTTTGTGTATAAAAATAGTGTATATATATTTGCACATAAATATGTAACACATATAAATATGTATTAACCCTCCAATCAAATCCTGTTATTTAAGGCATTAATAAATATATATATTTGTTTATATAAATAAGTAATTTATGTAAATAAATAAATTTATTCATACCTTAAATAACAGGATTTGATCACAGGATTAATCACTATCATAATTTTGAAGTAGTTATGAGTATATATTGTATTTCAAAAGATCAGCAACCATTGCAATGTGTTATAATATTTCTATAAATTGATGACAAAGTCATAGTTACTGCTAATACTACTTTGATTTGTTGCCTACATCCATAATGAAAGGAAACACTGAATTTCAGTGAGTGGTTAATGCAAATAAAGATGCATTTTCCCCCATCTAAAGAACCCCTGGACTATAGTGTCCAGGAAGCTAGAAAAAAGAGGAGCAAGGAGACCAATTAGTAGGCCATGGCAGTAATCCAAGTGAACAGTCATGGTGTCTTGTACTCAGCTGAGGAGATAGAGAGAGGTATATATGGGATTAGAGATAGTTAATTTTAAAAAGTCTGCAAAAATTAGGCATGTATTGATAGAGAAATGAGGGAGGTGTCAGGAGTGGCTCCTAGGGTTTGGGCTTGCACTGGGAATGGGATGTCAGAAAGCCAGGTTCAGGAAGATGGTCCTGATTTGGTTTGGAACCTGTTGGGTTGGAGGTGCCTCTCAAGTATTCCCATGGAAATACTAAATAGACAGCAGGATATATGCATCAGAAGTAAAGGCATAAATAGTTTCCACCGTCAGTCTTAGGGTGAGACCAGGGTAGGGGGAGTTTTTCCTCGGTGGAGAAGCCAGCTACAGAGAAATGTGCCACCCTTTCAGTGACTGTTTTCACACTACGTCCCCTATCTTCTTCATCTCTTTATAATCATTGGGTCAACAGATTACCTTCAGAAACTCTGAGATGGCCCCGATCTGGAAGTCTAAAGGAGAGTCCAGAGGGTAGGTACATTACTAGGGAGTCATCAGGATATTTACAATTACTGGAGTGTTCATCTTGTAAGAAACTGCCCCAAGGAAAAAGACTGAGTGAGAAGAACAGCAAGCAGTAACCTTAGGGATTTCCAGATTCAGTGGCTAGCAGAAGCAGGTAAGCCTAAAAATGAGACTAAGCAGGAGCAACTACAGAGATGGGGGAAAGCCAGGTGAGCTGGTGGGGAAGAGGAGAAGAGAGGGTGCTTCGTAGGAAGAGAGGAGACGAATAAGCAGAAGGTTAAGGAAGCCCAAAAGTTCTTTATTGGATCTAGTGACAACAGGTTGTTCATTTTATGGGAGCTGTGCTGGTGGAGCGATGGTGATGGAAGATACCTGGGAAGAGAGGAAATGGGGACAGAAGTTAAAGACAGCTTTTTTTTTTTTAAATTATGTTAAGTTAGCCACCATACAGTACATCATTAGTTTTTGATGTAGTGTTCAATGAGTCATTAGTTGTGTAAAACACCCAGTGTTCATTATTACACACGCCCTCCTTAATACCCATCACCTCACTACCTCATCCCCCCACCCCCCTCCCCTCTAAAACCCTCAGTTTGTTCCCTGGGGTCCATAGTGTCTCATGCGTTGTCTCCCTCTCCGATTTCCCTCCCCCTTCAGTTTTCCCTTCCTTCCCCTATTGTCCTCCGTGCTGTTCCTTATGTTCTGTATGTGAGTGAAACCATATAATTGTCTTTCTCTGCTTGACTTATTTCAGTTAGCGTAATCTCCTCCAGTCCCATCCATGTTGATGTAAAAGTTGGGTATTCATCCTTTCTGATGGCTGAGTGATATTCCATTGTATATATGGACCACATCTTCTATATCCATTCATCTGTTGAAGGGCACCTCGGCTCTTTCCACAGTGTGGCTATTGCGGACACTGCTGCTGTGAACACTGAGGTGCATGTGTCCCTTCTTTTCACTACTTCTCTATCTTTGGGGTAAGTACCTAGTAGTGCAATTGCTGGGTCTTAGAGTAGCTGTATTTTTAACTTTTTGAGGAATCTCCATACTGTTTTCCAAAGTGACTGCACCAGCTTACATTCCCACCAACAGTGTAAGAATGTTCCCCTTTCTTCACATCCTCTCCAACATTTGTTGTTTCCTGCCTTGCTAATTTTTGCCATTCTAACTGGTGTAAGGTGGTCTTTTAAGAAGTTTGGCTGCTAAGAAGGAGACAGATAGTGAAGTAGTTGGGGGTAGATATGGAGCCAATAAGGCTTGCCTTCCTCCCTTACTCTTTCCCTCCCTCCCCCCCTTCCCCCCGCCTCCGCCTTGCATTAGGAAAGACTTGCCTATAAGAAGGGTCCTTCTGAGACAGAGGTGAAAATACATGGGAGAAAAGGGAACAATAATGGTATAAAGCTCCTGAGAAGGTCGAGGGAGACAGACCGCAAGGCCCAGGGGATGTGTTCACTTTTTCTATCAGAGAGTTGAATGAAGGAACAAAGAAATGAATGATGCAACCACCTTTAAAAGTAGGTGTGTCTTATGGAATATTAGGCAGCCATCAAAAGGAATGAGATCTTGCCATTTGCAACGACGTGGATGGAACTGGAGGGTGTTACGCTGAGTGAAATAAGTCAATCAGAGAAAGACATGTATCCTATGACCTCACTGATATGAGGAATTCTTTTTTTTTTTTTTTTTTTTTTTTTTTTTTTTTAATTTTTTATTGTTATGTTAATCACCATATATTACATCATTAGTTTATGGTGCAGTGTTCCATGATTCATTGTTTGTTCATAACACCCAGTGCTCCATGCAGAACGTGCCCTCCTCAATACCCATCACCAGGCTAACCCATCCCCCTACCCCCCTCCCCTCTAGAACCCTCAGTTTGTTTTTCAGAGTCCATCATCTCTCATGGTTCGTCTCCCCCTCTGACATACTCCCCTTTTCTTCCTCTCCTGTTATCTTCTTCTTTTTCTTTTTTCTTAAAATATGTTGCATTATTTGTTTCAGAAGTACAGATCTGTGATTCAACAGTCTTGCACAATTCACAGCGCTCACCGTAGCACATACCCTCCCCAATATCTATCACCCAGCCACCCCATCCCTCCCACCCCCAACCACTCCAGTAACACTCAGTTTCTTTCCTGAGATTAAGAATTCCTCATATCAGTGAGGTCATGTGATACATGTCTTTCTCTGATTGACTTATTTCACTCAGCATAACACCCTCCAGTTCCATCCACGTCGTTGCAAATGGCAAGATCTCATTCCTTTTGATGGCTGCATAATATTCCATTGTGTATATATACCACATCTTCTTTATCCATTCATCTGTCGATGGGCATCTTGGCTCTTTCCACAGTTTGGCTATGGTGGACATTGCTGCTATAAACATTGGGGTACACGTACCCCTTCGGGTCCCTACATTTGTATCTTTGGGGTAAATACCCAGTAGCGCAATTGCTGGATCGAACGGTAGCTCTAATTTCAACTGTTTGAGGAACCTCCATACTGTTTTCCAGAGGGGTTGCACCAGCTTGCATTCCCACCAACAGTGTAGGAGGGTTCCCCTTTCTCCACATCCCCGCCAACATCTGTCGTTCCCTGACTTGTTAATTTTAGCCATTCTGACGGGTGTGAGGTGGTATCTCATTGAGGTTTTGATTTGGATTTCCCTGATGCCAAGCGATGTTGAGCACTTTTTCATGTGCCTGTTGGCCATTTGGTTGTCTTCTTTGGAGAAATGTCTATTCATGTCTTCTGCCCATTTCTTGATTGGATTATTTGTTCTTTGGGTGTTGAGTTTGATAAGTTCTTTATAGATTTTGGATACTAGCCCTTTATCTGATATGTCATTTGCAAATATTTTCTCCCATTCTGTCGGTTGTCTTTTGGTTTTGTGGACGGTTTCTTTTGCTGTGCAGAAGCTTTTTATCTTGATGAAATCCCAATAGTTCATTTTTGCCCTGGCTTCCCGTGCCTTTGGCGATGTTTCTAGGAAGAAGTTGCTGCGGCTAAGGTCGAAAAGGTTGCTACCTGTGTTCTCCTGTAGGATTTGGATGGACTCCTGTCTCACGTTTAGGTCTTTCAACCATTTGGAGTCTATTTTTGTGTGTGGTGTAAGGAAATGGTCCAGTTTCATTCTTCTGCATGTGGCTGTCCAATTTTCCCAACACCATTTGTTGAAGAGACTGTCTTTTTGCCATTGGACATTCTTTCCTGCTTTGTCAAAAATAAGTTGACCATAGAGTTGAGGGTCCATTTCTGGGCTCTCAATTCTGTTCCATTGATCTATGTGTCTGTTTTTGTGCCAGTACCATACTGTCTTGATGATGACAGCTTTGTAATAGAGCTGGAAGTCCGGAATTGTGATGCCGCCAGCTTTGCTTTTCTTTTTCAGTATTCCTCTGGCTATTCTGGGTCTCTTCTGGTTCCATACAAATTTTAGGATTATTTGTTCCATGTCTTTGAAAAAAGTGGATGGTATTTTGATGGGGATTGCATTGAATGTGTAGATTGCTCTAGGTAGCATGGACATCTTCACAATGTTGATTCTCCCAATCCATGAGCATGGAACGTTTTTCCATTTCTTTGTGTCTTCTTCAATTTCTTTCCTGAGTATTTTATAGTTTTCTGAGTACAGATCCTTTGCCTCTTTGGTTAGATTTATTCCTAGGTATCTAATGGTTTTGGGTGCAATTGTAAATGGGATCGACTCCTTGATTTGTCTCTCTTCTGTCTTGTTGTTGGTGTATAGGAATGCCACTGATTTCTGTGCATTGATTTTATATCCTGCTACTTTACTGAATTCCTGTATGAGTTCTAGCAGTTTTGGGGTGGAGTCTTTTGGGTTTTCCACATACAGTATCATATCATCTGCAAAGAGTGAGAGTTTGACTTCCTCTTTGCCGATTTGGATGCCTTTGATTTCTTTTTGTTGTCTGATTGCTGTGGCTAGGACTTCTAATACTATGTTGAATAGCAGTGGTGAGAGTGGACATCCCTGCCGTGTTCCTGACCTTAAGGGAAAAGCTCTCAGCCTTTCCCCATTGAGAATGATATTTGCTGTAGGTTTTTCATAGATGGCTTTTATGATATTGAGGTATGTACCCTCTATCCCTATACTCTGAAGAGTTTTGATCAAGAAAGGATGTTGTACTTTGTCAAATGCTTTTTCTGCATCTATTGAGAGGATCATATGATTCTTCTTCTTTCTTTTGTTAATGTATTGTATCACGTTGATTGATTTGCGGATGTTGAACCAGCCTTGCAGCCCAGGAATAAATCCCACTTGGTCGTGGTGAATAATCCTTTTAATGTACTGTTGGATCCTATTGGCTAGTATTTTGGTGAGAATTTTTGCATCCATGTTCATCAAGGATATTGGTCTGTAATTCTCTTTTTTGATGGGGTCTTTGTCTGGTTTTGGGATCAAGGTAATGCTGGCCTCATAAAATGAGTTTGGAAGTTTCCCTTCCATTTCTATTTTTTGGAACAGTTTCAGGAGAATAGGTATTAATTCTTCTTGAAATGTCTGATAGAATTCCCCTGGAAAGCCATCTGGCCCTGGGCTTTTGTTTCTTGGGAGATTTTTGATGACTGCTTCAATTTCCTTAGTGGTTATAGGTCTGTTCAGGTTTTCTATTTCTTCCTGGTTCAATTTTGGTAGTTGATACATCTCTAGGAATGCATCCATTTCTTCCAGGTTATCTAATTTGCTGGCATAGAGTTGCTCATAATATGTTCTTATAATTGTTTGTATTTCTTTGGTGTTGGTTGTGATCTCTCCTCTTTCATTCATGATTTTGTTGATTTGGGTCATTTCTCTTTTCTTTTTGATCAGTCTGGCCAGGGGTTTATCAATCTTGTTAATTCTTTCAAAGAACCAGCTCCTAGTTTCGTTGATCTGTTCTATTGTTCTTTTGGTTTCTAGTTCATTGATTTCTGCTCTGATCTTTATGATTTCTCTTCTCCTGCTGGGTTTAGGCTTTCTTTGCTGTTCTTTCTCCAGCTCCTTTAGGTGTAGGGTTAGGTTGTGTATTTGAGACCTTTCTTGTTTCTTGAGAAAGGCTTGTATTGCTATATACTTTCCTCTCAGGACTGCCTTTGCTGTATCCCAAAGATTTTGAACAGTTGTGTTTTCATTTTCATTGGTTTCCATGAATTTTTTTAATTCTTCTTTAATTTCTTGGTTGACCCATTCATTCTTTAGTAGGATGCTCTTTAGCCTCCATGTATTTGAGTTCTTTCCGACTTTCCTCTTGTGGTTGAGTTCTAGTTTCAAAGCATTGTGGTCTGAAAATATGCAGGGAATGATCCCAATCTTTTGGTACCGATTGACACCTGATTTGTGACCTAGGATGTGATCAATTCTGGAGAATGTTCCATGGGCACTAGAGAAGAATGTGTATTCCGTTGCTTTGGGATGGAATGTTCTGAATATGTCTGTGAAGTCCATTTGGTCCAGTGTGTCATTTAAAGTCTTTATTTCCTTGTTGATCTTTTGCTTAGATGATCTGTCCATTTCAGTCAGGGGGGTGTTAAAGTCCCCCACTATTATTGTATTGTTGTCAATGTGTTTCTTTGCTTTTGTTATTAATCGCCTTATATAATTGGCTGCTCCCATGTTCGGGGCATAGATATTTACAATTGTTAGATCTTCTTGTTGGATAGACCCTTTAAGTAGGATATAGTGTCCTTCCTCATCTCTTATTACAGTCTTTGTTTTAAAATCTAGTTTGTCTGATATAAGGATTGCCACCCCAGCTTTCTTTTGGTGTCCATTAGCATGGTAAATGGTTTTCCACCCCCTCACTTTCAATCTGGGGGTGTCTTTGGGTGTAAAATGAGTCTCTTGCAGACAGCATATGGATGGGTCTTGTTTTTTAATCCAATCTGATAGCCTGTGTCTTTTGATTGGGGCATTTAGCCCATTTACATTCAGGGTAACTATTGAAAGGTATGAATTTAGTGCCACTGTATTACCTGTAAGGTGACTGTTAACTGTCTGTTGTCTGTGTTCGTTTCTGCTCTTTGCTGCTTTTAGGTTCTCTCTTTGCTTAGAGGACCCCTCTCAATATTTCTTGGAGAGCTGGTTTCGTGTTTGCAAATTCCTTTAGTTTTTGTTTGTTCTGGAAGCTTTTTATCTCTCCTTCTATTTTCAATGATAGCCTAGCTGGATATAGTATTCTTGGCTGCATATTTTTCTCGTTTAGTGCTCTGAAGATATCTTGCCAGTCCTTTCTGGCCTGCCAGGTCTCTGTGGATAGGTCTGTTGCCAATCTAATGTTTCTACCATTGTAGGTTACATATCTCTTCTCCCGAGCTGCTTTCAGGATTTTCTCTTTGTCTCTGAGACTCGTAAGTTTTACTATTAGATGTCGGGGTGTTGACCTATTTTTATTGATTTTGAGAGGGGTTCTCTGTGCCTCCTGGATTTTAATGCCTGTTTCCTTCCTCACATTAGGGAAGTTCTCTGCTATAATTTGCTCCAATATACCTTCTGCCCCTCTCTCTCTCTCTTCTTCTTCTGGGATCCCAATTATTCTAATGTTGTTTCGTCTTATCGTATCACTTATCTCTCGAATTCTGCCCTCGTGATCCTGTAGTTGTTTCTCTCTCTTTTTCTCAGCCTCTTTATTTTCCATCATTTGGTCTTCTATATCGCTGATTCTCTCTTCTGCCTCATTTATCCTAGCATTTAGTGCCCCCATTTTTGATTGCACCTCATCAATAGCCTTTTTGATTTCGATTTGGTTAGATTTTAGTTCTTTTATTTCTCCAGAAAGGGTTTCTCTAATAACTTCCACGCTTTTTTCAAGCCCAGCTAGTATCTTTAAAGTCATGATTCTGAACTCTAGGTCCGACATCGTACTAATGTCCGTATTGAGTAGGTCCCTGGCTGACGGTACTACCTCTTGTTCTTTTTGCTGAGGTGATTTCTTTCGTCTTGTCATTTTGTCCAGAGGAGAATAGATGAATGAGAGAACAAAAGGCTAACAGGTTTCAACGTCCCCAGGAAATATACTGTATACAAATCAGAAAAGACCTGAAACCAGGGGAAAAGAAAGGGAAAGAAAGAAAAAAGAAAGAGAAAAAGAAAAAAAAAAGAAAAAAAAGATAAAAACAAAAACAAAACAATTCAAAAAAGGCAGAATATGATCAAATATGATCAGGCTAGTGCATAGATCAGTGCCACACACTAGATTTTGGGCGTATTTTGGTCTGTTAGAAAAAAGTGCCTCCTAAAATTTTAAAGGAAGAAAGACATATATGTACAAAATAAGGGTTGATACAATGAAGGGATGGAAGATGACTGTAAAGATGAAAATTATAAAAGATTTTATAAAAGGACTTGGTAAGATAAGTTGTTTGAAAAAAGAAAGAAGATTTAAGGAAAAAAAAAAAAAAGGAAAAAGGGAGAGAATGTGATCAGGCAGGAGACTAGAACAAAGCCATACACTAGTGGTTTAGGGTATATTTTGATCTGTTAGAAGAAACTGTACCTCAAAATTTTAAAGAGAGAACAACTTATATATATATGCCAAAAACAAGGATAACTACTATGAAGGGATAAAATATGACTCTAAAAATGAAAAAAAAATAAAAAATGTTTTTTTTTTAAAAAAAGGGATTTATAAGATGTTGGTTGAAAAAGGGAAAAAGAAAAATAAAAAAAAGTCAACAAAAATTAACTTTGATGAAATAATGAATCATGGTAAAAAAAAAAAAAAAAAAAAAAAAAAAAAAAGCCATGAATCTATGTGCAGTATTCCCCTAGCGCTGGAGTTCTCCTATTCTCCTTGATCGATCAACTTGGTCTTGGCTTGCTGGCTGTTTGTGTTGATCTTCTGGGGGAGGGGCCTGTTGCTGTGGTTTCCAAATGTCTTTGCCGGAGGCGGAATTGCCCCGCCCTTGTCGGTCCGGGCTAAGGAAGCTGCTCCAGTTTGCTCTCAGGAGCTTTTGTTCCCTGCAAGCTCTCGGTACAGCTTTGGAGGACCAGGGCGAAAATGGCGGCCTCCCAGTCTCCGCCCGGAGGAGCCGAGAACTCGGGGCCCCACTCCTCAGTGCGCCCCCAGAGAAAAGCAGTCACTCCCGTGTCCCCGGTCTCTGGCCGCACTCCGTGCTCACCCGGCCTGTGATCGAGCGTTGCTATCTCTGGCACCCGACCCCGCTCGGAGTCTCCAAACCCAGCAGATCCCTGCAGTGCGTTCCCGCACCGCTCCTCCCCGGGAAGGAAGGGGAGTCTCCCCGGATCTGCTGCTTGTTGGGTCCTTGCTGGGGGAGCCGTGCCCCGACTGGGCCGCAGATCACAGTTTATGGCAACCCCGAGCTGAGAGCCCGCGACTCTGCTCCGTATCTGCAGCCGGCTTCCCCGCCCCGACACCTGGGAGCTCTGGCGCACTCAGGCACCCCCGGTCTCTCTGTGACCCCAAGGGTCCTGAGACCACACTGTCCCGGGAGGATTCCACCCCCCGCTTAGCCACTGCAGCGATGTCCCTCCGCCGAGCCAACTTTTAAAAGGTCCGATTTTGTGCTCCGCGGCTCTAGCACTTGCCAGAAGCGGCCGGCGGAGGCCCCTCCCCCGCCGTCTATCCTCCCGAATATCGCCTCGGATTCACTTCTCCGCACGTCCTACCTTCCAGTAAGTGGTCGCTTCTCTGTTCAGAGAGTTGTTTCTACTCTCCTGTTCGATCTCCTGTTGAGTTCGTAGGTGTTCAGAATGGTTTGATCCCTACTCAGCTGAATTCCTGAGACGAGACAAAATCTAGGTCTCCTACTCCTCCGCCATCTTGCTCCCATCTGATATGAGGAATTCTTAATCTCAGGAACAAACTGAGTGTTGCTGGAGTGGTGGGGGGTGGGAGGGATGGGGTGGCTGGGTGATAGACATTGGGGAGGGTATGTGCTATGGTGAGCGCTGTGAATTGTGTAAGACTGTTGAATCACAGATCTGTACTTCTGAAACAAATAATGCAACATATTTTAAGAAAAAGAAGAAGATAACAGGAGAGGAAGAATGAAGGGGAGTAAGTCAGAGGGGGAGACGAACCATGAGAGATGATGGACTCTGAAAAACAAACTGAGGGTTCTAGAGGGGAGGAGGGTAGGGGGATGGGTTAGCCTGGTGATGGGTATTAAGGAGGGCACGTTCTGCATGGAGCCCTGGGTGTTATGCACAAACAATGAATCATGGAACACTACACCAAAAACTAATGATGTAATGTATGGTGATTAACATAACAATAAAAAAGTAGGTGTGTCTTGTCCCTTGTGTAATGGAGACCTTCAGTGGCTCCAGAAGGCAAAGTGTTTGCTCTAGGTCTTGCAGTGGTGGAATGCAGACTCCCGCAAGTCTCCAGAGAGATGCACATCTCTTTGTCTCAGAAGCACACGGTGGTGGTTTAGGGACATTCAGTTCTGAAGGGCTTCATACACCTGCGTGACATGTATGTGAATGTGTACTGAAGTGAATTGGAAACTGAGCTGCTTTGTTGATGTTTCCTGTGTAGGTTTTGAAATTGGGATTGAGAGAGGCATTATCTGGGCAGGAAATATTGGATTTAAGGGCTCTGAGTAGTTGAAATAAGAGTGCCATCTTTGGGGAAGGGATCTGTGATGCAGATGGGCTTGGGGCTTCAGAGCTGTGCCATCCCTGTTCATGTATCAGAACTACACTATCTCTGAGGCTTCCAAGCTCTGCTTTTGACACCTGCATCCAGCTGAGAGTTGCAAGCCTCTCCAGACACAGATACTAACACCTTATTGACTGATGTGGACTCTTCTATGCATCAAAGGGCTCAGTAATGGTATCAGCTGGTGGGCTCTTTTCAAGTGCAGAAAGTGCTTCTCTGTAGATAGTGTGCCAGACTACCTAAGGGTTAAGATAAAAGGCTTCAAAAAGGCAGCAGCTTCTTAGAGACCATGTATGGCCTCTCACGTTGCTGCTTTGGCCATGCTGACCCCACACTGCCAGGGCCAAACTGTGCATATCTCTCTCAATCACCTTGGATCCTGTGAGCCCCAGATTTCTAAGCCTTCACCACAAAAACAAACCGGAACGAAACTTTCGAGACTACCTGATGCTTCTGCTGCCTATGACTTCTGCCGCCTGTGCCATTTTGGAAAACATAGACCTTGAAGTTCCATCATATTTGGATTTAAATGCCAGCTCTTCCCTAATTGACTGTGGGATCCTCAACAAGTCTCTTGGCCTCTGAAATTTTATCATCTATGCAATAGGGCTACTCTTGCCTACCTTGTAGGACCATTGTAGATACCCAGCTATTTAACACATCCTCGAGTGCCTATTCAAATACTGGCCACTGTGCTGGGCACTCCGTCGAACTGCACAAAACAAGCATGATCCCCTCCGTCAGGCAGTCTCCAGTGCTAGAATGGATATGCCAAAATTCTAGGCCCAGGGAGCAAATTTAGGCAATGTTTCATTCATTTCTTTTTTTATCCTTCATGCACCATATTCAGCTGAGAATGTCACTTGTTGCCCCAGGTAATGCACGGCGGAATGCTGGGAGGCATTGTGTGGTTAGCAGACAGCTCTATAGGGAGTAAAAGCTGTGATACAGAGAACATGGAAGTGGAACGGGGTGAGGGTGCACCCTACTGAGGATGCAATGTGGGCATCCACATCACAGCACCACCTGTGACGAGCCACAGGCCCAGAGAGACAATGTACATGCCTCTTTCTCTGGGCCTCCATTTCCTCGCTTACACAGCAGAGACAATAACCATACATACATCTGAGGGTTGTTGGAAGGATTAAATGAGGAAGTATGTGCCAAGTGCTTAGAACAAAGCCTGGAACTTGGAAAGTGCTAGATAAATGGTAGGTATTATTTCCATTTTCAGAATCAAGCTGCTTTCATTACTGCCCACCAATGTCAAAAGGAAGTCAGATGGGAACGGTGACTGGTTGAAATCCTGCACCAAACCGCAGGCCCTTCAAATATGGTTCCATTAGTCTTCTCTTTCCTTTTCTACTCCTGACTCTCATGTGCAGATTTCCTACTGTGAAGAGTATCGTCCCTAATAGTAGAATATCACTTTATGGTACTATTTGTTGACCATCCATTATACTGTGGGGTCTCAACAGCTTTAATTACAATAATTTGAGGTTTGTTCAAAGCATTATATTCCAGAGAGTTCAAAGATGTTTTTAATTTAATTATATGCAGTTTAACACCACAGATGACTGTTGAGAAAAGGGAAAATGCTATTCTTTCTGAGTACAAGACACATGTTTAGGACTGATAAAATACATTATTGTGTTTTGTTTCACAATAAAAAGAAATGTATTACAAAGTAAGGCAGTTAGTTGATGTTGGGATGCTTGGTCTGCGGCATTGTTTCCAGAAGCAGGTTTGATTCTGGTTAAGGGGAGGGTGTGCATGGGATCAGTCTTGCATGCAAGTTAGGAGTCCAAGGCCAGTTCCCACAGGGGCCTCAGAGCTAGCCGCTCTCCTGCAGAGACTCATATTAGCCGTCTGAACAGGGACATCCCTGTTCTTTCTGCTATTTATAGTAATAATTATTCATTGCCATCTGACTTCATTCATGCCATGAATATTTACTGTGTACCGACTATGTGCCCGACACTGTTCTGGGCCCTAGTGATATAGGTGTGGGCCAATAAACAAAAGTCTCTACTTTCAAGAGGTTTATATTACAGAGGAAAAGAAAGAGAAAACCAGCAAAATGTGGGCTTGTGTTTGTGCATAAAGTTAGTGAAGCCTATGGAGAAAAGTAAAGGTGAGACACCATTGGGGAGGGATGGTTGTAGTTTTATGTAAGACGGTCAGGGAAGGCCTCGCTGAGAAGGCAGTCTGCGAGCTAAGACTTGAAAGAGCTAGAGGAACAGGGATGCTGCAAGCACAGGTAACAGTCCTGAGGTGGGAGGGCACCTGCGCTGTCTGAGGAGGCACAGGGAGACCGTTGTTGAATGAGGGGGAGATAACAGAAGATGAGGTTCAAAAATTATAGGAGGGAAAGAGTGTGTTTTGATATTTTATCATCAAGAGTACCATGGCACTGTCCCCCCCCCACTCCCCTCACCAGATACCTGCTGAGATTTAGCATAATCCCTGCATTCCAGAAACTCAGACTCTGCAGAGGAGACAAAGGACAACATGACCTTCCCTACCAATGGAGCAAGCACAGATTTTAAGGGAGTTCTAGGGCGGACAGAAAACACAGCCTAAATGAGAGAGGAGAAGGAAGACGTCTTGGAAGATGAGATATCTAGGTCCTTGTGAGGCCAATGGACATCAGCTAAGCGAAGTAGTCAGAATTTGGCTAGGTCTTGCTGCCAAGAGAGCCCTGAAATCCCATTCTGTAACCTGTCTTGCCTCTTCTTTCAACTCTCTCTACCCACTCTCCACAAAATCTATTGTGGGTTCCCATTCCTTTTGCTGACCACCCTCCAGACCTAGAGGAGGTTCCCTCTCATAAGTTATGATCCTGACCTGCTTCCCATGGCATGCAGGTCCACCCCTCCTGGTTCAGCATGTTGACAAGCAGCTTTTCCCAGCTTAGCTGTGTGTACTCACTCTATTTAGGAATATATTTCTCCTAAATCTCTGACTCTATGTGGGTAGCCCAGTGAAATCTACACCCTGAGCTCCAGTGACCTCCAAGGAGAAGGGATAGTGAATATAGCAGTGACAAAATAATGCTTTTTTTGTCACACACACATATGCTTAAATATGTGAGCACATATATACATGAATATACACACACATACAGTTGAATATAAATGTACGCATACCCCCACATATGAACATACACACAACACCCCTCTGCTTACATATAAATGCAGGTGTATACACATATACCTAAATGTATGTATATAAACATGTATGAAGATACAGATGCACGCACATGTTTATATATGAGTGCATGTATATGCACATGGATGGATGGTGTGAGTGTGTGCATTGTGTGCATGTATATTCTGGATGCCTAACTGTGCCAGGATCTTTACACCTGGTCTCCTTTTTTATGTACACCACAACCCTGCTATGCATGTGGTATCACTATTCTGTTACGTAGATGAGGAATTTGAGGCTCTAGAAGTTTAAGATTCTTGCCCAAGTTCACACAGCTCTTAAGTTCTGAAGCTGAGTTTCAAACCAAGGGCTAGAAGATAAGAAAGACCTTCCATTCCAGTGCTTCCATGGTGTTAACAGAAAGAGCAAAAACAAACCAAAAAAATTGAATAAACTGTCGGTCTAATTCTTGAGCTGCTTGTAGAAAATACACGTAGAGAAATGACTAGTACATAAGGAGATAATTTCCATGAAAGAGGGGAGGGGAAGCTGTATGAGAGCATAGAAGAGAGAATGGTATTTGAGTTAGTTCTTGAAGGATGAGTAGGAGTTTGCCAGAAAGGGGTGGGGGAGTTAATGTTGATTTTGAATGTCATTTAAAGTTATAGGTATCATTACAACAAGATAGCCAACATTGGCTATTTAGATGTGCTGAATAGGTTTTAAATTCCCTCGGCTTAATAGCCACAGAAATGGGGGCATTTTACAAATAAAGGCAGAGGTGGCACCACAGATCTGGCCTCAGCCACCGTTAAGCTGCATGAGAGTGAGAGCAAGTCTCCAAAAATGGCACTCTCCCTCTGCCATGACATTTGCATCTTCATGTGCCTGCACACAAGAAACAAGTCTGCTGTTAGTGGTGTCATCATTTGCAATAACAAAGAAAACATCTTTGCAGGTAACATGAGTTATGCCTTTATAAAGCATTTTCAATGGCAGAGCAGAACCAGCTCCCCTCTGAGCACCTTTTGAGGGTGGGTAATCACAACCTGCTGCTTTGCCAGGAGGTGCTTTTGAAGATCGTGTGGACATTCTTTCAGCAAAACCATTGGCCACGTGTGATTGCTTCTATTTATTCAATACTAAGAAATATGAGATTGACTTTTATGAGAGAGAGAGGGAAAAAAAAAAGTACATTCCCCACACAGACTGGCTGGGTTTCATTGTGTAGGGTGTTTTTATTGCCTCAAAATAATCTTCTGATTGCTAGATGAGTAATCCCATAATTACAAAAACAATCAATTAATTGATCTAAATTAATCGGATAACATATTTTATCCTGCTAAGCATGAGGGTAGGTTTTAGGTAACTTTCCAGAAAAGAGGCATTGAACCTTTATAGCCACCAGCCTGGGATAATGATAAAGATTCAAGTCTCACATGCTTGAGACTTCTAAGTCAGCATATTTTGGAGTTAATATGTGAGGAGCAATGTACTAAGGTCTTACGAAGTCTTGTCTCTTTCATTCTGCAAAAAGCTTCAAACTGTCTGCATTCCACTGCTCCCCCTTCTCCTATGTCAGAGTTGTTCCTGTCTGGGGATGAGGCTGCCTTACTTCTTTGGCTGCCTCTTCCATTTCCCTATCTCTAGCTGTACTGTATTGGATGGATGGTGGCCCCAGGAGACAGAGGAAAACAGTACATTCATGGTGGCAGAGTTGTCCAGGAGGAGATGCCACTGAGCGAGGACCAGATAGCACTGAAGGGGACAGGGGAGGAATTGTGTATCCTCCCTCTTTCTCTCTTCTCTTATTCTGCTCGTCCTTCCTTCCTCAGTAGTTATGGAGTGCCCTTGATGTACTAAGCACATTTTAGGCAATTGGAACACATCACTGTACAAAAAAGGCAGAGATCCCTGTGCTTGTAGCTGACATTCTAGCAGGAGGGACAAATAATACAAATGATAAGTAAATCACATAGTATTTTAGAAGCTGACAAGTGCCATGGGAATAGCAATTGTAGAACAGAGTAAGGGCATGGGAGTGGGGGGCCAATAGGCAGAGAAACTTGCTAGTGCTAAAAATGATCTGTGGAAGATCTCAGAGAGCACAATGTAGTTGGATGAACCAGAGGCCCGTCCGCATGCCTCACCCTCTATGTGTCATTTATGCAAATACGGCACCAACTTCTGTTTCTTAATTTTTGAAACAGGGATGTTTGTATCTACCATGCAGGAACATGGGGAAGATCAAATAAGATATTGTTGGAAATATCATTGGTTTGTTTATACCACTCCTCATTAAAATGACAATAATAACAATAACACCACAGATTTTAAACAGTTAATAGTGTCTGTAAAGCCCCAAGGACGGGGCCTGGTCCATGTTGGGTATTTAGTATGTGTACACACCTGTAATCATAAAAAACAAAACAAAAACCCAGCAACAGGAGCTCAATTGTTGCACTGTCAATGCATAAGGCACTATTCTAAATGCCTCACGGATATTAGTACTTTTAATCCTTACAATCCTGTGAGGTAGGAGCTATTTTATGCCCATTTTATAGATAATGAAACTGAGGCACAGAGAAGTTAAGTAATTTCTCCAAGGTCTTTTAACTAGTTAATGGTGGAGGCAGGATATGAACCTAGGCATCCTGCTTCTGGAACGGCATTGCTGTTATTCCCAGGGTCCCAAGATATGGAAATAAACCATCCATTCATCCATTCAACAAATATTTATTGATCATCTACTATATGACAGGTCTGTGATAGGCACTGAGGATATAGAGGTGAACAAGATAGAATGGGTCCCCTCCTGGGGCACCTGGGTCGCTCAGTGGGTTAAGCATCCAACTCTTGATTTTAGTTCAGGTGATGATCTCCTGATTCTGGGATCAGGCCCCTAGTCGTTTCCATGATCAGCTCGGAGTCCACTTGAGATCCTCTCCTTATGCCCCTCATGCTCTCTCTCTAAAATAAATAAGCAAAAAATAAATCTTAAAAAAAAACAAAAAGAAAGGGTCCCCTCCCCAAAATGTGTGAGTAAATGTGAGACTCACACTTTATCTGAGAGATTTATCTGAAAAAATAATCTTTAATAAGGATGATATACTTCTGCCCCAGATTTTCTGGGTGTGACTCTGAATGTAAATACTCCACCCCTTTATTGGACCATGAGCACTAATGTTTGGCTGCAAGCATGAGAGATTATCTTCATTCATACAAAGAAGCCTGCCCTTCTCTTGCAGAGTTCTTCCCAGTGAGTTGGTGGGACCTGCCTCTACCAATGAAGGGCAAGTCTTGTGACTTTGAGACTATGATCTCCTCATTAGATAAAGCCATCAATTATAGCAGAAACAATCATTACTGGCAAGCTGGTGATCGGCTGCCATCAGGGAGGAATGGGCTCCTGTGGAAGGTTGCAAACTGATGACTATTTAATCCTTGAACTTTGACAGCAACAATATCAGTTGAAAGTCTGTAATGCATTCACATTCTCATCTGACATTTTCCCCCACATCATTATTTATCTGGTTTTACTTTCAAATTCCCCCTAGGATCATTGTCATGAAATTCTGAAGGGAAATTTGGAACATTAATGACTGTTTAAAGCAAATGAGTAAGTGTCCTTTCCAAGAGGAAATTACCTTTATGGTGTTGGCATAAGGCTATTCTAAAAATTTATATAATGAGGAGGCAACACAAAGTAGATGACTAAAATTCCCAGGTTTGGAGTTGGCCTATGCAGCCTCTGTGAATTTGGCCTGGGGTAAGATCTGCACGGCCTTGCAAGGCTGGTTCCGTGTGCAGGGGAAAGCTTGCCCTCCCTGAATCCCTTCTTTCTATACCTGATTCTTGAGTGACTTGATGTGCCAGGCATGGGGTTGGATGCTGAGCTTGTGACAGTGAGCCCAGACAGTCATGGAGCTTGCTGTCTAGGAGGGAGGGGAGACCCTTACCAAATAATGCTATTCCTAGATATCTGAACTACAAACATAAGTTAAGTGCCCTGAATGAGGGAGAACAATATTCTGTAGCCTTGAATAACCGAGGGCTCTGACCCTGCCTGGGGGTTAGGGGTGGTCATGGACAGCTTTTCTAAAGAAGAAATATTTGCCCTGAATGCTGAATGAAGAGTAGGGTCTAGAGAAGCAAGGAGCCAGGTGGGAGGAAATTATTTCAGGAACAGGGAAGAACAAGGTTTCCGGTGAGGGTGTGTTCCCTTCAAACCATCTGTGCTTTGTGATCCTGGAGTTCTCAGCTCCCCTGATGTGAGAACCATGCTGCCCACTGACTTGGCTCCCACCCACAGAACTAAAGGGGTTTTCCTTGGTGATATCTATAGCTAATGTGTATTGAGTGCCTACTATGCAACAGGCACTGATCCAAGGGCTTTATATGAATGAACTTATTTGACCTTCTAGATACATTAGCCTCGCCTGATTAGAAAAAGTCACATTGCCAATGATCAAAAGAGAATCGGGGTTATTCATTACAGCAGTATTTGCAAACAAACAAAACTTGAAGCACCCCCAATGTCTATCAAAAGGGCACCAGTTGAATGAGCAATGGAATGCCTGCCCAAATGAGTGCTATGCATCCTGAAAAGGAATGGGGAGTATGGCTATAGGCCATTTTGGAATAACCTCCAGATATACCATTCAGGGGAAAAAAATAAGGTACAGAAAAGTGTACAGTGTGCGACTGCCTATCTACAGAAGGAGGTGGATACATATTTATATATAAATTTACTTCCATTTGCTTAGGGTAGATTGAACCATACTATTAAAAAAGGGTACTATTCCAGTTATCTATTTCTGTTTAACAAAATTAGTGGCTTTAAGTAGCAACACTATTTTATTAGTATCTCTCACAATCTGGGGTTGACTAGGTTCGACTAGGTGGGTCTTGCTCATGTTTGCAGTGAGTGGCTGAGGCTGGAATCATCTGGATCATCCACAAGCTTGCTCACTCATGTCCGGGTCTGGAGTGGGAAGATTCAAGCAGCTAGGGGTGAGGATGGAAGAGCCAGGGCTCCCCGGGTACCTCTCTTTATCTCTGTGGTCTCTCCAGCCTACAGGCTTCCGGGCAGCTGGCCTTTTTACCTGTTGACTCAGAGCCTTAAGGTGCCTTTCCTTTTTTTTTTTTTTTTTAACATTTTATTTATTTATTTGAGAGAGAATGAGAGAGAGAGAGCATAAGAGGGGCGAGGCTCAGAGGGAGAAGCCGACTCCCCGCTGAGCAGGGAGCCCGATGAGGGACTCGATCCCAGGACTCCAGGATCATGATCTGAGCCAAAGGCAGTCGCTTAACAACTGAGTCACCCAGAAGCCCCAAAGGTGCCTTTCCTAAGAGTGAGGCAGGTCAGGCGGTGTTACCTTTTATGATTAGTCTCAGAAATCACACAGTGCCACTTTTGCCGCATTACACTTTTTGAGACAGAAAGCCCAAGTGAGGTGAGAGGTGAGGTGAGAGGAACAGACCTCACCGCCTAGAATTTACCACCTGTCCACGAGGACATGCTAAGGTCTGGAAGAGCATGCACAACTGAAAATGTTGCTATGGCCAGTTCTTGAAAAAAATAATAGGACACAGTTACCCAAAGTGAGAAGTATGGAAAAAGTACAAGGGAACAAAATATACAAGGAGAAAAGTAGACTGTTTTGAATAAACCTTATTTCATAAATTAGAAAATGAAACTAAGTAAAAAAGGCAATTATAAAACTCAAAAGTCAGAGAAATAATTGAACCTAAATGTGTACTCAGGAAATGGTATAACCCCCAGAGAGGAACTATCCCCAGTGAATTTAAAACATAGTAATTTGACTGCATCCATCACTGGGATACACTTTAACAGTGATTTAAAAAAGAAAGAAAGAAAGAAAATGGAAAATCCTCACTGTTTTCAGTAAGACTATTGCTGGAAGTAGCATTGATGTTGCTATTGTTGTTTTATATTGAGAGGCAAAGCAAATGAGTAATTACGTTAGTTTTGAGGAGAATTAGAATTTTAAGGTGTGGGAAAAAGAAGATACAGATGTAAGATCAGTGAGGTTAGTGAAAAATGTTACGGCTCAGAATGGGAATAGCATTGTCAATATGAATTTATTATGTATTTTATCTTAAAAATTCATATATTCTGTCTCTGTCCATTAAGAAGGCCTGGAAACAGTGACCAACCCAATAATAATGAGCTTCCTTAGCAAACAGATTATGGTCTTTAATTACCATTTTCCTGCAAAAGCAACCATGCCTCCTTGGGAAAATGGTTGATTTCACGTCTGGGGCAGGAACTGTACCAGATAAATCTGTAAAATCTTGTCATATCAAAACATGGAAGTTCCTTGATGCTCTTTGGGTCATGTCATTGAGAGACATGAGCATCAATAGGCCAAAGATGAGATAATCTGAGTACTAAATCAAGATTAGTAATTTCACTGGACTTAAACACATCAGTTAGGTTTAAATCCACAAGTTCATAGTGATAGGGAAAACAAAATTACCTTTCACAGATGATAGAGACCAACTCATTATTTTAGAAACTGGTAAGTGAAGGGAAAGAACCAAACACATATCTTGCTTTTCCTTTTAGAATCCCATGTCAGGAAAATTGCATAGTTGGTGAAAGGAGTTTCTCTTCATAGTTACAAATGATAAAGAAATGATAGAATATCATGGATTTGCAACCCTTACTTAATGAATGGATCTAGGCAATGGCCATCAATGGTTGCTACTATCATAAAAAGGGAGACCAACAGACATTTGTATTTCCTGAAGGAAATCCACATGAGCTCCCGTCAAGTTGTTTTGAGCCAAAAATACCAAACCTGCATCTGATCACACCTCCAGGATGTAACTACCTACTTATAGGAAACACAGTAGACAGATGAACATGTTCAATGACACCACTGTGTTGCAATCAGCCAAACATACTGTGAAAACAACCCAGATGATTCAATAAAAAGTTACAAAGACAAATATATATATATATACATACATATATTATATATGTTTATGTTTTATATATATGTATTTATATAAATGGGAGCTCTATGAATTAAAAAGCACGTAAGTGATACAGCAATTCATCATAATGTTGGGTTCTAATTTGGATCCTGATTAAAAAATAAACCATGAAAATTATAAGGTAGTTAAGGAAATAGAAACACAGACTGGATATTTGGTGGCTTTTAGAGATTCTTGTTATTTTCATTCAGGTGCAGTAAAGTATTGTGCTTGTGTTAGGGAAATAAAGTTTCCATCTTTTACACACACATTATAAATATTTACAGATGAATGGTATGGTATCTGGAATTTTCTTCAAGACAACCTGGGGAGTGGATGGGTGTTCAGTTGAAGCCAGGGTAGCCATGAGTATAATACTGAGATCCAGTGATGGATTACAAAGAGGTTCATCACATGATGATCTCCACTTTGGTGTTTCATTGAAATTTTCAATATAAAAATATATAAGGATAAAGGACTTTCTTCTTTCCAAAGGGCTTCTCATCTACAATTTCAGTCAGTAAATATAGAAAATGGTCAGAGGGCACAGATGTGTCTCACCATAGCCTGCCGAGCAGTGGGGGGGGCACCCAGCTCTTCAGCCCCCCTCTTTGATACTGTTTTCACAGCCAGAATTTAGCAGGAGAATGCTGGGAACATACTTCGTGTTGTGCCATCTTTAAATAATGTCTCACTTTCTAGGAACAAAGCAACTCATTTTTTTCTTGATGCTTCAAAAAACAAAATGATAGAAAAACTTCTCATTAACTGAGAAGTGTTTTTGATCCAATTTTGAATTTAGTGAGTAGTGAGAACTAAAATCTCTTTGGCCTAGTTCTCTTGGATCTAAACAATTTTAGCAAATATTTTCAAGATGTCTGCTTGGGAGAGGTGATTCTGATTCTGAATTACTTTGCTATAAATAAGCACACTAGAGCCAAATGAAAACCTGAAATCAGAGGGTTGCTTTTGCATGAAGTCAGACTTACTTTAGAACTGCAATGTCTTCTATGTGGCAGGAGGCTAAAACCACTCAAGTTGAAATTCTGATTTTAATAATGAATGGGGACAAAGATATAAAATGGTCATGTGGTTTTTATTTTCTACATACAATCTCAAATTCAATCCCAAATATAAAGCATTGATAAAATTTTAAACATTTTAGTAATTTTAAATTGTTCCATGCTGCACGTGATCAGAACCCCAATCACTTTTAAAATAGGTGCTTCTATTGTATGTATATGTATAAAAAGTCCTCCAGAAAAGTTAAATTACCTCTCTCGTCTCAGGAATAGAATCCCAATAACTTCCAGATTGAAGCACTTATGAAAAAAAAAAAAAGGTGAAGTGCTCCAGTAATTTTAAATTGCTTCATACAATGAAAAGTGCCTGTAAATTACTGAATGTGGCAATTTGTTCCATGAGCTTTTTTGATTTTTAAGTAACTTAGTGGATTTGCTGGTGAAACACTTTGGCAGTCACCCTAGATCATTTCAGATTGAGCACACACATCTAAATGGGATTAAAATGTGGCATTAGCAAATACTGACCACGGGAAAGTGAGGTGGGTTTCAATTTCAACAGCTGGAAATACTGAGAGCTACGATAGTTGATTCTCAGGGGGCTCGGGAAAGGTACTAAGAATGCGAAATTGAGCTAATTACAGAAAAATGCCACATGGCTGGCTTTGGAATGATTCATCAAGCCCCTGGCATGTTCTGCTTACCCTCTGCCTGATGATAAAGTAGGGGTTATTTCTGTCTGTGGACACATTTGGCTCATATCTCATCCAGGCAACACAGCCTCAGCCATGCTCTGCTGGTGCTAATTTCTTTTAAAAAATAATAATGTTAATTTAGTAAAATATGCTTTTGGGGCTTTTAGGATGGGACAGGGAAAGTTTGTCATTTTCCAAGCAGATAGTTCCTTAATCCTTTCTGATAGGATGTCTTCATCTTTACTGTTTTGGATAAGAATTTGCTGTTTATTTATTTCTTTTCTTTTTCTTTCTTTTTTTTTTTTACTAACATATAATGTATTATTTGTTTCAGGGGTACAGTTCTGTGATTCATCAGTCTCACACAATTCGCAGCACTCACCGTAGCACATACCCTCCCCAGTGTCCATCACCCAGCCACCCCATCCCTCCCCACCCCCTCCACTCCAGCAACCCTGTTTGTTTCCTGAGATTAAAGACTCTCTTATGGTTTGTCTCCCTCTCTGGTTTCGTCTTGTTTCATTTTTCCCTTCTTTCCCCTATGATCCTCTGTCTTGTTTCTCAAATTCCTCATATCAGTGAGATCACATGATACTTGTCTTTCTCTGATTGACTTATTTCGCTTAGCGTAATACCCTCTAGTTCCATTAAAAAAAAAAAAAGAAAGAAAGAAAGAAAAGAATTTGTTGTTTAGCCACAAGAGGGCTGTGGTTACTGGCTCCAGAGACAGCTGCAGTCTCCAAGGATACAAAAGGGTCATCAAGGGTCTGTAAGCCAGAGGGAGGGAGATGGAGCCAGGAGTTTCGAGCAATGAGCCTTAGCGGATGGTCGGGAAGGGGCCACGGGATGATTTTCTTTTTTTTATTTTTTTTATTTATTTATTTGAGAGAGAGAGAATGAGAGAGAGAGAGCGCACATCAGAGGGGATAGGGTCAGAGGGAGAGGCAGACTCCCTGCCGAGCAGGGAGCCCGACGCGGGACTCGATCCTGGGACTCCAGGATCATGACCTGAGCTGAAGGCAGTCGCCCAACCAACTGAGCCACCCAGGCGCCCCCACGGGATGATTTTCATGATGAGGTGGTGATGTAAGTCCTGTGCTGGAAGTGAGGGTGGGTGGAGAAGTAGCTCCTACTCTTCTTAGCAGTGTACTGTAGAATCAAGTAATCAATAGACAGGCCTAGGCAAGCTTCCTTCTGGGCCATGTGTGAACTCTTGTCTTTGGCTTCACAAAACAGTCCCCACTCTAGGGAAACTGAGGTAGGGCTGGAACCTCTGGGGAGGATTGAGTCTAAAATCTGCTTTCCCAAGATCCTCAGCTTTGAGAGACTAGGCCAGATTTTGGTTGGGTTATTTGAACAGCACAATAACGGCGAAAGGGAAAATAACTGTGAGAATTTATGGGGTAGGGATGGTCAAGTGCAGTTATGGGTAGGACATGAAGCCAGAGCTTCCCGTTTGTTCATGATCAGAGTTGTCACCCTGATGGAGATAGAATACTCTACCTCAGGAGATAGGACAGGAGTGGATGGCCAACATCCTGGTTTGCCTAAGACTGTCCCATTTCTGGCCCTGAAGGTGCCAAGTCCTTGGAACTTCCTGGTCCCAGACAAACAAGAGACAGTTGGTCATCCTAACTTGAGAAGCTAGGGAGGATGTCTTTTCTGGATGGGTTCAGTCTGGTAGTTTAGCTCATTTGTAATTGATTGGAAAGGTTTTCCCCAGGAATACACTTTCAGTGTCATCCCCGAACCATCACTGGACCTGCATCCAGGAAGAGGGTGTAGGAATTAGGAAGCTGGACTCCTGGCATCTGCTTCCTCCGTGGTAACCACTTTTGTATCTGTTTCACAGACTAGGCTTTAAACAAAGTTTTATGGGTCAGAAGCTTCCACAGTGAATGCAGGGTTGGAAACGTTAGAAAAAGATGAGCATGAGAGATTTATGGATACGTGGCAACACATTGTCCCTAAGTAAGACTAGTCCGTGGGAAATGGTTTAAGAGTCCAGCCAGGTCCTCCAGGGGCTTGGCAAGGTACGTGCCCCTGTGGCCTGGGCCCGGCCTGAAACAGCACGCCAACCCATCAGGGAGGAACCAGCCTTTTCTTACCACTTAACTTTCCTCTTATCTGCCCACTCCCCACTCCCCCCACGCCCCCCACCCCAAAGTTCTTCTCAGTGCAGATTTAGTGTAAGGAAACACAGAGCCGTTAACACCACATGACTGGGATGACGGATATGGAAATAAGCACTTTGGGAGCCCTGTCTGCCTCCCTGTTAAACCATTTACACTCTTGGGCTCAGAACACCTCCCAGGCAGGAGGGGCCAGCACGGCATTTGCCTGCCTCCCACTCCTGTTTCCACTGCTACCTGAGAGGAAATAATTTGATTTGGGACTGCAGGGGGTAAGGCAGGAAAATGCAGTAGGAAGCCAGAGAAAATCAGCAAGAAAATTACCAAAAGGGGGAAAAAATCCAACTGGCTGCTTATTTCCTACAACAGGACTTAATGAGAGTCTGTCCCTTCTTACACAGCTGTATTCGGTTTGTTTTACATTGTTTGGTATGTAAAAGGATTTGGCTTTGTGTTACAGAACTAATTGCTTACTAGATATTACATGGATATCAAAATACTTTATAAATATTAATTAATCTTCACCTAATTCCCTGGCAAGCACAAACAACCAGTGGCGTATTTATTGAATGTGTAAAGCAATAATCTGGTTCTTAAAGACTTGTTTTCTCTGCAGAACTTTTCTTACCATCTCCATGCGTCAAAATGCTTCACCTCCGCTGGGGGCTGAATCACTCACCACTTCCACAGTAATCCTTGGAAAGATAACAATGAAAATGATGTCAGGAATAACCAGCATTATCACGTAATGATTACTTACCATTTGCCAGGCCCTGGAGTAAGCGTTTCAGAGATACCACCTCATTTCATCCCCACAACAATCCAATAAGGAATATGTTATTATTCACATTTTTCCCCCCAGAAGAAGAGAAGGAAGGTTCTGAGAGCCAGATGGTGGCAGGGTCGCACCCACGCCCCACTCCATCTGCACGTCACGCTAGGAAGAGCCACTGTGCTGTACCTTTTCTGATTCACTAGGGAGAATGCTCTTGGCCTTCCCGTCCATCGACTCCTCCAGCCATTTGTTCATTCAGAAGTGTTTCCTAGAAGGCCAGCTCTGTGAGACTCTGTGTTGGGCTCCGTGAGGACGCACGTCACGCAGAATCCTGGGCAGTGATTATGGAAGTCAGCCTCTTTTCTCTCCTGCTGTCCTCTGCAGTCCCCAAGAGCAGCGAGCCGCGTGGGTCGCATCAGGCACAGTGCCTGGCACAGGGAACATTCTTGAACAAATGCTGAGCAGCAGAGCTTCTCATGCGTGACTGAGGGGCGGGAGCCTGAGAAGATGAGAGTGTGTGCTTTCTTAAGACTCATCGCGTAATTCCACATTTCTTTGTGCTCTCGCCCGTTCATTGTCTTCCCAGCTTGACACTCCCTGAGAACAGGGACCATGTCAGTTTCCTTTAGCGCTATATCCCTACTGCTTACCGTAGTATCTTTCTTCTCAAAGTCCATGCACCAGCAGCATCAGGGTCACCTGGGAGCTTGTCAGAAAAGCAGAATCTCAGGTCCTCCTCAGACCCACCAAATCAGAATCTGCATTTTAACAAGGTCCCAGGTTATTTGCATGCACAATGGTTTTGAGCAGCCCAATCTAGGGATTTCATTGCAGTCAGTGGTTGTGATTTGCAAATTGTCAGCATTTTCAGAAGTCGACTGAAATCACACATTTATCCTGGGCTAGGTCAACATCAAGTTTCTCTGCTTTGAGTCAGAATTCTAGCAACTCAGCTTGGTTATCTAAGCCGCTTCTATTTGACAATTATGTATGTCTTTGACTTGTTTTTTTTTATAAAGTGGCAAGGTGGGGAGGCCCTAGGAGATGAAGTGATTATTACCAAATAAGCACGGTTTGCTTGGAAGGCCAAAATTTTTGGAAGAACAAGAGGCATCAAAAGGAAACAACCCAAACAACAACAAAAAGGTTTCCCAATGATGAAAAGGCTGAGGACTCCAGCTGTGGGTCATACCCGCCTAAGAAAAATGAGCCACAAAATAAATACAAGACAAAATAACAATGAGATCCAGGTCATCTCACTTGTGAAACAAAAGGGGAAAAGAGGAAACGCATCCTCAGATACACGTATTTCTGTTGGTCCATATGCTTCTGTGGGGCTGGCCTTGTGAAGACAACCTTCCAACAATTAATTGAATTTCTCACCTTTTGTTCAAATGCCTTGGCCCCTTGCTTTTTAAATAACATCTAAGGGCAAAAAAGACCCAGAACTTTGCTGAATGACTTTTCACAATGCAACAACATACAGGAATACCCATGCTCCCAGGTTCTCTCTGTTAAGAGTGAAATTATATCAAGGATGACCTTTTGAAGGAATAAAACCCATTATCACGTGGAACGTGGTAGCTATAAAAGATCAACACCCGGAAGCCAAAGCAAAATCCCACATATGATAAATTAATTAGAATAGACGTTACACAAAACCTAGACCTTCTATGTGACCCTTATCCTATAATTACCCCTTCTTTAAAAGCAGAATGGAATCTTTTATGTATGAAGATGTTAGTGTTGACCCTAAATGCATTAAGAGTCAAGGAGACATAGTTCACATATTGAAAATAAGATTTGATTGAGTACTTGCAAGTGGTCTGGTGAAATCTCATTAAACTACTGTTTATTTTAATTCCTTATAAATGGCAGAATTTTAGCCATTAATTATGAACGTGAAACCAGTTAGAAAACAGGTTTTGCAATATCTAGAGCTTGCTTTTCAATCCCGATTAATGCACCATTGTTCTTATAGTTTTAAGTGTTTTAGAGCAAAGAGGTACTTAGGTGTAACTTTTCACCTCTTCTTCCTCCTCCTTCTTGTCACCACTCTCTCAACGTGGTTACAAAAATCCAGAGGAAAACCCCAAAACACAGTCTACTGAATTTATCTATAGGCTGTGTGAAGTCTGCTGTCACTCTTCACAGTTATAATTAGATTTGTAAGTTATGTGCAAGATTCACAGGGAAACGTACGAATCTAATACTCTTTCAGCTACTCCCATCACATAAAAGCAAAAATAAGAAAACAGTTACATAATGGCCTTCTGTTAACCACTTGAGGGACTTGTGTTGCTTTTGCAGTCAAGGGAGTTGGAAGGGACCCCATTTGCTTCTTCCCTGTATCCAGGGAAGAGCCTAACACCATGCCAGCTCCTTGATAGAACCTGTCTTCCATCCACCCCGGGGCCCATAGGGGACACCTGAGCCAGAAACAAGGCTTGAAGGAAGCCGCAGCTCCAAGCAAGGTGACCACACAGGGGCTACTTAGGAGATAAAATGGGGTGTGACCATTGTGAGGTTCTTTTCACGCTTGATGCCATTATAATGTGAAAAGATCCTACACTGGAGCCTGGAGCAGATGAATAACAACACTATTGGCATTTTGTATTTAACAAAACACCTTTCTCAAGAAATGTATTACTCGCCTTGTGGGTGGGGAATTGTCTCTGAACCCAATCAGGATTAGTCACTGGCCTGTGACTATTTCATTTTTAAAAAATAATAATTTTCTCAATTCGGTGCTAGCCAGCTCGTCTGCTTTCGGAAGGCAGGATATGGCTGCCTTGTATTTCCTATACTAATAATACCTGGTATCAGTAGATTAACTCTTGATTCACTGAATGCAATTCTTGCCACTAGGCCCTTGGAGGCCTTTTTTGTGCCTCGCCCCCTGCAACTTAGAACACTGCACGTAGCTTTCAAATGAATTTAAAGGGCAGTACCTGGTGCATGAAAAGCAGAGGCCTGCCCCAGATGGCTGAGGGACGGTTAGTTTATCCTTGGTCTGCAGTGCCAAAGGAGAGGCAAGAGAGATATTTCAAAACCACCCCAGGCCCCCGTCACTCAGGCATTCCTTTTGTTTCTCCATCCAAAGAGCACCTGTTTGGGGCCAGGCATGGTGTCAGGGCTATCTGACGTTGTTGTACAGGCATGAGACAGACTCTCCCAAAACACAGAGAAAAGAAAATGAAAAGGCACCTTTCATCAGTGAAGCATGGTGATTAAGAATGTGAACTTCGGAGTCCCTTGGGTTCAAGTTCCACCTCACGTCTTTGCAGCTGGCCAACCTTGGATCTGAGCCTCAGTTTGCTCATGGCTGTTACTCACCCAGTATATGTGTGCTCACACAGTCAGCTCCACAGAAGCGGGCTGCTGGGTCCCTGGGGCTGAACATTAGATGTTTTGAGGCACATCATGCTCTAGAGCAGAGCTTGGCAAACGGTGATCTGGGGGATCAAATCCAGCCTGCCCCGTGTTTGTATACAGCCACAGGCTAAGAATAGTGTTTACATTTTTAAATGGGCCCATTTTAAATGCTTTTACAAGTACCTACATAATGTCCTCAATTTCGACTGTCGGTCCACAAAGCCTAAAATATTTATTACCTGGCCTTTTGAGAAAAAGTTAACAGACTCCTGCTCTGGAGCAGCACCCTGCAATAGAAATCTAATCTGAGTCACATACATACTTTAAAATTTTCTGGTAGCCACATGAATAGAAGTAGAAACAGGTAACATTAATTGTAACATGTTTTCTTTAATCTGACATATCCAGAGTAGTATCATTTTAACATGTGAACAATATACAAGTTACAAATAAAATATTTAACATTAGTTTTTCATACCAAGTCTTTGAGATCCGGGGTGCACTGTGTACTTTCAGCACATCCTACAGGCCCATGAGGCTTCTGTATTGGACAGCGGCAAACTCTATTGAGTTTGAACCAATTTATGCTCCTCCAGACATTCACAGAGAAAGCACTGCGCTGTGCAAATTTCAGTTTCTTCTCTCTTAACAAGGTCACATGGCACCTGGATTTAAAATCCACAGCTGCCCCATCTTGAGAAAAGCCCTGGCAGATTTTCCAGGGATAGTGAATCCAGTCGCCTTATCCCTTAATCAGATGAAACGATCCTCTTTTCTGCCCTTTCCCTTGCTCTATCATTACTGAACCCACTGCTGGTTAGCTGACCCACAAGGGGCGGTAGCTGTGTATAACCCTAGGATCCTAGATTGTGGGGAAACCCTGTACCATGGCAGAGCTGACCGGTGGCCTCCTCACCCCTGGTCTCCAGATAGAACCTTCCCCTGGCTCAGAAGGTCTCAGCTCACACACAGGAGGAAGCCGGAACTGCCTTGCTGTGATGATCAATCTATATGCATGCTTGCCTCCAGCAAACAGGGGACATTTAATTCTTGGCCAGAGTTTCATCAGTTCTATCAGTCTCTGACAATAAAATGGATATATGTCTTGGTCACACCGGGAAGTCTCCCCTGCAAACACTCCGGGAGATCACGCTTGAAGCCCTGAGCAGAGCCTCCTTCGCTCAGGCCCCCGCTCATCAGCAGTTGCCATGATTCACTCATGGCATATGTCATGTGTCCTTAATAAAATGTTGAAAATGTTTTCTTCCTTGCGCCTTTCTGGGGCTTTGAGTACAAATAATGAGCTTTGGATGTGGAAGATGCTTCATTTGCGTTTATTGAATAAATGAGCGATTGAATGGCAAAGCATTCCTCGCTGTGGTTCTCAAACTTGACTGGGCATTGGCATCACCCAGAGGGCTTGTGAAACACAGATTGCCGGGTCCCACCTCCAGAGCCTCCGACTCAGAGGGTCTGAGGTGGAGCCTGAGAACCTGCATTTCTAACAAGCTCCCAGGTCACACAGAAGGTGCTGGGTCAGAGACCACACATCTAAAAGATAATATGACTTTATTTTCTTTTGGTTCTGACCTATGTCTACCGTCATATCACTCTCTCTACCTCTGGCTGAAATTCCTTGTCTGCATACCTTCCCAGAGAAGTTACCCAGTTCAGGGTTTTCTCCAACTTAAATCTTCTATATAGTTCTTTTTTTAATGGAACCACATTCTCTTTAGTGTTTACTAACTTTTATTTAAATCAGTTTACTATTTGGCACCCATATATTTAGAAAAGAAATTCTCTATCATTACCCGAAGTAGAAAATCAATATTGCTTAATATCCATCCGTATGAAACAAGCATTAAAATAAAGACACAATTATTAAAATCCCAAAAAAATGTTCACCTGTCCTCTGAGTAGACCACCTAAAATGCTCTCATACCACAGTGGTATATGTAACCCACTTTGAGGAATATTGATGACAAACGAGGTCAGGCCTAAAGAGATTTTTTTTTTTTCAAAATAATACAAATAAGTTTTAGGATAATGGAAATGATAGCATTTCGGCATTTTCTGCTGCTGACTTTGAACTGCAGACATCAAACTCTATTACGAGGGCACTGATGCTGAGTCCCTGCATTCTACAACGCCTCAGACTTGGCTTAGTGGGGGGGCCTCCCCAACTCATGTTTCTTTGTGACAAGACGAGCTGAATTCAACTCAGCCAATAAAGTCATTCCAATTTGCATTTTCATAACCCACCCTTCCATTCTCCAAGTGTGACTTTCATTTTTAGGACAGAGTTATTCAGTCAGTGAATATGCAGTGCCTTTAAAGGGATATTTATCACCCTTGAAAAATCTTATTGCCAAATCTTAATAGTCTTTCTTACAACAAAGGCTCAAATTCACTATCAAGATTAGGAGGTGGAGCTTGAATGAGCTTTGCTGGAGGATTTCATGATAAAACAGATTAAAGTCTTAAAATGGGCAACCTATTGTGGTGGAAGTCAAACAAATATGCAGAAATATCCCTGAGTTTCCTGCAGGCTGTGTGTTTGCTGTGGGTGAGCCCAGAGGGCAAATCAGAGGATTAGGAGTTAGTCTACTTGGATTTTCCATCAGGCTCAGCTGGGTAACCTTGAGCGAGGTACAGAAACTCTGGGTCTTATTAAATTCACCTGTAGAATGGTGGCGATGATGATGGGAAGGGGGAGTTGTCAATCTCAAAGTGTTGTGGCGAGGCTTACATGGGAAAGTCTATGTAAAGTGCTTCCCCTGGGTTTTGGCACCGAGAAAATAAATGAAATACAGATCCGCTATTTGTGTCAGGGGTCCCCAAGACCACCTCCAGGCTCAGCGATTTGCTAGGAGAACCTATAAGACTCAGGATATAGTTGTACTCATGGCTGAGATTTATAACGGGAGAAGATGCCGAGAAATATCAGCAAGGGGAAAAGGTGCAGGGGGTGAAGTCTGAGGAAATCGAGGCAGAAGGCTCTTCTCCTAGTAGAGGATGTGCTTAATCACACCAGTAATGAGCTGTGGCTACGTGTATGACCTGTTGTCAACCAGGAAGGCTCATTAGAGACTCAGTGTTCAGGGTTTTACTAGGGGCTGGTCACACATGCACTTTCTGCCTGGTACAGGGCAAAGATCCAGGCTCCCAGAAGGAAGAGGTGCTCAGCATAAAACACAATATTTGTGCAAAAAGTTTAGGCACAGCGAGACAGCCTTATCAGTTAGGGTAGTGGGAGCCCTCCCAAAATCCAGGTTCCCACATGTCAGTCAAAGGCCAAATTTGCAAGCAGGCCATGGCAAGGCTGCAGTCCCAGGTCTGTTAGATTAACTCCTTTGTGTGCAGCATCACAGACCGGAAGTCTACTTCTGGCCTCGTCCACCGTGTTGCCCTCCAGCCACCCTCCTCCCAGCGCTGGGCATATCCCTGCAGCAAAGCCTTGCCTTTGCACTCGCCACTGCTTCTGCCTCCAGGTCTCGCACTGACCTTGGTGTGACCAGCTTCTCAGCATATTCTCCTCACTAGAGGCACTTTCCTGTCCCCCACTGAATGCCCTTCCTCCTACCCCATCATTTGGTTTTACTTTCTCTGCCGCATGTATCACTCTGAAATGATCCTCTGTACTTATTTTTTATTTGTTCATTGGTACGCCCTCTACTGGAATTAAGTTCCCTAAGGGCAGAAAAATGTATGTTTTGCTTATTACGTCATCTCCTGTGTCTAGCGTAGAACTGGCAGATAGCAGGCACTCATTTAATATTTATCACAGGGCTATTGATAATTACTACGAAACACTTAGTTCTTCTTTATCCCAAAGAACAAAACCTCCACGTCCTTCCCGTTTATTATTTTCTTTGGAAGTTAATTTTTTTTTTTTGGGTAAATATTGATCTTACAGAAAATTGACCCAAAAAATATCATGAAGAGGATGAGTGCCTCTGGGCTTTTTAAATCCCATCTTTCCACAATTGCACCTTCTCTGCAGGAGTCTAATTCACCTGGGTGGCTCATTCGGTTGGGCGGCTGCCTTCGGCTCAGGTCGTGATCCTGGAGTCCCGGGATCGAGTCCCGCATCGGGCTCCCTGCTCGGCGGGGAGTCTGCTTCCCCCTCTGACCCTCTTCCCTCTCGTGCTCTCTGTCTCTCATTCTCTCTCTCTCAAATAAATAAATAAAATCTTTAAAAAAATTAGAAGTTTAAAAAAAAAGGAGTCTAATTCAAAAAGGGCTGGTTCATGGAAGCCTGCTTAAGAAGCTCATGGTTTTGTTTCTACTCACGGCAATTGTGGGGCGCGTCTGTTTTCACCATGTTGGCCCAGATTCTCCCAGCAGTTCTCGATCTTCGTGACTGGCATCGCAGGCAAGGAGTGGCTGAGCAGGTTTGTTGGCCCTTCCTGGCCAGCTCCCTATGCTTTTCCATCTTGCCCTCTAGCTTAGGGGTCTGCAAATTTTTTCCTAAAGGGCCAGATAATACATATTTTAGGCTTTGCAGGCCATAAGATCTCTGTTGCAAAACACTCAACTCTTGCCACTGTAGTGTGAAAACAGAGACAATAGGTAAATCAATGAGCATAGCTATGTTCTAATAAAACTTTATTTACAAAAGCAGGCGCCATGTAACAGATACAGGGGCCCAATGGGGCTCAGAGTCCTCACAATATACCCCTCTCTGCTTGAGCTTATTTGCTCCTGGAGCAAAGACTGCAGCTGATGTCTACCTAGGGAGACTCTAGTGTAGCCTCCCAGCCTAGTAGGGAGGCCCTTCACATGACCATACTTAGCACTGTCTAATTTTTGAAGAAGATCTCTTCTGCAAATTTTACTATGGGGGAGATAATACTATTTTTTTTTTTTCCTAAGAAGAATCAAACTTACTTTGAAAGAGCAGTAGGATTAGCAGAAACTTTCACTATTACATTAATCCAGCTTGAGATGAAAATATCCCAAGGACTGACTCATGAAATTTCAGGTAATTGAACTTGTGGACTCAAAAAGACATGAGGAAAAAAAAATATAATGTCCTTTTCAAACTATTTTGGCTCAGATGTTTTCTTTCTCCTCAGCTCAAAATCTGACAAATGTTTGCTTGATGGGATAAACAGACTGGCTTATCCACACCTAAATATAATGCAGTGATGATAAAGGGAAGGGTTTGTGAGATCATATGTTTGTATCTACATACACCTTTCTTGTTTGTTTTTAGTAAGGAGCGAGTTGAAGAGGCTTCCCAACTGTTGTAGCGATTAGAGAGGAGGGTGTTCATTTGACACTGCAGTGAAGCCAAGGGAGGGCATGTCCTCCATCTTCGGAGACCAGCAATAAGCCATTTTTATCACCGTAAAAATTTTGTGCCTTTGAGCAAATGAGCTAAGAGGAAGGGCCTGATGCTTTGAAAAAATGTGAACTTGAGTAACGGAGCAGGTTGACTCAGCTCCCCAGCATCCAGAAGACAGTCAATATGAAAGCAGTTTCAAGAGGAGAATACTGTAGACATTTTTATGGTGGTGGTGGTTTCACTGTAAAAGACGCCTTCTCTGCAACCCATTCAAGGGAGACTCTTTTCCTAGGAATATCAGTAAATGACGAATGGAAGCTCAGGTGCTGGGGAAGGCCAGCAAGGTAATGTAAAAGAATGAAGAGGTCTTGGTGTCAGAGAAATCCTTATAAAGACATGAATGCAAACCAAACATCACTATGAAGTTTAGTTTAGGAAACCGACAGCACAACTGAGATAATAAAAGGCAAGTGGGACTCGGTGCTGGGGGACAAAGAGGGAGAGGCATGGACTGCGGTCATCTGGAGATGAGGTTCTGCCCATCAGGAGAATGTTTGACTCCGATCCCAGCATTGCCTCAAACCCAAGTACTTAGTGAAAATCCTTGATATTTAAATGTTAGCAATTAATCCATAAACTAAAGGCCATCTCACAGACACAGTGGCCTTATGGGATCTGCTGGCCATCAGACTCTGCACCCTCCCTGGTAGAGCCTATTTGTCCTTGGAACAAAGTCGGTAGCTGATGTTTGACTATCGAGGGAGGCTCTCGTGTGGCTGCCACATCTGTGTTCTGAACGTTAGTAGTACCACAGACAAACTTTCAAGGTCAAATTGATTATCCTCCAGCTTAGCAAAGCAGCAGCTCCCTAATTATGTCAGAAGGCAGGATTATCTCTGATCATTCGAGCTAGGATTCTGGATAAAACATCAAAAGCAATATTTAAATAACACACGGCCATGAATCAAGGATTCATTGCATTTTCTCTTACTAAAAAACCGAATTATGGTGGGCCGTTTTGCTCCATTAGTAAGGATTTTCCAGGCTGTTTTAACTCATATGTAGTTTAACCTCATCCTTGATTACAAAGTGTCATCATGGGAAGAAGGAAGCTCTCCTTGGTCCTGGTGGTTCATATTCATAAAGATCCTGCAAAAACCCTAGCAAGTTCTTAGCCCGCTACCCAGAATTAGGAACTGGCATACTCAGTGTGTGCTCTATTGGAGCTGCTTAGCTCATGGGAGCCAACCGTGCATATCTCTTCCCAATTCTGTACGCAGTGACCGTGTTGGTAACTCAAAATTGGCCATGTTGGGAGTATCTGCACAATGGAAACTAGCAAATGTTACAAATCAAGACATTTCTTTATTGGAGAGCCAATTGTTAGACACTTATAAGGACTCCCCTGGGTGTTCCTCACTGCGGGAAGGCCTCCCTCTATATCTTCCTTGAAACCCGAGGCCACCTTGTGTTCTACTTAGACATTATATTACTATTTTGCTTACTACTCTAGAAATATGAAGCAGGAGAAAAGTTGCATATTAAATTATTTTCTAGTTTCTATCTTCTCAAGAATTCTTGCCTTTTAAAAACAAAGTTGTTATCAAATACTTTGGGAGTTTTTTTTTTCAACATCAGGGTAGCTCAGTCTTGAGACATCTGAGTCCTTCTGAGTACTAACTGGTAGCAGCATGAAGAGGCAGTTCAGGGATCATGATCATTCATAGTCCTTCTCACTGTGCATCTTCTTTTGTTTAAAATATAAGGGTACACAAACGAAATCAGCTAAATTGATGTGTTTAAGACAGTGGTTTCTCTAGGGATCTTACTCCCACTGCCCTAACTTTGAGCCAACTGTGTTCTCCTTTTTACTATTTTTACAAGGTTACATACTCCATTCCTATACTTTTAATTGTGTTTTTAAAGTATGTATACACATACCACTCTTTCCTGTTGTGCTTTGTGTTCCTAAAGGGTAGGAGCCTTGTCTTACTCATTTATGTCCATCTTGCCACTAACAGGTAGTAGGAGCTCAGTAAGTGTTCCTTACATCGTTGGAAGAATCCTTAAGAATATGATTAATTGGCAAGTAGAGCAGACATTGCAATTCCTTCTGATTCAGGCAAGCAACCATTTCGACAAATTTTTACCTTAACTACAAATTAAGCAGTTAGATTTTAAAGATCTATTTATTTATTTTGAGAGAGAGAGAGAGAGAGTGAGAGCTCAGTAGGGAGGGGCAGAGGGAGAGAATCTCAAGCAGACTCTGGGCTGAGCCCAGAGCCCAACGTGGGGATTGATGTCACCAGCCTGAGATCATGACCTGAGCCGAAAGCAAGAGTCAGACACTTTAACCAACTGCATCACCCACGGGCCCCTCGGCAGTTAGATTTTAGAGAAAAGATGCATATTATGCTCTATCCCAAGAGAGGTTATGTGGCATTCTGCTTAACATAATCAATTCCTTGACTTCAACACCAACTTTTGCTGGGTTTATTTCTTTTCTTCTGGAACTTTTCAAAGCTAGAAACTTTAGTGGAAAAAAAACAATTTAACAAGGTAGACATTTAGTTCAATAGAAGAATTTTCCTGGTGTGAAAAAATAAATTACAAAAAGGACTTTGCCTCTGAAAGATAATTAATAAAAACCTTCCGGTGTGATGACAAATCTGACATCTTGTCTAATGTCTGGCAGAGAAGAAAGTGTTGAGAGTTGCACAGTTAGAATAAAATGTTCCACTTCACAGCAAGGCCAGGCAGGATCTCATAATTATTTCTAGGCAAGGAAAGGTCGTAGTCTAGTTGTTAAATTGACACAACAGCAGGCCTGGGTGTGTGACTATTGACCATCAGTGGGGTCTTCCCTTTAGATTTTCCTGATTTCACAGGTAAATATTGTCAGGAATGTGGGTGATTATGGGATGACTCCCTCTTGGATATTTTGGGAGGTTTTTTTGTTTGTTTGCTTATTTCAGATTTATTGAGGTATAACTGACAAAATTTTAATATATTTAAAGAGTACATTATGGCAACTGGCACATAGTTATGTACCTTGTAAGGGGATTGCCCCCCTCCCATCTAGTTATCTAGTTAATTAAGTTAACCTTTACCACCTCACATATCTATCCCTTCCTTTTTTAAGTTTTTATTTTTTTGGTGAGAACATCTGACTTCCACCCTCCCAGCAAACATCAACCATACCACACACTGTCAACCATAGTCATTATGTTTTATATAACATCTTCAGATTTTATTCATCTTGTAGCTGAAAATTTGTACCCTCTGACCAACCTGTCCCTGCCTCCCCTACCTCCCAGCCCCTGGCAACCTCTTTCCCACTCTCTGTTTCTATGAACAGAGATTTTTTTTTAGATTCCACATATAAGTGATATTATGTAGTATTTGTCTTTCTCTGTTTGGCTTATTTCACTTAGCATAATGCCTTCGAGACCTATCCATGTTGTTACCCATGGCAGGATGTCCTTCTTCCTCATGGCTAAATAATATTCTCTTTCTATATAAATTATATATATGAGTATTCCATAATACACAATATATGATATATATGGAACATATTATATATGGAATATATATAATACATATCTTACATATTCTCTATCCATTCTTCCATTGATGGACACTTACTTTGTTTCTATACTTCTTGGACATTTTGGACTGAAACTGCATTTATAGAACTTTCCCCTTCCCTTATAGAAGTTACTCATGGGTTTTGGTAGGCTTAATAATGGTTCCCTGAACATGTCCACATCCTAACTTCCAGAACACGTGACTATTACCTGGATTACCCAAGTGGGCCTGATCTAATCACAATGGTCCTTATAAAAAGGAGGCGGGAGGAGTCAGAAACAGAAGGGCACATGATGATGGAAAAAGAGAGACAGAGAGAGACAAGGAGAGGCAATGCTGCTGGCTATGCCACTAGGGAAGAAGGAGCCATGCACTAAAGGATAGAGTTGGCCTATGAGAGCTGGAGAGCCAAGGAGAAACAGATTGTCCCTTGAAGCCTGCTGAAGGAATACAGCCCTGTCGGCCCATTTGAGACATCTGATACCCAGAACCATAAGATAATAAAATACTTTTCAAGCCACTAAGATTGAGGTAATTTGATATAGCAGTGATATGAAACTAAGACATGGGACCTGTCTTATTTGGGGTTCCCCCGAATCAGAGCTGGATACAGGAGACAAAGGGCAAGATACAGGTTGTTTTCTTTGGGAGATGACCCAGGAAGCAGGAATGAGGGGCAAGAGGGTAAGGCAGGGGAGGAGAGAGAGAGCCAATGTAATGAAGTGTCACTGAGGTCACTGAGCAAGGGCTAAGCCACCAGGACCTCTGGAAGGCACATGGGATGTCTCTCAGAGGAGTGCATCTGGAGGAAGGCAATTAGGGCATGTAACCAGCTGCCATTTCCCAGCCTTGGGGGCCCCACTGAGGGCGGCCTCGAGAGCATCAGCTCCTCCAGCTTTCCCAGCTCTGCTCAAGCTTGCATTAACCAGGCTCCTGCAGCGTAGGAGCAAGCCCCACAGGAGAATGTGGACACTCTATGGGCAAGGCTGAACTCTTAGGAAACTGTCCACAGCAGCAGGGTCTGAGATGGGAGACTGGCTGAGGTGATGGACTGGGGCGTTGTCTTCTGTTGGACTGAATCCTCAACCCCTAGATCTCTTCATCTAGTTATTTCCTACCCTTTGTCTCCATGGGGTTAGGGTTTTATGTGCAGACCAGACAACTCTGCCCGTGCCTGGCATAGAGTTGGTACTTCATAGTTGCTCAGTTGAACTTCTGGGGCTGCTGAGTCTCACCCATGAGTATTTCATATAGGGACACCCTTCTTTATTTGATTTAAGGGAAGCAGGTCTTATCTGGCATTTGAAACCCCTAATTTAATTACTAAGCTTTCATAAATAGATATAAATACCACCAACTCTAGGGCAGGTACAGCCTCTAGTTTCTACTAAGGGCCAGCGAACCAAGCCTTCCTAATTGCATTAACTAAAATTCTTACAAAACTATTTTTCATTTAAAATTTACCAATTGAGTCTAGTTGATTAATCCTGGAATCTTAATAGTAAAGAGTTAATTCCATTTAGACAGAAATTGTGATTTCATTGACTGAATTATTTTCGGCTCTGTTTTAGCCAGAATAAAGGAGGACATGCCTGGTCAACTCAATCCTACTTGAACACAAAACACTTTCAAATAATCCTGAAAACAACCCAGAGCTTGTTATCCCTGCCAAATTGCTTCCTGTTTCTTCAGCTGGCATGCCTTGGTGTTTGCACTTACCAAACCTCTGCATGGAATGTTCTTTATTATACTTTGCTACTTAAAAAATGTCAATCAGCTTTCCAGTATGGTCTTATCTGTGACATGGTTCCTATTCTCATTCAAAGAGTGAGTTGTTCCTTCTTCTGCACTTCCGGAATGCTTTTTACATAATCCTCCATACTAATATAAATAATAATAACAATGGATAGCATGTAGCACCTATTATGAGCCAGTTCCTATCCTAAACCTTTTGATTTATGTTAACTCATTGGCCCTCACAAACCCATGAGGGTAGATCACCTTACTGGCTATATTGTACAAATGAGAAAACTAAGGCAGAGAAGTTAAGTACCTTGCCCAGCGTCACACAGCAACTAAAGGGTAAAATTAGGACTTGAACCCAAGTAATCTAGTTCAGGATTCTTTGTTTTGAGCTACTTCTTAATTCCCAATATTTAGAAAATACAATATAATATAATATAATATAATATAATATAATATAATATAATATAATATAATATAATATAATATAATATAATATTATTTGCCCCTGTGTCTGCCTTTCCTTCTAGATAATAAGTTTATCAAGGGCTTTGTTCATTTCTCCATCTCCAGTATCTATCCAAAGGCCTGGCAGATAATAGAAATTTTAAACTTTGACTAAGGGAATTAATGAAAAAAATGAACCCAACTGCTCTGTTATGACAGCAGATCAAAATGCCCCACCACTTGAAAGCACAGTTGCTAAGACAAAAGAGAAGAAGCTGTGCCTGTTTGTGCTCAGGAATGGAGCACTCGGACAGCAATTTCTACATCACGACCATCTGACAGTCTTGCCCAGGGTTCCAAAGCCATGAGCCTGTTTTCATCTTGCTTCTCTTCTTCTCTCCCTCCATTTCCCTCCACTCCTCCTTCTTCCCTCCTTCCTCTACTCCTCCCTCCCTGTTGGTTTGCCCAGATTATATTTATATCTTGAAAAACCAAGTAAAGGGAACCAGTATTTTCTGAGGGTCTACTGTGGGGCCAACACCATGGTAGACTGTATGAGGTTCCTCCAGCCGCTGTGATAAATTACCACGTGCTTAACATTAACTGAAATTAACTAAATTAAAAAAATTAAATTAACCAAAATGAACTAAAACAACACACATGTATTATCATGTAGTTTTGAAGATCAGCAGTCCAAAATGGGCCTCACTGGGCTAAAATCAAGGTGTTAGCAGAGCTGCATTTCTTCTGGAGGTTTGGGGGAAATCTGTGTTTGTGCCTTCTCCAGCTTCTGGAGGCCTCTTGCACTTCTTGGCTGGTGGTCCCTTCCTCCACCTCCAAAGCTGGCAATGGCAGGTGGAGGCTTTCTCACACCACATCACTATGGCCTGGCTCTCACTGTCACATCTCTTTCTCGAGCTCTTCAGCTCTCTCTCTTCCATTTTCAGGGCTCCTTGTGATTATATCTAGATAATCCAGATAATCATTCTCTTAAAGTCAGTTGATTTTCAACTTTAATTCCCCATTACCATTTAATCTAACATATTTACAGGTTCTGGGGATTGGGCTGAGGACATCCTTGGGGGACCATAATTCTGTGGATTCCCTTTTAACAATTTGAGGAGAAGACACCGAGTAGCACTCAGTTGGCAGTAAGGTCTAGGATGTTGGTCCCAAACTGTGTATGAAGGCGACAGCACTCAACAACTCAAACTGCGTATGAAGGACTCACCAAACTGGAAGTATTCGCTCTCTTTTTCTTCCCAAGAATCACAAAATCATTTCTAAGTGTCAGTTACATTAATGGCCAAGAAAGTGGCAGGTGTTTCATGTTTCTGGGGCTACGAAACCCTAGGAAGATGGTCAGGAGGTCAGATTCGAGGGTAGTGTGGATAACATGAGCTGACGCTCTCATGAGGGTATCCCCATGTGCCCATACATGTGTGCACGTATGTTTGTGTGTGTACATGGGTGTGCCCGTGCGTGTCTTTAAAGCACCTCTTTTTTCCACGCTTTCCCTTTAGGCAAGGTGCCTTTATAAACCCTTCGACGACTCTGGCAGGATAAAGAATCAATCAAAATTCATTGCTGTAACATTTTTATATCCGGCAGGGTCAGAGCTGGTACCCTTTCTTCCCCGCCAATCTAAGCTCCTCCAAACTGATTCCAGTAGGCCGACTTTGACAAGAGTAAACCATAGGTGTTTTGTGGCAAGGATAAAGTAACTGTCCATCCACCCTAATAGCAAAAAGCAGTGAGTCAATGAGAGGAAAACAACGAGGGGCCAGGAGACACTAGTGAGTTCACTTGGAAAATACCATTTTGGAGCTGGCTTAAGAGAGGATGAGATCTGAGGTTGTTCACTGCCTGCTGAGATAATTATTTGTGGCAGGAAGTTTCTCTTTTTTTAGCTATGGCTACTTCGAATACAGTTGTATTAAGCTTGTCTTCAGTCCTGCTATTTCTCTCTGACCTCTGGGACGTATTTGTGATGCCATGGTATAGAAGCCCTTCTGTGTCCTTGTCCCTTCCCCATTTAGCATATAGTCAGCCAGGTGAGCTGCTGGCTCACACACACAACCCCAGGTCTTAAGGCTTTGCACACTGCATGTGCAGTTTCCTTGTTGGGTAGTTCTCCTAAGTACTTGTCTTCTGAGCAGGGACTGATTCCTGGGCTCTTTCTGTTGGATGGATCCGCCATCTTGGAAGTCCTTCCCTTCTGTTTTCATAGACGGGGAAGAGACGACATTTCAGGGGCCAGGTCGAGAAGTGGTGAAAATCCTTTTACTCTCCCTCTGTTGGCCAGAGCTTAGTCACATGGCCAGAGTCGCTGCAACAGAGCCAGGACCACGCAATTGTGGATACTATCGTGACAAGTAATTAGAGACTCGTAACAAGGAGAGTTCTTTGCTTGAAAAGCCTATTTCCAAAGTCTAGAGTAGGGATTGCAAATTCAGATGCTTTGGGGGCCAGACAAGTGTGTAACTGGGTCAGGCGAGCAGAAGCAATGATACAGGGAATGGTGCAGACAGGGACAGCCCAGAGGGGTGCACTCTTCATAACATGATAATTTAACTTTTATGATAAACTGCTATGGCTAAGCTAACCGAATCTGCTGGCCACATCCATCCCATATGCTGCCAGTTGGCACCCTGCGGTCTGGGACAGAAAAAACATTTTTCTGGAAGCAAATTCCAAAGTTGGCTATGTTCATGAATCACTACCTGTCAGGATAAACATAAACCCTTTCTTTTTAAAAAAGAAAGCTCGGAACAGCAACAAAGAAATGGAAGCTAAAAAAAGAAGCCGGTATAAAAAGTGTGATGTAAGGCTTTGCTATCAGTGTGTACGTTTAGGGCAGTGGCTCTTACGCAGAGGATGGAGCTCTGAGCTACCATTTTAAAGGATGCTTGGCGCAGTACAACTCAGCTCACAACAGGCACTGATGTTTTCCATTGTGCGCCTGACCCCAAGATGCAACCTCCCCACGGACCTTCTACCTGACTCAGGCCCCTGCTGTTTCCCTTTGAATATTTCTGAGCACAGTCTATACACTGACCAGTTTTATAGTAGCAAAAAAAGTAATATTTTGATATTTGTCAATGTCTACCCTGGGGAATATAATATCAGTGAATCACGTATATCGGTTTAAACGTAATATATAGAAACAATGATAAGAATAATAGCAAACATTTATTGAGGAACTACTATGTGCCCGGTACGACATAAGGCTCTTTACAACAATTAACTCATTTAATCCTCATAGTAGCTTTAAGATACTATTATTGTTCCAATTTACATCTGAGGAAACTGAGACACAGAAGGTTACTTGCCCAAGGTTGCAGCTGGTAAATGGCAGCTAATAAACTGGGATTCATACAGAACCAATGTGGCTCTGTCCTGTGCTTATAGTTTGTCTGAACATGAATCTGCTTTCATAAGCAGGCTGATTGTAATTTTCAAATAATAGAAATCCTTCGGTGATCATAAAATTTGATCACTGCTGAGCTTTCAAAGGTGTATCGGTTGCCTGTTGTTTATGAGGTGCAAGCTAATGCATAAATGAACAAAAAAACCATATAGGAAGGCCATTATTTCTAAGGCATTAAAGATAAATTCAGAATGTTGTTCATAGCATATATTTTGGAAATGCTAAAGAGGGTTTGGAGAAAAGTATGTCCAGGTGGCATATTTCTAAGAGTGACATCTGATGATTTTGGAGAAGGGGCTTAACCTAGTTTTGGAGTAATGTCCAAATACTCGCTTTTAAACCAAAGAGGGAGCCTTCTTCATATTCTTCCACCAAACTCAGTATGATTGAAATTGGAGAGTGGGTATCCATGACAAGTTCATGCACAGATACTACTTAAATTCTGCTAAAAATTCAAGGGGCGATAGCGGTTAAGTAATATATTCTACCACTACTGCCCAGGCAGACGTTCAGCTTTTGGGAAGCCCTAAATTAGTCTGGATTGTTTTTTAAATGCAATTTTCTACTTTTGAAATCTGCTACATGAAACCCAGACAGACACAAAGGAACTTACGTGAAAGCAAAAAAGTGTGTTGGCGAAAAGGACAAGTCTATGTTCCTTTCCATTTATCCGGCTAATTCTGACCCATCTTTGAGATCAAAGCAGAAATGTCCCTTCTGTGGGTTTGCTTTCCCTGATCCCCCTAGATGAAGTTAAACTCCCTGTCCCTGGCTTTTACATGCTCTCAAAGACACAGTTTCCTCTCAAGTGAAAATTCTAGTTACTTAATTGAATTATGATTTGTTAATGCCTGTCACCTTTTCGAGTCCACATTAACGGTTAACACTTGCTGACCACTTACCCTGTGCGACACTATTCTAGTTGTTTATTTCTTTAAATTTTAATTTTTTTTTGAGAAAAAGAGAGTACTGGAGTGAGCTAGCAGGGAGGGTTAGATGCTTCACTGACTGAGCCACCCAGGCACCCCTATTGTAGTTGTTGTTTTAGATGCACCATCCACTGAATCCATATTTCTCCTCTCAATGCACATCTTATTCTCCACATTTCCATTACTCTCAGTCAGTAAAGGACAGTGCCAAGATTTGAACCTCCGGAGTTCGTGCTTCTAATTACTGGCTTATTATGCTTCTATATAAGCTCCAGAACAGCACCTAGCAAAGTGTTTGCTGAATCCCAGGAGATTAATAAGGTTGGGGGAATGAGTGAATGAATGAATGCAGGGAGGACAGACTAGTTCTTCCTTGGCTAAGTCACATGTTGCCCAGGAGAGTGCTGCATGCTTTTCTCTTATAAGTTTGGTGGATAGAGGGACCCAACAATTTACAAATAAAATCTGAGCCTCTGGGAGTCCTCTCATCACTTCCAACCTCCCTGATGGTCAGCTGTTGGAAAATGTTTATTTTTCCTTTATGACTCCAGAGGATTCCTGAATAGAGCCTGCCAAGAAATCAGGACAGAGATGGAGCTGCAGAGAGACAAGAACAGGGGCTCCACTCAACCAACCTCTCAACCAGTTCTGGATTCTTATGCTCAGGATCGCCAGAGAAATGGCGTCTCCTTAGTTCCTAGGGGCTGACTGGTTTACTGGTCTGGGGCTGAGGGCAGAATTAGCTGATTAGAAGGTTGAGGTATAATTGTAGGCTCAGGGTACCTGGAGGCCACCTTTGACCATTTACTGTTTAACTGAATTAGCGTTGGCCAGTTGTAGATTTTCTGCTTGCAAAATTGCCTGCAAATTATTCTGAGTCCTGAATCTGCATTCTGTGTGTGTGCCACTTGGGATGTCAGCATTATGATTGCCTTGGAAGCAATCTAACCAGAGCCTGCTCTGGAGGAAAGGGAAAGTTTCACAAGCAGAACTCCACGATAGGGAACTATAATATCCTAACCCCTTTGATTTTTGAAAGATGATGTCGGTCAGGGTGATGACTTGCCCATTTCAATTTCTCTGATATTCCTCAGTCCAGCCATACCATGAACCTCCAAAAGATTAATTCTCGCTCTCATTCCTTGGGGTTCACTGCATTTCAATGGGCTGGTATTTAGAGAGAAGCCCTGGTTCCCTGGCTTCCAACCTTTTGTGCCCTCTTGTGAATTTGCTGGTGGGGATAATAATGAGTTTTCTTCAACAGCTTGTGGACAGTGGTTAAGAGTTTGCATCCTAGTATCAAAATTTGGTTTCCCAAGAAGCAGGCATTCAATCGAGGATGTGAGTGCAAATAGTTTTATTTGGAGGATGGTGTCAGAAAATACCAACAAGACATGAGGAAATGAGCCGGGAAAGGAAAGGCAGTGAACGGAAGGTGAGTTATCAAGCCAGATGCCACTGTGGGCACCTGGAGTTGAAAGCCACATGGAAAAAGGGAGACAGAACACTTGCCTGTGAGATGTCTCTCCTGAGGGGTGAGAGAGCTGGGGTATTTGTGCACCGATTCTCACCAGTGAGAATATGAATTTCCAAACACTCTCTGCTGGCACCATGCTCTGTTAAAACAGCCTTCCCCAGGTTTCAGAGAAACAACTCAGGCAAAAAAAAATGTAAAATCCTGCCCCATGACATGGAAAGCCTAAGAGGTGTGGGAGGAGCTCTCACAGTGATCCAAATCAGAGGACACTTGAGCCTGGATTCAGATCCTGGCCCCACCCATCCTAGCTGCGCAATCGTGGGCCAACGTGTTAGCTTCTCTAGGATGTGAGGCCCCTTGTCTGTAAAATGTATCCTATAAAATATTAAATACATCATAGGCTGTGATAGAGATTAAAGGAGATGATGCATATAACAAACTTAGCATAGTGCTCACCATGTAGTAAAGGTTGAAAAATGTTAGCAGTTACATGTTAAGTATTATGGAGCGTCTTCTCTGTGTCCATATATACAGTAGGTGCTTGGTATCAAAGTCGGAGAAAAAGAGGTAACTCCTATCTTTACAAGGCCTGTAGTCTTTGCCTAGTAAACCCCTGGCTATTTCTTACCATACTAAATTATCTCTTGTCCAAGAGTGTGTCACATACTTTCATATTCCAAAACATATAGCCTAGATTTTTGACTCCGGAATGAAGCACTCCAAGGATTTGCAAAGACAAAGCTGAGCTTTTGGAAGCAATTATAAAGTTTAGGTTTTTCTAGTAGCCAAACTTACCAGAGTAAAAACAAAGTGGTGCAATTGACTTTAATAACATATCTATTTAGTCCAGTCTGTAAAATATTATCGTTTCAACATGTAATCCATATACAAATTATTAAATTAGGTATTTTACATTATTTTTCTTTTTGGTACTCAGTCTTCAAAATCCAACATATATTTTATACTGACAGTTTCAGCCCAGCTACATTTCACGTGCTTGGTAGCAGAGTGTGGCTCATGGCCACCATATTGGATTGTGAAGGTCTAGTGGGCCCTGAATTCCTTTGGGAAATAATTTCCAATGGAATATTCTGCTTTCCTCCTCATTATATATGGCACTGCTCCTTTTCATCTATGACAGTGAAGTTGGTTTTAGCTCGGGCATCATATGAAATTGACTGTTTTTGTCATGAAATTTCACACATAGAAACCATGGTGAGATTCTTAGCAGGTGTAAAAATCTGACAAAGTTATTTCTTTAACAGCAACTTGATGGAAACTACAGCAGCTGTTCCCATTTGCGTGTTTTCCAAATCTCATTGCCAAAGCGAATTGTTGGCAGCCACAGGAGAAGTATCAACTTACCTCTTCATTTGGGAAATGAAATTAAAACCTCAGCTCATTTCTAAAAGTCACAGATTTGGTAGAAGTTAGTAGGGCAAACACATAAGCCGCTGTTAAAATATTGATGGCTTTGGTTTTTCTCAGGTGCTGCTGCTAACATCTGCAGAAGATTTGGACTGCACGCCTGGATTTCAGCAGAAAGTGTTCCATATCAATCAGCCAGCTCAGTTCATCGAGGACCAGGCGATTCTAAACTGTAAGCAACATCACTTGATGATTCTTTGGGCCTGTTCTCATATTTGAATTCACCAGTGTCTAAGAATGTGTCTCAGGATGTGGCATTCCCTGAGCTAAGTGTTTTCTGATCATTTCTCTTATGTCACTGCTTGACCCAGGGTGGAAGCTCTTGAATTAGAGCCTTGTCGACTCAGAGGTGAATAAAGTGGTTGTGTATCTCTTTTGAGTATTTTATCATTGGTGAGCATTTCCTCACTGGTCCCAGAAAAGGAGACCGCCAGCCTCCAACGTGAGTACTACTCTGTGCAAAGGAAATTAAATCAATTTCCCCTGGGTAGTTCCCTGAGAGCAAAACCAATGCCTTCCCAAGGATTGATGTTTTACTCGGATTCCTTGTGCATAGTGTTAGATGAAAATAGTGGTGAGAGCAGGATGTTGGCTTCTGGGAATTTTTAGTCATAGGAATTCAAAACTCCTTTTCTGAAGGCTAATAAGAGGGTCTTCAGAAAGATTCAAAACCTCTACTGGCTATTTTGTGGAGTAAACTCAAATCCCCCCAAATTCTAATTAAAATATGCTCCCCTCAGATCTGTGGTTATAATCTCTTCCTATTTTTAATGCCAGTATCATATTGTTTTATCTTTATGAGGGCATGGAGTGCATTGCTAAATGCATAGCAAGCATAGTTTTAGCACAATAGAATCTAAAATTGATGGTAGACAAATAACCATTTAATTGTAAGCTCTTGAGCACCATTCTTTAACATTTGGGAATGCAGAATATGAAAACAGTGGTTTAATTTGGTCAGATGCTCCCAGGTCCCTTTAGGGAAGATAATTGTGCATTTGCCCTTATGGTCTCAGGCTTGCCTTCCACGCTAACCACGTTCCTTCATTCCTTGCTCTATGGCTGGTGTGTTTAAAGAAAAGGAAAATAAGACAAAACAAAACAAAATAAAACCAGCCTGCTTGATTGGATTGTTCTTTGAGGTTGGAACACATTTGAAGAGTTGAAAGGAACACAGTAATAAAGATGCAATGCCCCAAGGTGAAGTCCATGAACATCTTGATCCAATTATACCAATGGAATCATTTCGGCAATTAGAGTCTGCAATGACAAGGTGCAGAACTGTCACAATAAGTGAATTCCAATGTGTGATTTCATGTTAATTTGATCCCTGAGTGTGACTCCTGGGTCAGGCCATCAGGAACCCTTATTTGTCTTTTGATTCTTCTATTTATCAGAATCAATATTTTCAAAGGGAACTTTAAGAGAACCATTTTTTTCTGGCTCGCCTGCCCTCTCATCTGTTTGTCTCATTTCTTCTCTTCTCCTTCTCTCTCTTTCTGTCTCCCTTTTCTTTTCTTTCTTTCTTCCTTCCTTCCTTCCTTTCTTTCTTTCTTTCTTTTTTCTTTCTTCTTTTTTTTTTTTTTTTGGCAAGCGGTTATCCCAAACAGCATCTATATTAACATGGGTGGAAATGTGAAGCCACCCTGAGTATGGAAATTAATAGAGTTGGTATGCAAAGCAGGCCCATAAATGTGATTGCTTCTGTAATCTTCACGACACCAAACAGCTTTTAATTCACCGCTGAGAAGCTGGAAACAATCATACTTTGGGGGATCTTTTTAATTTAAACTAGACCATACTGTATATTCCAATATCACAGTTTTGTGTGTGTCTGTGTTTTTTTTTTTTTTAATCCCCTAAGTAATTAAGTGGGTTATGGTTGTTTGTTCTGTGTAAGCTAGTAAATGCTAAATGGAACTGGGTTGATTATCAATGATAGCACGTTCAGGAAAAGGCAGTGATATGGGAATTGAGGGTATTTAAAATTTTAGATATGAATTTGTATGTAAATTGTTGGATCAGCAAAATCTGACTAGCCCCCTCTCAGTGAAACTGTAGGTTCATATGTATTACTAGGGTAAAAAATACAAAGAGTACATCTGGTCTGATGCTTTTGAGTTAATCTCAAAGCAACGAACATGGGTTGTTATGAGTTAGACCCTGCGAATAAGGTTAATTGTGCCTAAATGCAGAAGACAGTTTCCATAGCCTTGAGAATGCCTATTGAATATTGTTTGGGAAAATCTGGATTTCCGGAAGAAATAGCAATGTATTGCTCTATTCCAGAGGAAAGGAAAAGCCCCGAGTATTGAGTATGGATGAACCTTCCCCCCAGGCAATGAACATTCCCCCTACTCTCTCCCTCCCTCTCCTTCTTCCCCTTTCTTTCTCCATTTCTTTCATGCATTTCCGTAGGGTTCAACACAAGACCCTTCTTTTTTTCTCCTTTTTCCTTTATTTTTTTTTATTTTACTAACATATAATGTATTATTTGTTTCAGGGGTACAGGTCTGTGATTCATCAGTCTTACACAATTCACTGCTCTCACCAAAGCCCATACCCTCCCCAATGTCCATCACCCAGCCACCCCATCCCTCCCACCCCCTCCCCTCCAGCAACCCTCAGTTTGTTTGCTGAGATTAAGAGTCTCTTATGGTTTGTCTCCCTCTCTGGTTTCGTCTTGTTTCATTTTTCCCTCCCTTCCCCTATGATCCTCTGTCTTGTTTCTCAAAATTCTCATATCAGTGAGATCATATGATACTTGTCTTTCTCTGATTGACTTATTTCACTTAGCATAATACCCTCTACTTCCATCCACTTCATTGCAGATGGCAAGATTTGGGGTTTTTTTGATGGCTGCATAATATTCCATTGTGTATATATACCACATCTTTTTTTTATTATTTTTTAAAAATTTTTTATTGTTATGTTAATCACCATACATTACATCATTAGTTTTTGATGTAGTGTTCCATGATTCATTGTTTGTGCATAACACCCAGTGCTCTACGTAGAATGTGCCCTCTTGGATACCCATCACCAGGCTAACCCATCCCCCCACCCCCCTCCCCTGTAGAACCCTCAGTTTGTTTTTCAGAGTCCATCGTCTCTCATGGTTCGTCTCCCCCTCCAACTTACTCCCCTTCATTCTTCCCCTCCTGCTATCTTCTTCTTCTTTTTTTTTTTCTTAACATATATTGCATTGTTTGTTTCAGAGGTACAGATCCGTGATTCAACTGTCTTGCACAATTCACAGCGCTCACCATAGCACATACCCTCCCCAATGTCTATCACCCAGCCACCCCATCCCTCCCAGCCCCCACCACTCCAGCAACCCTCAGTTTGTTTCCTGAGATTAAGAATTCCTCATATCAGTGAGGTCATACGATACATGTCTTCCTCTGATTGACTTATTTCACTCAGCATAACACCCTCCAGTTCCATCCACGTCGTTGCAAATGGTAAGATCTCATTCCTTTTGATGGCTGCATAATATTCCATTGTGTATATAGACCACATCTTCTTTATCCATTCATCTGTCGATGGACATCTTGGCTCTTTTCACGGTTTGGCTATTGTGGACATTGCTGCTATAAACATTGGGGTGCACGTACCCCTTCGGATCCCTACATTTGTATCTTTGTGGTAAATACCCAGTAGAGCAATTGCTGGGTCGTAGGGTAGCTCTATTTTCAACTGTTTGAGGAACCTCCATACTGTTTTCCAGAGTGGCTGCACCAGCTTGCATTCCCACCAACAGTGTAGGAGGGTTCCCCTTTCTCTGCATCCTCGCCAACAACTGTCGTTTCCTGACTTGTTCATTTTAGCCATTCTGACTGGTGTGAGGTGGTATCTCATTGAAGTTTTGATTTGGATTTCCCTGATGCCGAGCGATGTTGAGCACTTTTTCATGTGTCTGTTGGCCATTTGGATGTCTTCTTTGCAGAAATGTCTGTTCATGAACATAAGACCCTTCTATCTCTGAAAATATGATTAACCAAGAAACCACTGAGTGGTGGGTGCTCTCAGAATGAAGGCCATATTGATACAAGGCTAATGTCTGAATGAAAATGGAGACGAGTTAAACAGAACCAGAAAGTTTGAAAATACTTAGATACTTGAGGTCGCATGCCAAGATGTGGGAAATGGTTAGGATTATTTTAGCGACATACAAGCTGATGTTTTAGGTAATAAAAGAGGTTAAAAGACACCAGGCTAGTAATATCTCTTGGACTCCGCTTATGGCATTTGTACTTTCCAGTTTTGCTTTATCTTTGCAATATTTAAGAGCTTTGGTTGCCAATCACTATAAAGTTTTGTCTTGCGGAAGGCGTAAACATAGCACAATCAGGGGATGTCTACACTTTTCACCATTCTATAAGGTTGTCTGGAAGTGTTATCTCTTTGCCTGACAGACACAGTATATCTGCTCATACCCCAGACTTATAGGCACCTAATTTGGGTTCAGCTTTTCGCAGGCTATAGAGAATGTTTATTCTGTTCATGGCTTCCTGCTCTCTCTGTTCAGACAGTAATATTTCCTCTTATCCTTTTTCATCTTTCTCCTCAATTCTCAATGACTTATCTCTTTCGAGTTTAACTGTTACTAATGGTCACCTCCACTCCTTTTCTTTCCCTAATATTTTATTCACTGTTCACTCCAACACATCTTTCCTTCAGTTGTACTAAAGCCTTTTATTTTCTTCACATCCAAATAACTCTTTATTCTCTCTCCTTTCCACTAAGTAGACTTGCTTTCGTCTTTAAAAGGCCATTTTTCAACAAGCTTCTAGGATCAAAACATGGTATTTCACTATTCTTCTAATCTAACCAGGGGAGCTCTTTCATTGTGTCTTTCATAGTGTGATGCAAAGCCCCCAACTCATGATAACTTGGACAAAAGTTTCCTGCCTTCATCTCAGTCTTGAAAAATGAGCTGGGAAGATGTGCTTATTCCCATTTTTTTATGAGAAGTGCCAGAAGAAACGGGAAGACAGCTTGGAAGGCAGAAACTCAGGAGACATCCATTCAAGGCCTTTGGACTCAGGGCAGAATCTTTGAGGAGTTTGTGGTTGGGGGTCCCTAGAGGCCTCCAACACCCAGAATTCTCTTAATGGATTAGTATTGTTGCTTCTTCTGTAACATGAAAATCATGTGATTCTGGTACCTATCATCTTGGCCCCATGAGATTTGAATAGTGATGCTGGTTATACCCTCCCAGCTGACACCTAGGCTTTAGAAGAATAAGCACCCTGGAAAACTGACCAGCCATCCAGCGGAGGTGGAAAAGGACCAGGTGATAAGCCACTGACCATCTTGTGTTTTGCAAAATTATAGAACAGACTATTCTGCCCTGGCCACATCAGCTCAAACACATCTTCCTAGCCTCATGGACAGATCTATAATCGAGTTAGCTAAGGGCATCCATACTCTTGACCCTCCAGCTTCTGTTAATGGGAGATATCTCCAACTTCCAGAGTCCAGAAAGGACACCCCATTGGCCATCTAGGCACTATTAGACCAGCACTTTTCTCCTTCTTACTGTTTATCCTTCCTGGGTTACTCTTCATAGATGCCCCCCCCCCCACCACCACACACACAGACACAGACACACAGAGAGAAATTGCTGTGCCTGAGTTCACCTAAAATACAACCTGTATAATTACACTTTTATTTTTTAATTTAAATTCAATTAACATATAGTGTATTATTAGTTTCAGAAGTAGAATTCAGCGATTCAGCAGTCTTATATAATATCCAGTGCTCATTATATCACATGCTCTCCTTAATGTCCATCACTCAGTTACCCCATCCCACCACCCCTCTCCCCTCCAGAAACCCTCAGTTTGTTTCCTATGATTAAGAATCTCTTATGGTTTGTCTCACTTTCTGATTTCATCTTGTTTTATTTTTTCCTCCCTTCCCCTATGATCCTCTGTTTTGTTTCTGAAATTCCACATATGAGTGAGATCATATGATAATTATCCTTCTCTGATTGACTTATTTTGCTTAGCATAATACCCTCTAGTTCCATCCACGTTGTTGCAAATCACAAGATTTCATTCTTTTTGATGGCTGAGTAATATTCCATTGTCTATATATACCACATCTTTATCCATTCATTGGCCGATAGACATCTGGGCTCTTTCCATAGTTTGGCTATTGTGGACATTGGTGCTATAAACATTGGGGTGAAGGTGCCCCTTCAGATCACCTCATTTGTATTTTTGGGGGAAATCCTTAGTAGTACAGTTGCTGGGTCGTAGGGTAGTTCTATTTTCAACTTCTTGTGGAACCTCCATACTGTTTTCCACAGTGGCTGCGTCAGCTTGCATTCTCACCAACAGTGTAAGAGGGTTCCCCTTTTCCACATCCTTGCCAACATCTGTCTTTTCCTGACTTATACAACCTATATAATTACACTTTTAATAACGCACTTGCACTAGTTAGAATAGGCTTGGTATCAAACAACCCCAGTGACCTACCAGAATAAAAGTTTATTTCTAATTGTTACTACTGTTATCCTTGACCTTAGGTAGGTTCAGTGTCCCTACAATGGCCATCTAATCCGGGATTGATAGAAGATAAATCATGGACATTAAAAATCTGGAGAAATGAGTGACTTTAGGATTTGAACTTCATGGACCGGTAGATTTTTTTTTTTTTTTATCTTGGATTGATGAGATTGTATTTTTAAACATTTTTCTAAGCCTGGACATGAAAAAAAAAAGCAAATAGATGAGATAGAGGGAGAATACTACCATTTACTTTGGCTAGAATTTTCTTTTAAAAGGTCATTTGGGGGCGCCTGGGTGGCTCATTCGTTAAGCGTCTGCCTTCGGCTCAGGTCATGGTCCCAGGGTCCTGGGATCGAGTCCCACAACGGGCTCCCTGCTCTGCGGGAAGCCTGCTTCTCCCTCTCCCACTCCCCCTGCTTGTGTTCCTGCTCTCGCTGTCTCTCTCTGTCAGATAAATAAATAAAATCTTAAAAAAATAAAAATAAAAAAAAATAAAAGGTCATTTGGGAAGAATAAAAATAAAAAAATAAAAGATCATTTGGCACAGAACAACAAAGGAAATAGGAATAAGGACTAATTACAACAGAGAAGGCGGTTCTTTAATTTGAGTGAATTTTCTTTTGTAAGATAATGTGCCAAATGTCCTTATTTACTTCATTTTGGTGGGAAATCACATGTCAAATGCATTAGGCTGATATTACTTTTTCTCCTATTGACTTTCCTGATACTCTTCTCAAGTTTCAGTATGTTCATTTTCTAGAGAGGCAGGGATAAGTCTTAAGAGATTTCCTTATGATGGGCTGTATGCCCATGCTGACAGCAAGAAGAGAGAGCATTTCTGGAAAATGTAAAAAGTTTGCATACCTTGGGAAGAGATGTTGGGATTTGTAAAATGCACCACGAGTGTTGATCAGTGTGACATCCATGGCCTTCATAGCTGGCATTTACTGTGCACTCTCTAAGTGTGGAGGGCCCCCTTGAACATCATAACGGGCCTTAGGGGATAAAATAATCTCGTATGCCCATTTTACCAATGAGAACACTAAGGCTGGGCTAGTCAAAGCAATTTACCCAAGGTCGTATCACTCATATTTGGCAGCATCAAGATTTGAACCCAGGATTCCAGTCCCTTGGCTCTTATCCAAAGTTCTTTAGTCTAGTGTATTGTTTTTGTTGATGTCAATGGTGACACATCAGGGAAATGTACCACTTCATTTTCCTATCTATTTTCATCAACCTGGATGAGATAGAGAAGATAGAGAACTTCTACTGCATTATATTCTTTCTGTTCACAACCAAGTTTCATTCTTCCTCTGTAATATTAAAAAAATACAGAAAAAGTACTGCTTTTTCCTTGTTTCGAATAGATCCAGTTAGTGCAAGATTGTCCATGACCTGCACTCCTGGCTTTCCACCTTCCCCATGGGTTTCTTTCACCAGGACACTGGTTGGTCACACCACCTTGACAATGACCTTGACTAGAGGTCAGATCATCCATGGAGTGCGTGGTGTTGCATTAATCATATTTGTACTTAACGTACATGAGTCATGGCTTTTGAGGGTGTTTTTAATTGACTATAAATCAAACAGGGAACTTGAAAAATGAAGGCAATTAATGAAAAGCAGTATGAGAGGTGTTTTGCATCCTAACATAGGAAATACATCGCCAGTGAATTAAATGTCAAAACAAAGGCCCTTTTGACCCTGCTGAAAAGATTTCATTTGGATGGTAATAAATGGATGAACTTTCCAACTGGCAGGTGGAGAAATGCCTGTTTCCTGAGTTTAAGCTCACTTGGGCTTTTGTTTGTCTATATTCTCTATCCTTGAACACTTCCCAAGTTCTTTTATTTTTGTTTTTGGTTTTAGTGATTTAAAAGAAATGATAATTTATTTTCCATTTTCTGATTGTACCTTGCACTACTGACTTGTATTTGCCCTCAAGTTGGGAGATTGATTAAATGATTAATGAAATGATTTAACATCACCTGTACTGCAGTCTGCATAGATCTGAATATGGTTAGAGTTTCAAGTGGTATATTTACTTAAGCTGTTGTGATATGCCAAGGAATATTACTCTGATGTCACTTAATTCACTCCATATTATGAAGGTGATTATATTTTGGGTCAGAATGTGGACTCCTATTTGCATCAATGAGGCTTTTTCCTATTTTAGAGTCCTGTAGAAATGTAATACTTTTACAAGTTTGCCCTTCCACCCCACCATCATATTTGTAACAATCTAATAATCCAGTCAATTAATATTATTCTAATCTTCAAAAATGCATATTAGCTACCTTATTTCATAAATGTAAGGTGATGTAGTAAATAACTACAGAATAAAAAGAACACAAACACATATTGGAGAGGGATAGGATGAAGTGCTTAGAGATCCTTCCATTGGGCTTGGGCGGTATGTCGTGCTTCAAAGAGTGGGAACCGTACCAAGTAGTGGAGTAAGAGGGCCTGAGAAGGTGAGGAATGTAGATGGGGCTCCTGTGGCGTTAAGTTTTATCAGCAGAATGGAAGAAATAAATAGACCAGAGAAATCACACTGTCAGCCTTTGGGCTAAATTTGCCCCACAGTTATGTCCTGTCTGGCTGCTCAGTGTGGAAGTGTTTAATGAAAAAGGTTTAATGAAAAGAATTTATTGACAACGTTGAGAATTTCACTTTTAAAAATCCCTAACTTTTAGAAGATTAAACCTCCAGAATATAGACCCCAGAGGTGGGCTGCCTGGGTTCAAATCCAAGGTTTGCCCATTATCAGCTAAGTAATTTCAGAAAGTTAGAGGAACACAAAAACTTCACTGGGCCTTCCTTAGTTCTCAGTTCCCTCACTTATAAAATGAATATGATAATGGCAGTAACCTCAATAGGTTGCTCTGAGAATTAAATGTTAATCTATGTAAAGCGTTCTGAATAGTGGCTGGTCTATGGAAAGCACTAGAATGTTAGCTGCCAGAAGTTAGTGCATCAATAATTGTAGCTGGGGCCTTCCCTGTGGCCCTCCAATCTCTACCGTCTTCCTGTCATCCGGTTGGCTTCCTCATTCATTCTGCCTGCCCCTTATAGACATCTAAATTCACTCCATGAAGTCGCCATTGCTCCTGAGACTGGTGCGTGGATCGAATGATATGTCACAAAAGACCAACCACAGGTGCTGCTTCTATCAAACCACTGCTGTTTCTGATAGTAGCTGTTCTTGGTGGCCAAGGAAGCAGAGAACAATGCTGAGAGATGGAAGGGTATGGGCTGGCTGCCATTCAAATTAGGACTTTGAAATCTATTTTCAGTGTTTTGAATAGTTAATGCAGGTAATGTGTGAAAGGGGGGCCATGTGATTAGACAGTGTGGCTAGCTTTCTAGAAGTTCAGAATAGACGAGTGAGAGGGAAGAGTGGGGAGGACTGGGGCGGGCATGGAGCCATGTGAGAAGTTCTGAGATGGGGATGGTTGGAGGTAAATCAGAGGAGAGGTCGTAGGAAAGGTGGCAGCATCATTGAGGGGCACCTATATATGAAATAAGGGTGAGAGCAGAGCCCCAGAGAAATCCAAGGGTCTAGACTAGGGAAGACATCTAGAAGTTTTCTAAAAGAGATGCATAATCACTGGAGTCTCTCCCAGCTCACTGACTTGTATGACCCCTTTACTCTCTGGACCTCTGTTTCCCCATTTGTTTAATAAGGGTATATTAGTCTCATTATACCAGAGCTGTTTGGGTTGTGATCCAAAGTAACCCAACTCCACCTGGCATTAGCAAAAACATATAAAATTATCAGCTCACATGATTGAAGTTTTTGAGGCTTGAACTAGCTTCAGGAACACCAGGGTCTAGAGGCTCTGATGATGTCATCAGGATCACCTTTCATTCCTCAGTTCTGCTTTCTGGAGTGTTGGTACCCCCTACTCTCAGAGAGCTTCCCTCCAAGAGGGTCACCAGCAGCCCCAGCCTTTTATTCTTCCAAATTCACAACCCAGAGCATCCCTTTTCCAAGTGCTCCAGCAAACCTCTCATGGCTAACAATTTTGGTCAGGTTTGGCTCTTGTGCCTATCCCTGAACCAATCACAGTGTCCCCAAGAAGATGTGGTATTTTTGTTGGCCAGGCCTGGGAAAGTGGAGATGCTGTTCCCTGAAGGAAAGGAGTGATGCAGGGCTGGCAGAAATAGAAGTCCACCGTATAGGTGTTCTGCCCTGCTGCTAAGGCCCCTTTTCAAACCAGCATTCTCTGACTGCAGGCTGTGCTCCCGTGCATACGGGTTTTTAGAACCCAGCACACACGCAAATGGAAATGTGTCTTAGGTGGCAGCGGGTGAGGACAGCCATCATGCCCGGCTTTCTCACTGGTGATGCTGGTGAGCAGATTGCCTAATTAGGACTGTCAAATTCAAAGTGATGCCATATGGCCTCACTCTTCAACCTGTTGAGTATATCTTCGCTCACACAGTTCTGTAACTGGTATAAATCTCTTTTATTTCTGTTTTTCTTCAAGAGAGGAAGAATACAGGAACATACGGATGTTACAGGAGCATCTCCTAATTTAAGATATTAGAACCACATGAATTGGGCTGCTTAATGAGTAAGGCATCAAAACAGAAAGTAGGAAAGATGAAGCATGGCTATAAATAGTTTGAGAAAGCAGAAGATCTTATTATCCTGTAACAGACCAAATCTACACCCATTCTCATTATTGTGGTGCCCTCTGTCTGTCCCTTTCATCTTAATTTTCATGAAATTTTTGTTGGCTTGAAAGCAAAAGGGCAAGACGTACAAATACTTGCCAGTCAAAATATCCCCAAGCATTTTTTTTAAAGACTTATTTATTTATTTATTTGACAGAGAGAGAGAGACAGCTAGAGAGGGAACACAAGCAGGGTGAGTGGGAGAGGGAGAAGCAGGCTCTCCGCCGAGCAGGGAGCCCGATGCGGGGCTCGATCCCAGGACCCTGGGACCATGACCTGAGCCGACAGCAGACGCTTAATCACTGAGCCACCCAGCTGCCTCTCCCCAAGCATTTTTTGGTATTTGACCAAATTCACATTCTCCTTCTGGAGACAGAAATAGAATATAGGAAAGGAAATGACATACGTGGATTCCCAACTATCCGTTTAGTTAATTATTTAAGAAACACAGAGTGGTCACCTATCTTACACCAGACCCCGCACTAAGTGCACAGGTTACAACTGAACCAGAGTAAAAAAAAAAAAAATTGCCTCCTGTGTTGGAACTTTCATTCTTGTGGAGAGAGAAACAGACATGATAGGAATAAACACCTAAGAATGCAGGAAAACAAGACATGAAAATCTGATGAAGGAAATAAGACAAAGTCACATGACGGAGATTTCTGGATGTCTGCCATAGAATGGGCCACCAAGAAGTTTTCTCTGAGACGCTGAGGACTACATTACGAGCTGGGGTCCACCCTGTGATGATTGGGTTGGTGAACATTTAGGCCGAGGGGCCCCATAATGCAGGGGCCCTAAGATGAGAACAGGTCTTTCCGTTTGAGATTCTCTGATCTCGGGAAGGGGCTGCCGTTTTATCCATTTAATCAAATCAACTGCTCTGTCAGATAGGATTATAAATCCCATTTTACAGATGAGAGCATGAAGGTTGATTAAAGGATCCGACATCTCAGAAGAAGGGCCAATGGTGAAAACACACTCTGATCTCCCGACCCTGTGGGTTCTCTCCACATGAAAAGCTATATCCGGTTTCCTCCCACAGAAGTACTCCTCTTCTTTTTATTATGAACAGATTGAGGTGTCCCTGAGGGCCTCACAGGGTCAATGGTGTGGGCGCCTGCGTTGGACCGCTTGCTTCCATCACTTACAGGGGTGACATTTCCAGTCAACTTCTAGCTCCTCAGTTTCCTTATCTGTAAAATGGTGGTGGTGTTTTTGTGGGTTCATCGAGATACCACAGGCAAAAGTGTTAGGACACTACCAGCCACATGCAAGCTCTAGATAAAGGTTGGTATATTTTGTCATTTGAAAGAATAAGGCCAGGAAGGGGAATGTCTGCGAAGTGATGCTGTTGGAACAGGCAGCGCTGATGTCTCCCAAAGGTGGCACAGAGCAAAGCCCGCCTCCTCTGAAATAGAACACGGGTTTTTCCTCCTGCCTCCAGGTCTCCCTGGTAGACACTTTCATGTTCTAGGGGTATGTGCCATCCCACCCACCCCCCAACACACACACACACACACACACACACACACACACACACACACACACACACCACTCATGTTTTGGTCTCTTTGGGTGAAATGTTAAAAGGATGTTCCCTGAAAAGCATTTGAGAAGGAATTCTTCCCAACCTTAGATCGGGCATGTTCAGCAAGTTAGGGAGCTAATACCGTGCGTACGCTGTATATTACACAAATCCACCAGGGGTGTATGGGGCGGCCCTGTGTAATAAAACAGATATTTTTGCAGTAAAATAGATGGGTATTTACCCTAAGTAGGATTAAATAAGGACCACCACATCAGTTCAGGTTTGGTTTCGTGCCCAATGAGTTACGCTGTTGGTATGCTGAGCCTCTTGGATTTCAGAATTGCAGACTGTACTCCGTAGGAGAAGAGTGCCTTGAAAAGTTGCAGACCTCAGTTCGGCTAAAACATTGAGCTGCCCTCTTCACATGTCAGCTGCTTCTGGGGCAGCCGAGTGTGGTAGTGGCTCCGACTCCAGGGTCTAGCTACCCCCCACGACCCGCTCCTGCTTGTGAGCAACTTAGTAAATGATGTCTTGGCAGGCCACCCCTGAAAAGTGGCCAACCGCTGCACCAGGCTGTTTCATTCCCATTTGAAGCCAAAACAGTTGTCAGCCATCCAGGTTCCTCCTAACTGTGCGTGTCAGCTGATTCCGGAGCCCTCCCAGAGGATCTATTTTTAGCTAAAAGTGGTTTTAATTTTCATATGTATACATTAAATCCACAGGGGTGGGGGAATTTCCAAATAAGGAACATTGATTCTGAATAACATGAAAGAAATAATTAGTGCTTGAAAAACAGTTCAAAATATGAGTCAAAACCTCCAAGGAATATGGTTAGCTCTGCATTTTTCAGTGGAAGGAAGTTTGCCGGATTAAAAACAGAAATCGAGGGTGAGTGGGGATAAACCAGGATAAACCTGGGAGAGGGATTCGGCGTCAAGTTCTAGGCACTGAGGAAGGGGACAAGACTCAGAACAGGGGGCACTGAAGTAGGGGGCAACTGGGGTTGTCAGAGGGATGCCAACGGTGATGTAGCCCCGCGGTCGTTCCCCGTGTCAAGAGGGGCACAGAGGGGAGGGCTGCAGCCAGGCCGTGGCCAGACTCACGAGGGTTGGGAGAACAACAGCCCCGAGGGAAAGGCCTGGGGCCCGGGGTGTGGCAGCTCTGATCAAGCTTCTGGGTGTTTTATTTATTTTGGAGCAAGGTCAAGGCCATTGGAGAGTAGGTAAGGCCTAAGATAAAGATGCACATAATTTTTTTGTGTGTTTTTTTTTTAATGTCCAAAGTCTCCTGCTTTGCTTTTGGGGTAGGCCAATTCAAACTTTTTGTTCTCATCATGCACATTTTTGATCAGGCACATTTTTGTGATGGGCATAGCCTCTTTGTGTACCTAGGGAGAAGTTAAATTGTTCTCTGTTATGAAGCACTTTGTCAGCTACAATTACAGTTCAGTGACTTTATCAGTTCTGATAAACAATGACCAACTCAAAATTTTAAAGAAAAAGATTTAGTGGGAAGAAATTGTGGAACTCACAGTTTCATCCAAAGGCCTGAATGAGGAGGCCTCAAAAAGGACAGCAATAAAGAGGCACCAAGAGTTTCAGTAAGGGGAACTCGGAGAGAGTTTAGGACAGTGCTTTTCAGACTTTCTATAGTGAAAAGATCAGTTTTTGTTTCAATGCTGAAACTTTTGTAATAAATAAATAACAAATAAATAACTGTCGAAATATAATTTTCAGTAAGTTAAAAACATGACTCCTGTAGAAATATAAAGTGAATACAGGTCCAAATTCACCAATTAAAGTGCAAACCAATAAGGTAAGTCTGACTCAAAGAACATTTGATGATCTAGGTGTTTGTAGGTGATTTCATAATGAGGAAATGTTATAATCGGCTTGCTAGCCGTCAAAAAAATAAATCTTGCCATTTGCAACGCTATGGATGGAACTAGAGGGTATTATGCTAAGTGAAATAAGTAAATCAGAGAAAGACAAGTATCATATGACCTCAGTGATATGAAGAATTTGAGAAATAAGACAGAGGATCATAGGGGAAGGGAGGGAAAAATGAAACAAGATGAAACCAGAGAGGGAGACAAACAATAAAAGACTTTTTTTTTTTTTAAGATTTGTTTATTTATTTGTTTGACAGAGAGAGACACAGCCAGAGAGGGAACACAAGCAGAGGGAGTGGGAGAGGAAGAAGGAGGCCTCCTGCTGAGCGGGGAGCCCAATGTGGGGCTCGATCCCAGAACTCTGGGATCATGACCTAAGACGAAGGCAGACGCTTAATGACTAAGCCATCCAGGTGCCCCAAGAGACTCTTAATCTCCGGAAACAAACTGAAGGTTGCTGGAGTGGAGGGGCGTGGGAGGGATGGGGTGGCTGAGTGATGGACATTGGGGAGGGTATGTGCTACGGTGAGCGCTGTGAATTGTGTGAGACTGCTGAATCACAGGCCTGTACCTCTGAAACAAATAATACCTTGTATGTTAAAAAAAAAAAAAAAGAAGATAGTAGGAAGGGAAAAATGAAGGGGGGGGAAATCAGAGGGAGAGACAAACCATGAGAGACTATGGACTCTGAGAAACAAACTGAGGGTTTTAGAGGGGAGGGGGTGGGGGGATGGGTCGGCCAGGTGATGGGTATTAAGGAGGGCACGTACTGCATGGAGCACTGGGTGTTATACGCAAACAATGAATCATGGAACACTACATCAAAAACTAATGATGTACTGTATGGTGACTAACATAACATAAAAATAAAGAATCATCTTACTAGTTTACATACAGAGCTGGTTAATGTCCTACAGGGCAAGTAACTGTAACTTTCGGAGTTATCCTTTCTGCTGAACATTACTGGTAGCTCTACTATACAGAGATCTACAAGTCAACATGTAATTTCACTACATCTGAAACCGTCAATAAATAGTAAACAATGGAATGTTAACCTTAAAAATCAAACTGCCAGTTATTTTACCAAAAAAAAAAAAAAAAAGGTCAGGAACAGCAAAGAACTGCAGTCCAGGAAAAGCAAGCTGTGACAAAGCCATAGGCAAGTCCACAGCACAAAGGAGAGGACCACTCTTTTATTGGGGGGGGGGGGGCGCAGCTGGGAAGGCTGTTGTAAACCAAAAGGCCATTAAACTCCCCGTAAACTGGGAGTTGAAAGTATGGTGGCTTTTCATTGGCTAAGTTTGACTGTCTCTCATTGGCTAGGCTGTTGGGGGATGGGGCGTTTTTCTTCCGACTGATGAGATAGTAGAGTCTTCTTGATAGAGCTCTCTTCCTGTTGGGTCTGCAATTGACCACAAATGGTAGGGTCTGAGAACTTCCCCTACTGAGTCCCCCGACTCTATGTCTATGTTAGGGAGGTTTCTCTATATTAATTTTCACAAGGTGAATAAATTACATTTTCCTAGGTAATCAAGTAACCCTTGAATGGGCCTGTTAGGTAACGCCGATACATGACATTGAAAGAACATCCCTGCCCCCAACCCAACATTTTGCTTTACTTTCAAGTTTTAAACAATTTTTCTTAACAACAGAATAAAAATTTTTGCTAGGAGAATGAAAACAAAGCAGGGCACCTGGGTGGCTCAGTTGGTTAAGCGTCTGCCTTTGGCTTAGGTCATGACCTCAGGGTCCTGGGTTTGAGCCCCGTGTCAGGCTCTCTGCCCAGTGGGGAGGCTGCTTCTCCCACTCCTTTTGTGCTCTCTCTCTCTCTCAAATAAATAAATAAAATCTTTAAAAAATGAAAATAAAGCAAAGACATACAAAATGCAAGCTTTAAAACTAGATGCAATAGGCATAATAATATTACTCTATCAAATTGCTTTTAATTGCTGAGCTTATCTTGTCATGGGCCCTTTAAAAGAGTTTGGGCACTGGTCTGTGGACCACACTTTTAGTTTTGTATACCTTTATAGGAGTAGCAGAGCTCCACTCACCTTCCCGTTTGGGGTGTCTTCATTCAAATTTTTGGAAGAGAAGCCAGCCGATAGACATGGCATTGTGTCGAGAGCCCCCTCTGTGATCTGGGAGACAGGTCCACTAATTAGAGGCCTAGTCCCTAAAGAAAGGGCTCCAAGCAAACAAACGTCAGAGGCCTTCATATAGTTACTGAGTTCTGAGAGCTATCGCCCAAACGACCAGGGCAGTGCTGGGTTTCGACCACGGGAAAGGTATCTATGAGCCACCGTGCTGGAACATCATTTGGGCTCCCACATTTTGCCTTTCAGTCCGGTGGCCAACTGCTCAAGGTACAACTTCCTAAAATACCACCTGGTAACTCGGTTAATAAAGCACAGGTACATTTAATAAGGCTTATTTTCATAATGAACACCACCTTAATAGAATCTTAGCAACGTTTCAGAGGGTGGAAGTCGGAATGGAAATAATACAGGGTTTGCAAGGATGGTCCAGGCTCTCGTGATTTAAGGTAGGAAACTGACGTTGGGTAAAGTTCATGACGTACTGATTTAGTGTTTGATGGTAGGCGTGGCACAGCAAGGTTTTTAGGTAAGTCGTGAATTAAGTCCTCTAAGTTGTTTTTGAAAAAGCCTTAGAGCGCAGACTGCTCCCCCCTGAAACAAACAGTGAAGGTTTTCACTTGTTCAGTTTTATCTTTCTTCGGCAAAGTTTTCTGGGAACAAAGTTACGACCAGTTGACCTGACGGTGGTCTTAGTTCTTAGTTCTTCGTAACTGCACCATATTGATGTGGGTGGTTTCAGTTCTCAGTCCCTGGTCATTTGTGCTCTAAGTCAGCATTTCCAAACTCTGTCTCTGAAACACTGTTCTACAGAATGGCAATAGGAATGCACAGTGGGTAAAATATTTTGAGTTAGCTAAGTTTGGGGAATGCTGGGGTTTTCTGTGTTTATTTGTTTAACTAAAGGCCTTCTCAGATCTTTAAACTGTGAAAAATGCATAGTCAATGTGGACATGCTTCAGACAAGACTCAGAACCTAACCCTTTCCCGGTCCAAAAAGAGCTCATTCCATCCTCTCTTGAGCTGCAGAGCCTCTCCTACCTCCACCCCAGAAACAGGCCACCTTTCCATTCTCAACTGGGGGCTAGGAAAGCCCTGCCTCTCTGAGACCCAAACCTTGCCTTTCTTCTTGAAGAGAGGGAAAAGCGCAAATACTTTTCTTTTTTGGTCTTTCTCATTCTGCCGAGCTCATAGGAAATAAGGTAGAGTAAAATGCTTGGAAATATTCACACATTTAACATAAATTCTGTCGCACAACAGCTGTGGAGTCAAGCTCAGAAGCCAGACTCTCTGAGACCCAGGGAACCTTCCCATCTGTCTCCCTCTCTCCAGCAGCCTCCCTGTCTCCTTTACGCAAGTTAAAAGGTCTCAGGGTGGGTGGAAACCTCTCCTCCATGAAATCCTGATTTAGCTCTACCTAAGGCTTCCAGTAAAATGTTTGCAAAGTAGAAAGCCTTTTTCTCTCTCCGTCAAGTCTGGCTTTTAAGACTCCTGTTTTGCTCAAGTTCTTAGGCTGAATAATAAATCTTTCACTCTCTTTGCATTCCTGCTTCAACATTTTCATCCTCCCTCAGGCAAAAGATGCCTCTGGCAAAAGAGCAGGGGAGGTCAACTTGGCAAATCTGAAAAGAAAGGCACACAGGTAAATTTCAGTAGGTTGGTGCCTCTTGCTTGGGGCACAGATCCGAGCTTACAAGAAGGCAGGAAGCCACTGTATAACCACCCAGGAGTTGAGAACAGAGATTGATTCTGGAACCCCTCCTGAGGGTTGGTGGCTTCAGACAGCTTGCCTGTCCTGGTCAGAATTTTTTAAAGGATCAGGTAGGTTTGAGTGGAGGTGGAGGCATCAAGCCTGGCCATTGGCAGGGAGTCGGGAGACATGGGAATTTGCAAGTTACTGGTGAACTGAGCACAAAACTCCTGGTGTTTTTGTCTTTATCAGTCCAAAGCACCAAGACTTTATCTTCAGCATTTATGTCCAGGTAGGTATCATCTGAGTGTCTGGAATCGAGACATTTAAAAGATCAGGTTTGATTTTACTGAGCATTTTTAAAAAGGCAGCAAAATGTATGCTCTACCTCCTCAGCTCCCACCAGCTTTGTACTGTTCCAGGGAGAGGAGCCAGCATTGCCTGAAGCTGAGCAGGCCTGGCTCATGCTTTTTACCATCCCAGCTCTGGTCCTCATAGCATCTTTGAAAGGCAAACACCCAGGCCCTGGGATCTGAGCACTTGGATTTTGATGCCAGGTCTAAACCCTTGGTAGCTCTGTGACCTGCGGGAAGTGACTTAACTTCTCTGGGCCTCTGTTTCTTCTAAAAGGCAAGCATTCAGTGAGGGGCTGAAGGTAAATCTAAGGCTGACACACAGCTACTCTCGGTAAATGGTAGTTATTTATATCAACTAATGCTACTCAGTAATGGGCTTCCAAACCTCACTTTGTGAAGAAAAGATATAGTACGTATAGACTGTGTTCAGACTCCTCGGATTACTCCGAGTGGTTTCCCCTTTGCAGTGGGAGGCACTCACCCCCTCAGTGAAGCACCCTCTTTCTCTGCCTCCTCACAGGACTAACCCCATAAACTGGCTCTGGGCACAGGTACCTGGTTGAGGGGTCCAAATGTTTTTAGTTTATTATTAAAATGTTTGCCATTACATTTACATAGTACCAGCCTGGCTTGATTGCTTCATATATTGATAGTACTAAAGTGGATACTGAATGTTTTGCCTGCCAAGGGCCTTCATCCAGTTCAGCCTGAGCATATATAAAAGTGATTTGAATGGGAGCGTTTGCTCTGTTATTTTGGTGATGGATTTAGGGAAATGGAAAGTAGCAAATTGCTTTGTTTTTGGACCTTTGCCAGGTCCATCCTGGTTATGGATAACACTTGCTTGGTTGATTGAAGAAGGCCAGCTGCTATTCTAATAGCCTAAATCAATGGCCAGCGGGTACCGATTAGCAAGCGTGTCATGCTCACCGCAGCGAAAAGCTTCTTATAACTACAAATTAATAACTTTTCTATTATTTATCAATATGATGCTGTATTTCATAAGTTGATCATCCCTTCGTTACTAACACTGATACTAAGGTCAACTCTACTTTTATTATGTCCTTGAGGAGATTTGGATACAACTCCTGGCCTCGCGTGCAGGAGTCCACACTCCGAACCTCAGTCTCTACATCTATAAAACAGATTGAATAATGCCCAGCTCCTGGGACCATGAAAATCCAATGAGATGAGGCCTTTGAGAGCACTTTTAAAGTCTTTAAGCATTACCCTCTTTAGGAAAGATTTCCCCTTGTGTTTGTGTCAACTCTTTAAAATGGAATGTGTGGTTGCCTTACTATATATAACATCAGTATACAGTGTTTTGTTGTTGTTTTTATTCTTGTGTAATATGTTTGGGAAGGGCCCGTGGCCAGGGGTGACTCAATGGCTGGGCTTCTCTCTGACATATGGAAGTGTTTGGGTCTATTAAGGCTTCAATCTGTGTCTCTGTGTCTTGCAGGAGGGCCTAAGCCTGAACTTTGGGTAGTGCGATTGGTTGGGGTCTCTAGTAAGCTGACTCAGAGATGGAGATTGGTGTGCAGGAATTTATTAGGGAGTGCTTTGGGGGTCATGACATGTGGAAGGGAGGGAAACGGAGCAGGACTGGGTAGAAGAGAAACAGGGCTCTGATGCCGTCTCACCAAAGGCTCATCTAATTTCTAGGGAATTCTGTAGCCAGGATGGCCCTTCAGAGTGTCTTGAATTTGGTGGGAGAGCCAGGCCTTTATAGCTCAATGGTGACCTGTCACTGGATGTAGGCCATAGGAAAGAAATATGACCTTAGGGGAAAAGACTGTCTGCAGCCAAGGAAATTCCATAGAGGGGCTGACAGCTGAAGGTTGTCCCCAAAGCCTGGGAAAATAAATCCTTCCATCCTGAAGAGAAATCTGACAGGTGCATTGCAGCATCCACTCCAGTGTGGGAGAAAACAAAGCCATCTGGTACCCACTGAGCTAGCTCCCAATAGTTACTGCTGCTCTTGGAGACAGACACCCACTTCCTAGTATTTTGACCTGGCAAGTGTAGGGAGGAGGCTGAAGACTGACTGCTACCCCCTGCAGTGGTACTGTAGCTGGGCACTAGTTTGTGGCCCCTCTACCCCCTTCTCTTCCTGTGTCCATCCCTTCTGAGCATGGCAGTGCCCTGTATCCACCCCCACCTTCTGAAGCAGCATTCACTGGGTTTTCTTTCTTTTCTTTTCTTCCTTTTCCTTTTCCTTTTCCTTTTCCTTTTCCTTTCTTTCTTTCTTTCTTTCTTTCTTTCTTTCTTTCTTTCTTTCTTTCTTTCTTTCTTTCTTTCTTTCTTTGTTATCTGTAATCCCACCTAATTTCTTTCCTTCAGGAGTTTTACCTTTCAGTTATCCTATTATTAACTTTTATATATGATTATTTATGTGTGTGTGTGTGTCTTCTTAGGCATCCACGGTTGTATTAATTTAGTTATATGTGAGTTCTCAGCTTAGTCTACCATCTTGAATAAAAGTCTTTATAGTATTATAAAGCAGATGCATTTTAATGTGTAAAAATATAAATATTTTTCTAAGCAGAAGATGGACATAATGTTTTTAGTGATTTTTAAAAAACTGAATAAAGATAGACTACAGTTTTCTAAAGGAGTATGTTAAAGAAAATGCCAAGGTCATAAAAACAATTCTCTTGACTCATCCATCCAAACTCTTGAGAGTGAAGGTAGGATTCATCTCAGGAATTTGCAAGTGGAAATTAATTGTGGACATGCTGGAGCACGTGATGTTTGAAGGTGTGTTGGCCTGATGATCCTCAACACTTATAGGAGGAGGGGCTGGATACTTTAGGCAGTGTTAACAAAACTTTACCCCTTCTCACATGCTCTTCCCTTTGCTCTTGGTATTACATATTCAATCTGAACTCTCTAGGAAGAGTAAATGCTCGAGTTGAGAAAGACTTCTCGAAAAGAAATACTTAATCAATGTCTGTGTCAATGGTGATTGATTTATAAAGTCACTTAAGGACAATGCATACTCTTCTGTAGGTTTGCTTTGCTTTCTTTTACCACATTTGATAGTGTGTTCTACAGATCCACTCTATATTTAAAACTTCCAGAATTTGAAAAATAGATTCAAATTTTTTATGTACAAGTATCTTACTCAGAGCATAATTCATCATTATAGGGAAAATTCAGAAACAACTCATGGAAAAGTTACATAAATTCTGATACACCCATATGATTATTATGTAGCCCTGGAAATGCATTTCTGAAAAATATTTAAAGACATGAGAAAATGTCATGATCGAATGCTAAGTGAAAAGAGCAGAATGAAATACAATATAAACGTAAAACCAATTAGATCTGAAATGCTGTATTTCTTTTTAAAAAGCCGGCTAGAATAGACTCCCCTGGAAATTCTTCAACATTAATATTAGACTTATTTATTAAATGTTATTTAGTTAAATATTTTATTTTTTGTAGCCTAATGAGTCCATGAAGGTTTGTCATCTGTTTTCTTCACAAAATGTTTATTTTTGAAAGTAAAAGAAAACCAAAATGTATTTCCTTCGGAAACTTCCACATCTTGGGTATTTGCTCATCCTCCTTTCTGTCCCCAAGTCTCTCCTCCCCGTTGGCACCGCCTGGTGGGTAGAGCCCCCTAGGGAGGTACCACGGCAGGGCTGACAATTCTTGGCCAATCCACGCTCTTCTACTGCTGACGGTGTGACCACATGCAAGTTACCTGTAACTTCTCTGAACCTCAGTTTTTCTAATCTGTAAGATGAGCACGGTAATTATACCTGTTTCTACTTGTCTGCTGTAGGTTAAATGAAGTAATGCATAAAGCGCAGAGCACTAAGTAAGGAGCACACACTAAGCACGAAACCAGTGTTTGCTGGGGTCACCATAAGCACTGATGTTATTATAACCATCACTTGACATGTTTTGAAGACAAGAAGTGATTAACTAGAGGCAAGAAAAAAATGACCGAAAGCATTTCCAGCCTCTTCACTGCTCCACCCCTGCATCAGACTCTGGAGGAGCTGCGGCACAGGGGACGTGGGGAATCATTTAGCTACAGACACAGAGTCACAGAGCAAGTCTCCCTTCCTCCTCTTGTTTTCCCTGTTGCATTTCTGCGTGGTGTCTACTCTAGCATGTGTTCTCCCTAAAAGCAGACTTGGGAGGAGTGGGAGGTAGCTGTACTGCGTTTTAGGAGGAACATTTGACGAAAGTAAATAGCTGTACTAGATAAACAGGTTGATGTTTTGTTATTTGGATTTCAATATTAAATTTGATTATTATGTAATTTGTGTTTTATCGTAGAGGTGACTGATGTTTGTGATTGAGAATTAGATTCCAGAATGTTGTCCTAGCCTGTGGAATTTTCTAGATAGACATTCTGGACTCGTGTTTTAGCATTATCCTCACAAAAATAGCATCATATACATTTAAAATATATAGAAGGCTGGAAAATAATATGTCAAAATATTAGCAGAGTTTATTTCTGGGTGGTCGGATTATAGGCAATATTCACTTTTTTCTTTGATTTTCTCCCCTTGCCCTTTTTTACAGTGCAGCTATATTATTTTTATTTTATAAAAAATGGTATTACTTAAAAAAAGTCCTCTAACAATAGAGAAATACCTTAAGTTCAGCACACTTGATTTAGAAAAGCCTGAATACACACACACACACACACACACACACAAACACATTTTTTTTTCCTTGCACCAGACTCACACTGGTACTTTTAAAAAAATAACTAGCAGGAACTTCCAGAGTATGTAAATTATGATTCATTTTACACTTCTGTTTTCATAAGTTACTGCCATGGTGTGAAGTAAGGTACCCTAGTGTTACAACCATATTAACAGCATATAGTAAGTGCTAGTCTTTGCTAGTAGAATATTACCAGGGGCAGGCAAGGTCCAAGTGCTATGCCATGAACAGTCTCAGCCCCCTCCGCGGCAGGTACTAATACCATCCCCATCTGACAGATGCGGAGACCAGGCACAGGGTCACTGACTTCCTAAGGTCACACAGATTGAATCCAGGCAACCCGGCTCCAGAGCCTCTGTTGTCGCTGACCGATGCATGCACACGTAAGCAAACCTGGCCATCCGCAGGTTAGCCAGCCAGCTCTCCCCAGTGGTCACCTCTGCAGGATGTGGCTGGAGGAGCCCCGTGTTCTCTCACTTCCTAACCGTGCTGGAGAAAACGTGAGCAGGGACGAAGGGTGATTTTTATTTTCCTTGGCTTCTTTCCTACCTTCCACCTCCTTTCTCTTTCTTCCTCCCCCCTCCCCTGCTCTCTCTACCTTGCCTCCTTCCTCAATTATTTCCTTCTTCCATTTTGGAAAACACAGACCAAAAGGGCACACCAGATCTGGTATTTAATCTTTAAAAATCTGCTCATACTCTTATGAGCTCATACTCTTATTTTTATCAAGACGTTTTGTCTTCTGTTCACTCTTTCTGATATGAATAATGCCTGCTCTCTTTCTTGGGATATTAGGAGGAAATGTAATGTTTTGATTTTTTTAAATGAAACTGCTTAAGTGAAGGATGGATGTGTAAGCCTGCCGTTTTTAATGGAAGGATTCAATAAATCCTAGACTTTGCCTCTAATGTGTAGAGGTCTAAAAAGATCTGTCCTATGAGAGAGTTCACTAATTTCAATTATCTGAGTTTTATTATCACCTTCTGTGTGTTGGAGAGACAGGATTTTGTAGAATGCTGTCACCTGAGGCTATGACAATGGGGTTTCACACCATTAAATCCAGAAAGCAGAAGAGAAAGGATAAGAAATGAGAGGGCTTAAAAGACATGCTAGTTTCATCATGACAGATATGACCTACTGAGCAGCTATGAGGAATAAAAGCAGGGGATGCCCGCTCATGATCCCTGCCACTGCATGTGAACTGCTTCTATGAATAATTAATTTCATATTGATTATTATTACCATCTTCATTGTATCCCTGCAGTTATATTCAGTAGCAGGAAAAAGTCCAGGCGGCATGGTATATGTAAAGTTCTCAGACTTGAGCGTGCATCAGAATCAGATTGGGGGGTATGTGTATGCAAAACGCAGGTTGCCAGGCCTCAGGCCCCTGCCTGGCCTCCTGCTCAGTTCAGACTGAGTATGACTGGGGTGGAACCTGGGAATCTGCATCCTTGTCAAACATCTCAGTTGATTCTGATGCGGGGGTAGGAAGACCCCATGGAGAAACACGGATGCTAAGCCTATGTGTGCTTTGTCACCCGTTCATCTAGACACCATGCATCTTTCCGCCACCTCTGGGGCATAATATTTAGCCTAAGTTTGTTTCTCATCTGTATGAGGGGATCATAAATCCACACTGCTCACAGAACTGCTGTGAGGATTCAGTAAGAGCATGCTGGGGCAGGACAACCTCTAACATACTTTGTGTTGTCTGTAGAGAGCACAGGGGGAGGCGTGCCCACCATGCTGGTCGTCTAGCTCATCACATGCCTCCAGTCCTTGCTCTGTGCCTGGGACTGTGTTGGGGATTCATGAACACAGCATATTGCCCAATGAGCTCACTGCTTGGAGCCCAACTGCTTGGGTCCAAATCTTGACTCTTCAATTTAATCTTGGGCAAATTATTTAACCTCCTGGTGCCTCAGTTTCCTCTTCTGTAGAATAGGCATAATTATAATACCCACATGTTAGGTTCTTTGGGGGGTGTATTTAAAAATTACTATAAATAAAACTCTTAGAACAGTGTCAGGCCAATCGTAGTGTCATATAAGTGTTAAATAAATAAACACCAGCCTTGATCAAATTCTGCCTGTACACGTGCTTAGTTTCTTTCCTTTTCCCTCTTTATTTCCAACATAATGCAGATGTATTCCAGTAGCTGACAGACTTCTAAAGTAGAGACTATTTTTCAGAGCCTCTGTGCCTGGGGGAAGGAAATCTGTAGGTATTCCGTGGGTTTCGCAGTCAGCAGAGGCATGCAGCGGAGGAAGGGAGGCTCCCTGGGGCGGGGGTGTTAGAAGAGAGAGCTGGATTCAGCTCTTCTAACTAGGAGAGCTGACAAGTAACAAAATGAGGCTTCCTCAGTTGTCTGACACTGCAGACAAAGCAAGATATGTAGTTAATAGCAGCAACCTGGTGCCTATAATTCTCAAGTCCGTGGAGGCACATCATGTTGCCCAGGGTAAGGAGAGGGATGAAGGAGGGAAGTAAGAAAAGTCGGGGAGAATCTATTTCCCATGTTCCTCGTTGTAGTATTTGACTCACCTAAAGTTAACACTAATAGAACATTTACTCAGAAATGTCATCACTGAAATAAATGCATTAAATTTAAACTCTGACTGCCCCAATTCATCTGTTACACAATTGAACTGGGAACAGCTCAGACTTAAAAGGCATCTCCACGTTTTTCTCAGCCAACAAGACTTGGCCACTTGGTTTTCTCAGATTGTTCAGCCTTGTCCAATTTTTGGATGAAAGTCCTTTGGATACTTCAGTGGCCATACCATTTTTCCTCCAGTCATTGACTTGAAATATAAAGCAGAAGCTGTGAAAAAAAGAAAAAAAAAAAAAGTTCCTTCACATCTTTATTTTCTAGCCAACCATGGCTTTAGTCTAAAGCTCTCTCTTTTAGGGAGAAAATCCCATTTGTACATTTTCTCTTGGTTGGCTGGACTTACAGATTCTTGGGTGATATTCAGGAGGCTGCTTTGTGTTTTGGCTGTATGTTAGAATTTTTCTTCTGGGACTATATATAGCAGTAGAAGGGGGATGTCGTTCAGCTCTTTCTCAACCTAGAGCTAACTCACCCTTTTGCAAGAGATGAATACAAAGACCATAACATTTTGAAAACTATTTTTGCTTTGCATCATAATTCATTTTAATATCAAATATATTTTCATAGTTTGGTTACAGAGTCAATACATTGTAGAAAACTTGGTTATTCCTGAAAAAGCACAAAGAAGGAAAGAAAACCATAAAAGAGCCCCTAAGAAATAACTAGTTTTATGTTTTTTTTTTCCCTATTTATCCATCTTTCCATTTATTCATCTACCAATCCTCCTACCCATCCAGCCATCCTTCTGCTGTTCCATGTACCCATCTAGTCATCTTTCCATCTATCCACCCCTTCACATTTGCACTCATCCCAGGAAGAAATAGTAATACCTTAACAGTATGGTATAGTGGTAATAAATACGGGCTCTTCAGTGACTTGTTTTCTGCATTCAAATTCTGGCTGTATCAAGCACTTTCTATGTAACCTTGGACAAGTTTTTATGGCTTCTTTTCCTCCCGTATAAAATGACATTAATAATAGTGCCTCCTCATACATTGTGTCAGGATTTAATGATATAATCCATATAAGATGATTGGCAAGGTGCCTGACATAAAGGAGGTTCTCAATAAATATTAGCTATCCTTATCATTATTATTACTCTGGCTTATTTAATAGAGTTACCGAGCTCTGGTAAGAAAACATACAAAGAATGCTTAATTCAGTGTCTAGGGATTATAATTATAAATGCAGTAATAAATAGACAGATGTGTATTTTATTTGTGTTCCTGATATCCATCTGTTCCATAAACTCATTTTAAATGCTATTGAATGACTGAAAATATTCCATGGTACTCATATTCATAACCAAACTGTTAGAGCTATTCATTTAGAACATATCAAATTTTTGTGGTTATAAGGAATGCTGTGGTGAACATCCCTGTTCAGTTATTTCCTTAGACTAAATTCCTAGAAGTGAAATCGCTGGTTATATGTCATACACATTTTAAAGCTTAACCATATTGCCACTGTACCCACCAAAAAGTCTGCACCAGTCTGCATTTCCATATGGATGCAACGGCCTGATTTTCTGAGCTCTTGCCAGCCTTATGTGTTATCTCTGCAAACATTTGCCATTCCAGTAGACAAAACATAGGCTCTCTTTGCTATTTTATTACTCGTTTTTATTTAATTACCAGCAAAGTTGAACTTTGCCATATGTCTTTTGACCATATTTATTTCTATTTCTTAAAACTGTCAATAACATTTGTGCATTTTTTCCATTGAGTTGTTTGTTCTTTTCTTAATGATTGTGCCAGAGTTTAGAATTTGACTTTCTAATGGGAAGGCTTTGGAATTTACTCTTTTCCAATTTACGAAAATCGGGCCTGGCTATCTGCGGTGTTCTGAGCCTTCCCTGTGTTTGCTGTGAGTGCCTACGCTTTACAGTATTCCTTCAGCCAATGCCATAGTCAGACAAGTACTGTTGGACTTGAACCCATTTGTAAGTGCCCCGGAGATTTTTACCACCCCAGCTTTTAGTGGGTCTCATTTTATTCCTATGATGTTTTCCGGATCCTTCTAAAATTTCAAGTTCATTCTGCTCACTGAAGAAAAACAGTGGGTAACAACAGTAGCTACCCACTCCTTTTATTGTGCCCGCTACGTGTCTCTTCTTGGCTGCATTCTCCTCTTTCTTTGTACTTCCTTTTCAGCCGATGCTTGTTAGACAGGTCTTTATGCAATGACATCTGTGCAGGTTCCTCACCCCAGAAGCCTCCCTTTAAATATGGTGAAGAAGCTACCAAAAGACTTCCCTTTAATATGTAGAGAATATCACTTTAGAACTTGTGCCCAAAGATTCATCTTCACTAATGGTCTAGTGCAGAAGTCGGTGGACTTTTCTGTAAAGGGTCAGAGAATACGTTATTTTCAGCTTTGCAGGCCACACGGGCTGTATTGCAACTAAGCACAAAGGCAGCGACGGACAATAGGGAATGAACATACTTGGCTGAGTTCCAGTGAAATTTTACTTACAAAAACAGGTAGAGGGTCAGTCTGGTCTGTGGGTGATAGTTTGCCTATAGTGGTCTAAATAAGAGGAAAGAATGGTAAAGGGAACGACGTAGGTGGAGAATATGTTTTAGCTCATTGCTCGTAACAGGAAAGTGCCTTTAGCCCCACCATGGCTATGGGCCTGAGTAGGTCGAGAATTCCCCAGAGGACTGCCTTTCCTAACCCCAGGCCCTAAGCGGATCCAGCTCGGAGAGAAGGACGTAGGAGAAAACACCTGGGAAGAGGAAGAGAAGAAAGGGAGAAGCACGTCCCCAGGGGGACCCCAGTCACCTACCACACCTTGACGCCAAAGGTTACTTGAAAGCATGGTGAGCCCCCACTCCCGGGGAACGAAATACAGGAAGCAGTGGGGTTCTGGCCCCTGAAATGCATTTCTGGATCTCTACAGTTTTAACTCAACATGAATCCAGAAAAATATGATTGTAGCTGAAAGGGCTATATGTCAGGTATTTCACTTGATAATCTTGATAGGTTGTGTTTGTTTTTATTTTGTCTCTTTGGTTAGCCACCTAAGGCGTTATTTTTCTGCGACTCAAGCTCTGTAACAACCTTTTGTAAAACGGCGCGTGTGTTCTGCAGACCCTGCCTGTCTGTATTCTCACGGCCTTGTCATGGAAACGGAAATCAGGTTGGTGCCTCAGTATAGCCTGCCTTCCTCATACACTTTGTGTAATCTAGAAGAATAAAGGCAAAACGTTTAATCTGGCTGTGGCAGGGACTATTAGGAAGAAAGCGGAACGGGGGTCAGGGCATCCCTGTGGCTGATCAAATCCCTCCTTCTCAGTATGTCTCAGTTTCCTCTCCTGTCAGATGAGGGGCTTGGACGAGAAACAGAATGGTCCTCACGTGGCAGGTGTCCGTTGCTCTGTCCTCCGTGCCTCCGACAGACACTGCTAGGCCATCACTGTTCTTACCGGTTCCCTGGAGAGAAAGCCGTCTCCACGTGGGTCTGCTCTAGCCGGCTGTGCCCACCGGGGTCGGGGGGGCGGGGCACGGTCTCGAAGCCCCCTCCGCCACTGACGTTTGTGATTCTCAGCCCACATGGAACTCAAAACACGTCCGTTGCTTTGGACAGCCGTGGTGCTGAAACATTGTCCACTTAGCTGCCCCTAAGTGTGATTAAGCCCCTTGAAATGCAAGCTCTGCCAAATGGGTAGACTTTTGCGATTCTCCTCTGTGTTTTAGTTGTTCATTTTCTGTCTTGTGATCTGTTAACCAAATGTCTGTCTTGACTAAGCTGGGGAGACGGGGGCTACTTTCCATTCACCCAACTCTGTTAACGTTTCATTGTCAGGGATGCTTTAAGATCCTGCGCCTTTAATAGATTTCCTGAGCTAATAGTTTGCCTGATTTACTTCCCTGGGCTGTAGTTGTTACTGTGGCTGACTGTTTTGATAAGCTACTCTTGTGAAATGTCCTCATCTGAACAAGAGTCACTCTCCAGGTGGTTATTCTCCTTAACCTGTTTTCAATCACAGAAAATAATTCCCACAGAAAATCTTCTTTTCTTTAATTCAAAAAAAAAAAAATACCCCTCAAGTATTGAAATGGCATCATCCTTTCAATCCTGAATAATTTTGAATTGATTTATACATGAAATTAACCACAGCACCCTTGATTAGGGAAACTTGTGCTTGACCTGTCTATCCATCCGTCTCCCCCGCCTCAGTTTTCCTGGCTTCATTAACGAATTAGGCTAACTCACTTTCAGTGGAGCGGAGTGCAGACAAAAACACAAGTAGGAAATTAGGGTAAAGTTGGGGGAAGTCTGGCTCCCATTCTGTCTATCTTGTACGACAGACACTAGAGGTGGTCTGTAAATTTGGGAACTTATTAACCGCCAAAGCAAAGAGGAAAATTTTTCCAGGTCTTTGGTTCACGGTATCCATAGGATAAAAGCATTGCTCCAATCCTGCTGCCATTTCTTTGGTATTAAGACCTAACAGACTTTTCTATTGTGGGTTCTGACATAGGAGGCCCACGTGATAGAGTTGCCTCTGTCTGTATTACATTTAAATATTGCTTTAGACAAAGCAAACAGAAAATCTGGTGTGTCTTTTCTTAATAGTTCAATCTAAAAGTCTTTTTCTTCCACATTTAAAGAAAGAGGGCAGCTAGAATGTATGCATCTAAAGGGCATGACGGATTTAGGGTTTTCTAGTAGGAAGACTGTTCACCGAGGGTCATTGAAGAAAGTGAAGACTCTCCCTGGGGAAATGGTGCAGGCTGCAGCTCTCCATAGGAAATGTATTTAAAGTATCAATGCAGTTTTGGAATCAATGCACTGCCTCCCAGTGCTTTGTTTTTTTAATATCTTAACACTCCCCAGGCTTAGTGCTCTATCTAATTAAGCTTGCTCCCAAATACAGAGCATTAGCATCTCAATGCATTTCCCATAAGTCAGCCAATTCTTCATGATTCTGAGACACTGATCACTGGATGCTGGTTTCAGGCACAGGGGTCCTTTCCCAGAATCTTCATGAAGACTGACTGACAAGGAAGGATCACGATTAGCAGGGGTAATTAATGACCTGATGCTCAGGGCAGGAGATCTTGACCAAGAGCCATCCGTAGCTGCAGCTGTCTGCAGGAGCGGAAGACCCAGAAAGAAACTCCGGTGAGGAGTCTGAGTTTGGTCTCATGCCACCACTTCCAGCCTCAGCTTCTTGGAAAGGCCCAGGACTTAAGGACCATCTCAAGCCTCCCTTCTCTATTGCTCCTTTGCTGGACTTGAAAATCTAACTGAGGTGGGCCCTCTGAGGTCAGTCCTTCTACTGCCTTAGTGGAATCTGAGGTCCCAGCCATGGAGTCCTCAATAGGTGAAATGCTCTTCACAGAGTCAAATAAGTAGCATTTTAAAGTGGAGTTGGTAAGGTATGCTTGATTTCATCACCCTACTTCGTCTTCACAGAAACTGTGAATCTGGCCGGTCCAAGGTCCTTATTTGCATTTGGAGCTAGGAAGCTGGAGCCCAGAAAATTTAAGTGACCGTGATGTTAAGTCACAGAGGAAGGCGTTTTATAGCTTGTTTCTGTTGTTATTATTTGATTCTTACAGTATCTCGGGACTCGCTTCATACTGACCCAGCCTCCAGAGCAGCAGTGTCTAGCCTGGCTTTCACTAAACTCTATCCCTATTGGAGGCTCTGAGTGAAGTGAGTTTCCTGCTTGTTTGGAAAATCTGTATTCTGTACCTCTCTCTTGGAGACTCTGAATTTCCTGGATATCAAACAGGTCTTCCAAGAAAGAAGCAGGTTTTGTGGCACTCAGCATTTCCCCAAACCTTTTATTTTTTAATCTCACGGGGCCTTTAAACAGTAGGAGAATAAAGAGCACACTTTGGAAAATTCTGTTCTAGGGCTGTGGGCACCTCTTTCAGGCTAAGAGTCAAGGACTTTTCTGATTTCATCCTAGATTCCCCTGTATTTAGTATAGCAGGAACTCAGCACATTGTTGAAAATATTAAATTTGCTTGGTCATATGCCTTCAATTGTCCACATGAGTCCACGTGTCAAGTAGACTACCCCCTTGTAGCTCTAACTGTCCATGTACTTATCAGACACTTACTCTCATTTTTGGATCAGAAAATACCATCCTCGTAGAACCAAGAGTGATCTGTGTTACCGAGAATTGTGTGTTGTGGTTGTGAATACCAGAGATCATGGCACTGAGCAGACCACGGCTGACACTTAGACTCTTGTGGCCCTGACTTGAACCGGCCACACTTTAGGTTTCCATATGATCCAGCAAAATAGCAACCCACTAAACAATGAAGTGGTTTAGAAATACCAGGTCCCTATCACGGGCCAGCAAGAGTATGAGCCGTTGGATGTATGAGTGCTTCCTCAAGCTTTACTCCAACCTCAGACACTGCTCATCACTCGTCCTTATAGCACAGATGAGGAGGGTAAGGCTCAGAGAGTGCCTCTGTCAGTACAGTTTTGACTGCTCATTGTCACCACCGCTCAGAGCTCTGTGATCTTGTGCAAGTTGACTAATCTTTCTGCGCTTCAGTTTCCATACCTGTGAAATGGGGATGATGATATTACTTCCTGCTAAGGTTGTCATGAAGGATAATGAGTTAACACACGTATAGTGCTTAGAACAGTGGCAGGAGCAGAAAGCACTTGATAAGAATGAACTGTTAGGATGATATATATCAATTTCTCATGTATACGCACCACAGGTGCATGCGCACACCCACATCCTGGCCTCACTCAGCTTATTCAAAATAAGACTGGTTCTGGATGACATTCAATCATTTCTAGGAATCAGCTCCACTTTCCATGAACAGAGATTTTCCTTCATAAAGCTTATTCAGAGGGCTTGTATTGTCTCCTCTGAACACAGTTCTCACAGGAGGAAACCAAAACAATTTTGGCAAATAAATCTGGTTAGAGTAAGTGAGTCACATCACTAGATGTCTACTCTGAAGGGGAGAACAGTCATTTTGGCTTACAAATTATTGTCTCTTTACTTTATTACACACCAGAAGAGAGTTTGGGGTGAGATGTCTAGAAAGTCTAACAAAACCAATATAAGTTGTTCTGTCATTTAACATTTAATTTAAAATAACCAGGAAAACAACGAATTGAAATGCTCAGTGCAACTTTTTTTTTTTTTCATCAACAATATGTTGACTGAGTTTTCCAAATTATTAAAAGCATTCAGGCAGTTCTGGGAATTTGGATCTAGTAACCCTTCAGCTCTTTTTATTTAGAATGCTGGCATTTTTCACTAGTGTCAAATATGATAATTATTTTTCACTTATTGAACTTAATAGAGTAATTGCTAAACACATTTCCACATTTGGCCCTCCAAGACAAAGTTTGTAAAATTTGCGAGCCGTGAACAGTAACTTACTGTATACTTGGCTTGACAATTGTCTAAGAACTGTGTCCTCAATGAACCAGAGGGGGGAAAAAGTAAAACCAGACGTTAAAGTCATTGCAATTCTAATTGTGGACAACTATAATCCCTGAGTTCTGTGTAAATTAGTCATTATAGATTGAAAACAAACAGCAAACCCAAAGAGATAAACCTCACAATCACTACAACCAATTAGATATTCAAAGGAAAATTCCCAGTTTTTAATATGTTACAAAATCACATAAATACGTATGCGTTGGCATCAGCAGTTTTGACAGATGTTGCTTAAAAATAGGAGAAATGCAAAAATAGATACAGGCAATTTTAATGGGACCTAAGCAATAGCAATAAATATTAACAACATGCCAAACCTTCGCTCCAAAGTGAAGAGGCTGCCATTTCAACAAAGTTGGAGTGTGGACTGAGTCAAGTAATGGGCTTCTAATAACTGGTGATGTACAAAGGTAATTAATTTACAAGAAAGTGCAAATTTTCTCTGTGGGTAATTGCTAAGAATTGAATATTTGTGTCTCCCCAAAATTCATATGTGGAAACTCTCATCCCCAGTAAGATTCTATTTGGAGATGTGGCCTTAGGGAGGTCCTTAGGTCATGAGGGTGGAGCCTTCATGATGGCATTAGTGCCCTAAGAAGACAGCTGTCAGACCAACACATAGGAGAGAGGGAAGGAGGGCCAGACTGAGTGCAAGCACCTGAGACTGTCATGTAGTTCTGAGGAAGTTCAGCAAGTCAGGGAGTCCTTGAGCCCAAACTGGCCAGCGAGGAGTTGTGAGTCCCCTAGAAATGATGCTGCCTTGGTATCCTTGTTGTGCTCAGGAACTGGCTGGGAGTAGCATGTGACAGCGTGGCCTTGGTAAGAAATGTGGCAGTGGATTTCAGCGTATGACAGCAGGAGTTGTTGATCAAAACACTCCCTTCAGTTAGACATCTGAGAAGTGCATCTTCGTGGCTACTGCAGAGGTGTATACAAAATATTAGTTCAATGAAGGAAGGAAGGAAGGAAGGAAGGAAGGAAGGAAGGAAGGAAGGAAGGAAGGAATTACGACCTCATGTTATGTTTGTATACCTGCCTCCTTCCTTCCTAAGGTTTTCAGCCTTACTTTTGTCTTTGTTAGCTACATTTTTATTGAGCATCTATTTTGTGCAAAGTAATTTACCCGTAATGCCTCATTTGCTCATAGAAACTCTAGGTACCATTATTATCCATCTCCATTTCATAGATGGGAAAAATGAGGCTCCAAATAGGTCATATAATTTGCCCAAGCTCAGAAGCTAGGAAGTAGCCAAACTCTGTTTTATCAAGTTTATACTTAAAGTCTATACCCTTAGCTGTTAATGCTGTGTGTTATTAATGTATGAGGGATACAGGTACAGAAAATTCACTGCCCCGTAGAGGAAGGTCCTGAAAAAAAATCAAGGAGCAGGAACATAGGAATGAATCCCAGGCTGAGGCCAGGTAACTGAGGTACTCATTCATGAATCTGTCCTGATCATTCCTTCATTCTTTCACTCATCATTGGCCATTTATTCATTTGTCCATACATCCAGCAAACATTTATCAAATGACTTTGCATGGACTAAGTTTTAACTGTTGTGTCTTTGAGGAATTCACTGTCTGCCCTGTCACTACAGTGAGTGACAGGGGGCTATTAAGGACTTGAAATGGTGCTGGCCACACTGCAATGTGCTGGGCGTATAAAATACACACTGGGTTTCAAAGGGTTAGCGGGGAAAAAAGTTGTCAAAAGAATCTCATGAACACTTTTTGTATGGATTACATATTGAAATGATCATTTTGCGTTATATAAAGGTAAAATGTTTTTTTAAAGTGGATCCCACCTGTTTCTTTTTACTTTTTTTTTAAAAGATTTATTTATTTATTTTGAGAGAGTGAGAATGAGAGAGAGAGAGTACATGAGAGCGGGGAGGGTTAGAGGGAGAAGCAGGCCCCTCGCCGAGCAGGGAGCCTGATGCGGGACTCGATCCCGGGACTCCAGGATCATGACCTGAGCCGAAGGCAGTTGCTTAACCAACTGAGCCACCCAGGTGCCCCATCTTTTTACTTTTTTTTAATGTAGCTATTAGACAATTAAAAATGCACATGTGGCTTATATTTAAATTATCTGTCACAGTGCTCATCCGTTGAGCAGTAAATACAAGCGTTTTAATACTGCAGAGGACTCTGGAAGCACAAATCAAAGAGCAACTGACTGTGGGGGCTGACTACACAATGGGACATTTGAACCGGCCCTTGATGAGGGAGTTGGGTTTTGCCCATTGGATAACTGGGGGATGAGAGTCCAGGTGGATGCCACAGCACAGACAAAAATGTGGAAGACTGAAGACAGAAGTTGCATCCAATACTGTAGGGCTGGGATTCTGCATCAGGCTCGGTTCTCTGGGAAGCGGATTCTGAGCTGAAGTTTAGCATATTTATTTATTAAATTCTTGTTTATTAAAGCATGCCCTGGGCTTCAACCAGTAGTTGGATATGGGCTACCTGTGGAAGGGGCAAAACCTTGGGTAAGACAACTCTCTGCACTGATCTGCGGGAAATCCCGATACAACCAACATATAGACTGTCCATTGAGAGCACGCCCACCAGCCGAGGTAGCAAGACCTTCTCTGTGGGGCAGGCTAGGTGGCACATCACTGTGTTCCCCTCAGTCGTCTAGGAAGATAGAGGACAGAGTGCTCCATGAAGGGACCCCTTCCTTACTCCATGCCCAGTGCACAGGGTCTCACATTAGCTGAGTGGGTTGGAGGAGGATCAGGTCTCTGTGATGTCAGGTGGGCACTTTGGAGTTTATATAAATTACAGCCAAGGCAGTGGTGAATTTGTATGTGTAATCCATTTACCCATGGCCCCTAGAGTACACTAGAAGACAATTTCTTGGTGTTTAAAAGATTATCCTTTTAATAATTCATTGATCTTAACAACACAATACATCAATGGTTTACACCAAAGCCATGTTTTATCTGCAATGCACTTCTAAATTGAAAGGTACCATAAAATAGCACTTAACTTTCAGAATCCTTATGTTATCTAAAGCTCAGTTTCATATTTATTTGATGATAACGAATATCCTGTCTCTCTTATGATCCAGTGCAAGCTCTAATTTAGGAGCTCAGGAATAAATGAGGCGATGGCTGCAGGTGTGTGTGTGTGTGTGTGTGTGTGTGTGTGTGTGTGTGTGTGTGTATGTATGTGTGTGTGTCATCGAGTAAACAGGCAAGTTCAGCCTTGTAAGTTCACCTACAGCATTTTTACATCAAATGACAGTCATGCAGTGAAACACATCTGCATTCCTATCTGAACTGACCCATCTGGTGTGAACGCATTTAAAAGAATACAGTTTCTCCATTCTTAATACTTCTGACACCAAATGTGTGGGTTTTCCACACCAAGTAATTTCACAACTCTCTGGACACTAATTGGGTGTCCTATAATTTAATTCAATCCTGACACTAACTACCAAGGGTTAGAGCAGACCCCACATGGTAGGGCTCAGACCCACACGACTGCCCCCATTTCAGATGCCAGTTCGCAAGTAGGGGAGCCCTGGTTACACACATTTCTGTCTGACTTGGCTATAAATTGAGGAAGGGTTCTCATGACCCCTGCCTTAGGTTCGATAATCTGCTAGAACTGGCTCAAGAACTCAGGGAAACATTTTACTTACATGTACTGGTTGATTATAAAGGTTATTATAAAGGCCACAGATGAAGAGGAATATGGAATGAGGTCTGGAAGTGTCTCCAGCCCAGGATCTTCTGTCCCTGTGGAGTTGGGGGGGGTGCCACCCTGCTGACAAACGGACCTGTTCACCAACCCAGAAGCTTTCTAAACCTTGTGCTTTAGGGATTTTTGTGGAGGCTTCATCCATCACATAGGTATGATCAATTATTATTAACTCAATGTCCAGCCCCTCTCTCCTCCCAGGAGGGCTGTAAGTTCTAAGCTTCTAATCATGGTCTTTCTGGTTACCAGCCCTCACCCTGGAGCCATTCACTAGCCCACCTAGAGCCACCTCATTAGAACAGAAGATGCTCCTGTCTCCCAGAGCAGAAGCTCTGTGTCAGCAGTCGGGGCCAAAGACAAATACTAGACAAAAGATACTCCTAGCACCTCCGTCACTTAGGACATTACAAGGGTTTTAGGAGCTCTGTTTCAGGAACCAGGGCAGAGACCAAATATATATATTTCTTATTATGTCACAGCATTCCTTTGACAATAAGCATGTGGACCTGCAATCTCTTCCTCTGACGAAAACAAAGGGAATTGTTACGTTTTTAGCATAACTAGAATTGAGAAGTAGCCAGATTTCTCTTTCCTTTTATACATTCTTCTTGGTCCCACTATTTCCTGGCACCTGGCATTCTGGGTAATGGGTGTGTACAAGGGATTCCAAGGGCAGAAAGGTCACCAGTGTTCACCATTGCCAAAGAAGGGAGGTCAAACCCTGTGTATATGGTCAGTTTGGCCAGCCGTACCGCCGCCTCCCCTGCCCTGCTGCTCTCTTTCACTGTCTGTAGTCTGGAAGCACAGACTTACTTTTGCTTCTCCAAACAGGCCATGTTCTTTCCCGGCCCAGTGCCTTTGCACCTGCTCTTCCCTCTGCCAGGAATGCTTTACCTGGGTTGCTCTCGTTTCACAAATTTCTATCCATTCCTCTGTTTAAATGTCAATGCCACCAGAAAAATCCTTCTCTGCCTCGCAGATCAGGTCTGATGGTTGCCATTCCCACAGCACAGCCCTTCCTCACAGCATTCCCCACGCTCACCAATATCAGGTCCCGACGGGTGGTCAAAGCCAGCAGGGCAGAGCCACGCTTGTCCAAAGCATAACTGAGCGCTCGCTGCATAGAAAACCTGAGTAAGTGCATGACCATAAGAATAAAGGAAATTCTGCTGACGGGCCAGGCAGAATAAACTCCGGAGTTGGTTTTTCCTTGGGTGTTGATGATCTTTACTGCAAGAGTTTCAGCGAGTTGAAGAGGCCACCAGGCAGCCTGCCCAGGCTCGAGGGCACATGGATGATGATACAAAGAAGACAGGGAGTGAATTCTATCAGAAAACCTTGGGAAGCTAAGAGATGGGGAAATGACTTCAGAGGCGGATAGAATTGAAAAGAGTATTTTTATTTTTTCAGTTTCCCAGAATAAATAAGCCTTAAACATGTTTGTACGCTGCCAGGAAGTAGCCAGTAGAGAGGACATGATTGAAGACAGGAGAAAAAGAAGGTAATTGATGGGTCAATGTCCCCCAGGAGACGTGAGGGATGAAATCAACAGTGTGGGTCAAGAGGTGAGGCTGGGAGAGGCCAGCACGGAGGCAGGTGATATTTCTGCCCAGCCTTTCAGCTTTTGTGCGGAAGAGTGAGGAGAGCATCAATCACTTCTTTCTAGCTGGGTAAATGCCAAGAAAGTCTACGGCAGAAACTTCCCCAGGCAGGAGGCTCAGAATTAATTGTGAGGATTAAGCATAAACCAAAAGGAGCAGGGAAGCCCCACACACTAAATCCCAGGAATAGGGCCTGTTCAGATCAAGAAAATGCATCTGAGAATGGCCTGGCAGCCCAGAATGCTGAGAGAAATCTCTAGGTGCTGGCAGATCACATTAATGCTCCCTCATAAGACTGTTACACATGAGCTGAAATGTACATTGATTTTTTTTTTTTTTTTTTTTTGCTGTGATTATACTTCCAGAAAGAGAACATGATCTTTGGAATCTGTTTGGGGAGTAACAGTGCCTGTACAGGAGAGAAGGATGGTTTTTGACCTTCTGCTGGTATTGTCTTGTTCTTGTCACAGCTTGTTTGCAAGCAATGTGAGGCCCCCAAACCAGGAATCTCCTTGCAGTCCTTCAAATATGATTTACCTGATTAACAAAATATTGGTGGAATATAGAGGATTTGCCTGAGGCTGTGTGTGTGTGTGTGTGTGTGTGTGTGTGTGTGTGTGTGTGTGTGTGTGTGTAGGAAATGAGTTTCTTGGGTAGCTGGGGAGCAGGGGTGAGGGCAAGCTGACCTTGTGTTTTATCTAGGATGATGGTGGTGGGCTGACATTGCAGCGAAAAACTAAAATATAAATATTTGGTGAGCAAGCAAATGCATGGGTGAACACAAGAATGAATGGATCAAAGAATGAGTGAATCAACCCACTGTACTGCAGGTGGGTAGACTGGATTTCCTCCCCAAAGGGGCACATTGGGATATAGTTCTTAAATATCTTTACGTAATGAGTAAATGAATAACAGTCATGCAGCCAACAAGTATTTGTTGGGTTAGATGAATCAATATATTATAAACAATACAGAATTTTGCATAGACTAGGTGCAGTGTGAGTGTTAAATAGATAAAGTGGACATCAACTATAGACCAAGCCCTGTGCCAATTGCCAGGATAGAATTCAAAGTAAAACAGACACACAGGTCCTGCCCTCATGGGATCTAGAATCCAGTGGTTTCACTACACCTGCGGGACATCACTTCCATCACTTCCAAATTTACAGCTGACCTTCTGTATTGATACCTTTCATGTACATGACCCGTAATCCTCCTGGAAAATCTGAGAGGTATTAGCAACCTCATTTTCAAATCTCAGTGATTTGAGCTAAATCTCTGTGATTTCCTCTGGTGACTTGCCCAAGGTCACACAGCTATTAAGTGGCAGAGCTAAGAAATCAAACACAAATGTGTCTGATTTTCAAGCTTGGGCCATTTTCCTTTATTAAACTGCCTCTAATTTGCCCATTTTAAAGTAGGAAAGAACTAAAAAGCTCATGTTGATTGATTTGAGGTGATTTGTAAAAGTTTAAGAGACTGTCATTTTTCACAACACCCATAAACTTTACACATCCACACACCCTATCCTCCTAAACCAAAATAACACAGCTCTTTATGTTCTGAGGGTATGCCCCTTCTAAGTTAAAAATTATCAAACCTACAGGGAAGAAGGGTTCCCTGAGGATTTGCTTTATAAAATAAACAGAAATCAATTTTGACTTGTTTTCTAATCATGATAAATGAAGCCAGGTTAGGAAAAAGAAGTCCCAACATTACTTGAGGATCATTTTGCCAGGATGCATTGGTCTTTGACAAGCAATTAAGAAACCCTCTGATTGTGGCTGGCAGTGCCACGGCTCAGCACACTCCTGATTAATTCTCATTTTCATTCTTTCCTTGGGATTTATTTACTCATTTCACCTGGAATGTGTTTAGCTTCTTAACCTCCCCATCCCCCCTTCCCTCATGTGCTTCTTTGCCTGGCTCCCTCCAACTTCACCTACCCATTAATCAGTCGGTGCCATATTCATTCTTGCTGGAAAAGTACCGTACTCTTGGCATTTATTCATTGTGTCTTCATTCGTTCGTTCGTTCGTTCATTCATTCATTCATTTTCTGTTCTACCTAAACCCACCTTAGTTGGCTTTCTTTATTTCCATCTAGATATTCTTTTGAAACCCATCTGTCTGTCTTGGGCTGCTTAGTAGAGAGGGGGTTCATCTGATGTGAGTTATCAATATCAGATTTTGAAATATATACTAGTGAGAAGTCTGAAGTCTGGACAAAATTGAAGGGTCTTGGAGCTATAGGGAATGGAATCAACATCTTCATCTTCATGGCTAGCAACTATTGAGTCTTTTCTCTAGTCCAGGTGCTGTGTCTGTATCTTTCATACATTATTTCTTTTAATCCTTGCAACAACTGTACAAAGAAGGTAATGGTGGCCTCACTTTATAGACAAAGTAAGGCTCAGAGAATTTAAATCACAGGAGCAGTAAGTGGTGAAAGCATCCCTCGAGCCTGTGTCTGCTGAATTATTAATAGGATAATCCATGGCAGACACTAATCCTCATGTGTCATGGACAGTAGCAGCAGTGCTGGACCCCTTCAGTGCAGACCATTTGACCCAGCACCTTGGGTAGGTTGACTTTGCATGGCCACCCTATTGAATCATGAGTTTTCCGGAGATGAGATCTACACCATGCCATCCCTCTCGGCCTGCTCCATTTGGGGACAGACATGACTTGGTAGGTGCTTGGCCCTATAAAGGGTCTTCAAATGCTCTGCCTGTCCCCGGTGGATTCCCATATAGGAAGCAGGAATCCTACTTCATGGTCTCTGAACTTTTGCCCTCAGCCCTCCCGCCCATTCCATTCCTTTCTGATTCTGAGTCTCCCAGTTACTCACTCTTCCATTCACTTCCTCTCACCCTTGGGGCTTGAGCTCCTTCCTCATCCTTGTGATGATTTGGCTTCTTTGCCCTGGTACTCTTTGGAAGATGCTTCTCACTGTTCAGTTGCCCCGGGAACTTTCAACCTGGAACCCAGACTCTGACATGTTTTCTCTCTCCTTGGTGGTGGTGCATTTAAGAAAATGCAGTGAGCATTTATAGTGTATCACATATGTTAGGGACTTACGGTAGCAAGCCTGGAATAATCCTTAGAGCACCTCAATGAGGTAGGTTTATTATTTATGATTCATAAATGAGAACACCAAGGTTTGGAGAGGTCACGTAATCACTAAAGACCCTACTGGTAGGAAGTGGTGAGTCACAACAGGGTCCCAGTTCTGGGACCTGGGTTCTGTCTACTCCAAAGTCTCTCTTGTCTCTCCTCTCCTGAAAACCATAGGATCTTATGATTTTCTTCTAAATTGCTTTTTCTATTAAAATTATAACCTGTCATTAAAATATTTAAGCACACAAATTAATTGGTGTTAATTATGATACTTCAAAAGGTGACAAGCAATTTAGAGTGAGATTTGAAGGTAAAAAAAAAAACATCTAAATATAACTTGGCATCTTTCATAATAAATACCAATCATTGTCAATTGTGACTTTATCTAACCCTGATACGCCTTAGGTCTAAACAGAACAGAACATTCTGATTCATCTACCATTTTTACCAGGCTTGGGAGCCTGGTTTTTGGAAATTCTGGTGCTTCAGAACATTTTGGCATCCAAAGCACTTACAAGTAGCTTTCTACGAGTCTCTCTGAAGAGAGATTGAAACGATGATTTTCTTCACTTAAACTGGGAGAAGATGATGAGTTTTCTCTTATACACCATCATTAATTCACATCCCTCCAAATCCTTTGTCCTTCTATGCTTTGTGGTAAACTAAGAGAAAAATGACCTTCTAGTAGGACATGGCGTTAGGGAAGAAGGGAGTGATGTATGGGTGACCAATCGTGTACGATGGTCTTTGCTCTGCTGTCTCTGTCCCTCAAGCCTCCCCTCCTGTCAGACCAGGAGACACCATGAAGCAAGGAGTCAGTGTTCACCAGAGCCGACCAGCAGGGTGACTGGACTAGCAGATCATTACTCTTTCTGGGCCACAGCTTCCCCTGAGGGGAGTAGAGCATTTGAACGGGGTGAACTGGGGTTTCCTCCAGGGCTCCAGCATTCTATAGGCTGTGACTGTAATGACTACGCTTTGACACTTCCCTAGAAATTTCTTACTGAGTCTGTGAAAGGAATGGCAACAATTCTGCAGGGGAAGTGGGAGGAAGCAGAGGCAGCACTGTGAGCACAGGGAACTGTTCTTGCTGATGGCACTTTCCCAGAACCTTCTAATCTGTTGAGACAGAGGAAGAAGTTGAGAATCACTGTTGTCTGGGATCATCGCTAGACCAACTTCTTTCACAGGTGACAATGTGGGGCCTAGAAAAGTCCAAGGTCACACAGCAATGCATAAAAACGTAAGAGCAAAATGAATATTAATTAAGTTTACCTTATATCTGAGTTATTTTAAGGAAAAGTTACCATAAAAAAGAGAATGTCACAAAATAAATCCTCTTTGTGTGTGTGTGTGTGAATCCTTACAGCAGATACTTAAAAAAATCACTTCTGTAAGAAAATTAGAACTTCCTGAACAAAAATGCTCAAAAGTGCTCAAAATGTGACTGAATAAAAGATACCACAGACCCTATATCCCTTAGCCCAGTGCTGTCCAACACAAATATACTGTAAGCCACATAAGTAAGTTTACATTTTCTAGTAGCAACCTTTTAAAAAAACGTAAAAGAACCTGGTGAAATTAATTTGACTGATGTACTTTAACCCATCATATCTAAAATATTATCATGTTGGGGCACCTGGGTGGCTCAGTTGGTTGACTGATCCCTTGATCTCACCTCAGGTCTTGATCTCAGGGTTATGAGTTCAAGCCCCGTGTTGGGCTCCACACTGGGCATGGGGCCCACTTAAAAAAAAAAATATATATATATATATGTATATATATATATATCCATTTCAATATGATAAATTATTGAGATATTTTACTTTTCTGTACGAAGCCTCTGAAATCCAGTGTTCATTGATTCTACACTTCATCTCTCAATTTGGACGAGCCACATTTCCAGTGCTTACTAAGCACATGTGGCTTGTGGCTGCCTCATTGCTCAGGTTGGAGCACTTTCTCTTCTTCCTTCCTCTTTTCCCAGGTTCTATCAAAATGTTTAAATAGAATATACTCTGATTTTTAAAAATACATATATATGTGTATACATGTATGTGAGTATATATGTATGTCGCGCACACACACACACACACACACACACACAGGGAAAGAGAGGGAAAGAGCAAGCACTTTTCCACAGCAGTGTTTCTGGAAAGAGAATCCCTTACATTGTATTTTATTAAACAAGGTGGAGACGTTCCTGCAGATTCCATTTTCCATTACAGGCTTACGCATTTTCAGAAGCTCCATATTATAGGGCTTGTGGCTTAGCAGACCCCCAAGGTGGCAGTGATGAGGGTACATTTAGCACAGTACCGGTTCTTAGTCCCCATTTCTCTGATGTGAGTTATCAGCTTCAAGAAGTTCGTTTTTGTAACCACATCAAAGGGTTGGGCATCTGTGCAGGAAATCCCTCAAAAGCAATCACAAGCCCATTGGTATTGTAAGATTTGGTATTTACCATGTCCTGAAAAAAAAAAAAATGAGAGGCTTAAAAGGATATTCCCCTGCTAAAGACCTGGGGAAAGAGAAATGCGATAAAACCAGGCTCTTGCTGCAAAGATTTAGGATGAGGGACACACCTGAAAATGCTTAGTACATGCAGTAGTGTCCTCCAGCTGCTGCAACAAATGACCCCAAACCCGAACAGCTTAAGACAACAGAAGTGTATTCTCGGGGCGCCTGGGTGGCTCAGTTGGTTAAGCGACTGCCTTCGGCTCAGGTCATGATCCTGGAGAACAGGGATCGAGTCCCGCATCAGGCTCCCTGCTCAGCGGGGAGTCTGCTTCTCCCTCTGACCCTCCCCCCTCTCATGTGCTCTCTCTCTCTCTCTCTCTCATTCTCGCTCTCTCAAATAAATAAATAAAATCTTTAAAAAAAAAAAAAAAAAAAGAAGTGTATTCTCTCCTGGTTCTGGAGGCCAGAACTCTGCAGCGGCGATATCAGCAGGGCCACCAGGTCTAAAGGCTCTAGGAAAGAATTCTTCCTTTGCCTCTTCCAGCTTCTGGTGGTTCCCAGCAACCCTTGGCATTCTTTGCCTTGCAGATGGCAGCATGCCCACCTCTGTGTCTGTTTTCACATGGGCTTCCATGTCTCTTTGTGCCCTGTGTCCTCTCCTTTCTATAAGGATATCAGTCATTGGATTTAGGGCCCACCCTAATCTAGTCTGACCTTATCTTAATTTGAATACATTTGCAAAGATCTTCTTTCCGGATAAGGTGCCATTCTTGGTTTCTGGATGGCATTGATTTGGGGGAGGTTACTATTCAACCTTGTACAGCTTTTGCTAAAGTTCCCTCCTAAGATCTGTCACTCTGGTTCAGGGGGTCACATCCACCACCCACATCTACCACTTACTTTGGAATGTTGACTTTAGACACAGAAATGGGATGTGATGATCATCTAAATCAGTGGCATTCTTTTTCATCACAATGAAGGCCAGGAAGGAAAATGGAGCAAAGCACCAGTGTGTGTTTGGAGGAGGAGGGGAAGCCCAGAGTCATCTGTGACCCCTTCCTCTTTACCCTTCGTTAGGTTCTCAAAAGCCTTCCTGAGTATCCCCAGGGCCCTGTAAGTCTCTCTTTAACCATAATCCCTTTATTATATAGATTGAGACTGATGCTTAGAGATACAAAGTGTTTCTCCAGAATTATACGTGACAACTTGAATCTGAGCCTTGCTTCAGCCACAGCGTGTCCAGACACTCAGTCCATCCATCTCTCTATTACTAACAGAGATGAGTGGCAGGAATCCATGGTATGTGGTATGTTTCTCTTTGGAAAAAGAAAAACAAAACATTCCATCTTGGGCAAATTTTCTTCTATTTTACAAAATTATAAAAGGAAGTTCACGGCGAGGTCAAAGCCATGGCAACATCTATGCTGCCTCTGTGGAATTTCTGTTTCCAAGTAGAGGAAGAGATTGGGAGCAGCTACCTTCAGGTCAGCGTGAAAGCAGGGAGTCCCTTCTCTCAAGGACTCTGCTCTCAACGATTCCTGCCCTAGTGGGCCTGGGGTGGGCTCTGTGCCGTTCCCATTTTCTGCAAGTATTTTGAGTATTTTTTCCTCAAAGTAGAAAAAGTGTGTCTTTGAATCCAAACCATGGGCTAAGCCTTCTAAATTCCTCTCTTAAAAAAAAAAGCTCCTTTGCAAAAATTTTATAATAACCTTTATTTTTTTAGAGCAGTTTTAGGGTTACAGAAAATTTAGCAAATAGGATAGAGTTTCCATATGCTTCTACTGCCCCATTCATAGCTTCCTGTGGGTTTGGACCGATGTGTCATAGCATGTATCCATCCTTAAAGTATCATACACAATAGTTTCACTGCCCTGAATGTCCCTTACGCTCCATCCATCATCCTCTTTCCCCCAAACCTCCAGCAACCGCTGAGGTTGCTTTTTTACCACGTCCATAGTTTTCTCTTCTCAAGAAGGTGATCTAGTTGGAGTCGTACAGTGCGTAGCCTTTTAGGACTGGATTCTTTCACAAAGAAATATGCATTTAAGGTTCCTCCATGTCTTTTCTTGGCCTGATTGCTCGTTTCTTTTTAATAACTGAATAATATTCTATTGTGTGGATGTTCCAAGCTACTTTCCATGACTTCATCCTGAAAAATTACTATCTCTGTACCTGAAAGCCAGATCTACGGTCAGATTAGAGGGTCCTGCGTGGACACAGTCTCTCCTGCACTAGGCCACCAATCCAGCCCCTGCCATTGCCCCCCTGGCTTGCCCTTTTGTCTGAGATACACCAGTACTTCTGCTCTAAAACCCTTCTGGAAAGTTGTATGTTTTGCTTAATTTAAATAATACATTATTGGGGGGAAATGAGATATCTGTTGGATTTATTGTGCTCATGATTCTATTGGACCACATTAGTGTAGAGAAGAATCCTGAAGAAAGAGGAATTAGGGTTTGGAAGAAGATAAATCAGTTTTGAAATGAGGAAGGAAAAAGAAAACATCTGGAAACTTGACATTTCCCAGGATATTATCCTGTGGGTAATCATCAAAGATGATGAGGAGATAGAACGTAAAAAAATACAGAGGTGCTTTCCTGTGGAATTAAAATTCCAGAATGTTCTAGAAAGTGCCAGATGTAAGACCAAACAGGACCAGCTAGTGATGAAAATTTCTCCCATATGGACAAGGTTGCTAACCATATGGCTGGTGCAGCTCATGGAGGTGAGAAGCACTCTCAGTCACCTTTCTGCAATGAACATGGCACCACGGGTTAGCACAGGGGCCACCCAACCAACAGCCACGGGAAACGGATAAATGCTATTTGAAAAAACTCAGAAGCTATATATAAGTTCCTTTTCATTTTAAATAATTCAGACAAACAGAAGTCCCCTTGTCCTCTCTGCAACCATATTCCTCTCTTGGAGGTAACCACCATTACTAGTTTGATGGATGTCCTTTCAGAGCTTTTTCTGGACACTTAGATACATATAGCCATGTCCAATAAAACACAGAGGTTTGTAACGTGGGTGAGTCATACTTAAGAGAGATACTACTGTGTGCAGTTTTCTGCAACTTGCATTTTAATTTTCAAATCCTCTTAAACAGTCCCATTATAGTCTTTCATGTGGATGTATGTTCACATCATGTACACACGAGGAGATAGTTAGGCATTTCTTCCCAACTTTTGCCATTACACTTGTGGTAGATGTATTAATGTACCTCAGTATCTGGTCCTTTCCTACTTTCTGGCAGTGGAGACTATATTCCCCTACCTTCTTGATGTTAGCCATCACTGCATTACTGGATCCAACCATTGAAATGTGTGTGGAAGTGGCATGTGTCACTTCTAGGCCAAAGCATAGAATTGTTGGTGCTCAGTCCTATAATGCTCTCTCCGTCCATAAGATGCTGCCACCTTGGTCACCTGGGTCCCTGGGTGTGTGTGGTTATCAGAATCCCGCTGCTGACCTCCATCGGGCATGGGGCATAGGCAATAAATAAATCCTTGTTGTTCAAAGTCACGGAGGCTTTAGAGTTCTTTGTTACCACTGCATAGCCTAGCCTCTTCTGGCCGATACAGCCCGAGCAGCCTTGCACATGTTTCTTTCTGCACAAGTGACAGCATTTCTCCAGGAATGAATGTCTGTTGCAAAGTCAAAACACTAAATTGCTTTTAAAGCATCTTCTTATACATCAAGCCCCTACCTTTTGTCCCTTGGCTCCTCTGCTTCTCTTGACTTTAGACTCCTTTCTATTATTTATTCATGGTTTATTAGATAAATGTCTTCCCCAGATAAACCAGGAGCTCCCTGGAGTTTGCTGTTTCCTTTGCCCAAGGCTCCAGTGTTAGTGATTGTTTCATTAAACTCTAATCTCAAGGCTAATCCCCACTGGAAAATGTGTTCTGTCCTATAAGAAGGCTCCCAGGCTCCAAGTCTCAAACCACTAAACAGGCCATGCAGGTGTTTAATGGTGCTTACTGATGGTCACGTGACAGTGTTATTTCTTTCTGCACATTTCCAGTACGATTCACAGTATATAAAAGGGTTACCTTTCAGTTTGGGAGGTACTAAATTAGAGAATAGGATTTCCAAAGCCCTGTATTCTTCTTTAGAGCACAGCAAGGGTGTTCATTCTGACCCCAAGGGCCAAAGATGCTGCACGCCTCCCAGTTGATGAGTTTATTCAGCTCTGACCTGTGCGGCCAGTGGGGCAGCAAATGGGAGGGGGGTTTCTTTGAGGTTGGTGTGCTCTCCACCAGAATTTAGCAGTGGGGTAAAGATGCTGAGGTTGATGCAAACTCAGAGTTCAGCCTGGCTGCTAGGACAAAGCCAGCCCACTCACTTCCCAGCTGTGGCCCCTGGGGTGGAGGGACCTGAAACCCTCTGTTGATGGGAAGCAAAAAGGTCAGAACCAAAGCAGAACTTTGAGAGCTCTAGAACTGAATCCCATAGCTTCCCTGAGCAGTGAGATTCTTTGCAACTTTCATTCACTCATACATCTCATGGAGGCATGAGGTGTAATGTGGTTTGTGCGGAAAAATACACGTTTGCAACAAGAGAAGAGCTGAGTCTATGACAGCTTTAGGAAGATTTGTCAAGTCAGCTAGGTGTGATCCCTGTGTCCACCATCTCCTTTCCGTCATGCCTTTCCCCCCACCCCACTCACAAATCTGCAATGGATCCCTGATGTCCAAAGCATCACATCTCACATCTGTTAGGACGAAGTGACCTGGAGGGGCACTGCAGAGATGGACATCAGCACCTGGACATTGCCTCTTGCTTGCTGTACCGTCCTGAATAAATCCCACCTCCGCTCCATCTGTGAAGTGGGGTAGTACCAGTGCCTACCCCACAGGATGACCATCAGGATTAAATGAGCTAACCCCAAACAGATGAGGAAGATGTTCTGAGGCTTTTTGGGGGAGCAGTTCCAGGTACCTTGACACAGATGGCACCCGGTAACCATGGGCATTCAGAATGTGTCATCCTCCTCTGACTCCCTTCACTCACTGCCAGACAGTATCTGTGGGGCCTGGATCCCCTCACACCCATGCTCCAGGCTCCTGTCCTGGAATCCTGATTTTTGCCACCAAATTCCACAAAACCTCCATCGACTGCCTGCTTTGAGCTGCCCCCACCAGCCAATGTCCAGGAGCCTGAGCTGTGTCCAGTGCTCTGGCCTCATCCAGCCATTCTGGATTTGCAGATGCTTCTCCTGAACCTAAAGGGCTTGTGATTCATAACTCACCCAGTCCAGTCCGCCACCCCATTGCACGGCCCTCAGAACCCCCAGCACCCATCACTCCCATTCCGCAGATGACACTGCCCTCTCCACTTGGTCCCATCCTGCGGTTGCCATGGTTATCTGTGGGAGAGCAGCTTTTCCTCTCAACTCTTCTCCCCAAATCTCCAGCCCACTCCCTCTGCCCATTCCTGTCTCTGTGTTAATCTGTGGCTTTTCACATGCGTCTTGTTTTCTTAACTATTTAGTAAACTCATCAAGTGTGGGGGATTGACCTTACTGGAACCCTCTGTCATAGTCAAAGAAGCTGAATTTGGGCCAGCTAAATTAAAATATCGTACTCAACACTAACACCTTTGTGGATCTCTGCAACACGCAGGTGGGGTTCAGACAAGTGTGAAATTAATGCATGAACAAATGCAAACCGGCTGACATTTTCTCAGATACCTGGGGTCTTCAAATCTAGTGTAAAATCCGCTGCTAGGTCAAAACATTCCTTAAAGTAGATGAGTGATTAATATGAAAGACAGGGAAGTATATAAAACAGTTTAATTAAAATACTCTTAGCTGGATATACTTCGTTGACCCCTGGGAGGAAGAAACCAACTGTAATTAGTGTCTTCTATTACTGCATGTAGGGACAGTGGTACCTAAAAATTGTGTCTCTTCAAATGTTTGTTGTCTCGGCACTAAAATCTATATTTAGTCCTAATTCAAAGTATGTGAAATTGGAGGTGGGGCTGGGGAACCTCATCATCTGCGTTGGTGAATGAAACCCTCTGAGTCTATGTTGGTTTAATTAAAAGCAAATAACAACACAAATAAACAAATAAAAAAAACTCAGTAGAAATGGGACTCAGACTTCAAAATGGCCAAAGTGTTTTCTGATACAAAGTGAATTAGAGTTGACCGCTTTTTCCCAAAGGACAGGGAGTAGGCCGAAAGAGAGAGGGGGACATGTGTAGTGCTGATGTGTCTGGGGAGAGGTGCGCTGCTGGCTAGCCCGGCATACCCACAGATACTCAGACAGGGGTACATGTTCTTCTGGCCACACGTTGTGCCTTGACCCACAACACTTAGAGCCCTTCCTTCCCAGCTTGTAGGTCTGTTGCCCAACCCCCTTACCCCCACCCCCAGGGAACAGGGTGGAAATCTCTGTCTTAACAATTAGAACCATCTGTGAACAAAGTCCATGAGGTAGTCAGGGCGAAAAAGGTCTAAAGGTGGCAGTACTGCCCAGGCCATCAGAGAAGGTAAACCAAGGCACAGGATATAAGAGTTGACAAAAACGTTGTGTGATGAATGGGGGTGTGCATGGGGAGGGAGGGCTGTCAGGGATTGTCTCACTTTGTGCATGCATCCCATGAGCAGACTCTGAGATAAGAGTTCAAGGGCAGTTATTTTTTTGGGAGATGAAGGAGCCACAGGTGGAGGGTTAGGGGGTTGAGACAGGGAAGGGAAGGCAATTAGCTAGTGAAGCTTGAGTCAGTACAATGGTGACCAACGAGCTCCAGTGGAGCCTAGTCCTTGAGGGGAATGCGAGGAAACTACATAAAGCATGCTCTGAGTTATTCTACCCAAGCCCACCTTTCTGTCAGTCTTTGTTTAGAAGCTGGCAAAGCACAAGTTAGAGGAAGCTCTCTAGCAATGAAGGGCAGTGCTACATTGACAGAGCAATGACTCAGTCTAAACATTCTCTTCCCCTGCGATCTAGCGACCACACTCCTCTGTATTTACCCAGAGGAGTTGAAAACTTAGATCCACACAAAAGTCTGAATGTGCATGTTTATAGCAGTTTTATTAATAATAGCCAAAACTTGGAAGCAACCAAGATGCTCTTCAGTAGGTGAGTGGATAAATAAACTGTGGCCCATCCAGACAAAGGAATATTATTTATTTTTTTATTTTATTTTATTTTTTGGTTGTCAAATGATCCTTTATTGAAACATTTTCCTTTGTAGTTAACTAGCCGGGCATTCCAGCTCACCACTGTTGATGTCATCTATGATGTCATGAGGGTGGCGGCCGTCTACGTTGCAGCCCACAGACTGGGCAGTCCCCAGGATCTCTTTAATGGTTCCAGAGAGTTCTCTGGCTAAAGATCGGTGTCGCATCTGTCGGGCAATATTGACAATCTCATCAAAAGTGATATTTCCACTGTACTTAATGTTTTTCTGCTTCTTTCTGTCTCTTGGTGGTTCCTTGAGGGCTTTGATAATCAGGGCAGAGGAAGAAGGTACCACTTCAATCTGGGCCTGTCTGTTCTGAATGGTCAGTTTCACCGTAATCCTTAGACCCTTCCAATCACCGGTTGCCTTGGTGATGTCATCACCAACCTTTTTTGGAGACAGACCCAGCGGGCCGATCTTCGGGGCCAGGGCAGACGTGGCACTGACTTCGCCACCGGTACACCTCAGGTACACGACTTTGATCTCGTTGGGGTCGAACTTAGGCGGCATGGCGGAGGTGGCTGGCGTCGGATGAACCCGGATCCGGGACGACCGAAGAAAGTTGCACCTTTGCCTCCCCGAGCCGAAAGCCAAAAGGAAGGAATATTATTTAATACTAAAAATAAATGAGCTACCAAGCCAGGAAAAGACGTGGAACAAACGTACATTCATATTACCTTTTTTTTTTTTTTTTTTTAAGAGGCGGGGGACGCACAAGCGTGGTGGAGAGGGGCAGAGGGAGAGGGAGAGAGTAAGCAGGCTCCACATCCAGCACAGGGCCCCACACGGGGCTCAATCCCACACCCCAAGATCATGACCTGAGAGGAAATCAAGAGTTGGACATTCAACCTACTGAGCCACCCAGGCGCCCCTACATGCATATCACTAATTGACAAAAGCCAATCTGAAAAGGCTACGTACTGTAGGATCCCAACTATATGGCATTCCAGAAAAGGCAAAACTATGGAGACAGTGAAAAAAAAGCAGTGGTTGCCAGGGGTTGGTAGGGGGAGAAAGATGAGAGGGTAGAGCACAGGGGATTTTTAGGGCGGTGAAAATACTCTGTATGATGCAGTGATGGATACATGTCACTATGTATTCGTCCAAACCCACACGGTGTACAATACCAAGAGTGAACCTTACGTAAACTTTGGACTCTGGGTGTTTATATGTATTGATGTAGGTTCATCAGCTGTAACAAACATACCTCTCTGGGGATGGGGGAAGCGGGTATTGGGGGGAACTCTGCTTGTGTTGCGGCAGAGGGCATATGTGAAATCTTGTCCCGTCTTCCTAATTATGCTATGAACCTAAAATTGCTCTAAAAGAACTAAGTCTTTAAAAAGGAAGAAAAAAGAGTGATGTGGTCAGGACAAAGACAGGAGTGGAATGCCAGGAAAGGGGTTTGGCCACTGCGTCCTTTGTACCCATGTCTTCGCAAGTTTTTGCTAGAATCCAGACTAGATTCCAGAGCAGGCTTCTGCCTGGTATGGGTGATACTATCCCCCGTGTGGTCCCCCACCACGGCCCACTTATTAGTAACAATAATAATGCATAAAATGTGTCGAGAACTAACTGTGTGCCCCATGTAATGTCTTAACCCATGTAGCCCTCACAACAACGTCTTTGGGAAATACTAGTCATCCTTCTTTTACCATGGGGGCGGGGAGGAGCCTAAGGTTCCTTTTTTAAGCAATTTTAAGCAATTTTAAGCAAATGGTCCCTTGTTGCACAACCAGTCAATAGCAAGATTGGCCCGTTTTTTCCAACTCCATCACCTGCAAGTGTCTTGACCATGATTCCTGCCAGTACTGTTTCCTCTAAAAGGACCCAGGCACCCACCAGTAGTTAACAAGTCTGACTTCCTCAACCGGTACTTATTTCTGAAAGTAACAGAGCAAAGAAACAGAAGTTGTCATGATTTTTAAAGGCAAGCCTCCTCTCCCGCAGCTTGGTCAGAACTGGGGCGGGCAGAAGTGCAGTCCGCTTCTCCATGTGTGGAGGGGGTTGGGGCTCGGCGGTCCAGGAATCCATGACTCCTGGGAGCAGAGAATGTGGAAGTTACACGCTCCATTTAGACATCAGTGTTCTCTCGTACAAAATGGTCCCTAGTTCATTAATCAGACTCTCCAAATTTGTTTAACTCATTATTTATAATATCGTTAAATCCAGTGACACCAAAAGGTGTCACCGCGAGCAGTGGGCAAGTCCAACTTTAATCCTCAGAAAATGTGTAAAATGTCTTTCTCTCCCTCTGTTATCAGGAATGGTGGATGGAAGCAAATGTTAAATTTGCACGATGTGCCATGGTCTCAACTTTCACTGAATCCTAATCAACTTAATACCCTTTTGCCTTCTTGAAACTGGATGATGAAATGTAACCCTGAGAGAGCTTAAATAGAACTCAGGCCTGGATGCTCCCTGCAAAATGGCCTAATTTGGTGGTTATAGCACGAGCGTTGTATGTGCAGTGATCAAATCCTGTGTTTTCAATTGTCCTTTTTATGGCCAATTAAGATAGTCTTAGGATCTAGATTTAATATCAGAATCATCTAATGTAACAGACTAAAGCGTGCCCTCCAATTACAGGGAGAATGTCTTTTTTGACAATGGTTCTCTGGATAAGTTTTACAGGCTTCTATTTCTGAACTTGACTCTAAGGGCCAAAGCAGCACATTTTGGAAATGGTTTTGTAAACTGTAACGAAGGTATCTTTCTTTAGCGGCTTCCTGCCCAAAAATGGCAGAGTGCTTTACAAACTTATCAAAGTGATATACACGGGGATCGTTTTATTCTCTGCTGAAATACAGGGACCTGGGGGGGAGCCACAGTCAGTGGTGAAAAATCTTCCAGTTGCTGGGTCAATGATGGGGACAGAGGGTGTGCAGCATCTAAAACACCCTCCAGAATGGGAGGGCTTGTTCAGGTGGGTGCAAGAGCTATGGTGCTGGAATGCCACCTGCTCCAAGGTGACACTTTTGCAGAAAGGGCTCATCTGAGTTTTGATGCTCTTCTGTCCCAGATGGCATGGTGATATAGCTCCCTGTCAAGTTGATTCTTCCCTTGGATCACTCAGTTCTTATGAGCCACTTTAAGGTACCTTCTGGTATACACACTCTAAAAAATGGGCACGTTTCAGTGCTTTTCAGTTTTGAGCATAGGAGATCATCAGAGGGGAACTGATACATCACGGCTTCTTGAATGCCAATTAACTACCAGGAAGACCCATCTGAATGATAACATGAATGAAAAACAGTCTGGGCTTTAAAGGACATGCTCAAAGCATCTCTGAGCAGAAGCCTTTTTGACTGTTTTAATTAGTAGTTTAAAGTAATTCGTATTTAATATATCAGATGTTTCTATGTAGATGGCAATGTTTAAATGCCTCCAGATGACACATTCCTTTTTAGCCTATTGATTCTGTATGGAGTCCAAAGTTCAGTTCCATGGGAGAAGCACTTATTCGTCACCATCCATATACGTGTTACCACATTCAGGCTGCATTACGGAATGCAGAAATGAATTAATCCATGGGCTCCAAGGGGCTCCGAATGGTAGGTAAGAGATTCATGGATAAATGACTCAAATGAAAGGAAGACTCAGAAAACACTGTGATAGATACACACACACAAAAGCTGCCGGCATACCTAGGGATGTTGTTAGCATTTTTACATTTGTTGAAGTAGTCGACTGTCATATTTCTCAATTTTGGTTATGAATTAAGAAAGCAGGAGACTGAGAGAATCTTCCCCACTGGAAGATGGTTGCAAAATATATAGAATTTTTATTTCTGTATTCTTATGTGACACATTTGGGTTTTCCTTAGAGAAAATTGAGTTTACCGTAGTTCTGATTAATATGTAGCAAACTGAAATATGTGGAAATATTTGAAGACCTAAAAACTGGAAAACTCCTATATCCACAGTCACAGAGCCTCTCACTATAAAACCGAGGATTGTAAGGGGGGGAGCAAATAAAAGTGAGGGGTCTTTGTCTCCAAACCAATACAACTTAACGGTAACTTATGGGGAGTGGGGTCGCTGAGGAAGGAAGGCTGAATGTCACTGCTGTCATCAGAGAAGGTAAATGGAAGGAAGACACTCACAAATGAGAGGGAGGAGCAGGCCACATTAACTGCATGAAGGGGCCCGTCAATACCATGGGTCAACGGGGCCATGCAAGAACATGACCATGCTGGTCTCACATTGGTGAGTCCAACAGAAGGGCATGCAGGATGAAGCCAGGCAGTTGCCCCGGTTTAGGGGAAAGAATATTTCAGGTCAAGTTCAGAGAAAAATGTAGACATTTTTAAAAACCAGATACACTAACACAGAGCACACTAACGAAAGAAATAAAAGTTCTTGAAAGGAAAATTCTGAGTATATAATTGCAAAACCCTGCAAGACAGTTGAGAAAGGAGAGAGAGAAAACATATATCCAAACAAGCATGTTGTGACAAAATATGGACTTCTTTAGTAAACTTGGTTTAAAAGATAGCATATAAAATAAACTGAGGACATGCTTTGAGCATGTCCTTTAAAGCCCAGACTGTTCAATATAAGAGCCTAAAGCTTCTTTTTTTTTTTTAAGATTTTATTTATTTATTTGAGAGAGAGAGAATGAGAGACAGAGAGCACGAGAGGGAAGAGGGTCAGAGGGAGACGCAGACTCCCCGCTGAGCAGGGAGCCCGATGCGGGACTCGATCCCGGGACTCCAGGACCATGACCTGAGCCGAAGGCAGTCGCCCAACCGACTGAGCCACCCAGGCGCCCAAGAGCCTAAAGCTTCTTGACAGCAGCAAGTTTGAAACAAGCCAAAGAGAGTGGAAGGACATTTGCTCAGGCAATTGGGCACAGACCTGCCATCTGGCAGACGGTGCCCAGGAAGATGGCAGAGGAAATGCAGAACCAGGCAGGGTCAGGTCACCTCCATTTTTATGATCAAAGAAAATAATCACCTTGTAAAAGGGCTGAAAAAATATAAATAGGAGAAAATTGGAGTTCAAGTTAGTTGAGAAGATGATAAAAGTGGATCCTATTGATTTAAGCGAGTGCACATCTGTAGGACCGGATGAATTACATCTCACAGAGGACACAGAGAACATTGTGATTACAATCTCAGCCACAGTTTCTGTAATTTTTGAGACATCATGGAGAAGAGAGTTGTGAGTGGGTAGGAGATGGGCATGGTCAACATTTTAAAAAGATAGAGAACATAAGTTCTGGAAATTAAAGACCATGAAGCTGAACTTAAACCTTTAGTAAAATTCTGAACAGATCTACCCGTGGTCACCATTCCTCCATCTGTCGATTCTTCAACCATAAATTAGTATTCATTCAGCAAATATTGACTGACTACCTATTGTGTGTTAGGCACTGGGGATATGCTGGAAAACAAAATATAGATAGTCCTGGTTCTACTAGGACTTAGATTCAGATGATGATGGTGGCGGGGGGTGGGGGTTATAATAGGACTGTCTGTGAATTCTACAAGGGTAATGGTGAGATCCTGCAAAGGCTAATGTCAAAATCAAGGTGGGATGGGACTCGGGTCCGGTCACAATCCTGTGTTAGTCAGGACTTTTTCCATTGCAAATGCCAGAAACTCAAATAAAATTGGCCAAAGTAAAAGGGTATTTCATGGCCTGTGTATGTGAGAAGTCCATGAATAATCCTGGCTTCAGGACTGGGTGGGCATATAAGTTCAGATACTACCTATTTCTAGGACTTTATCTTCATCTCTCTGCTTGACTTTCTTCTACATTGGTTCCATTCTCTCCGTCTTTTTGGTTTTTTTGGGGGGGGGGTTGCTTTGTTTTATTTTTGTTTCATTTTGATGGTCAAGATAGCTTCCTGTAGCTTCAAGCTCAAGCTCTATCTTCACAGCAACTGCAGTGGAGAGAGGCTCTATCCCCTGCTAGAATAAAGTTCACTTTTATCAACATGAGTCGTGTGTACCTCCATGAATCAGCTCTGTGGCTAAAGAAGACCAAATAAACTGATGGGCCTGGTCTGGGTCAAGGTCAAATGTCCCCTCCTGCACCAGAGATAGAGTCAGTTTGTCACCCAGCTGGACTGTGAGTCTCTGGGTGTGGTGAGGGAAAGGATGCTGGGCAGGCAAAGCCAGGTCTCTGCTGCAGGGCCCCCTGTGCACTGGCCTGGGTCAGAAGTCTTAGGAGCATTAGGATCCATTTTCTATTTTATACCTTCTTGTTTTTCCTTTTTCTTTTCTTTCTTTCTCGCTCCCCACCCCCATTTTGCTTCAAACCTCCAACACAGTAGTGAGTGAAAACGGCAAAAGTGGATAGCACTGCCCTGTTCTGAGAGGGAAAGCGTTCATACCATTAAATATGACGTTAGATGCAGGGGTTTTTGTTTATGTACCTTATCATGTTGGGGAAGTTCCTTCTCTGTTCCAAGTTTATTGAGTTTTTATCATGAATTAATGTTTGGATTTTATCAAATGCTTTTTCTGCATCAATGTCACTTTGGTGATCTGTGTCTTCTCCCGCCCCCACTTTTTTTTCTTGGCTGGTCTAGCTAAAAATTTGTCAGTCTTATCTTTTCAAAGTACCGGTTTTTAGTATCATTGATTTTCCCTACTGTTTTTCCACCTCTTACTTGAAAGAGGCTATTGGCAAATTAAATTTTATCTGGCTACACAACTCTGTCGTATAAGGAACTGGGACAGGCGAGGAAGGCACGTGAAAATGGCATTCAGGACTTTGGAGGATTACATTCCAGAAGAGGAAATGGGAAAAGTATTTCACCCTCCAGAAGTAGAACTCAGATCCGTGTACACAAATTACAGAGAAGCGAAGGTGAGCAATGTTACCACCTACCCTAAAACACAAGCCCCAGAATCATACTGGTTTGGATCACATTCTCAGCCTCACCGTCTGCTAGCTCTGTATTAGATCATGCTGCTATAGCAGATACACCTCCAAAACTCAGCCGTTTACCAAGCAGTTTATTTCTTGCTCTCAAGAGAACTGCCCGTGGAGGGTTTTATGATTCAGGCCTGGTAGCCGTGAACGCCACTCCTGTGCAGATGGACCAGACCTAACAGAGGCTGGAAAATTTGTCTAGCCATGTGCCCAAGAGGCTAAGAAAATCTTTTTGTTGAATCACTAGTCAGGCTATGCCACACTATGTAATTTGGGGTTTTTCTTTTTGAGCTTTTGTTTCCTTATATGTAAAAAGAGGATAATAGGGCGCCTGGGTGGCTCAGTTGGTTAAGCGACTGCCTTTAGCTCGGGTCATGATCCTGGAACCCCGGATCGAGCCCCGCATCGGGCTCCCTGCTCGGCAGGGAGTCTGCTTCTCCCTCTGACCCTCCCCCCCTCTCATGCTCTCTCTCTCTCTATCTCATTCTCTCTCTTTTTAAAAAATCTTTTAAAAAATCTTAAAAAGAGGATAATAATGTCTGTCCCATGAGCATTCCCCATGCTCCTCAGTATCTGGCACAGGGTGGGAGTTTAATGAGCATTTGTTACGTGAATGAGTCTGCAGATTTAGAAGCAGGTGTAAGGACCGCTGTAGGTAGCACACATAGAATCCTATTTGATTTATAGGGAGGGTTCAGTACCTGATGGTAGTTGTTGCTGCTGCTGCTCTTAAGGCTTTATAAAGGAATGAAGCTGGACAAGAACACTTCAAGCTACAGTTTGAAGAGTGAAGTCTCTCTTGGAAGGTTTCAGGCAAAGGCAACTCTCAGCCATGTCATGGTATGGAGTCCTGCCCTCGCATGTCCTTTGAGTCTAGATCTAGTGGGACATCACATAAACCACAGTTTCACTTGCTCCTTTATAACTTTGAGACTCAGTTTCCACACTTTTAAAGACCTACTTAGCACACTAGCCATGGCAATTCATTGGGATAAATGTATGAAACTGTGGGAAAAAGCCTGGAGCATGGACAGGGTAAGCGCTTAATAAATATTTGTGGGTTTTTTTTCTTCTTTGCTTCTTCGTTGCTTCTTTGTTGCTTCTATGATACAGACTATAGTCTTTATTAATTGCATTTGAAATGATTTGTTACGATTGAAGATAAAGAGAAAATTCCTGGGATTGTAGTTCTGCAGTTCCAACCATTGTTCTCTGCGAATGATCACAAGAGTTCCTTAATCTGCACTTAAAGGCAGGGTTTCCTGTTCCTTGGACTCAAGGCATGCTGGTATCTAGGAAACTGACTTCTCAGAACGTTTAAGAACTGTTAATAGGCCAACGAGTCATGAATCAGAGATTTTTATATCCACCCAAACTTGATAGAGGATTAAATAAGCTATTTCCTAGGGAAACTAGGTGTATACCATTTTTCTGTAAGAAGATGGTACCTACAAATCTAGAAACTCAAGTTTAGCAAAACAGAAGATAATGATTAAGGACTTGCCTTCTCTGTGGTTGCTTTATAACAAAATGCAGAGTAGCTGCCCCCTTCTTTCACAAACAATGTAAAACCCTGCACCACCCCCTCCACCCAGTTTATGAAAGTCACCATTATTTAAAAACAACAAGTTTAGGGGCGCCTGGGTGGTGCATTCGGTTAAGTGTCAGACTCTCGGTTTCGGTTCAGGTCATGATCTCAGGGTCATGAGATCGAGCCCCCCCCCATCCCTCCAAGGGCTCTGCGCTCAACGCGGAGTCCGCTTGAGATTCTCTCCTTCTCTCCCTCAGCCCCTCCCACTTGTGCTCGCTCATGCACGCTCGCTCTCTTTCTCTCAAAATAAAATAAAATCTTAAAACAACAACAACAAGCTTAGAATTAGGACAGAACCCATCTAGCAATTGAGTGGCTTCAGGGGGAAAAAATCAAAGCAGACTATTTACTCAGGTTGTTGTGGCACAGTGGCTTTTTCTCAGCTGCTGTGCATTTGTGATTTTCGTTTCTGCAATACCACTTCAGTAGTTGGAGCCATTACATCCTAGCCTGTGCTGTCAACTGGGTCCTGAGGTTATCCCAGCACCTTGAGAAAAGCCACCATCTGCCTCCTTTTAGAGCTTTTAAGATAAACCCGGAGAGCTCTAGGAACGCGAGTGAGTCACCGTTATCAATATGGAATGTGAGGTTTCCTGTACAATAGCACCACCTCTTTTAAAGTCACCGGGGCCAGAGCTTCTCAGAATGCCTAATGATGTAATAAATAATGTGTGTGCTGAGTGAAAGCTTTGAGTAATAGAACCAGCTAACATTTAGAATTTTATTAGGGACGAACTGTCTCAGATGTTCTTAGTGCTGTTATTACCCCCTCGTTAAAGCTGGTAATTTTTGTTTTTAAAGCACTTCGGAGACACTGATACATGTCTGAAAAAAATAGATATTCCTTTTCTTCTTAAAAAAAAGTTCCCATGGGACTTTAGAACCGTGTAAGAATAATACTCTGATTGCTTAAGTGGGTGGATTTTGCAGTCTCTATTTTTCATCCTTTAATCATCTTAAGAGATCCTAGCTTTCTTCACCAATGAAGTGCACACTGAGTGCCTTATGATTCCCCTTGTTGAGAGGGAGAGAGAGGGCAGAGCTCACCAGAGACCCTGATCCTCTGGGTGGCTCTTTGCTCTCGGGAACACCCAACAACTCCTGAGCTCCTTATCCAAGAGAGAAGAGCTAACATAAAATTAAAGAAATGGCCCAGAGCAACTGTGGCCACCCAGAGCACCCACAGCCAGTGTTTCAAGGGGGGCAGTTGCTCATGGTTCCTGCAAATAATTGTCAGATGGGAGTGGAGACTCAGTGTTGCCCAATCAGGAAAAGCTGGAGATAACCCGTACATGGTATCTGTAGTCAAGGAAGGGAGAAGGGAAAAAGGCAGTGCCAGCCTTTTTATCAAGAAAGCCAACACTTGCCCTGGAGATGCCTAACAGACTTCTGCCTAAATCTCATTGGCTAGGACAGGTCATCTGGTCACCCTACCTGCAGAGGAGGCTGGGAAGGTATTTCCCTACTCAGCCATCTGGTGGAAGCCAGGCCAGGGAAAAGGGAGTTAGGAATGGGTGTCAGGCCAGCTAGCCTGAACTGCCTGCTAACATGTACCACATTATATTTAAACACTGGCTCTCTATTAAAGGAAACAAAACATGTCAAAGAGCCAGATATGGCTCACGGACCTTGAGTTTATAACCTTTACATGAGACAAACCAGTGTCTGTCCTTGGTATGTCTCTGTCTGTTACTTCAATCCTATAATTTCCTGATTCAGTGGCTCTAAGCTTTTTACCACCAAGGACATGTCTTACTTTTTTTTTTTTTTTTCTATTTGCTCCCTGGAATCCATCTGTTGGAACATTCTGTCTACAAACTCCTTTTGTTAGGTAATAATGAGTTTTCTTATTTTAAAAAATTCAACAAAGACTTGCAGAACTGCCAACCAGAGCCTCTGATCAACACAGGATAACCAGCAGGAGAGTTGGTATAATTCCAGACAACAGTAAAAATAAATAAATAAATAAATAAATAAAATAAAAAGACATTTTAATTAGACTATACAAGTTTATCTTGGGTAAATGGATACATTCCACTAGGATAGAGTTGCTAACTTTTTCTATAAAGGGTCAGATAGTAAATAATAGAGGCTTTGAAGGCCATATGGTCTGTGGGGCAACTATTCGAGTCCATGCCATTGTAGTACAAAAACAGCCATGGACAATATGGAAATGAATGGGTGAGGCTGTGTGCCAATAAAACTTTATTTTTTAAAGAAAGGCTGTGGGTCAGATCTGGCTAGTGGACCGTAGTTTGCTGACCCTTTCAGGATGCCTTTATGGGTATTAACCTATTTTCACACTCCACTTCCTACTTTCCTGACTCTTAAGAGGTCCTGAATGGGGACACCCGATTCGGATAATAAACCTTGCCCCCCCCCCAACCACTTTCAGCCTGTTCTGACTTGCACTTTGGATCTCAACAATATTCTTAGAAATCATGTCTCCACTTTCTCCCCTGTGCCATAAAGCTCATCCTTGGCTTTGGGCTTGACTCTTTCTCCAGAAGTCTTTGCTAGGTCACTAGTGAAGGCAACGATCACTAGGTCACTAGATTACTAGAATACCACATTTTATAGTGGTTGAGACAGTGAAAAGTTCCACTGCCCATCATGGAATTTTCTGGAAAAGAAGACAGGACTACGGGAAACCTATAGCAACAGCAGGCAGCTCATTGATGCATAAAGAAGCGTTATGGGAAAGAATGGGAAGTTTCAAGATGGAACATTATCTCTCCCACTAGATGAGAGGCATGTCACTATAACTATCACATTGCATGCAGAACATTAGAGATGTGATGTGTGGTGGCAGCAATTTTGAGGAAATTCAGTCTTCCAGAGAGAGTATAATCTGAGCTATTTTCAGCCAATGTTCTACCGTGTTCAAAAAACCCCTTAGTTGAAATTAGAGACTCTGACTAAAAGTCAAGATTCTGGTATTCAGATGACCCAGAACAGGTGAGGAGTCTTCACATGGGCTGTGCCTTCTTCCAATAACTTTTCCTTCCTCTTTCCCTGGGAAATTCCTCTCTCTCTCTCTCTCTCTCTCTCTCTCTATATATATATATATATATATATATAAAAGATTTATTTATTTGAGAGAGAGAGAGAGCATGCAAGTGGTGGGGGAGAGGCAGAGGGAGAGAGAGAACCTCAAGCAAACTCCCTGCTGGATGTGGAACCCGACACAGAGCTTGATCCCAGGACCCCAAGATCATGACCTGAGCTGAAACCAAGAGACGCCAACTGAGCCACCCAGGCAACCTCCCCCCCATTTAAATTTTAAATCTCAGTTTAGAAGTTATTCTTTAGTGTCTTCCCTCCAAGGCCTGATAGTTTCCCCATAATATCCTTTACCATACTGTGCTGCCACTGCCTGGTTATTTCTCTGGGTCCCGTTTGGACTGTGAGTGATGGTAGGTGAGAGACCATGCCTGGGTTACTCACCATTCAGTTCTCAGCACAACACACTCCCTAGCACACAGCAGATGATCAATGAATGAGTGATCAGTGTTAATGGAGTTCTTTACATCTCTGTGTGCAACAATGAGTCACTGAACATCAAGAGAACTAATTGATTCTTAATAAACCATGTTTGAGCCTTTTCAAAATAGTGGTCATTATATTAGGTACTGGGGCTGTAAGATAAAATTGCTGATAAGCTCATAGTCTAGTTAGGAAGACATGTGGTTCTAATAATCATTTATATTTATTAGTCCTTATTACATGCAGGGGCACCAGGTGATTTTATTGTATTATTAATTTAATCCTTGCAACAATCCATTGAGGTTAATCCTAAAATTGACCCCATTTTATAGATGAGGAAATGAAACCACAGTTAGTAAATGGTGCAATCAGGATTCAATCCAGCTGTCGACAATGGATTTCTCCCACAGCATAGACAATGAAGTGAAATGCAGTGCTCCAGGTAAAATGACAGAGGTGGCAGGGAGAAGAGGGGAAGTACAGAGGAGGGAATGAGTAGTTTTATTTAGGGGTGGGGTTAGGAGAATCTCTGGAGCAAAAGGCTAGGGAATGGCCAGCTCTGCTAGGATGGCCATCATGGAATTTTCTGGAAAAGAAGACAGGACTATGGGAAACCTATAGCAACACTATAGCTCATTGATGCATAAAGAAGCGTTATGGGAAAGAATGGGAAGGTATGGGCTGCTGGCTTAGTATATCCTTGGAACTCAAAAGTGACACCAGGAGCCTGAGGGCATGGACCCAGAGAAGCTGATATGAGCCAAGAGAGCAGAGGCCTGGGAGAAATGCAGACATGTTGTTAAGCTATGAAGGGGGTATCTCTTACCGGGCGCTCACAGGAATCGGAGTTAGCTCAGACCACAACTATGGGTGTGGCGGTAGCTTCCAAAGAAAGCCAAAGGAGAACAAGGAAGGGATGACATGAATCAGGAAGCAAGGGCCTGTTGCTAGTCCCAACAGAGACAAGGGAGATGCTTCTAGAACTATACCCTTAGTGTTAAAGTTTTGTTGCTTTTCTACTTCATTCACCCCTCATGAGGACAGGGCAAGTCAGTGCTTTTCCAACGAAGATATGGGCCAGAATGACATAGATTTTCTTTCTTTTTTTTAAACAACAATTATTCTTTCATTTTCTCTCTTTCTAGCTGCCTTAGTTTCTGTAATTACAATCACTGTATACGCTCTTTGAAAAGATATAACAACAAGGAAGTATAAAAATAAAGTGAAAATTTCCACTCTGTCACTTCCAATGTACCATAAAAGGGGTAACGACTGTTAATAATTTGGTGTGTTTCCTTCCAGATGCTTATTAAGCTATATACAAAAATATCATTTTAGAGGCCCTTGGGTGGCTCAGTCCGTTAAGCATCTACCTTCAGTTCAGGTCACGATCCCGGGGTCCTGGGATCGAAACTCCTGTTGGGCTCCCTGCTGAGCAGGGAGCCTGCTTCTGCCCCTCCCCCTGATTGTGCTCTCTCTCTGTCAAATAAATAAATAAATCTTTAAGAAAATATGTTTTAACATGTGATCATACTGTTAGTACTATTCTGCCATTTTTCCAATTATATATATAGTGGGGTGTGTATGTGTGTGTGTGTGTGTGAGAGAGAGAGAGAGAGAGAGATCTACCTAAGGTTTTTGATGTTTTGATGAGTGGCCACTTCCCTAATTGATGGGCATCCAGGTTGTCTCTCGTTTTTCACTCTTACAGGCATTGCAAATATGACATGTCTTCACACAGACCCATTGAATGTAGGATTGAATTCTAGAAATGGTATTGCTGCATTGAAGATAGGCCCATTTAAAATTTTGACAGATACTACCAAATTGCCTTCCCAAAGGTCTTACCAATTCATCCTGCCACCAAGAGTATTTGAAAGTGTTCTTGTCCCCACAGCCTCACCAGCTCTAGATACTATCACCATGGAATATTGTTATTTTCATTTGCATTCATCTTAAGACCTTTTCTTGAGAATTAGATTCTTCCTACATAAATAAAATTGTCCAAGAGGAGAGTTTTAAAAACCTCTCAGGTTTTAGTAATTCACAGATTTGAATGGTTGAACTTCTTTATTGTTTTTTAAATCCTGAAGTAATGGACGATTTATAAAGAGCTTACACTTTTTATTGTATCTGACATTTAATGAGAAATCACTGGAAAGGTTGGCAATTGGGATGAACACAGTGTTACTCAGATTACCTGAAACCCCTTGTCCTCTTCTCAAATGTCCACTTCTCCTATTTGTTGATCAAGCCTCTATGTTTCTCACATTGGAATGGGAAGAGTTCTCTCTCAATATCGGTCTCGGTTGAATACTACCGATATAGACAGCATCATATTTGTTCAGTGCTCGTGAGGCATTTGCTCTCTGAGAGATTTCTGAGTTTTGGTGGTATGGATGCTCTTCATTATCCATTTTTGGAACCACTATGTGTGTATTTTTATAATTATTGGATCCCCTTCAAGAAATGTTTATGTTATAATTTGAATCAGGTTGACACTGTGTTTTTCACCATTTCACTGAAGTATACATAAAGTGCAGAAGTCACAGATCTACAGCTTGATGAATTTTTACAAACTGAGCACACACATGTGACCAGTGCCCAGAGAAATAGCACAGCCAGCCCTAGAAACTCTCTGTGCCCTCCCAGCCCCTGTTGCACAAGGGTAACACTATTCTGACTTGCATTAGTTGGCCTGTTGTGCACTTGATGTAAATGCAGTCATATGGCGTGCTCTCTTTTGTGTCTGGCTGGCACCTTATCTTTTTAAATACCATAATAGATTGATAGCTCACATTTAACACAACTCATGGCACACCAGGCCCTTTTCTGAGCACATTAGAGGCATGATATTAAACACAGGTGTGTTAAATATGAATCACATTTGGGTGTCTTACATTTTGAAGTAACTTTATAGCTGGTATAGAGAGGTCAAAGATATAGATTTCCTTTTCACACATCCAACGTATATAATTTTTAATAAATAATTTATTAAAATTAGGAACCTCTTCAGAGCCATAATTTCACAAAGAGCTCCCCAATTGCTGTCCTTGCAGTCGAAGTTTATAGTTAGCCTTTAATAAACATGTTATGATGTTCTTAGGATTCTGAGCAGTGATACCATTAAACATATCATTTTAAATTGAGCACTTAAAATTAATGCCATGGAGATTTGGAAATGCCTAAATAAATCATTGCCCAAATTCACCCTAGGTGAGAGGGGCAATGAGAACTGAATACTCCCTCTGTCCATTTCCTTTTCGGGAAATGATGGCCTATCAGGGAGGACATAAATCACTCCTGTTCCTAAATTAGATTAAAATTCTGAGGTTTCAAGTTTACCTGAAGACTGTAATATGTGGCCTCTGGCTTTAGCATTTCCCCACAGGCACAAGTTTTGTTGGTTCTCACAAAACAGTTCTGTTCCGTTTTTATTACCAAGGAGGCTGAATGCTCTGCCGAAGCAAATTCCAAACGAAGAAGGCCCCATCTCCTCCCAGCAAAGGTCCCCTGGGGAATAATCTTCTAGAGATGCTTGTGATTAGGTAATTACGCATGTGACTCTGCTCGGGAAACCTGTTTCAAGCTCACTTATACTTAGGTTGCCCTCGCTCCCTGCACTAAAAGGTGTACCTAACCTCATTCATCTGACTCCCCCATATAGCATCTTCTCATCAAGTAGTTGAAGGAAACTAGAAAATAATACTAATTTCTATTTTGAAACCACGTCTGATAAACAAGAAAAAAAATGGTGACAATCACTGGTAAATGTGGAGAATTCTACTTTACAGGGCTTAAGCCCCACATCTGCTCTGGGAAAGATTGGAAGCCACACCCACCTTGCAAATTGCTTCAGGCATTCAAGCCTTGATGCTCTGGGCCTGAACAAAAGTCAGGCAGTCTTGTAAGCAATGTGGAGGCAAGAACTGTATTCAAGGGTGCCTTTGGTTGTGGGAGTTAAGGAGGCTGTATAAGTTCTGTGGGACGTGGAGCTCTCCTCCACCTGCTGTATGTCAAGCGTGGAGTCTGACTATGGGTGGATGTTCAGAAAATGTCTACAGAAGAAAAAGGGGCGATGGTCCAGCCTGCTGCTACATTCCATGCTAACTTGTGGAAAAAAGTCATTTCACTTAGTGAGAAGGATACAGCTGCTTTGCTTGAGGACAGACATGTGGGTTCCCCAGTTGAAGGGAGGAAGGCGTTCTAGATTAGTGATCAAGAGCATAGGTCATATAAATAAGGTAAACGATGTTAAAGTTCTTTTTAGTATTTTTTTTTTGGCATGAGAATGTCTCATGCAATATTTGGGACATATTAAATTATTTTTTCTTATTTATCTGAAATTCAGATTTAACTGAGCATCTTTTTTTTTTTTAACAACATTAATTCAGTCCTGCTCACTTCATTTTTCTAATGTTTAGTTTTCAGGCAATAATTCCAAAAGACGTGAAGGGATTATTTTTCAAGAGTCATGTGAGTTTAGCTGTTTCTAGCTGATCTAGAAGGGAAAATCTTAACTTTTTCCATAACCTTCTTCATTAAAATAGAGGATGATCCAATTGTTAAGAATTGATGGGCTTCTCCAGATGATACTTATGGGAAGAGTGAAAACTGTCATCCAAATGCTGGTCAAGATTGTGTGCATAACCTTTACTGAAATACAGTTTTACATGGGATAATGTCTGCTTGAGGAAGGTTTCTATTGGCAGGTCCAGCATTTGTCCCTTAGCATAGAGCTTTACATTTTATAACTGGCATCAATGAAGATATGATGAACAGAAATATTTGTATTGATGGTATGTTTTTCTGGTTGATACATTTTTTAAAAGATTTTATTTATTTATTTGAGGACAGACAGATAGCACAAGCAGGGGGTGGGGGAGGGGGAATGGCAGAGGGAGAGGGAGAAGCAGGCTCCTGCTGAGCAGGGAGTCCACTGTGGGTCTCAATCCCAGGACCCTGGGATCATGACCTGAGTTGAAGGCAGAGGCTTAACCAGCTGAGCCACCCAGGTGCCCCTGGTTGATACTTCTGATAGCAGATTCAGGAATCAAAAATAATTTGGTAGGCTGAAATGGTGGGCTGAGTTATTAACAATTAAAATAATAGGAACGAAGGTAAGATTCTGTACTTGGTTCCAAACAATGAACCGCACTAGTTACATATGTGAGGATCCATGACTTAGTAGAATCCTAATGAAAGCAGGAGTTATCATTTAAATTTTCTTGTCAGACCACTGTGTTGATTTTCTCTTCTTCTCTCTCTCTCTTTTTAAATGATAGACCTTTGATTGAGGACGTTTTATGAACTACTAGCATGGCTGACTCAGTTGGTTCTGGAGGCATGTTTTCAGTGTGCAGTAAAAGAGCTCACAACTATTTATGTAAAATCCTGTTGGTGTCAAGCTTGTGTGCTGTTTGGATAAATGGAATACAACCGCTTTCCAACATGCTTTCCTAGCACTGGGTGGTTAAGAAGAAAGTTAAAACGCCCTACATGGGAAACAATTCAGAAAACACTGGGGCTTGAGCTAGTGGCTCTCAAGCCTGAGGTTGTATCAGAATCACCTACATGCTCCATTTACACAGTGAGTCCCAGGCTCAGAGTTTTTGACTCAGAAGTTCAGGAATGGGGCCCAAGAACTTGCATCTGAACACTTTTAACAGTGGTGATGCTGCTGGTCCAGGACCTCACTTTGAGAACCACTGCTATAAGCTATAAAGTTCATATTAAAAAGTTCCTGCCCTAACTATGAAAGTCTGTGACCAGACAAATATTGGAACCTGCACTCTGAGAGTAGGTGGTATTGACTCTATCTGTGTGTATTACCCCCCAGGAGTCAGACTTATGAGGGTTTAGGGCAAGGATAGAGGGGGGCAGGAAGGTTTGATCCATCCATTTGCCCCTTGGATATCAAGTTCTGTGGATCTTCACTGACCGTTCACCTTTGAAGTCCATGGCAACATAGTGCCAAGAACAGAGATGCTTCTTCATCGGGGCCTCTGTGCCTCTGTGCCATGACCTCAGGATGGCATCATCATAACCAAAATGCTGCCACCCGATGGTGTTCAGGTTCTTGTCAAGGCCTCATGTGCCATTAACAGATGACAACCACAGGGTTCTCAGGTCTGTTTTGTTAAAAGAATGAAAAGAATAACTGGCATTAAACTAAATCCATAAATGCCTGTTCCTTGCTGATAGGGTGGCTGCACTCATTGTTACATTGTTTTGTGTGTATTTTTTTTTTCCTGGAGCAGCTCTACCGCAAGCCATGATTCATGCAATGTGCCGGCCTCAGAGATATCAAGACCCATTTGCATAAATATTCACAATCATGTTTCTAAAGCTGTTTCCTTATTTCCCTTTGTTGCTGTTTTACTTTTCATTGGAGGTCAGGTGAAGCAGAATTTAATTGAGGCTATTCACACACACACACACACACACACACACACACACACAATTGAATTATAAATTCCATGAGAACAGAGCCAACACCTATGTTCTCAGAGAGCTATCCCTAACCCTAACACAGCACCTCACACATGGTAGCTACACAAAATCTATGACTGACTGAATGGATAAGTGTATATATCTTTGCAAGCCAGTGATCTTGGAGGTTACCTGTTGATCGTTGATGTGTTAACTCTGAACACACACGACCTTTTTTATTTTTTGCTGTGAGCCAAATGCAGATCCTGAGCTAAGCCTTACTCACATCTGCTTGTTCCCTTCTAAAGCTATTTTGTAGCAAAGACGGTATTTTGATTGTTCATAGGTTTAAAGTATATTCATGGATCATATCTACCACATTTATTTTTAAAAGTTTTTAAATAGTTTACTGAAGTACAGTTGCACAAAGGTAAATGTTTTTGGAACACATAAAATATAATACAGCAAAAAATAGAGGGATATAATTATTAAAATTTAGCACCAAATTCACTTTGAGTTTACACATACCATGGGAAAAAAAAAAGGAAATGCGTTGACTTAAATAGTTCTCATTGTTTGATTTAAAGAGAGAGAGAGAGAAGAAGCATGCCAAGTGATGGGCAGAGAAAAATTTTCCCCTTCGCATGTATTTCTGGTGGGAATGTATCTTAAGAGCCTTTACTGAAAAGAGCTCTGAGTTGCACAAGGAATAGCTTTTCAACAGCTATTTTGCCAGAGGTATAAAAACTTTCTTCACCTGGTTACTTTGTATATTTTACCTCAGTAAAGACATGAAAAGAAATCATAATAAAGTGAATGTATTCCCACAGAGAGCTAAGCTTCCTGGTGATCAGACTTGATTCAGGAGTAACACTCAGTGAACTGAGAGGATTAAATGATCAATGTCTCTTAGATTAGCCCTCTCAAATATCATTGATCACCACCAGCCTTGGAGGAGATAATGAGGTAATTTCAATATTGAGCATTCCAAAGAGTGTCTCAAATATAGGAAGTCTGTGGGGTTAGGAAGAGAACTCGTGGCCTACATCGCAGGGCCTGTATCTGTGCTGGCCTCCTGTCAGGACACGGCTGCCGAAGGCCTCAGTCCCTGGGCCAGTGGGGACGCATGGAATGACATGACTTTGTGTGTGTGTTAATTGGGGCTCTCAAGAAGAGACAGAGTTGTGAGTGCAAGTACTTTCTTAAGGAGGTGCAGGGCGCATCAGAAATGGACAGGAGTCAAGAAAAGAGGAAAGAGAGTCAATGTAGCATGCCGTACTAAGCCATGGTAGGCAACTGAAGATTAATCCCATAAGAAAACTCTGGAAATGATGCAGAAGGCATGCCTCAGTTATCCCAGCTGAGGAAAGAGGGAAAATGGATATTGATCAATTCTCCTTAGTTGACTGTATTGGCTGCTACTCGCTTGGTTGAGGGCTACTTGCATGAAAACAGTGTTTAATTCCAGGACACTTCCCACCAGAGAGACTTCAAGACTGCCAGACACACAGGCAGAGCCGTTTTCTCTGCCTCTGGGGAAAGTCCTGAGATACAGAGCTGAGGACCCTGCAGTCAGAAGTTGTCTGGAGCACAGTGAAATGGATTGGGGTCTGAGATACTTGGGCAGGACACTGGCAGCTTCTCTCATGTATAAGATGCCTTTAGAAAGCACTGGCCAACAATAGCCAAACTGTGGAAAGAGCCAAGATGTCCATCGACAGATGAATGGATAAAGAAGCTGTGGTCTATATGCACGATGGAATATTATGCAGCCATCAAAAGGAATGAGATCTTGCCATTTGCAACGACGTGGATGGAACTGGAGGGGGTTATGCTGAGTGAAATAAGTCAATCAGAGAAAGACATGTATCATATGACCTCACTGATATGAGGAATTCTTAATCTCAGGAAACAAACTGAGGGTTGCTGGAGTGGTGGGGGGTGGGAGGGCTGGGGTGGCTGGGTGATAGACATTGGGTAGGGTATGTGCTATGGTGAGCGCTGTGAATTGTGCAGGACTGTTGAATCACAGATCTGTACTTCTGAAACAAATAATGCAACATATGTTAAGAAAAAAGTAAAAGAAGAAGATAGCAGGAGGGGAAGAATGAAGGGGAGTAAGTCGGATGGGGAGACGAACCATGAGAGACGATGGACTCTGAAAAACAAACTGAGGGTTCTAGAGGGGAGGGGGGTGGGGGGATGGGTTAGCCTGGTGATGGGTATTAAGGAGGGCACGTTCTGCGTGGAGCACTGGGTGTTATGCACAAACAATGAATCATGGAACACTACATCAAGAACTAATGATGTAATATATGGTGATTAACATAACAATAAAAAATTAAAAAAAGAAAAGAAAGAAAGCAGTGGCCACAGGATTGAATAACTCCCCAGAGTCCTTCAGTTCTGTTAGATGAATCAGCAAATTGCCTCTATCAGTCCTCTTCACCTCAAGTAGAAAGACTCACCATAGTCTCTGTGTATTTTTAACACCTCTCTACACTTGCTGATTACGTTTTTTTACAGAAGAGAAAGTACACTCAAGCTCATTACTTTTTGCAAGCAGCATTACCTAGTTAAGAATGCCCTAACGATGCTTTGTTTCCACTGGGATTTCTCCTTAAGGATACCTTCTATTTATGTAAGATGATATTGCTTTCCTATCTACAGTAGTGATATGGTTTCCTCTTTAAATGAATGTAAGTAAAAAAGAAAAGTCAATATGCAGAAAAAAATTAATGACATTAAAAATTTATCTTGTGGTGTGCTGGTATATGTTTGAAAACTGGCTCTCTGGGGAAAAAAAAATCTGTAGTTTGTAGGGTTTGCCTATTTCTGGGGTGAAAATACTCCCACTATGACTCCAGTCAGAAAGAGCTACCAACATGACACCACTGAAGGTACATAATTAGTTCTCACAAGCTGGAATTAGTCAGCTCCAGCACATTTCCAGGGCCACCCAAAGATACCCAGTCTCACAAAGCTTGTGTGCCATTCACAAAGCACCTGGTGCGTAAAATGAAGAGCGGAACTTGTATTCTCTTCCAAGGATTTCAAAAATTTGGTACTTAGGTGAGTTACAGAAGTGCCAACTGACAGAACAGTGGTAATTGCTCATGTACTTAAACCAGCATTCAGGTGGGATCCTGGCATACAAACTTTGGAGTACAGAACTGATGATTTCACCCTAAAGGAAGGTAAACATGAAACGTTACCAGTCTCCTCCATTATGGTTGTTACTTCTGTTTTCCTCCAGAACGGCTGTTTTTAAGAAGCACCTCCTTCCTACTGGTTCCTATGAGCTACATTGGTTAACCCCAGGTCCTGGAATGTCTGAACTTCATTCACTTCTTTCTCCAGTTGTTTGTTGCCAGTAGTGCCGATAACACGTACGAGCCCTTGGCGAGTGTGGGTATATTTCATTCCACTGTAAGTTAGATGCTAAGCCTAAAATTTGGAAATGAAGATCTCAGCAAAAATCCTAGTTCAGTCATATATGTTTGCTCTGAATAAATTACCCCCTGTAAAATGGAGGAGGTAACATTAACAACCAACTCATGGACTAATTATGAAACTAGAATGAGCTGCTGAACATCACTGTTTGTACTCAGTGGTAAAGCAGGGTACAAACCTTAACGGCTCTCGTTGTGGCTGTTATCACAGTTATTACTATTTACCCCATAGATTCATGTGGGTTTTGCAATCACTTTAGTGCCCTGTTCTGTAGTGTTTTTTTAAATTCCAGATTCAACTCAGGTAAGGTTGGCAAAGCAGTACTCGCCAGATCCTTCTTGCTGGCTTCACCTTAGCTGGCTCCAGCTCCACGCATCTTTCAAGATGTTTGTAGAAAACTAATCAGCATCTACGTTTGTTTTCCAATTCTCTTTTGCTCGCACATACCATGGCCACTTGATTAGCAATCAGCGCTGTGTTGGCAGCCACATACAGGCCCCATTCCTCCTAATCAGGGATGTAGGAAGCAAACGCTGGTGTTTAAAGGGAACCCTTTTTTGAGCTCTTGTCCCATGACTCCTAATTGTTGTAGTTCTCAAACTCAACCCAGCTGCAAGCTTTATTAGGGAAACATTTATTCAGATAACAATCCTCGGGTATGAAAGAGGAGTAATTATTTTGCAAATGCATTTGGATCACTGTATGCCATAGTGCAACTCATCTCCCAAATGGAGAAGGTGCACATTTGGGCTGGAATGTTGCTTTGTAGATGGACAATATGGCAAGCATGTGACTGGGAACTTCTGGCAGAAGATACAAAAATGGACAAATGAAAAGACACCAGCATAACAAGAGGTAAAAAAGTGATCAGCGCTCTGAAAACTAAACAACATGAACAAAATGCCTAAATTTCGTTCATGATCGTGTTCGTTCATTTATTCTTTCTTTCTTTCATTCATTCATTCTCCATCAACTATTTTTGAGCTCCTATCATAAACTTTGCTCTCAAAGAGCTTACTGGGAGAGAGGCAATGAAAATATGTAACTGATGTCACCTGGGATCTCCCATCTTATGAAATCTAAGTAACATTGGCCCAAATCTCCGGTCTGTGCCTTGTGAATGTTCAGTGATATTTATGAACTTTTGGGGATTCCATGGAGCTCACGTATCAACACTCTAAAACCATGCTCCTGCTTATTTAGTTGTTTTGCTTTATTGTCCTCTTCATATTCCACAATCCACAGGTAGAACATGGCCCCCTCCCTTTTCTTTCACAAAAAATTCACATAAAGCATTGTGCGGGTAGCACACTTCATTGAAATTCTAGGAAGTTGTATTTGGAGGTTGTATTGACTCCCGATGGAATATTAAACAAGACTATTCTTAAATGTTCTTCTGGCACCAGGCACATTTTCTTTGGCCGTCTACACTCAGTTCTGATTTCTCACATCTCACAGTTTTCTTCTCCCGCCTCCTTTCCCATCTTTTAATGTTCTACCCTCTGTGCTGGGCCTGCTCCATGCTATGAATCTATTCTCTGTTCCTGCTCCTTCACTGAACTCCAGTCCCAAATACTTATATCCAGACCCAAGATGCTCTCCAGAATCAAACACCTTGTTTCATTTGAACAGAACTTCCCTTAGGGGTACTTTAAGGAGTTCTTTATATATTCTCAATTTAAGTCTTTGATAAATATGTGTATTCCAGATCTCTGCTAATCTTTTACTTTCTTACTGATGTCTTTTGATAAACAGATATTCTGTATTTTAATGAAGAACAATTCATTTTTTCTATAATACTTACTGCTTTTTGTGTCTTGTTAAGAAATATTTGTATGCCCCAAGGTCACAAATATTCCCTACTATGTCTTCTAAAAACTTGATTTCTTTAGTTTCCATCATTAATTTTCATCTCAAATTAATTTTGTGTATGGTATGAGGGATCAAGAATTATTATTTTTTCTAATTGCTCCAGCACCATTTATTGAGAAGATAATCCTTTTCCCCACTGAGTCATAATCTCCTCTTTGTCATAAACTGAATGACCATATGCGCACTCTCTTTCTGCACTCTGTTCTGTTTCCTTGCCTTCTATTTTCATCCTTGTGTCAATACAAAGATGGTAATTTTAACTCATTTTCCTTTCCACATCGGCATTTAAAATATCCTGTGCTCATCACTCTGCATAGAAACACAGTCTATAATACATGCCAGAGGACCTAACCTGGAGGGATCAGAAATGCCTTTCTCAGTAGATGTCATTTAGGCTGAGGAACGCTTTACAGGTGTGCACTCCAAGAAATGCCGCCTTGGTTGTTCCCTCACTTTATGATGGGTGCACTGATTTGCTTGATGTAAACCATGTTGTATATACACTGGCCTGGAATAGTAACACCAATAAAACAAAGAAGATACTCAAGTAGAGGTAGAATACCTTCATTGTAAAGAGGTGACACGGAAGATTGAAAAGAATGTGCAGTTTGTCCAAGGTCGCAGAGCTGTTGCGTTCTGATATCTGGTTTGGGATTCAGGTTTCCCAGTAGGTCCCAGTAGATCATGATATTGCATTACCTCTGGTTACGGATGTCCAAGGTCCCTGGGCTGGAATGTGGCGATCCCTAGGTTTGCACTCAGTTCTGTTTCACTCTAAGACTATGCTTTATCCAGTATCCTTGATTGCCTCCCTAGAAAAGCTGAATTATTTGTATGCCTCAAAAAGAATAGGCTAATTGATACTCATTTTAATATAGTGAGTCTGCTCTAACAGTATCAATATGTATCAAAAAAACTTATGGTTCATGACTAATTGCACTTTTGAATTATATACATTTAATTACATATTTGATTTTATAGTTTAGCATTTAGAATTATTGCCATTCCCTACTTACTGATCTTCTTTTCTTACATTCTAATTGTCTTTGTTACAGACTCCTTTCTTATGCATAGAAAAGAAATGTAGGCATGATTTCTTCTTTCCATATGTATATATTATATATTGCTTTAGTAGCAGGAGTCAGATATGATGGTATAGAATAGATCAGTCCTCATAATGTACTCTTTTTTTTAAGATTTTATTTATTTATTTGACACAGAGAGAGAGAGAGAGAGAGAGAGCACAAGTAGGCACAGTGGCAGGCAGATGGAGAAGGAGAAGCAGGCTCTCCGCCGAGCAGGGAGCCGGATGTGGGGCTTGATCCCAAGACCCCAGGATCATGACCTGAGCCGAAGGCAGCTGCTTAACCAACTGAGCCACCCAGGTGCCCCCTCATAATGTACTCTTTGCAGGATGGATCTCCTAAAGGATAATTTTGTTGTAATGATTGAAATGTCTGTGAAAGATTTTGTCTTTTAGTGTATAAAGTTAACTACCCAGGAGTGAAAGTTTGTATGACTTAAATGGAAGAAGAATTCATGAAAAAAAGTGTAGTTAGCATAAGGCTTTGAAAATCCTTTCTGGGTAAAATAGGCAGCTCCTTCCTTCTATCTGAGGCTCTGACTGATAGCTTGCTGTTATCAAACAATGTATGCTTGACACAATATCTGTGGATAAAACCACCAGCTTCTATCAAGTCGATCAAATATTTACTGAGCACTTATTATGTCTAAGACACTTTGGGGAACAAGGAAATATGAGCCTGCCCTTGCCCTTAAGGATATATCAATTGAGATACAATTTAAACTGCTGTTATCAATTACACAGATGTCTCTAAATTCAGTCTCTGGATGCTTGGTGTAAACAAGACAAAATGTGCTGATAATGAACCTAGTTTCCTTTGTCATGTGATTTGACTTCCTGCATCATTGAAGTAATCTCGCATCTTCCTGCATCCTCTGCAATTATCAGCATCAACTGATTCCACAATCTATTGAGGAAGAGGGCTCAGGAAATATTGTCAGTCTCTGCATCTTATTCAGGTCCTGCTTCCACTGCTGTGAAGGCACTTAAATAGCCCTTTATCAACTCAGACCCCTCGAGATTTAGTATTTAATTTCTCTTCATCTCCAGCCTTAGGAAATAACCCAATTTATTACTTAGCCATTATTTAATTCATTACTGTCATTAGAGATCAGGAGAAGCATCCTCCCAGGGCTGAGAGTACCTGACAAACCTCACCTCTCTTCGTCCAGAGCAATGAACAGGCTGTGGAAGGGTCCTAATTTGAAATTCCATTTATGGGATTTGATTTTATTACATTCACCAGTGCCAAGCTCCTCCTGGATGACCTGATAGAAAGAGGCTTGCTGCCCAAAGCATTTGCCAATACTTTGTGTCTTCAGGGAGCTGTAGTAGATACCCTGAGATTGCTGATCTCTTAACAGGCCAGAACAAATGGACAGAAAAGTGTATATCAAGAGGTAAATGCATAAGGGAGCTGCTTTCTATAGATTGGGGTGGGCATCGGCGAATTCTTCCCCAGCGACATTTGGCAATGTCTGGAGATAATAATTGTTGTCACAGTGGAGAAGGAGTATGCTACTGGCACCTAGAGGTCAAGGACCAAGGGTGCTAACAGCCTGCATTGTACAGGGCAAACCCCCAACAGAATTACCTGGCCCAAAATGTCAACATCTGTTGAGAAACCCTGAGTACATGCTCATTGCAGCTCCCTGCTAAAACTATATATATTGTGTTATATGCCCCTGTGGATTTATTTGTTTTTAACCAATTACTGAGATAGAGAGAGATGGATTTAAGCTCCTACCTATCATCTGTTGTCCATCTAATCTGCCTACCTACCTATTTATACCTTCCCTACTTCATTTCATAAAGTATTACATAAAGCAGTTTATACAAACTACACTCAATGAGGTAGTTAAAAAATAACATCTAAACAAGAAGAAATTTAAAAATACACAGGGGAAGTATCAATTAAAGTGGGTAGTATCAACTGTGCAGGATATGTGACACTGGTCATCTGACCTATAAATTTGCTTTAGTTTTCTTTGAGCTTCCTGTTAGCCAATAAATAAATAAATAAATAAATAAATAAATAAATAAATAAAGACAGTCATTATATTTATTATATTATATATTATCCATGAGAAGAAAACTGATTAAGCAATGCTTTTAGTAGTTCATAGTATTTCCCGCTTGGAACTTAACATAGATCATGGGCAGCAGTTGTTTTTTATGTGAAGAGTAAGATAGTAACTATTTTCAGCTTTTGGGACCATAAGTCTTCTGTTCTGGTCACTCAGTGGTGCCACTGTAGCCCCAAAGTGGTCATAGATGATATGTAAACAAATGGCATGATTGTGTTCTAATAAAACTTTATTTACAAAAACAGGCTATGGGCCAGATTTGACCCTCAGGCCATAGTTGGCAGATCCTTAGTGTAGATCTCAGCAACACCCCTAAGTGAAGTGAGAAATGGGTTTTAAGATGATGTTTTCTAGACTACTGAGTGTAAGCTGAGAGCATAACCCTATGGGATGTAAAGCAAGACTTTCTGTACCATTGAAAACAGCAACAAAAAGCCATTTAAGAATTTTTATTGTAATATATATCAAGGATTTTGTGTTGTTTTGTTTGTTTTCATTTAGTTTTGCTTTGGGCCAGACCACTCCTTGTTTGGAGGGAAATACCCCAGTGTAATAAAATCGCTCCTCTCTGATATTCAGTCTCACTTGCAAGGAAAGAAAACTTCACTTTGCTCCTTCCATCTTCCTGGGTGTTTACAAGTTACAGAGGGGAGGCATTATGACAAGGCAAAAGTATTGTTACCCTCAAAAGTATTTCAGAAGATGTAGGCAGACAGAGGGTACAGTTCTAAATGGCCATGCTAAAATAGTTATCTTCAGATTCGGCCTTTGAGTCCTTTCCCAGGGACAGCCTCCAGTCCTTTGATGGCCTCAGTTTGGCTGTCACCTCCTCTGTGAAGGTTTCCATGGCCTCTTGAAGGAAATAGTCTTCTCTTTTGGCCTTCTCTAGAGATTTGTGTTTCTGACTTTTATAGCACTTTTCTTGGTATCTTGCAACTTCTGTTTCCCATAATCAATTGAACTCCTTGAAGGAAGAGTATGCATCTTCCTGATTTTTATACTCTCCCCTCTGTCTATTGCAACATCTATTACAAAGTGGATACCCATAATTATTTGTTGAGTAAATGAATGAATAAGTGGATAGGTGCATGGGTAGAGGGTTGCAGGGAGGGATTGAAGAGTAGATAGAGAGAGGGAGGAAGAATAGGTAGATGGATAGATAGAAAAATGGAAGAAGGGACATCAGCAGTTTCTCAAAAATCTAAGTTCAAACGTAAGTAGCAGTATTGCAAAATATTTTACTGGTAGGCACTCTGACTGGAATTGTCCTACTTCCTCCCATATAAAATTAATCTTAATCTTCATTCAGTAACAAAACAAAATCTCAACTCAACATACCTGATTTGTATTTCAATAACATATACTACATATGCCTAGAAATTCAATGAAAGTCAAAATGATTTATATATACCATCACTACAGTGAAGTTCAAAGTGTTTTAAGCAGAATCTACATTTAGACTGCAGATATATTTATTACAAAGGATGCTCTAGCAGATTAGATAAATACAACCAATGCATTGCTAATAACACTAGGCTAAAGTCATTGTAAGTATATACATATGTTAAAATATATCAAATCGTATAAGAGAATTTAAGGCTGTTTCTCTTCCTTATTCCTCTCCTTACTCTCAGTGGTGTCCAGATGATATGGACAATACCAGCGTGTGCCTTGTAACTTTATATTTTGTAGGAACTTGTAGGATCTATGACTCCTCACATAGACCCGGCATTTATTCTGACCACCCATTTCAATGTCACATGTCACTCTGCATTTTGTATTCTTCCAGTTGTCATTTCCTCCTGTTACCTATATTCACTCTATCTGTTCTGCCTCCCGCTCATAGAAGGCTGATCAAGAGGAGTTGTGGAGCTGATATTTTTGGATAATCCTGGAAAAACTGGAAATATTGGATCATGAAATCAGATGTGATCCATGCTTGTGTCTTGACAAAAATTGTTACTTTATGGTGTCTCAGTTTCCCCATTTGTGTCTTATGTGCAGTTCTGACACATCGGCCTCAACTGATAAAAATGGGACAAAACTAAGCAAACTATTACAAAGATACATCTTGAAAGAACTCTTTGTTCAGAGAGGAAATTTATCAAATGAAAAATTTCCTCGCATATAAAATATCAAAAACCATAACCAGATGGACTATATGTGTTTTATTCAAGTAGTAAACGTGCAGGTGAGGGGTGTGGGGACTTTTGCAATGTACCAAAAGTTATTTTGGCATGACTTTCCCAGACTTAGAGTTTATCTTCTTAGATTTTCGCTGGAAATCAATTCCTCAAATGGAATTTTATTACAAACTGCTGAAAATACTATTTAAAATGAAAATCCTGACAAGGATGAGTGTCATGGCAGTAATGAATTCATGATGGGACTAGTTGGAAGTGTATGACATTTTAAGTGCCTCATCACTCTGAATTCATTTGGCATTTATTGTAATAGAAATGACCGTATTGAATTCATTTGGCATTCATATGGACTTCACATGTATTTATGGAGATTTAACATGGTAATTTAACATTACTGTACTAAGCATTATTTAATGGGCATTGACAGACATTGTCATACAATGCTTAATAAAGCCAGTACCTCTAAAGTTAATCTTCTGTCAAAACAAAGAAATGGAAAACCATTTTGATTCCCCAAGTAAATTGTTTGGATAAGCCAAAAATATGTATTTACTCCCCCAAATATGCTTCCTAAATTTTTAAGCCAGAAGGTTGACTCTAGGACCAAGACAATAAAGCAGATGTTCAGTTTAGACTCCTTTATATTCTGAAATTGTCTGCAAATACATCAATCTCAGTCTAAAAATATTAAGAAAGATTTTCTTGGAACATCAGCAGTAAATTTAACACATGGCAAGCTTTCCATAGATTTATCTTTCCTCCCCCTCTAGAGTTCAGTGTGCTCCCTTTAACATAGTCCTGAAAAATGAATTTCTGTTTTATCCTTGCAGAAAACCTATTTTTAGACCAAACAGATCATTATTTGGGAACAAAGTTCAATGTTATGAGGATCTTTGCTGAAAAGTGAAGGAAGAGTTCTTCACCAACCATGATGGCATTCTTTTCTTTTTCTTCTAAGAACAGAGTTTAAGGACACAGCATAAGACAAAGTTTACTCTTAGCCACTTACAAATATGTGGCTTAGGGTGCTTTTCCCTCCCTTGAATTTTCTCGCTGGTCTTGTTTACTCCACTCAAAAGCAGAAAGTTTATTGGAACTTTACCAAAAGTCACCAAATAACTAATCCTCCTGGGTTGAATGAAACCAGTGCTCAACTATGATTGTAGAGTATTGCTTATTTTAACATTAATTTACTGGGGGCACCTGGGTGGCTCAGTAGGTTGGGTGTCTGCCTTCCGCTTGGGTCATGATCCCGGGGTCCTGGGATTGAGCCCCAAGTCAGGAGCCTGCTTCTCTCTCCCTCTGCTTGTTCTCTGTCTCTCTCTCTCTCTCTCTCTCTCAAATAAATAAATAAATAAAAACATTAATTTACTGAAAATATTTTAATGAGGACTAGAAAGAGGAAGAAGTTACTTATTTTTATGTATATCCTACCTAGACTTTTTCAGTAATTAATATCACTTTCAATATTACTGTAAAGGATTCAGTTAATGTGAATATCTTCCAACTCTGCATTGTGAGAAAATCACTATCAAATCACCACAAGTCATCCTCCTCTGTGGCCCAGGGCAAAATTTTGGGAGAGGAGGTATATGAGTTCCCTAAGGCTGCCATAACAAAGTACCACAAACTGGGTGACTTAAAACAACAGATGTATTCTTTCAAAGTTCTAGAGGCCAGAAGCTTGAAATTAAGTTAGTATCAAGGTCATGCTCCCATCAAATCCTCTAGGAGTGGATCCTTCTTTGCCTCTTCCAGGTTCTGGTAGTCCCAGATGTTCCTTGGCTTGTTGCTGAATCCCTCCAATCTCTGCCTCTGTCATCACATGGTGTTCTCCCTGTGTGCCTGTGTCTTCACACTGCATTGTCTTCTTATAAGGACATCAGTCATATTGGATTAAGGCCAACCCAAATGACCTCATCTCAACTGTGTTGCATTTCCAAAGACTCTCTTTCCAAATAAGGTCATATTCAAAAGTGCTGAGATTTAGGACTTCAACAAATCTTTGGGGGATACATTTCAACCCATAACAGGAGATGTCCTGACAGTTTTTAATAGGGTGAATATTTTAATGCATGCATTTATTTTTATAATTGCCTTTTCTATGATAGGTGGGATCTGAGACAAAAAGCTATTTATTTACCTTTAAGAGTTTCTTTGTTTTCTGCTCTTTGTGCTAGCACTAGCCAGAGAGATAAAGCTTTCTCTACAGCAAATTGTTTTTCTCCTCCTTCACGTGAGAAAGACTGTTGGGTAGTCATTTCCTCTTTGGTCTAAGTGTATCTCCTTTGTTTCTGTGATACAGCATCTTTTGTTAATTATGAGTCACTTTGCTTTCTTAACTCAATTTTTCTTTCATTGCTTGATAGAAACCACACTCCTTATATAAAGAATTGGATACTTCATTTGAAATCAGACTCAATCTTCAGTATGGTTTACTTGGAATATCAGTTAAGTTTCTCTTCGTAGCAAGCAACAGGAATCCACTCTAATATTAGGCAGAAGAAGAAAAAGAAGGAAGAAGAATATCATTGATGTGTGTTTTAGTTTGCTAGGGCTGCTGTAAGAAACTACCACAGACTAGTGGCTTAAACATAGACATTTGTTGTTAAACAGTTCTGGAAACTAGAAGTCTAAGATCATTGTAAAGATAAGGTTGGTTCCTTCGGAGTGCTGTGAAGGAGAATCTGATCCATGCATTTTTTTAGCTACTGGTGTTTGGTTGGAAATTTTCAGCATTCCTTGGCTTGTAGAAGCATCACCCCAGTCTCGGACTTCACGTGGCATTCTCCCTGTGTGCATGTCTGCATCTGTGTCTAAATTTTCTCTTTTTATATAGACTCCTGTCATATGGAATTAAGGTCTACCCTAATGACATCATTTAACTTGATAAAGACCCTGTCTCCAAATAAGGTCATACTCTGAGGTAATGAGTGGTAGGATTCCAGCATATTTGAGGAGCACACAACTCACCCTGTAGGAGCAGGATAGTGGTATACGCATGGAATCAAAGGAAGGATTGACTCAGAAAGGGAAAGAAACAAAAACATGTCTGGGTGCTAGAATTTGTGAACCTTCTAGAACTCTCCCACCAACATGCCTGGATGTCACCCATTTCCACGTTTATGTGTCCTAAATTTCAAATCCGTGAGGAGAATTTAAGTGATCCAGTTTGATCAGGTACCTTTCCTTGGATCAGTCATCTGTTGCCAGGAGGTGAGGCTACAGGACATAATAGCCACGTTTGGTGGGGGAGGGATATGTGTGTGGGGTATGTGTGTGTGTGTAGGAGTCTTGTCCCAAAGTAGGTGGAATCACTGTGAGACTATGTATTGGCAAAAGGGTATTTCCATAATGTACTTCCCCTACCCCTTCCAAATCTCTTAAGAGGAAAGGTTGTCCATGCTCCCAAAGAAGGGATGACTTTTCATTGATCCACCAATTATAAATTGACCTAAAGTGCATCCCACCTGATGCTGAAGATATAGACATAAATGGTGGGTGCTGATATTTAGTCATTTGTACTGGTAAGACTGAGGTAGGACAGATCTTTTCATCTCCTCCGAAGCCCAGGGCATAGCTCACCATGAAGGTGTTGGATACCCTGACAAGCAACACCAACAGTGACCGCATTCAAATTCTCAGACTAGACCACTGCACAAGCTCAGTCCATGGCAATCTAACCTCATTGTGTCAAGATGCCCAGTTCCCTCATATAAAGCATCTGCAGGACTCTTGAGTACTTCCCTAGACAGTTGCAGGCTTGGCTTGAGTAGAGGGAGGCCCAGAGAACTTCAGAGAGGAGATCCATCATCACTGACCCATGCTCTCTCCGGTGTCCATGACTGTCCCCCCCCGGGGGGGGGGAGTTTGGTGAATATTCAAAAACATAAAGGACATAAATTCTCTCATTAGTACGGCTATCATGTGCCCACCAGACGTGAGGGGCTCAGCGTGTTTTCCTAAGTGTTCCATTTCCTTCCCAGGGGCCACAGAGTTGCCACAAAGAGATGAGGCCAATAAACCACTGCATCTGTTTGTCATTTTTCTTTAGTGCAAGTTTTAACAAGACTCCCTCCCAACAGGGTCACAATCTCAACACATGTCGTTTTGCTGTACGCTTCGTTGGAACACTGTGTTGTGTTGGGCTGAATTAAATGTACAATTACAGCATATTTTCTTGAAAGGAGTTTTGACAATGATAAATGCATAGACATTTTTCTACACTCGGTCAACCTGATTCCATGCCCTTCAAGTTGCTCAGAATTTGCTCTGAAGAATTTGTCTCTTGTAAATGGGGAATCTTGGATACTGACCATGGCTCCATGGGTCTGGGTTCAAACGCCACTTCTACCAATTTTGTACCACATGAGCTTGGGAAGCTTTCTTAATCCTACTAACCTACTTAGTTTTCTCACCTGTGAAAGAATGATTTTAAATTACTTCCCTAATAGTACTGTTGTGTTAAATGAGACAACACTTGGAAAGTAATTAACACCATCCCTGGCAAATAGTAAGCTCTCAATGAGTGTTGGTTAGCATTCATGCAGGTAATTTGTCCCCTTAACTGCAAAGATGACTCTAACATGAGTTCAAATCCCAAGCATATGGAAAAAAACACTTTTTGATATTCTCAAAGCAGGAAGAAACAGGATTTTTCTACAGATGCTTGAATATAATAATAGTAGCTAATGTCTATTAATTATTTTATGCGCTATACAGTATAATAAGTGTTTTCTGTGAATCATATTGTTATCATACCACCCCAGTGAATTTTATATTATACATCTATGTTACATATTGGGGATCCTAAAGGACTAGATATAGACTGTTGGCACCTCCAGAAACACAGCCACCATTTTTCTATTCTTCCTGTGCCACAAGACACCTGCCTGCATAGAACACATCAACCCGGATCTCTTTCCCTCTAGTTTTGGTTTAGGTTCTCTGGGCATACCAGTGAGAGTCCTGGCAGAGAACAGATGACACAAAGTAGTTAAACTGAAGTGAATGTTATAAAGTTACTATTGACAAAGATGGTAGACAACGTGTAGGGGAATCACAAGGTGTTGTTCAGCCTCCTGGACCTAGAAATGGTGGGGCACTGTCATCACTGCAAAGCTTATGGGGTAAAGGATGAGAGTAGTTACCAGAGCCAGAGTCAGAAAATGACATGTGGAAAGGGCTGCCAGGGACAAGACTACAGTCTTCAGGGGAGGGATGCAGCCGGCCTTCATGACCTGTAGGAGGGAAAACAAGAGAACTGACCCCCTGCCTTGCTCTTCCTCTATCTCCAACATCTTGCTGGTGTTCCTCACTTGCTAAACCTAGCTGGAAGCCTGAGAACTAGTCTTCCAGATGCTCTACCACAGGACAGAGCAGGGTAGAGAAGGGAAAGTGAATTCAGAGGGCCAAGCAAATGCATACAGTACTTCTGCCTATGAGCACAACACTAGTAAGTGATATTTGCTTTAAGCCCTAGAGAATGAGATATTACCTTTGTTCTACTGTTCTAAGCTGCCCATTTTCTCCTCCCTTTTTATCTCTTCTACTAGTCTTCTTCACAGACCGTGATCTCTAAATATTGTAGTGGAGAACTTGACATGGCTTAGCATCTTACAGTAATCCACCCACTCTTAGATTTGGGAATATTTCCTTGTCAAAAGGTCAAGATAAAAAAAAAATCATTACTAAAAATCCATTTATCCTTTATTTTCTCATCATTTAAGGAAAGGTTACTGCCAAATATGGCAATAAAGGTTTCTATTGCTGCAATTTTTATAACAAAAACAAACCTATTTCTCAATGAATTTTGGTTTATTAGATCAGCAGTTGCCAACATGGGGTTCCTGAGTTTTAGGAGACCAGGATGGTAGCAGGGGAGGTCTGCAAGGTCTTTTAAATATTTCAGAAAATCTAATATAATCATACTTTTACTAGTGACAAAGCTTCACAGACTAACAAAAACATCAAGATTCTTTGCTTTTGACTGAAATGATATTCGCTCTGTGTGGTGACCCTCGTAATTTCATGCTGATCAGAAGCTCTGATTGGCAGTTATATATTCCTTTGATTAATAAAACATGGAAGAGCAAATGAATTATTACTTAATCTGTGCAGTTTGCTGGATAAAGTCTTTGAAAACCTAGAGTCAATTGGGGGAAAAATAAACTGAATGCTTGGTGCTGGAATAATAAGCACAATACTGGCTTGGCATTTCTCACGTATGTAGGAAGGCCAAGGCAATCCTCCAGATGCGCGCTTCATCTGGAAGATCTGATGAAATACTCAAGCCAATTATTTGTTTTCAACAATAGTAACACACAATAATAATGATGATGGTATCTAATGGTTATTAAGCTGGGCACAGTGCTGAAATGTTCCATGTGTGATATCCTACCGCATCCTCCCAACTGTCCGAAGAAGAAGGCAGTCTAATTGTCTCTTGTCTTAAGTTGAGTTTTCTCAGAGGCAGACTCAAAGACGGGGGTTTCGGTGCCAGTTGTTTATTCGGGAGGTGATGCCAGGAAGTCCTGGTGGGAAATGGAGAAGTGAGTTGGAGAAGGGAGGGAGAGCAGCATAAGATACATTAGCGAGCAGGTTGCTGCTGTGGGCAGTAGCATCCACCATGTTCCTGTCCTGCAGATGAGGAAGCCAGGACTTCATGAGTTGAAGTCACAGAGCACCTGTGATGATGTGCCGTTCCATAAAATTTATTACTACCTAGGACTGAAGCCTACCAATATACGATAGCCTGTTAAATGAGTTCTGATTCTTGGAGATTTTATTTTGTTTTGTGAAGGAGTCACATACCCTATAATTTACTCATTTAAAATATACAATTCCATGGTTTTTAATATATTCACAGAGTTGTACAACTATCATCACAATTGATTTTAGAACATTTTAATTACCCCCCCCAAAACCCTATGTGCATTAGTAGTCATTCCTCTTTTCCTCCAACCTACCCCCAGTCCCCAGGAACCATAACCTAGTTTCTGTCTCTATGAATTTGCCTTTTCTGGACATTTCATATAAGTGGAATCATATATTATGTGGTATTTTATAGCTTCCTTCATTTAGCATGTTTTAAAGGTTCATCCCTATTGTAATGTGTATTAGTACTTCATTTCTTTTTATGGCTAAATAATATTCAATTACATGGATATACCATTTTTGTTTATCCATTCGTTACATGATGGACATTTGAGTTGTTCCCACTTGTGGCTATTATGAATAATGTTGCTATGGAGATTTATCAACTTTTATGTAGATATATGCTTTCATTTCCTTTGGATATCTACCTAGGAGTGGGATTGTGAGGTTATATGGCAACTCTATTTTTAACCTTTTGCAGAAGTGCCAGACTCTTCTCCAAAGTGGTCCTGGAGTTTATTGATGACTTTAATCCGCTGTTCAAGTGAGCAGGCTGCCTGCCTTGCACTGTTTGGCAAAGGAGAAAAATCACTACCATGCTCTTGCAAACATAGATTTTGAGAATCCCTAGCGTATTCAAGAAGAATGTTGTGTACATTATCGGAGTTGACTTAAGTTTGTCCTGGATCTCCATGCCTGCCCTTCTTGCTTTTTACTTATAAAAGATTAATACTTTAACTGCATCATTATCCATTTAGTTTATGATTACAGGTTGTCTGGCTAACCCCACTGGGTGTAGTGATGCATGTTTTCATGAAGAATATTTTTGGCCTGCAGTTTCCAAATAGCTAGAATTTAAAGCATAAAGGGATGGCAGTTCATTAAACATGCATTTGTTGTTGTCTTCGCTTGGCACCTGCTGTGAGTCAGGCACTGTGTGAGGTGCTGAGAATACAGTGGAAGGACAGAAATGAATGCAATTTAATTAGACAACAACAAAAAAAACAAACCTTTAGGAGGAACGATACCAGCAGATGCACTGCTGAGTCATTGTTGGGGTCTTCTTCATAGCAGGCAGCTCCTACATCCCTGTAATTCCTCCTGTATCTGAGGCGAGCTTTGCTCAAAAATGCTACCTCATCAGTTAATGCTGTTGTATGGTTAATTATAAGCCACACAAGAAAGAAATGGAAAACCTCTTCCCCAACAGGGGTCTTGCAATTTAAATAAAGAGAGAGAAGGCTTTGTGGAGTGGCTTCCACCTAGAAAAATCAAAATAAACAAATTTTGTTAGTACCTATGAGGACAGTGATGGCTGAGGGGGGTTCTATTTGCTCTCACAGTATTCTGAGTATGATTTAACTTGGAACAACAACAAAAAAATCTTGGTGGTTCTTACAGTTATGAGAATGCTAAATCAAGGTTTTACATAAGCAGTTTATACTATCACTGTCATTGTCGTGGATTTATTATTTTTAAACTCTGCCTCTTGGATATTGCTCTTGGATATCCCACTAGCATGTACTATAAGTACGGAATTAAACTCACAATCTACTCACAATTCCACCCTCAACCCAGCCCCAAACCTATTTTTTTTTCTCCTGTTCATGATACCTACCTTAGCATCTTAAGGGTGCCACTTACCATGCTATTCCCCAAACCACAGACTTGGCCATGACCCCTGTCTGTATCTTCCCCCACCCACCTACCAGTCAGTCATCAAGTCTTAACAACTGAGCCTCCCATGTATCTCCCACACAGATTCGCTTCTCTCCATCCCGTCTCCACCCTCTCTTAAGGCCACCATCGTCTCTTGCTTGCTAACTCTTCTCCCTAACTCTGGAGTCTACTCTACAACCTTTACGCCAGAGAGCAGCTGACTGGCCATTCCATATCCAAAGATATCCAGAAATATCATGTCACTCCCTTTTGGAACTCCTTTGGATAACCACTGCCTCAGGTTCAAGTCCATATTCTTTATTTATTTATTTTAATTTTTATTTAAATTCTAGTTAGTTAACATGTAGTGTAATACTGGTTTCAGGAGAATTTAGTGATTCATCACTTATATATAACACCCAGTGCTCATTATAACATGTCTCATGTACCTTTTCAATCAAACTCCTACATTCAGCTTTAGTCAACCACTGATAACTAGTCACTGTAGACTGGATTTGCCTTTTCTATATTTAACTTTGTTTTCTTTATTTTTATTTTTTACATTTTTAAATTTAAATTCAGTTAATTAACATATAATGTATTATTGATTTCTGAGGTAGAGGTCAGTGATTAATTCATCAGTTTGCGTGTAACACCCAGTGCTCATTACATCACATGCCCTCCTTAATACCCATCCCCCATTACCCCATCCCCCACCGCCCTCCCCTCCAGCAGCCCTCAGTTTGTTTCCTATGATTAAGAGTCTCTTATGGTTTGTCTCCTTCTCTTGCTTCATCTTGTTTCATTTTTCCCTCCCTTCCCCTCCGATCCTCTTTTTTGTTTCTTAAATTCCACATATAAGTGAGATCATGTGATAATTGTCTTTCTCTGATTGACCTATTTCGCTTAGCATAATACCCTCTAGTTCCATCCACGTTGTTGCAAACAGCAAGATTTCATTTTTTGTGATGGCTGAGTAGTATTCCATTGTCTATACAAGTTCATATTCTTTAACGTGGATGAACACACTCTTCGTGAACCAGCACCTGATGACCCCTCCAGTTTTATTTTCAACAACTCCCTTGCCAGATGCTCCAAATTGATCAGAACTGAACCAAACCTTTTACTATCGCTACAGTGTGCCAGGTTCTTTTGCATTGGAGACTTCGCATAAGCCAACCCTTAAAAAGTACTTTTTCAATAGCATATGGCTCAGTGGATTTTCATCCTCTTTTCATATTAGTTACAATATGGATTCAGATGCCACTGCAAAATCCCAAATGGCAGTGGTGTCAATAAGATAGATGTGCATTTCTCTCTCAAGTGATAGTCTAGGCATAAGCAGTCCTGGACTGATGTGGTGGCTCCACTCTGTCACTTGGAGATCTTATGGAGACAGATGGAGAGAAGAAAATCTGTTGGAGAGATAAGTACAAGGCTGAGTCTTTAAGACCTGGCTTCTCTCTTGTTTTCTGGCATCTGTGGAATGTAGTCTCTGTCCTCATGGTTCCAAATGGCTTACCACCACCTCTCATCCCAGTAAGTGGGAAGGAGGGACAGGAAGTACATAACCCTTCTCCTAAAATATGCAATTGAGAGGTGGCACCCACTACTCTTGCTCATATCTCACGGGCTGGCAGTTGTTCAAGTCTTTCTTTTGGAGGCAGGTAACATTTTTTTGGTACATTCTTTTGTGTAAAACTAATCTGGAAATAGAAGTAAATTTTTCTTTCAGTAATGTACAATCTTGGTGGAGTTGTGGGCACTGAAGTCCTACCACTCTCTTTTTTTTTTTTTTTTTTTTTTTTTGCCAACTGAACAGATTTCCAAGCCAATAATGTCAGATATTGGAACCTTGAGATCGATGAAGCCGATCAGAAGGTTGACAGGAGCACCCCATTTTATAAATCATAAAGCCAAGCTCAGAGATGTTAAGTACTTGCCCAAGTACACACAATTTGTACATGCCACCTGCTATCTTCTGAATCCATATTCTGTGCTGAATGATCGTGCAGTCCAGTATATCATACTGGTTAAGAACATCAGCTCTGGACTCAGAAAGGTCTAAATGCATCATTTATTGACATTATGATATTGACAAAGTTCCTCAACTTTTCTGGGCTTAATTTCTTCACATTTCTTCATTTCACTCAAGTTGGAATGCCATTTGGTCAGGGGCAGTGATGTTTTGCCCCCTATAGTAATTTCTTGTTGCCTCTTCAGCAAGTATGATAGGAAGATAATGAGAGCAGGGATACACATTAAGTGGGATAACATAGGGTGCATGTTTAGGAAAATGCCTGGCTAATGACGAGCACTTAAGAAAGGGTGCCTCGTATTAGTTACTACAAATAAACATTTCTCAAGCTTTTGTCATTATTGTTATCAGTTATTGCTACTCTTGGAGACATAGCTCCTGGAGACTGGGGGCTCATTCCTTTGTGTGTGCCCATTTCTGCATGAGGCAAGACAAAAGAAGGCCTGTAACAAAGGCTTTCACTTTCTCCTAATCTACTTGGCCCAGGGTACCCACATTTGTCCAAGGGATGACAAAGATGGATTGAGGGACCTCTACTCTGTCCCTCTCTCAGGAAATTCACAGATTAGTAACTAAGTCCTCAAACTCTGGAGTGAGGTATGCCTAAATTAGAATTCCAGTTTTCTTGTTGTCTGTCCTTAGAAAAGACACCTGACCTCTCTTAACACCAATCTCTGCTTCTAAAAATGAGAATAAGAATTATGTACCTCATAATGATGCTGGGAGGAATTGCTGAGGTCATTCACACAAAAGTACTTAAAACAATATCTAGCATGTTGCTTGTGCTCGATCCATGTGAACGGACTCAAGCTCCCCCCATTGAGCATGGATTTCAGCAGAGGCAGTTAGGGACTGAAAGGAGGGGATGCAGGGAAACTTAAAGGTGGAAAGGATCCAGTGATGGTCTACTGTCAAAGGTATGGCAGAGAGAAAGAAATCTTGCAAATTTATTATAAGAAAATTGATTACTTGATTGAATAGCTCACCAAGATGGGAAATACAGGGGAGAAAGCAAGTATGACAGGAAGATAATGAGAGCAACAGTAACATGTTAGGTTTTAAGTGGTCCAAGGATTCACTCACAGAGATGTCAAACAGGCATTGGATATTTGGGTGCCAAGTCTGTGTGGAAGTCTAAGCCTAAGACATCCACTGAGGAGTCATTCAACTCAGGAGTCACCAGGCACAGGTCACATGCTCAGTTGTCTTCAGGGACCAGGAGTGGTCAGGGATAATGTAGGAGGAAGTGATGGGTAACTTGGGGCCAACAAGGCAGGTCATGCCCTGCCCCAAGGCCTTCAGATATTTTTAGATGGGAGAGCGAACAAATTTTTGGAGTATTCACCCTGAGAGCTGAGTATGACCTTCTCTCCTGGCCGACATGGAAGTGCCTGAAATGAATGAAATCTACCCCAGGAATTGCCTAGTGTGAAAAGAGAAGATTAAAGATCAAACTGAAATGCGCTTAGACTTCCATGACGTCACTAAAATCTACATTGTATGGTATTTTGGCAATGAACGAGGCTCTCCCAGCAGTGTTCCTGGTCTGACAGCTGTAACCAATACCTGACATTTCCCTTTCAGATATAAATAATTATCTTTCACAGCAACGGCATCTCTAAAACCAGAAAATTCCCCATTATTTGGAAAGCCTCTATTTCACAATTCATGTTTATCTCCCTGTATCTTTCCTGCATTTCAAATTCATGTTTTATTTAAAAAGAAGACACTGAGAAGAAAGCATTGGTGAGGCAGAATAATTAAACGATATTCATTTCACTTAAGTCGGAATGACAGTTGGTTGGGGGCAGTGATGTTTTGCCCCCTATAGTAATTTCTTGTTGCCACTTCAACAAAATATCACAAACTTAGTTGCTTAAAATAGCTGGGACTTATTCTCTTACTGTTCTGGAGGTCAGAAGTCCCGCATGGTCTCAATGGACTAAAATCAAGATGTCTGCGGGGCTGCCTTCCTTTCTAGAGGTTCTAGCACAAAACTTGTTTTCTTCCCTTTTCTAGCTTCTAGAGGCTCATGGCCCCTTCCTCCATCTTCAGAGCCAGCATGTTTTCATCCCTCTGACAGTTGTTTTCTACAGTCCTCTCTGACTTTCCCTTCTGTCTCCCTCTCTACTTTTAAGGACCCTGTGATTACATGGAGCCCACCTGAATAATCCAGGACAGTCTCTCTCCTTCAGAACCAACTGATTAGCAAACTTACTTCCTCCAGCGAAGCCTCTTTTACTGTATAAGTTTACATATTCCTTCATGTTGCTGAATAGTATTTCATGGTATGGATGTACCACAGTTCTTTCCGCAATTATGAATAAGGTAGCTATGAACACTTGTGGGCAGGTTTTTGTTTGAATGGAAGTTTCCATTCTCTGAGATAAGTGCCTCAAAGTGCAATGGCTGGGTTATATGGTTTTGCATGTTTTGTTTTTATTAAAAAACAAAACAAAACAAAACTGCCAGGGGCATTGGGTGGCTCAGTCAGTTAGGCATCTGACTCTTGATTTTGGCTCAGGTCATGATGTCAGGGTCGTGAAATCACGCCCCATGGGGGGCTCCGAGCACAGTGGGGAGTCTGCTTGAGATTCTCTCTCACGCTCTCTCTCTCTGCCTCTCCCCCTGCTCATACTCTCTCTCTCTCTCTCACATAAATAAACAAACAAACAAATAACTGCCAAACTATTTTCTAGAGTGGCCGTAGTATTTTACATTCTATCGAAGAGATTTGAACAGAGAAGCGATGTGATCCTGTGTGTGTTTTTAAAAACAGTCTCTGGCAATGGACTCTGAAAAACAAACTGAGGGTTCTAGAGGGGAGGGGGTGGGGGGATGGGTTAGCCTGGTGATGGGTATTAAAGAGGGCGCATTCTGCGTGGAGCACTGGGTGTTATGCACAAACAATGAATCATGGAACACTACATCAAAAACTAATGATGTAATGTGTGGTGATTAACGTAACAATAAAAAATAAAAAATAAAAAAAAATAAAAACAGTCTCTGGCCACTGGGTCAGGAGGGCAAAGGTGGAGGCAGAGGAAGCAGTAGGGGCCGTCTGCTGTGGTCTAGGTAAGACACAAGGGTGTGGGCACAGGGAGGAGGAGCTTGAGGTAACAAGAAGCAATCAACTATGTGCATGGAGCACTGGGTGTTATACGCAAACAATGAATCATGGAACTCTACATCAAAAACTAATGATGTAATGTATGGTGATTAACATAATAAAATGAAATTAAAGAAAAAAGCCATCAACTATGAGGCTACATTGAAGATATGATCGACAGTTGACAGTTGCTACAGGATGGCTCATGGGAATTGAGAGGAAGGGAATCCGAGGAGGACCACTATGCTGTGGGTTTGAGCACGTTGGTCAATGGTGGTTCTGTTTGTCTTGAGAGTGGAGGGGCTTGGACAGGAGTGAACACAGGGAGGAGGTGAGGCCCGTGTTTAATTTAAAGTGCCTGCCAGGAGGGGAAGAAGGAAGGGGGGGGAATCGGAGGGAGAGACGAACCATGAGAGACGAGGGACTCTGAGAAACAAACTGAGGGTTCTAGAGGGGAGGGGGTGGGGGGATGGGTTAGCCTGGGGATGGGTATTAAAGAGGGCGCGTTCTGCGTGGAGCACTGTGCATTGTTATGCACAAACAATGACTCATGGAGCACTACATCCAAAACTAATGTAACGTATGTTGATTAACATAACAATAAAAAAATAAAAAAATAAATAAAGTGCCTGCCAGATTTCAAGTGGAAACACTGAGTGGGTGCTTAGAAATAGGAGTCTGGAGCCTGAGGGAGGATTGGGAGGCTGGAGATAGAGTAAAAAAGGACAATGTATATGTGAATATTTCCAACACAAAACACGGCATAATCACAGGCAAGAACTGCCCACTCAATTTGGATCTCAAAAAAGAAGTGTCCTCTCCTGGGCTTCACGAAGGAAATAGCACCTTGGGCTCCAGTTTCAACACAGCGAGCGTGCTCAACTACAAGAACGTGCAGATCACAGCCGCAGTGATGGACACCCGAGTTTCCATCTGGCTGATTTCTGATGTCTTCTAGGGAACTGCTTTGTGTAGGCATACCCTAGAGAAAGTTTGCCTTTTCATTGGTCTATAACGAGGTTGCAGTGTGTTTTGTCTTTTTAAAATGACAGTTGTTAATGCAACGAAGTCCATTGTGATTTGTAATTATAGGAAGAACTCAATGCAAATCACTTTTAGTATAGGTGTTTCTATTTTATGTTGTGCTTTGGAGGGTTAAAGGGGATAATACAAAATGTGGATTGTTGTTCTGTTGCCAGAAGTTTCCCAATTGGATTCTCAGGCTCTGGGGCAGACCTGGCAACAACTTTTGTGATGTTTCCATTCCGTGGTTCCATAGGGATGTTACTGTAGCATTGTGCCTCTGCTTTCCCTGCGAAACCAGTTTCCTTTCCTAGCTCACCTTCCTGTGAGGAGACTAAGGCCCAGAGATGAGACGTGCCGACCCACAGTCAGTATGAAAGGACAGCACAGCAAGGCCTGGAAGGTCTCCTGATTAGCTCCTCCTGCCCCCCCCCCTGCTGCCATTCTCCCCCCACCCCATACTCACCTCAGAGTGATCCTTGGAAAACAAAGAGTAGCTAGCCCGGGTGAAACTTAACTTCTCTTGTTTCTTCAGGTTTCTTTTCTCCGGGCTAAATCCTCTGGATACATAATATATTAGGTTCAGGCCCTAAATGAGAAAGAGTTGAAATGAGTTCCCTGAAATTCGACAAACCGTTATAGATTCCTTGTCTACATCTGTGAGTCAGCGTTTTTTTGTTTTGTTGTTTGTTTGTTTTTTGCCCGTGGGGAGACTTAAAAAACAAAACAAAACAAGAACCCAGTGCCTGAGCCTCATCCCGGGCCAACGAAATCAGAACCTCAGGGAAATGCCCCTGTCCTGGACATAAACCCGGGGTAAAAATACTGTTGATGTACTGATAGGCCAAAAAAATGACCCACCAAAAGATATCCATGTCAAATCGCAGGGACCGGTAAATGTGAGTTTATTTGGGAAAAGTGTCTTTGCAAATGTGATTAACTTAAAGATTTTGAGATAATCCTGGATTATCCAAGTGGACCCTAAAGCCGGTTCCAAATGCCTTTGTAAGAGACACAGTGGAAAACAGGCTCAGGAGAGGGCGGCAACGTGACCTCCTAAACAGAGACCCGAGGAACACAGCCCCAAGGCAAGGACCACTGGGGCCCTCAGAGGGATTGTTTCCTCGAGCCTCCAGAGACGTGGGGTCCTGTCCACACCCTGGTTGCACACTCCTGACCTCTGGAACTGTGAGAGAATGAATTTCTGTTGTCTTAAGCCCCCCAGTTTGTGGTAATTTGTTACAGAAACAGTAGAAAACACACACAGAGGCCTCTGTTACTTTGTAAAATCAAACAAAGAAGGAGGGATGCCTGAAATTTCTAAGAGAGGGCGAGGAGAGGAGTAGGGATGTGGAAGGTTTAGAATTCAAACTGGCAGATGTGTGTGTAAAACTCTGAACATCTAGCTAAATAACATCTGAGAATTACCCTTCTATCTGCACTTCATTTCTGAAAATGAGTTTGTTTCATTAAAGTCTTTTTAAAAAGAATATCAAGGTGTTAATATTTAAAACAGTGCTGAGCTTGGTTTCCTATAAAATATAAGACCTATAAAATATAAAAAAAGATTTAATAAATTTTAAATAATTTTTAATGTTTTAATAATTGTATTGATGGTTACTCGTGACTTGGAATCCAGGAAAAATATCTTCAAACGGTTGGATCAAGGAAAGTATATGGAAGGAAAATACTAATTCAGGGGGGAAAAAAACTAAATTTTTTTTCTGGTAAAATATAACACTTCCTTGGTCTTTATCCTGAAGGATAATATATAGGATGAGGCAGCTATGTTAGAGAAATAACTGGAAAGAAAGTATGCAATGGGCAAAAGGAAGGATGGAAGGAAGGAAGCAAGCAAGCAAGCAGGCTCTATGAGAATTATAAAAATGTCAATATAAAATGTCAGAATTCCAGGTGTTAGCTCAACTATTAAAACCTGCGGAAGCCTGACTTTGGGTCCATCTAAACACCCTCCAGTATTCTTGCCCGTTGTGCTTGCCTCCCTCATACCACTCCCTGGAGAGTGGGGCATTTTTCGCCTCTCTCCCTGTGGACTGCACAGCCCATCATGCTGCATCCCCGGGGCACAGCACCATGCCCCACAAGCCTCTTAGACTCCGCCAACTTGTCTTCTTCTCTGTCACCAGGTAAATCAAAGTGCCCCCCCCCTTATGTTTAATCACTGGAGTCATAATACGTATATCCGCTCCATTCCTTTCCCCCAGAGAAGCCAGCGTGGGGGGAGGGTGTTAAAAATGCAGTCCTGAGCATGGCTCTCAGAGCCCTCCACCCCAGGACCCATTCTGGCGAAGGGGTTTAACTGCCCCCCTTCGCCGAGAAGGTCCTCTGTGCAGGGTGTCTGGGGCTGGGCCCCCCACCCCACAGACCTCGGTACTGAGCTCCTGGGGTTCAGCATGTGTCTCTTCTTCATGCCTTCATCCCCTCTGTCCCTTCTGCAGGGAAATTCTATTTCAAAGCTTGCTCTTGAACTCGTGCCCCTCCGTGTGGTTTCACCCCTTCACAGCCTCACAAACTCTCCTCCAACTCCTATTTTAGGTGAGTCTGCTCCCTCTTACATTCTCCCACAGTCTACCTTCTCTTGTATCTCTAATCACAATGGTAATTAGATGATATTCTTTGATGATTGATTTAAAGCCTGACGTCCCCCATTAGAATGTGAGCTCCCCGGGGACAAAGCCTATATCTGATTCATATTTGCCCACCAAGTCCTCAACACCTAGGACAGTCCCCAGTGCACAGTAAGCAGCCCATAGAAGTTAGCCGAACGCTCCGCACGTATTGGCAAAATGCACCGAATGCCCACTTCCCCTTGAGGTGAGAAGCCCAGGGGAGCAGCCTTTTCCTGCCTTCTGCAGCCCTTGTAGTCCTGCTTTCATGGGAGTGATAGCGAGCCCACTGGAAAGCCACATGGAAGAACAGAGAGACACAGCTTGTTTTCACAGCCGGACACAGCAGTGGGACATCAGTGGCTCCTTTGTGGGAGTCCCGTGCTCCGCCGTTCACGCAGGGAACAGCTTTTGAGGCTTCCCAGGCTGCTTCATGTGCACAGTGCTCTGCCTCTCAATTTGTACAGTGTGATGCTAAAAACGCTAGAAAGAAAATACATGCCGGAGAGAAAAAGGAACAGAGATGGCCGGGATCTAATAAACCCATAGTGGGCCTGCTCTGAACGTACAAAATAATCTGAGTGGTAGTGTGCCTTGAAAAAAAGAAGCCTAGACTAATGTAATTTTCTTGAAGTCCCCTATAAAGTATTTTATTCCATAATACAGCTACATTTATGAAATGCCTTTATCTTGAAAGATCCCAAAGGGCTTACTGAGCTGAAAAGGAAAATATCAAGTATACGGCAATCTCAAAAACACCACCAATGTACTTTTGTGATAAGGATGGGGGACTCTGTGACAGCAGGTAGACATCTTAAAAAGCAGATAGTGGCTTATCCTGCTAAACCTTCGGGGAAGAGAGGGAGAGAAGATAATTGCCCACATTGGGGAGGAGTCACGTGGGCTTTCTGTATTAATAAGGGCCGTGGCTTTTTTCCGTCTGCCATGTGAATTAAGTAAGTGACTTCTATCAGCATCATGCTCCCCATTTGAAATAGGAGGCAGCTATCAACTTACACTTCATAGAGGGGGAAAAAAGGTGTATGTGAAGCATCCAAGGGTTAATGGAGGTGAGGGGAGCGTCATTTAAAATCCATGCATTTAAAAAACTAAAACATAACAACCTACAGTTGATCCAACTGTTAAAATATCATTTCCCACCCAATTTTTGTCTAATCCATTCCTGCCCAAATGTCTGATAATAGATGTTTCTTCTTTATTGTCATCCTGGTTCCGACAGGATTCAGATACATGGACTCTCAGGGCATTCAAGGAGGGGAAGGGGCAGGGGGGCCTGGCAGGGAGGAAGAGTCCTTCTTGGTTATCTCCCAAGAGTATCCCCTCACCAGGAGCTAAGAAAGGAAAGTGGAAACGTCAAGTGATGTAACAGTCTAACAATTAAAGTCAGTAAAAAAGTAACTCCCTTCTGCTGGAGAGCATTAAGGCTGACCCTCTCTCTCTCTCTCACCCAGAGCAGGACTTCCTCACCTCTGCAGTTTCTCCTGATGTCTTCTGCTCTCCTTCCACCCCCCAGCCTCTCATCTTCCCCTCATCTCCCCCTCATACCTCACTGCCTCTGGTATCTTTACCCTCATCCGCATCCCCTTCCCACGTTCTCTTCCAAAGAACCGAAGGTCTGCAAATCAGGTTAGCAATGAGAACGCTTTTCTCAGCTGGAGGAAGAGAAGAAGCCACGTTGGGAAAGATAAAGGTGTTAAACTTTTGGTTTGACTATATGATTATTTATTACTTTTTCTACAGAGGGTTATTTTAAAGAGCAAGGTGGAACCTAGTAGCATAGCAATCCAACAAAGCCAAATGCACAGGTGAAGCCTGAAGTGGGCAGGGCATGAATGAAGTCCTGTGGACCTGTCCGTCAAGCTGGCCGAAACATCTGGGCCGACCCCTGAGGTGCCTTGGGGGGCAGACTCAGGAGCAGTCCTGAGGGCTTTGCACACGGTGATGGATTGGTCCGACTCTAGAGCCTTTGTTCTAGAAGTCTTTAAAGGCTTTTATGTTTATTTTTTATTTCAAAAAGAAATCAGGGGGCGCCGGGGTGGCTCAGTAGTTAAGCGTCTGCCTTCGGCTCAGGTCATGATCCCAGGGTCCTGGGATCAAGACCCGCATCGGGCTCCCTGCTGGGCGGGAAGCCTGCTTCTCCCTCTCCCACTCCCCCTGCTTGTGTTCCCTCTCTCGCTGTGTCTCTCTCTGTCAAATAAATAAATAAAATCTTAAAAAAAAAAAAAAAAAGAAATCAGACCTACAGGAAAGTTTCAAAAAGAATACAAACAATCCCTTTATGCTTGTCACCCAGATTTCCCAAATGTTAACATTTTACCACATTTGCTTAATTTTTCCTCCCTCCCCCTGCCCCACCCATTTGAGAGTAAACTGTGGACCTTATGCCCCTTTACCTCTAATCTACAGAGTGGTATTTCCTAAAAGTAAAGATTTTTTTTTTAATCTCCTAGAACCACAGAACAATTATCAAATCAGAACATTAACGCTATTGAAAGCATATTATCTAGTCTACAAATCTATTCAAATGTAGCCAATTTTATGGTACTAACATTCTTTATAGCACAAGAGAAAAACAATTCTGATCTAGCATCCAAACCAGGATCTTACAGTGGTTTCAGTGTTTAGACCTCATGTCTCTTTAGCCTCCTTTAATCTAGAAAATTTCCTCAGCCTTGTTCATCTTTCACGAACTTGACATATTTTAAGATTATAGGTCATTTATTTTGTAGACTGTCCCATCATTTGGGATTGCATGTTTCCTGTGATTACCTCCACATTATACACTTATGGCAAGAATAGCACAGAAACATTATGGTGTCCTAGTGCATCTCTTCAGGAATCACACGGTGTCTATTTGTGCAGCTACCAGTGACCTTAACTTTGATCTCCCAGGGTGGCTTCTGCCAAGGTTCTCCTATAGAAACTTAATATTTTTTTTCTCTAAATTTTTTATTGTTATGTTAATCACCATACATTACATCATTAGTTTTTGATGTAGTGTTCCATGATTCATTGTTTGTGCATAACACCCAGTGCTCCATGCAGAACGTGCCCTCTTTAATACCCATCACCAGGCTAACCCATCCCCCCACCCCCCTCCCCTCTAGAACCCTCAGTTTGTTTTTCAGAGTCCGTCGTCTCTCATGGTTCGTCTCCCCCTCCGATTTACTCCCCTTCATTCTTCCCCTCCTGCTATCTTCTTCTTCTTTTTTTTTTTCTTAACACACATTGCATTATTTGTTTCAGAAGTACAGATCCGTGATTCAACAGTCTTGCACAATTCACAGCGCTCACCGTAGCACATACCCTCCCCAATGTCTATCACCCAGCCACCCCCTCCCTCCCACCCCCCACCACTCCAGCAACCCTCAGTTTGAAACTTAATATTTTTTTAATTAATAATTACAAGGATGTCTTTTCAGACTACACAAATATCTTGTTTCTTTTTATACTTTCACCCACTAGTTCTGGCCTTCACTGATAATGTTTGCCCAAAGCAGTTATTATTGTCATAATTGCCAAATGCTGGTTTTCTAATTACATGATTCCTTCTACATTGATTAGTGGCATTCAGTTTTAAGGAAGGGTTTTCCCTTTCTCCCATTTGTTAACTTATTTTCTCTTTCAAAAGCCATATCAGTATCGTCTCACGGATTCTTACTTGATCGCGTGGGGTTATGGTCTGTTACTATCATTATTTATTCTCCTGTTCCAACTGTCCACAGTTGGGCCTGTGGGAAATTTAATATGCAGTTTTTATACCCAAGGATCCTCACACTTCAACCCTTCTTTATTCGCTTATCTGCCACCTTCCACTTTCTTGTCTTGGATCCTTTATCTGGAGAATTTGTTATTTTTCTGAGAAGTCCTCCGACCCAGTGATCCAGTTACTGTCTGTTCTTGCTGACTAACTCCTGAAATAAAATTTTTTAAAAAGCTCATGGTAGAAGCAAAAGGAGTTAAGTGGCACTTCTCCCAGGAGGCCACACTCACGGCCCTACCAGCTGCTCGGCGGCACGAGGGAGCTAAAACTACAATCTTCCCCGAACGCTTTTTGTTTTCTCATTTCTTTGTACTTTTGATCTTCTTTTCTCCCCTGCCCAGATTAATTCTAACTCCCTACATTAATCCAGAAATGGACTCAAACTCCCAGAAGCATCTCTGGCTCTGTGAAGCCATCTCCACTCCCTAGGCAGAACTAATTATTCTCTTCTTGGCAGCTCAATAAACTCTTGGTATAGCCTTTTATTATGGAATCCATCAGATGACTTTATAGTTTTGTGGGTGATTTTGGCCATTTTGTTCCTCTCAAGAGGCTGTGAGCTTTTCACAGGAAGATTCTTACACATACCTGCATCGAGTAATAATAAATATTTTAATGGCTTAAAATGCATTAGAATCTACTTCCAAGTCATTATATAAACCAGAGGCCAGCAGACATGTTTGCTAAGAGCCAGGTAGGCATTGCGGTGATAGAGTCTCTCTTGCAACCACTCACTTCTGCCCCTGTATGGTGTAAACCCCTATCCACAATACCTAAAAGAATGAATGTGGCTGTGTTTCAGTAACACTTTTTTACATAAATAGGAATTTGGTTGGATTTTGCCCTAGGGCCATAGTTTGTTGACTCATGATCTCAAGTTATTCTTAATGTTTGAATTACCTTTCTCTGGAGATTCCCTAATTTTTCCTGGCTAATGCCTGCATATCTATAATGCCATTAGCTGTTTGCAGTGATTGCTCTGCTCCGAGGAGTTTTGCCCGGGCGGGGATCCTTTTAGGTGTGTAAGTCATTAACCCTCTAGCCCAGGAAGTCCCATATTGCAGGATCCAGCTATAAGCTTATTCATATTTCACAGCAACTTGCACAGATAGATTTGAAACCAAAGTTCCGTGTGGATGAAGGGCAACATGGAGTGAGGTTGAATCTCAAAGCAGGAATTCAGGGGCACTGATGAGGCACAGGGCAAGACCAGGGTATAAAGACATGTGAGAAATAGACCAATACAAGAGAGGAAAACAATTGCTGACCAGACTCCTTCTCAGAAAGCTGCTGCAGAGAGGTGTGTCTGGCGGGCAGATTCTGAGTGTGAGAGCTGTGCTGGGGTGAGAAACAGGGGGTGGTTGAAGAGTAAGACAAAGGCGATGCTCCTTCCATTTCTGCAGGGGCTCTTGCATTGCTGATTTCTGTTTTCTAAGGTGGCAACCTCCCAGCTTCTAATGTAAAAATTCTTTAGGAGAATAGCGTGCTTGGCTAGCTGGGTTGCTGGAGCCTGAGTCTCCAGTTGCTACTAGCCATGGGGCCTGGGGAAGATATTTCACCTTTTGTGCCTCCCTCCCCTCCACAGACAAAGTGGGATAATACAGCACCTTCCCCACAGAGTTGCTGGATGCAGAAGAGCACTAACTCCATGCGAACTGCCAACGATAGAGGCTATCATGCGGAAAACATTCAACACGTGTCAGCCGTTTTAATATTGTGGGTGGTAGCATTATTCCAGAAACAGCCATCAAGATGGGTACCATTCCCTGAATCCACACCATTTGGGTTTGCTTATTGAAGGAGTTACCAAGGCAAGCATCCACCTTGACCTTAAAACCAAAAGCTCTATTTGATAGAGCTTATCAAATTCTTTGTTGAAATTCCTCTAAAAGATACCTCACAAGTCTGTGTTGTTTTGCATTTCATGTCCATGAAGGAAACTAGGTCACTCAGGCACAACTTGATTTTAATGACCCCCCTACAGGCTTCTAAAGATCACCCCCTTTATTTCCTTTGTAAGTGTTCAAAACCATCCTTTAATGATCCGTTCTAGAGTCTTGACCCAGAACAATGTCAGTCTCATTATAGGATCTCATAATCTACTGCCACCTTTTGAAGTATTTGGAGATAACCTTTCTGTCCACCGTCTGAGCACTCGGCCATTCTTGTGCTTGAGCATCGAGGGGCCTTCTCCCAATCTCTTGTGCTCTCTTGCTGCCCAACTTGGGGGTTCTTTTCCCTTCCACTTGTGTTAGTTTTGCATTTTCATTCTGATGCTCATTTTTCTTGGCATTTGTCTTGAGGAGTGAGAGGCAAAACAGATGCTTAGAAGGTCTCCATTCTCTTCGCCGTCCCTCTCCTTTGCTCACCTAAAAGAAATAGGTTTTATGATTCAACTTGCTGTTCTAAACATAGCTTTAAAGCCCATTTGGGTGTCCTTAGAAATTTTTCTGTGTGTCAGCTCATATGAGACACCCACTCCAGATGTCTTGTTTTCCCACTGTTCACTCTACAATTGAACAAAACACATATTAGGTACCCACTGTGAGGCAGGCATTGTGCTACGCTTCAAAGATACAAAGGAAACAAAATGTAGTCCCGGCTCTCAAGGAGAGCATGGTAAAGTGAGACATGCAATCAGACATGTACAAGAGAGTACCCAAGAACTCTGTTGAAGACCTCTACCACCGAGCTGAGCACCTTCACCTGGGGGAAGGGATGGCTTCACTGGGGGCGGGGTTTTGAGTAAAGTCTCTCATTTTTATTCTCCTTCATTTGCTTTATTCCTCCACCCTACCCCATCCCCCTCTCTAGTCCCACAGGCAGCCACTAAAAATGGGTACAAGTATTTATTTTTGCTTGAGTAGTGTTCAGGCAAAATGCATATCCCCATTTTATGGTCACATATTTCATTTTTAAATTGATATAAATGATCCTGTGTTGCATACCTTATTCTATTTTTCACTTTCCTTCACTTAGCACTCTTTCTAAGATCATTTATGCTCGGGTGTGAACATCTAGGCTATTAGTTCTAATTGCGGCACATCCCTCTGGCCTGTGTGTCCTCCATGTTCCACTTTTCTCTTGTCTCAGCCTGGAGCATCGTTTGTGGTTCCCAGCATTCCAAATAACTGTGCAGTGACACGCTTGTGGATCATATATGCCCAAGAATATGGTCCCTGGATTGTAGGTGCGGCAGGCCGAAGAGTGGTCCCCAAAGATGTCTACTTTCTAATTCCCAGACCTTGTAAATATGTGACGTCCAGTGGCTAAAGGAACTTTGCATATGTGGTTAACTTAAGAATCTTGAGATGGGGATGCCTGGATGGCTCAGTCAGTTGAGTGTCCATCTGACTTGGTTTTGGCTCAGGTCATGATCTCATGGCTGGTGTGATTGAGCCCAGCCTGGGGCTCCGCACTGAGCAGGGAGTCTACCTGAACATTCTCTCCCTCTGCCTCCCCCCACCCACTCATATTCCCCCCTCCCTCCCTCTCTCTTTCTCTCTCAAATGCGAGTCTTGAGATGGAAAGATAATCATGGATTGTCCGAGAATCTTGAGATGGAAAGATAATCCTGGATTGTCCAAATGGGCATAATCTAATCACAAAGGATCCTTGTAAGAGAAAGAGGGAAGCAGAAGGATCTGAGTCAGAGATTTGCAGGTTCTACACTGCTGGCTTTGAAGGTGGAGGGAGGGGCCATGAGCCAAGGAATCTGGTGTCCTCTAGAAGCTAGGAAAGGAGAGGAAATTGTTGTTCCCTAGAGCCTCCAAAAGGGATGCAACCCTGCCAACACCTTGATTTTAGCCAAGTGGTGTTTGAAGCCACTAAGTTAATGTAATTTGTTACAGCAGCAAGAGGAAAATTAACATAGAAGTTATGCCTAGGGCCCATTTTGACTGAAATGGTGCCAGATTGCTTTCCAGAATGGCTACCCTGGTCTACACCCCCTATAACTGCGTATGAGGTGCCCCTGACGCCACATCCCTGGTCTCATGTGGCCTAATCTGACTTTCTGATCTCTTTTAGTCATCTGGATATAAAGCGTAAGTAAGTATTACTGAGAGAATCAGAATTTCCAAACCAAAGTTGGGGGCGGGGGGAGCACAAGTTAGAGATACCTTCAAGCCCCTGGCTGTTGTAGCTGGATTATGGTTGGATTGTGGTCTGGATCAGTTGGGGGGAGCATGTAAGTCATCAGGGTACCCAGGGTGGGACTCCCAAGGGGCCTGCATGGAGAATCAGTGGAGACAAAAGCAGTACTCCTCATGAGGACACAGGGTGTGAGGACTCCATGGAAGAGAGAGCCCCAGACAATGGCGAGGGAGTGTGGTTTAGCAGTCAGAGGCAGGGCTTGGTGTCACTGCTAGTTCTACAGCTGCTGTGTGACTTTGGGTAAGTTCCTAGCCTCTCTGATCCTTGGTGTCCTGCTCTATGTGACAGGGATAAGAAAACTGCCTGCCTCACAGGACTGCTGTGAGGGTTCCGAGAGATATACACATAAAGCCCTGATATAGTGAATGGCATGTAGTTAGCAACCAGTTAGTAAAAATAATATTTTCATCGTTTCAGTAATTATAATAATAATTACATTTCTCACATCAGTCCTTCCTAATTTACAGTATCCAAGGCAGACCTTGCTCTCCTTTCTGGAGAGTAATGTATTGCAAGAGATTTTCACATATTTGAATGCAAATAAATTTATACCTCATTTTCAAGTAAATCTATCTCCCCCTCCTCCACTGCTCCCCTCACAACATCCCCCCATCCCTCAAAAACTAGCGGTCTCCTTTTCGGGTTGCTGACAGCATAATGCAGTTAGAACACAACTCATTTCCTGACATCCATCCTGCAAGCTGTCCCCCGTTCCCAGCAGTTTTTGGGACTAAATAATGCACGAGAGGAGGGAAGAACAGGGATTGCAGATTGTATAAACGGCAGAAAACAGCACTGTAAGGATTCTGTATTGTGGAGAGATGAAAGCGCCTGGTCAGAAGGCCAATCCCAAAGTGAACAAGAAACGCAAAGGCACTGACAAGGCAGGAAAGAAAGGCGTTTTTAGAGACAAGATTTGCCGAGAGCTGAAAAGGAGATGACTCGGGAGACGGGCAGCGTCTTCATTAGGTAGGAACTCTGGAAGAGGCACACCCGCGGAGACCTGGCTTTTGAAGGACCGGGGCTCTGAGGCAGCTAGCAAACAGGAGCCCCACATCCTGGGTCCTTTGGAGACTTCTTGGACTTGCCTGCGTGGAGGCAGTTGCTGGTACCTCGGGTCCCCGCGACTCTCTCTTCTTGCCTCTGTGAGAGACAGGATTACGCTCAGCTGTAACTGGGGATTTGTATGTCTCTCTTCTTCACTCTGCTGGAGTTCCAGGAAAGACTGTCTTTGAGACATTTTTCTAGTTGTTCCCCTGGTGAATTGCAGTAATATTTATTGGCCATTTGCTCTGACCGCGTGCTAATTGCATGCGTTGTATAAAATATGCCTCATGACCACCTCGGAGGCCTATTTTGCAGCTGTTGAAACTGAGGCAGGTGGAGATTGGGACTTTTTTTACAGACACACACACGCATGGTAGACAGTGAGGGTGGGATTTGCACTCAGGCTCTTGAGCTGGGCTGTCGAGGCTCTGTTATCACCAAAACCAAGTATGATGCAGGGCACAAAGAGAGCACTCAGCAAGTGTTTGATTTGTGAGGAAGTTACAGTGCCTGCAACTCAGCTGGCTGATGGCGTGGCACCAGGAATCGGGACTTCCATCCCTCGGGCCTGGGACGAATGGGGGGCGGGGGGCAAGCTTTCCAGTTGCCAAGGCCGGGCCAGGAAGAGGGCCTGAAACGCCTGGTTCCTCAGTCTGCCCCTGTCATGTCTCTTCTGGGCAGTCTGGCACTCCCAAGGGACAGTGATAAGAAGTGAAGAGCAGAAGTTTTACGTTTCCTCATAACAGAAGTTTTAGAACAAATAAAACTACCGCTGGAATACATTTTAAAAACCTATCCTTCGAATATTTTTAAAGGCTTCTGCACCAATCAGTTTAGTAAGTTCCTAAGATAGAGTCCCATTTTGAATTTACCCTGGCCATGTTCTCTCTTCAGTTGCTAAATAGAGAGTTCCAGCCATGGTCCCAGCGTCCTCTGTGGACTGCAGAGTTGGATGGGACCTGGGTGAGTAAAGGAGCCGACCCACTGCCCTAGGAGGTACAGAGAGAGAGCCAGGCTATTAAGTAGGACCTGACTAGTCATTTCAGCAGTAAGTGACACCCAGACCAACAAGGAGAATGTGGTCAGCCCTTTCCCCCCATGCTTTTCTGAAAGAGGAAAACAGTAAGATCGGAACACACCATGGCTGAAATTATCAGGGAGAAGTGGGGTAGCAAAGGCACCACTTATAAATGTGGGTGGAGTGTAGGGAAGGGGCGGTCTAGCACCCGGTAGAGGCAGGCAGCGGTTACCAGCCCTGGCCTGGGAGACAGGAGGAGAGAGCCCTCCAGAACTCCTGGAGAGCCTGAGGCCAGTGTGGAGAGGGCCACCTGACAGGTGCCGAGGAGACCCTTGGCTGAGAGACACAGCCATCCTCAGTGATGCAGCAGGGAGGGAGAAGAGGGTAATACTTGCATTTGCCTGCCTGTCTTTTCTCCCCAGTGGGTCAAAGTCCGACAGTCAGGCAGCCATCTAATGAGCTCCTAATGGCCGGTGTCCGGAATGGAGAAGAGAGAAGGGTGGAGAGCAGGGAAAGGTCAAAATGGGCCGAAGCAGTCATGAAAGTGCTGGACATGGGATGGCCCATTGAACATGACTAATAAAACAGAACTGTGAATTCAAGAAGACTAAACAATGTACTTCAAACCTACTACAAATGTGATGTTTGATGGCCCATTCCACAGTTAAACTGTGCTGAACTCAAGTAAAACATCCCTTCATCCTCCTAAGAACCTAGGAAATTAGGTGACAGCTTCCATGTGTTGTAGGGGGAGTAATAGATACTTGCTCAAGCCAAGTCCCATTTGCACAACCACAGCTCTCTGACCTTGACACCTGGGGGTGCCTTGGTCTCCAAGAACCTTTTTGTTTCCTCTGGTTCTCACCTTTCAGTGCTCATGACTTCAAAATGGTGGAGAAAATGAGTGTTTGTCTGTTTGCTTGTTTCACGGCAGGGCATCCAGCAGGGTCGAAAGGAAAAACAGTTTGCCCAAGTCTCCACGTCAGGAAGTTCCTGCTGGGGGCTCCCCTCGTTAATCGAGCGCATTGAGACCCTTCTGGTGCTTCGCAGTTGGTGATTCAGGACGAAACACGACTGCTCTTCTGTTTCCTCCCCAAATGCTGTCATTTCAGCACAAAGGAAGCCTGAGAGCCTCAGAAACTGCATCATCAGAGGGCCCATCCTCCTGTGATTGGCTTGCATACAGACAACTATCAGCCGAAGGCAATTTTCAAAAGGGACTCCATTTCTATGGGGATATTTTCCACTGAGCTGGTTGCTGACTCTCACTTAGTCATTTAAAAATGATTCAAAGGGAAGGAAATAATAAACTTCCATTTTGCCTTTCACCAGCACATCTCAAAACTAAATTAATTCTCAACATTTGTGCATAAAGTTTGTGTCCTGCTAAATGAGTTCCCTCAAGAGTGCTTTACGCATCCTTTCTCACGTGAGCCCCGGCTCACGTACCACAATCCGCATTCTGAACCTCCAGTCTCGAGGCCCTCTCCCTGCTCCCACGTCTGGACGATGGTGTGATGAACCCGATCAGCTACGCCTGTGGCCCTGCTCTCAACCTTGCTTGTGTCCCCTGCTCTTCTCCCCTCAGAAGTGAGAATGTCTTCTCTTTTTAAAGCTTGACCCCTTAGCTAGTCTTTCCACCCTGGTCCATGGGAAACCTGTTCTGGCCTTTGGTTCCTTTCTCTCCATCACCTTTAGGTGTTTTCCTTCTTTTTGTCAAAAACAAACAAACAAACAAACAAACAATAGCAAACCACCACACATGTAATGCCCACCCAGAAAATGAAAATTTTGCTTGATCCCTCTTTCTGCTTTTCTTGCAAGGGCTCTCTCATTTCTTTTCTCTTTTTTTTTTTTTTAATTTATTTATTAAGTTAGCCACCATACAGTACATCATTAGTTTTTCACGTAGTGTTCAGTGATTCATTAGTTGCATAAAACACCCAGTGCTTATCACAACACGTGCCCTCCTTAATACCCATCACCGGGTATTAAGGGTATCTTGTACCTCCCCTCGGAAACCCTCAGTTTGTTTCCTGGAGTCCATAGTCTCTCATGGTTCGTCTCTCCCTCCGATTTCTCCCCCTTCAGTTTTCCCTTCCTTCTCCTAATGTCCTCCATACTGTTCCTTATGTTCCACAAATAAGTGAAACCATATGATAACCGACTTTCTCTGCTTGACTTACTTCACTTAGCATAATCTCCTCCAGTTCCATCCATGTCTCTGCAAATGGTAGGTATTCATCCTTTCTGATGGCTGAGTAATATTCTGTTATATATATGAACCACATCTCTATCCATTCATCTGTTGAAGGGCATCTCGGCTCCTTCCACAGTTTGGCTATTGTGGATATTGCTGCTCTGAACATTGGGGTGCATATAGCCCTTCTTTTCACTCAGTTCTTGATACATCTCCCCACACTGCATACACACAGTCAGCCCTTACTGCAGAATTGCACCTGCTTTTCTAAATGTTCAGCCCACTTCTGCTACTACGATAAGCCTCTCAAAGGCAGCTGGTGGCTTCCTGGTGGTTGTTCCACAGCCCACACTCCGCAGCGTCTGTAGCTTCAACACTGTGGTCCTCCCTCCTTGCCCCAGCCTTGAACCTGCTCCTCCCAGGGCTTCTGTATAGCTCACTGTCCAGTCGCTCCTCCTGCCTTGCTCTCTGAAGGCTGTTCCTTGCCATCCTTCCATTCTGGAAAGGACGTATAGCAGTCTGTGTAAGGACATGGAATATGAAGCCCTGTTTCCTTGATCCAACTTCCAGCATTAGTGCTTAGTAGCTGTGTGATCTTAGGCAAGTTACTTGAAATGTTTAATCTTGGCTATGTATCTGTAAAATGGGGGTAATACTGCCTACTCCATAGAGTAGGAATTTAAAATTCATTTAAAACATTTAGAAAAGTCAGGGGCACCTGGGTGGTTCGGTCGGTTAAGCGTCTGCCTTCGGCTCAAGTCATGGTCCCCGGGTCCTGGGATCGAGTCCCGCATCGGGCTCCCTGCTCAGTGGGGAGCCTGCTTCTCCCTCTGCCTGCCGCTCCCCCTGCTTGTGCTCCCTCTCTCTCTGACAAATAAATAAATAAAATCTTTTAAAAAATAAAACAAAAACTAAAACATTTAGAAAAGTCCCTGGAAAATAAGCATTTATGCCATTGATATCAAGCTGGTATTTTTCAAGATTCTGACCTCAGAGCTGTATCAGTTTCCTATTCCTGATGTAACGGATTACCACACGCTTCGTGCCTTTTTATCTTATGGTTCAAGAGGTCAGAAATCCTGGATCCATTTCACTGGGCTAGAATCAAGGTGTCATCCAGGTGCTTCTGGAGGTTCTAGGGGAAAACCTGTTTTCCTGCCTTTTCTAGCTTCTAAAAGATACTCTCATTCTTTGGCTCATGTCTCCTTTTTCCATCTTCAAAACCAGCAGCATAATATCTTTAAATTTTTCGCTTTTACTCCCCTGCCTCCTTCAGAAGAGCCCTTGTGATTACTTTGGGCCAACCCACAAAATCTACAGTGATCGTCTCATTTCAAAGTCAATTGATTATCACCCTTAATTCTATCTGTAACTTTAATTTCTTTGCCATATAACCTAACACTGGCACAGGTTTCAGGGATTAGGCTAGACATTGAGATAGACATTGTTTGGAGAGAACATTATTCTGTTACTACTAGCTTGCTACTACAAGAATTATTACATTGTTTCTTTGGACAGTCATCTGAATTTTTATGGTTTCAACAATGAATTCTCTACAGAAGATTTGTCTTTCTGATTTCATCCTAGTCTGTCTTTACACTGGTCTTATACTACCCCAGCTTGTTGCAAGACGCATTCTCCTGGCTGCATTGAACACAAACACAAATAAACTCATCATAACCAATTCAGTTTCTTCTATTGATGACCTTCCTTCTACAAATGGGCCCAGATTTCTCAATAGTTATTGAAGAATGAGGAATCTTCCTGTCCATTTTGGGTGAAGAGAAGTAAGTAAAAACATTTTGGTGGAGATCTCCACCCACCTGAGTGGAAGGGATGCTCCTTTAAATAGTAACTATTACATTTGCTAAATGTGGCAACTATGAGAACATGCCCCCCAGACCTCTGAACGCAGGGAGCATCACTGACCAGTGGCTCCAGCTGCAGACCCCTGAAGTCCAGCACAGCGTTTGGGCTAAGGCCCTACTTATTATTGGTGAATTGTTCTCACCAATGACTCAGCAAGGCAGGGATACTAAGACAGACATGTTCCCAGAGGAGTCTTGGAACTCATTTTACAGCTCATCAGGGCTCTAGGACACCCCTCCAGCCTTGCGGTACCTTCCTTCGACTGGTAGGAGACGTCTCTCCAGCCTTCCTTCTGTCTCTCCTTCACTCCAGGCCAGACTTGTATCTCCGTCCGATGGTCCCTCGGGGTCCTCCCATCTTCCTCCCCATTTTCTCTGTCTCCCTAATAAAATTATTGGTTTTTATTTTATGTTTTTAATTTTTGAAGTTTATTTATGTAAGTAATCTCTACACCCAATGTGGGGCTCACACTTGCAACCTCGAGATCAAGTTGCTTGGCCTTCCAACTGAGCCAGCCAAGCACCCCTAAAATCATTGGTTTTTAATCCCATCTTGTGTTGGCCTCTCTTGGATCTGGACTGACACACTAAAGGGTTGAAGGGTCAAGGCCTGATGGTGAAGCCCACCTCCTTGGATTCCTTGGGTTCCAGGCAGACACAGAGAATTTATGATTGCCAATAAGGGAGCACTCAGACAATGCAAACTCCCTGGTGCCAGGAAGAGAGAGTGGGAGGAAAATGAGATGTTTTAGAAACAACAGAGGGATCCGTGAGACAGGACTGCTGTGAGCTGATGTCATGCTTGACATAAATTGACAGTTAATTGACTAGAGATTTTGGAACAGTTCAGCAGGGGTGTGTGTATGAGAGAGGGAATGTGTGTACCCTGAACAGTGGGGACAAAGACACATGCTCGCTTCAGAGCACGTCTCCAGAAAGTCCTCTGCCCTTGTCCACTTTGTTAATCATCACCCCCCACCCCCCTCCAGGCCCAGGCACCGACTGAGGGAGAACGGATTGTTCACTGAGTTTCTAAGAGGAGGAACAATGGGTGGAAGCTGCCAGGAAGCAGTCCCGGGTTCATTTAAAGAGGGCTTTTCCCCTAGATACCTCAGAGCTGGAGGCACATCTGCCAAAGACACAAGGGCTCTCAGCTGTGGGTGGGAAGTTGGACTGAGCAGCCCATAAAGACCTTCCATATCAGAGATTTTCACGGATTCAACAATCATCAGGGTGCCCTATTCCAGCAGATTTCCAAACATGGTAGATTATCTGAATCACCTGGGAAACCATTAAAAAAATCCCAAATGTTCTAAATCAAGAGCTCAAGAGAAGGAGGCTAAGAAACTGGATTAAGCTGCAACAAATTCTTTCCCTTGCAATTCTGTTGGCCAGCCCAGTTGGGAAACCACACTATGAAACTGTCCCAGATTTTAGATATACAGTAGTTCATCAGTCTTTTCACATTGGAAACATTTTCTGCTGTCGGGTTCATTTGTTTGTTTTAATGTACTTAAGAGCTTGTACATCAGAGTCTAACAGGAGTGAATTTAAATCATGACTCTGCCACTTACCTCCTGAGCGATCTTGAGTAAGAGATTCAGCTTCTTAGAGCCTCAGGTTTTTGTTTGCTTTTTTAAGCTGTAAATAAAGATGATAACATATCTTCTCCCTAGGTTTACTGAAATGATTGAATTGGATAATGGTAATAGCTAACATTCAGATTCAACTTTCTGCGTGCCAGTCTCTGTTTCAAGTACACGCTTCTTAGCCCATTTATTCCTAAAAACTCTCTGCGTTCTAGGTTCAGCTGTGAATACCATTTTACAGATGAAAAACCCTGAGGAACAAAGAGGTTAAATTACTCACGAAAGGTTGCATAATTAATAAGAAATAGGGATGAGATTTACATATAGGTATGTACCCGGAATATTTTTTAAGGGCTCTGCTGTACTATGTGCGTATAAAGATCTTTACCCAGGGTAGAACATACTATGTGCTCAATAACTATTAGCTAATAATATAATCACTGCTTTTATCCTGGGACTTAGAGTGCAGGTGTCACAACTCTCCAGCATCGGCAATATTCCCAGTAGTTTGTTGTGAAGCCAGGGCACTCGTGTCTTCATGTCCTCTCCTTTGTGTGCTCAGCCCTGTCTGGATAATACAAAAGGCAGCACACACTGAGGCATTAACTTACTGAGACTGGGAACATCAAATTCAAAACCTGTTCCTGTTGAGTAATGTGAATAAGTGGTATTGTTTGCTCTATTTCTCCTAAGTGTTGAAGAGTCCTTACAGAAGGAAAATGTGAGTCCTTTAATCGTAACATTCTTTGCTGTAGGACATGCAGGCATCTAGGGAATGCTAGTGTCAGTATCTTTGAGACTTTAGGAGAACTTTTTTGGAGTATAAAGGAAGGAGAGTTGAAAGGCATCTCTATTATAGCAAAGAGAAATTAGGGGATGATTCATCCTATTCTGTAGGAAAAGCAGAACTCAGAGATCTTGAAATAAGTAAGACTTGGTAGTTTTGGAGGGAAAAAAAAGTACCGTCAAATTTAGGATCTGATGGCTCCATTGAGGATTATAAATGGTGGTTTGATGACTGTTCTATTTATTAGACATTTTCTTAGCTTCGCCCCCTCATTTCCCTTACAGAGAAGTTCTCACCCGGGCCCTCCAGAGATGAGTGCACAGGTTTTAGAGGTGGTCAGAACTGGGTTGAAGACTGCTTTTGCCACTTGCCATATGTGGGATCGTGGGCAACACCCTCCCCTTCCTTGAACTTCAGTCTCCTCTTTTCTGAAGTGTTGGTGGCGCCCTTACACACATTTGAGATTTGTTGTGGGACAAATGTGACGACATGTAAGTACCATCTGTGCCTGGGTTAGGACTCAACCAAGCACTCTGTAGGTGTTCATGATGTTCACAGGATAGCACGAGTTATCACCTTGGTACACCTGAGCCTCCTCAACGCCAGGGAACCCGAGTGAATCCCGGCATTAATTTCCATTGTATTTGATGACAAACATTTGACATTTGGTGCAGTGAGAGTGGGGATGCTTTATTGAAAACACCCATTCTTGCTTTCATTTTCATTTTCAAATATCTACCATCCCCACCATGAGTCCAGTCCATGGTCACAAAAGCCCTCAACAAACTTCAGCTTGCCGGCTGATTCAGGTTGCCACCACCCTCAGTGTCAAAAATACCTCAGCCTTTTAGTGCTTTGTCACAGCAAGCACTTTTTTCTTACTCATACATCTGAGGGTCATCTGGAATTTAGTTGATCTAAACTGCTAAGTTTAGCTCTCAGCCATGGAAGGGCCTTAGGTCTGTTACATACATGTCTCTCATTCTTCTGGTTATGGCAGAAGTGCAATAGGTAAGACCAGCCTTGGTAACACATCTTGAGCCTCTGCTTGTATCATGTCCAATAGCACCCGTTGGTCAAAGCCAATCACAAGGCTCAGCCCAATGATAAGACCATGGCAAGGGGATAAATATGTACAAATACTACAAGACAGTGAAGAATTAGGGCCCTATGTCACTGTACCATACCTGGGACTCCAAGTCCCCTAGTTCTTTTACATTTTTATTAATTAGTACTGGCAAGTTGTATAAGGCAGACCCAGGTGGTTCAAGTGACTTAGGTCTATCAGAAGATCACATAGATCATGTAAGGAAATATTAGACACAACCTTAACTTGGTAAAATTAAGAGTAATTTGCTTTTTAGGAATCAACAACATCCAGCAAAATGCCTGGTACAAAATGGCTGCTCGGTAAATGTTTATTGAAAGAACAGATGAGTAGCCCAGATGCACTTCTAACGACTGGTTCGCTTGCCATTTTCCCAGAAGCTGCCTTCATTGATCCTTCCACTCCGATCATCACCACATACATAGTTCAGCTTCTCTGTCTTAGTTCTTCCTTGGTTTCTGTTTTGCTTTGCCTTTTTCCCTTAAATTCCCCAAGAGGAAGGATTCTATTGAATTAATTAGCCATCTTTCAATCTCCTAGTCAGACCTTGCTGCCCCTTGTTGGCACAAATAAGCCAATAGATAATGGCTTCTTTTAAGGTTGCCCTTCACTGGTTCAATCACAAACATTGGTCAGGAACATGCAAGAAATTCCCTGTGGCTGCATGTCCCGGCAGGGGTCTGTGGGGTTCCACTGTCACACAGAGACTAGAGGACTTTGTGTTGGCTTGTCGCATCCCTCTCTTTGTGAGGATAACTCTGTCCTGTGGTTTGGAAAGAGACCCTCTCTCCAGCACAGAGAGGTCTCTCTCCCTCTGAAGTATTCATCGCAATCTGATGAACCAGTAGCCCCTCATCTCACCATTTTCTACCCCTGGCTGGTTGGAACCCCATTCCTCCCAGCAAATCATTCCGTGCCAGGACATCGCACTGCCCTGTCTGCTGAAACAGAGCTATTTTTCTTGTTTTTGTTTATGTTTTCGATATCTTGTAGCAACAACCCTCTTCTTTAAATCATTGAAGATTGATGGGGACCCAAGGCAACTGAGCCAAAACTGAAGCAATAAAAGTGCTCTGTGTGTGTGTGTGTGTGTGTGTGTGTGTGTGTGTGTGTGTATTTTCTTTTTAATGTAAGGAACTATTTTTAGAAAAAGAGACATATTAGAGGCCTCTATGGTGAGGAATGGGGATTTTCTTGACCGGTCCATTAAGAATGGGGGATTGGATTGTTGACCTCTAAATCTCAGGTAGAGAAATTGGAGGCTGAAGCTATGGGGCCAGAGTGGGAAGAACATGGAATCTCCTAGCAAAACTGGAAAGGTCTAGAAAAAGAGCAAATAATCAAGGGTAAATTCGGGATTACAACTGGATGCTCAATCAGTAAATTGCGGTGTCTCACAAGACAGGAGGTTCTCTGTGCGTGAGAGGTGAAGACAGAAATGACATCAGATGAGGGCATCACAGGTTAAACTGTAAGCTCCTTGAGGCCTCAACTGTCTCATCCCTCTTTATATCCCCAGTGCTGAAGACTCTGGGCAGTACCTTAGTGAGCCCTGAGGACATTAGACAGCAAATTGACTTATTAATTAATTAATTAATTAATTTGGAAGTGAAATCTAGGGAGAGCTTTGCACTTACACAGAAAACACTGACTTTCAAAAATCTATAAAGATGAGAGAGAGGGAGAAAGAAAATGAAGAATGAATGAATGAGTAAATGAATGAATATTGCACCAGTACCTGGAACACGGCAGCGTGAGCGGTTGAAAAGGAAAAGGGTCCCAAGATAGATGAAGCTCCGTCATCCGGTCATATTACAGAGACTTCTCTATTAATGCAGCGTGTGAAGGAATCTCAGCTTTCACGTTATATTCTGGATACAGGGTCATGCCCGCTTCTGTACTTAGCCTAGTTGTCCTGGCTTAACCCACCTGTCTAGAACAGATTTGGTTCCATCCCCCTGCTGGCCAGTTTTCTCTTTAACCAAGTCTTGAGATTTACATTTAGACTTTAGTTTCATCCCTTGGGGTCAGAATGAAACCACCCTTGTTAACCAGCCTGAGATCCTGTTATAGAAATGCTCTCCAGCTCCTGCCCTCCGGCCAAGGGCTGTTTAGCAACATTGTCTTCTTTATCCCTCATCTTTTTTGACCAGCTCCCTTCAGTGGCCACTTCCTATCCCCAGGGTTCTGAAGCCCAGACCCTCTTCTGGTCAGGCAGTGCCCTAATTTCAGCTCACCTAGTGAAATGTAATTTCAGCCCTCTTCCCCAGTGAATGTATACTGCGTCACCTCCTGATTTTTCTTCTGTTCTCTGCATCCACTACCCCCTCCCCTTCAGCAATTTCTTTCTCTCCTTCCCCGATCGCCTGTGGCTGGAAGTCAAGGAGACAACTGCCAATTACTGTTGAATTCAGCATCTCCCAAGTTCGCCTTTGCAATGAATAGCATTTTGTTCTAGGATTCTAGAGAAATACGCAAACTTCATTTCAAGGAGGATGGCATATTTTTCATGCTTCTATTGGAATGAGTCAGCAGGGAAGAAGCAGGAATGCATGTCTGTAGTTCCCACTTTCCTTTGCCCATCAATTTCCCTCTGTCTTCCAGGTACAGCCCCATTACATGAGGATTCACCTGGGTCCCTCCTGCACTTTTTCAGAATTTTAAGTCACTTGTATGACCATCTAACAAAGGAAACCAAGAAGTGACCGTATCGTCTTTTTTTAATTTATGACTTTCTCATCAGGTCTCAGCCCCAAGGCCCATATATCTGTTGGTTCAAGAATGAAAGGAAGCTTTTATTTCAATGTGTCAGCAGCAGTCAGTGGCCCTGCTCTGAGAATAATTCTGAAAGCATGCTGATCTCATTGAGAAATGGGCAGTAGTGGTACCTACCATAAATAGAGCACGAGGAAGCATTGGTGCCATTTCTACCATGTACATGCCTTTCTTGGTTTGATCAAATCCAGAAGTGGGCACCTGATTCTTCATCTGGAGATTGCCCCATCTTGCACCCTGGCCTTCTGGAAGTCTCTAAGTGGTAACTGGCATTCCATTTCAAAACATGCCTCTTTTTATATCTTCATAGGAGGTTTCAACATAGGTCATTTTTTTTTTTGAGAATTTTAATTGTTCTAGGAATCTCCATGATACCATTATTCCTTCTTTCCTAGTCCACCAATCTCCAAGCAAGAGTGACAACTGTGATGGCCTTGAAAACCTTTCTTAATGAACAGCGGCACCCTCATCAACAATTCATTGTAACGGCACATTCATCTGAAAAACTGATCACACTCTTGCTAGGTATTGCGTAGATCATATTTACAATATATATATATATATATATATTTTTTTTTTTACTACTGAGAGACAAAGTTAAGGCAAAGTTTTGCAAAAATCAAATATTTTTTAAAAATCTAGGTTTTAATATACTTTTGTCTTTATGCAACCCTTGTAAGGGGAAGATGTAGTTTTGATCTAGATTGGGCAACATTATGTTGATTCACCTTCAACTCAGATTTCAACTCCTTTACTTTGTCTACCACCTACCATAAGACTATCCCACAGTCTGGCTTTCATCTCTTTCCTGCCCCCTCAAGCCCCAGTTAGCACTTACGGAATCACCAGCCCACTCCAATACCTCACTCCACATCATTTCCAGGTTATAATTTATAAAACTTTTCCTGTGGTATGTGGGTGGCTGAAGTGATAAGAACTTTATCGAGGGACAAAGCCTAACCCGGGGGCGTGGTGATCTCAGTCACCCACAAGGTGCAATGTGATTGAAAGGACTACTGCTGACTTGGACAACAAACATGATAATGTCTATGAGTGGGAAAATTGCAGAAGTTTGAGTGCAGCCGATCTCAGCCTTGAACGTAGTAGAGGAAGAAGGGAGGAAAACCTTAAAATTTTCATTCCACCAAGGTAACAAACCCTCTTTATATTCTTATCCAGGATGCAAGTAGAGGCCTGGACAAATTTACTGGAGAATTTTATACTAATCAAAAAGAGTATAGTGAATGAGCTATGCAGAAGTCGTGTGAGGAGACCATTCTGGCAGATTGTGTAGTTAAAATCCATTCTCACTGAGAAGGGCGGTAGGAGAGGGGCATGGGGTTTGTAAAAGTCTATTGTGGAAGCAGAACTCCACTGATGAGCCTCATTAAGGACTTCACTCCTTCGTGCTGCAATAGGAAGTGATAAAATTCAGAATTCTATCTGGCTGGGGTTTTCACGGGATATAGAAGTACGTTCTTGCCCAGACTGTCACAAACTAGCAAGTGTGGATATATCCCCTGTCTCAATTTCAGTGTCCTCATTTGTGAAATGAGGAGCTTGGCTTGGAATCGGTAGTTCTCAAACCTTACCGTGCCTCAGGATCACCTGGGATGCTTGTGAAAAATGTCAACTCTCTGGTCTCTATCCGCTGGAGATTCTGATGTATGCCATCAGGGCTAAGTATATGCATGTATACAACAGAATTTCAGGCTAGCTTCCCAGATAAGTGGGACTTTGTTCTGTACTTGGAGAAAGACTGTCCTAGGACTAGTTGTGGGGCAGTGTGGCATAGGGTGCAGAACCTTAGTGATGCTTTCCCACACTAAGGGACCAGAGTTTTGCATTGTTCTAGAACCCTCAGGGTCTCTCACCAGAGTGTACTGGCACTGCCCATCCTGCTGTTCCTTGGATCTGCAGAGCACTTTACACCTTACAAATGCTCACACTTATGACTCTGTCACTGCTGATTTAAATTGTTGCAGGTTTTAAGTCACTGCTGGAGTCTGACTCAGCTGGAAAAATAAAGGGGGGCCAGGGAGAGTGAGGTATGTAAATTAAAACTGTGCAGACTCTAGAAATTGATCTTTGACTTCCTTGCCACCATCGTTGCCAAGCCAATATCCATCATCATTGCCAAGTAGTGTTTGGGGTGATGTTGGAGGACTTTCCCACAAGAAGTTACTTTGCATTAACAACAAACAATTGCAGCCGGATCACTGTCAAACACATGTTATGTTAGACTGTGACTCATAGTTCAGAGGGTGCTGCTGCTCAGCTAGGATTTAGTTGAATGCTTCTTCTCATATCAGGGGAAACGACTGTATCATTGCTCTCTAAGACACGGAAAACAGGTTCCTGAAACAAACACCATAGGAGTGAACATCGGCAGGAACCAGCAAGACAGTTTTCATGAAATGGCCTTTGACAGGTTTATAGTCAGGTGGAATCCCCTAAGGACACCACTCACCTAGCCCCTGGCTAGTTTGTGCCTGGAGAGAGGACTGGCAGAGGATGAACGTGGAGGGAAGAGGCACTCCCCCACAACCTGGCACCCCTCTCTCCAAGCCCCTGCCTGAAGCCCCGATTCTTTCTCCAGTGTGGTATCACTTTTCAGGAACAGAAATGCCTTCTGCAGAGCCAGCCCATTCCCTCTGGTGCTGGTCTCAGGGGAAGTACAGCATCTGGTTCCCACCCTCCGTCTAATTACCCATCTGTTTGTGGGGAGGGAAGGAATGCTCTACTCCCCTTCCCTTCCTAAACATTTTCATGTGCTGATGCATGAAGGCAACAGCATCTGCCGCTCAGAGCCCACCTTTTGCACACTGCGCTAACTGGCTTTGCTAATCCATTTGGTTCTTGGTTATGGCTGAATATACCGACATCTCTAACTCTCTCTGTACACAGCCCTTGAACTGGACTGACCCAGGTTACATGCTGCTCACTCACTGGGGTGCCTAAGGTCCCTCCCTTAGGGATGGTCAGAGATCTTGCTGTCCTGCTCTGGCTTGTATCCTTTGTCAGCCCCAGCAAAGAGACCTTGAAGTGAGTAGTCTTTGGATCCTTGTCTACAGCCTTTACTCAGCTGATGGCCCTCTGGTTATTTCCCCCTCATTCTAGAAGCCAGGCCTCAAAAGAGCTTATATGCCAAACAAATTGCATCTAATAAACAGTCATTCATTAATTTTCCTACTTTTTCAAGATTAATCAAGGTCTATGTATGGGCCCCAGCTCTTATTAGTCTTTGATAGATGGAAGGACCAGTCTAAATTGATTATATTCAGGCCCCAACAAACACATTTAGCTAGCTCAGATGATCTGGTTATGGAGAAGTTTGCAGTTTAATTCAGCTTTTTGAAGTATTGAAGCACTTCAGAGCACCGTTAGCATCTAAGCAACATAGCTCAGAGAGTAACTTTCGACAAAGAAACACATAGGTTTAGAGTCCATTTGGCTGTATACTAGCTCCCTGACCTTGGGCAAGTTTCTGAACTTAACATATCCCAGTTTTTTGTGGGTAAATTCGGGATAATTATACTATTGATGCTGTAGGATAATCATGAAGATAAAACGGCTTTAATATTTACAAAGCACTTAGCATGGAGAGACATAGAGCAAGGAATCAGCAAATGTTCACTGTGGCTATCTTCATTTGCATCACTTCTATCATCACCATCAATCATCGCAACCCAAGAGCCTTGGGAATGGGGACCCCACATCAGAAACCCCTTTCCACTTGGGCAAATATTCATTCCTACTCACCTGTGGCCAGGGCTCCTAGTGATTCCCACTAATCTTCTCTTCTCCAGTAGCAATAGCAATTTTAGCTGGACACTTGGTCACCCAGCCAAAGATTACTTTTTCCAGCCACCTTTGCTAGGTGTGACCATATCACTAGGTGATGGCCAAGGAGATGTGTGTGGACATGATGTATGCCCTTCAAGTCTTGTCCTTTAGGGAAAGAAATATGTTTCTCCTTTCGTAGTTCCTTTTCCCCTGCAGCTGGAATGAAGACATTGTAGTGAGTCATCTTCAGTTAAGAGAGCAGCAGCTGGAGATGACATGGTTATGGGGTGGATTCTTAGCACCATTGAGCCTAACCTTTCCAATTCTAACCACCAGCCCAAACTGCTACATGAGGGGGAAAGAAACCACTTTGTTGCTTTAAGCCACTGAATCTTGTGGTCTCTTATGACAGTACCACAGTGTGTCCTAAAATCATGCCAAACAGTTATTTTTAAAGCAGAAGTGATGTTCTCCCCCAGTTATACAACTTCCTGAGGTGCAAAACCACATCAGCCTATCGTGGCTTACTTCTGATTGCATTTAACTAGATGACGAGAGGGTTCATGTTGCATCCATTCAGAAGAAAGATTACCCAGCCCCCTCGTGGGCTGCTGGGAAATCAATATCTTTTAATTATGAGGAAGCACACTGTGTTTACATTTCACATGGAGGCAAGAGGAAGGTCAAATCACAATCCTTACAGCCTTTACTATCAAAACCATGTACCACTGTGTTTGTTAAGTGGGATTCAAAATCAGATGAACCTGAAGAGTTTTCATCTTCCTGTTTGTTTATATGGCTATACCTTATGAGATTAAAAGAGCAAAGCATCACAAAAGAAAATGAAACCTTTGGGCAGATGGGATAACTCTTCCATTTTAGGAAAAAAGGCAATTAGTGACTTGAGGTTTTCTGGGTGGGGTAGTGACTGGCAAGTTATTATATTTCTTTCCTGTTGTAAATCTAAAAATACTTGAGAAATAATCAAAACTGCAAGTGTGCATGTGCACCACCCCCACCCCACCCCACGCACACCAGAGTAAAGCCCTTTCTCTTCCCACCGCCTCTACCCGGTGACTCATCAGCTTCCTGAACTGGAACAACACTGAGCTTTATGAGTATGGAAATGTCAGCTCTGAGAACAGTGTGTGCTTCTTTGTGTGAAAGTTGTAGGCAGGCTTACAGAAGCCAACTCAAGACTCAGAGTGGCCCTGCCCCATTGCTCTGCCTGACTGGTCTCCATGTCCATAAGAGTTGTTTGATTTCTTAGGGAGAATTCACTGGCTTTTCTGTGGAGAGCCAAGTCATACATTAGAATCAGAAATAACATTAATGACAGCAACAATAAGAACAACCCTGTTTAATTTTTACACCTTATAGGGAGATTGTGTTAGTTTCTTTCTTTTTTTTTTCCTGTTTTTGAGTTAAACATGATTTTTCTTATGTTCAGCTAGCCAACATATAGTACCTCATTAGTTTTTGATGTAGTGTTCAGTGATTCATTAGTTGCATGTAACACCCAGTGTTAATTGTGGATACATAAAATAAGTGATTATAATGGTGATGGTGATGGTGATGATGGTGATGTTGGTGATGATGATGGTGATGATGGTGGTGATGATGGTAGTGATGATGGTGATGATGGTTATAGTGATGATGGTGATGGTGGTGATTGTGATGATGATGGTGACTGTGATGATGATGGTGACAGTGGTAGGGATGATGGTGATGGTGATGATGGTGGTGATGATGGTGAGGGTGATGATGGTGATGATGATGGTGATGATGGTGATGACCGTGATAATGGTGGTGATGATGATGCCTTATTCTAGAGTAGGTACATGCTAAACATTTACTGTTTAAATGTTAAATGTATACAATTAAGGTGCTTGGTGCAATGCTTGACCCATTGTAACTGTTCAGTAATTGTTGGTTTTAGGGGCCAGGACTAAGGTGAAGCAAGTGAGGTACTCTCTTTGGGCACAAAACTTAAGAAGGGGTGTCAAAGCACTCAGTATCAGAATAACTAATATTTTAATACAATATTTTATAAAGATAAAAATTAATGTAAAAATCCAGGGTAAAAAAAAAAATCATTTTAAATAAAAACAAGTCCAGGCTTTGCACTTGCACAGCTTGCCCTGCTCACTTCCCCCAATCCCATCCCAATTTCATCTCTAACATAATCTCATTTTATCCTCAAACAGGCCTGAGCCCAAGGTGTTCTTATTCCTATTTTACAGATGAAACTACTGAGCCTCAAGAGGCTTATGCACAATTAACATAGCTAGTATGTACAAGAACTGGGATTTTAGTTCCAACTTACCTACCATAAAAGTCCAGTTTTTGCCCATTAGTCTGTGAGGCTTTTAAAATAATATTCTTTCACATCACTACAATATTCATTGTAATTTTTAGGGTCATTTTGAAAGGTGGAGAGTAGAAAGAGACTAACTACTAGCTGCAGCTCTCATCAGGGCAATGATGTCAGCTAAGGATACTTGCAGAACTCGAAGTATGTGCATTTGTTAAACATGCAGTGCTTTTCTTAGATAAGAAGACTCTATTCTGTGCCTCTAGATTTTTCCTCATTCACATGACTATTTATCTTAATCTACTTGCACACTGGAGCTCTTCTCTTCATTCTCCCAAAGATGTCTTTTCAGATACCAAAATGCACATTCTTTCCATCAGCAGTAAGTTCACTATGGCATTTGATGCTTCAAGAGTATAACTATCATGAAAATATCTCAGTATCTCTTTTCTTGGTTTCCATTATATTCTTTTGACTTGCCTCCTTATTTAATTGTATACTTTCTTTTTTTTAACTGTATACTTTCTAACTACTTTTTTATACCCCTTTTATCTTTCTACTTCCTCATTGCAAATATCCCCCAATGTTGTTGGGATTTGGCTCTTCTTTTCTCCCTCATCAGTCCCAAAACTCCTATGGCTCAACTCTTGGTGCATGTACTACACAAGGGTGACTTGAAAGGTGTTTACCAAAAATGTAGTATAGCTATATCTAAGTAATAGGATTTAGGAGAATACCAATTTTTCTTACCCTCTTCTCTTTGATTTTTTTAAGAAGGAACAAATATTATATACAGATACAGAATATACGTATACATATATATACTCATATATATGTATATGCACACACACGTATGTGTGTGTGTGTGTGTGTGTGTATCCTCCTATCAAAAATAAATCCCTAATGGTACCAAGATATATGTTCATGGAAACCATAAAAAACTAGAAGAAATCAATCAGAGGTGAATTTTTTATAATCTGGTGGTTAGGCAGACTTTAAGCATGTCACCAAAATCAAAACTATAAGCTGAAATATTGATATAGTTGGCTACATAAAATTTTAATGTTCCTGTGCTATAAAGCAAAACTCTATAACTAAGTATGAAGGCAAATAATGTATTTGAAAAGTATATATATTTGTACCAAACATCCCAAACGGCAAGGCTCTCTTTCCAGTAGTGTGTCCTCCAGCACATACTTTAATCTTTACATGTATTTCCTTCCTCGTCAGTGAATTGGGGCTTGTGATGTTGCCTCATGGGATTCTCATAAAAAGTAGATGGGATGAAACTGTACTTATCAGTGGTTCTAATCTGGGGGTGATCGGGCATTTGGCAATGTCTGATGACGGTTTCCAAAATCCAGATAACTTCCTTTGTGAATTCTTACTGCTCTAACTTTCTACTTTTAATCTGGTTTTGTTGCCATGATCCTCTAGATAGACTCTAAGTCCCTTGAGGGAAAAGATGACTTTATATTCATTCTTAAAACCCCCTGCAGTGCCTCCTCAGTATAAAACCTGTACAGAGGAGGCAAGCTATTCATGTTTGTCAGTGTGAACTACTTGGGCGATTCCATTTTTATACCAGTCTTGCAATGATAAAAAAAAATAATAAATTCTTGAGAATGCATTTATAGGCCTCTATTTGGATCTTTTAGCACAAGTATCCTTGCCTTCTTATGAATTCCTATAACCCATTTAAATGAGTTTATTGTCCATGCAAGTGAGGGCTATGCAGTATGTTCAAGCAAATAGTGACCAAAACTGACAATGGATGCTTTTCCATCTCTTCCTACTCCGGTGGTCTAGCATTGAAGCTGTCACTGCTCACATGAATGTGCAGCTGCCAGACCGTGGCCAGGGCCTCAGACATGGAACTGCCACTTTCATTTTAATTTCAGAAAAATAGAAATGGACTGGGAGGTATTTATGCAAATCAGAAAGGTCCTGAGGATTTATCTGGCAACCATGTTAATGGATGTGCTGTTCTTAGAAATGAATCTCACATTTTGCTTCTCCTGTCAGAAGGGGTTCTGTGTAGTCATTTATGCCTACGGATGACTGGATCCGACCAGAGAACACTTGATGTACTTCGTGCATGGCAATGAATCCAAATCCTGTCCAGCTGGGGTGGGGGAGTCCCCGCAAGCCACAGTGGAGATCGCTTTTGACTGGGGAGAGGGCATTCACAGGAGGGCCTCCCAAGTGGCAGAATATTCTGCCTTTGCCATCACGCTGAATTCCTCTCCGGAATGCTATGCACTTCAGGCACACCTGAAGCTATACTTCTTCAGGTGAAAAAAGGAAACTTAGCTTAAGTTCCAGCCACGTCCCAAGGACTGGTTGTATTTATTCAACAAATAAACTGAGTACCTCAATGTGCCTCTTCCGTAGGCACTGAAGATATGACAGTGTATATCATTGGTTGCATGGTGGCCAGGCAAGGAATGGAACCTCTCCTAGAGCCTTTGGAGGAAGTCTGACTCTGCCCAGTTCCATGATTTCAAGGCCTCCAGAATATGAAAGAATATATTTCTGTTGTTTTAAACCACAGAGTTTGTGGTAGTTTATTACGGCAGCCCTAGGAAACGAATACAATGACCTAAACAGACAAAAATCCCTGCCCTTGTGATGTTTTCATTCCAGCTGGGTGCAGACCCCCAGGGAATAAGTAAACTGTATTGGATATTTGATTGTGATCAGTGTGATGAAGAAGAATGAAGGAGGACCAGGGGACTGGGATTAGGGGAAGGGCTGTGGTTGTAAATTAAGTAATCACCAGGCAAGACCTTACTGAGAAGGGGACATTCAAACAGGACTTGAGGAGGAAAGGGAACACATCATGTAGGGTTCTGGAAGAAAAGCCCTATAGACAGAGGGATATGAAATGTCAACAGCCTTGGGACTGGAGGTGCCTGGCATTTTGAAGGAACTATAAGTAAGCAAGGATGAGAAGACCAGAACATGTAGAACTTCTACTTGTGTTTATCCATTTACTCAGCATATCTTTGTTGAGCATATGCTGTGTGTATCATTTCATGACATTCTTACAACAGCCTGGAGAGGTAAGTATAGAATTCCCACTTAATAGATCAAAACACTGATGCTCTGCTCAGGATTACTTAGCTCATATATGGTGGCACTGGAAGAGGAATCCAAATTCAATGCCCTTTCCTCGATACCGGAATGTCTTACATAAATATTTGTTACCTTATTTAAAATTCATCTGCAAGTGTTTAGTCCCATATGACAATCTCGATAAGCCCAGCTTGCCTCTGAGGTCAATGCAAATGTGCATGGAGCTGAGAAGTGCCATTGGGAGATGAGAAGGGCTGTTAGTTAGGCAAAGGTCAAGGGCTGTGGATCGCTATCGCCCACGATGTCCTCAGAATCTTGCAGTAGTCTTGTGACTGATAATTTATCTCTTTAAATGACTTAAGTGTGTGTTTTAAAAAAATATCTCCAAAAGCTATATTCACAAACAGGGACAAAAGGAGCAATGCTGTGTAGGGAAAATAAATACATGTAAAAATCCGGATAGTCACACCTCATCATTGATAGCAGCCACTGAACATGGAAAAGAGAACACAGAGAAGGTACCTTATTTCTTATGCAAGCAAGTGTAACCCAGTTGCAAACCTCTCAGACTTGATCACATTGGCCTCTCATCAACCACTGCATATCATGTCCTGGGAAGTTGCAAGAAGAAACCAGAGAAAGACACTGATGGAGGAACCCAAACCGAGGCTACCTCCTGCTCCGACAATAATGCTCCGCAATTAGAGCACAGAGGGGATTACTAAGCCCCATGGGCAATTCCTACTATTCCATTCAAAGGAGCCTCTGAATGTTTGATGGAAGGTAGTTAAAAGATCTGTAACAGTGCTTAACTGGCATACTCCATCTCCTAAATAATTCTGTATAAACAGGAACTTACATATTTATGATGTCTCTCTGCCACTTCTTTTACATTCTCATTTGACTTGTTTTGGGGGGGAATTCCAAGTGGATTGGCTTCATGTAACTACTCTACTTATTTATCTTATTAATAAAGGGAGAGGCAGGAGAATCCAGACAACTGAATGAGCTGCGCCCAAGTAGACACTCAATAAACACAGGAAACACGCTCTGTGTGAGTGAGGGGGGATGCAGGCTCGGTGAGGAGATATGCATGGGTTAAGGAATGTGACCATAGAGGACTGAGTCTGGCAATAGGACATGCTCACAGATGAGCTGGTCCCCATCTCTGTCCCGGTGGATGCTGGTGTCCTCCTGCAGCCATTCTTGTAGACGGCAGGGACACAGATTGGAAAGGAGAAAGAGAGGCACCGAGAAGGCTGGAAGAGGCTCTTTAGGCTCAAAAGGATGTGTGTTGGGAAGAACTCAGAATTAACAACCCATAGTGGCAGCTCAGTCCTGGGCATCCACATTAGCTAGGGGATTGGCTAGTAGCTGCAATAAAGATGCTCCAAAGGCAGAGGTTTAGATAAAATAGAAATGTAATCATAAACCCATCAGGATAGGTAGGTGACTCCCCAGTGTGATTCAGGGCCCGTGTTTGGAAAAGATCAGGGCTACATATGGCCTTCTCTCATGCCACCTTCAGCAGGGTACCTTCTGCAACCGCAAGTAGCACTGCACTGATAGGTCGCGAGGCAGACCCTTCTGACTTCCTTAGGGAGCTGCCTCTTCCGTATGTCCTACATCATATCCAGGCTTCTAGAAGAGGACAAGGGGGAAAAGGAGAGGAAGCATGTTTTTCTTGTTGAGGGACATTTACTGCAAGTCTTCCCCTCACTTCTCTCCATTCTCCGTTGACCGGAGCTGAGTCACATAACCACGCTCGGCTGTGAGGGAGGCAAGGAGGTGGTTTCTAGCCAAGTAGCCATGTGCCCTGGGAAAACCCAGAGGGTGGAGCTAAGATTCCGTTACTTCAGGAAGATCCATTTTCCTGTTGGATTTTGGATGACTATCTTGCTGTCTCCACTTAAAGATTAAGTCAGGAGAAGAGAACCAAAGCCCGTGGCCCCCTTTCATTCTTTCTGCTTCTTCAAATCTCATTGCTTTCCAGTTCCCTACCTTCTGCTGCACACAGAGATCCTAAAGTGCCATTGTGAAGTCCCTTAGCCACAAGCAGGAGACCCCTCAGAGCTCAGTGTCCCTCCCACACTGAGCTAAGCCACTCCCACCAACAGACTCAGGCCTTGCGATGTCCAATTTCCAGGGAGAGCACCGAACGCTCTCTTCCAAATGTGAAGGACAAGAACTAAGGAGAATCTCCAGCTATGTGTGTGTCCACCTTCTTTTCCTCTTGGATGCTCAGGACTTGTCTCATGGTGCAGAGTGTTTCAGAAGCAATGTACAGTCATCACAGCCCACTCTCACATCCTCACCAAGAGCAGCCTCGTTGGTCCCCTGTATCAGACAAGAGGGCTATGTTTCTGTGTGCTTTGCTTTGTTCTATTTTTTTTTCATTTTTAAAAATATGTTTGTGGTAGGTTCAATCTCTTTAAAATAATTTCTACAAGGGCATTTAAGAGACCTGCAAAAATTACAGAGGTTTGTAGGGTCATCCTCATTGATAGTGGTTCTAAATGAATGGTAGACTTTGAAAGATTTGGTTGAAAACCAAACCACCTCTGTTCTACTATTCAGAACATCCTGGTCCCAGTATTGGTGTTTTGTTTGTTGTTCATTTTTAGCGAGTTAAAAGTCCTTAATTTTCAATTTACAGTATAATTTCAAATCATGTTGAAATGTGGTCAGTCCAGGTCAGCACTGCATTTAGTGTCCTTGACGTCAGTAGCTTAAGATGGCTGGTGTTTTAGGTGCACATCGCGGATCTGAGATATCCTTTAACTCAAAACCTTATGATAATTTTCATCTTCTGGATACTCAAGGAGAGTACTTTCAAATCACAATCACATCTTTAACACACACACACAAAGTCCTAACACAAAAGTTAATTACCATGAAGGAGTTTATTGCCAAGTTGGGTGTATGTTTCTAGACCTAAGTGATAATATAATCTTTCATTAATATGGAGAAAGAAATAACATGATCTGAGACATTCTCCCAGGTGCATTAGAAAACAAAATTTAGACCCCCGTCTCGTAAATGGTTTTGACTGACACAACTTACTTTCCTCAAGGCAGTTCCTTTGTGAAAAATGCTGAAACCTGCCTCTCTGGGGCACGTCAAAGGCTAAGCCTGACAGAGATGGGGTGGGCTGGGGAAGGCTGGCCTAGTGTTTGACTGCTCAGTGCAGCTTTAATAACACCATTCTCTGTGGTGTCATTTGCTCGGTCTCTGTTGACCGCCCAGATCCAAACGAGAATTATTCACTTTTGTAATCACTGGTTTGCTGCTGATCCTATGTAAACAAGAAAATGAGCGAAGTGAACCATGACTCCAACAGAGTTTGAGGGGAGTTGGGAGCCATCACTGATGTTTAAAATCTAGATCTTTTCAAAGTGGTGGCGATTTTATCTTCAGAAGCTGGTTTCATAGCAATGAGATGCCTGGCTGAATTAGAGTAGAATAACTCCAGTCCCTGAAATTCACTTGAATAGGAATGATCTGATTTGCCATTAAAATGCTGCATCTATTCCATGTTCTCCGGAACACCCAGATTCGAGTGACTCAAATTCCAGTGGTAACTGTGGCTGTGTTTCCTTACCTCTTATTCTCTGCTGGACACCGTGGCGAGGGACCCGCTGACCCTCTCGCTTAGTCTTCACTCTAATCCCATGAGTCGTGGGCATCAATAGGCAATCTATTTCACAGGTGAGGAAACCACAGTTAGGAATGCGAATTAGCTGGTCCGGGATTTTATAATCCGTGAAGTTCTGAGCTGTGGTTCCCAAGTTCTCACTCTAAATTCCATCGTTTCCTTGAGAAACTTTCCCTCAGGGCTTAAAAAAAACTTTATGAGGAAATGCCTTAAAATTATTATGCATTCAACTTTTTCTTTCTTTCTTTTCTTTTCTATATTTATACCTGGCCAAACAACAACTACAAATGGTCATGTTGTATTTGTCCTTCAATTAACCAATTGACTATCTACTGACCTTGCTAATTTCCCTCATCATTAATTGGTTGATAGATGACAATAGGTAAGTAGAGGAATCGAAATGAAGAAAATTAACTCATTCATTGATTCATTGGTTGATTCACGCTAGTATTGATTTATCATGTGCCAGGTACTTTTCCAGGCTCTTGGACTACTCTGAGGTTAAATTCTTGAGGAAGAAGAAAACAATAAGTAATGACATTCCTGTAAGATACATTTTGATGATGAGACGTGCCAAAGACAAAAAAAAAAAAAAAATCAAAGAAATATCAGGGTGGGGAAATACTGAAATGTTAGATGGGAAGGCCATCTAACAAAGGTGACACTTGAGTAGATACCAAGAGGAAGTTAGGGAGTGAGGGAGACAGCTTTGGGTATATAGGGGAAGACCACTGTGGCAGAGGGTATAGCAAATGCAAATGTCCTGAGGCAGGAGCATGCCTGGGAATTTAAGAAAGAGCCAGGGGGTCAGTGACGCTAGAGCAGACAAGAGTAGGAGCAAGAGTAGGATACAATGTATAATATGAACTAGTTACGTAAGGCGCTGTAGATTAGAGAACTTGGCTTTGACTCCAGATGAGATGGTTTTGAGTAGAGGGGTTACATACACATAAAACTGGATGTTTCTTGGCTGTATTGAGACCATTTGGGGTGAATGTGGATGGGGGAGGAAACTGGGGACACCTGTGTGGAAGCTACTGGAGTAGCCCAGGCAGAAGACCATGGTGGTTCAGACCAGCATGAGGTCTTCCTCCCTCCTTCCTTTCAGTTTCATAGATTGATGCTTCAGGTCTACCTCATTCAAGAGGATGAGCGACTAAATGACGTTTAACTGGCCCTTTTGATGTTAGCATCCATTATATTTCATTTTCTGGGAGAGACATATCTCCTTTGGGAAACAGTGTTCCAGAAAAACAACCCTCTCAATTAAGTAGGGTGGATCAATAAGAGTTCCATTTCATTTGCTTAAATTATGATGTTTATTAGAAGAGGATAGTGGTTGAGCCCATTATTTAAACAAAATTACACATACAACTATTTTAAGTGTCTTCCTATATTACGGGTGCTTCACGTTCTCTCTCTCTCTCTTTTTTTTTTTTTCTCAAGACAATTCTGGGCAATAGGTATCATTATTCCCATCTTACAGATCAGGAAGTTGACTACTGGAGATTGTGTGCAAAATCTCATACAGCTGGGAGGGTTTATCTGTATACTCTGGCTGCAAAGCTCTCTGTGTATTTAATAGATAATTAAAAAAAATAGTATCAAACAGTGCTTATTTAATACTGGATAATGTTGTTTTTAATCGAATTATTGACTCATGTAGCTGTCTGATCATTTGGAAGATTATTTATGCTGGGAGCTGTCACTCTTGAGTGTGAGCCAGAATCTGCTGGTTCAAACACAGAGTCCCTCATTTAGTTGGTCTCAGGTGGGGCCCAGGAGTCTGCATTTCCAACAAGCTCCTAACTGATGCTCATACTGCTGGTCCTGGGGCCACACTTCGAGAATCCCCCATCTATGCCAATCCTATTATTTTCCCAACAAACACACTGAAGGTCAGAGAGATTAATACTATTTTCAACATTAGTAAAAACCCTTCCCACTTGAATTAATGGTGAGAGAAAACTTGAACTTCAGAGATACATAACTAACTCTCATCAATGAAAACTTGGGGTTTCTTGGCTTCTTTGCTTGTTGTTATTCAAAAGTATAAACCATAGAGCCATCTTTGTTCTCACATTTTCCTCTAATTTACTACCTTCTCTAGAAAATTTAATCAAGAGGAACCCTGCCCATCTCACACACATTTCATTTCCCTGGTCGATTTTCTTTTCTCTGTCCTACTTTGAAGTTTGTATTGTGCTTTGTAGTTGCTCAGGATATTTTCAAAAACATCATCTCATGGACGGATCTGCTACAAACAGGGTTGCTGAAGGCTCTAGTGGTAGCTACCCAGACTCCTACTGAATCAGTTACTTTTTCTTTTTATGGAATTAGAGATGATTTCTGAAGCTGAGACTAGAAACATCCTTTGGTGGAATCTGTCAGCATCCGTTTTTGACATCTGGCACCAGCAGCAAACTTATTTGTAGTCAGTTGTGGGAAACAGCTGCTTGGTTCTCCATGTCGTTTGAAGCAAAGCTCAAATGCCATTTCTTCTGTGAAGACTTCCGTGGCTCAGGCTCAAGCCGGACTGCTCGTCGTCTTTTCTTCCCAGAGAATTCAGTCCATAAGTTCTACTGTGTTCCCCATTATGCAACATGCCACCTTACTGCAAATGGCTGACTCGCTGACCAGACTTACTATCAGTAAAGACAGAGGCTGACCTTTCATCTGTTTTATGCATATGGAACTGAGCACAATTCTTGAGACTCAGTTTGCTAAGCAGGTGAGAGACAGCAGAGCAAACCATTGAGAGTAATGAGCTTTGAAGTCAGGCAGACTTGTTTGAAGACCAAATTCTTCTATACCTGTGACACAGGTTAGCCTCACAGTGTAAGGCTTCCCTATAGGCTCAGTTTCTTCCTCTGTAAAATGGGGAAATAATACCAGTATCACCTGGAGTTGTTAAAAATTAATAATATATTGAAATAAGGCATGTAATGTTTCAACACACTGCTTGCCTCATGGAAAGAGCTGAATAAATATTAAATGTAAATCAGATGCTTGCAGGCACCCTCTAAACCTAGAGGGTTAGTTCAACTTAAATTGAGCCCCCAACTTCATAGCCCATAAATTGTGGATCGAAAGCCCTCCCCTTAATTTATATCAATTCCTCAGTGTTCATGTCCTCATGATCTGTCTTGCCTCTGGGTCCCGTGCCTTAAAGTCTTCTGCTTTTTTTGTGTAGACAGTGAGAACCCTGCACCAGATTGCACACACACACACACACACACACACACACACACACACACACACTTGTGAGCAAGGTAGAGTTTACTGAGGATTTAAGCCTCCAAGGGTATGATATATTCATGACCTTCTGCCCTCTCTGGCTTTTCCCTTTCTTCTCTCCCCTCCACCCCCAGCTCTGCTCCCCACACCTCTTGCCTAAATTATTCTTCTCCCAGTTCATCTTTCATTATGCAGAGCTCTTGGGAACCACTGCATTTTACCCTCCCAAATTTCCACACCCAAACTCCACAAGAGGCTCCATCGAGCCAGGAGTCTTGCACCTGCCTGAACCCACCTTCCTCAGAGGGGACTGCAGTTGAGCACAGCACCTGCTTTATCATTCCAGCCATTAGTACTATTTTCAAAGTTGTTACCCTGAGAGTTGGAGAGGGGTTTTCTTTCTTTCTCACCCAGTCTTACCACGTCAATATCGCCAGGTTTCATTTTCATACCTGTCCGAGTCCAGAACTTGGTCCTTCATCCTCAGGACGCTGATGCTGAAATAATCCACATCCATGATATCCAGGCTTAAAAAGCACTAAGTAAGAACCCAGGGAACCATCCAAAGCAAACTCATAAACTTACAGAGGAAATATGTGCTCTAGTTTAAATGTGGCACTTTCCTGAGTTCAGTGGCTTTTTAGGTACATAAAACACACAGGGACCATCCTTTTTCTGTTCCCACATAGCATCTGACCTTATGGAGATGTTAAACCAGTTTTAGAGTTTGGGGTTTCTGTCTCTCTTCCTATTTGCCCCTTGACTCAAAGAAATGGTGCTCTGCTTCTTGCTAACGAGCTGGGTCCTTGTCAGAAAAATAAGATAAAATAAAGTAACTATTTCCCTACCACCTTCGGGCTGGATAATTCCTATTTTATTTTCCAGGAAGCTACATTTTCAAATGGCTTCACTTAGATAGTGCAGAAAATCAGACATCTTAGTCATTTTGGGGAAAATAATGACAGACTCTCTACAAGAAAAGAAACAAAAATTAATGACAAATCACTTTAAAAGATGACAGATTATTTTCAGTCTGGGAAACAGACCTTGAAGACAAACAGTTTTATGTGTGAACTCGATCAAAAGCATGATTCTCAGCTAATTTCTTGGCTGTAAATTAAATTATTGCTTTAGAGACATAAAAAAAATATAGATATACACAATTCCCTTCTGCTCTTCTGGGTATATTCATCTTCTCTATAAGTGCTTGTCCATATATTTAATGACTGAAGATAATGGATTTTAAAAATGTATTTAAAAAGTTAAACCTCTTGAGGATCTATTTTGAATGGAAAATATCTCCCAGCCAATTTTATTTTGGAAAATTAAAGGCAGTACTCAGGCATTGAGATAACATTTAGGTAAGTGTATTTGAGTCATTTTCCCCACTCTGCTGATCGTCTTTGTGGCTAATCATGAAACTGAGTGCAAAATACATTGTGAATGAGTTTACTTGCCTGAGCACTCAGGTGGCTGAGAGTAGATATCTTGAAAAATATGGAGCAGGGGGTGGGATGAGACCTTGGCCTACAGCCCAGATCAGCTAACTTTTTCTGCAAAGGTCCACATAATAAATATTTTAGGCTTTGTGAGCTGGACAGTCTCTTCTGCACCTATTCAATGCTGCAATCACAGAACAAAAGCAGGGAGAGAGCATGTAAATGAGGTATGGAGCTATCTTCCAATAAAACTTTGTTTACGAAAGCAGGTTGTGGGCCAGATTTGATCTGTAGGCTGTAAACTCCTGACTTAGAGGGATGTTTGGTCTTAAGGTGACCCATAAGTTTTTTGTTTCTCATGTTCACAAGCTCCTTATACCTCCCAAACCCCGGTCCACAAAGGTGGGATTAAAGTCTCGGTAAGAACCTTGAGACTCGCCACTGTCCTTCAGCACAGGCCATGAACAGAAAAGCAGAAAGGACATCAAGAACTTCAGTTCACCTTTCAAAGTTGGGTGACAGTGTGGTATGTGGTATAGAAAGAGTTTGACATCATAAAACGAAGACTGGTGCATTTATAAAATATTTACTGAGTGCCTACTATTTGTCAGGCTCTGTGCTAGTACTAAATATACATGGGTTCCTGGGCTGACCAAGTCTCTGCAAGTGTGAGGCTTTATTCTGGTAAGGGAGAGGCACAGCATGAGAGGTAAGGTAGAAGGGAGCCTGGGGCTGGGGGATTTGAGCTGACTTTCCCCTTTGAAAGTGGGACTCTGGTAAGCAGCTGCCTAGTGATGGAGAAACATCAGCCTCTTCCATACAAGCAGGTACTCATTCAACAAAACACAGACGCCTGGTGTTGGCTAAGCAACAGAAGGAACATGGCACAAGACACAGTTCCCTCCTTCAAGAAGCTCAGAGTCTGGTGAGGAAAACAGCAAGGAACAATTTGAATGACAACTTGCCAATTTGAATTCCTGGATACACTGACAGATGCTGAAATTCACAGAAAAGGAAATAAAAATGGCCAGTACTGTGAGACCATACCTACTAACCTCACTTTTCATCATTAACACACAAATTAACCACATACCTTTCTTCCAGCTATCCAACTGGCAAAAAATATAGAACTGTATTTTCTGCTGTTAGTGTGAGGAAAGAGAACTCTAAAACACTTTGGATTAGAGTGCAAATCAATAAAACCTTTCTGGTGGACAATTTGTCAGTGTCTAACTAAATTTTATATGGGCATTTCTTTTGAATCAGCAGTTTTCAAGATGAGTCTCAACTGTAGAAAAAATACTTGCACATATTCACAAAAAGGCAGGTATAAAGTGTTTACTACTACACAGTAATTATGAAACATGAAAAATCCGAGTGTCCAGCAATAGAGGACTGTCTTGATAATAGCACATCCATAATAAGAGCTGCCATGCAATCATGGAGAAGAATTCAATAGATCTATATGAATTTACATAAAATGTATTAGAAGAAAATGCATGTAATAGACAAATGAGCAAGACTATTTTTTGGATGCGTGTGGATGAAGTTTGTAAATCTGATAGAATACATATCAAAATGTGTGGCTGTTAGTGGGACAAGTGAGGGGCGGATGGCATGGGAAACAGGTGCGTTTTCCATTTCACTCCTATGAAATATTTAAATTTTTGTGTTTAAAAACAACCATTAAGGGGCGCCTGGGTGGCTCGGTTGTTGAGCGTCTGCCTTCGGCTCAGGTCGTGATCCCGAGGTCCTGGGATCGAGCCCCGCGTCAGGCTCCCTGGTCCGCGGGGAAGCCTGCTTCTCCCTCTGCCGCTCCCCCTGCTTGTGTTCCCTCTCTCACCGTGTCTCTCTCTGTCAAATAAATAAATGAAATCTTTAAAAAAACAAAAAACAGCCATTAATACCATTTGAGTTCTAAGATGGTTGCACAGTGAAAAAATATCCACTGTGCAAGCTCACCCTTAATTCTAGCAGGGACTACAATTCAGTTATCAACTCTACACCCTTGGGGTTCCTTGTTTACTTTGAACACTGTTTCTTTAAAGGCGGGAGGGGAGTCGTTTCTTCCTGCCTGCTGTTTTCCCAGGACGTGCAAAGTCCTGTTCCTAGTGATCATATCTGAAAATCAACATAATCCAAAGGTCCTCACTTTGCAATGTTTGCAGTAAGACTTCAGCATCTTAGCATTTAAGTGTTTTCAGATTACATCCATTTAAACATCTGTGATTCATTATCGTAAATATCACAGTTGTGTGGGACCATATGCTTCAGCTTGCAGGATATATATATCTATATATATATATATATATAGATATATATAAAGAAAAAGCACTAGCAATAAATTTCAGGAACCCTAGACTTGCTGTGGGTATGTGCAAAAAGAACATTTCCAGACACATGGGGCCTTCTATAATCACAGTAATATACTTGAGATCCATATAAGAATCCTTCGATTGTAAAAGTTGCCAGTTTTGATGGAAAGCTATGATTTACATTTGGCTTATGCTCATCCCTTGATACTTCAGGTAGGGTAGAAAGCTGCCCAAGAGCCTTCAGCTGCAGTGGTTTTTACTTCTTAAGGAAGTGAGCATGGGCTATTGTTGTTCAGTGAAGAAATCACAAGAAAATGGGACACCTTTAACAAGTGATGAGACACTCTTGGCAGGCATCCTCCTCCATTCCCACGAGGCTGAAGCTAGAGACGATGCCATATGGCATAAGGGATGCAATAAAAATCTCTTGGCAACTGGAGGATGAACAGACATGACCTACAGCAATGATCATTTTCTTGCTTACATCAGAAAACCATATATGCATACAAGAATTAATTGTGCTTCATGTATTGTAAGCCAGATCATTTTATTTTAATTTCCTGATAAGGTTTTGTCAACTAGACAGAACCAATTTGTTATCACAGCTGGCGAGCATCTCACCCACTACAATTAGGGAAGAGCTAAATGAATGAATTGGTCGCAACCAAAGAGCCCACTAATATTTTTGATTGCCAGCTCTTGCCAGGACCAGCACTGAGCAGAGCCAGAGAGATGAAGATAAAGCTATAAAAGGCCTTTGTCCTGGAAGAGCTCCTAGGTTACCAAAGGATAGGTCAGGAGAAAATGGTGAAGGAGTAGAAGCTGCCATTCCACACTCTGCTGCAGTTTGATTGGCATAGTTGCTGGTTACTTTCAGGCCACCAACCTTGTTAATACCTTGAGCATACCCTTCAGGAAGGATACTCATTGTTGCCTCAGACAATGTACTTGGGCTCCCAAGCACTACTCTTGTCTTCTGGAAATGTTTCTAGCCCCTGTCTGGAATGCAGGTGGCATAAGGCCATCTCTGCATAGAAGCATTCCTGGTATCCAGAAGGAATAAAGGATGGGATGTTCAAAATGCCTCAGGTGTTTCATATAGAAGATACTCATCCACATGCTGTCCACAGATTATTTATGCGTTTTATGAAAATCGAACCATTCTGAAGATTATAGATCAAACTACCATGCTGGTTTTTTTTTTTTTTCCTTTTACTACCCATGATGTTTTGTTTGATGTGACCTGGGAACTTGTGATGACTTTGTAGTAGAATAGCAGGGTGTTGGTCTTCAGAAAGTTGAGATCTCAAAAGTTCTTTGATGAAAGTTTTAGATAGATCACTGATAGCAAATTCCACACTTAGCTTTTCTCCCAGACTTTAAAAAACCATACATGTAAAAGCTCTTGAATACTTTTAGATGTTCTGGGGCTGCATAATGATCTGGCGGGGCCCCATTCATGCATTTTCCTTACCCTTCTTCAGAGTTTAAGTATTCCCTAAACTTTGACCTACAGAGTCTTCTGGCTTCTGCTCTATGGGTTTTCCCCTGATGGATCTAATCACTTACTTCAAGATTCCACTCAACTCCATCTTTGAAACCTCTGTCAGCTCTAGACAGACTATTTAACTTCTGCTAAGCTGTATGCTCCTTGGCTGTAGAATAACTTCTGACATTTACTTTGGATTCCACAATTCTGGAAGAATCGAGCCCCCCCGTCTTCCCCTAGGATCTGGGTTAGGACTCTGCAAAAGACGTAAAAATCAGAATTCCAGCTTTGCTACTTACAAATGTGTGACCTTAAGAAATCTGTTTAATCTCTCTGGGCTTCAGTTTCCTCATCTCTACAAGTTTATCTTTATAGGACTATTGGAGAGGTGAGAGAAATGTTTACCAATGGTTAGCCCACTGCCTGGCATATAGAAAATGTTCCATAAGAAACTGTTATGGAAGATAGATGTCAAACCTGAAAAATAAGAACCATTATCGTGTTGTAGAGTGCCTGGAAGATCCAGGGAAATGCATTGGATATTTCCTAGTGCATGTTCATATGAACCAACACTCATATAACTTGGATGCCACTGCCATTTATGTTCACTGAGCTAATTCAGAACTGGAATGAATGATGCCTTGCTAGAATCTTCACCTAGTTCAGAAACCAAAGTTTGATGTTATTACAAATGTTTGATACCCAGCCAATTTGTCCATTTTTTTTTTTTTTTTGAATCAAGTAGGTTGGAAAACTTACCCAGTACATGTTGGCTTATTACATTTTATGTGAAAAAAAATCTCCTCTTTTTTCACTCACTAATTCTTGGATAATTCTTCAAATATAGTAATTAGAGTACACAGAGTGGTGCAATGGAACTTCTAGAGTGTGGTGAACCTGGGTTTGAACCCGAGTTCTATCACTGACCTTGGCACCATGGACAACTCATCCTCTCCAAGTGTCCTTCATTTCTGCTCTGTGAAACAGTTGAAATATCCTATGAAGATTGGGGTGAGGGAGAACCTCACCTTATGTTCCTGATACTTTCTTAAAAGCTCAACAGTAAATAAACACAAAGATTAATGGAACAGAATAGAAAACCCATAAATGAACCTACAACTATATGGGAAATTCATCTTCTACAAAGCGGGAAAGAATATCCAATGGGAAAAAGACAGTGTCTTCAACAAATGATGCTGGGAAAACTGGACAACGACATGCAAAAGAATGAAATGGGACCACTTTCTTACACCATGCACAAAAATAAATTCAAAATGGATTAAAGGCCTAAATGTGAGACAGGAAACCATAAAAATCCTAGAAGAGAACACAGGCAGTAACTTCTTTTACATGGGCCATAGCAACTTCTTTCTAGATATGTCTCCTGATGCAAGGGAAACAAAAGCAAAAAGAAACTACTGGGATTTAATCAAAATAAAAACTTAGGCGTAGCAAAGGAAACAATCAGCAAAACTAAAGGCAACCTATGGAATGGGGAAGATATTTGCAAATGACATGTCTGATAAAGGATTAGCATCCAAAATATATAAAGAACTTATAAAACTCAGTACTCACAAACTGAATAATCCAATTAAAAAGTGGGCAGAAGAGGGACACCTGGGTGGTGCAGTCAGCTAAGCATCTGACTCCTGGTATTTGCTCAGGTTGTGATCTTAGGATCATGAGATTGAGCTCCATATCAGGCTCCACACTCAGTGTAGAGTCTGCTTGAGATTCTTTCTCCCTCTCCCTGCCCCTCCTGCTTGTGCTATTTCTCTCTCTCTCAAATAAATAAATCTTTTTAAAAAATGGGCAGAAGACACAAAAATACATTTTTCTAAAGAAGACATATAGATGGCCAAAAGACCCATGAAAAGATGCTCAACATCACCGATCATCAGGGGAATGCAAATCAAAACTACAGTGAGCGCTCACCGTAGCACATACCCTCCCCAATGTCTATCACCCAGCCACCCCATCCCTCCCACCCCCCACCACTCCAGCAACCCTCAGTTTGTTTCCTGAGATTAAGAATTCCTCATATCAGTGAGGTCATATGATACATGTCTTTCTCTGATTGACTTATTTCACTCAGCATGACCCCCTCCAGTTCCATCCACGTCGTTGCAAATGGCAAGATCTCATTCCTTTTGATGGCTGCATAATATTCCATTGTGTATATATGCCACATCTTCTTTATCCATTCATCTGTCAATGGACATCTTGGCTCTTTCCACAGTTTGGCTATTGTGGACATGGCTGCTATAAACATCGGGGTGCACGTACCCCTTTGGATCCCTACATTTGTATCTTTGTGGTAAATACCCAGTAGTGCAATTGCTGGGTCGTAGGGTAGCTCTATTTTCAACTGTTTGAGGAACCTCCATACTGTTTTCCAGAGTGGTTGTACCAGCTTACATTCCCACCGACAGTGTAGGAGGGTTCCCCTTTCTCCGCATCCCTGCCAACATCTGTCATTTCCTGACTTGTTAATTTTAGCCATTCTGACTGGTGTGAGGTGGTATCTCCTTGAGGTTTTGATTTGGATTTCCCTGATGCCGAGTGATGTTGAGCACTTTTTCATGTGCCTGTTGGCCATTTGGATGTCTTCTTTGGAAAAATAAGACCAAAAGTTTTGAACGTTGTAGTGGAGCAAATCTCTCTTCTCGTTAATTTACCCTTAGACAGAGGCATGTTTGCACATAATTACTAGACAACTCAAAAACTAAAGGCTATGTAAGAGCCATGTGCTAGTACTATGAAATCACTGAGAGGCAATCCCTGTAAATCTGAGACTTGGTGATTCTCAAAGCTACTGAGTTTGTGATTAATATTTTGCTGATCGGGTGACTTTCAATTGGCTTACTCAAATCTTCATATGAGTTTAGGCCATCATTCTCACTTTTGTTTGGAGAGTTTCAAATTTGCTTAGCTGTCAAGTTGCAGTTCTGCTGTTTATTCATTCAATGAACAGGGTTGAGTGTATATTGTGTCAGGCGCTATGCCACAGAAAGTAATTCGAATTTGAAATACAAATTTATAGAGATTATAAGTACCATGGGATAGACGATGCACAGTATTCTTTCAGGAAACAATCTGCCATGTTTTAAAGAATCTGTAACGAGAGGAAAATGTAACACCCTGACAGAAAAGACTAGTTTCAAAACTGGCAACTCAGTTTTAATGGTAGGCAGAGAAAATCCCCTAAAAGCAGATGTGGGCTCTGTCTTCTTCCAAGAGGAAGCCCTTAAGGGTTTACATGGCAAAAATGGGTTTCTGTAGAAGATCACTTGACAAGATCATTCATTATGATATCTTTGCCTGACATGATAGAATTGAAACTCTATTTTATGAAAGTTGGAATTGAAACATAAGATGGTATTAAGACTGTGCAGTCTTGCACCCATCAAACCTATAAAGCCTTTGGAGGTGAAATCTATTCCTGAGCTAATCAGTCATGGTCGAGACCATGCCCATAACCTTACAGAACTCTGCAGATGTCAGTGCATATTCCTGGCTAAACATGGATTATAGGATACAGTTAGGTACACTCATTAATCAGGAGGGTAGAATGAATGAAGGCTGGAGGAGGTGCCTATTGTATCATCCAGGGATGGGGCCCAATGTGGGTAGGACTAAACATATGTTAATGAAAGTTTGATTGGCTAGAATATTTGAGAAATGAAGGTGTTGGGGGGGGGGCGGACCACAGGGAATGCTTTCTGTTTCTCTCAGTTGGGCAAATCCATAGAGCCTCTGGACTAAGCCTTGTGAGTTCTTTTAAAGGAAGTTTGTAACCTCTGGATGCCAGTGGGATACTGACGGATGTGAAAAGCAATTAGTCTTGCTCTGTATCCTGGGGAGAGTCCATCTGATATCTCTGAATTAAGTGCTACTTCAGTTGTCAGAAAGGCATGGCTTTCTGTGTCCCAGCAAGGACTAGAAAATCAACCAATATGCAGGCCCTTCTTGCTAATGGAACAACTGGATTCTGTTTTACTAACTAGGCCAGGAGTACTGGGATATCTGGTATAGCCTAAGGAAGAGTAAACAATTTGTATTCTGCTGCACAGAGTCATTGCTTGGTCTCAGTGGTGTGCTGCAGTCAGCTAGTACTTGGACTCCTGAGAGCTGGTTGTTAAGCTTCTAGAAAAGCTGCAAGCCAATTGAAGGCACACTGGTAGCTGAGATCAGCTATGTTTAGAATATTTATACCATAGACATTGGCAAATGATAAGAATCAGGACTTTTTCCTTTACCATCATACTGCTGAAACAATGCTACTTTCTTCTGTGTGCGAGTAGAGATTGCTAGAAGTAGATTATCTGTAGATCCAACCATATCTACCTGTAGGGGAGATGCGGCTCTTGGGAAAATTGATTCAGAGCCCACAGGCCCCCTGATCCTCACCCAAGAGTACAAGTAGTCTGAACACCAACTCTAAGAGGCCTTTTCACTTACATGCAGACCAATTTTCATGTCTCTACAAATGTATATAGGTATGTATGTATCTATGTTTGTATTTAGGACCATTTGCCCATCTAAGACGTGAGTGTATGGATCATAGACTGACCCCAAAACACTTACCAGAGTAGCACAAAGTCCGTATTTTAGTACACACCTAGCTACATGAGCAGGGCTGATCTATATTTTGCGGATAAATTTAAATCCATTTGCATTTTCGTATTTCCTGGGATCATAATACAGCTTAATTTGCCCACTCACACATTTCAAGATGGTAAGAAATATATGCCTTTTGGATTTTCATCCTTAAGAACCACATTCAAAAGAAAGAAAGAAAAAAGCATAAAATCAAGGTCAGGAAGATTAAACCCCTTAATTCACATGCCAAACTTCCCATTTCAATTGTGGTTTTGCCTCCCAGCTAAAGTTTGTCTTTTTGTGACATTTGCATTAAGCCCAGAGGACATTTTGAGTGGAAACATGCTGAAAGCATAATTGAAACGCTGAGTGGTGCCATTTGTCTAATTTGCATTTTTCCCCCCAGGTGGGGAGTTTTCACTCCCCATTTCTTCTCCTGGGGTGTTCAAAGATTATCTCAAAAAATGATGTTGTACAATTGATTCCAATAAATCCCCATATACAGTATATTATATGTATATATATTTTTTCTTTCTAGAATCTATTTTAAATGCCACAGTGATAAACTATGTAAGGAAGTCCTTTGTATGTTCATAATAGTACAGATAGTTTCTTTTCTCCCTCAGATAGAGATTTTGAATATTTGTTCACAAACTTAATTTTTTATTAGAATTTTCCCTTTCAGTTATCCTCATGGTGTCATTCCAAGCTATTTAGGAGGGTGTCTCTATAGAAACAAACATTAAAAAAAAGTAGGCAGACATAAACTATTCAATTTCATCCTTAATATGTTCTTTGAACTCTGTGCCCCCAAATATGCACTGACTTGATCTCTATTAAAAAGTTTGAGAATCAGTGATATTTTGGTGTCTCAACAAAGTTATTAAATGAGACAATGATGCAGGGCTGATGCTATCAGTTGCACCCTTTAATGGGGAATTTAAGGTGAGATTATAATCGGTGGGGAAGTAGAATCTGTTTTTCTAGGAGGAAGAAGTCAAATATGAGTGTGGTAAACTGTTTCTCTTTTGACTAAGTATTCCTCATATACTCCAGATCTGCCATTTAGATACGGCCGAAGCTGCTGTCATCGGCGAGGCCGAGTTTTGTGCTTTTTCTAAGGTGTGCATCTTCCTCAAACTTGAATTATTTATGCTAGATATATTCTTTCAAATATCAGAAGGCCTCCTAGATGATATCGAATAATCATATGGAATTCTATCAGATCCCTTTTAGGTTATAAGCCTGAGTTAGGGTGGAGCCAGGCATGAATTTATTTAAATGAGGGATATGCAGAGAGGAATGTAGCCCAGGCCAGCATTTTGGAAGGGTGGAACTCATATCCCTCTGAGGGCTTTAATGCCTGCAAAGACAAACGTGTTTTTATTTGACTCCTTAGATTTAATTTAACATTATTGGGGGAAAAAAAGGACATCTGATCCATCCAATATGTATTATAAACGTTATCTTCAAATAATTTTGTGAGAATAAACAATGTGAGACAAATAAAAGAAAAATATTAAGTGAATAATAGATCTGCTATGAAAATATGGTGAAAATGTGAGGCTGGACGCGGAGTGTTTGAAGGAGGGAGTACATTTGCCCAGGCAGACTATCATGAACTGTGTGGCCTTCCCCTCATTCAACCTCACTAAGTCTCAGTTTCCTTTTTTTTTTTTTTAAGATATTTATTTATTTAATTTAATTTATTTGACAGAGTGAGAGAGCACAAGCAGGGGGAGCAGCAGAGGGAGAGAGAGAAGCAGGCTCTCTGCTGAGCAGGGAGCCCAATGCGGGTCTCGGTTCCAGGACCCTGGGATCATGTCCTGAGTCGAAGGCAGATGCTTAACCATCTGAGCCACTCAGGCGCCCCTAAGTCTCAGTTTCTAGAGAGGAAACAAATAATCTACCTCAAATTGGTCATGTGAGGATTCACTGCAATCATGAGTGTAAAACCTTCGGTGCAGTGTCATGCTTTTAGGAAAAATAAGACTTTGGATTGGTAGGAAGTTATCTGTACAAACAATCCATTTAAAGAACATTTAATGAAACTCTCTTGAGTCTACTATGGGTGGAGCACTGTGATTTTGCTTCTTTGATGTCATTTTTTTCTTCACAACCTCTCACGTGAGACAGGTAGGGCTTTGCCAAGAAGAGTAGGAAGATTCAAAGATGGTCAAGGCTGGATCAGAATCATCTGCCTCACTCCTTTGGCCCCAGCAGAGGCACCTCTAGTAACCATCTCCATGGTAACCACACTTGGCCCAGCAGGCCAGAGCATGGGTACCTGACTAGAAAGAGATGGAAGGACCCAGAAGGCAGGTGGAAAACTAGCTGGTAGCAGGAAGCTATGTAGGAAAAGGAAAAAAGTAGCTCCCTTAATGCCCACAATTACAGGAGTAATGATGGTAATAATTCTTATTCATGGAGCACCATCCTAAGTGTTTTATGCATGTAGGTATGTATGATCGTGTTGAATGCTCACCATAAGAATTACAGTACCTGTGAGGGAGGTCTACTATTTGTCCCACTTTACAGATGAAGACATTGAGGTACAAAGAGGATGGGTGGTCTGCCCAAGGTCACAGGGCTGCTGCACATGTACCAGGTTTGGAAAATGGCTTGGAAACCTACCATTAAAACTGCCCTTTCTTAGGGCACGGGAAGAGTAGTTCCTGGCATGCTAGGTCCCCAGCCTCCTCTCTGTGCCAGGGATGGCTGGGAAATGTGGAAACCTGGCATCTTGACAAGCAGTCCATTGTCTGAGGTCCTGGTTTTTGGCCCTTAGCTGCATTGGATTCGTCTGGGGAGCTTTCAAGGGATACCAGTGCCCAGACCCCAGCCCAGCCTGGTTATATCAGAATCTTGGTTGGGAGTTGAAGAGGTGTTGCTATGTTTTAAAATGCTCTCCAGATGATTCTCATAGCCTTGAAAAAACCACAGTCTAAAGCATCTGCTCTTGAACTGGTAAAGGTGTCTAAAACAGAGACCCAGTTTTGCAATCCTTAGTTATTTGATAGAGCAAGCTGGGAAGAAAGCTAGACTATATTGGGTGCCTATGTTGTGCCAGATCCTGAATGTAGATGTGGTCTCTCACTACGCCCTTATTTGGGACCTCTGAGAAGCCCAGAGGGATTCGTGAGTGGCCTTCAGGGGTCAGGATGGGGTAACTGCCCTATTCCCTCTTATGCATCAATTCCCAGGAAATGAATGTACTGAGAGTTTAAACTATAGAGGTAGACAGATGGACTGGGGACAGGTTCCTGCTTTCTCTAGGTGTATGAACTCGAGCAAGTTGGTCAATATCAGAGGCTCAGTCTGTTTTCCCGTAAAATGGAAAACGGTGCTTTTAGAGTATGCGTTTTCAGTGGGGCTATGATACCCCCAAGAGGCTGGCATGGGGGAGGGGCAAAACATTGCCTTTGTGTGTGTGTATAAAGCACAGAGGTACATAAGTACACAGACATGCAGTATATCTGTGTCATTGAAATTTCATGACAGTAGTGGCACCTGAGTGGCTCAGTTGGTTAATCATCTGACTCCCGATTTCAGTTCAGGTCATGACCTCAGGGTTGTGAGATCCAGCCCCAAGTTGGGCTCTGCACTGGGCTTGGAGCCTGCTTGGGATTCTCTCCCTCTGCTCCTCCCCCTGCTCATCTAAGACAAGAATGGCCTAGGGACCTTCTTTCTCAATTCCTGCCCTTGCTTGCAGCAGCTTCTGCTCCCAGCATTAAAGAAGTACCATGCCCTCAGTCCACCCCTATTAGAGTATCATTTTGCCCCTAGAGAGCAAGTGAATTAAGTATAATCATTATTGATGGCCTCCTGTATGCAAAAGCATTCTGTTCATTGCTAGAGATATAGAAATGCATAATAAGAAGAAAGATTCAATTTCTGATCTTGGTTCTTTTTTTAAAAAAAGATTTTATTTATTTGAGAGAGAGAGAGAGTACAAGCAGGGGGAGTGGCAGACAACAGGCAGAGGGAGAAGTAGGCTCCCTGTTGAGCAGGGAGCCCGATGCAGGACTCGATCCCAAAACTCTGGGATCATGACCTGAGCTGAAGGCAGATGCTTCACTGACTGAGCCACCCAGGCGCCCCTCGGCTCTTGGTTCTGCTGAGAAAAACAGATACATAAAATGGACATATTGCTCTAACATGATATAAAAGATCCTGCGTACAGGAAACTTGGGGAACACCAAGAGGATATTTGAACAAGTTATGGAGCTGACTCTTGTAGAATGGCTAAGAGTTAACAGGGTGAGGAAGGTGGGAAGTGACCTCTGCACAGAGGGAGCAAAATGAGCAGAGGGGTGGGAGAATACAGTAGGTGTAGGCTGGAGCAGGGGTGAGTAATGAGTGAGGCACAGAGTGAGGGCAGAGGCCAGAGGCGAAACCAACGGACAGCTTAGCCATGGAGGACCTTGGGTGCTGGCATCATTTGCACTGGGGAGCTGTAATTGTATGAGACTCAGGTAGAGGCAAGTTGGCTCTATAGTTGTGTTGGGAGGGTCCAAATCTTTTTTCAAGGAATAAGTCTTAATGTGGCCTCCAGGCCCCACATTTCCAGCTGATCTCCACTCTCTGTTCCCCACGTTCCCCCTTGCTCTTTGTGCCCATCTCACTGGCTTATTTGCAATCCCCTGAATGCCATTGGACCTTTGCACAGGTGGCTCTTTCTGCCTGGAGTAGGTCCTCTGTTACTTATAAGGGTATTGAATTACTGTCTTTCTCTGTCCGACTGTACTTCAACCCAGGGACTGTGTCCATCTTTGCTCAACATTATAAACCCCGCATCTAGCATAATATAGATTCCTAGTTAATATTTCTGGAAGGGAGTAATGGACGTGGGAAGGAAGAAAGGAAGGAAAGGAAGGGAAAGGCGGAGCTGGAACCCCACAAACTTTTGTATGTCTCTCCTCACTCCCAGTGCTCCCCAGTTCGGTCTGTCTTCTTGGGTCCTGCCCGGGGGCCAGGGCCAGAACCAGCCAGCATCCTGGCCCTCTAGCAGGCCCTGTCATTTGAGCAGTGTCCCTTCAGTGGATGAATGCTAATCGATAATAATGAAACAATTTATGTGTCTCTCCACATTTACAAACTGTGGGAAGCACCTCCTTTGCTCTCTTCAAGCCTCAGTTACCTTATCTATAAACTGGGGTCAAAAAAGTACCTCATTCGTTGCGCAGATTAAATAAGATAATGCATCGTAAAATGCTTGACACTTCGCCTCGCGTGTGGAAAATGTTCAATTCACGTTAGCTATTATCATTATCAGCTAATACGGTTATTATCACCGTAAGAATTATCTCCCAGAACAGAAAGATTATCTTAGTTCATCAAATATTTATATGGCTTTAACAGTGTGCTCAGACCAAGGTAGATGTTGTCACCAAAGATACTCAAGAAAGTTCCTTGAAGCAATATTTTGAGAGCCCCAAACTGGAAATAGCCCCGATGCCCATCAAGAGAAATTCATTAGAGCCACATACTGGAGTACTACACAGTGGTTAGGAATGACTGTTGTGACTCACAGACACATGGACGAATCTCACAAACATAATATCCAGTGGAAGAATCCAGACACAAGAGAGCACACACTGGACGATCCCAGTTTTTTGAAGTGCAAACGCATGTGGAACAGACCTATGGTTTTAGAAGTCAGCATTGTGCAGCCTTCAAGGAGGAAGCTGGGGATTGTGGCTCAGGAGGGAGGGCAAGGGGAAGGTTGGTAGTATTTGTATCTGGGCCTAGGCCCTGAGTATATGGGCATGCCCACTTTATGAAAATACATCAAGTTGTACATTCTGATTTATGTGCTTTTTTTGTATCTGTATTATGCTTCAGTTAAAGGTTTACTAAACAAACAAGTCTGTTCAGTAGAGAGCTGAGGAAACAGAAGCGGGGTGAGGAAAGAAGGCCAGCAGTACAATTCTGTGCTTGCCCACAAGAACAGCTGCTTCTCCTATTCCTTCCCAAACATGACTTAGCCATTCAACTATAGGAATTTTTGTCCACATCTATCCCACCAATGTGTTAATCCGGGCCAGGCGCCATTGGTACAACCCCAGACTGACTGGCCTCTCTTCTCTCTCAAACCACTCTCTGGAACCCTGAGCTGCTATCTTAAAAGATCCTGTTCATCTCTGCATCCTCAGTGCTTAGTACCTGCCTGGAACATGGCAGGTGATCAAGGACAGATCTGGAATGAATGAAGTTTCCCAGCACAATCAAAGCCAGAGAGCTACAGGGGGGTGCTGTGGGATAAGAGGAAGCATTTGTAGATTTGGGTGGGGAGAAGTGACCCACATTTAATGGTCAGAGATTTCTCCAGCAGTAAGCTGCCCAACGTACTCACACTCTTTCTGTTTTGGTTTGTTTTCTTTCCCCAGTGACCTTCAGTGACTGCAAAGGAAACAACAAGCTGCACTATGAGGTCTCAAGCCCATACTTCAAGGTGAACAATGATGGCAGCTTAGTTGCCCTGAAAAACATAACTGCGGTAGGCAAGACTCTGTTCGTCCATGCCCGGACTCCCCATGCAGAAGACATGGCAGAACTCATGATTGTCGGGGGGAAAGACATCCAGGGCTCCTTGCAGGTAACACAGCTGTTTGGGATAAACGAGGTCCACAGAGGAACGTTGGGGTCTGTATGTCTTATGTGGAAAATAGTTCTTTGGTTTATTACTGGCCAAGACTTCTTTGTTGTTGCAAAGGACAAAAACCCAACTCAAAAAACTATTCGGGGGAGGTGGTATGTGAGAATTTATTGGCTAATGAGGCAAATATTTCAGAATAACTCTGCCTTCAGGCGTGGCTGTGTACCAGTGCCCAGTTATGACATCAGCTTTGATCCTTACCCGTTTTGTGGTTCTATTTTCCTTCTGTTGGCTTCACTCTTAGACAGTCACATCCTCCTCCGCCTTCCAATGTGGAGATCTCAGCAGCTCTACTTCGTTTTCCCAGCCTGAAGTCCCCTGAGAAAGCACCTCTTCCTGATAATGCCAACAAATGCTTGAAATCAAATCCTATTGGCTCTCATTAGATCACGTGTCCATCCTTGAACTAGTCACTGTGTCCATTGGGTAGCCATGCTCTAGTTGGCTAAGTCTGAGTCACCACGTGTCTCATCCTGAAGCCAGGGTGGAGTCAGCCCCACCTAAGACATGTGGGTGGAGAGTGAAAGATAGGTAGTTACTCAAAGTAAATTAGCATGCTGTTGTGTGAGGATGGGAAATGGTCCTTGGGCAGGCAAGAACACAGTGGCCCACTGGAGTTGTATAACAAGACAGCCATTGCTTATGGCACCACTCCTTTGCCATGATCTAACGTCCATTCCTTTCAAGATGCGCACGTATGCTGATCCTTGTACCTGTGTATGTTTACACACTTTAAGAATGCTACCAACTGCCCTTTAGACTTCCTGATTGTGTCATCCACAGACTTTTTGCTACCGTGGACTCACCTACCCCTCTTTCATCAAGAGTTTAAAGACTCTGGTTTCTTGATAGAAAAGAAAGGCACACAGCAAGACCCAGACCAAACAATGACAATAATAATGGTGTATTCCCAGCTGGGTGTGGCTAGATTTTGCTCCTACTTGATGGTCTGCTCTTACCCAATTTTTCAAAGCCTTGATTTTTGCTGCCTTTCTCCATCTGCCACACTCCCCATAACCTTGCTTTATCTGTGAATTTTTGTTCAGCGGTGGAGGGTGGGGGGTTGATGCGAACACCAATTCTACAGCTGGGGAGCAGAGACAGAGACTGTCTGTGTGATCTTCAAAGAATCATCAAACTCCTTTATCTGCAGACTAGAGGGGTGAAACAGTCTGGGATGGCTAATAAGTGGCATGTGCATTGCCCCATTCTGTCACCATACTCATGGCAGATATGGCTAATTGTCCCCAGCTGGGCCTGAGTATCTTTCCCAATACAGTGCTCTGGAAGCTACTATCCATTGATCATTCAGAGATGTTTCCAGGGATGGAATATATTTGTCATCCCTAGACCGGACAGACTCCACAATTCCCCTTCATATCTATGAATCTGTGAGTTAAGGGTAGATAGCAAGCTAAAAATGAATCCACAGTGTGCCACTCATATTTTTGAAGAAAATAGGATATTGATGAATATGCCCAGTGTGGAAACCCACTGGCACCACAAAAGCAAGCTTTTCTCTTACTTAGCCATGGTCATTTTCACAGCATCTCACTAACTTGTGATATAAATGACTCGGTAAATATCTAAAGTAACAAAATTGCTGGGATGTGCAGCACAAAGTGCTTCTTAGGAACAAGTAAATGGTACAGAAACTCACATAAGGGGTTTGCATGTGGGATGGGATGTATTTAGACAGACATTGTTCATCGTGTTGAATGGCTCCTCTTTAAATCCAGAAAAGACAGTGTCATCCTGCTTAGCTTAAAGCAGAGCAGAGGGAATTCTGGGCACTTCCCAGGACAGACTCCACCTTGATAGGCTCTGAGACCTGGGGTTCAGTAAGAAGAGACTCAGTCTTGAAGAACTGGCCTCTTGAGTCCCAGAGAGACACCCTCCTGGAGGCCAGGCCCCTCAGAGCCATTTCTCATTCGCCTCTATCTGAGTCCATTGTCCACAAAGCCTGGTTGCCATCGGCGGCTTCTTATAAAGCCTGGTGGAGGCTGTGGCACCGTGCACTTTTTGCTGGACCCCAGCAGAACGGGGGTCTGCCATTCCTCTCCTGCCTCCAGTAATTTCATGAGGTTTGAAAATAGGCCTTGTGGAGCTGCCCAGATGTGTCTGTAATAAAAAGTCCAAAAAAGTTAAAAAGAAAAAAAAAAGATAGGAAAACAATATAACTAGCCAAAGAATTCCTCCAAGGAGAACACAATCCTTCAGAGATATTCATTTGGTATTTTGAGGCCCTCCTATGTGCAGCCGAGTGGCCAGCTGCTAGAGAGGGGAAGCAGTGAGCCCTCAGTCAGCCCCACTCCTGGGCAGGGAGGGAAAACGAACGAGTATGTTGAAACAGCCCTAAGCAGGGCACCAAGGCTGACTGTTCTTCTGTGCCTTTTAGAGAACAGATCGGGCAGTGGAAGGGGGGCTGGTAACAGAGCCAGCACGTTCATGGCCCTCACAAGTCTGCCAGGGTCTGCCCTCATGGGCCCCAAATGCTGACTCATTAAATCTCCCCTACCACCTAGGAGGCATGTGCTACTGTCCTCGCTTTACAGATGGGGGAAACTGAGGACATAGAGGTGAGTGAGAAATTATATTATTTAGTGGGACTCTCTCAAGGGTGTGCATCTCAGTCTGTGCTTTGTGTCCATTGTTTTTAACCCTCATGACCCTCCCCCGTGGGGCTGCTGACTTCACCCCTTCCTCCAGATGTGAAAAGTTGTCCAAGATCCCCGAGCTTGAAATTGGCAGAAATGAGATGATTGAGATCTGTCCTCTCCGTCCAAACATTCACTCTCTTTCCCGCCCGTGGGTCAAGAGATGAGGGCACGAGTCAGAGCAATACAGTAGCAATGGAAGAAACCAACAAACGGCAGGTGTGGTTTGAAGGAGGAAAAAGCCAGGATTTAGGGTTTGGGTGACTCCAAGCTGTGGAGGCTAGGAGGATGGAGGTGGATTGGACCAGTCAGAAAAGGGGTCGTTGGGACACATGAAAAAGTGCTCAACATCGCTCGGCATCAGGGAAATCCAAATCAAAACCTCCATGAGATACCACCTCACACCAGTCAGAATGGCTAAAATTAACAAGTCAGGAAACGACAGATGTTGGCGGGGATGCGGAGAAAGGGGAACCCTCCTACACTGTCGGTGGGAATGCAAGCTGGGGCAGCCACTCTGGAAAACAGTATGGAGGTTCCTCACACAGTTGAAAATAGAGCTACCGTACAATCCAGCAATTGCACTACTGGGTATTTACCCCAAAGATACAAATGTAGGGATCTGAAGGGGCACGTGCACCCTGATGTTTATAGCAGCAATGTCCACAATAGCCAAACTGTGGAAAGAGCCAAGATGTCCATCGACAGATGAATGGATAAAGAAGATGTGGTGTGTGTATACACACACACACACACACACACACACACACACACACACACACACACACAATGGAATATTATGCAGCCATCAAAAGGAATGAGATCTTGCCTTTTACAATGACGTGGATGGAACTGGAGGGTGTTATGCTGAGTGAAATAAGTCAATCAGAGAAAGACATGTATCATATGACCTCACTGATATGACGAATTCTTAATCTCAGGAAACAAACTGAGGGTTGCTGGAGTGGTGGGGGGTGGGAGGGATGGGGTGGCTGGGTGATAGACATTGGGGAGTGTATGTGCTATGGCGAGTGCTGTGAATTGTGCAAGACTGTTGAATCACAGATCTGTACCTCTGAAACAAATAATGCAACATATGTTAAGAAAAAAAAAAGAAGAAGATAGCAGGAGGGGAAGAATGAAGGGGGTAAATTGGAGGGGGAGATGAACCATGAGAGATGATGGACTCTGAAAAACAAACTGCGGGTTCTAGAGGGGAGGGGAGTGGGGCGTGGGTTAGCCTGGTGATGGGTATTAAAGAGGGCACATTCTGGGCGCCTGTGTGGCTCAGTTGGTTAAGCGACTGCTTTCGGCTCAGGTCATGATCCTGGAGTCCCGGGATCGAGTCCCGCCTCGGGCTCCCTGCTCGGCAGGGAGTCTGCTTCTCCCTCTGACCCTCTTCCCTCTCGTGCTCTCTATCTCTCATTCTCTCTCTCTCAAATAAATAAATAAAATCTTAAAAAAAAATAAAGAGGGCACGTTCTGCGTGGAGCAGTGGGTATTATGCACAAACAATGAATCATGGAACACTACATCAAAAACTAATGATGTAATGTGTGGTGATTAACATAATAATAAAAAATTTAAAGAAAAGGGGTGGTTGGGAAAGGTGCTTGTTTAGTCAGGCTTGGATGTGTTGAGTTGGTGGCTCCTGGGGACGTCTTGATAGAGATGACAGAAGATCTTAGGGTAAACACTTAGGGGAAGAACAGTATAGGGGTAAGGCTTTGGCTTTGGTGTTAAACTTAAGTGGGTTCAAATTTCCACTCCACCACCTATGATTGTGACTTTGGACAAACTACCCAACTCCCTAAACCTCAACATCCTTATCTATGAGACAGGGGTAAGAATAATCTGCATCACAGAATCATTCTGCTGGGAATAGCCCAGAACACCAGGTGACCCATCCTAACAATGGTATCATATTGGAACCTCTAGAGAAAGGAGAGCTACTGGGGGTTAAGTGATCTCACCAAGGCCAGGAGACAGAAGGCGGAGATTAAGGGAAGGAGAAGAAAGTGCAGCCAGAAAGCCTAAACCTGTGAAGTCTATTTGTTAATGGCTTAATTATAGACTCCCAAGCTGTCTCTGCATTTTGAATGGGCTGCCCAGAAGCTAGGACCTCCCTATATGGACAGCGTAAGTTCACCTTAGACTGGAGAGGGCAGGGGAGCAGCTTAGTCCCTCATGTTTTGACAGGGGAGGTAGGACCGGTATGGAAGGGCCAAGGCTTACCATGCTTACAGGACGGGTTTCTAGCCTGGGGAAGGTAATGATGAACTGCACTCATGAAAGTACGTCTGGACAGACGGTAGCTTGTCCGCACTGAGTCTGCTATCCCTCACTGCCTGCCAGCAGTGAATGGGAAGACAGCAGAGTGCTCGCTTTTAATTTATTTTTACTTTGGATAGAGGGCTCCAAAGGTTTATATGGGCCAGCTCTGTTTCATTCCTTATGCATCTTAGGTAGAGATGTCTTTACCTGCTGTGCAAATGGGACTCATCAACCTCAATTTCACGTCTAGCATTAAAAAAGTTTTTTAAGCCCATCTTTTTATTAATTTTTTCTTTCTGACTTAAGAAATTGTAGCTTCTGTGACTGTAGATTATGGCAAGGAATACTGACATCAATTACAGCACTGGAGGAAGTCAGGCTGGGAGGTAAGAACATTAGGGAGCTTGTAGAAATTTATTTTGAATTCCAGTTTGAGAGCTAAAAGAGACTCTGCCCACAAGCTTCATCTTGAAATGTGGGCATTCACACTCTAAGCAGCTGTAGAATATAGGTACCCATGACCTGGACAGCTGGGTCCTTAAGAACAGAGCAGGAGTTGCACAATGCAATGGGAGGGAGGGGTGTGAGAGCCTGCGGGCTCTGGGCTTGGATCCAGCTCTCACACTGGGGCTGTGTCTTAAATGCAAATCTGATCACTTTACTCCTTGCTTAATGGGACCTTGCGAGCTCATCAGCCCACCTGGCCCCTAGGATAATATTCTGTCACCTTCATAGATGTCTGAAAGGGCCCTTCACTGTTGAGCCTGCTGGTCTCTGCAGCCTTCCCTCAAGTCCGGTTCCTTTCATCTGTAAGTGGCTTGACGTGCTGAAATGCTTGACCTCCAAGAGCTTTCCCTGCTCCCTGTCCAAAGGAGGGTCCCCCATGGTAGCAATGGTTCTGCTGCTTCATGCCCTTCTTCTCAGTTTGTAAATTATGCATTTATTTCAGGTGTTTAAAGTCTGGCTCCCTGATAAGACTGTATGAGCTCCCTGGAGGCAGAAATATAGTCTGTTTCCTTCCTATTTCCTTCCTCCCTCCCTTCCTTTCTTCCTTCCTTCCTTCATTGTTTTCCAATGTGTCCATGGCTATATCCCTAGGACTCTGCACCGTGCCTGACACACAGGTGGTGTTCATTGACTGTCTTTTGAATAAACGCCTGAGTAGAATGCAATGCATCTTTCACACCACTCCCTGCATTGAACTCTGGGCTCCTCACTCCAGTACGAAACCACTGTGGTTTCTTGAATTGGCCAAGCTCTCCCTCCCATTTGTGCTGGTGACAGCCCCCGAGCTCTAGCCCCAGCGGCCCCATGGCCAGCACCAACTGACCTGGCTAGCTCCTTTGATACTTCTGGGCCCGCCAAGATTTCCCTTCCTTAGGGACACCTCTCTGACTGTTCCCCCCAGATCATTAAGTGTTTTTTTCCTCCATGTTCCTCGCAGAACCCTGCCTGGCTCCCCGATCATAGCACTAAATTTTAACTGCCTGATTTAATTTGTGCTGTTTCCCATCTCTGTTCTGAACTCCTGAACTCCGGGACCATGATGCCTTGATTCCCAGTGCTGCACTTACCACCACTGCTCCAGTTCCCTCACCTGTAAATGGGTTCACAACAGAATTGACTTCATAGAGATGTCGTGAGGATTAAATGAGTAAATATATACAAAGCATTTAGAACAGTGCCCAGCACAAAGTGAGTGCCATGAATATGCCAGTTACTCCTCATTGCTGTATCATCAAAGCCAGACTGTAATAAATGCTCAGCAAAGGAGCCTGGCAAATCGAGACAACCCAGCCCTCCCTCCCCTGCCCATCATGACCAAATTCTATCTCGTCTACCACCTGTAGGGTATTTAGAATTCCACGTGAACTGAAATCATTACCATTTCACTCCTCAGGTGTCCACTGGGTGTGAAACACTGACTAGTCTTCCAGGACTCTTAGTTTCTATGGGTCCGCTTGATAAACACCAAAAGACTTGGCGGTATTTAGAAGTTAATTATGAAGCATTTACGCTTGTTCACTAGAAGTCAATATGTGGTGTTCTTAGTAAAAGGAAACTGGTCTCTGAATGAAGTTGCTTTATTAAATGCAAAAAAAAATTTCCTCCCCCTTTTTTGCCATTTAAAACATTCCCCCCCCAAAATAAAATGAATAGAGAAAGTTATGACAGACACTGAAAAAGCTAAACGTAAGGCTTGCTTATCTTGGTAGACCACCATCACTGTAAACTATTCATTTAAATGACATAAATTTGGCTCCTAATCCAGTTTCAAGAATGAGGATGCAAATAGTTCCAGAAAGATAAAATAAAAGGAGCAATCAGAAGAAGGAACAACTTGGGAGGAAAGAGTTGTTTTTGTTTCTAATGTTTAAAAATAAAAATATAAAACATGCCATTGACTGCTCAGCTGCCGATGTTAATATTGCTGCTAAATCTGTATCTTGGCCCTGGTGGGGATCAGGGCAGTGAACCCCCTGTCTGGAGTCTCGGGTTCCATGTGTTGAGTACCTTGAGGGATTGTGCGTCTGGGGACTCGAAAGCAACGGCTGAGTGGCTACTGTCCGTGCACATGTGTGTGCTCTGTGACATTTAGCTGAGCGGTGCATGATATGCAGGGGGACCTGGAATCACCCCGAATTGGGATCTAATCACACATTTAATACTTGCCACTCAGGTGGCACTGAAAAGTCCCCTAACTCTTTTGAGGTACGGTTTTCTCATCTGTGAAACCGTGGCTATATGTATATCCAGCCTTGTTTAGATGCCAGCATGGGGTATACAAAACAATTCTTTTTACTATCATGCCTATCCCAGTGCTAACAGAGGGTCTCAGTCACAGACTGGTGACTCTTAAGTGAAGTATACAGTGAGTTGCTGTCACCTCTGTATATTCCTTCACCATCTTTCCCGATCTCACATGTTCTAGACAAAAATATTTTTGCACATGTGTTACTGAGATGAACTCCAATTTTTATCACCTCTGAGTCAACCAGTTGAATCCTGTTTGCTTGGGCCCTTATACCATCCAACCTCCCAGGCCCCCGTCATGCCGCACACGGGGAACTTGACTTTGTTTGTTTAAAGCATCCCTGAGAATGTGAGCCACCATCTTATGGTAATTGCCTTGTTTCAAGATCTTATCACATTGACTGGGAGTGGCTTGGAATCTGTCAACCTGGTCAATGGTATCGATCTCCCTCGCAAGAAGTATGTATTAAAACCATTGCAGTGGAGAACCAGTCTGGGCATTAACAGTGGCCGTAAAGAAATGAGGAGTTAAAGCTGCAGTTAGGCTCCGATTTAACACGTGTGGTAACTTCAGAACCCTGCGAAGGATCACTCTGCATGGCCAAAGCCTCCCCAGTTACTATTAGGGGAATTAGTGTCCATTTAACTGTCACCCAAATTAGGGAATATATATAGTGTGAAAATTATGGTACAGATCCAAGAATTGGGCCTAGAGTAAGGTATTAGGCTGTTACATTTTGACACATGCCTAAATTGTTCTGTTTATGATTCTTAGCTCCAGGATACTATTCAAATACAGATAAAAAGACACCCTTTGATTCATTAATTTAAGTATATAACAGATTGCTTTGTGGATCAGAACTAAGAAAACTGTATACTGAAGATTAATTTTAATTGAAATGCTTGGGGAAAAATAACTGATCCCACAGAAAGTCTACATTACTAAAAACAGCCTCCTTTTGGCTTGTGAAAACTCAGGATTTCATGTTGTGCAGCAGTGTGGTCCAACAGAAAAATCATGTGAGCCACATATGTAATTTTAAGTTTACTTATAGTAACACATACATACACACACCCAATATGTCCATATGGGGTTAAATTTCATAAATATAGACTGTGTGTGTGTGTGTGTGTGTGTGTGTGTACACACATGCAAGTTTAACCAACATATATATAAATATATATATAAAACCAAAATATATATAATATATAATTTCTTTAAGATATTATCATGTCAACAAATAACCAATTTTTACATTATTTATGAAATTTTTTATATTTTCCTATTTATACTCAACCTTTGGAATTCGGTGTATGTGTTCCACTTATAGCACATCTTAACGCAGATTAGCTATATTTTAAGTGCTTAATAGCCACAGGTAGCAAATGTTTTCCAGTGGGACAGGGCTTCATGTATTTTGAAAGAGGGAGGGAAAGAGTCATTTGCTGAGTGCCTACCATATTTACGGCACGGTCTTAGATGCTCTCACACATACATCTGTTTCTTTGATCATAGCCAACCTGTGCCATTGGTGGTCTGGTTCCTTCCCTGCAGATGTGGAAGGAGCCCAGGTGCAGAGAGGTTGACTGCTTTAGCTAATGTCAGCATTTGCAGCAAGTGCCAGAACTGGGAGCTGGGCCTGGGTTTTCTGATTTTCTGTAGTCACGTCTATTTTGGTAATACTGACATTTACAGCAGAACTGGTGCTTTTCTATTCTCCTGTAAAGACGATGAAATGACATAGAAAAATTAAAAAGTGGTTAGAAATAAAAAAACTGAATGCAGAACTAAGCAAACTCCTAAAGAAATTTTAGGTAGGTGGACAAGTCCTGTGTTGTCATGACACTTTTTAAAAACTTTCCTCATGAATAGAATCTCTGGAGAAAGAAGCTTATGGAAACAGTGCAAGGTTTCCCAAATGTAAATGTCTCTTTGGCTGCAAGTTCCTGTTATTTGAGAATTTTTCTCATTCACCTTCATGGTCCTAGAGTCTGGGGAAAATGCCTTACATTTATGTGTATATATATATTTTTTTATGTATGTGTATATATGTATTTATATGTATGTATGTATATATTAAAGATTTTATTCATTTATTTGACAGAGAGAGACACAGCGAGAGAGGGAACACAAATGGGGGGGAGAGGGAGAGGGAGAAGCAGAGCCCCCATGGAACAGGGAGCCTGATGCGGGGCTCGATCCCAGGACCCTGGGATCATGACCTGAGCCAAAAGCAGATGCTTAACGACAGAGCCATCTGTCGTTAGGTCTCAGGTCCAAGAGCTGGTCAAGTGGCGCCCTCAGTATTCCAATCTGCAGTGAATCCCTGGGTCCAGTGTTCTAACCACAGCTTGCTTTCCAATAGCTGCTTGGGCCTTTTCAAGTAAAAGCAATAGAGCATCATCAGTGACAGATTTTCACCTGGTATCTTGGGATGGAATAAGATACTATGCTGGAATGCACATTTTTCTGGACTCTCTAATATGCTTCTAACAGCCTGTCTTTTCTTATTACCATAAATCAAGTATGAGTATATTCTTAAGTATAAATATTGGGGTGATCCTCCTTTCAAACCCTCCTCTTAACCTGGCATGTGGAGATCCTTGGTCACCACGGCATTGTCAGTGTGGCTGCTCTCATCGGAGATGAAATGGCAGAGGAAAATTAAAAGTGATTAGAAATATTTTTTACAAATGCAAAAGTGAGGGATGCCTGGGTGGCTCAGTCGGTTAAGCGGCTGCCTTCACTCAGGTCATGATCCCAGGGTCCTGGGATCGAGCCCCATGTTGGGCTCCTTGCTCAGCGGGGAGTCTGCTTCTCCCTCTCTCTCTGCCACTCCCCCCACTCATGCTCTCTCTCTCTCTCAAATAAATAAAATCTTTAAAATAAATAAATAAATAAATAAATAAATAAATAAATAAATAAATAAATAAATAAATAAAAAGTAAAAATGCAAAACCGAGTGAGAATCCTGAGAAAATCTTAGGTAGGTGGACAAGCCACGTGTTGTCATGATGCTTTTTAAAAACATTCCTCATGAATAGAACCTTTGGAAACAGAACCTAATAGGAAAAGCAAGATTTCCAAATGTAAATGCCTTTAGGCCACTCTGTGAGAGTCTGGTTCTCATTTCTGATCAAAACAAACAAAAACTCCACACAGCTTTTGATACAGACATTGATAGTCTCCATTTAGTTCTTTGGTCTCAATAGTCAAAATTTAGGGAGCAAAGGAAGAGGGAGAAGAAAATACTATTCACTCCGTCCTTTTTCCCCCAGCACTTGGGCCAATCAGATGATAGGGTCTTCACCCAAACTTTTAAGAAGTCTGAGCATTTGGAAGAAATACCCAAGTGTGTCAAGGGGTCACACAAACAGGAAGCATTTTCCTCCTGTGCCCACAATCTAATCTCATCAGAGTCTGTCTTTTTCCTGGATCCTGTTAACAGAAGTAGAAGCCCCCAGGTCTGTGCCCCCTGGGGGTGCTACAACAACGACAGCCAGAGTACCAATATCCTCCTGGAGTCCAGGGAGGGCCAGATATTTCCATTTGCTGGCCTGCTTCTGTCTGTCTTAATAAGGCAAGAGACAGCAACAATCATAAAGCAAACATTTTGTGTGTGTGGCCATCCAAGAATGATGATGTTTTTTATTTTTTACAAAAATATAGATTTTTGTTAATACCTGCTCTTCTTTCTCTATCATGCAAAAAAAGATCAATTCCCCCCCCCCAAAAAAAAGTACTTCAAGTAATACCCCATATACAGTCTCAGACTTTGACATATCTGTGGGCTCACACATAGGAGAGAAAATTCACATTCTGACAAAGATGGCTTCTTAAAGCTCTTGGCAAGTCTCAGTCTCCAGACTGGTGAATATGGCCAGTTGGGGAGGCCTTTAAACAAAGAAAGAGAGAAAGAGCTTCCCTACAGGATGGAGTAAGACAAACATTCCAGGGCTGCCCAAGGCCAAAAGGGCTTAAAAAATTTGAGACCATCATTCAAGCAAATTCTAAAATATCCTCCATGGATGAGAGGCATCCTTCAATTGGACTGAGCTTACTGCTCTGACCCCATTGACCCCCAGTGATTTCTCTCTAGCCTTCTTATAATTCAGAAGGGGCAACATGGGGTCTTCCCTTCTGTTATGTTCATTGTCTCCTCCGCCAGTAAGAGGGAACTGGCCCTGAGATCCAAGAGGGGGCTCTTCCTTCCCTGATGTCTACACAGTCTCTCCTGCCTCCCAGCTCTTTATGGAAATCAGATAGTCCCTCCAATGTTCCATCTTTTTGCAGCAAATCCTTTTGACAAAAGGTGTGCATTGTCAACCAGCCTCCCAACATGTCGGGAAAGTTGGGCTTCTGTTGACAGCAACTTTTTACAAGTCATTTCCTTTGAAGTTACAAAGCTATACACAGTGGTAGTTCTCCAAGAGACCCATGGAATGGTGTGAATAACCTAACCAGGCTTTTTCTGAAGACCGCCCCCTGTCCAGCACTCTCACCAGATGTCTGTGTCTGCCACTATTTTTTTTTCAAGCCGGTGCTGGGAGACTTAAGACAGCAAATCAGGATGCATGGTTTTCTTCCTTTCACTGTCCATTCTTGCAAACCCCAGTTAACACACATAATTGAGGGTCGACTGCTTTTTTATTCCAAGTTTCTTATTCAATTTGGAGCTTGTTAGCAAAGCCTAAGGCCTAAGAGCATGACCATCATTCTTTTTGCCTTGTTTTCTTATGATTTCCTCTTTCATTCAGGCCTTTGGATAACATTTTCTCTAAAGAAGCAAAAAAGAAAGTTACGAAAGAAGATCCAGAAACTGAATCAAAGAAAAAGCAATGAAGATAATAATAATAATTATTAGTAATAATAGTAATTAATTATTATTATTACCCCCCCATGTTTTTTTTTTTCAAGTTCTGTATAAGTCTTACTATTTTGGTGTTGGTTTATAAGGTAAAATAAAATTATATTCTCCATAAGGATAGAAGCTCTAGCTGACTTGCTCATTGCTATGAATCTAGCACTTACCCTAATACCTGGCACTGAATAAACTCTTATTGAATGAGTAAAAAATGCCAGAAATGGAATGGATATTCGTGTTAATAATGCTGATCATAGCCAGTGTTTACGTAGCTCTAACTTGGTGCCAGGCACCACTCTCAGTGCATTTCTTATGTTAAGTCATTTAATCTTTACAGAAACTCTATGAAATAGATACTATTATCTTCATTTTACAGATGAATAAAGTAAGACTTGGAAAAGACCTTGACTTGCCCATAGTCTTACAACTAGAATATTTTGGAGCCATGCTTTGTGCTCAGACTATTCAAAAAAGCATTTAACAAAACATCTTATACCTTTTAGGTCAAGTTAGAGAAATATGAACTGAATATTATTACCAAATATTAGTAAAGTAAGTTCAGATTGGTTGAAGAGCTGCAACCAAAAGTTCTAAAAAATAATCCAGTCAGCCAAGAGAATGGTTTCTATGCATGCAGTCAATGGCCCTAGCTGATTGAGTTCATCCCCAGTGATGGAAATAAATGAAGACATGTTTTTTAGTTTGTAAATCTCACAGCTCTGGGATCCTAACTGGATGATAGACGCAAGATTCAAAAACAACTCAAGTATCTCTAAGGATGGAATGAAATTAGTAAGGCAATATCAATCGGTATAGATGTGAAGCCCCATTAATAGGCAAACAGATTTCTGGAAGACAGGATAGGAGTGAGGTGGAAAGGACTTGGTTGATGAGGCATTCACTCTTACGGAGCCAAAGCAACTCCCTCTCTGCAGATTCCTACCTTTATTGCTACTCTGCAATTATTCACCTTTAATTTACTGCTCATCACCTTGAGCACAACTCCAAGATTTTCCCATTTGTCTTAAGCAATAAGCCCTACCCCACTGCCTACAATTTCCTGCAGCTGGCCTTGCATTTCTCTCTATATAAAGTTTCTCCCCTCCAACCCGAGCTTTCCCTATCCTTCTTCCATCTCTACCCACTGCCTTCCCTCTCAGAGGAAGACAGACTTTCCCTCTTTTTGACACATCGCTGCACTTGTGCTCTTGAAGCCGCTCCTTTGTGCTTCTGTATTTTCGTCACATGCTGCCTTTTCTCTGTTATACTATCCATTGTTTCCTCCTCTCTGAATCCTCCCCATCTTCAAACATTCTCCAATCTCAGACTGAACAAATTTCCCCCAAGCCATTGCACCTCTTATCACTGCCCTTCACCAGTCTTCTTCAAAGCATAGTCTTCACTCAACCTCTCTACTTCGTCACAAGTTCACACCTCAGTGCTCCAAAATGGGGCTCCTACCCTCAAGATTCTGGGGAAATTGTTCTCTCTGGAAGGTTGTAGAAACTGAGCAGTGGATTTCCTGAAACTTTTTCTTAGTCCTCAGCCCACTTGAATTCCCTGGAGCATTTGGCAACTTATTTTTGATTCTTAAAAGTTTTATTTTATTGAAGTGAAATTCATTTAACACAAAATTAACCATTTTAAGTGAACATATTAATGGCACATAATAATTCATGATGTTGTGTAACCACCACCTCCATCTACTTCCAAAATACTTTATCACTCCTCAAAAAAAACTCTTACTCCTTAGGTGCTTGACCCTCACGCCTCCCATCGTCCTGCAGTCCCTGCAACGGCTGATCTGCATTTTGTTTCTGAGAATTTACCTGTTCTGGATGTTTCACATAAATGGACTCATACAATGTGATGACTGGCTTCTTCCGCTTAGCACAGTGTCTTCAAGCTTCATCCGCATTGTAGCTGTGTCAGAGCTTCGTTGGTTTTCTTTATGGCCGAGTAATATTACTTTGTTCATAAGTTATTTATCCGTTCATCCGCTGATGGCCATTTGGGCCATTTCTACCTTTTGGCTGTTGTGAATATTGCTGTTCTGAACATTCATGTGCAGTGTTTGTTGAAGTACCAGTCTTCAATCCTTTTATATTTATACCTAGGAGTGGTTGCTGGGCCATACGGTAATTCTATGTTTAACTTTTTGAGGAACCACCAATGGTCCGGTTCCACAGCAGCCGGACCATTTTACATTCCTACCACAGCATTTGATGATTTTGAAATGCTCTCTCCTTTGCCTTCAAAGACACTATACTCTCCTCCTTTTCCCACTGCTTCTATGTACGGCAACCCCTTATATTTTCCTCCTCTAGCTCCTCTTCTTTCTCTTCCTGCCGTGAGAGGTATCCATCAGGTTTCTATTTCAGTTCTCCTCTGCTGTTTTCTATCACTCTCAACAACCTCATGCACCTTCGTGGCTTTAAATATCCCCTCTTTAGGATGTCTACAAATCCATGGCTCCATTTCTGACCTTGAGTTCTTCATACCCACCTGTTACAAGGCATCTCCACCTGTATATTTTACTTGCCTCTCAACATGTGTGTGTATGTGTGTGTGTGTGTGTGTGTGTGTGTGTGTGTGTGTGTGTGCGCGCGCGCACGCAAACACTTACTGTTATAAACCTCTAAACCTCACCTTCCTGGATTCTCTACTTCTTGCAATGCCATCCCTGTCTTCCCAGGCACCCAAGCTCACAGCCTTAAGTTTGTCTTTGATGTCCCATCACCTTGAGAGGGCAGTGGCACTTCTCTTTCTTTCTCTTTTCCAGGTGTTTTTTTTTTTTTTTTTAAGATTTTATTTATTTATTTGAAAGAGAGAGAGGGAGAGCACACGAACAGGGGGAGGGGCAGAGGGAGAAGCAGACTCTCCAATGAGCAGGGAGCCCGACACAGGGCTCGATCCCGGGACCCTGGGATCATGACCTTAGCCGAAGGCAGACGCTTAACTGACTGGGCCACTCAGGCGCCCTTTCCAGGTGGTTTTTACCCCTATACTCTTCTGCACTGTGATAGCCACAACTGGTTTAGGCATCATATCCTTTTATCTGGCCTTTGACAGGGCATTATGAATGGCATCTCTATTAAGTCTGACTTTCTCTCTTCCCTTGTGACCCAACCCACATGCCTATTACTGCTGATCTGTCTTCCCCACCAACAGCTGGGAACATATCATTCCCCTTTCAAAGGCTATCAGGGACTTCTCACACCTACTGAGCAGCATTCAAATTGACCCCAAACTGGCTTTGACCTTTTCACCCATCACTGTTCCCCATCAAACCTGTGAACCTCCAACCAAAGTAAGCTGCTTATCCTCTATGTTCACTTAAATATTATGGTCTTGGGGCACCTGGGTGGCTCAGTCAGTTAAGCATCCAACTCTTGGTTTCAGCTTAGGTCATGATCTCAGGGTCATGGGATCGAGCCCAGTGTTGGGCTCCATGCTCAGCATGAGTCTGCTTGGGATTCTCTTTCCCCCTCTTCCCTTCCCCCAACTCGCAGTCTTTCTCTCTCTCTAAAATAAATAAAACAAATAAAATTAAAAAAATAGTAATAATATGGTCTCTTCTACACCTATCTTTCAGGAGGTGTAAATAGTTACCATAGGCTTACTGTAATGAGAACCAGATTAGGATTTGTGATATTAGGGGAACCATGGACTTATTATTTAATAATGTCTATTTTAGCCAAATAAATGCTAAATGTCAATAGATGAACTAGTTGCTATGGATTTCTTTTTTTGATATTTGTAATTAATCATGGTGAAAATAATGTTACAGAAACATGACATGCTTACAAGTCTTACAGGTTACATAATTGACAAAGATTGGCTGTGGGGGGCTCCATAATCTGGATCTCATTAAAATGCTCAGGACCCTTTACAAGTGTGCTTGGGGTTGCCACTTAAAGTGAGATGTCTCGGGAGATCTCTACTTAATTGACCACAACAACCAGATGTGAGCCTTAATATACCTCCCATCAACATAGGTGTAGGTTGACTTTACAGTACCTAGCACATTATTTATTATCTATCTCATTAAGAATGAAGTATTCAAGTTTCTGAGGGAGACCAAAACCCCAAATTGGATTGTTTCTCCCGAGGGATACAGCTCTAAGGTTTCTTTCTTTCTTTGATTTATTTAGACTCTGGCTTCTTTGGTCAACCATTTGGGGTGTGTGTGTGTGTGTGTGTGTGTGTGTGTGTGTGTGTGTGTGTGTGTTTTCTTGTTTATGTTTTTTGTTGTTAACTCTGTCCTTGTGATGCTAATGCACTCCTGTCATGTGGAAATGAGAATAATTCAGATATTGTAAGAGAAGGAAAATGGTTAGATAAATTAAAAGCATGAATAATTTATGGAGAAATAATTCAAGCAGCTAACTATATTGTGCATTTTCTGCTTAGTTCATGAATGATCCATATGCCAAGTCCATACGAGTTAATGTTTATTTCTAGAAACCTTTACCAAAATGAGCAAGTAGTAAATGCCTCATTATCCTTTCAGAGTGCCTAATGATACATTATTTTCTGTTATAAAACCTCAAGGTTTCTGAATGCATTGTGATAAATTCAAACTGTCAACATTTCTTTAGCAAGAAAAAGCACAGCATCCTATAGAAATAAGATGTAAGATTAACAAGTCAGGTTCAGATATTTTCATCTCTTCCTGAATTCTGCCACACATGGCAGAAAACCACAATCCATGGATTTTATGGAAAACATGCTATGAAGACCCATAAAACATTTAAGAACGTTAAGAAAAGCAAGGATGGAACTTTCAGAAATAAAACTTTAAATAAGAACAATGGAAAAGACAGATCATTAGCAATTATCAATAAAATAGACATTTTATAAAAGAGTATTTGAGGAAATAAATGGGTTGTACATGTTGGGCCAAAGTCTAAAAATACCCTGATTTTTCTTTCCACATAAGAAACCTAGTGGAAAAATGTCAAAAAGTGAAACATTTAATACCTAAGACACTGGAGTCAAATTTTCTGGCTTTAACTCCCAGATCTGGAATTCATCCACCTTGTGATTTGTGCCAAATTCTTTTTTTTACCTTTGTAAGACAACTTTTTTCTGTCTGTGAAAAGAGAATAAAAATCAAACTTACCTGCTAGGGTTAATATGAGAATTGAATGAGATCATACATGCAAAGTTCTTAGAGCAGTGCCTGGAGCATAGTAGGTACGAATACTAGTATCTAGTAAAGAGAGGGTGACCGCAGATTATGTGCTAACGGGGTGCATGTAGGGACAATGCCCAGGGTAGGGAGTTCTGGCTTCACCTGTAACTTACTACAGGAGCTGAGTGGGTGTCATCAGCTTACTATGGGACTCAATAGTTGTCACAAGGTCCCAGTGTTTCTTTCTCCACCTTTTTGCTTCTCTGTGTATCCTCATTTTTAGCCTCTCTCTTATGTGTCAGAAGACAGACTCATATCAGGGCAATGCAAACAGGATGTGTCCAGATGAGGACCCAGGAATATAAAATGATAAATACTCCAATGAAAAGCAAGTATTATTAGACTACATCTTAAAATAACAGCTATATATTGCTTAAATTAGATATAGCTTAATGTAAGGATACAGAAAAATAAAAAGTAAGGAATTTAAATAAATTTACCACTTAAATGCTAACCAAAAGAAAGTCAGTGTGGCTATGCTATTATCAGGGGAAATAGATGTTAAAGAAAGAGTACTACAGATAAAAAGGAATTATTTCACAATTATAAAACCATACAACTGGAAAATATAACAATCCTAAATTTGGAGGCATCCAATCACAAATATAAAACAACACTAATATATAAAGCAGAACTAATGGTAGAAATAGAAAAACTCATAATCATAGCTGGAAGTTTTAACACATCTCTTAGTAGCCGATAGAACAATCTAAATATAAATAAGGATCATGAAAACTTTAATATAAGCATGAGTAGAACACTGTACCTAAAAACTTCAGAATATACTTATTTTTAAAGGACACATAAAACAATTACAAATATATCATACGCTGGTCATAAACTACCTCTCAACAAACATCAAAAAGTAGAAATCATACAGAATATGTGTTCTGACCATTATGGATTTAAACCAGAAATCAATCAATAACAAAAAGAAAACCAGAGGATCCCCACAGGTCTGGAAACTAAATAATATACTTTGAAATAGTCCATGGGCAAAACAAGACATAGTAGTGGAAAGTGGAAAATACTTGGAATACAATGTCATGAAAATAAAACATAAAACTTGTGGGACACAGATAAAATAGAGGAAAGACATGGGCTTTGAATGCATAATTCAGAAAGCTGAAAAGGAATGATCTAAATCAAAGAAGAATTGTAAACTTACCTCTAGGAAAATAAAAGGAAGGAAGTAACAAACATATAAATAACACGGAAAAAAGATAAGGAGCACCTGGGTGGCTCAGTCAGTTAAGTGTCTGACTTACCGTTTCGGCTCAGGTCGTGAGCTCAGGGTCCTGGGATTGAGCCTTGCCTGGGGCTCCCTGTTCAGTGGGGAATCTGCTTGGGATTCTCTCCCTCTGCCCTTCCCCCCTTGCTTGTGGGCTCGCTCGCTCTCTCAAATAAATAAATAAATCTATTTTAAAAAAGAAAATGGATACAAATAGGAAAGCATGCAACAAAGCTCCAAATTGGTTCTTTGAAATGTCCATGCATTGAGAAGCCCTCAGGAAGGATAAGCAAGAAAGAAAAAACAGACACAATTTTGCCAATCAAAGGCATGTAAAAGGAGATATATCACTAGGGATTCTTCAAATATCAAAAAGAGAAGAAAAGGGTCACTTGTGAAAACATTTGTGAAAATCAATTTGAGAATTAAACAGAACCGACACATTCTCTCAAAAACGAAAACCTAAGCTTACCAAATACACAAGAAGAAATAGAAAACTCTCAGTAGTCCTGTATGTAGGAAATGACATCTCTGGAGCCCCCAAGAGCTCCGGGCCAGGTGACTTCATCGTGGATTCTGCCAGACACTTAAGGAGGAAACTAAACTAGTCTCATAAAAATCATCTAGAAGCTAGAAGAGGTGAAACCTTTTTCTGCTTCTCTTTTAAGGGCGGTATAACCTTCACCACAATAGCTGATATGGACTTTAAAAGGAAAGAAAAATTGTAAGCCATTTATCTTATGTACGTAAATAAGATGATGAATACATTGGACTTCACTAAAAGTAGAAAATTGTGTTCATCAAAATACACCATTGAGCAAGTGGAAAGGCTACAGAGTGGGAAAAATATTTGTGATATGTGTGTCTATTATAGGGCATTTATCCAGTATGCATTAACAACACCTACAAAGCACTAACCAAAGGGCAGATAACCCAGTTAAAAGTAGGTAATGAATTTTAACAGGTTTGTACAAAATAAGATGTCCAGATGACCACTAAACATAGAAAAGGGGTTTTTTAAAGTCAGTCATCAGGGAAATGCAAAGTTAAAACTGCAGAGATTATACAGAAATGCTATCACAGACACACACCAAAATGGCTTAGAAACAAAACAACTAACAAAACCACGCGTTGGCAAGGACATGCAGCAACTGAAACCCTCACACCCTGCAAACGGAGCATCTTTGACCTTGAAATTTGACTCCTGTGGCTACCTGGAAGCACTATATACGTACATACACCAAAAGACACTTACAAGATGCTCACAACACTATTCATAATAGCCCAAACTAGAAACACCCCAAAAGCCTGTCAAGAGACAAATGGATAAATTCTGATATGTATGTGGACATTATGTGGCAATGAAAAAAAAAAAAAGAAACCCTACTATTATGCTCGAGAACCTCATAGATGTTAACACTGCATGACCAGGAGGCAGATGTGATGGAGACAAACACCTGTGGGCAGAACTATCCTCTGGTGGTCGAAATCAGAACAGTGGTTACCTTTGTAAGGGTGAGGACTAAAAGGGGGCATCAGGACATTTCTGGGGCAATGATAGTGTTTATATGTTCATCTCCATGGTGATTATATAGGTATATTCACTACAAAAAGAATTCATCAAACTGTACACTTATATTTTTGCAGTTCCATAAATGAATGATGCATATTATGCTATAATTTAAAAGTTTGAAAACAAGTACAAGAAAAGTGGCATTTGGATGCCTCTTCCTTTTGGTGAGCTAGCAAATATTTCTTCTTGTCACTCTTTAGTGTAAGGAGACTGGGTAGCCACCCTTGAAGCCTGAGCCTGACTCCTCAGTCTGATGCACAAGCCCCTTTAAAACCAGTTGTTAGCATCCATTCTAGACCAATCCTTGTGGCCTGCTCCATCTTCCTTCTCCCTGAGAACTGGCAATGCTCACTTTAAACCTCGGGAGAGAAAATTCCCTCCTGCTCCAGAAGTGGTAAAGGGCAGGCGTTGAGACCAGAGTGTGAGTTGAGCATACCTGTATTTTTTTGATACCATTAAGAAAGAAATATGTTGGCACTTAAATGTGGACACAGTCCTTCCTTAACATGAATTGTAAGATCCATCCCTAACTTTTAGAGACATTGAAGTGGGGCCGGGGAGATGTCTTAAATATAATTTAAAAGAAAAAAATTGTGTGTCTTAGATTACCATGGCTCATAAGCAACTTTACTTTTAAAAGTAAGAATTCCTTGAAAGTTTTGTTGTCTGGAAAATGCAAATCATTAAGTAACATTTTCTCACCCTAAATGCAAATTTTGTTTGTGTGCTTTGTCAGTTAAATGCTGTGTGACTTTAGCCCTTCCCTTTTTCAAGAACTCTCTGAAGTTTCTTTTTTTTCTCATCTTCACTATTTATTGTAGAAAAACTAGGTTTCACCTCACATAAAAAAAAAAAAAAAAAAAAAAAAAAAAAGCCTGGATAGCTGAGCCTTTACGTTTAATTTGAGTGGGGCTTCTCATGTGTGCCACTGGCTAAATTCTTCCAGAAAAATATTTGTCCCCCCCTGGTGGTTTGCTGTTTTTCTGTTTTAGTTTGTGGATGTCAAATAATTCGTTTCTCTTTTTCCCAGTGTACGTGTTCCTGTGACCTCACAGATTACAGGGATAACTTTTGTTCTGACAAATCTCTCGCCTGAATTCCATGATGGTGCTGAAGGATGGCACAGAGGGTTCTGAATGCCAAGACAGGGCTGGGCCTCAGAAGCCAGTGTCCTTCCCTAAGCTCCCCTGACCAGGCCCAGGGAGGAGATACTAAGGACATTTCCATGATAATGATGTTCTTCTGTGTGTCTCCTGCCAAAATGGAATGAGACACTCTGGAAAGAACAAAAGAAGTCTTATATAGCACATTACAAACTAGAAAGCTTTTGAAGTCAGCATCTGGGGTGGTCCTAAAAACAAATATGCAGTCAGAAAAAAAGAGTTCCTGCTGGTACCCACCAACCTCAGAGAAACTGTCAGATAATGAGACGCTCTCTTTTTCCAGAACACTAACAAACTTTGGAGGATAGTTTCTTCCTTTGCTTTGCTTCCTCGCCCTTCCCCACACCTGACAGTACCTCTTGCTGTGTGCTAATCCATTCTCATCCAGACACAGATGGACTGGTTGAACGACATCTGCTTTAGTTCGGGTTCCCCAGAAAGAAGAGCCCAAGGTGAGGACTTGGGTACAGGACGTGTATCCGGGAGGGAGTCCAGGGAAGCAGAAGCGAGCGAAAGGCTAGAGAGAGAAAAGGAGGAAAAGCCAGGCATAAGGTGTAATACTGAGGTTGCTTCTCTTGTCAACAGGGTTAATTTATTCAGCATTACCAGAACCTCTGAGAACCCTGTGAAATTCCTCCTGGAATCATTGCCTGAAAGATGGAGAGGTTGGAGTCTTTATGCACAGGCTCCCCACTCCCCATGGATGGAGAGTGGCCCCACGGGGTGTCCACTGCCTCAAGGAACAAGTTCCTCCATATGTCAGAGAAAATCTTGGGCAGAATGACTCGTAGTCACATGCGCTAAGGGAGGACCCTCGGACGGCCAGGCCATGCACTCAGTGGCCACTCAAGTCAGAGGTGCCTGCGAGGATGTGACGGGGGCACAGGCGGGGGTGGGGTGCTTGCCACAGCCTCAGGAGCTCCAGCTTTCAGAGATGTCATCATTCAGAGTGGGCACAGGATGGTTTGGCTGCCAGTATGGTTTGAGCCAGACTGTTCCATAACATGTCAGTCAGAGGGCAACCCTGGCTTACAGGACTGACTTTCTGGGTCCTTAACACATGGTACATCTTTAGTGGAGCTTAGAGACAGAGGGTGTCCATCCCCCGTGAAATGAGCAGGTATAACTTGAACCTCCTTGTGTCGCTGTCTTTCTGAATCTAAGACCTTGGCCCTTAAGAATTCAAAGGAGCTGTGGCTTCAGAAATTCTCAAGGAATTTCTTCCTCAGAAAGCTAATTTCCTCTGGTTTATCAGTGTCCCTTAAATTGATAAAACAATCTTTTTAATATCAGAGAGATATGGAGCTGATAATTTTTCTTGCCACAACTTTAATGGACTGAATTAGAGAACACTGGCAATTTGACCCAGACATTCAATCCATCTGAAAAATTATGATCTGTTACCAAATATATAAACCTCCGTTCCTAAAATTCCAACATTCCTATGTAGGGCCAAAACACGACTTGGATTATGAATTGCAGCACTCCTATGACAAGACAAAAAGTGGAAAGGGAGAGTGGTATGTAGGGCTTCCTGACCTTTCTGAGCCCTTGCTCTGAGCCAGAACTGTGCTCGGTGCTTTCCCTGTATTAATTCATGTGACGTTATCCAATCACAGAAGAGGCACAGAGAAGCAACTGAGGTGTATAGGGGGTAAGTCATGTGCCCGATGTCTCATAACTTGTAGGTAATGAGAGTCGCAAGAAGAGTTGGGCTCAGGTCTGAGTCCAGAGCCTGTGCTCTTGCACCCCATACATTGCTATCCTTACTTCACTACATAAGCACCTTGGATCTCTAGATTAAGGCCCATTGGTTTAGGCAAAATAATGAAGTGGGTGAAAAATGCCTAATTTCATAGCTGCCTTCCTTTTTCACAGCCTGCTATGATGCCATGATGGGGACACTGTTGTCCTCCATCGTGCCACACACAGATTTGGGTTGTCTTTACTTAGCTTCCTTTCATGTCTCCCTAAACAACCTATTTCAGCCTGGACCACTTGCCTGATAACCACCCAGACCTCTCACCTGTAAGGAGACTGTTGCTGCCCCCAAGGTGCTTACCTTCAATAGCTAATGACCCTCATTCCCATACTCCCTGGCAGAGGGCCTGGTACATAGCGGGTACTTGATTAATCTTCTGTGGCAGAGTGAATACAGGAGTCAGGGGATAGACTCATATATTGGTCTCTCTATCTTACAGATGAGAATCACAGTCTTGTGTTTCTAACACTAATAATCTTGCCCAAAGTCATACCGTGCAGTAGAGGAAATTTGGAACTGGAACCCAGGCTTCCAGGCTCCTGGTCTAGTGTATTTTCCATTTCTGATAGCTTGCTCCCTTCCCATGGACATGAACACTTGAATAAGTATCTCCTAGAGACATTCTGAGAAGTGGTTCTAATGGTATACAGCTGAAGCTCCACACCAAGGTGGCAGAAGAGCCTTATTGGGGTGATCAGACTTTTTTCCTATCTCTTAAATCATACCGTGTGAATTCCCAGAAGCATGGTTTATGTGAAATCTTTTTCCAAAGTGGTTTCCCAGTGACTTTCCCCCTCTGCCAACATTGGGACATAGGGCAATGAGTAACTGGCAGGAACACATGCAGATGATGAGTGAGCAATGCCTTTCCCAGGTGAAAATCCCTCTTGCACACCCATCACTGGTATGCTAGGGAAGATGCCCTCCCATGGGCCGGGGGACCAACATCAGAGGATCCTGGGCATCCACCGCAAAATTGTCACCAAATGACTTTGACACTAAAGAGCTCATGTTGCTTTTTCCACCACAGTTAATTGAAACCAAACTTCTGTTTATGAAGTTAAATACTTTGTAATAATATTTGTAAATATATGAAAGCAATAGAGCAAAAATAAGGAAGCCCTACCTGATCCCCCAAATATAGCAAATGTGAATAACCTCTGCCCAGCAGAATTGAAAAGTAATTGGACTTGGGTTTGCCAGTTGTTGTATTAATGTTCAAGCTAATGTGGGCACTCCCATGTCACAGTAGGCCTGGAGACAATTATCTGAGAAAAAGGCCCTCTAGGGACGCTATGGGGAATGGGATTGGAGGCTGGAAGCTGAGAAAGTGAGCCAGGGCAGAGAGGCAATTTATGGAGCAGGGGAAAATGAAGAAGGAGGAATGCTAGCAAAATATATGATGACAGAATGACAGAGACATTCGGACCCGAGGGAGGAGGAGTTATGTGGTCTCCCCTGGACATGGGCTCCGGGCTTTGTATCTGGAAAGATAGAGCCTGGTCTAAGGTTAATGATACCAAGGTCTTCACTTTTAAATGTCTGATTAAACATCATCTGTTCAGAGAAGCCTTTCCTTATTACCTTACTTAACTCAGGTACACCCTCTTAATTTTCTATCACCATGCTGTGTGTCTGTATGTTTTTTCCATTCACAGAATTTGTCATGCTTTGTAATGTTTAAAAGCATTGTTTCTTCTCTTGCTTTGTGTGGATCTCCCGTGCCAGTTGGTTCTCCACCCTGCCCTTAACACTTAACTCAGTGCCTGGCACATTGTCAGTGCTGCATAAAGAGGTATTGAATTAAAAAGTGTGTTTCTAATTGAATAGCCGTTAGACCATAAATATCCAGTGATGCTTGTGATGTCTGATGGCTGGGTTCCAGGGATCAATAGGAAGAATGACAGAGGATAGAAGTTCACTTTCCCTCTAAGTGCAGTGGGAAGCAAGAGAATGACCCTCAAGAATAACTGTGAGATGACTGTGGTGGCCGTTATGTCACAGGTGGGTTAGAGCACTCACCTGAGTGGGAGAGAGGTGTTTTAGTTATCTATCGCTGTGTAACAAACTACCCAAAGTTAGAGACCTCAAATAACAACCATTCTATTTGATCGTGTTTCTGTTGGCCAAAAATTCAAGCAGGGTTCATCTGCATATCGGTAGGGTCTTTCACTCAGCTGTTTTCAGCTGCTGACTTGGCGAGGCTGGACGATCCAAGAAAGCTTCACTTGCAAATCTGGTGCCTTGGTGCTTCTTCAGGGTGGCCCCTTTCTATTTGGTACCTTGGGCTTCCCCGGAGCTGATCAGAGGTCTTACATGCTGGTTGGCTTCCAATGGGAACAGTCCACGCATGTGAAAATAGAAGTTACATCTCTCTTAAGGCCAAGTCCTGGAAGTTACACACCATCACTTCCACTGTGTTCTATTGGGCAAAGCAGCCCAGGGTTATCTTAAGTTCAAGAGGAGGAGAAATAGACTCTACCTCTCGATGGGAAGGTTGACCAAAAACTTCGCAGCCATTTTTAATTTTCCCCAAGAAAAGACTGGTTAGGGAGTTGTTACGGTACACCCAGCATAAGGTTATAAAGATGGAGATGGGGAGAAGTGGATTGGCTTACAAATAATTGGAGGTAGACCCAATAGGGTGATGCCCCTTATCTCCTTTGGTTTCCTAATACTGCCATAAAATATTATTGCATACATAATGGCTCAACATGAATTTATTCTCTTACAATTTTGGAGGCAGAAGTCCAAAATGGGTCTTACAAGGCTGAAATAAAGGTCCCTGCAGGGCTGGTTCATTCTGGAGGCTCCAGGGGAAAATCCATTCCCTGCCTCTTCCAACTTCTAGAGGCTCTTCCCGGCCTCTTCCTCCATATTCAAAGCCAGTTCTGTAGCATCTTTAGAGGAGAGGCTTGGGAACAGTGAGATAATTGGGGAGTTGCTTGTTGAGGGGAAGGAATCAAGATGTGAACAAGCTAAGTGTGAGAAATTTGTGAGATGTCCAAGTGGAGATATCAAAAAAAAGTTAGATGGGGGCACCTGGCTGGCTCAGTCAGTTAAGCTTCTGACTTCAGCTCAGATCCTGATCTGAAGGTCCTGGGATCGAGTCCTGAGTTGGGGGGGGGGGTCCCTGCTCCGTGGGGAGTCTGCTTCTCCCTTTCCCTCTGCCCCTCCCCCACCACTCATGCTCCCTCCCCCACCACTCGCTCTCTCTCTCATGCTCTCTCTGTCTCTCAAATAAATAAACAAAATCTTTTAAAAAGGAGAAGAAGAAGCTTGAGGCTAGAACAAGCTGGCAAGTGTGGGATTGCAGAGGTAAGGAAAGGCTGGTGAAGTGGGTGTGGCCAGCCATGGTGGATGCTGGAGCAAAGATGAGAAGAGACAGAGTTAACACAGAGTTGCTGCTAGTTAGGAGTGAGAGAGAGAAAAGAGCCCAAGGACTAATGGTGAATGCTCATTCTTTGGCTATGTTACTGTCTCCCACACTCTCTTCCCACTCCCTTCAGGTGGTAGAGAAAAGGGTCAGCAGCACGTGCAGCTGGGGAAAATTTTGTTTGCAAAACCCCTGCTAGGCCACACCATACCACCGTGTAGCAACCAGCAAATGGCTTTGGGATCTAAAACTAAGAATGTAGGTTGTCTTCAGCCAGGAAGAACTGCAGTTTGGATGCAGTCCGGGTATAAAATAATCATCTTAACTCCTGTGTGTTAGTGTAAAGCTTGCCTTCTGTGAAATGTCTTAAGTATAAGAGCTGTAAAACAAAATACTCATGGATTATACGGTGGTGTGATATCTAGAAGATGTCAAGTCAGTAACAGTGTAAAGGTCCTTCTAAAACTAGATATGAAATCTGAATTTGGCACATGTAGGTAATTTCTGGAGCACTTTGGCTTTTTCTCAGCTACATGGTGATGCTGGGTTTTCCTCACCAAGTAGCTAAGCTATGGGGTAATCAAGGACGGAGGGGCTTCTCCAAACATGTTTTAAAACCAGGAAGGTCCTGAGCAATCTGTCCTGGTTTTCCCGAGACAGTGGGGCTCCCAAGCTACGGGGCTTTTAGAGCTAAAAGCAGGAAAGTTCTGGGCAAACTGGGGCAGGTTGGTCACTCAACAATCTGATATTGGACCTGATATAAAGACCTTGTGATATTTATTGTCAACCCAAAGACAAGAACCACCTCTTAGGGCTGATGCTTACAAAGGGATTATAAAGCCTGCATCCCAATTTGTTAATTTGCAAAGAGAGGTATGAGTGTGACAAGGACCGGAACGCTCGAAGTCCATATGATCAGCATTTTCTCTTCCTGTACGAAGCCAACCTATTAATTTTAAAAGGCGAACGACTATCAGAGGTGCTGAGATACACAGAGTCCAAACGGTCAGCATGTTCTCTCCCTGCATGGAGTCAATCTGTTAATTTACAAAGAGAAATTACTGTCAAAGAGACCGGATACTCCGGGTCCACACGATCAGCACGTTTTCTGCACCTACTCCATCCTTTGTGGACAGCCAGCTCGTAATCAGAAGACTGCTGAGTGAGCATGAAGAGCATTTGGAGTGAATGCTAAAACAGGGCAAGATGAAGAAAGGTGTTTTAGTCAAAAAAGAAAAAGCCGTATAGTAATCTGTCCCGGTTTTTCTGCTTCCTCCACGGCCAATTTTCCTCACCTGCTTTTCTTGTCCCTCTTCTTCTCCTTGACCTCTAAAGGTTAGAGTGAGTCAGGCCTTATCCATCTTCCTCCCTCCGTTCTACCACTTGCTCAAGCCAAAATCTTGAAGGAGGACCTAACAGGAGTGCCTGCAGCTGGGTTGGGAAGCCCTCACCTTTGCCTACACTGTAGGGCTGTTGGAGTATGATCAGTACACTGTCTCATTAGATCTCCCCAGCTACGCGAGGGGCATCTGGGTGTCTCAGCTGGTTAAATGTCTGACTCTTGATTTGGGCTCAGGTCGTGATCTCAGGGTCATGAGGCTGAGCCCCCACCAGGCTCCATGCTCAGCAGGGAGTCTGCTTGGGATTCTCTCTCTCCCTCTCCCTCTATCCCTTCCTGCCTCCCCCAAGTAAAAAAAAATCCTTCCAAAAACATCTCCCCAGCTATTCTATTAGACGGGATCTCACCGCCGTTCTATAGAAGTTACAACTAGGCTTAGCAAAATGGCAGCCTCAGCCAAAATGGACGGCTCAGAGCATCAGTGAGAGGTAGGTGCCCATGGTCAGATCTTACGGGTTGAATCATGGCAGATGCCCGCTTCCAGGGGGGTAATAATACTATTTTTACACGTCTTCCGAGTGCCAGACGCTGTCCTGATCACTTTACAGACATTATCTCGGTCTCTAAAAAACTCTAAAAGATTGTCATAATGATTTTCGTTCCCACTTCACAGAGAGAGGAACTGAGACTTATGGATGAAAACTGATGTAATGTCACATAGCTATTAAGGAGGCTATCTCAGGACCCCGTAACCTCAGAGCCGAGTCTCATAGGAACAGGCTACGCTCTCACTCATGCAGTGATGTTCAGAATCTGGCAAACATGGGTCAGGTAAGCCAAGAGCAGGAAGCAATAGAATTCTCGCCTTCATTGCTCCTTTTTGTTGCAGGCTGCCTGTCTAAATACTGAGGCCTGGTCTTCTGAACCAGCGCCCTGGCAGTGCTCATGATTGGCCCATGGGCCCATGCCATCCCTGCACAGAGACTGGCCCCATGGTCTTTGTCTTTGCTACTGGTACTTTCTAATAGGCCCTAGCTCTACAAGAATTAGGCAGGCCGTTGGGAGGGGAGGGGTGTTAATGTCTCACATCCCTGTAGCTTCACTGCTTCATTTGAAGACTCTAAGCGCGTTGAGGGCACAGTCTGTGTCCATCTCGCTTGCCACTTTTTCAGCTTTATCTACCCCCTACTCTGTTGTTCTTCAATTTCTGCCCAGGGTCTAAACTTTGTGAAGAAAGTGCGGTCTTTTCCATTACGACACCTGATTGCTACCCACCGGTCAGAACGCTTTCAGTGCGAAAAGAAGGTTTGGGTTTGGGAGCAAAATCTGTCCATGTCCCATGCTCCTCAGTTGAGTGTCCGGGTACCAAGAATAAGGGGCAGTAACGTCTTCAATTTAAGGAAGTTTTTCAGAATCCCAAATGCATGTTCTTAAATTTTCCCATAAAACATCAAATAAAATTATTTTTCAATCACACATCTTGAATTATGTCCATGCGCGTCGTTCATTAGAGGTGTAAGCAGGAGCCTCAGTCTCATTCAGATAAGGCCACTTGTGTTTATCACAGTGCCACCACTGGCCACAATCCACACAAGTGGTTCTCTAATGGAACTGCGGAGCTGAGGTGTTTTTCAGATTTCCGACTAATAAACACCATTTGTAAATATGACGATATCACTTTGGCAAGACCGTTATCTTCTCTTTAAGAAACACCCATAGAGGTGGCACCTACTATACTCCGGGTACCGTTTTATGTACTTTCTAAGTATAGAGCACATTTAATCTATGTAACAGTCCTCGAAGGTAGAGACCATTCAACATCCTCCTGACTTTGAAGATGAGAAACTGAGGTGTGACTAGGTTAAGACACCATCCAAGATCACCCATCTGGAAAGTGCGGGGGTGGGATCCAAACCCAGGAAGTCTGGCACCAGGACCTTAGCCCTAGGCTATGCCACCTCTCAAACACTATCACTTCTTCCTCCAGCCTCACTGACCTGCGGCCATCCTCATTCTTATTAGCTCTCCCCAAGTGTTCACTCTGACCCCTGATCCAGCATGGACAGGGCCTGGTCTTCTGAACCAAGTGGAACACACTGGTTCTGTCCCTCATAAGGGCAAGCGGTTGTCTTTTAGGGGAAAGCAGAGCTTTGGAAATAAATGTTAATTCTTGTCCTCTCTCTTTAAATACAGGTGAAGTGGAAGTCACTGGCTGCTAGGGACCAGATAAGGGAAGGAGAAAAAAACTGGGCCAATGGCACCTGAGAAATTCCCAAGATCTTTGAGGAAAATTTCACTCTGTTTCTAAGGAATTGATGCTTCTCTAGATAGGAAAAACTGTTTTCACCTAAAATATCACACTAGTGGTTCTGGAATCCTCTTGCTTCTTGGCATGTTTATTAAGAAATTCTGGTCTTGCAGCAGCAAATCTCGTCTTTCTTCACTTCTGGAAAACTGCAAAATCATGAACTATTCTTTAAAAATGTATTATTGGAAGAACTTGTGATCTCTGTCCCTGTAACTAGATATTTTGACATGAACCACTATGAATTTGATACTGACAATTTGAGGGTGTTCGACATAATAACCTTTGGGGTTCCTTCTAGACATAAATAAGCAACAATGGATCCGTGAGTTTGGACAAAATAATAACAAAAATATTTGAAGTATTCCTTTATCTTCCTTTGTTCTTAAGGAATAGGTTGACATATATTGATTTTTTTCACAACTTGCATGGAAATGAGTGTTTCACTGTTGACATTTTTATGATCTGTAGTTTCCATTCTTTTTAATAGCTTTGGTGCAGTATTAAAAAAAAATGTATCTTGGTCATAAAAGCTGTTTTAGAAGCAGAATTTGTTTTAGGAAAGGAAACATGACTTATATAATCTGCTTTCTCTGAAGAAAACCTTGTAGTAACTTGGTACAGGAGGGAGAAAGTTGGTGGAAGTGAATGAAGAGGAGGGAGACACCCAAAGATGACTGACCTTCTGTTACTCTGGAGGGAAGGACCAAGTGATTTCTGTTTCTCTGTGAGAGGTTGTAGACCAGGAGCTATGGGAAAGCCTGGGCAATCCAAAGACCTGCATCAGCAGGGGATTTGCCTTAGGCAATAGTGTGTGTAACAGGCTAGGTTAAGTTATCCTGCAGTAATAAGCAACCCTCCAAATATCAACGACTTAAACAACAGAAGCTTATTTATTGCTTATGCTACATCATGAATATTTGTTAGAGGGGCATTCTGCTCCATGCAGTCATGTCCCCACAATGTCATGACAGCACCATCCTCACATGATACACGTGAGTTCTCCATGGCAAAGCAAGAGAGCATTCTAACTTCTGCATTCACAACTACTTTGTCCATCAGGTGACAGATGACACTTGCTACTGTAATCCGCCGCCCATAACAATGACATAGACTCATCCAACTGCAAAGAGGATGCGAAAGTATATTTCTCTACATCCTCAGAAGAAAGGAGAACTGAGTATGTATGAGGATCAGAAGTCTCTACCACAAAAACCGGAGCGGAATGAGGGTTTGGTCTGTGTCAGACCACAAGCAAAGTCGTCTACAAGTAACTCATAATTTAGACCCCACACAAACCTGTAAAGCATATGCATTCATGGTCCCTTTTTCTCCCAGATTAGGAGACTGGGATTGAGGAGGTTAAATAGTTGGCCAAAAGGCGCTCCCATGCTTCTTTAGTGGTAGAGCCAGGTTACAAACCGATGCTCCCAGCCACCACGCTGCCCTTCTCGGGAGAGCTCCTTCAGGCTCCTGCTAAAGCACCAGGCCGTTTGCTCTTCGAGGCGGAGGAGGACATTCGCTGCACAGTAACGGCACATGTCCGTGAAGAAGGGCGGCGTGTTCACTTAGGGGAGCTGCAGGCCCTCTCCCCGGGCTATTGGGAAACTAATAATTCATGAAGTCAGCTTTCAAGCATGAGCATGTTGGAAGGAGTAGTCATTGTTTCGAATCATAAACATAGAAAGGCAATTTTAATGTGAGACTATGTGGGAGAAATCTAACCATGTTAAATGTTTGAACAAACATTTTAAAATCCATACCGTACATCTGTGTATATATAATCAATATGAGAGAATAGGTATGCGTGAGAAAATGCTGAAATAATTTGATTATATATCTCTAATTTATATTATGAATAGATTGTAAATTAAATGAATAGGGATGATTCTACCCATCTCTCATCTGTATGTCCATCTAGCCCTCCATCTATCTAAACCATTGTCCAATAATTTAAGCCACATATGCAATTCTAATTTTTATCAACATTTTAAATAGGGAAAAGAAACATGTAAAATTAATTGAATAATATATTTTATTTAACCCAATACATGCAAATATCATTTCAATATATAACCAACATACAAATCATTAATTTGCATCCCTTTTTTGTACTTAGTCTTTTAAATCCTGTGTGTACTTTTTATGTTGAGCACATCTCAGTCGGATACTAAGTGTTCACTAGAAATACTTAATCTGTATTCATGGTTCATAAAATGTACGGTTAAAACACAAGGCTTATGTATTCAAGGTTTTCAAAGATACTTAAGTTTTCTAATAATTGAATCAATCCATCGACAATGACTGGATTGCTGATGTGCTTTTTATAATACTAGAAACACTAGACATCTGACATGCATCTGAATCCGATGCTATTGGGGCGCCTGGGTGGCTCAGTCAAGCGTCCAACTCTTGGCTTCGGCTCAGGTCATGATCTCAGGGTTGTGAGATCAAGCCCCGCATTGGGCTCCGTGCTCAGCAGGGGGTCTGCTAGAGGATTCTCTCCCTCTGCCCCTCCCCCCGCTCCTGTGTGCTCTTGTGCGCACGCTCTCTCTCTCTAAAATAAATAAATAAATCTTTAAAAAAAATACAATCCCATCTTGCACAGTTTTCCCTCAAGGACTGTAACTCATTATTGCGTCCCCCTTTCCATGGAAACTCAGTAGAAATGCCTTTCCTTTTTACAACCACCTAGGAAGAATCTCCTGTCCAGAGCTAGGCAACATTTGTGTTCAGGTGTCAGTGGGATACCAAACTCAGAGTCAGAACACCTGAATTCTAATTATCAGTCTTCTTTCACTAGCTGTGCGGTTTTGGGCAACTCAACGTTAAGTGTTCTAGAGCCCATGTGGAAAATGAGAGGGTTGGTCTTCTCAAAGCATGATCAGTGGGCTGGTAGCATCACCATCACTACTAGAAATGCAGAATTTCGGGCCTCACCGCAGACCTACTGAATCCAAATCTGCATTTTAACAAGATCCCCAAGTTGGAGAAAAGTTGGAGAGAGATTGCCCCAGAGGATTTCTAAATTACCCATGGGCTCTGAAATTCTGCTTTTCTAGATGTTAGAATGAAATGCAGGTACTTTAAGATGGTGTGGCCTTTCAGAGAGTAGTTTCATACACTAGGATCTGAAAGAATGTCTCAGATGGTAAGAGTACTAAGATGCACTGGGTGCTGGGGTGTGTCACATGCTTTACTCCCAATAGCTCATCAAGTCCTCATCACTACCCTGCCAGGTCCTACAGCTACCCCCATTTTACAGATAAGGATGTACAAGCTGGGAGGTTAAATAACTGGACCAGGCTTGCAAGCTAGTAATTGTGAAGCTGAGATTCGAGTAGGAGTTGTCTTGTTCCAGAGCTGGCAGGAAATCACTGTGCTGGTAAGAAACAGCTTCTAGTGGAAGCAAGGATTCTCCGTACCCAGCGACTGAGTTCTTGTGTGTGTCCGAGTGTGTATGCCCGTGCGTACACGTGCATTTGTGTGTGTGATCTTTCTCAATTGCTCTACCGTATTATCTTCTTTTTGTGTTAAACAGAGGGTTGGAACTGTGACTTCCTCTGTATATTTAATAAGCTGACACTGTTCAATAACCCTGTCACAAAAGATAGGCAGGCAGTCACCCATAGGGTGGTAAGAATTCTCCACATCTCCCTCCCTGTTTGCTCCCTGTAAAGTTCTCCTGGGAACACACCAGTTATATGTTTTTTAAATTACTGAAGTATAGTAGACATATAGTGTTATATTAGTTTCAGGTGCACAGCATATCGATTCAACAATTCTATACATTACTTAACACTCACCATGGTGAGTGTAGTCACCATCTGTCACCATACGATGTTATGACAATATTATTGACTATATTCCCTATGCTGCACTTTCCATTGCCGTGACTTATTTATTTTATAACTGGATGTTTGTTCCTCTTAATCCCTTTGACCTCTTTCACCCATCCCCCATACACCAGCTAGATTTAAAGGAGCTGTTTCCAAAGTCTCCTCCTGAAGGCTTTATTTATGTAAAGAGAATATATTGATCTTAGGGAAGCAGAGAAAAAAAATGTGGCCTGCCTGGTTACAAAAGGATCCTGTATCAGTTACCCTGATATTGTAGCTCTCCATGGCAATTTTAAAATAATATATATGATATTATAATATGATGATGATAATGCTATGATAATATAGTTCATATAACATAGCTTATTATAAGTATATTATGCAGCGTTATAATATATGGACCATACTGTAATGGTATGTATATTATGTACTATATAGAGCATATTTATATATATATATGCTTGCCTCAGGGTCTGCTATGGGGAGGCCCCAAGGAGAGAGATCAAGTGGCCCTATGCCGATCAACTTTAAACAATGGCCTCACCAAGGTTTACCACCGAGATCTCCCTCTTAGCATTAAATGTTTCATAAGAAGCCCTTGAGCTGGGCATGTCATTCCTGGCCACTTTCACCTGTCTCCACCTTGGGTGAATGACAACATGCTGAGCTAGAATGGCCCAGGCAGAATCCAGTAAATTTGTTGTGGATGCAAAGGGAAGCGGACTGGGGTTTCTGAGTGTTGCCCCAGATGCGTACCTTTGTTACATGGCTACACGTTTAGAGTGCTCTATTCACATTACCTTTGATGCTCCCTGTGAGGCGGACTTCTGCACTGTCTCTGTTGAATTACACAAGGGGTCCCTGCAAAATGAGGGCAAGGAGATGCTATATGTGGGGTTTTTCTGAGTTTTCCAATAGAAACAAGTCAATCTTATTTGAGAGTGCTTCCTCTTCTTTGTGATCGGATTTTCCCTGAGCTTCTGGCAAAGGTGGCAGATTCATGAATTAGCTCTGCAGTTAGAAGGTATATTTTAGAAGTCAGACTAGTTAAAGCTCTGATACTGAGCATACTCATGGGCAGAATTGCTGTAAAAATTCCCCGAGTGCAGATGTAGAGCTAGATTTTACCTTTAAGTGGCAGAACCAGCTTTGTGACCAAACCATTAAAGACAAGAAAACATGGTCTAAAGTTGTTCAAGGAAGTCTGCAGAAAGGCTGAAAAGTGACAAGTGACTTGTCACTTGTCTGCTGATTCCAGACATGTTGCCTGACACAGAGAAAACTAGAAGGGAACAAAAAAGGGCTAGGAGGAGACCAAGTGGCTCCTAAGGGCCTCAGACTCGACATGATGGCATGACCAGGCAGTTTTCCTCTGGCACAAAGAGCTTTTGAGCATTGTTTGATAATAGTCCAAAAAGAAAATCGTAGAGCCAAGTTTCCCAAATGTTTCATATAAACCAGTTCACGACTAAAGCATTTCTCTTGCCTCCTATGTGTTCCGAGTGTCTGGATCAAAACCCAACACCATGCCTTGTTCTTCTAGAACTTGTTGTCTGGGTTGGGGATGCTTCGACCTACAAGCCTCCCTTGGCTAGATGCGGATATGTTTACACCATTGGGGGGGCCCACCCTTCCATTTCATACAATAATTTCTGAGCCAACATCATATTATGACCATTTCAAACATAAAGGTGGAAGAAGTTCATCCTGAAGAATCAGATATTCATAACCTAAATTCATCAATGAATATTTTTCTTATTTTTATCATATACATGTATATAATACACACGTATGCACATAAATCCATCTCTCTATACCTCCATCAATCCATCTTGTTTTGTTGTATTTCAAAGTATGTGACAAATATCTACCACACCACCTCCTAATTCTTCTGCGTGCATATTATTAATTAAAGTTAGATATCTTTTATGAGTCTACTTTTCCTTTAGAGGTAAAATTTACCTACTATGATACCCCAAATCCTACGTGTAGCATTTACATTATGACAAATACATACAAATGTGCAACCCAAACGCTCATCAAGACAGAAACCATCCCATCCCCCAGAAGGTTCCCTCCTGACACTTCCCAATAATTACCTGCCTCACCCCCTAGTGGCCACCACTGTTCTGATTTCCTTCCACCATAGATTGCTTTTGTCTGTTCTAGAACTCTGTATAAGTGAAATCATACGGTATATATATGCGTTTTATTGACTTTTTCCACTCAGCATAAGGTTTTTGAGATTCACCCACATTGTTGCAAATATCAGTAGTTTATTCCTCTTTGTTACTGAGTAGAACCGCATCACCTAAATCTGGCACGTTTTTAAATCCACCCTCTGTACTGATGGAGGCCTGGGTTGATTCCAGTTCGTGGCAACCATGAGTAAAGTGCTATAAACAATAACCCATGTACAAGTCTATGTATGGACATGGCTTTTCGTTTTTCTTGAGTACATACCTAAGAGCAAAATTGCTGTATCATAGAGCAGATTCATGTTGAGTATTATGAGAGACTGCCAGTTCTTTTTCCAGGAATTGCTCCATTCCCCAACAGTGTTTGAGCGTGGCTGTTGCTAAACATTTTCAAACATCTGATGTTGCTGGTCTTTCTGACCTTAGCTATTTCCCCTGGGTATGTAGTGGCGTGTCGTTGTGGATCTGATTTGCGTTACTCTAATGATCGTGTGCTTACTGTCCGTTCATACATCTTCCTTTGTGAGGTGTCTTTTCATATTTTTTACCCAATTTTTTTTTTTTGTCTTTTCATCATTGACTTGTAGTTCTTTGCATACCCTGGATACTAGACCCTTGTCAGTATATGTTTTGCAAACATTTTATTCCAGTCTGTGGCTCTTTCAATCATGATTTTGGCGGGCAGAAGTTCTTAATATTAATAGTCTAAGTTTAATGTTTTTCTTTTATGGTTATAGCTTTCCGTGTGGTCTAAGAAATCTATGCCTACCCCCATAGTAGAGAAGACATTTTCCCATGTTTTCCTCCAAAAACCGTACTGCTTTAACTTTCACATTTATGTCTATGACCCATTTAAATTTAATTTTTATGAATAAAATAGAGGTCATATATGTGTGTTTCTGGTTGCTCTACAGATTTTCTCTTTATCTTGGGTTTTCAGCATTTTGACCCTCATGGACCCACATGTAGTTCTCTTTATATTTGTCCTTCTTTGGATTTGATGAGCTTTTGATTCTATAATTTTATGTATGTTACCGTATCTGAGAAGTCTTTAGCCACTCTTTCTCCAAACATTTTTTTTTGCCCAAACTCTGGGACAAAAATTACTCACATTAGACCCTTTGATATTGTCCCACAGGTACCTGAAAAGCTTTGTTCATGTTTTTTCTTTCTCTCCATTTCCTTCATGTTGAATAATTTCTATTGATTTATATTCAGGTTGACTGACTTTCCTCTCTCATCTTTATTTTGCTGTTAAGGCCAACTGGTGAATATTGTCTTTTACATATTTTATTTTTCAGGGCTAGAATACCATTGGGTTCGTTTTTGTCATTTCCATTTCTCTGCTGAGATTTTCTATCATCTCATTATTCTAAGCATATTTTCTTTTAGGTCATTGATCATAGTTATAGTAGCCGCTTTCAAACTATTCATTGCTAATTCCAAAATCTGTATGACCCTTGGGGTTGGTCTCCATTGATTGCCTTTTCTTGTGAGAATGGGTCATATTTTCCTGCTGTTTTCTTCTTAGTGCCCATCAGATATCAGATTGTATCCTGAACATTGTAAAGGATATGATGGAGAAAACCTGGATTCTGTTCTATTCCTCCAAAAGAGCATTTTGTTTGTTTGTCTGTTTTGGTTTTAGCTGGGCTAAACTCAAGCCTGCGTGCTCCATCTCCTCTGCAGTGGGTGGCAGCTCAAATATGAAAGCTTGGAGACCGCCCATGCCTGCATGCCTCAAGGTCACCATCAGCAGAGTTTGGGGCAAGTTTATACACAGAAGTCAAGACACCGTTTCTGAGTCTCCTCTCTCTGGGTTTCCCCCATTTACTGTCTCATGGCTACTGATCCAAAACCTGTCCAGTATCCTGTAAGCGCCCAGCTCTGTGGTTTTTCCAATAGACTTTTTTTTTTTTTAGTTGCCTCCTTGGCATTGACTGGTCCTCCTCTCAGACGAAGAGCCATAAACATGGGAAACTCACCCAGTACCACCTTCTCCTTCAAAGTTCACACCCCTCTCGCTTCTTTCTGCTTTATTTCACTCTCCAGGTCTCCCAGGTAGGTATTCATTATATGTTGCCAAGAGTTTATGACTGTTACCTACAGGATGGTTGGTCAAATAGGAGCTACTCAGCTATACTGGAAGTGGGATCTTCTGCAGATCCTATTCAGTGGCTTCAGAATATTCCATTGTAAGGATGTACCATCAGTTATTTACCTTATCTCGTGTTACTGGTTATTAATATTATTTTCATTAACTGCTGTTGTGATAACTTTGGCTCTGGCATAAATGAGTCTGACATATAGTTGATTTGAAAGTGAAGCAAGGGACAGCGTCTCTAAGCCAAAGTTAAATTACCCCATCTGTAAAATGGGGTGATAAGAATAGCAACCATAAATGTGCTTTCTGAGACTTTAATGAGGATAATACTTCCACCATACACAAACAGTAATTTAATGAAACAGTATATTTAAACGCCTAGTACAACTCTGGCAGGTAATAAATTCAACTTAGATGCTACTTTCCTCTTTCTGTTGTCCTTGTTATCATTATCCTTGTCACTTTCTGCTTTCACTCAGAATTCTCATAATTATATATAGAGAGGATTGGGGAACAAGTGGTATGTTTCTTCCATTTTTATAAGCAAATATATTATGAGGGTTTTCTTATGTCGGTCAAATTGTTTTGAGAACACAATGTTAATGGCTGCATAATACTCTACTAGAAAGATAAGTTGTTTATTTGGGTGATCCATGATTTCTGAAAAAAAAATGGAAGTTACAGATATGTATGTTATGCAAATTTCTCGGGGTGGCGGGGCAATCCTACAAAACAACTGTATTTCTAATTGCAGCCCAGTATTTACTAGATGATGTCAACCAGATAAAGTTAAGTAACAAATTTCAGAAGCTCTGATGCTCATTAAAAGTACTTTCATATTCGGACTAATAAAAATGACATATCTGCCTCATCCCTTTTTAAGGAAATTGAAGCGCTCCATCAGCTTTGTTCCTTTAAGATCCTCACAACGACGCTGCGGCATGGGTGAAGGTCAAGGATGCTCTGCCTTGTGGAGATGGGGTATCAGACATCATGATGATGAAGTGCTCTCTCCAGGAGCATCCGTAGTAGGAAGGGCCCTTTGTCTCATTCGTCTCAGGTTTCTCTGGTTTGGAGATGGTTCAGGGCAGGCACAAGTCCGATTGGGGATGACAGCCAGATGCTTGGTCCCGATTCACTGAGGCTAGAAATCCACACCCAGGAAAATTTGAATGCCTGTGTGTGAAAATATGGTGGGACGATTTGGTTTCACTCCCACTCACTGTCTTTCCAGACATTTATGGAATGGATACATGACAGGGGGAGCGATTTCTACTATATCTCTTCCTCCTCCTCCTGGGCACTCCACTAAACACTCTGCATGCACGATGGTTTTCTAATTCAATTCTCATGACAAATCTGTGAAACATACCCTATTATTAGCCATAGTTTGAAGGCAATAAAATTAAGATTCAGACAGTTACCAGCCCCAGTGTCCACAGTGTCCCAGTGATAGATGTTTTCTGAGTGTCTTACACTATTAAAATCAAAGAAGTCTGCTTGTGTCTTTTGCAGCCTAAAGAGTAAAAAGTGTATCCTTCAGTATAATAATAGAAGGGATGAGAAGAGCATTATTCTAACCCACAAGGAAGATCATCAGTGCATGGCATGGGAACCTTGGCAGAAAGTTGGTGGGCTATTTTGCATTCCCATTAGTAAAGAAAGATCTGTTGGGCCAGATAGTCTTTTAACTTCAAAACAGTCTGATCATTTTAACTATCAAGCGCCACTACGTGTCAGCGACAATGGCTGACCCTGAGGATATGCTGGTAAATGAGACAGAGGTGGTTTGTATCACATGAGTCTGAGAGTGTAGAGAGGAAGGCAGGGACTGAACAAGGGGCTGCACCTGTGCTAAATGGGTGTTACATGGTGCTTGGGACATGTGTCAGGGCCAGTCACCTAGATCAAGGATATTTCTAGAGTTTAGAGAAGAGGGGATAAGCATGCTTTTCAACATACAGAGGGTACCAGCCAGTACAAGAGGTGATGGTTTTCCAGATTCAGAAAGATCTCACCAAGTTGCAACAACGGACTAAAGCAACGGAGATGAAATTTTAGTTCTAGAATTACGATGCACCAATAAGCACAGAATCAGGAGATTTGGCATGGGAACAACTTACATGGGAAAGACCAGAAAATGTTCCCTTACCACAAGGTCACTATTAACTAGCAAAGCGTGTGATGCTGCCATCTCAATAGCAGGGGTGCCTTCACATGTTTGTTTTACAAGACATGCAAAGGAAAGGAAAAATGTTTTATATCTATTCCCAGATGATATGTTTTGAATGGTGTCTTCCCTTCCAATTTTTCTGGTAAGATGGCTTGCTTTTTTATGGGGAAATAAGAAATAAGTTTGGGAGCAATTAACTTGATCCTTAATAAGAATGATTCGGAACCACAATAGAAGCTGATGTGCTTTCATGCTCTCTAAATATCTCCACTAAATATATAGTAATTGGATATTTATAAGAGTTCAGACTCTCCCATAACTAAAGTGGAAATGCTAATGTGCTGGTATGGGATGTACAGTTTTAAATATGGCATCTTACTAGATTCTAAAAATACCTTTGAGGGGAACTTCCACTGGGTATGTCCCACCTGTTTCAATAACATTAGGACAGTTTCCATAACTCCATGTTGAACAGGATTAATAAGGATGTGGTGAAGTTAGAAAGGATAATCAGGGTAGGAAAGCTAGAAAGAAGGCAAGATGGGTACAGTCCTAGTGCTTGCTGGTGGAGGAGAAAGATCGCTGCCCCCGCGTTGTGGGTGTGGAAATTGAGATTTAGAGAAATTACTGACACACCCAATATCATAGAACGAGTGCATAGCAGACCCCAAACCACATCAGCCCCCTAAAATTCTTTGTTTCTCTTCTGTGCTGCCTTCCAATAATATGAAAAATGAAGTTGGTATTGGAAAAGATGCCAACTCAAAGACAAATTCAACAAAACTATTGTTGGTAACTTCTTTTCAATATGCACCTCCAGCTGTGATATGATGAGACTTCCACTCCTTCGATGCTTAGAAATTTCTTAATCTTAGCAGCCCACTGGTTGTTTAACGTGCCTGATATTAATCATCTGATTGGGAAGCTAAATATAATGAGGGGTGTCAGATTGTTAGAACTCTCTTCTGCCTATCCCAAGTTATGTTTTATTGAGTTGTCAGTATTAATCATCAAGAAAGATGGCTCCAGGTGAGTCTCACCATCTCATCAATAATACTTTACCGTGGCTCCTTGGAGACCAGAAATTTACAATAAGTTTAGCATGCTGCTCTGGACCCATCATAATTTTTATTATGCTTTGCGGCTGTGCTGACTTCCAGAAGAGGCCTTCCTAAAATCCTAATGTGACAGAAATCAATTTTCAGATGTAAATTTGGGTGCCATAGGTGGCACTTTTTACACCCGACAAATTGCTTGTCTCTGGTTTTAAACTAATGATCACATAAACAAAAGAGTGGAGATAATTGATTGCATTATCGGCTGGGGGAAATTTATGTGGCTGGGGCAAATTTAGCGAGGGGTAGTCAGGGAGAGAATCTATGACCTTGAAAAAGTGTGTTTTGATGTGGCATGTCAGGAGTTTGTGTTTGCCTCTTCTTGTCTTTTTTTTACTTTCACATTTATCCAGAAGCATTCACCTTCCCTTTGGGGTTTAGTCACTGTGTACCAGAATGACTATGTGACCCTGTTCTCAGAGCACATTTGTGGAGAAGAACCCATGTTAACACCTTTAGAAAGCAGTGTCCTTTCAGCTTTCAAGATAATGTGAAAATGTATTCATTTATACAGCAAACATTGACTAAGTATCAACTGAGGATGCACTTGGCTGCAAGTAACCAACATACCTGATTAAGAATAGCTTAAATAAGTAGAGGTCATTTTTCTTGAACAAGGAGCCCCAGGATAGATGACTGTTGGGATTTGTTTAGCTGCTTAACAGTGCTCTGAGAAAGCCAAGCTATCCCTCTACTTCTTCATTGGCTGACTTTAACCCTTGCACTTGCCCCTTCATGGTTGCAAGATGGCTGCTGCATAGCCAACTATTGTATCAGCAAGGCAGGGAGAGGGGAGAAAGGCTAAGCCAGATACATTTGTCCTCTTTGCAGTAAAGGTAGTCTTCCCAGAAGCCACCAGAAGTCTAGTATTTATTTCTCACAAGCCAGAACCTTATCACACAGCTACCCCCAAGTATAAGAGGCTGGAACAGCAAGCATTTGTCCATTCCATCAGTGCCTTGAATAAATTCCAAGTTCTATAGCAAGGAGGAGAGGAGAAATAAATGTTAGGGAGACAAACAACCAAGTCACTATAGGTGTATGCTCAAATACATATATTTGGGGAACACTGGCTTTATTTTCTTGCTTACAGGACTTCTCAGAGCTTTCAATATGTTAATACCCAGCGATGCCCTCAGTGGGGCATAGTTGTGATAGTCAGCATTTTGCCAAAGTAAACATAGACCTCCTACTATTATTTTCCTTAGAATCTGTATTAATTCAGAAGTGTTCTGAGTGGCACTATGGAATGCTGTCTTATGTCTAGCTCGTACCCTTTATTGGGAAATCGAAACACATTTGTCTCAAATCAGCACAACCTTGTTCTAATTGAGAACAAATCAAGGCACCAGGACCTTTGAGTGAGTCCCATGATAAGTAGACGGTGGCTCCAGTGAAAAGTTATTAATAGAATGCCAAACTCAGATAGCAGGCCCCTGATGTCAGATCTAAGGCAAAATTAAGAGAGGTTTTCTCAGCTATAGCCTTCACGATGCAGGATAGCCATATGTGCGCAACCCCCTACCCCACCCCCACCCCTGCCAAGCAAACCCAGTGAGACCCTAAGCCTAGACAACCTACAGTGTTAGTGGCTAAGAGATGCAGGTTTCAAATCCCAGCTCTGCCATTTATAAGCCGTGTGATCCCCGACAAGATACTCTGAGCCTTGGCTTCCTCATCTGTAAAATGGGGATTGTTCTGTTTGTTGGAGCTGTAATGGAGACTCCATGGGGTATTGGTTGTAAAGTGCTCATTGCAAGATAGGAAGCCATTTTCAGCCCAGATCCCTTGTTAAGGGCTGAGCTAAACTGAATCCATTTGTTAAGTCGAAATTGTATTCATGTTTTAGAGTCTTGTATAGCTTTGATTTTCAAAGCAAGATATTTTGACACTACTGCTATGACCTTGGCATGTGGACCGTGCTTTGAACTCAGGTGTTACGTCTGCTTTACTGATATTCTTTGCTTCAAGAAATAAATACAGACCACCAGTCTTGAATCAATTCATAATATATTGCTTCTAGAAATCATACACAAAAACTAAAACAGGCAGTGGCTAAAACTGCAAACAGTAAAATACATTGTAGAGGTAAAATTGGCTGAAATATCAAATATTGCTGGCATCATGGAAAACCACACAAAACAATATCCTATGAAAAATTAAACGTGGTGGAAAGAAAGAGAACAAAATAAAATGAACATGGCCAAAACTACACAGAGGAAATTTTATTATTGATTAGAAATCAATGCCAGAATCACAACTTCTTTCAAAACTCTAGAACTGCAAAATTGGTCTTGGTAGAATAAAGCCACAGAACAGAACCCACAAATCCGAAGTTCCCATTGGCAAAATTTAATGTGACCAAAAAAAAAAAAAAAAAATCAATGAATCAAATAGTTGGCCTAAAATGTATACATCCCACAATTAATCCTGATGAAAATAATTTCAACAAAGTAAAACTGAATTTTTTTCTGAAGTTGTTTATTCTATGTAGAAAACTGAACAATGACTTAATTTGGCTAAATAGAATTTGCTTAAGAAATACTGCTGGGTGAAAACTGTTGATATAATTCTAATTCATTTTTTTAAAGGTTTTATTTATTTATTTGAGAGAGAATGAGAGAGAGAGAGCACATGAGAGGGGGGAGGGTCAGAGGGCGAAGCAGACTCCCTGCTGAGCAGGGAGCCCGATACGGGACTCGATCCCAGGACTCCAGGATCATGACCTGAGCCGCAGGCAGTCGCTTAACCAACTGAGCCACCCAGGCGCCCCAATTCTAATTCATTTTAACTGCCTTGAAATATGAATAAAAAGCTAGCAAGCTCAAAATAATGAGATTAAAACATTCTGTACTCATTGTAAATATACTGTTTAACATGGCACCCACAGCATAAAAAAAAATCCATATTATTATTTTTTAACTTCTTCTGCATTCATTGAATTTTTAAACCCAAGAACATTTTTTTCCCAACAATTAAGTCTAATTTTCATTGAATACAAGATGAGTACTAACTACAAATGTCCTTACCTATACACTGAGGGATGCTTAGTGGGATGATTCAATAATGTTAACTAATAAGAGAAGCAGGAAGGAGAAGTGTAGTTACTACCTTTATTGAGCACTCACTTTGGGACAGGCCCCATGACTGGGAAAGCCTTCATGAACGGTTATCTCACAAACCCTTGCGAATCATAGAATTATTTTAAAAGTACCTGCTGTTTAGACTTTGCCTTAATCTAGATGTGCCCTCCCCTTTGGTCTCATGACAGCAAGACTCCTCTCATTTCCTGTGTCTTTAGCTTGTGTTGACACATGGCCATTTTGACTCTGACATGTTATTTTCTTAGGCTGAGGGTGTCTTATCGAGTTTCATGGGCTTTGTGCTTACCTGCTGCCTATTAGGCTTATAACTCACAGCACTGTGACTTTAAATGTCAGCCTTGTCACTATGACAATGGAACTAATAGCAGGCTGTTGACATTCTCTGGACACAATTTGTGATACCCTTTTCATTTCTTTGAACATTTTCATGTTTCCAGGTGATGTTTGCCCACAGAACCGCATCACAAAGCCTAGGGTTTAGTAAAATGTGTCTGACCTCGATCAGCAGCCCCTAGGTCCAAAAGCCATTTCTCATACAACCTTGTGTAAACCGGTTTCCCTCTCTGGGTCTCGGCCCCTGTCTTACCGACTAAAAGTATCATTACCTACACCACGGGATTATTGTGAAAATTAAGTATTTAAACACCCTATGTAATCAGAGCTTCTCCAAAGAAATGTGATCTTTTCATGACTCAATGTGTTTAAAGCTCTCTGTATGTCCTCATGTGATATTTTAAAGCTTTATGGATTAGAAAATACTTCAGAGAGGGGTGCCTGGGTGGCTCAGTTGGTTAAGCGTCCAACTCTTGATTTTTGCTCAGGTCATGATCTCTCAGCATCATGAGATGGAGCCCCAAGCTCTGTGCTGGGGATGGAGCCTGTTTAAGATTCTCTCTCTCTCCCCCTCCTTTTGCCCCTCCTTCCCCCCACTCCCCTCCATCCCTCTCTTAAAATAAAATAAAAAAGACAATACTTCAGATAAATAAATGAGCTCTATTGCAAGTTTCTTGCCAACATGTAGAAGTTGGTAGGTAATGATTGTAGCAGTCAAGAACAGGAGTTAACCAACCATGGCCCATGGGCCAAATATAGCGCACTGCCTGATTTTATCAATAGAGTTTCACTAGACCACACCGTGCCCATTCCTGATATTCTGTCTATGGCTGCTTTGTTGCAATGGCAGAGTCGAGTGGTTGCAACAGACAGCATGGTCTACAAAGCCTAAACTATTTGCTCTTTTTGTCCTTTATGGACAAAATTTGCTGACCCTTGGCTTAGAATTTGCAAATTTCTTTCTTTCTTTCTTTCTTTCTTTCTTTCTTTCTTTCTTTCTTTCTTTCTTTCTGTCTTTGTTTCTTTGTTTCTTTCTTTCGTTTCTTGGTTGTCTTTCTTTGTTTCTTTTCTTTCTTTTTCTTTCTTTCTTTCTTTCTTTCTTTCTCTCTCTCTCTATCTCTCTCTCTCTCTCTCTCTCTCTCTCTCTCTCTCTCTCTTTATTTCTTTCTTTCTTTCTTTCTTTCTTTCTTCAGATGGGGGGGTCTCTCTATGTTGCCCAGGTGGAGTGCAGTGGCTACTCACAGGGGCGATCCTACTATTGATCAGCACGGGAGTTTTGACCTGCTCTGTCTCTGACCTGGGCCAGTTCACCCCTCTTTAGGCAACCTGGTGGTCCCCTGCTCTCGGGATGTCACCATATTGATGCTGAACTTAATGCAGACACCTGATCAGCATAGAACTCCTAGGCTCAAGTGATCCTCCTGCATCAGCTCCCTAGTAGCTGGGACTATAGGCACGTGCCACCATGCCCAGCTGCAAATTACTTTCTATCTCTATATATTCAGATCCGAATATATATTTGGTCACATACCACAACAGTCAGTGAGGTGGGCATCAAACCCATTCTACGGACACATAAATTAAGGCACACTGCTTATAAAGGCAGAGCCAAGTATACCTTAATTTTACTTTATAAAATGTTTTCCATTGTCTAATTAATGCCATGGCTTTATTATTGAATCATCACTCCAGAAACACCTGCTGTGTGGCAGGCACCGTTCCATCCACTTGGACACAGAGTGAATGAAAGGCCTCCTATCATCATGGAGCTTATGTTCCAGGCTGTTGTGCGTATACCTTATGGGCTCCAGGGGTCTTAATCACACCCACCCTCCCCATCACTTTGGCTCACCAAGTACTAGCATATATGGTGCCAAGTCCTGCCACTACATCAGTGAACCACATGGGTTGGTCTTTGCCCTGGAGGTGGGAGAAGGAGTTCATAGGTCAGTGGGAAATTTCCTTTAGGTCACACTCTTGATTTTGAGAATGCTCTGTAGACTACAAATATCATGAAATATAGTATGATGGCTTATTTGCCATTCACTTCTATCTCATGACTGCTCTAGGGGCAGGAAATAGGAGAGGGATCTGAGTAAACACTAACAGAGTCAAGAGGTTTCACAGATTATGGAGACAAATGCATCTCAGATTTTAATGTGCATGTGAATAAATCACCTGAGACCTTCTGAAAATGCATGTTCTGATTCCATGTGTGGGGCCTAGGGCTCAGCATTTCTAATAAGCTTGCTGGCGATGCTCTGAGGATCATCCTATGAGTAGCAAGATACCAGTGAACAGTCAGGTTCCTCTAAGATCCCTCAGATTTAATGCTGTAAGCAAGAAACATGGGTGGGTTCTCAAACTTAAAGGCCAGGGTTTAGACAGGTGAGCCCAATGTGGACCAAAACTGTGATTACCCCATGCACATGTGAGACCTTGGGAGTCATCCTAGAAAAGGCTGCGACTTCTACCTACCCCATTCACCAGTTTCCTCTCTCTCTCTTCTAGCCCATGCTTTTCCCCAATTTCAGGCTTCTCCTTGCCCCCAGTCCAGCCTACTTTGTGGTTCAGACCACCCTAGCCAGACCCCTGGTAGAGATGTTGAGACTTTTTTTTTTTCTCTGTTCAAGTTCAAGTGAAGAAAGCCAGCAGCGTTTCTAGCACAGACACTTCACTCTCAGTAATTCTGTCAGACTGACTCGCAAGGCTTCCCAGCCTGTCTGCTCAGACTGCACAAGCTAGTGATTAAAACTTAGAACAATAATTAGACCTTTATTTTCAAAGCAAATTTGGTTTCCAGACCAGACTTCCACATTCATTACAGTACAGACTAATAAAAACAAATCTGGGCACATATGCTTTTCATGCTTTTGTGTTATAAAATCTATCACAGCATTAAAACGATTAAAAAAAAAAAAAGTCATTCATGATCCCCCTGCAGAATACTCTGTGAACATTCCCTTCTGTTTCTCATCCAGATATATTGCACATATGTACACATAGTATATACACAAGTGTGTATTGTAATTTTGCCACTTGTTATATGATCAACATTTTCTCTGTTGTCATATGATCTTACTATTTTTAAAGGCTGCACAGTATACCTGTAGTCAACAAACCAAAATGTTTGTAAACATTAAACAGTTTTTTTGTGAAACATTCCAGGGGTTTCCTCCCTCCCTCCCTCCCTCCCCCCCTCCCTCCCTCCCTCCCTCCCCCCCCTCCCTCCCTCCCTCCCTCCCCCCCTCCCTCCCTCCCTCCCTCCCTCCCTCCTCCTTCCTCTCTTTTCTCCTATTCCCCACTGGCCTTTTCTGTCCTCTCCCTACTTCCTCCCTCTTCATCTTCTTCTATTAACAGAAAAACAATGCTCCATGAACATTTGAATTATTTTACTAGGGTACATTCTCAGCCAGTAGGAGGAACATTCCTTCCCTTTCTACACAGTTTGAGAGGCCCAATGGCCAAATCAGTCATGTATTGGCATTTTCTATAAAAATCTCAAAGGATGACACCCTAAACACATTTTATGTCCACCAGGCCAACTGAGTAACTCTGATATTAACTCCAGCCCCTTATAACTGCAGTCATTCCTGGGGCTGTTGCAATGAGTCCTGACTGAGAGCTAAGTTGCCTCAAAACCAGGTCCTGATGCTCAGCTCAGCCACAAAGTCATGGATTGATCTTGCACAAGTTTCTTTCTATTCCTACTCTTCTCTAAATATGCACTTTAGATGTTAGTATCTCATTTACATAAAATTATCCTGAAGAATTAATCCACTAGAATATTAGCTTACTGAGGGAAGGATTCTTTCTTAATCTATTTGATTTACTACTGTATCCCCAGCATCTAGAACAGTGTGTGGAACATGATAGGTGTTTAATAAATATTTGTTTTATGAATCATGGTAAAAAAAAAAAACCTGTAAGATCAGAAAAGCAGTGGTTCTTAAGCCTTCTGAGAATAAGTGCATCCCTTGCATCTGTGTGAACAAATATAACTTCACAAATAATTTCAATAGGTCCAAAGAATCTGGAAACTTTTTCCATGGACACCAGGCAATGCTGGCATTAAGAATCCCTGGTGTAAAAGAACCTCTAAGTTCTAATTCATTTGACATCATCCTACCAAGTAGAAGAACTTTAAAATAGTAAGTAATCCATACCTTATGACACGTTCAGTCTTTATTATGGTCTGTCAAGATAGGCATTATTATTTTCATTTTATTGAAGCAAATTTGGTCTCAGGAAGATTCCAAAGACCTATTTGAAGTGACACAATTAAGTGTGGAGCCGGGACTAGAACCTCGGTCTAATTCAAATCCAGCCTGCTTTGAGTTAACTGCCTCCATTACTCCCACATTGATTTGCACAACCTTTGTCTTCTTAGCATTTGATTGATGGTTATTGTTAGTGCAGATAATTTGGGCTCCCTTGTAAAGATCAAGACGTTTTCGCAAGGCAAGGTCTCAGATGATTAGGACAAGGCAGGTGCTAATGCCATTCTCAGCTTCATCTGGAAATTTCTAACTAGAGTCCATTAACTTGTCAGCTGGTTCCTTCTGAGCACCATACTGATATAATAAAATAGTGCAAATCGATAGAAACCTTAAACTGGCTTCATTTGTCTTCCTTTGTTAGTATTTTTTTTTTCTTTCTTCTTTTATTTCTACTTTCTCTGCCACTTTAAAAGTAAAATTGTGTCTCTCATTGGCTGTGCCATTCTGTTTTTAGTGTACATTTTGAGTTATTGGAAATCCAGGCACATCTAGCTTTTCCCAAACACACCTCTTATTACCCCCAAACAGTAGGAAACTAACCTTATCTAGACTCCCTGGGCAAATCTAGGCTATCCTGTTGAGATTGCAAATCCAGTAAATTAATTTTCCTTAAGTGTAACATGGCTCGGTAACAATGTGGGTGAAGATCTGAAAGTTTTGCAGGGCTGTTTTACTTGCACAATTAATGCTAATACTGTTTTGCCCAAGATTTGTACAGAGAGAAGCTAAATAATTCTCTGAGTTGACAGGGGAAGGCATTGTGGTTAGCATCTACTGATGGGAATGTGAGAGTGAGGATGGTTGGCAAAGTGCCTTATTGCTCTCTTCCTCCTTAATGTTGCTCACTTAGTTCTCTTGGGAAGTTGTGGACTCAAACTCCATCTATAAAAGGAACCATCACACCTTGCCTACTCCTGATGACATTAACTTCTTGCTCTATGTCCTCCCCATTCTCAAGTTTCTGTCTTCTCCAACACTTACAACATTATTGGAATAATTGACTCTATAACATGGATTTCTCCAAGTGGACACATTTGGATTTATTCTGAGGAAACACCATGGTTACTTTTAATATGCTGAGTTTGTAGCAGCAACATGGGGACCAGTCCACTTATCATGAGCTGTAATATGAGCCCACAGCTCTCCCTCAGAGCAGCCAGAGACCAAACATTACCCCGAAGAGAAGGCTCTGTCAGCGATCTGCAGCTGGTATGAGCACACTTTGACAATTTCCCTGCTCCTGGAGAAGTTATCCAACAGCTCCTGTAATTCGAGATGGAAAGCATCCTCTCAGTACCATAGCTAAAGGACTGATCACGGAAATGAAGGTGCAATCACAGAAACATTATCCCTAGGCTATGACCACATTCCGTGAGCATTTTATTTTCATCACGACTCATGATTTCAATTTTCAGGACTGAGAGTCTCTGCTGAATCCCAATTTAAATCCTTAATATGAAAGCCTGGGCTTTACAGACATGTGTCGATGCAGTCAGTCAATTTGGGTTTAATCCCTTTGGACTGACCACAGTTGTGTACTGGAAGGGGACTGGGGACCTCACATACCCAAACAATGCTGTGCTAATCAAGTGTGATATTTTCTCTTTTAGTTTTGATCTACCACAAAAGTAGATTCAAGACTGCTGTTCAATTTGCACTTGAAAATGATGATTTTTACACCAGCGTTCTTAATATCTGACTTTTAGTTTAAAGGGAAAAGTGCCTGTGCCTTTGAAAGTCAGGACCATGCCAAAGTATTTTCCAATCTCATAAAAAAAATCCTCTGAACATCTTTGACAATAAAAAAATCTTAATCTTGTCCTTTGAATAACGTAAAGATTGAGTATACCTCTGGAGAAATATTGATACAGACTTAAATCAATATGTCCCCATATGTCACTGATTCTCCTCATGCTTTGGACAAATTGCTTAGCCTTGCTAAGCCTCAGTTTTGCTCCGCAAAAGTTGATATTACCATTTGGATGGGTGATTCAGTTGTCTTTGCCTTTATCATTAAAAAGAAGCATTTGGTCTAAGAGACATGAAACATTTCTGCACATACATACACACAGCCCAAGACCTATTAAAGTTCATGTAATGAAAAAGCACAATCCTTAACAATAATAATCTAGATTTGCCTTTAGTCTATTACAATGTTGGTCTTTCCTTCTGAGCTTGGCCTTTTGTATACCTTGCATTGTTCCTCGTTAAAAAATAAGACTTTGCAAGCTGAAAACTCAAAGTGTGTAGACACGCATGATTGAAGTCCACAAAGTAATTAAATGCTTACAATTATGGCAGAGTTACTAGAGCAGGAATTGAAGGGTGAGCTCACTGGTACAACCAATACCCCACTATTTGCTAGGGACAGTCTGGCCACCTTAGTGACAATTTCTTCCTCCCTAACTTCCACAACTTGCTGACTGGAAGGCTTCTGAAGAGAGGTGGCATCTTTGTAATTTAGGTGAGAAGGACATTCCAGGTAAGACAGATGCTATGGGGGAAGACACAAAAGCAGGAAAACATAACACTTGTTCGGTGAACACTGTGCATTGATCTAAAGCACGTGATTCCAATACAAAAGAGGAATTTAAAAAATAGTCTGGGCTCCAATTTCAGAGGGCCTTGAAAGTCAGGCTCAGAAGACTGAGTGGACTATACTATAGGAAAAGAAGTCAGGACTTCACTCATTCATCTCTTCTTACAACAAATATCCACTGTGTAACTCTGTGCTACCTTCAAGGTAACCTTTGATAAATACTATTTCAGACTGCCTAGTTTGGAAGCATATCTTGGACTGAAGGAGGATGAGACTATAGGGCAAGAGGGGAAGCATGTTGGAAGGGTATGGGGATGGTCTGGATGAGAAATGGCACTGGTACTGGTATGGCACATAGCGAGGAGTATTTGGGACCAAACTGAAGAGCATGGCATTGAGAAACATTCTTTGATCATTTTAGTGGTTGCATGGCAATGTATAGCATATCCCTTCAACTTATTACAGTTTGCCTTCCAATAATATCACAGCACTTCACATATGGTATGAGGATCTTACAACAGCGTACTTCCATTTTTCCCTTGGTGGAGAGCCTTTGCAGCATTGCTGTTATGCATTTTACTTTATCATACGCTGTAAATAAACCCCACAATACATTGTTATTATTTCTGCTTTAAACAATCAGTTACCTTTTCAAGGCATATTTTAAAAAATTAGGGAAAAAAAGTCATCTGTCCTACATACCCGCCGTTTCTTGTGCTCTTCATTCCTTTCTGTAGACCCATATTTCCAGCTGGTATCACCTTCGTTCCAGCTGAAGGACTATTTAATGCTTCTTATGGTGCTGTTCTGCTGGTGGCAAATTCTTTCACCTTTGAAATATCTGAAAAAGTCTTTATTTTACCTTCAACTTTGGGAGATATTTTCCCTGGGTTTAGAATTCTGAATTGATTTTTTTTCCCCCCTTGGAGTATTTTAAAGATTTGCTCCATGGTCTTCGGACTTGCATTGTTTCTCACAAGACATCTGCTGTCATCCTTATCTTTTTTTCCTCTGTAATGTGTCCTTTTATTTTCCCCTGGCTGCTCTTAAGATTTTATTTTTCTTACTGGCGTGAAGCATTTTGATTGTGATAAGAAACATTTTGAGGGGTGAATCAAGAGAGCATTGAAACAGATAAGATGTGAGCACTGGGAAAAGAGGTAAAATAAATATGGGCCTGCACAGATTAATTGAAACTGATAGTTGCTTCTTTGAGGCCAATACAAACTATCTTTTCAAGTGGAGGAAAGAGAGCATTACAGAATGTTACCTAAAAGAAAAGTAATGTCCAACACTTGTGAAGCACAATACATACATATACAATATGTACATACATACATACATATACATGTACGTGTATACACACACACACTTTTTATACCTACAACACTGTGATGTAGTTCCTATAATCTCCATTTTATACATGTTAAAACTATGGCATGGAATAGTGGAACAAACTTAGCACAATGCTAGTAAGTGGCAGAGCTAGGATTTGAAAACAGAGCAGCAGTTTAACAGTCATGCCTGCGACCACTATTCCAAGCTGCTTCTTACAGTACATGACAGCCAAGTGTACCAACAGCAAGATATTGATAGATCCAGAGGGCACCTGTGTTACAAATACCCTATGTTCAAGGACATAGAAGATGCTCATTACAGGGCAATGAGCTACTGTCTGATCTTCCAGTCTCTGGCTTGGATAGTGATGTTACTTCAGGTAGAAAATGTCCACAATCTTAGAGGCTAGACTTATAGCTAGACAATATAGTGGACTGTGAACTTCCTACTCACTGATGTTTCTCCAGGGTATCCAACAGAAGACAGAAACTTCCGCAGGTGAAATGGAGGGAGTTCACAAACACGTCTGGACTCATGTATCAGTCTGGACAGAATAAGAAAGGAAGGACATAAAACCAAAATTCTAACTAACCTCTCTGGCCTAACTGTTGCACTGATAATGATAGCCATCATTTAGAGAGAATCTTCTAGGAGCAAAGTGCTTTACTTCTATTACTTCTGATCCTTGGAATAACAATCCACGCTGCCACTACTCCAAACTTCATGCTGCTTTTAACGTTGAAACATTCTATGCCAATTATTTAACCTCCCTGTGCCTTAGTTTGCTAATCTGCAGCATGAGGTTAATACTAGTAACTACCGAAATGCTATTTTGAGGATGAAATGTGAAGATTCATCTGTAAAGTACTTAGGATAGTTCCTGGTGTATGGCAAGCACTCAGTAAGTGTAAGATGGTGGTCTTGTCTCTGTTGTGTTCTTCTACCTACTTTGATTCCTGCTTTGTCCAACCAAACCTTAACCAACCTGCAAAAACAAGTCGCCGTTCAGCCCAATATCCTGATTGCTTTGCTCAGGCACAACCTCTGTTTCTGCTAACAGCCAGTGAGCACAACTTAGCATCTTTGTGGATTATATGACTCCACACAGGCTCATTCTGACTTCTTGATTAGATTAATTCATTATTCACTCCATTCATATGTCATCTGAGCACTTACCAGGTACCAAGAATTGTTCTGGTTTACTAGGGTTATAATAGTAAATAAGAAGTAGAAATCAGATCTCTGCCTCATGGATCTTTTATATTGGTGTGGAGTGGGAGTACAGACAAAATATATATAAATAAGTTAAATATGTGGTATGTTAGATGGTAACATTGATATGGACATAAATAAATCATGGAGGGGAGATAGAAAATGCTGGGGAAATCATACAGTCTTGGATACTGGGGCTGGGAAAGACTTCACTGAAGGGAGAGTATAAGCCATTGAGACGCAAGTGTAGAACATTCTTGGATGGGGTAGAGCAAGTGCAAAGGCCCGAAGGTAGGAATGTTTATGATCCAAGAACTTCGAGGAGGTTAGTACCACTGGAGTGGAGTCAGCAAAGGGTAGAATTGTAGGAGCTATGGTTGGAGGATGAATGGGGTGAAGCAGATTGAACATATGTTCTAGGGTGCCAGTGCAACTGGACTGGGCCAGAACAAGTCAGGGGGACTTGAGGTAACAGGAGGCAGGGGGCAAATTACATAAAACACTCTAGGCCAGTACAAAGATGTTGGTTTTACTCTAAGCGTAGGAGGCCCCACTGGAAGCTATGAAGCAGAAGAGTGACGTCATCCAGTTCAGGTTTTAACAGGACCACTCTGGCTGCTGGGAAGGAGAAATGGGGCTTGTTGAGGCAAGGGCAGAAGCTAGGGGACCGGTTGAAAGGCTTTTGCTATAATCCAGACGAAAGAGGATGTTGGCCAGGACCAGGGTAGTGGCAGCTGCGGGGAGGGTCGGGGAATGAGAAAGAGTCAAAGTCTGAACATATTTTGAAAATTGAGCTCATGGACCAGACAAAGGATAAATGTGCTACATATAAGTTTAGTTGGAAAAGATCCTAAATAAAATTATTTTAGTAATTAAAATTGTAACGTGTCAAGATAGCACATGCAGGAGGCAAGATAGTGGGTGAGAGCCCAGGCTCCTCACTCGCCTGTAATATGTCCTTAAGCAAGCTGTTTAACTTTCCTCGGCCTCAGTTTTCTCATCTGTAACATGGGAGTGTAGTGGTGCTGACATCACAGAAATTGTATGAGCATTAATGGGGAAAAGTGTTTGTAAGTCTTAGTGTCAAACCCACAGTACGTGTCAAACCCTTGGTAAGCACTCAAACAGTGTTCTCTCTTGTCATTTAGAACTCGCTGCTTTTCAAAGATACTTTCCTCTTTGTAAAAATGCTCGAAGACTTTAATGTGAAGCATTTGAAAACAAACAGAAGCGCTCCCTTCCTGTGGGGCAAGTTCACAGGGTAGCTGGGATGCGAACATATTTCTCTTGGTCTCATAATAGATTTTTTGAGCTCCATTATCAAATAGTTTCAATCCTGACTTTGAAAAAGAAGCCTGATCTGCCGTCTTTTAAGGAAGAATGGGCATCACATGGCAACTGAATATTTATACCACGCTCTCCTCCCTTCAAGCCGTTGTTGTTTTACCATCCTGACATCAAAACCTCGGGGCCCAGGGAAACCTCAGATGTTGGAGAATATCAAACGTGTTCTTCTTCTCCCCTTATTCCTGGTAGATCTGACGCACCTTTGAACCTTCAAAGGCCGCAATAATCAATGAAGTGGGGAGACACGTGACATTGAATGCATCATCGTGGAGATGCATTTATTGATGTAAAGTGCATCGTGTGGAACAGCAGTGGGGGCTGAATTAAAATGTGAGGATCTGTAATCCAGCGAAAAACCACAGAACAAAGGGAGGAGAGAGGCACGGGGCAGGCTGATGAAAGACACTTTGCTGACTGGGGACTTCACTGAAGAGAGCTGCATAAAGGGGAGATTACTGCTTAAGTCGGTTAATGTAACCCTGGTGTCTTAATTAAAATGTCTTTAACAAAAGAGGAAGAGGAATAGTACTGGAAGTTTGGGGGAGACGTCAGTGAAAGAGAAGAAATTTACAGAGGGGAGAGAAAGGAGGATAATTTATGTTAAATATTGGGAACAACTCCCAAAGCAAAATAATCTTGAATTTCAATCATGAAGGATATTTAAAAATTGGTTGGACAAAGGAGGCAATTGGCTTTGGCGGCCAGTGTGGGAAATAGCTTTCTAATTTTAGAGCTTGCAGCCATAACATCAGGAAGCTAACAACCAAAAACAAAGCAAGTGGATAAAAACAGGAGGAGCGAAGAGCTCAAAAACAGACCAAATGCAGAGACTGAGTCCTGGTAATGAGTACTTCCTCTCCTTAAACGCCAGGATACCACTTTAAATGTGGTCCCTCTGTTGTGGATCCTGAGACAGGAACGTGCCATTCCAAAGGGGAGGATTGGCTGGGGAAGCTCAATTTGGGGCCCTCCTTTCCCTGATCACCACAAGATTTGGCCTAAGAAGCTGGGTTTTACTTGGGGTGAAACAGTAAAGAAGCATCTGTTTTTGTATTTGATGAAGACCTACCCTGTTTTTCTCTGATTCCATCCTACAGGAACTCAGTGACATCTGTCAGCATGCAGTCTCTCCTGGAGCCAGGCACACATGAGGTCAAGCTTCACTGTAGGGTGGCCGTGCCTGTAGGGACAGCCGTGCCTATCTTCTGCCAGTTAATGAGGCGATTCAGCTGCAGGGGAGAGGGGAATGCGTGTCCCTTCCAATCTGATGATTAAATGCATCAGATGTTAAGTGAGACGCAAGGTTCTTCTCTTCTCAGAGATCACCTTAAGGTGTGGAAAAGTCAAAAAGTCCTTTGGGAAAAAAAAGAAAAGAGATATTATCTGCTTGCCATTTGATATCAGGTAGCATTTATTAAACAGATAAATATTTATTAAACAGATCATCTTTATTAAGGTTTAGAGAATGAGGCCTGCATTTGCATACTAATAGGAACTGGCAGAAGAAACCCGGAGTTAATAGGAACTATTCAGAAGCCTCCATCTAACTTGAGTAGGAGAATAACACATGCAATGTATAATAGACACCTATTTTGTGTGTGTGTGTGTGTGTGTGAGTGTGTGTGTGTGTGTGTGTGTGTGTGTGTCAGTGTCTGTGTGTGTGTGTTATCAGGCAGGTAGAGAGGACTGGAAATAAGCGAGGGAGGAAGAATATCCTAGTCAGAGGAACAGCATAAATGAAGGCATAAAGTCTTGATAGAGCATTGGCATGATTGGGAAAAAGCAACATGGTTGGAACATAGTAATGGGCTCCAGAGAGAGGTGTGGGAACCACTGGGGAATGCCCTGCCATGGCAACATGAGATCTGTTTTCAGTGCTGATGCTGGTTTGGGAATATGTCACAGATCCCTTAAAATGTTCACAACCTTTGACCCAGTAAGCCCACTTGCGTTAGTCCATCCCAAAATCTGCTTATTAGAGAAAAGCAAACAAGTAAGCAAATCAACCTGCACGTACACTGCTATTTTATTTGCATTTTGTTTATAATAAAGAATTGGAAATACCTAAATGTGACAAGCATAAGGACAAGGGAATGGTTAAATGCATGCTGATACATCCACATGATGTATTGTACCACTGCTAAAATTATGTTTATAGAATCTGTGACACAGGAGGGAAAGAAGCTTGGCTTTTATCATTAGGTTCAAAAAGCAAGGTACAAAATTGTTCAGACCCTTCGATTTCAACTTAAGCAGAAAGTATATTAAAACCTGGCAGGAAGGGCACTGAAATGCTTTTCTGTTTGTACGATACAGGGTTGCGAGTAAATGAATTCGTTTTTTGTCCTGATTCCAAGTAGAATAGGTTCATTATAGAAACTTTAGAAAGTATATTAAACTACTACTTGCTCTCAAATCTTTATCTTGGTGCCCGCTTTTGGGGAGTCCAGACTCAGGGTGTGAGGTCCTGGTTGTTATGTCCAGTGGGCTCATGTATAAGAGGAAACGGTGAGACATGAAGGATCCACAGGTGAGCTGGGGAAATGTGATGATCACGGCCGGGAACATGGTCCTAGAGAAGGACGGATGGATTTGGGAAACCCCTCTGGAAGTGATAACCACTTGGGAGTGCAATATGGTGGGAATGAAGTAAACTATCCAAGGGCCGTACGGGTGTAGTTCTTCAACTCTGAGGGAGGGAGACAGGCACGCCTGTGGGTTGTGGCAGGAGTGGATGGGGCAGGATTCTCAATTTGGTTTAGGACATGCTGGGTTTGAAGTGCCTGCAGGATAGTCCTGTACCATTTATGATGGAAATTCCTTAGGGGAAAGCATGTAGCCAACACCCAATAAATGCCCACTGAATTGAAAAGAATTCTTTTTCCACATGTGGATTTTCTCTCTCTTTTTTAATTTTTTATTGTTATGTTAATCACCATATATTACATCATTAGTTTTTGATGTAGTGTTCCATGATTCATTGTTTGTGCATAACACCCAGTGCTCCACGCAGAACGTGCCCTCTTTAATACCCATCACCAGGCTAACCCATCCCCCTACCCTCCTCCCCTCTAGAACCCTCAGTTTGTTTTTCAGAGTCCATCGTCTCTCATGGTTCGTCTCCCCCTCTGACTTACTCCCCTTCATTCTTCCCCTCCTGCTATCTTCTTCTTTTTTCTTTTTTTCTTAACATATCTTGCATTATTTGTTTCAGAAGTACAGATCTGTGATTCAACAGTCTTGCCCAATTCACAGCGCTCGCCATAGCACCTACCCTACCCAATGTCTATCACCCAGCCACCCCATCCCTCCCACCACCCCCACCACTCCAGCAACCCTCAGTTTGTTTCCCGAGATTAAGAATTCGTCATATCAGTGAGGTCATATGACACATGTCTTTCTCTGATTGACTTATTTCACTCAGCATAACACCCTCCAGTTCCATCCACGTCGTTGCAAATGGCAAGATCTCATTCCTTTTGATGGCTGCATTATATCCCATTGTGTATATAGACCACAGCTTCTTTATCCATTCATCTGTCGATGGACATCTTGGCTCTTTCCACAGTTTGGCTATTGTGGACATTGCTGCTATAAACATTGGGGTGCACGCACCCCTTCGGGCCCCTACATTTGTATCTTTGGGGTAATCACCCAGTAGTGCAATGGCTGGGTCGTAGGGTAGCTCTATTTTCAACTGTTTGAGGAACCTCCATACTGTTTTCCAGAGAGGTTGCACCAGCTTGCATTCCCACCAACAGTGTAGGAGGGTTCCCCTTTCTCCGCATCCCCGCCAACATCTGTCGTTTCCTGACTTGTTCATTTTAGCCATTCTGACGGGTGTGAGGTGGTATCTCCTTGAGGTTTTGATTTGGATTTCCCTGATGCCGAGCGATGTTGAGCACTTTTTCATGTGCCTGTTGGCCATTTGGATGTCTTCTTTGGAAAAATGTCTGTTCGTGTCTTCTGCCCATTTCTTGATTGGATTATTTGTTCTTTGGGTGTTGAGTTTGGTAAGTTCTTTATAGATTTTGGATACTAGCCCTTTATCTGATATGTCATTTGCAAATATTTTCTCCCATGCTGTCGGTTGTCTTTTGGTTTTGTGGACTGTTTCTTTTGCTGTGCAAAAGCTTTTTATCTTGATGAAATCCCAATAGTTCATTTTTGCCCTTGCTTCCCTTGCCTTTGGCGATGTTTCTAGGAAGAAGTTGCTGTGGCTGAGGTCGAAGAGGTTGCTACCTGTGTTCTCCTTTAGGATTTTGATGGACTCCTGTCTCGCATTTAGGTCTTTCAACCATTTGGAGTCTAGTTTTGGCCCAAAAACAGACACGTAGATCAATGGAACAGAATCGAGAGCCCAGAAATGGACCCTCAACTCTATGGTCAACTAATCTTTGACAAAGCAGGAAAGAATGTCCAATGGCAAAAAGACAGTCTCTTCAACAAGTGGTGTTGGGAAAATTGGACAGCCACATGCAGAAGAATGAAACTGGACCATTTCCTTACACCACCCACATGTGGATTTTCTAATGGGGGCTTTCTTTAAAGGCCACTCACAAATTTATGAGCTCATGCAGACAAGAAAGTGTGGGATCTGGGGTACGTGCTCACACATCTAGAATACATACTCGTTAATACAGCTGTTGAGTCAGGAGTACATATGTGTATTAGAAAAACAAGTCCATCTGTAAAACGCTGCAAGATGCCTCCAGGTGTTCAGAATAGCTATTTAACATGAATATTTTATCAATGCCAGAGCAGACAGAGGGAAATTGTATCCATTATATCCCCATCACCATCACCTGTGGTTGAACGGACCTCTGACTGAAGAATCTAAATATGTTTAAAACATTTTTCACCTCCAATGAAACTAGCAAGTCCCAATTTATGTTGTTATTGCTCCTGCTAGATTCACGAAATATTTTGGAGGCAGTTGCATTTGGAAGTGTGGTTTGGCAAATTTTCATCCAAAGCATATGCTTTTATTTTATTTTTTAACTAGCAGTTCAAATGTGGGGAAGTTGACATTTTAGAGCAAGTGGTAGAATGTGTGTGTGTGGGGGGGGGTGTTGTTGTTTTACTTGTGTCTTATTTTTAAGTTCAACTTTTCAAATATAGGGATGGCTTAGGGTAACATATAGCAGGAAAGCAAGCCCATTTAAGAACATGGTCCACATTAAGAAAATGTGGACCAGGTCTGGCCGCTCTCTCTTTCCAGACTCTTCTGGGGGTCCTTTGAGCCCTTTCCCCTCTGCTCTAGCCCTTCTGGCCTTTGGCCGCGTTCTGCTTCTGTGCCTTCTCACTTGCTGTTCCCCAAGCCTGGAGCTCTTCCCACTCCTTGTCCCTCCACCTGGCTGAGTTCCACGTGGTCTTCTGATCTCAGCCTCATGGTCATTTCTTCCAGAAAGCGATGGTCTTCCGCTGAGTGGTCCGAGGGGTGGATCTTCTGAAAATTTTCTATAGATTCTGTCACTTCACCAACCACTGAGCACTCTAGGATGACAAAGTCCAAACGGAGGGTGGCAGTAATATTGTTAGTGAGCAGATTTCCATAGTGAAGAGGAAATAAAAAAGGAGTCCTAGGCATCCTGCTCATTTACTTATTAGACATAACTGTGGAGCAAGTACTCTAAACCAGATGCTGTGCTAAGCCCATTACCTAGATTACCCTAATTTTTACAATAACCATATATTTATTTAATAATTTTTTAATTTAATACTATTTTAAAAATTCCTTTGGACACCTGCTATGTGCCTGGTCTTTTTTTTTTTTAAGATTTTATTTATTTATTTGAGAGAGAGAGAATGAGAGATAGAGAGCACGAGAGGGAAGAGGGTCAGAGGGAGAAGCAGACTCCCCGCCGAGCAGGGAGCCCGATGCGGGACTCGATCCCGGGACTCCAGGATCATGACCTGAGCCAAAGGCAGTCGCTTAACCAACTGAGCCACCCAGGAGCCCTATGTGCCTGGTCTTGTGCTAGGTACCAGGGGACACACTAGCAAACCAGAGAGACATGATGCCTGCCCTCCTGGGACCCGTAGCCTCCTGGGGCAGACAGACATTGATGGGCTGATGGCAGTGAGTGAATGTGTAGTCAGAAGCTGAGACACAGACTCTGGATAGAAAGGGCAAGCTGTAGGCAATCCCCATAGCGAAGAGCCTGATGACATGGTGCTTAAGCTGAGAGTGGAAGGATGGATAGGGGCGGTCAACCAGGCACCAGAGGGGAGGGTTGGGGAGGGGCATTGCTAGGTGAAAAGTCCTCAGGTAAGCAATTATACCTGCAGATCCTGATAGGGCTTTTGTAGCAGAAGCAGAGGCACAAAGACATGAGGGTCCCTGAGGTCACATATGTCTTCCAGAGCCAAAACTGCTGGCCCTCCTGGGCCTTGGTAGCATTGGAAACTCCATCCTTTGACAAGGGGAAGCAAACATGGAATTGTTAAGGGGAAAGGGGATGTTTTAAAAGATCTTCCTGGCTGCAGACAGAGAATTCTGGAGTCCCCATTCAAATTGCAAATTCCTCTGATGAATCCTTCTTTACTCCATTGACTTCTCCGGACAAAGCCATTTCTTTTCCACCCTAAACACCCATAACGACAGAAATGATTGTCATATTCATTACCTTTGGAAATGTGTTCCTTCCTTCGTGCTAATCATTCAGAGGTTCTGATATTGGTCCTTCCATTGCAACGTTTCTTGTTAGATTGGCCATCCCCAAAACTCTGATAGATGACTTTCATCATTGGAGAAATTGATTCTGATATCGCTGGCAATCACTTCTAGGAAAGCAGGTAGGCATGGAGACTCTAGGAAACAGTGGCTTGCTCCCATTTCTCCCATTTGCAGACCAGCAGCCATTGAGAGACATGTGTGGCATAACTTACAAGAGCCGATCGGCTTCACTCCACCCTATGAATTCACCACCCATCCATCTTCCCCTTCGACCCTACTTTTCAAGTAAGCTCTGTCACGCCCGCTGCCATACCATGAGGTGAGCTCTGCAGGACTAATGGGCAATTTCCACATCACCCCATTGTCATTGTCATCGTACCTCTGTGCAGTGAGTCCACAGCAGATGACAGCTCCGCTGACATTTGGCCTCCAGAATATTGGGGAAATAGTAAATGAAGCGAGCTCTCATCAGTATCTCGGCTCTCGAGCCCCCTAAATTTGCTGCGGAAAGTTTGGTGTTTGTTGATTGTTTCTTCCTTAAGTAGGCAAACTTCAGCCCCAGGAGTTAATAAAGCAAATTTTAAATCTCACCCCAGGTACAGCAAAGCTGGCTGAACTGTGCGTTTGATTGCATACAAAATGTGAATGGAGGAGCACAGATTCCCTCCTCCTGACAACTCTCAGAACAATGAGATCAGCTTCAAGAATGGAATAAACTGGAGATTGATTTCTGCAGTTCCATTCATTTGCAGAAATTTGCAGACAATTAAGCTGTCCCCCTGCAGTATAGGTAGCTGATCCTTTTAGCCAGAGGCTGACTGAGATTTGCTCTCTATCCTCTGCATACGTAGAGTTGTGATTCTCCAAATACCCTTGAGTAAACAGGGCTAAGGAACTCTGTATGGACGCAGGCCTCCTTGTAAAGGTGGTCACCAGCTCAAGAGCTAAATGACTTTGGGTAAGTCTCTTACATCTTTGAGCCTTAGGCCAATGGGCATGGTGGTTCTACCTGTGAGTTGTTGGATGGAGTAAATGGGATACTGGTCCCACGTGCCTAGCATGGCGCCCGGCACATCCCTACCCCCATAAATGGCGGTATTTGCTACAGCAGACTTGGTGAGTCCAGCACAAGGATGCCAAATAAATCTTCGGATTAGAAAGATGGGAAAGGAACAGGCTATATGACCTTATGACTAGTGTTTGGAAAGCAAGCTTCAAACTCTCCAAAGGAATAATCTTCAGGATCCTTCAACCAGATGTGGAATTCAAACCCCAAAGCACGTGCACACCTTTGCATGAAACCAGTAAAGGCTTCTCACTGCTCGGGAGTACATCTGACCTTCCCACCTTGATCTACAACACCGTCCACACACAGGGCCGGGTTGACCATTGAGTCTCACGTGGCACTGCCCTCCCTTAAGTCCTTGCCTCATCAGAGAGGATGCTCCCGGCTTCTGCAGCGTTTCGCCTTGTTGAAATATCTCCCCTTAGCACACAGCTTTGCCCAGAACTTACAATAGTAGGAGATAGAACAAAGGAAGATGCTTGTGGCTTCTTCGTTAAGTTGGTACTATTTTACCCTCTCCTTTATTATTTGATACAAAAACAGGAACTGGGAGGGAGGGGAAGGCAGACCTGAGTTCTCTGGTCACTTCTGGCCCACGTGAGTATTGGCTAATGAAGATCCCCTGACAGCTGGCAAGACAGATCAACACTACTTTCTGGTCTAGGGTTTGGTGTGAAGGGAACAGAGAATTTGAGATTCTCTCAAATCTCACTGCTCTTGGGGTGGTCTCAGCTGGGTGTGGTGGGAGGGGACAGTGAGAACCAAAGCCTGGAGTGTGGTCCCAGTGATGGAGTGCCATGTGGCCCAAAGCCTTTCTGTTCTCCTTCATTTCTGGAGCGCCTTGCCCTTGCAGTGTCTACTCTGGGCACATTGCTTTGACGGATGTCATAGGTGGCTTCTCTGGGAATAAACCTTGTCACAGGACACCTGTGTGGAGGAGGTTCATCGGGAAGAGGTCTTGGCATCCTCACCTATGGGGGAGTGAGAACAGCAGGAGTCTCAGCCATCATGGGACCAGCAGGGACCCTGGACACCTGCACATAGTCCCACTGGAGGCCGGGGGCCTGGGCCCCTTACAGTCACTGGGTATTGGCTCTATCCCTTTCTCCTTCACAATCCTCACACCACAGAGGCGAGTCCATGAAAACGCTGTGGAAGCATATCGTGATTCCCTTTTCTGAAATGTCGGGAGAAGGCAGATGGGTACAGGCAGAAAGTAGATTCCTGGTAGCCTGTGACCGGGGCTTGGAATAGGGGAGTGGCTAAATGTGGGCACCAGCTCTCCTTCAGGATGATGGAAATGTTCTAAAATTAGATTGTGATGATGATTGCTCAACTCTGTAAATTTCCTGATCATCACCGCATTGCACGCTTAAGAACAGGTGAATTTGATGGTTCTTAAATTCTACCTCGAAAACACTTTGAAAATGCCGTGGGAAGTAGAGGACAGAGGGACTCCACTCTACCTCTCTCCAAACTGAACACTCGTACTTGCATTTTCGGAGGAACCTCTGTGCCCTGTGAAGGCAGGGCTGAGAAAAGGAAGAAATGTGACAAATGAGCATCCTCACGTTCCCTCTTGAAGTCTGTTCTCCACATAGCAGCCAACGTGTGAGTCTTTTTAATTGTAGGTGGGCTCCTGTCACCTTTCAGATTAAACCCCCAGCCCCCCAAGACTCACATCTCTCACAGAGTAAAAGCCAGAGTCCTCTCTGTGGGCTACACTCCTAGCCAGCCAGCATCCAAATTCCTTTCCCAGACCCCTGGCTGGTCCCCTCCCCATGCTCCTCCTGGTGCTCCTCCAGGTGCTCTGGCCAAGCGGACTGCCTCCCTCCTTCTGCCTGGAGGTCCCTCCTCCCCATGCGCACATGGCTCCCTCCGCCACCTTCCCAGGCGGCCCTTCCCCTGGCCTCCCTGGCAAAAACCTCAGCAGCCATCCACCCTGCACACCTTGCTTGTTTGTGCTCCAGGCCATTGCTCTGCTTGTGTCTCTCTCCCCGCACTAGAATGTGAGTTCCATGGGGCAGAGGTTTGTCTCCTGCACCATACTTTCCCAGATGCTTAGAATTACTCCTGGTAGAGAGGAAGGCTCCACAGGTAGTATTTGAAAACACGAATGAAGGAATGAATATGAATCCTGTCTTCCTCCCCTTTTCACATTCTTCACTTCTTTCCTCCTTCCTCCTTCCCCAGCCCCCGGCCCCTCTCCTGGCCACAGTTATTGGGATGCCCCCCCCCCTTATTTCCAGCATGCTCTTTTCACTGTGTGATGTGACACCCTCAGGGAGTGTGAAACTTGCTTCTAACACACTGCCAATTTCTCCTGAGATTGAGAAGCAGATAAGAAAGCAAATGGGATTGTAAAGCCAAACACCCTACAACAGAAAGACAAAAGGCTCCAGTGAGCCCGCAGGAGATGAGAGATGTTCTGGAAGGGGGATGATTCTCCTGTAATAAAGTCCTGCATGAGCGAGTCTCCCCGAGGACACGGTTCTGCCCCTTTGACTTGAGCAAGATTGGATGAGGCTGCTGCAGGCCTCCTTCTCTTCCAGCCTCAAAGATGCAGAAGATCATCGTCCAGCAACTGCAGGGCCGTAGGGAGGGCCCCATGGGAGGTACAAACCTGTGTGTGTGCCCCTGTAGCTGAGAAAACTGCCTCGGTTTGAAGCAGGAAGGTGTGTTGTGTGTGTTGTATGTGTCCTTGGGTTTAGGCTTGTCATGTGTGGCTGTTGCATATGTATTTCTTCATGAGTGTGTGTGTGTGTGTGTGTGTGTGTGTATACACGTGGTGTGCCTGAGCATTTGTGTCTGATGAGAATTTTGACATTAGTGTGCAGGTGTCTAGTGAATCTGGAAATCTTGAGGCGTCTGTGTGTCTATGTGTGTCTGTGTTAAGATCTGGCCTTATGCCACCAACAGCTGAATTACTCACTCGTAAAAGGGACTGAGTGGCTTGTCTTCATTTCCTCACATCCCTGTCCTGGTATTAATAAGACCCATCCTTCACTTTTGTGCTGTTCTTTGGAGAGCACAGAGCGCTTCCACGCACAACTTCTCATTTCATTCTGAGAACCAAGAGCATGGGCAGATGATCCCCCTTTACAGATGAGAAATTCCCCTTCACCCTCTCTCTGTCCTCAAGAAGAGCAGTTTCCATCCTCCCTGCTTGGGCTGACTGCTGCTGATCCACCCCCGTCCCATGCCCATGGGCACGCACCTTCATCCCTTGCCCCCTGTGCTCGCCCCACACCGCAGTCTCCCTCTGCGAGCCCTTTCCTCCTTGTGCCCAGCACACGTCCTGGCCTCCCCTCTAATAACTGACACGATAAACTTCTTTCCGTGTTTCCTTACCTTCTGCACCAAAGCCCTCGCTTCTCATTGATTCCTCTGACACCCAACCCTAGCACACTGTTAAGCTGCTCCTTCTAAAATCAATACCTATTCATTGTCAAGTCCAACAACCTCCTTATGGTATTCGGCTTTTTGGAGGGGATGTCTGCGTTGTGTGATACGGCCTTGCAACCCCTTCCTTCCTGACATTCTTACCTCTTCATCCTCCTGGCTTCCCCCTTTTTGCCACCTAACCTTTCAGTGGCTTTTACTGGCCTTTTAGAAACCCATCGAACGGTTGAGCCCCTCCCCTTTCCCTCTTGACATACTGTGGGTGGTGTCAGCTTCTCCTTTCTGTCCAGCTACCCTTGTACGTGGATGATTGTGACATCTCCCTCAGCCGTTGCTCCCTCCCGAAGACAGCTCTTTCTGTGCTCTCTAGAAATCTCTGTTGGATGCCCAACAGCCCCTCGAGTCTGCCAGTCTACAGCATGCAGCACCTGTGCCCAGAACTGCTGTTTTGTTCGTTTTGTTTTTTTCTCTTCGCCCACTGTCTTGGTAATGGCAACATCAGAAGTCAGGAAATCCTCACACAGCTACTCCTTTACCCCGATGTTCCATTCTTTCCCACGTGCTGTCTGTTCTCCTTCTATTAACAGCTCTTAGGTTGGTCGGATTCTTCATATTCCTTTGGCTTCTGTGTTCTTTCCTTGAGGTTCCCCCCCCCCCCGAGCCTGGTGCATTCAGAGGCTTCCCATCCTGGATTGACAGATACGAGCGCACACAGTCGGGCATAAACACGATTGCACAGCACACCTGTCTAGATCTGCACGAGGTGTATGATTGTCAGTCACATTAGATGCTCTGGCTCCTATGTGCTCCCCATCACACAGAAACACATGGCTTCAGAGCACACAAACCCTTTGGCACAGACCTGATCAAAGACACAGAAGCACGTATCAAGGTAGACATTTGTCAACAAACACATAGTTGTAGATTTACACATAAATCACAGCCAAAGACCAAAACAGAGCAACTGACATGAAAACACAGCCACTGGACAAATAGTTATTGGGGTCCCTGCCATTGTGAGGCAAAAAGTTGGGAGACACAGGAGGTCCCACCCCCCAGAATTCCTTCCCGCGCTCACCATGGAGGGCTCGCGGATGCACACGGAAGCATCTCTAAAATCAGCCATTCCCACCCTCTACCCTGCTCTCTTCTACACATGCTGTTTGCCAATCTGAGACTCAGAGCTGCCTGCTTCTTTTCTTAGGCACTTTAGACCCAAGAGCTGACACAGCTGTGCTGGTTGGTAAGCTTCTGGGATGCCGTGAGAGCTGGGGACGGGGACTGGCCACTGCAGGCTTGGCTCACTGGTAAGCGGGGAGGCCACCAGCTGTAGGAATGGGGACTCGGGAGCCTGACCCCCTAGGTCCCCATGAGGACAAAAATATCACCTATCCACAGACCTGCAAACACCAATAAGCCCTTTACTACAAACAATGGCAAGTTTTGTTACAACACGGTATGCTTTTTCATTACTTTAGAAACATTACACATGTTGTCATCATGAACTGAAGCCTACCTTTGCCGTGTCACAGAGCCAAATCACCAGCCCCTCATATTTGCATAGAACTTTACATCTTTTCGGAGTGCTTGCTGAGACGTTCTCTCATCTAAACCTCAAGATTTTTTTTATTATAAATGAGATTCATATGTTGTACATATTTTACATATTTTCTATTCCTTTGCCTTTCCCTCACAAACCAATAGAATCTTCACAGATGTTATGTACATTCTATGAATATAATCCACTGGGTTTTTCATTGTCCGATCATGGTCTGTTCCATTCTTTCTCTATGCTGTTTTTTGCCTGGTTGGGCTGTGTTATTTTGTTGGTGGTGGTGGTTGGATGGGTGGGTTTGTTGCTGTTTTAACCGTCGCTATTTTCACTCCATTACATATACAACACTCTAGTTTTCTGTCTTTACCTGAATAGAATTATTTGGTCTTCCCAGAAACCAAACAGTCTTTATTTGCACTCATACATTGACATGTTAAATGTTTTTCTTTTATGCTTACTATGGTTTATGTAAGATCAGAAGTGCCTAGTATGGTGTTCTGTGTTTCCCTACACATTTTCTCCTACGTATTCTCTCCACTAGCTAGGTGAATTGAGCAAGTCACAGGGCCTCTCTGAACCTGATATTCCTCATTAGTTGAGGAGGGACAAGATTTACTTGAGAAGTTAACTGCAAATATGAGAGTGGACACAAGTAATGTGCCCAGCACGTTGCCCAGGGCACACGTGAGAAATTGTTATTATTAGAGCAGTCTGTGGTGGTGATTGTGGAAGCAGTCAAATGTGGTAGTCGTGGTTAGAACATGCTCTTCAAGGCTGCATTACTGCTAACTTTCTAAGAGTGTCTCCTGATGATGGACCCAAATTCAACTTTGTCTTGCCGTTGAGCATTTAGGTTGTTTGCCATTTTTACCCTTAATAAATAATGTCTCGCTGAATACATTCCTGCATACAGTTTTATTCTTCTTTTGAATTTAGCATTTGAATGTGTTCCTGGGAGTGACATAGCTAAGTGAAGGGATATGTATGTTTGTAAGATTCCCAATAACTAAATATTGCCTGATTGCTTCCCACAAAGAGGACCATCAGATTACACTCCCACCAAAATCTAGAGAAAAATTACAGAAGCTTTCTTAGCCTTAGTTGATCTGGTTTCCTGTTTGACTTTTCTTATATAGATTTTCCTTTAAAACTATACACACAGCCACACACACATACATGCATGCATATACACACATACTTTTGTGGGGCATGGATCAGTGATGGGACTTAAATGTCATTTGCCACCTGATTTTGTTAGGAATCTGTTGTCCAAAGTTTGAGACGCTTACATTTGATGGTACATAACATGATTTCGGTTAGTAGGTAGCATTGACTGAGATTAGTTTATATACTGAAAGTGATATTCCCCTTTCAGTTCTCTTTTAGTCCTCTGATCAGATCGAGGGGAAAGTCTCAGCTTGGTGCTCACAACCCTTTAACGCCCCGCTACCCCTTTCTTATCTCCCTGTTAAAAAGATCTTAGGGGCGCCTGGGTGGCGCAGTCCGTTGAGTGTCAGATTCTCGGTTTCAACTCAGGTCCTGATCTCACGGTGGTGAGATCGAGCCCCACATCAGGCTCTGCACTCAGCATGGAGTCAGCTCCAGACTCTCTGGCCCTCCCCCACCTCTCTCAAATAAATAAATAAATGTTTAAAAAAAATTAGAAAAGGAAAAGAGGAGCTTATTTTTTCCCCTGAGTTTCTAGCTCAAATTGAATACCATCATTTGGTCTCCAGTATGTTTATTTTCATGTTTTCCTACTTTTTATGGAAAGCAGTACAGGTACTTCATTTAAATTATGATACAGAGTTTCCTTTTTTTGCACACATTTATGTCATTGAATAGGTAAATTACTGACAGGGCAGAAATCTTGACAGGGCTGTTCCAATAATTGAAGTTTGGAACAAATATATAGCATGGGTAGTGCATTCCAACAGGTGACCTACTAATAATAACAAATAGTCCTCGAGAAAACATTGACTAGGAGTCCCCATATGGCCTGATATAGTTTGGACCTTTGTGATTGCCCCTTCATCCCTATTCATTTTTGAGGTCCTTATGGACCTTGCAGTTGGCCATGAGGAGAGTCACTTTTACATCCAGTGGGTTCTGTGGGTTAGTGATCAGGTGAGTAATCTCCTCACTTTGCAGATTAAGAACGAGAACATACAAGTGCTGAAGGATGTATAAATCAAGACTGACGTTGTGAATAGAATGATTCAGAAGATGGGATTAAAGAGCTTAATGATAGTCATTGTGAATCACAATGTCAGCTTTGGTATGATTCTAACAATGTACTTGCTAACGCTAATGAGGTTTGATAGAATAAAATTAACAATGTCCAAACAGCTGTATGCTTTCACAACAAAGGAACCATATCTCAGAGCAGACTGATACATTCTTTCCACGAGGAACTTTTGTCAATTGATTTTGTTTTTTTCTCTTTCAGGATATATTTAAATTTGCAAGAACTTCTCCTGTCCCAAGACAAAAGAGGTCCATTGTGGTATCTCCCATTTTAATTCCAGAGAATCAGAGACAACCTTTCCCAAGAGATGTTGGCAAGGTAAGTCAGACAAGAGACAAATGACATAACAAAGCCATGTTTTTATTAAGAGGAGAGCATACACAAGGCAAGCTGACTTTGACTGCCTTGTGGCCACGTGAAATCGGTCTCTGTGCCTCTATGATAAGAAGCCATGATGGTTTTGCCAATAAAAGAATGACAAAAATCCATCAAACAACAAAAAAGTGTTTACAAAAAAGCAATAATAACCCCTTTGAATACCATGCTTTGGAGAGCTACATGGCAGATAACAATGCTAAAGTTATGTCTATAAGATGTCATTTGTTAAGAAATAGACTCATTGCTTTTAAGATCTCGTCCAGGCAACCAGCCGGATACTCTACTCTACTCTACTAGTATAGTAATGTGATGATACACGGCCTTTTTATTTAGATCCTGGTTTTCTTTTCCTTTTTTTATTTTTAAAGATTTGTTTATTTATTCAAGAGGGAGGGAGAGAGTGAGGGGGAGGGGCAGAGGGAGAGGGAGAGAGAGTCTTAAGCAGACTCCACGTGGAGCTCAGAGCCCAACGTGGGGCTTGATCTCATGACCCCAAGATCACAACCTGAGCCAAAACCAAGAGTCAGATGGCCCAAATGATTGCACCCCCCCCAGGCGCCCCTAGGTCCTAGGTTTCAAAGGTGTAAGTCCAGGGGCACCACAGGGTCAGCTCTCTAAAAACTAACCCAGATCAAAAGAACTAAATCATCATAACCAGACCCAGAAAACATTGTTGCATGAGTCAGGGCAATAACTTTTCCAGGAAAAAATATTTACTGTTAAATGGGCAGAAATACTGATGTGCCTGGTCAACACGTCCTCTTCCCCTAGAAAAGCCAACGGGGAGAATCAAATTTAAACCAGTTAGTATTTTTTGGTCATCACAGAATTTGAACAGTGGTGATTAGTTCAACAGATGACCTTAATGGCTGGTGCTATTGGACTATTTATTCGTTCATTACATAAATAAGGAGCATCTGTTATATGGCAGACTCCAAGACTGGGCCTGGGTGACTATTGGTATGAACAGCACAGAAGCCCCGATTGTGATAGACCTTGTATGGTAGTGGGGAGACAGATATTTTGATGAGTAAATAAACAAACAAGAAAATTGCAAAGGATAAGAAATTCCGTGAAGAGCAGAAGCAGCTCTTCAGAAAGAAAGTAAATGGCCAGACCAGGGAGTAGATTGACAGAAGTGTTCACACAAGTGGCTGGGAATGCTGGTTGGAGACCCTGGTGTTTGATTGGAGACTGGAAAGATGAGAAAGGGACATCTATGGGAAGATCTGGGGAGGCTGCGTTCTTAGCAGAAGTCACTGCATATGCAAAGGTCTGCAGGTGGGAAAGAGTGAGGCATAGCTGGGGAGGAAAACGTCTGGATGACTGCAATGAGGCAAGCAAGGAAGAGAGTGTTAAGAGCTGAAGTCAGAGAAGCTGGCCTGTCGTAGGGCCTCCAGAGACCATGGTGAGTGGGAATTTCATTGTGTCCACATTAGGAAACCACTGGAGGTTCACCCCATGTGTGTGCTGAAAGACCCCCAGGCAGCCTCATAGGGAATGATTTGTGGGAGCAGAGTGGTCAGGAGGAGTGGACACAGAAAGATCTGCCAAGAGGGGTGTTTTGGGGTGACCTGGGCCTGAAGTGAGGGTAACTTGCACTATTAGAAATCTATTCCTGTTGGAAATTAAAGGCATCAATAATCCAATGTCCTAGTAATCACCATATTTGTGACTTTAAACTACCACTGTGCCAAAGACACCTTTCTTTAAGCAAAATCTTGCCAGGAGTCCAGGACATGATGCAGAAGGAAGCAGAGCCGTCCCAAGTGGACAGCAGTGGGGTTGATGAGCCCTGCCTTTGGACAGCCCTAACCACTGTGATGGCCCTTGTATAGGTGTCCCTGAAGCCAAGGGTGGCTCTCACCAAGGGCCAGATTCCTCAAGTCTGCAAGGCTCTGCCCCCGCACAGTTTCAGAGACCAAGTTGCATCTTGCTCTTTAGACCTTTATGTAAGCCTGGTGTTCTCAACCCTCACTGTACATCAGAGTTGCCTAGGGCAGTTAAAATACAGATGCCAGGCTCCACCTTCCAAGATCAATTCAGTTGGTCAAGGAGTGAGAACCAAGCATCAGTATTTTTTTTTTTTTTTTAAATCCCAGGTGATTCTGATGGGCAGCCATGGTTGAGAACCACTGACCTAAACCAGTCCTATTTTAAGAGGAGCTATGGACCAGCAGCACCACCTGGTTGTGAATAGGTTTTGCAGTATGTCTATGCTTTTTATGCCTTTGAAAGAACTTTGTTCCTCTTTGTGCCTGCTTGGTTTTATTCATTCATCTTATCCTTTCCTTTATGTGCTATGCCTTACCTTCATCAACTCCACTAATAGCTAACAAGTGATGCTCTGCTGAACTGCGAGAGAGTATATGGGTGTCTTCAGAAAGTGCTGGGGAGGTGGGGAGAAAGGAAACATATCCCACCCACCCACCCAAACTCTCTGAGTCAGGCAGCTCTAATTTTATAAATATCACATATCAGACTTTAGTGTAGGATGCCATTTGAAGTAGAGACTCTGTATTTATGAAAGCATAAAGATACTTATCGCACTTTGGTTTCTCCCAGAAGCTGACCCTGAGACAAGAATTCTAAGGCAGGTAGTTTATTTAGGAGATGAAGAGAATACTGGTAAGGGAGTGAGAAAGTGAGACAGGGAAAGAAAGCAGCCAGTTGAGAGGCCTGTTTATCAAAGCAACTATGGCTATATGTCAGTGACTGCATTGTAATCCCAAGGGAAATGCTAGGAAATGGTATAAAGCACACTCCACAGGGGAGGGAGCTGGGGTATTTATACACCAACCCATCCGTCTTTGGTTGAGGGTCTTTCCCAAGGGTGTAAACTCTCCAGCACATCCAGCCTTCCCTGTGCTCTGGCTCCAGCATGAGGGCCTTCGGAGGCCAGGGGGAGACAGCCGGAAGTCTGCTGGTGTGCCCTGAAAAGATGAGATCCCAGGGAGGGGACAGGGCACTGATGGATTCTGTTCCATCACTGAACTTAATATAAATACGTTTTGCTTTACAGGCCAGGTTTTCCTTGTCTCATCTTCTGCTCCTATTTCATTTTCTGAACTAACTTTCTTGTCTCATCCCTTTGAAGCTGACTGTACTTGCTTCTTTCCATTAATAAATACTCGTAGCATCCCAGGCAGGAAAATCTCTGAAATTCATGTCAAGTCACATCAATAAGCACATATTCAGCATCTGCTATTTACAAGGCACTGTGTGAGGGGCTGGAGAATTAATGACAAAAGGCAATAGACAGGGTCCTTAATCTCACAGGATTACAGAAGAATAGAAAAAATCATCACAAATGCATTATTTGTCCAATACTATAAAGTATAAGCATCTTTCATCTCTTATGTTGAATTCTCATAATAGCAACCCCATGAGGATCATCTTCCAAAGTGCCACCTGAGAGTAATAAGACTCAGAGGGATAGTCACCTGTCTGGAGTCACAGTCAGTTAGTAGCAGAGATGAGCTCCATGCCTACTCTTTGAGATTTCACAGTCTCTGCTCTTAACTAGTATGCTCAGTGCTACTAAGTACAATTTGAGAATTTTCTTTCATGGAATGAAATGTCTTTGCTAACAATTACTCTCTTTAAAACAGCATTAAAATTAAATTTAATTGTTTGAAGTGCACACACACACACACGAAAAATAGGATGGGTAGAGGGCTGGGTAAATGGATAGATATATGATAAAACAAGTATAGTAAAATGTTAATGGTAGAATCTAGGTGGTGGGCATAAGGTTGATCACTGAACACTTGTTTCAACTTTTCCTCCATTTGTAAATTTCATGATACAATGTTGGAAAAAAATTAAGCTTAACTAAATACAAAATTATCACAAAACACACGGGAATTGGCATGTCAGCACAAAAATATTTTTTTGTTTGTTTGTCTTGAACTTCAAAAGGATGGATGGAGACTTAAGTATCTATTTCTTTATTTTCTTTTTCTTTTTTTATCATATTTTATCACAATCTGAATTCCTTTAAAGAAAGGAGACTCATATACTACAGGGTCAAGGTATCAAAGGGTGCTGCAGCTAATCCACTCTCCGGATGGGGGGCGTTCTCGGTTGAGGCTGTGCCATGTAGAATTGTGTATTGACAGAAAGGCCATGCAGGGCAGCTGTAGGGGTCAGACAGAGTTTTGGCTGATGCATAATTTATTTATCTTCCAAATAATTAATTAGTTGGTAGGTGGCTAAATTACTAGAATTAGGGGACTGCTTTTCCATCATCTCTCTCAATGTTTCCGAAAAATGGGTTAAAGACCCAATTGTGAACACACTCCCTCAAACCTGTGATTTCCTTCTTGTTTCTGAATTCTAGATGGCAGCGAGGATCTGGGGGCTAGTGCGCTAAAGAGAAATGTGTAGTTTCCAACATGTGATTTTTCCCTCCCCCTTCAAAGTATGACTATTTCAAAATTTGGGCCATAAATAATTTCTTAGTTTTACCAACTTTCACTGATAAATATTTGATTGCATCTTTAGAGATTTTTGAGTTCTTGGGCCTGATTGATTGAGAGCAGGGGACTTTAAATCTGTGAGGCAGCAAGGAGGTCTTTGGGAGATGTATTTTATTCTGTTTTATATTAAGTTTGAAAGACAAGTCATTTATGAAATGCTTATTAGAGATTCTACTTTCATCACAAACCCTTTTCATCAAAACCAATGAAAGTACATTTTACTGAAAATCCTTTTTTTATATCCCCTATAAATTGGTAGAATGGGCCTTTAGAAGGACATCTTTAACCCAGGATGGAAGAAATATGTAATTGGACCATGTGCTTTTTGTAAAGGGAATCAACATAGATCATTAGACCAAATCATGAAAACCACTCCACCAGGACTCTGCTTTGATTGTGTCATGAATACATGAGGATAACTTATGGCAGTTCCTAAATACTCCTCAGACTTCTGAGCATATGGTTTATTAGGGATCTCCCTACATCCAGGTGTTCTGTACCTCCCCATTTATGCCACCCATGCAAACAGGTGCCAAGGAATCTGATGTCTCAGAATTGAGTCTGCTTTATTCCATTTAATAGTCATACGTATCACTTTGAGAACCCAGGGGTGCCAAGCTGTGTCCTCAGGAGCTGGGCCAGAAATCTGAAACTTGATCCCTAGGACTGCTCCATCTTACCTTCCCACTGAAACATAGACTCAGCCCTATTCTATTGCCTGACCCATTCTGTGTAATTGCCATCAGCCCTCCCCCTCCTTTTAAAATCCACTGCTTCACGTTTTTATTCAAGTCTGACTACATGCCTCTTCTCAGAAATGTACAGCTATTTAACTTCACCTTTTAAAAACAACTAGCCATTTTATTCAATAACTGCAACTTAGCCCTGGCTAGTGTATACAAGAGAAATCTGAATGTAAGAGATCCAAGATGTCCAGAACTCAATACTCAAAAATTCTTGTTGAGATGAATAGCAGGGTTTATTTCTACAAACAACCCCACCAGTACATACGCCTTTCCTAATTCTATGACTTTGAACTCTTTCCTCTTCCTGGGACACACCCCCTTCACCCTCCCTCCTCAGGGCATGCCTGTATTTACATTCAAGGATTCACTGTCTAGTGGAACATTTACATCCTCGCAGAAAGTTCTGTGCATCCTGCCCAATATGGTAGCCACTACCTACATGTGGCCATGGAGGACTTGACGTGTGGCTTGTGCAATTGAGGAACTGGATTTTTAAATTTTATCTAATTTTAACTAATGTTGGTTTAAACCTAAAAACTACTGTTTGATCCAGTTATTGGAACCACTTGCCATGTGAAATCTACCTTTTCAACTTAAATTTTAATCTAAGTACAGGTCAAATACTCTTCATGAAAATATAATATCTAAATTGATATGTAAGTGTAATATAAACACAGGATTTCAAAAATGTAGTATACACAAAGAATGGAAAATAGCTCACTGATAATCCTTCTATTCCCATGCCATGTTGAAATAAAAACATTTTGGATATATTAGTATGATTAAAATTAATCTCATTTTTTTTTTTTTTTTGCTTCATTTATTATGTGGCTACCAGAAAATTTTAAATTATTTGTATGGCTCGCATTGTATTTCTATTGGTCAGTGCTGAGCTAAAGCCTATTTTTGATACAGTCTCCTCCTTGGAATTTTTGTGTGATCTCCTTTACGCATTGTTTATACCTCTTCTCATTGTTTATACCTCTTTGCTTGCATGTAACACATTTGGAACAGCAATATAGTTTCTTTTGTATTTTTCTTGTTTTTCCATTAACTATAATTCCTCACGTGTAGTGACACAAGCACACCGCCTAACACCCAGTAGGGACTCAAATATTCTTTGACTTGAATTCTGGTTAGGCCTATGGCTAGTTGGATAAGGTATTCACTGGTTACTGATTAAAGTGATCACAGCCTAGTTTGTTGTTAGAATGGAATTAATAGAGCATTATATGATCGGTCTGGATATTTCTAGCAAATTTTAATTTTCCACCGTGGCAGTGAGGCTACCAGATAAGTTGGTTGGCAGTCAACCATTATGTCAGGGTAAATAAGTATCCTTACTTAGCAGATTGTGGTAGGTTTGATGTTGATGGATTATTGTAGGGTGTGTGTGAGGAGGGGAGAGAGAGAGGGAGGGAGAGAGAGAGAGAGAGGAGAGAGTACCTGTATTTCCCTATTTGCTCATACATACAATATTTCAAATCCACTTAAATAAAAAACCTCAAAACGTTATTCACAACTGAACAGACTTAATTTTAAGTTATTTTGACTAAGTCTAATAAAAGCACATATTGACCATTAGCAAGGGTTACCCTCTTTCTGCAAAATTTAATTAACGATAAAACATAACTGAGTTGTTTTGGTTGTTTGCCAAATACATATATATGCAAAAATGCCCTCCATGATATACATCCAGCAAATAAAAGCATCTGAGCCTATGGAGGAAGCAATATTTTTAGCCCTGAGTTTATCACCCTTTCAGTTCTCAATTTGAAAGATTCCCAGGGCTTTATTATTATGTACATTTGGCCTCGGACTGAATTTATATTTAATTATTTGTGAACATTAAAGGATCTGGCATTTCAGCTTGAATTAGCACCCTGGAGACAGGAGAGTTGAGGAATTTTCTAATTCACCTAGAATCTTCAACATCTAAGGAGTGTCAGGATCTAAGCCAAACATGGCTACCCCCATTGTCCTATTTGGTTCTTATGACAACCCCACAAAGTATTATACCCACTTCTCAGATGGGGAAACTGAAATCAGAGAGATTAAGCAACTTGCCCAAGGCTACTCAGTTAAAAGAGTGGCAATGCTAATATCAAAACCGAGGAGTCTTGAGTGCCAGTCACTGATCTCGGCACCATAACATGCATGAATGTTGAGTCCCCATGGGTCTCTGCTGTTTGGATAGCATGCTCACATTAATTGTCATTTGACTCTCACACATACTCTCAAGAGACCAGTATTATATCCCCATTGTACCACTGAGGAACTGAGGCTAGAGCATCATGCAAGATGGGTATAAACTGATTTGTCATTTAAGCTGAGCTCCTGCATTACCACCTGCCATGAACCAGGGGTCTGGATGGATTTCAAAACAGCACATGGCATGGGGTAAGGAATAGGCTTTATTGGAGAAAGAGAACACATAGAAGCCAGGGGTCAGCCAAAGATGAGTATCATCCCATGGAGAGCTGTGCCAGGGTCTGGGCAGAGAGCTGAATATTGTCTAGGTTTGCCAGAAGATGCCCTCGGCTACCATGGTTCCCCCTTCTTAGGCCAGCTTGACTACAACCTTGTCAGTGGACAGAAATCAAATTCTTGGGATGTCTGGCCGCCTGAGCACAGGTACCCAGACTTACAGAAGTTTCGAAGATTCCAGACGCTCAAAGCCAGATGCCTTGTACAGTGATATGCTGGTTAACAGGCTCTTAGGGGGAAGCCCCAATTAGTGATGCTTGCCACTTTCTTTGGTGGAAGTATTCCCACAGTGACCAATTTCAAGCTACCAACTTGCAAACTTCTTGAGTACTTAACAATTGACTTTCACAAAGAAGTAGGAGCTAGCCCCGGCTGACCATGACCTATCGAATGGGATGCCAGTGGGTCAGGGAACGTACTGTCCCCATGGGGAGCCATGCCTGAGTGGAACCTCCAGCTTGGAGAAGTGGCTTACCCATCTACCTGTGGTTTTTTGTCCATGGTGAGTACCAGGGGTCATTTGGGATAATTCTGCTCCTAGCATCACATTCAGTGCCTTGTCTCAGGCCACATAACCAGTGCTAAGGAGAAGCAGACCTTGATCCTGTGCCCTTTCAGCTCTGCCACACCTCTCCTCCTTTGCACAAAAATCCCGAGTGTGTCTCCAGAGGCTGACAAATTCTGTGACAATTGTCCCAGTTCTACCTGGAAAATGGGGAAGGGAGAGATAAAATTCTCTGACGTGAGGAGCAATGCAGTGAACTTCACAAACAGCTATTTGATGTGCATGTTTGCGCACTGAGTCAAAGCTGGGGGTCGTGTCTTAGTTTAAAAAATAGACCACATGTTGACAAGCAGAAAACTACTTTCTTCACCAGGGAAGGAAAGCCACTGTCTGGCTCCAGAGGCCACAATTTTTGTGGTTGTTGGTATGTCGGCTGACAATCCTGTTCAAAGGAGCCACAAGGAACAAAAGTGAAAGCAGAAAAGGCTATCTTTGGTGAAATTAAGAGCTATCACCGCTCGTTTTTCTCAGCAACGAGGCCACATCTGACTCAGTCGATACGGGCTGTGAAGGAGCAGGGCCCAAGGTGCTGAGGGGAATGGATTTGCCCTTCTGTGGTCAGACCTCCAGTCCCAGCTTTGAAGAGGGTTGAGGCGGAGCTGGATGGAGACAGAAACAGGCCCATACAGGGTTTCTGAAGAGGGGGAGGGATGAATGAAGAACTTGCCTTTATTTCCGTTTTTAGCTTAGAACTAGCCTTGGCTCCTGGATGGAGTGATAGGTAAGAGACTTCAGTGTAGTGCTCTGTAAGCAGGACTGGGGAAGATCTTGGACACAAACACCCTTTGTTGCAAGTTTAAATGGTCCTGTCTGTGGGTGTTTCATATTGGGTGTTCTGGATCAGGAAGTGAAGAACAGACCCAGCTTAGGCCTTTTGGGTAGGCAAATGTTCTTCCTAGGTGGAAAAATTGGGTCTCATCCATTCACTCGTTCATTCATTTAGAAATATTCATTGAGCAACTACTATGGGCCAGGCACTGACTGTTGCCCATGGATTCTTCCTCAAAGAACATGCAACTAGGGAAGACACAGACCCGTAAACAGGCAGATTAGACCGTGATCAGGAGCTGTGGGAGTGTGGAGGCCTGAGAAGGTAGAGATCGTAATTCCCAAAAGGCTGCATACCAGGAGGCAACTTGAAGTTGGGATGGAAAGAATTCTCCAGGTATTGGGCAGCGCGTGATCCAATGTCTAGAGCCAAGAGAGAGCACTGTGTATCTGAAGAGCCAAGAATCATTGAATGTGGCTGCCATGCAAGGAGGACCTGTCACAAATAAAATTAGAGAAAGAATCAGGGACTAAGATGAAGAACTGTAAACATGACTCCAGGGAGTTCACCCTTTATTCTGCTGGTATTTGTTACACATTGAGGAAGGACATGACCAGATTTATATTTTAGGAAGATCAGTCTGGTTGCAGGGGGTCACATCTGGAGGCTGAGAAAACCAGAAGCAGGGAAACCCAGATGGAGGCTGTGACAGCAGCCCAGGTGGGCTCCTGGGTCTGGAAGTGGCGGGGGACCGGAGAGAAGACACTGAGTCAGGAGCTGGGCAGCCTTGAAGAGTGAGTGTTTGATGGGGAGGGAGGGAGGTAGAGGAAGACCCCTCTTAGCTGAGAACATCATGCCTCTGTAGGAGGCTGACCAAGTCACCTGGGTGGAGGGTTTAGCTGTGGGTCAGTGGGCCTTTCATGAAACTAAGGGGCCTGTTTTATCCTCCTCTCTTAAGTTCACTCTTTCCTGAGGCCCTTCTGCGAAGCAAGAAGGAAGTGCTCCCAGAGGAGACGGATCTACCTGCGTGTTACGCAGAGGTGCACAGACACGTTCGATCCAGAGCCGGTCTGCTGGGGAGTTGATTCATTTTGCACCAAGGAGGCTTGTGGGATACCAGACTTTCAGATGCCCCTTTGGCATGTGTTCCCAGGTGTGAACACAAATCCTGCCTGATCCGTGCCTACTGATTTTAGTTCAGGCATTCCTGGCTGTGGATTTGAAATCTTTTTTTTTTTTTTTTCTGCCAGCTCAGAAATGCATAACAGCTGTGTTCACTGTTGGCCTTCTAGCCTTGAATTCATTCTAAATACATTTCTTCTTAGTAATTTCTTCTTTGAATGCTGGTGTTTGGCTATGCATTAGTATACACAATTCACAGGCTCTGTGTTGCTCAATTTTTAGTTCATTTATTTGACAACTTGAAATTCCTCACAAGTGGTGCTTTTATTTTGTTATTTGCATCTGGAAATCATTCCTAACATGCCAGGGAATAAATCTGGCTTTTCTTTCTTTTTTCATAATTTTTTTCTTATTATAAAAATAATAGATGTTCATTATAAAAAAAACTTTAAAGAAAAATATATATTTAACAGTAACACTGTAAAAAATCTCCCAAGCTCCAGCCCCCCACCCCATACTTGAGATAACCACTGTTGGCCCCAGAGCAGTGCTTCTCAGTCTCTAAAGTGCATACAAATTAGTGAAAGCACAGGATCCCGGGCCTCATCCCATCAAACATGTGGGTTCCCTAGGGCTGGAGCGGGGCCTCAGAGTTCCCCATTCTCACATGCACCCCAGGGCTGCTGATGCTCCCGGTTCTGTGGCCCACACTTCGAGAGACTCTATCCTAAACATGCAATACCCACAGGACTATCTTGTACTCCCTGATGTTCCACTCAGCGACATCTCAGAAACATCTCTCATGCCCTCAAAGGTCTTTCTTCCATGGCATTTTGAAAGGCCACATGGTGTGACATGTCATTGGTCTGGCTGTTGATGAGCTCCAGGGGTTCTTAATGTGGGGTCTACAGATCCCGAGGGGCTCTGTGGGTAGATCTGGTCCCTTGGTTTTCCAATGTTTGTTTGTTTTGCGCTTAAAATATTATCTTGAGGAGGATACCACATGATTTACCAGCAACCAAAGGAGCGCATTAGACAAAATGGTTAAAACCCTTACTATCCCCAATGAATGACATCTACTGGTTTCCCTCTAACATCTCATAGTGGTAAATCATATTGCTGTGATCGCCACCATTCATAAACTTTGCATAGATACGTATGCACACAGGCATGTGTGTATGTGTGTGTATATATAATCTATAGTTACCTCATATGAAACTTGAATCCAACAGCCAAGAGCTGATTTAATAGCATATCTCAGGAAACAGCCAGCTCACTCCTCCCTGAGAGATGCTTGAATCCACCGGGTCCCTGCTCTGATGCATTCTCTACCCATCTCCACTCCAGCTCTGCTTCCATCTGGCACCCCCAGCTTCTCCTCCCCACCCATCCCCATACTCACCAGGTCTAGAACAGCTTTGTTCTCATTATGCTGTGCAGCTTTCATCTGGGGCAAGATATCCTCAGGCCTGCTGAGGATTAACAACACAGCTAATTGGATATATACATTCCATGAATGCTTGGGAATGTAAGGAATACACCAGAAGCCTTCCGGTTCCACCTACAGTTCCCATCATCCTCACTGACCTTCTCCTTCCCATCATTAGAAACAGGCTCATTTGTGCTGCCCCCCTCTCTGACTCTAAGAATCCCCATCTACCTGTAGTATACTATGCTCCGTGCTTTCTGGACCCCATAACTAATTCTGTGCAAAGGTGGTGTTTCTATGGCCTTTCCAGAGGAGGACAGAGTGATTAGTGGACTTCTCTGATGCCTCAGAGCAGTGAAGCTAGGATTTTTAAAACTCTTTATTGAAGCAAAATCATAAGGGTCCACCACCATGACTTTTTTCATAGACTGAATACACCCATGAAGTCAGCACTCCGATCACAAAATGGAACGTGACCAGCCCCCAGAGGGCCCTTCATGTCACCTTCCAGGCACTAACTCCGTATGCCCCCAGTGTAACCAGCAACCCCTCACCATGAGTTAGTTTCACCGTTTGGTACATAATATAAATAGAATCATCCAGTATGTATTCTCTGTTGGCTTTTTAAATTTTTTTTGCTCAGCATTACACTGGTGAGATCCATCTTTATTGTTAGGCACATTTGTAGAATCACAGATGTATAGTAGCACATTTTCTAAATATACCACACTCTCTCCTTTCTACTCTTGAGGGGAATTGGGATCGTTTCCAGTTTGGGGCCATTACAAATAGTACTGAAATGCCACTCTTATGCATGCCTTTACGTGAACGTACACACACATTTCTGTTGGGTATATACCTAACCATGGGATTATTGGGTCAGTTTTAGTGGATTCTGCCAAACAGTTGCCCAAGTGGGTTATAGAGAAGCTGAACTTTAAACCCATTATTCTGACTCCACAATGAATTGTGGGAGTAGGGTGGGTGGCATATTTGTTTATTATTTTTTAATGAAAAATATATCCAGTTTCTCTCTGACTCAGTAGTGACAGCCATCAATATCAGCCATGGTGGGGGCCGATTCCATGTCTTTGGATCACAGCAGAACCTGTTGCCTTCATCAAGAACTGGAGGATGTCACTGGTTCTCCATCTGTGTTGATCCTCATGATATGAGGCCATGTCCAGGCTTCTGGTGTCCATTCAAAGGAAGTGGGCTCTGTGACAGGGCTTTCTTCCCCCCACTCCCAAGATCCTGAGGATGAGACAGCTTGAAGCCAGTTTTATGGGAATTCTTGGCCAAAGTCAGGGAGACTTCATTGTTTTCAACAGGTTTTAACTTAATCCAGTAGGTTACTTTATAAGCCAACGAATGAAATTTTAGGACCCCAAGAAACAGACACCAAGTCAAAGGATTTTCTTTTTTTTTTTTTTTAATTTTATTATGTTATGTTAGTCACCATACAATACATCATTAGTATTTGATGTGGTGATCCACGATCCATTGTTTTCGTATAACACCCAGTGCTCCATGCAGTACGTGCCCTCCTTAATACCCATCACTGGGCTAACCAATCCTCCCTCCCTCCTCCCCTCTAGAACCCCGTTTGTTTCTCAGAGTCCATAGTCTTTCATGGTTCATCTCTCCCTCCAAAGGATTTTCTAACAAAGTCCCTTTTTTAATTTGCTAATCAAGATGTCATTAAAAATATAGACATTAGCCACAGTGGTTTCTCAGCCCTCTGCAAGGATGAATTGCTTCATACATCTGAGCTGCCCTTCCTTAGGTAGGACTGGCAATAATAATAATGATGATAATAATATAATAATAATAAAAATGGATTCATCTATGGTCAAACTCCTTGGACATAACTTGGTTACTACTTCTTTGTACTAAGATTTCCCACCTCTTTCTGATGAGCCAATGGTGCTTTCCAATCACAACCTTTTCTTCTTAATTGGGACACTGAAAGCCCACCTTTTTCTGTTGTCTCCTAGAAATATTACTAAGTAGCCATCATGCAAAAATTCTTTTTTTTTTTTTTATAAGATTTTATTTATTTATTTCAGAGAGAGAGAGAATGAGAGATAGAAAGCACGAGAGGGAAGAGGGTCAGAGGGAGAAGCAGACTCCCCGCTGAGCAGAGAGCCCGACATCATGCAAAAATTCTTAAGACAGGACCATAATAAAAAATGACTTAAGAATACTTCATCATGATTTTTGTTTTTTCCCGTTTCTGCCTTCTGGGAATGGAATGACCCAAGGTTTATGGTACCAAAGACCCTTAACAACACATTTTCCTCAGATACAGGAAGGTTTGTGACACGGTAAATGGCCAGGAGTTCTGACCCACTGATGGTTCATTGTTGAACCATCGTTGAACAGACAATTCGTATATCCATCTTCATTTGACATCCCTTATGAACTACCGAGTGTCTGAAGTGGCCCCTAGTCCCCTTTCTAAGCCAGGGAAATCCACCTTGCAGCTCTTGCTGCTCTTTGGTTATGTTTGTATTTATTGATATTTCAATCTTCTCCCTCTCTCAATTCACAGAGATCATAGACTATTAGAGTTGGAAGGAACCCTGGAGATGGCCCAAATACCTCACTTTATAAATAATATGGAAAATTATGTCTAAAGTCAAAAAATGTGAAAAGTCCTAATCTCCTGCCCCTCATTCTGGTGCCTTTTGCCTACGCCGGGTCTTCTGAGCCTTCGTTGGAAAATTCCTGAGCCCAGTCTGGAAAATTCCCAGGTCTTTAGGAGGCTCAGTGTGGCATACCATGATTGATGTCCGGGGCCAATAATCTCTAGGATCATTCTACTGAGACTGATGTTGTCCCTTCTCTTTTCACTGCTTTGGGCAGCATTCTCAGAGGGTGGTTCAACCCTCAGGGCTCAGCTCATGGCCCCAGTGTGTCCTCCCAAGTTCAGAGCATATTACCGGACCAACCCAGCCTTTGAACAGGAAAGAGCTAGGTGAAAACTCCAGGAACTGGGAATATATCACTGCAAGATCCCACCTGTGTAACCCCTATTTTGTTTGAGGAGAGTGACTTAAATAACTTAAATGGGCTAATTTGGAGAGCATAATTTCTATATTGGTTGTTTGTCTGTGTTGTTCCCATTTTATCCTCAACATCTAGCGTATGTCTGACACAGACTAGGCTCTCAATAAGTATGTGTTGAATGAATAAATGAGTAAAGGAGTGGTCGAAAAAGGTCAGTTCCAGTGGTTTCTCCACACTGGGTTAACAGGAAAGGACCCACCCTTACCTCTGCCTACAGGCACCTCTACATTCTTTTCTATGCAGAACAAATGCCTTTAAGTTTGGGATTAAGAAAAATAATTTTTCCTTTCCTAGATGGGTTTTGTATCCATTTTTTTTAATATATATCATTTACTATTAACTGACTAAAATGATGAATTTGGTAGAAGAAGATATTTGGGGAAAGTTTCAGAAATTTAAATATAATATATGAGCATTCACATATTATATAATTTCTATTATGTAACATGTTATGTAAAAAGTACATTTTGTGTACTTTCTGAGGTGACACTTCCTATATTTCATTGTGTAGAGAGAATGGTTACTTGTAGGTCAATATTGCAGGTAATTGAAGCAAAAATGTTTTTCAAAAAGTGATCCACTTAAATGCCAATATCTCTGTAATATTTCATACAGTAGTTCCCTGTCTGAAAGTAAACTGAAGTTAACATATCCATATATTAAGGGAAAGGTGGCTTTTATTATATTATGACTATCAAATGGAATTGTGTTATACCATCCGAAATTGGGGGCATGTGGAGGGATCATATGCTCCCTACGTTAAGTGGCTTCATTTTGCCGTGTGTTTCCATATGTGCCTTTTCTACTTTCCTGATCTCTTTCTCCACCTCCAGGCGCTCTCATCCGCCCCTCATCCTTGCTGTCCCTCTGCTTGCTCCTAATAAGATTAACTAGTTCTTGGAATTTGCTGCTTTGAAATTACAGTGGGCTGGGAAATCATTCTCTATGCATTTCCCAATCCTGTGATATAAACTCAGAAAAATGGGAGGAGACAGACTTGGATTGGGTTTCTGTCCTGCTAGCGACAACCTTTGGACAGGTCAGTTGAACCATGGGAGTTCTGCTTCTCGTAGGAGGCAAGGCTAATAACACCTATCGTCCACATTTGGGGAAAGACAAAATGAAACCACCTAGTTCATCATGCAGGCCCATAGCAAATGCTTTCTCAATGTGCCCCTCCCTTCTTCCTCTCCCGTCCTGGCCAAAATCTTCCTACAAAAGTGTTAAGTGCTTGTGAAGCTTTCCCCAGGAGGCATAGGCTTATAGGTATGTGCATGTTGAAAGTTACCATATACCTTCCAATGATTGAAAGTTACCATATAAGTGTCCGGCTCAATCAATATGCTGCTGTACTAATAAGGGATACCGGTTTGATTTAGCATTGTTTAGACAGAATGCTCAAAAATATTTTTTTTTAATCAGTGATCCAGTCTCCCCATCTGCCAGTTTCTCTCTTCTAGTTGAAGATGTGAGAACACATATCCAGCAATAAATTCAAATATAAGCATTGTGAGATCTGGTCTGTTCACAATTGTATATTTAGGGCCCGGAATGTCATCGATGCACCATAATTTTTTGACTGAATAAATAATCTATTTCCTGTAGATGTTGTATCATTCATACCATGCCCAAGTCCTGTCAAAGGAAAAAGGAAGGCAAAAAGAGAAACGCTCATCCAGCTATTTGTCTATTTTTTTATTTCCCTGCTCAGGGCTAAATTTCCTGAAAAATCACATAAAATCCCAGCTGTCAGAATGAGTTCATTAGCTGGGCTAGGGATTCCAGCTTCTGAGAGCGGAAGCTTCCATCCAGCCAGGTGTCTGTTTCAAGAACAGCATCCTCTTATGCAAAACATTGGTAGAAGTGACCTGCTCTCTGACAAAGAGCAGCTACAGGGCCTGCTCGCCCTGTGCTACCCAATGGTCAGTGGAGACAGAGGAGCATGCAGACTGCCAGAGAGTGGTGGCAGGAACGTGATGCCGCCCACTTTGGCATCATGAGTTTGTCATGCAGATGGTCCAGTTGCAAATGGAGACGCTGCTGTGGATGCGCTCCTCCTTGCCCTTGCTGATATAAGCATGGGGATATTATATTCAATTTTTGGTTTCTATCCTTATGCTGATCCTCCAATTTATTTGTCCACAGGAAGGGAGATGAAGCACAAAACAGTAGGACAGCCAATTCTGTTTTAATTACAGTGATGAGCTGTTTGTCGGGGTGCCATGAGCCACAGTGCCGCCTTGTTCCCCGACAGTCTCAGAGCAGGGGTGACACTGACTGGACCATCAGCCGCCAATCGCCCGTCTTGGGCAGCAACAGTATTTGGTTTGATACGTATTGTTTGAAAACCAAGAGCTATGACTCTACCAAGCTTAATGAAAAGGAGAAAATCACTCAGAGAGGATATGCAGTTTTGAAGATGGGAGGCTTGGAACAAAGTCCGGATGCTGAGAGCGCTCCTGGCACGTCACAGGTGATGTTGTCATTATTAACAGCAACAATGTGGTCATCATTCTCCCACTGGTTTAATTGTTCAACAGATGCTGAGGGCCATGTCAACACAGTTCAGCAACTGAAAATAAACACACCATTCAGGGCTCTTTTTGCCTTGCTGCTTTGCCCTTCTTCCATTTTTTTTTTTTTCCTGAAGAAATTGCTACACTAGAGGTCTTTATTTGTTCACATTTCCTCCCACTGGTCTTTGAGGTTATACAGAGCTGAGACCTTGCCTTACTCATCTGGGTTCTCTTGCTCCAAGCACAACACCCACCCATGACATAAGCTGTAACAATGAATTCAGTGGAATTAATAGAAAGATCAGGAACCTTGTTACTCTTTGAGGCATGATTTTTTCAGGGACTGGAGAGACAATGACAGGCACCAGGGCTGAGAGAAGATGGAGAGCACCCCACAGACTCCAGGTCCTTTGTGATTGGCAGGCAGAGCTCTCAGAGCAGTCGGAGCAGTGGGTGAAATCATGGGCTAGTGAGCTGGATTGCATGGCTTCATTTCCCACCCTGCCACGCACCAGCCAGATGACTTTGATATGCAACGTCTCTGCCTCAGTTTCCATATATGCACAATGGAGGTAATAATAGTACCTGCCTCATAGGATTTTCCTGAGAGTTAAAGACAATCCTTGAGAGTATTCTGGTACATAAAAAACTCTCAAACCATATTAACTATTGTTGTATGAATATCTAATACAGTTAATATCTTTGTACTTAAGATTTATGATGGGCAGGTGTGAAGGTCACTTTTGAAGCTCCAGAGATAGATTTACTCTTATACCCTTGACATTATCCTCAAAGACACTATTTGGCTCATTTGACAATATTTACTCATTTTTAAAGACCCCTTTAAGCTCCTTTTTATACAAAAAGTAGTTCTATTCCTGTTCCAATAAGAATGGCATAAAAAAAATCTTATTACGCTCATAATCTTAAGTTAAGATAATTGAAAACTACTATTGAAAAGTGGACCCAGAATGTATCAGAAAATTAATTCAATTCAATTATAAATAACAAGAATCAACTGTACTTGAATGTGTGTGAAGTATAGAATCATAGTTAAACATTTAAGGAATATGTCCTTATCTTGTTACTATGGCGACAGGTTACTCCAGGAATTCATGGTTCTATGGTAACAATGGAATTACACTATTTCCTCTCCATATTGAAATATTCAGCAACTAATTTCCTGTAGCTTCATAATATATCATGTTAATGACCTCAGAGGTGGAAACCAAGGTGGTGAGACTGTCTTCATGCTCTGGGGTTATCCTATTAAACAAAGCAGAAAAAAACACATTTATACGCATTTGACTGGGAACTACAAGGGAGTTCTTAATGAGAAAGAGATGACAATGACACTTCATGGGGAAGTGCTAAATTTAACTCAAGTGGTTAGTATTACTTACTCATTGGGGTCCAAGATAAGATCACCACCATGAGAAAATTATAGTTTCATATGGGTGAAGATAGAAGTAATATGGTAGAACTCAACTCAATTTATGGTGTACTGGGCACATATGAGGTAGGAGCTGCCTCGTAGCCTATTTTTTGTCTGTTAAAATACTTATAGTATTGTTCTGTGTACCACCAAACATTCAGAACAGTAAGGCTAATAAAGAAAGCATATGTAACTGAGGTCTAAAATCCCTATCATCAGTATTAGTTTCTCCAAAGTTCTTCATGAAATCCTAGAGACAACAAAGGATGTGAACCTTTGTGTGTTGTGGTGAGGTGTGTTGGAGCCAGCTCATGCCAGCTTACACCAGCTGGTATGCATCTCTTCCCAGCTCTGTATTCATCCACTTTAGTGACTTGAAGTCAGCCATGATGGGAGTATTTACACCACAGAAATGGACAAACATTGCAAGTAGTGACTTGAGATCATCTCTTCATATTTCACAGATTTCTCCCTCCTCTTTCTGTATCTATTTCTCTCTCCCACACCCCTTCCACAAACAACTGTGAGGTCAATTTTGTGTCTGTATATTAAGATTGGATAGCAGCAGTTTTTGAGTTGCTCTCCAGTTCTCTCACCCTGATTCAAGCCACCATTATCTCTTCCCTAGGCTTGGTCTATAGACTCCTAATTGGTCTGCTCATGTCCACTCTTGTTCCCGTCTAGTCTGGTCTCCATATGGCAGCTGAAGTGATCTTCTAAAATTATAAATCACTTAAGCAAACAGAAGGAAAGAAATAAAAATGAAATCAAGGCAAAAATAAATGTAATTAAAAACAGGAAAACAGTAGAAAATCAACAAAACCAAAAGCTGCTTCTTTGAAAGAATGAATGAAGTCAGTAAACCTCTAGCCAGGCTAATCAAGAAAAGAAGAAAAAGATACAAGTTACCAATATCAGAAATTAAAGGCAGATTATCACTACTGAGCACATGGACATTAAAAGGATAACAAAGGAATACTATGAACAACTGCAGACCCACAGATTTTCTATCTTAGATGAAAAATTAATTCCATGAAAGACATAAATTATTAAAACTTCTATGAGGAGAAATAGATAACCTGAATAGGTCTATACTTATTAAAGAAATTAGATCAATAATTGATAACCTACCAAAAAAGAAAAAATCAATGCAAGATGGTTTACTGATAAATTCTATCAAGTATCAGGTCCAAATGGCTTCACTGTGAATCCTGCCAGACATTTAAGGGAGAAGTAATACTACTTACTCACAATCTCTTCCAGAAAATAGAAGCAGAGGGGCGCCTGGGTGGCTCACTCAGTTAGGCGACTGCTTTCGGCTCAGGTCATGATCCCGGCGTCCTGGGAATGAGGCCCACATCAGGCTCCCTGCTCAGTGGGGAGCCACTTCTCCCTCTCCCTCTGCCTGCCGCTCTCTCTCTGTCAAATAAATAAAGTCTTTACAATATAAATAAAGAAAAGAAAATAGAAGCAGAGAAAACACTTCCTAACTCATTCTAGCATGCCAACACCCACCACCCTAATAGTCAAACCTGATAAGGGATTACAAGAAAGGAAAATACAGGCCAATATCTGTGTGAACATAGATGCAAAATTTCCCCAAATAGCGAATCAAATCCAACATTGTAAAGTATTATATTCACGCCCCAGTGGAATTTATTTCAAGTATACAAAGCTGGTTCAACATCTGAAAATCAATACATTATGTCACCAGGGTGAAGAAAAAGATTCTACGATTATGTCAATTAGTCTAGAACAAGCATTTGACAAAATTCAATGCCAATTCATAATCAGCAAACTAGGAAGAGTGGATAGCTCTCTCAACTTGATAAAAAGCATCGACAAAAAGCTACAGGTAACATCAAACCTACAGATGAGAGACTGGTTGCTTTCCCACTAATATCAGGAACAAGGCAAGGATGTTCCTTCTTACCACTCCTATCAGACATTGTACTGGAAAATCTAGATGATACAATAAAAAGGAAAGAAAAGGTATAGGTATTGGAAAAGAAAAAATAAAACTGTCTTTATTTGTCAGTGACATGATTGTCTATGAAAAATCCCCAAAGAGTCTACAAAATAGCTATGTGAGTGTAGCAAGGTCACCGAATACAAGATCAATGTACAAAAGTCAATCAACTGCTTATACAATTAGGTAGAATACTTAGTATAAATCTAACAGAATATGTGTGCTGAAAGCTGCAAAGCTATGATGAAAGAAATCAGAGAATATCTAACTAAATGAAGAGAGGCCCCATGTTCATGAGCTGGAAGATTCAACATTGTTAAGAGGTCAGTTCTTCCCATTTGATTTATAGAGTCAACACAATCCCTACCGAAAACCTAACAAGATTGCTTGTAGATGTCAACATACAATGTTGAAGGAGAAGAACAAAGTTGGAGGATTCACAGTACCCAATTTCAAGACAATATAAAGGTTGAAATTAGGTAGTGTGAGTAATCAAGACAGTGCAGTACCCATAAAACTTGACACAGGATCCCAGGGTAGAATACAGAATGTGGCAAAAGAATCTAATAGTTTCACAAATATGTGGATCAACCTCACAGAAAGGAGTAGAGGAAAAACTGATGACCTAAATAGTTCAGAAATGAGTAGAATCCCTTAGACTAAAAAGAAATGAAACTGTACATAGCATTGAACTATAGTTGATAAAGTTCTTCCCTGTGAGGGTACAGGTTAACAATTCTGAAACCATAACATATGTATACTGGAATTGAACAATTAAATACATCAGTAGAGGAAGGTGGGAGTCAGGTTTCTCACTGTTGGAGTGAGAGTTTACAGACAAGAAAAGGGGAGGAAGCTAGACTGATCCACATGGTAAAGGAATAGTATTGGAGACTAGTATGAACCATGCCTTGTTTAATACTCTATTGTTACCTTCTTGAAATTCTTAATAATTTTTGAGCAAAGGGCCCTGCATTTTCATTTTGCACTGGGCCGCACCAATTATGTAGCCAGTCTTGCACTTAACAACCGTTCTCTAAATGTTGATGTTCCTTAGGGTTCCAGGTATCACTTCCTTTTTCCTCATAGTCTACCCTCTCTGTGTTCACCCTCATCCATTTCATGATTTTAACTTAACCTAGGATGATGACAGCTCACACATCTATAGCTCTCCTCACTTGGGCTCTACTGATCTCTAGATCTGAATTTCCAACTCCATGTTTCAAGTTGCCGTGATTTTCTCCAGATCTCTTAAACTCACCGTATCTCCAAATAAGTTCATTATTTATTCCCCCTGGTTTCTAATATTGTTTCTTTTGTAACATATCTAATATACATAAAAAATCCTGAATCAATCAAATAAAAAATAAATCTCAGAATCACCTTGGAAGCTTTTCTCTCCATTACCCCCATTCAACTATAACCAAGGCTTGCTAACTACATCTAAAATTCCTCCTCCTCATCAATTCATATTCCCTATCTTCGCTGTACTCCACTATCTCCTCTCTAGGCCACTATAGGAGAAAACTTCTGCCTCCTGTATTTTTCTCTTCTGATCCAACTAATGTCAAAATTCCCTCCGGAATAATTTTACTAAAATTCAAATCGGATACCATTCTTACCTCCTTCAATGGGCTGACACTGTGTATGGATAAAATTTAAACTCTTCAGTGACCCAGCAGGCTCTCAGCCTCACCTGGGCACCCTACCTTCCTGCCATCTTAATTTCTAGCATTCCCACCCCGTCCTTCCTAGGTATGATGCCACAATTCCATGTGTACCCTCCCCCTGCGATGCTGCCACACATCCAACATGTTCTCTCTACCTGGACTGTCTGTTCCCCCTTCTCTACTAGGCTTCATTGCACACCCAAGTGTAAGGCTGTGAAAAGCCTTGGTGCCCACTGGAGCCCCTTATCATCCCGACTTGTTCTCCTCTAATCCATTCTCCACCCAGAAGCCAGATGGAGCTCTTCACACCATAGATCTGGTCCTTTCACTCCCCTCTTCAAATCATTCAAGTGGATCCCTGCTGCCTAGAGGAGAAAGACCCAAAGCTTAATATGGCTTATAAAGCCCTATCGGAGATTAATAGTCCCATCAGGAGATGGACACATAATTGAACAATGGTGGTACAACATGCTCTGTGAGAAAGGTGTGATCCATGAGCCAACTGCAGTAGAATTACAAACAAAGGGTCTTCTTCTTTCTTGGTTCCTTTCTTGGTCTTCTGTTCTGGGATGTTTCAACGAAGATTTACAGAGTGTACCCTCCCCAAAATAATGAATTAAAGTTGTTGGAATACTCCTTGTCCCTCTTTATGCCTTCCTTCCCACTATTCCCCTCTGAAGCCTTCAGTCACTGCTCCCTCCAGCAGGGCACACACCCCTGTAAAGTGCAGCTATGGGGTGATGGCCATCATTGCCCAAACCTGCAAACTAATTTTCTCTACTGCAGCTCATGTGAAATGAAGTGGAATTTGGACAAGAAATTTCAAAGAATATTTTCTAAGAGGAGTTGGTAGGTTGCAAGGAAGCAACCACTTTTTTTCCAGAATAGCCTTGGAAAAATAAAAGCCCAAACTACTTAATCTACCAAAAATAAAATCAGTAAGAAGCTTTTTGCAAAACAAACCAACAAAAAAAGATTTGTGGTTCAGTCTATAGCCATTGACATCTGGGAACTTAAGTAAAACTAGACAAAAAAAGAGGTTAAGTCTCTTTGGAAATGTGCATGAGGAATATCATTTGTGATTAAACTGTTATGAGAAACATACCCATAACTGCAGGAAATTCTTGCCACATCTTTCTAAAATTGCTGTTTGATGTTTTATATTCCAAAAATGACTTCGTGAAATAGTGTTCTCTTGGAAACCACCTAAATGGCCCACATAAGGAAGTCATTAAAGAAGTCATTAAATGGAGTGGATATGATGGACAACTATGCAGTCATTAAAAATCCTGTTCTTTTTTTTAAAAAAGATTTTATTTATTTATTTGACAGAGAGAAATACAGTGAGAGAGGGAACACAAGCAAGGGGAGTGGGAGAGGGAGAAGCAGGCTTCCTGCCAATCAGGGAGCCCGATGCGGGACTCGATCCCAGGACCCTGGGATCATGACCTGAACAGAAGGCAGACTTAACGACTGAGCCACCCAGGAGCCCTAAAAATCCTGTTCTTAAAGAACTTTTCCTTTTTAAGGAAAATGCACAAAAATATTTTAGGGGGAAATACAGGTTACAAAATGGTATTATACTATTGTTCCAGTTTTACTTAAAAATTATGTTTATATACCAAAATGTTAATAGTACGATTTCAAATAGGCTGGTATTTAAAGGAGATTCCTTTTAAGTTTTCAACTTAACTTTCTCTATTTTTTCAAATTTTCTGTAATGATCATGTATTATTCTTTTTAAAGATTTTTTATTGATTTATTTGACAGAGAGAGACACAGCAAGAGAGGGAACACAAGCAGGGGGAGCAGGAGAGGGAGAAGCAGGCTTCCCGCCGAGTAGGGAGCCCGATGTGGGGCTCGATCCAAGGACCCTGGGATCATGACCTGAGCCGAAAGTAGATGCTTAATGACTAAGCCACCCAGGCGCCCCGACCATGGTATTATTTTTAAGGTGGCCATTTAATTAATGGCCCAATCTGGGACACTTTTGAGAATGAATGAGGGATCTCTAGAAACAATGTCACCAGGACCCCAGACAAAACTGGACTGTTTTGGACAAACATGATATGGGTTTCTTATGGGTTGAATATCCCCCAAAACTCATAGGTTGAAACCCTAATCTCTAGTACCTCAAAATATGAATGTCACTGCAGATGCAATTAATTAGGATGAGGCCATACTGGAATAAGGTGGGCCCCCAACCAATATAACTGATTTCCTTATGAAAAGGAGAAATTTGGACACATACATAGAAGAAGAATGGTGTGTGAACATGGAGGTAGAGATTGGGGTGATGTGTCTACAAGCCAAGGAGTGCCAGTGATTGCCAGGAAACCACAGGAAGTTAGTGGGGAGACATGGAATGGAACTCCCTCAGAGTCTCAGAAGGAAACAAGTTTGCCATCACTTTGATCTAAGACTTCTGATCTGCAAAACTATGAAGCAATAAATTTCTGTTTTAGTCACCTGCTTTGTGGTACTTTGTAATGGTAGCTCAAGAAAACTAATATGAATGTCATCGTAGTTACCTTATGCTTGAAAAACGAGAACAATTCCAGGGCAGGTAGAGAAAATGAAGTTGCACTGAATAAAAGGAGCTTGTGAACTCAACTAGTATTATGCAAAATTGTATTATCACTCAAAAATATTTGCTTCTTCTCTGTGTCTGGCCCCTCCCTAGAAAGCCTTGCCTTGGTGATATCAGGCCTGAACATGTGACTTGCCGCAGCCAATGAAATATGGGTGGAAGTTACATGGGCCACTTAAACATAAGTAACACTGATTCTGCCATCTTTGCCCTTTTCTTGGTGAGACCAGCATATCCTAGAGAGGAGAGTCTTATTTAGCCTGGACCCTAAAATGACCTAGAGCAAAGTTGAAACTGACCTGCAAAGTTGAAACTGACCTAACATGAAATAGAAAGAGGTCTGAGCTAATGAGACTCACTAAGATGATGAGATCATTTGTTACCCCAGCAAAATTTAGCCTAAGCTGACTGATAAAACATTTGCTGAGCAACTATTAAGTTATGTGCTGGGATGAAGTAATAAATTTTTGGCCCCAGGTGTGTTCTACTTTTTTTTTTTTTTTTTGGTAACACCTGCAAGTAAATGTTAAACCATGTTATTTCAATTGGTTTTTCTAGAAAAAAAAAATCTTTAAGTGCTCTCATATTCAAAGTGGTTCTTGGAATCTTGAACTACGTGTACAGATATAAAGTTTGCCAATTAAAATTTTATGGTTTAGGGAAAGAAACTCCTGTGAAAAATAAACCTAAGTTAATTATTCAGTTATTTAATTCTCATTTGGAAAATGAGATATTCAGACACTATTAAAAGTTATATTAAGGGGTAAAAACCACTTCTGTGGAAACAGTCAAATTTATTTCCTTTACAGTTAAAGAATATTCATTTCAAGAAGTGAGCTTTGAAAGCAACCAAATAAGTTGTCAAAGGCAAGTAATCCCTCTGTGAGGAATGTTTGAAGGCAACAGATTATATAAGGAGGAAACACATCTGAAGTGCAGGTCTGGGTGAAGACAGAAGGGTCATGTTCTAAAGTCAGCATTCTAAAACAAAAATTGCATGGTGTCAAAATTATCCTTTAAAGTCCCTTACATGGTACTTAAATTGCCCTGACCTGAGCCTTTAGAAGTTCAAAAGCCAAGATTTAATGTCTTCTGTTTCTCTGGGGCAGTGAAAGCCAAGGTCTAATTTGAAAGGGGCAAGAGGCAATGGGGAAAACAAAGGGTCTTCTTCTTTCTTGGTTCCTTTCTTGGTCTTCTGTTCTTTCTCTAAATGACTCTCCCTCAAGCCCCTCTCTCCTGCATGTTGCCCTCAATAGTTGCACACAGATGAAGTCAAATGAGTTACATGGGCACATTAAGCAACCTATGTTTAGTACAGTTTAAATATGTAAAAGGATGGGGCACCTGGGTGGCTCAGTCGTTAAGTGTCTGCCTTCGGCTCAGGTCATGATCCCAGGGTCCTGGGATCGAGCCCCGTGTTGGGTTCCCTGCTCAGTGGGGAGTCTGCTTCTCCCTCTCCCTCTGTCCCCCAGCTTGTGTTCTCTCTTGCTCTCTATCTCAAATAAATAAATAAAATCTTTAAAAATAAATACATAAAAATGTAAAAGGAAATGCATTTGGGGGGGGCATTATATATCCTATCCTGGGCTAGATGCAGAGGAGAAAAAGGAAATAAAACAAAAACAAGACAAAAAGGAGACCTTGAGGAGCAGGGAAGACTGAAATCCAAACAGATAATATGAAAGCAGTGTGGTCTAGTCTAGGCGAGAATAAAATTGCACCAGAGTTAAACAGGCAGGGAAGACTTTATTTCAGGCTACTGCACCAGAGGAGAGAGATGGAACTTAACCCCACTTAAACAAAGGGCAGGAGGATTTTGAAGCTGCAGGATGAGCTAGTGGAAAAGTACTGGAGGACATGAAGGGGCAGCATGGTTAATGTGCTTGGGCCCTGGGAGACAGGGGCACTATCTCCTCCAGTGGTCACATGTCAGAGGAATGGTTGACAGGTCCTTGAGAAGGACATTCTGGAGTGGAGAAACTGGCAGAAACTGGGAGAAGATTTACATTTTAAAAGGCAGAGAAAGAATTACAATTGCAAGTCTTCTAAAGTAAATTCTTTAAGGAAAGAGATGAGGGGCCTATAGTTAGGAAGAAACCCGTCTAAAGTTTAGTGAAGCTGAAGGGGAACATTAAGGCCATCCTGGCAGAGGTGAGCACAAGATGCTATCAACTGAAGTTCTCAAACCTTGACTACACTTCATGATCACCTGAGCTTTAAAAAATCTCAGTGTCCAAACATATCCCAGATACACCCCAATACCAATGACATGCGAATCTCTGGGGAGGACTCGGGCATCCAACTGACTTACAGCTCCCCAGGTGAGTCAGTGTGCGACCAAGGTTGAGATCAGGGGCTGCAGGTATGAAGAGGTCTGATGTGAGTCTGAAGGCCGGGTGGGAATTATCCAGGGGAGAAAAACATTCCAGACGAAGAGAACTCCTGTAGCAAAGGTTCTTCAGTAGGAAGGAGGTGGTTTTGTTTGTGCTTTGAACAGAGTGTTGCTATAAATTAAACAATAACCAAGCTCCTGGAGTTGAATCAATACACAGTCATAATATATCGGCTCACTTCGATGTGTCAACACCTTTTCATCCGTCTTTGTTAAGGGTCACTGATTCTTTAAAAGCACGATTATTAACAGATTCCACAGGATGATTCATTCCATAGTTCCAACATACATCCCTAACCAATATAATGAAAGCATCTTCCTTTCAAGGGTCTAATCCTAGTATTGGGCCACATACGTGGCAATCTAAAATATACACCGATATACAAAAGTGACATGTCCGGGGAAGGTACGAAGCATTTCCTTTAGGGAAATGGTTGCCTGTGTGTCCAAACTGAGTGAGGCTGGCACTTCCAAGTTGAAGAAAATTGATTTTGTTGTGGTTGTAGCACAAAGGTTGATGTTTTCAAAGACTTCAGATAAAAGGCACCCCAGGCAACTAACAAGCTCCTAATAGGACTAGATCGAGTTCTGACTCACCTGCTTCCAAGACTTGGCTGTGGTGTCTCGGTGACAGGAAAGTAGGATTTGACAGCGTTCATTTTTGTTACCTCCTTCCGGAAATCCTATGCTACTTTCTTCCTTATTCATTCAGCACAGATGTTTTTATGGCCATAATATATTTATACTAATTCAGAGACTTGCCATCAAATAGATGGGCATGTCTCTCTGATCCGGAAGCCAGGGGAGCCTCTCATTTGGAGGCTGCAGACGAAAATAAGGCCTGCTTTTTTTTCCCCACAGTGCTCTTCAAAGGAGCAATTTTCTAAAATGCAAACAAGGGCGTCTCAGTTAATAAGATGGTGTTTTCCTTGTCTTTTTCTTATCATCTGCCCAGATCAAGGGCAGTGGATGCCGTACTCCAGTGACGTCAGCTGTGGCTCCTTCAGAATGCTCCCCACAATCAGGTTTCTTATTATCCAATCGGGATTCCAGAGATAGTCATGGAATTGACTTTTTAGATTAATTTGAGACTTTTTTATTGCTTTTTAATAGCTAATAGCCACCCAATCCATCTCGTTAAGAGTATCGTGATTCAGATCCAGCATTGAGATGATTACAGATAACAGACCAGTGTTATCAGCTGGGTGGTCTCCTGTGATGATCACCAGTCACATAATGAACCGTTTGTGGACTCATCGGGTGGGGTGTGGGCGGCTGGGAGATATTAAGGATGCTAGGATTTGGTCTCACTTCCCATTCTGGGTGAGTCAGAGAGATTTTGGAAACATCTTTAGGCTAACCCGATTTACATTATAGTTACATTTTAATTGCATTTCAAAGTCTAAATGCAGTTGATTGTGAAAACTATGTCAGATCATTTTTAAGGGAACTAGACTTTTCTTTTTACGGAAATGTAAAAGGACCCCTCAGGATAACACCACATTACCTAAGCAGTGAAAGAGAGAAATCTGGTCTCTATGCCCCTCAGATTCTTCCTGGGAAGGTCCTCAGCAGCCCCCACCCAACACATGCACTAGACTCATTCCACCTGTCATGTACCTTTGACCTTTTCATTCTTTCAGTGAACCAAAGAGTTATAGAGTGGGTTCTCTGTTCCAGGAACGGAGCTAAATGAGTTCCAGGAATACGATGGAGAAAACAGAGGTCCTTTCCTTATCCTGGGAGCTCCTGGTCTTTTGGGGAAACAAACAAGAAGAGGCAATCCCAAGCCTCCATCCACCTCATCCTACTGTGAATAAATATTTCTCATTCTTGTTAGTCTTTTCTTTCAACTTCTTCACCAGGATATTTGGATGTTTCCCCAACTACTTATCGGAGAGTTTCTTCTCATACTGCTTTGCTGGATGTCCTTTTTGCCCTGGAATAATCAAACGCTGGGTTTTGCTTGGGGTTTCTTCCCAGCTGCCTTCTGTCTCTACTTTACTCACTCCTCCTGGATCACACCATTTATTAACAGGACCTTCATTACTACATACACATCAATAATTCACAAGTCTGAAGTCCATCCCTCACCTCTCACTTGAGCTCCAGGTCTGTTTAACTCTCAATCCCCAGATAGCCAGAGACCTTGAACTTAACTTGTTTCAATTTGATCCTTCTTCTTCCCTTCCATGTCTTGTAGTTTATCTGTTTTCTCTGCCTTGGTAAAATCTCCCATTTGCCCAAAGTAGAGGACTGAAAATAATCTGGCTTTTAAAAATACCCTAGAAAAAAATAGACCATTCATCAGTTTGCTGATTCTATATCTCTAAACAACACTGTGAATTTCTGTGACTCTAGTTGAGTTAAATTTATTCCTAGCTTTTTAAAATAAAGCCAATGAAAGACTTAGGAGCCTATTACAAAGGCTGCTTTCTGGTGAAGTTGCTGAATCAACAGCTTTATTTTAGTCAAATCACATTTACATATTTCAAAAATACTTTCTGGACAATTAATGAGTGTCGTGGGGTCAGGACTACGGGGTTTATGATTTTGTAATGATGAGCTAAGGTCTGCGGGAGAAAGATAATCAGGTTGATTGGAGAATCAAACTGGTCAAAAGTAGATACTGATGTCTAAATCTGAATCTCTCCCATGAATTTTTGAGCAGGTGTTAAAATAGGACATATAAAAAAGAACCTTTGGAAAATAAGAAACCTGGACTTTTCAAATGTTGGGACATGGTGGTCACCAAAAGGGATATAACTTTAACTTCTCGCCTGAATATGCATGAAATTGATTTAACCAACTCAGTAACAACATCATCTTTCAGGCATGTGAAATTGCATCAAGCTAAACTGGACTGGTTTTAAGGTTCTTACATAAAGCCTGTTAGCCCATGATCTTAGATATGTCATGATTTAAATTACGAATTCTGTAAGAGGGCTATATTTAAAAAAAGTTTGATTAGTGTGATCTGCAAGCAGGTAGCAATTAGGATTATGGTTGTCATAGGGACAGGTCCATGACAATGGAAGTGACGCATGACAGCTTTGCTTTATCAGAATGGCGATACTTCATTTTTGTGAATGTCAGCAAATGAATTTGACCCCCCACATGTGGACTTAGATCAAAGGCCACATTTAGCATATGGTCAATATGGCACTTATGTGGCCTTTCAAAAGGCCAGGTCCACAGTGATAACCATCACAATAATCCTGTAAACCTATCCAGCTGCCTTCAATGATGTGACTTATGATTGGGAGGGGAAAAAAAAAAAGAGAGGGGTGATATTTTATAAATATCAATTTTCAAAAAATCTCTGATCTGTTGGCATTAACTGATGAGCTCAGAGATGCTTGGAAACCTCCCTGCCTGCACAACAACTGTAACCACGGCAACCGGCATTTTAAAGGATGTTGAAGATGTTTTTAAACATAAGGTGAGAAAAACAGTTTCTACACAAATGTTTGCCTGGGACTTCACGTCTAATTCCCCCAGTATACTTGTTTTTCCTTTACTGGGACTTGATGCAATGCTAGAAGCTTTCCTGTCGGAGGAAAACTTGGATAACCCAGGGCAGTCACAAATCTTGAGACCACTGCATTGCTACATGAGTGAGACTTGCCTGTGTACCAAGACTCAGTGTGGGCATGCCTAGCCTTCCTATACATTATGTATGAAGAAGATTGGCAACTCTTTCTGAAAGCTTTTTAATTTTTGATGCTATTTGTTTCGTGTGATTTTTAAAAGCTAGATTGGACTACCATGTATTTTAGAACAAATTAGTTAGGAAAGACCTCAGGTTTCCAGAGCAATGTGCTCATACCTCCATAAAGTGCTGGATTTGAGTAGAAGACTGAGAACAACAATTGTGCAGTGTTCAGTATTTGAACATTGAATTTTGATACTGAATAAATCATCAAATGAATAATAAAGTTTTCTCAATAGATTTTATTATAGTTTTTAAGCAATTATGATTCTATTTGAACAGGGTATAGAGTGGGAACATTTTAAGGAGGCAGATTATAATCAAAGATTCCTGTTAACTATTTGGAGCTAGAATCAGATTTCGATCAAACAAACACAGATACTAAATAGACATTACGGGTTTTTCATTCTGTCTGCTGCTTATTCACACCTTGTTTCTTGGCAAACCACCAACTTTTCTCTCCCCACCTTGACTCTGCATGGGTTTGCATATTTATAGAGTTAAAAGGGCTGCCCACCGTGGTTCTGTTTCTTATCCACACTCTTTATTTCTTACCCATCCATCTCTGTCACTCTCACAATATAGCTCTCCCCAACTAATTACATTAATCAACAACAAATACCAGCTCTAAAAATCTTACCAACATGGGAGTTTCATAAGCCCGAGATACTACGTCAAATAATTCATCGTGGTTGTTTGAGGACATTGCAACTCAAAGTAAGATAGCAATTGAACCAGAGAACAAATGGATCACTATTAATATGACTTTCTTCTATACTTAGGAATCCATGTTTTTCTAGAAACATTGTTTCTATATACATTGTCTTCTATCACTACAAATTTCTCTCTTCACTTTCCTGGCTCTAATTTAAAAATAAGTAAAGTCAGCTAGCCCTTTTGCTTAGGGATAAGGTCTGTTCTACAAGGAATTAAAGGAAAATAGAACTACCATTGGTTAAATATGAACTACATCTCAGATATGACATTACACATAATCCTGGTACTTCCTTACCCATCATGTAAGCCAAGGCCTACACTCCATGTTACAGACAACAAAAAACACACATGGTGTTCCATCTGTTACATACATGAGGTCCAGGCATTATTGTCATTGTCATTGTCATCCTTATCATCCCCACCATCTGCATCATCCCCACCATCTGCATCATCTTCACCATCTGCATCATCCCTATCATCAGCATCATCCCCATCATCAGCATCATTCCCATCATCTGCATCATCCCCGTCATCTGAATCATCCTCATCAATAGCACTGTCCTCATCATCTGAATCATCCCCATCATTTGAATCATCCTCATCGTCAGCACCATCCCCATCATCTGCATCATCATTGCCATCATCTGTATCATCCCTATCATCAGCATCATCCCCATCATCTGCATCCTCCCTATCATCAGCATCATCTGCATCATCACCATCATCATGCTTTTTTTTTTTTACATGATATCAATAAATCCTTCCAACAAAATGCTAGGCCATTTTATTGTATACATTTTACAGATAAATGAACTGAAGTTCAGGGCCATTAAGTGGTTTGCTCAAGAATACACAGCAAGTAAATGATAGAGCTAGAAATTGAATCTGGCTTTCTGTGGTGTTAAACCTCAGCATCGGAATTTGAACAAGGCATGATATTGAAGGGGCACCCTGAGTATGAGAGACAGAGCTGGTGTCCATGGGGATATAAGGGCAGAAAGTGTTCGTTTGCATGGTTCTCAAACTTCAGGTTGCCTAAAAGTCATTAGGTAAGTTTGTAAAAATAAATATTGCAGAATCTACCACCTCCCCGCCTGACACACACACACACACACACACACACACACACACACACAGATTCTGCTTCAGTAGGTCTGAGATGAGTCAGAAATCTACATTTTTGACAAATTCCTCAGGTGATTCCTAGGAAGGTGGTCTTTGGACCACACTTGGAGAAATTATCTTATAGAGGAATTGGGGACCTTTGAGAGACCTGATTTCCTAACTTATAGAGCTAGATGGACAGCTCCAGGGTCCAGCACACTCACCTGTGTAGGGAAACCTCTGCTTTCCTTAATATTCTATTTCCAGATTTGGGGCAGAGTCCAGCTCTTCCTTCTGGGACACCCATCTTGTTACCCATCATGTGATCAAGACTTGCACCTCACTCAGTTAACATATAACAAAAATAACAAAGGCTGCTAATTAATTAACCACCTGTTGAGTGCAAGGCTTCAAGCTAGAAGCTCATCACCTTGTTTTGTTGTCCTTGCCATCATCATTGTAGTAGAGGTACTGGTGCTTACCTACCATCCAACACTTGTCTTCTTCCCACACACACAGAAATACTCTATTTTCCAGTCCCTTTGCAGTCTGATGGAACCATTTGGCAAGTGCTGGCCTAAGCATGCTGTTTCCATGCTCTCTCTTTCTCTGCTATGGTGGCCATCGACATGTTTTAGATGGTACCACCTACCAACTGGTGGAGCCTTCTTCAGTCTGGGTCCTTGAGCTGTTACACAGCATAACACTCCCACCAATCACACCAAATTCAAAGCATGAGCAGGAGCCTTTGTCTTCTAAGCCTCTTAGATTTCATTTCATTTTATTCTGTTTTTATTTCTGCAGTAAAACCTATCCTATCTTAACCAATAAAAACATCATCGTGTCAATAATCACCTTTATTAACTATGATTAAAAAATATTTACTATGTGCTGAATACTACACCAAACACTTGGAAAGCATTATCTAATAATTACCCCCAACACTGTAAGACAGTTATGAAGTGCATTTTATAACGTCAGACAACCAGTAACTGATGAGACAGAAATCAAAACCTAGACAGTGTGATTCCAGAGCCCATGTGTTTAACCAAAACACAATAATGTACGCTGCTTACCTGCAGGGGATGGTGCTTTAGACATTTGTCACATCTAGGCCTCTGCCAACTCTAAAAAGTGGGCATTATTGTCTTAATTTTCCAGTGCAAATACTGAAGATTGGAGAGATGAAATGTCTATCCCAAGGCCACGTATATGGTGGAACCAGGTCACAAACCCCAGTATTTCTCACTCTTAAACAAAGCATCACTTCAAAACCAGGGTGTCCAAGCAGGTGATTTTGATTTCTCTAACCTTTTATAAGAAATATCTAGGAGCCCAAGCCATATATACTGGGGTATTTAACATGGTCCAAGATTTCAGGAATCTGTATCAGACTTTTCAAGTTAAAACTACAGCCCCACCATGCACTGTCGTGTGACTTTGGGTTCACTATTTAGCCTCTCTCTGCAAAATGGGTCAAATGAGATAATTCTGGGTAAGTCTAGCACCCACTGGAAACAAGGGAGTGTCGTGATGAGATTCACAGACAGCTCTGCCTCGATGGGTTAACAGTGGTTCTGGAGGTGGCACAATCTATCGCTCCCTGACACCTTCTGGGCCAGCCCGTTGATGCTTTCATCCAGTAAAATAGGCATGGGGGTAGGTGGCACATGCAGCTATGCTTTGGGCTTCCTCCAAGTCACTTTGGTTAAGGGCATAACTGAGTCTGCAGCTCCCAGTCCCCAGGGCCTCCCTGAGATGATTTCCCTTTCTCAGGTCTCCCATCGACCGGTCTATGGTGATTCCCAAAGGGCCAGGTAAACTGGCTGGTGGGATCCAAGAATCTGGTAAAAGAACAGATTGGGAACCTCAGGGGCCCTAGGCCTACAGTTCTTGGAAGTCATAACGTGTGGGTTGAGTACAGGTGGTAGAACCCAGTGGAGTTGTCATTGAGGGTCTCATTCCCATTACAGTGAGCTCAGGAAGCAGACATTTTTCTTTGCCTTTTAAGTTCGCAGAATCAACTAGGTCCCTCTTCCTGTGGCTCAGTAGGTAGAGTAGTATTCAGGCTTCCAGTCTAGCTGAAGTGACCAACCTGGCTTTCTGGTGGAGGTTTAACATAACAGCTGCTACCCGTAATAGAGACTACCAATAGCCCATGCTGTTATTAAAATGCCTTCAGTATACTGAGCACGACACAAATGGTGTTATGCACACACTACATTCAATTTTCTTATGCAGTGAGCATTATTATTTCCATCTTACAGATGAGAAGACTAAGGCTCAGAAAGTTTAAGTTGTTTGCCACAGGCTGGCCAGGTAAAAATGTGTTGGAGCTGGCAACTGAATCCAAGCAGTCTCACTCCAAAACCTTGCACTTGGCCAGCACACCCTGTGGCCCAGGGGGTACTGAACTGTTAGCAGAGTCCAGGCTCTTATCGCTGATGGAGAGTGCCCATGGTTGTTGACTAGGAACTGGAGAAGAGGGGGAAAAGTGGCTTAAGAACTTAGATGGCAGGAGTTTGGGAATCGCTAGAGGAAGGAGAAGGATGGGAGGTTCAAGGAAAAATGGCCAAGTCTAGCAATTCACCATGAATAATCAGGGGGGTCTTCTCAGTTTACCCTGGAGATCCAGAGCATACCCCTAAAACGAACCCCCCCAAGACCCTCTTGGCTAAGCACTCTGTTGGCAAACAGTGAAGAAATGCCACCCAGCTCCTGCCATTTTTAAAGATCAAAATGCACAGCAAATGATGGATATTCTAAGATTTGTTGTAGTGAGGGACTAGTTTGTGGGTTTATTCTAATTTTATTTTTTTATTTTTTTAAATTTTATTTTATTATGTTATGTTAGTCACCATACAACACATCATTAGTTTTTGATGTAGTGATCCACGATTCACTGTTTTCTTCTAATTTTATTTTGATCAAAGTACCCTTCTTCTTATGCAAAACCTATCAGCCTCTGCTAGAGGAAACTTTGGACAGCTATCAGGGCAGGCATTTGAGGGAGGAGTATTTGAAAGCTGCAGAGCAGGGAGCCGAGGTCTGTGGAAAGGAAGTTTGTCATGAAGAATGCAGGGATCACAGTGGGGGGAGCAGTCAGGAGGCTAATGAAGGCAGGGTTAGGAATGGTGAGCCCCCAAATCGGTGATTACAGCACAGAAGGGTAAGGAAGTGAGCATCAGTGACACGGGCGTAAATCGAGGGAAAGATGGAGACAGAGCTAGTTTGCAAGATGGCTTAGAAATAGACGGTAGGCACCTGTGTGACCTCAAAATAGACACCTCAGAGCCAGCATTCGGGAGAGAAGTCAGAAGTAGAAATAGGGGCTTTAGGTCACTGCCTGGTCCTTCTCCTGGAGGGACTGTGGAAAGTGCTAACAGCGCAGAGGACTTTGGAAAGAACCTTCAGCAGGGTCTCTCTGCAGGAGGCAGGAGGGGAGCCTGAAATAAGCAGTGATCAGAGAGGTGGGAGGTCTGCATAGAATCCAAGGCTTGCGAGCATTTAGCTCAAAGGATCATTTTTTAAAGTGGACAAAAATAAAAAGGAAATTGTGGGGGAAATGAAGAACGTGCAGTGTGAGGAAAGACAGAGTCTTCCTCAGTCAGAGAGCATCTGGCCGCTAGCAGTGGGCAACAAGGCTGACAGCTGGTTGTTAGGACCAGATCTTAAGCTGTATTTTCGGCAAGAAAGCCTGCCCAGCAAACCAGTCCAGCAAAGGCAGATCCCTGGCATTAAGAGAGTGAATTCTTGATTCTGTGAAGGAATAAGCAAGTGCTGCCCAGGTACAATGAGGTGCGAAATAGCAGACCTGACTATTTTATGTAAATCGCGGAGGCTAAGGTGATGTTTAAGCAGGAGGGAACAGGAGGAAGAAGCGTCTTAGGCAGGAAGGGGTTTTGAGGACTTGTCAACCTTGACTGGAAGCGTAGTGGCTAAGATGAGAGAGGAGTAAAACAAGCACATCTCCAGAGTCATCCAAGTCAGCCGATGATTAACCTCTTGATTCCTCCCGCCCTCCTTCCAAGATCAGATATTTATTATCTCAGAAACATTTAAGCTTCAAGAAACGGTGAGGAGCACAGGCTTTCCAGCCGGCTTCCGCTGCCCTGCCATTTGATTAATTTATGTGGTCGGGCAGGCAGTTCAGAGAGATCTAGGCTGGGCTCTCACCCGGCTTCATTTCCATACTTAATGTATTCAGGCACGGTTATGATCGAGCGTCTTCTGTTTATACCCAACTTTGTGCCTTTTGAAGTTCCCATTTAACTTTGCATCGATAAAATACCATTTTCCAATTTAGATTTTTAAACACTGCTCATTGGGCATCAAGTATCTTTTGCAGAATGAGATGTTGTTAGCCTTCCTATGAAGCAAGACCAAACACATATTACTGCCATTCATGAAACATGTTCACAGGGTTGCAAATCTTCGAAATGTTTGGAAAAAAAAATGAGATCCTCTTGATTGGAAAAAAAGTTGCCTTTTGCTCCCCACAATTAGCTCCTTAAGATTTTATGAATGAAGCAATTGGACTCTTACATTTGAAAAACGCCTCGCTTTGGTGCATTTTTATTTTGAGAAGTGGGAATCAACATGGAAATGCATGCACTATGTACAGAAGCATGGCAGATCTTGCCTTGTGTTTTCATCATCCCACTAAGCTGTAGGGATATTTTAACTTGCTTAATTGGCAAACATATTTACAACGATACTTTCCTGCTCTAGACCTCGGTTTTGATTGGGTACTAGACTCCTGTCAGTAGGTACAATATGGTGGCTTTAAAAGAGAAAGAAAAGTGTTATGAGTTGGAGGGATCTGGACTCCACTGTTGACTTTATCAGAGCTGCGTGATGCCAACATTTTGCTTCATCTTTCCAAGTGCCACTTACCACATTCTCTCCTCTCCTCTCCTCAAGTTCTCTTACCCAATTCGTTCAGATCAAATGTCATTGCGGATTGTTTTCTTAATCAGAATGTTTTCAAAATTTGCCTCCCTCCCTTCCTCCCTCTGGTTTTCATGGTCAAATAGCTCAACTGGGCACTAGGCACCATCCACTGGATGGTGCCATCCAAAAAAAAAAAAAAAAACACCCCAACTGTGAATAGCTGTATCATTCTTTCTAGCAGAAAGTTCTCCAAATGGCTCTGCCTTCCCTCAGCCCGATGCTAAGATAATAGTAGCCATTTCATAAATGCTTATAAAACAGAATAAACTCTACCCAACTTACTGTAGATGCTGACTTCACTGTTTTCTTTTATAACTAACTTATTCTGATTGTAAAAGCAATTCATACTTATTGTTAAATAAAAGAAGGAATGGAAAGTAAAATTAGCTTGGAACTTCTCCACTCAGAGCAGCCTCTGATAACACTTCGTGTTTTTGTGTCTATTTTTTTTTCTGCCCATAGGAGTAGAACTAAATTTTTAAAATATGCATGAGAGGGTGTATACGTTTACATGTATGTGTGTGTGGCATCAAATCATATACTCTGGCTGTATTCTGCTTTTAAAATTTCACTTTTTCTTGTGGGAATGTTCCTTTCATTGAGTTTTTCAAAATCATGATATTTAACGTTCATCTAAGAAAACATTGTATGGGCTATCAATTAATTTAAGCTTCCCCTTATTGTTGGTTAACTAGTTTTCCACCAAAAATTCATTGTTTTAAGTAATTCTGTGATGGTGATTTAGGTACACGGATGTGTATCTAAGGTTACCTAACTTTTTAGCATTGATCCTTAGATGTTGAAGTTTGTATTGGAAAAAATAAATTTATTTAACAATTAATTTGTAATTTTCAAAATGCATTGCAAAGAAACAACACTACACTTTATTCCCACTTGAAGTATATGAAAGTCCCCGTTTACCTCTTTCTTGCCAGCATTATGTGCTAAGGTTTGCTTAAATCTGTCACTCTGATAGAAGAAAATGATAAAGTACTATTTCCCCTTTTTTTTGCCATTTAAAAATTACTGGTGACTTTTTTTTTAAGATTTTATTTATTTGAGAGAGAGAGCACAAGAAAGAGCACAAATGGAGGAAAGGGGCAGAGGGAGAGGGAGAAACAGGCTACCCACTGAGCAAGGAGCCAGACGCGGGAGTCCATCCCAGGAGCCCGGGATTATGACCCAAGCCAAAGGCAGACGCCCAACCAAATGAGCCATACAGGTGCCCCTGTTTTATTTATTTTAGATAGATTTATTTTAAACAGATTAATTTTAAATCTCTCTCTGTGTCAAATAAGTAAATTTTAAAAAATAAAAATAAAATATAATAAAACAAAAAATAAAATAATCACTTCTTTTCCAGTCTTGGGAGATAGTTTTTGTGCAAGATTAAATTTAAGTATACTATGTTTACTTTGAGACCACCCTATCTATTATATTTTGCAATAATGCCACATTATTCAAACACTTGTAGCTTTATAATGTGTCTTAATATATGGTGGGGGAAGCCCTTCTGAAAAATGTGCTGTTTCCAAAATGGCTTTAGTTATCTTTGCATTAATCTTTGCTCCAGAAAGAAAAATCTGTATTATTTTGCAGTTTCCTGCCCTCAGTGACTGTCACTTACTTTCTCAAAGCTGATACTGTGTCTCACGATGCACCTAGACGGGTGAGAAATCAGAAAGCAGAGAAGTGCTTGCTTGACTCTCCTAGAGAAGCAGAGCTCCTGAACTGCAAGATCGCAGATAGGGAAGGGCCGTGGCATCTCCTTATTTTCCAGGAGGAAATACCACTCTGTTTCATGAGGCAAAGTGTGGAAAAATCCTAATTCAGTTTTGCCCAATCGGGTTCCTTCAGTTTGAGATTCTCCTGTGCTGTCCATCTTAATACTTAAAGTGGTTGAAATTCTGGACACATTTTGTTTCATCAAAGATATTTTAGTAAGGAGCAAGAGATTCTGCTTTTGGGCATCCAGGGAAGATTCCTTAAAATTGGCCGGGGGGGCGGGGGGGAGTCTTTCTAAGCATCCATCTCTTTAAATTATCTCCATTTTAAAGGCCTATTGATGATGCAGTAAAATGAAAAGTCTGAGAATTCATAACATCACCAAGCACAAATATTTATGAAAAGTATAGGAGATACAGGCATGTGTGCGTTTCCTGATTAGACTACATTTTTCAAGATCAATGGAAACTAGTTTCTTGAAAATGAAAAGAGAGCAGAGGCAAGTCTCAGCTAACACTGTGAAATTGATAACCCTTTGCCTTAGCCCTCTTCCCTCATTTCTGTTCTCTTTCCCCCCACGCAACCTCTCCCCTCCAGAATTACCTTCTCTTTTGTACGAAGGAAGGTTTTCTAATAAGGTTAGCCATTCCATTAAAATAGGTGGCTCATAAATAATCTGTTTCCTGGATTAAGATTTGACAAGCGCTCTGCCCAGTACTTTGGTTGACACAAGATAAGTGCATGGTAAATTTTGAAATATCTATGTTCTCTGTCTTCATTTCCTTGTTTCTGTCTCCAATTTCCTATGTGCCATCAGGGGATTTAGTGGCATTGCAATAGCATGCTTGTTTCCAGGCATGCATCTTCCATCTCTTTCGAATCTGTGTGTCTTTCTGAAAGATGAAGTCCCTAGCTCTGTGTTTCCTGGCAATATTGTGGGAGGATTAACAGTTTCCTGACATCATTCTTGCAAAGGTTTGAATATCACTTCCGGTGCAGATCAACATACGAAATTAAACATTGTTCTTGCAGTTTTATAGAGCTATCAAATTTCTCGAAATCTGTTCCTCTACATTCTCTTATTTAAGCCACACTGCAGTCCTGTGTGGTAAGAAAGGAAGCTGGCATTAGCCCCATTTTAGAAGGTAGCTGTTATGGGTTGAATTGTGCTCTCCAAAAAGGCATGTGTTGAAGTCCTAATTCCTTGTACCTCGGAATGTGACCTTATTTGGAGGTATGGTCTTTACAGAGGTATTCAGGTTAAAATGAGGTTATTAGAGGGGCCCCTATCCAGGTTGACTGGTGTCCTTATAAAAGGGAAAAATTCAGACACAGTGACAGATACACACACAGGAAGAATGCCATGTGAACATCAAAGCAGAGGTCTAGGCAGTGTGCCTGCTCCAAGGAGCACCAAAGATCACCAGCAAACCACCAGAAGCCAAAGCAGAGGCATGGAATGCAGAGCAGAGGATTCTTCCTCATAGCCCTCAGAAGGAACGGATTCTACCAATACCTTTATTTCAGGCTTTTGGGCCCCAGAAGTATAAGACAATAAATTTCTGTTGTTTGTGCCATCTAGTTGGTGGTGTTTGCTAATACAGTGCTAATGGAAAACAGAGAAGGCTAAGTAGCTCCCCCGTGGTGGGGCATATTTCATTAGACCATTAGATCCACAAAAGTTCCTGCTGCACCAGAAATCTTCATTTTATCTACCACAATGAGCAAGTTCAAGACGAGCCAGTCTGGTGGTGAAGGATGTTCTTTCCATGCTGGACCAAGCTAACACTCCCCCTACCCCACTCTGATCTATCTTCAGAATGTCCTAGATATGCCTACTGATTCCCCTGGATGTTGACAGCCATTGTTGGGAAAGATTCCTGCCACTGATGGGACTATACAAGCTAATGGTCATGGAGCAGGTACCCTGCTCGGGTTGAATGCTTTATGCTGGTTTGCATCACTCTCACCCTGAGCCTATGAGGCAGGGGCTCTGGCTGTCCTCACATACAGATGCCCACCCCAGGCTCTCGTTATTGCTTATCCCTGGTCATAGAGGCACCACCGTGTTGTGAATCCAGTATTTTAACTCAGGCAGTCCGACCCTTTATGGCTGGTCTCTGTGTTCTCAAAAGTTTGGACGGCATTGTGGTAAAGAGAGTGGAAGTATCTACTGTAGGATTCCCCTTGGAGCTTTTCACATGCTAGTGTATTTAGGGATCTTCCAGAGGATGGCAAAGTAAGCAGCCCTCCCAGTGCACAGTGAAGTAGGACCCTTTTCACCATGGGAGATCTCTTGGGACTGGTGTTTCATGGATAGAGTGGCCAGATAAAATATAAGACCCAATTAAATTGGAATTTCAGATAAATAATGACTAATATTTTAGTATAAGTATGTCCCAAATATCGCATTGGCACATCCTGTAGTTTTACTTACTAAATCTAACAACCTGCATAAAAGAAGCTTTGAAAAATAAGGGGTACACAGCAAAACTCCATGACTCTCCCTATCTTCTAGTAACATCTGTCTTTGGGAAACAAAGAAGGTCGGCCCCAAACTGAGGTTCTGTCCTGTTACCTTCCCAACGATCATCTTGTTGACCCACATCCTTCCACCAGTGGGGTTCCTACCAGATGCTGCTTCTTGTCTTTTATGACCCTAGGGCTGCGATGAGGGGCAGGCACATCCTTGAATATTCCAACGTGACCATCACACCAGCAAGTAGAGATGTAGTCAGACAATCTCAACAATCCTCTAATTTTCGCTCCAAAAAGAGAGGGACTTATGAGGACAGATGCGTATAGACCCCAAATTCAAAACCTTGAGGTTGGTTGGTTGGTATGAAACCTCCCCTACAGGATCTCTCTGCTGCATTTCCATTCCAGGGGAGTTGGAGGCTTATCACGTTCAGGGGGAAATGGGTTTCTAAAAAAGATCAGGTCAGCTTAGTGTTTGTAAATCACTGGAGCATGTCTTGAATCCTGAATCCTATCATCCATCTCTCTCCAGAATCCATCCCTTTTTATTAACACTGCATCTGATGATACCTCTCAGAGAACTCATAAGTCGTATCTTCTGACTTGGCATTCCTTTTCTTAAAAAAAAAATTCAGTTGTCTTTCTTTCCAATATGTTTCAGTTATCTTGACCAGTGCTTCAGAATTGCTTAAAGCTTTATGGGTTGAAGCAAAGCAAAAACAAATGACCTCTCGTGTTTTTCAGAACCTCTCCAAGCCAGAATAGACTTTTTTAATTGTTTTCATTTTAATAGCTACAGGTGGCTAGTGGCTGATATTTTGGACAGAGCAGTTCTAAGGACATAACTCCAAGCCTCAAATAAATATATACTAAAATCTTCACACTATGCTTTATCTTAAATATGGCAAATGATAATAAGACTTATTAATCCATGTCATGCTCAGATGGTACTTCAAACTATCTTTACTTGCCCTGTTAATTTCCTCAAGGACAGAGACTACAAACCAATTATACCCTGACCCCAAGTCCACACCATCACAATGGAGGCCCTCACTGAATGAGCTGGTCAAACTCAGTCACTTTCCTTAATATTTAACTCAGCTATGATAGACCATGGCATATCCCAACCCATGATAGTAGCCCCCAAAATGTGGACGTTTATCACTTGGGGGTTGTAGGGCAATAGTACCTCCCCCTTGTTGTGAAAGTGAAGATGAAACATAAGGAGAATATTTAGTACAATGCCTCGTACAGGGTAAGTCTTCAGCGAGTGGTGGCCATTACTGATCTCTCCAACCTTGTTGCAAGGCCCCCTCCGTAATATCAGATTACTGGTCAGGACCCATGCCAGGCACCCAAAATCTCTTTCAAGGGTATTTCAATGCATGGTAGAGTATTAGGATTAGAGAATTGACTTGGGAACAAGGAGATGTTAAAGTGAATTGGGTTCTCCTGGTTGTGTGCTTTCTTCTTTTTTTAATTTAAAAAAAAAATTTTAAGCTTTTATTTATTTATTTCACAGATATATATATATATATATATATATATAGAGAGAGAGAGAGAGAGAGAGAGAGAGAGAGCGCACACACAAGTAGGGGAAGCAGCAGGCAGAGGGAGAGGGAAAAGCAGGCTTCCCGCTGAGCAAGGAGCCCAATTACGGGCCTCGATCCCAGGGTCTTGGGATCATGACCTGAGCTAAAGGTAGATGCTTAACCAACTGAGCCACCCAGGCGCCCCTGGTCATATGCTTTCATACAGCACTTATCACAGTGGCAATTCTTGGCATCGTTGTTATCTGTCTTACATCTTCCTTCCCTGCCATCTATAAATGCAGAAGAGAAAAACTATGTTTGCTCTTGTTCACTTCTGTATTCCCAGTGCCAAATATGTGATAGGCATTTACTAAATCTCAAGTGATAGATTTGAGGATAAGTGGGCAGATGGGCAGGAATGAAAGAGCTATGTAAAACTTAGCAAAGGAATAAAAATAGTATCAGGAGCCCTGAAATGTAGTCAACAACTTACCGTTGATCCAATGAAAAGCCATGGTCATGGCTTCTCCATTCAGTATCGTGAAAGAGGTGGATGTGGTTGACAGTTTTCCAGCCTCAGCGCTGTTGACGTTTGGGGCCAGGTAGTTCTTTGTGGTGGCGGCTGCCCTATGTATTGTCCTGAGCAGAACCCTTGGCCTCGAACCCCTCGATGCCAGTAGCTTCCTCCCTCCTTCTGCCCCAACCAAACTGTCTCCAGATATCATCAAATGTGGTCCAGGGGACAAAATCACCTGCAGCTGAGAACCACTGATTTATATCATATCCAAGGTCCTCTCCAGCGCTGATAGTCTGAGATTCTACCTGGGACAAAATATTTCTGAACATGGGGATTTTCTGGCATTTCATAGAGCATTATAGAATTATAAGAATATTTTCAGCTACTCATGGAAATCACTGTGGCCTGATTATCAGTTTACTATTTGGATCACTGGGCCATTAAAATGCTGATTTGAAATTCAATTTTCTATTTTTAAAAGTGATCACTTTGTGAATTATAACTGTTATACGGTTGATTTTATTTAAATGGATTGTATAATTGTGCCCACTCTGTGTTCATGAATAATGCTTTATACTTGAATGTCAGAGTGCCTGCTAACGACCCTAACAATCATAGCTTATGTCTATAGAATCCATCCATACAGTCGTTGAGAGATTGGCTTTATTTTTTTCCATCTTCCACTGTTTTCCCCCAAATAAGACCTTGAATTAGGGCTCATTAAGGCACACAAAAGCCTGGTCTTTCCCTCTGCCCCCATCCTCTGCGCGTTTACTTCACTCCCCTCTAATTTGTTAAAGTTGCTTCTGGAAGCCACACAGAAACATGCATTTGTTTTCTTCAACACTGTGCCCATGCATTTCATCGTACAGGAAAAATACACCTTGGCCAAATACGGGGCTATATTTTTGCAGAAATATTTGTTGCATAGAACCCATGTGCATGAAGACTCCATAAATGTGCCACTATTTTAGTGATCATGGAACTGGAATCTGACATCAGAGCTACTGTGGTGATGGCCTGGCCTAGTGGGAAGCTGGCCTCTTCACTGGAAAAGTCAGTATTCCAAGAAATGGGGGGCCTTTTGGATTATTAGGTACCATTGATGTGAAATCAATATTCCCCCTCAGATTGGAGTACTTGTTATGTTCCAGATAGTGTCCCAAGCACGACGTGCTATTACCTCATTATTTCTCCCAAACCTCCCCAGATGAGTATGATCATCTCCACTATTTTACTAACAAGAGTGTTAAATAACTGGCCTGGAGTCACCGAGCTGGTATGTCACTGAGCCAGGGTGTGAATTCAGCTCTCTGCAGTTCTGGAATCTGCAAAATTCTCCCTTACTGATATTTTCTCTAGATTGAGGATAAAATAGAAATCACTTACTTTTTCCACTTCAGAGGAGCAGTCCTTAGCTACAAGTTGGTTCAACATATATCCATACCAGAGAAGGTTAAGTTTCTTAAGTTTGAAAGTGCTGATAAGGGGGAAATGACTGGATAGTAACTTCCTGTCAATGATGTCTGTGGGTACAAGATCTTAATGCATAGATTAATTGTAGTTCATGATTGTAGCTTTGAGACTGTGATTTCCCTCCCTCAGAAAGTAAGCTTTATTTTAGTTAGTGACAAAACACGACTTTGCCAAAACACAGTGACTTCAGAGCATGGTGATTACATACTTTTTTAAATTTCCTTTGGTTTATGGCAGCTTAGAATCAGGGTTTTTTTTTTGTTTGTTTTGTTTTTTATTTTATCATGTTAGTCACCATACAATACCTCATTAGTTTTTGATGTAGTGTTCCATGATTCATTGTTTGTGCATAACACCCAGTGCTCCACGCAGAACGTGCCCTCCTTAATACCCATCACCAGGCTAACCCATCCCCCCACCCCCCTCCCCTCTAGAACCCTCAGTTCATTTCTCAGAGTGCATAGTCTCTCATGGTTCCTCTCCCCCTCCAGGTCCCCCCCCTTCATTTTTCCCTTTCTTCTGCTAATGTCCTCCATGCTATAGAATCAGGTTTTATATATGAAATCATTCTCTTCGTCACACAGTATTAAATCAGTCAATACTTTTTAAGATAATTGAAATGGTCTCCAGCTAAGTTTATTTGTGCTGTTGTGGTCTTTGGAAGAAATAAAAGCAAGGGGAAAAATCAGCTAAAATCTGATATATTTCCTTCCACGCCTTTTCTGTCATGAAGATGAGATTAGAAAAACAGTAATGGCAATAACAACAGAAACTAATTAGAAACTTTCTTAGTAGGAAATGTCACAGTCTGTTTTTTTAGAAAGAAAAGAAAGAAAGAAAGAGAAAGAAAGAAAGAAAAAGAAAGGAAGGAAGAGAGAGAGAGGGAGAGAGAGAGAGAGAGAGAGAAAGAAAGAAAAGAAAGAAAGAAAGAAAGAAAGAAAGAAAGAAAGAAAGAAAGAGAAAGACAGAAAAAGAAAGTAAGGAAGGAAGAGAGAGAGATGGAGAGCGAGAGAGAGAGAGAAAGAAAGAAAGAAAGAAAGAAAGAAAGAAACAAAGAAACAAAGAAAGAAAGAAAAGAAAGAAAAAGAAAGAAAGAAAGAAAGAAAGAAAGAAAGAAAAAGAAAACAAAGAAAGAAAAGGAAAAGTGTGTCAAGGAATGGAACTAAATAAATGGCCTAGAGTGTCAGACGCTTCCCTCCAGGCCCCACAATGTGCCAGCAGCCACAGGGATGCCAAGTCATCATTAGGTCTGTAGAGAGGTACCCCAGCCTTTAAGTCACAGTCTATAAGGAGTCACGAGTTGGAATCGTGTGCCCTGTGCCTCCTACACCAAACATGCAGGGCACTCGCATCCCAGATTATTCCAGAGCTATCTGGATCCCCAAAACCGTGCCCCATTTTCAGACACATAATTGTTAGACTGTCCATGCCAATTTTAATTCCCCCAAAATGGCCATCCTAGATAACGGTTCTTTAAAACAAACAAAGGCCGCCTAATCCATGCTGCTGCAGTCATTTGGTGGTTTATTTCTTTTAATCCACAATTTGCAACAAAATGTTTTTTTTTTTCTCATTAGAGAAAGCACAATCCTGTTAAAAGTGGACTCCTTCTCTAACATGAAGCCATTACAGTGGATTTAAATCCGTGCATCACTATTATAGTGATTTAATGAGCATCCTATTTGGGGACATTATTGGTTTAAAGAAATAAATCACAAATATTTCATTTCGCACTAGCACTGAGTATTTCAAATTCATTCTCTCAACACAATGATGTGTTTAAATGGATTGTTCTACTGACTGAATTTTGATCACACTACTGGGCATTTGAGATAGAAATGTGCAGACGGGAGTCAGGAATCCTTGTACCTGGGTCCAGGTCTGTGGCCGACAAGAAATGAGACTCAGGCAAGTCATTTAGTATTTGGGTACTTAGTTTCTTCTCAGTCAAAGGGGGTGTTTAACTGCCCTGTGGCCGAAATCGACAAAGCCATTTTCCCCACAGTGAGGGATGAGGCCCCACCACCACCCCACACCCAGATTCCCTAGTTCCACAATGGGGACCAGAGCTCTTTCTTGACAGCAAGCCCTGGGTGGTTGTACGGCTCAGGCAGCCAGGGACCCCATGAGGGAACCACACTACTGGGGATAGCACCAGAAGTCCCATTAGGCTTAAAGCTTCTCTGAGCACATGTTTGGCTGTGGTATTTGACATTTGCTTTTTCTTCAGGAAAGCAAAAACACCCCCAATTAAGTTACCATTAAAATGATCTTAAGCTGCAATCTTATGTCTGGCGGGTCTTTTGAGCCTAAAATAGGAGAAATTAAGGAAGGTAGAATTGAGCTGGTTGTGTTGAAAAGAAGGGAGGAAGACATAAGGGCAACCAGGAGCTAGGAAGGTTTGTGGAACAGAAGTTCTTAACCTGGTGTGTACGAGGTTTGGTTCACAGAAAGACAATACGGAGCCTCCGAACATCTGAAATGATAGGCAGTGTGTGAGTGTGTGTGTGTGTGTATGTGAGAGAGAGAGAGAGAGAGAAAGAGAGAGTTTATCTGGAGAGAGGAAGATCACTATCTGTGTTGATTGCCCACAGAAATGCTGCCTGCAGAGACGTGGGAATTGCCCTTCTCACTGCGTGGGAAGCAAGCAGCAGACCAAGACCCTGACTTAGGGCTCATCCATTGTATTTATTAGCTGCAAACTCGAGCCAATGCCCGCCCCCCCCGCCCGCCAGGTGTGATCTACCAGTGTCATAGGGCCGTTGCCGGCACTGCATGAGAATGTATGAGAAGTATATGTGGCCTGGTACTTAGTTATTGTGCAATAAATATTAGCTCTATCCTAATTAATATTTTCTCAACTGGGAAAAAGCAACTAGTGTGTCATGCATGGAGAAAAGGAAGCAATACCCTACCTTCTACTACTCATGCCTTAGGTCATTTAGAGTCCCTTTCTCCTGACTTGGGTCTCTTCCTAAAGAATGACAAATAAAGCTAAGTGCTTTGTCCTGGTGCATCTGGTCTCCCACTAAAGCCATAAACTGCTTTGCTGCGGTTGCAGGAGAAACTGCCAACGTTGTAAAACCAGGTGTAGACCCCTTGGTCTTCTCTCTGCCATGGGTTTGCTGTGCCTTCTGGGAAAATGGCTCATCTTTTGAATGCCCCTGGGATGTGTCTGTGAGTTCCATTGAATGGACCTGTTTGTTTACTTTATGGTCTCCACATAAAAATTGAAGAAGATCCATCCACCCCTAATCTCTGTGCTCTGTCATTTCAAGTACACAGCACTCGAAACCCTCAGCTAGTCTTGCCACGCTGTGATCAAAAGGACTGCATTTAAGAATTTATGGTACAGACCCTAACTGAGATAGCTAACATTTGTATAGCTCTTTGGGGTTTACAAAGTACTTTACTTCAGTTTTCCCATTTAATCCTCACATAGGACTAAAAAAGTTAGTGGCACTAATGGGGAGAAGCAGAAACCAATTTCAGAAAATGTTAAATACACAAAATTATAAAGTACAATGAGCCTGACTTCCCCAAGTCAGAAGGAAAAATCTGTCTCTTTACTTTGTGATCTAGTTTCGTATATTTAAAGGCATTTGTACTTTGGCTTTTCTGAATTTTCTGCTTTGGGCTTGGCCTCTTGTTTTAGTTCTTCAAAATGACTGGCCAGTTGTGGCAGTTTTCTGCATGACTCAAAATAAAGAGAGATCTTTGCCCTGCAAAGTGCACATGATTAAAATTAGCTTGGATGTTTCAGATAATGCTTTTTTTTAAATTATGAACATAACTTTTATCTTAACTGAGCAGGAAGAAACATTTAAGGAAACTTCTCATCCTATTTGTATTTCAGCCTTAAGAAAGGAAAAGAGATATAGTGAAAATTTTTAATCGTTTAAGTAGGAAGTGCCTTATTTGAGATAAACACAAAAGGTTTTAAGTATCGTTGATATTAGTCAAACATAGCAGCTTTTGGCTATTGTCTGAAGAGCTCTCATCTGCTGAGTTGCAGACCTGTGACCTCTAGATAAAGTTTCAAAATGCAGAAAATATTTATCTTCTTGCTATGACCTTCCATGCACAAGACATGAGCCATGGATTTATTTCCTAGGAAACTAGTGACTGAGGAAGATCTATAATTAAATCTGTGAGTTATATGCTACACATGGGAATTGGGTACACACCAAGTCCTTTAGAAAAATCCAGTACTATTGCTATAGCTTCAACTGGTGGAATTAAACTCAACTTTTCTTGGGGTGTTTTTAGCAGCATTATTTAGAATATGAATATTAGAAATCTCGGTTTCTTTCAAAAGTCAGTGTGTGTTCAGGCCGGCCCCCATTTCATTCTGGCCTCAGTGTCCCTCCCCCAGTAGGACAGCACCTGTCTCTGCTGCCCGAGGAAGCACCTTGCCTAGAAGGCTTGGACATGTCGGAAGCCAGCTCTCTGACCTTAGAGCATCACGGTGTCAGAACTGGAAGGGATCTAAACCAGTATTGTCAAAAGTTTTCTGAGTGTCCACAGCTATTCTTCAAATAAAATCCTATCCACAGATCCTGCAAATAAGGCAGATGCAGGTGAATTGGTTTCGGCTGGAAGCAAGGAAGGAGGAAGGATGGAGGCAGAGCCCAATCTCATGGGACCTATCTGCCAGGTCCTTCCCCAACCCAAAAAGTCAGGGGCAAGACGTCCCTAAGGCACCACCATTTCTCAGTTTGAACATCAGCACCCGAGCCAAGTCACAGATTGGGGAGATGGGACAGAAATCCAAGAGGCAAGGTATTTGCCGTCGCATGGGTCAGCATCCCATAGCCTTCATGGTTAAGCATGTCAGGAAAATTTTAAAAGGTCAGAAAAATGAGCAGTTGTTTCCAAGCCGGGCTCAAGTATCTTTTCACATTAAATATCGCTGTCTGGAGGCTCATGAGAGCCAAACTTTCACCGCAGTGCTTTTATTTCTCATCTGTTGAATCCAGTAATAGGCCTTTAACTCTTAAAAAAAATAAAACTGTTGACTCCTTTCCTTTCAGTGGGATTGTGCTCCCCGTACCCTCCTGCAGCCTAAAGAAGCACCCTATTAACGTGAAGGGAGGGCAATGAGAGGGGGAGGTATTCATAGACCTCAAGGCTTGAGTATATAAATGTGAAGACAGCGGATGTTGATGGATCACAGTTATAATATTTGACACACATTTGCCCCATACTATACAGATAATTAACTTACTTAGTATCTGTGGTGTCTAAGCACTCTGTATGTGTATTTTATATATCTATGTATGTATATATATGTACATATGTGTGTGTGTGTGTTGCGTATCCATCTTTCTATCTCTTCCCAATCACCTTATGAGATAGATACTATTATATTCCCCGTTTTACAGATAACAGGACCGAGGCACAGAATCCTAAAGATTCTGCAGCTGGTGGCAGAGGGGCTAAGTTCTGTACTCAAGCAGCCTGACTCCTAGCCCCTAAGTGTGTACTCTCTAAGACACCACATTCACCCTTTTTTCTTGGAGTACAAGCTATGTGACCTTCCTTGAGCAAACTGATAAGCCTCTATCAAATTGTTTTATTTTATTTTATTTTATTATGTTAGTCACCATACATTACATCATTAGTTATTGATGTAGTGTTCCGTGATTCATTGTTTGCGTATAACAACCAGTGCTCCATGCAGAACGTGCCCTCTTTAATACCCATCACCGGGCTAACCCAAACCCCCAACCCCCTCCCCTCTAGAACCCTCAGTTTGATTCCCGGAGTCCATAGTCTTTCATGGTTCATCTCCCCCTCCGATTTCCCTTCCTTCATTTTTCCCTTCCTATTACCTTTTTTTTTTTTTTTTTTTAACATATAATGCATTATTTGTTTCAGGGGTACAGGTCTGTGATTCATCAGTCTTACACAATTCACAGTGCTCACCATAGCACCACCCTCCCCAATGTGCATCACCCAGCCACCCCATCCTTCCCACCCCCCACCACTCCAGCAACGCTCAGTTTGTTTCTTGAGATTAAGAGTTTCTTATGGTTTTTCTCCCTCTCTGGTTTCATCTTGTTTCCTCCCTTCCCCTGTGCTCCTCTCTCTTGTTTCTTAAATTCCTCATATCAGTGATATGTCTGTCTTTGTCTTTCTCTGATTGACTTATTTCACTTAGCATAATACCCTCTAGTTCCAACCACGTCATTGCAAATGGAAAGATTCCATTTTTTTGATGACTGCCTAATATTCTCTTGTATATATATATATATACCACATCTTCTTTATCCATTCATCTGTCAGTGGACATCTTGGCTCTTTCCACAGTTTGGCTATTGTGGACATTGCTGCTATAAACATTGGGGTGCACATACCCCTTTGGATCCCTACATTTGTATCTTTGGGGAAAACACCCAGTAGTGCAATTGCTGGGTCATAGGGTAGCTCTATTTTCACCTTTTTGAGGAACTTCCATACTGCTTTCCAGAGTGGCTGCACCAGCTTGCATTCCCACCAACAGTGTAGGAGGGTTCCCCTTTCTCCGCATCCTCGCCAACATCTGCTGTTATCTGACTCATTACTTTTAGCCATTCTGAATGGTATGAGGTGGTATCTCATTGAGGTTTTGATTTGGATTTCCCTGATGCCGAGTGATGCTGAACACTTTTTCATCTGTCTGTTGGCCATTTGGATGTCTTCTTTGCAGAAATGTTTGTTCATGTCTTCCGCCCATTTCTTGACTGGATTATTTGTTCTTTGGGTGTTGAGTTTGATAAGTTCTTTATACATTTTGGATACAAGCCCTTTATCTGATCTGTCATTTGTAAATATCTTCTCCCATTCTGTTAGTTGTCTTTTGGTTTTGTTGACTGTTTACTTTGCTGTGCAAAAATTTTATCTTGATGAAATCCCAAAGGTTCATTTTTGCCCTTGCTTCCCTTGCCTTTGGCGATGTTTCTAGGAAGAAATTGCTGCGGCTGAGGTCAAAGAGGTTGCTGCCTGTGTTCTCCTCTAGGATTTTGATGGATTCCTGCCTCACATTTAGGTCTTTCATCCATTTTGAGTCTATTTTTGTGTGTGGTATAAGGAAATGGTCCAGTTTCATTCTTCTGCATGTGGCTGTCCAATTTTCCCAACACCATTTGTTGAAGAGACTCTTTTTTCCATTGGACATTCTCTCCTGCTTTGTCGAAGACGAGTTTGACCCTAGAGTTGAGGGTCCATTTCTGGGCTCTCTATTCTGTTCCATTGATCTATGTGTCTGTTTTTGTGCCAGTACCATACTGTCTTGATGATGACAGCTTTGTAATAGAGCTGGAAGTCCGGAATTGTGATGCCGCCAGCTTTGCTTTTCTTTTTCAACATTCCTCTGGCTATTCAGGGTCTCTTCTGGTTCCATACAAATTTTAGGATTATTTGTTCCATTTCTTTGAAAAAACTTGATGGTATTTTGATAGGGATTGCATTAAATGTGTACATTGCTCTAGGTAGCATTGACATCTTCACAATGTTCTTCCAATCCATGAGCATGGAACGTTTTTTCCATTTCTTTGTGTCTTCTTCAATTTCTTTCATGAGTATTTTATAGTTTTCTGAGTACAGATCCTTTGCCTCTTTGGTTAGATTTATTCCTAGGTATCGAATGGTTTTGGGTGCAATTGTAAATGGGATCGACTCCTTGATTTGTCTCTCTTCTGTCTTGTTGTTGGTGTATAGGAATGCCACTAATTTCTGTGCATTGACTTTATATCCTGCCACTTTACTGAATTCCTGTATGAGTTCTAGCAGTTTTGGGGTGGAGTCTTTTGGGTTTTCCACATACAGTATCATATCATCTGCAAAGAGTGAGAGTTTGACTTCCTCTTTGCCGATTTGGATGCCTTTGATTTCTTTTTGTTGTCTGATTGCTGTGGCTAGGACTTCTAATACTATGTTGAATGGCAGTGGTGAGAGTGGACATCCCTGCCGCGTTCCTGACCTTAGGGGAAAAGCTCTCAGCTTTTCCCCATTGAGAATGATATTCGCTGTAGGTTTTTCATAGATGGCTTTTATGATATTGAGGTATGTACCCTCTATCCCTATACTCTGAAGAGTTTTGATCCAGAAAGGATGCTGGACTTTGTCAAATGCTTTTTCTCCATCTATTGAGAGGATCATATGGTTCTTGTTCTTTCTTTTATTAATGTATTGTATCACACTGATTGATTTGCAGACATTGAATCAACCTTGCAGCCCAGGGATAAATCCCACTTGGTCGTGGTGATTAATCCTTTTAATGTACTGTCGGATCCTATTGGCTAGTATTTTGGTGAGAATTTTTGCATCCATGTTCACCAGGGATATTGGTCTATAATTCTCCTTTTTGATGGGGTCTTTGTCTGGTTTTCGGATCAAGGTAATGCTGGCCTCATCAAATGAGTTTGGAACTTTTCCTTCCATTTCTATTTTTTGGAACAGCTTCAGAAGAAGAGGTATTAATTCTTCTTTAAATGTTTGGTAGAATTCCCCTGGGAAGCCATCTGGCCCTGGGCTCTTGTTTGTTGGGAGATATTTTGATTACTGTTCAATTTCCTTACTGGTTTTGGGTCTGTTCACGTTTTCCATTTCTTCCTGGTTCAGTTTTGGTAATTTATACTTTTCTAGGAATGCATCCATTTCTTCCAGATTGTCTAATTTGCTGGCATATAGTTGCTCATATTATTGTTCTTATAATTGTTTGTATTTCTTTGGTGTTGGTTGTGATCTCTCCTCTTTCATTCATGATTTTATTTATTTGGGTCATTTTTCTTTTTGGTAAGTCTGGCCCAGGGTTTATCAATCTTGTTAATTCTTTCAAGGAATCAGCTCCTAGTTTCATTGATCTGTTCTACTGTTCTTTTGGTTTCTATTTCATTGATTTCTGCTCTGATCTTTATTATTTCTCTTCTCCTGCTGGGTTTAGGCTCTATTTCCTGTTCTTTCTCCAGCTCCTATAGGTGTCGGGTTAGGTTGTGTATTTGAGACCTTTCTTGTTTCTTGAGAAAGGCTTGTACTGCTATATAATTTCCTCTTAGGACTACCTTTGCTGCATCCCAAAAATTTTGAACAGTTGTGTTTTCATTTTCACTGGTTTCCATGAATTTTTTTAATTCTTCTTTAATTTCCTGGTTGACCCATTCATTCTTTAGTAGGATGCTCTTTAGCCTCCATGCATTTGAGTTCTTTCCAACTTTCCTCTTGTGATTGAGTTCTAGTTTCAAAGCACTGTGGTCCAAAAATATGCAGGGGATGATCGCAATCTTTTGGTACTGGTTGAGATCTGATTTGTGACCTAAGATGTGATCTCTTCTGGAGAATGTTCCATGGGCACTAGAGAAGAATGTGTATTCTATTGCTTTAAGGATAGAATGTTCTGAATTTATCTGTGAAGTCCATTTGGTCCAGTGTGTCATTTAAAGCCTTTACTTCCTTGTTGATCTTTTGCTTAGATGATCTGTCCATTTCAGTGAGGGGGATGTTAAAGTCCCCTACTATTATTGTATTGTTGTCAATGTGTTTCTTTGATTTTGTTATTAATTGGCTTATATAATTGGCTGCTCCCATGTTCGGGGCATAGATATTTACAATTGTTAGATCTTCTTGTTGGATAGACCCTTTAAGTAGGATATAGTGTCTTTCCTCATCTCTTATTATAGGCTTTGGTTAAAAATCTAATTTGTCTGATATAAGGATTGCCACCCCAAGTTTCTTTTGAAGTTCATTAGAATGGTAAATGGTTTTCCAACCCCTCACTTTCAATCTGGAGGTGTCCTTGGGTCTAAAATGAGTCTCTTGCAGGCAGTATATTGATGGGTCTTGTTTTTTTATCCAATCTGATACCCTGTGTCTTTTGACTGGGGCATTTAGCCCATCTACATTCAGGGTAACTATTGAAAGATATGAATTTAATGCCATTGTATTGCCTGTAAGGTAACTGTTACTGTATATTGTCTGTGTTCCTTTCTGGTCTATGTTACTTTTAGGCTCTCTCTGCTTAGAGGACCCCTTTCAATATTTCTTGTAGGGCTGCTTTGGTGTTTGCAAATTCTTTTAGTTTTTGTTTGTCCTGGAAGCTTTTTATCTCTCCTTCTATTTTCGATGACAGCTAGCTGGATATAGTATTCTTGGCTGCATATTTTTCTCATTTAGTGCTCTGAATATATCATGCCAATCCTTTCCGGCCTGCCAGGGCTCTGTGGATAGATCTGCTGCCAGTCTAATGTTTCTACCATTGTAGGTTACAGACCTCTTGTCCTGAGCTGCTTTCAGGATTTTCTCTTTGTCTTTGAGACTCGTTAAGTTTTACTGTTAGATGTTGGGTGTTGACCTATTTTTACTGATTTTGAAAGGGGTTCTCTGTGCCTCCTGGATTTTGATGCTTGTTTCCATCCCCAGATTAGGGAAATTCTCCACTATAATTTGCTCCAATATACCTTCTGCCCTTCTCTCTCTTTCTTCTTCTTCTGGGATCCCAATTATTCTAATATTGTTTCATCTTATGGTATCACTTATCTCTCAAATTCTGCCCTCATGAGCCAGTAGTTGTTTATCTCTCTTTTTCTCAGCTTCTTTATTCTCCATCCTTTGGTCTTCTATATCACTAATTCTCTCTTCTGCCTCATTTATCCTAGCAGTTAGAGCCTCCATTTTTTATTGCACCTCATTGATAGCCTTTTTGATTTTGACTTGGTTAGATTTTAGTTCTTTTATTTCTCCAGAAAGGGATTCTCTAGTATCTTCCATGGCTTTTTCAAGCCCAGCTAGTATCTTTATAATTGTCATTCTGAACTCTAGTTCTAACATTTTACTAATGTCCATATTGATTAGATCCCTGGCAGTCAGTACTGCCTCTTGTTCTTTTTTTTTTTTAAGGTGAGTTTTTCTGTCTTGTCATTTTGTCCAGAGGAGAATAGATGAATGAGAGAACAACACGCTAAAAGGGTAACAATGACCCCAGAAAAATATACACTAAGCAAATCAGAAAAGACCCAAAACCAGGGAGAAAGAAAGAGAAAGAAGAAAAAAAAAAAGAATATGATCAGGCTGGTGAATAGATCAGATCCACACACTAGGTTTTGGGTGTATTTTGGTCTGTTAGAAGAATCTGCCTCCCAAAATTTTAAAGAAAGAAAAACTTATATATGTACAAAAATAAGGGTAAATGTGATGAAGGGATGGAATATGACTGTAAAGATGAAAATTATAAAAGATTTTATAAAAGGAGTTGATAAGTTGATTGAAAAAAGAAAGAAGAAAAATTTTTTTAAAAGGTAGGGGAGAGAATGTGATCAGGCAGGAGACTAGAACAGAGCCATACACTAGAGATTTAGGGCATATTTTGGTCTGTTAGAAGAAAGTATATCCTAAAATATTAAAGAGAGAAAAACTTATATATATACAAAAAACAAGGTTAACTACAATGAAGGGATAGAATATGACTCTAAAAATGAAAAATAAAAAAGATTTTTTAAAAAAGGGATTGATAAGATGTTGGTTGAAAAGGGGAAAAAGAAAAATTCAAAAAAAAGAAAAAGAAAAAAGAAAATTAAAAAAAATTAACTTTGAAAGACTAAAGAATCAGGGGGGGAAAACCATGAATTCTATGTGCAGTATTCCCCTAATGCTGGAGTTCTGCTGTTCTCGTTGATCAGTAAACTTGGTCTTGGCTGGCTGTTCGTGCTGATCTTCTGGGGGAGGGGCCTGTTGCCATAGTTCCCAAATGTCTTTGCCGGAGGCAGAATTGCCCCGCCCTTGCCGGTCCGGGCTTAGCAAGCTGCTCGGTTTGCTCTCCGGAGGCTTTTGTTTCCTGCAAGCCTTCCACAGCTTTGGAGGACGAGAGTGAAAATGGCGGCCTCCCAATCTCCACCCCGGAGGAGCCGAGAACTCGGGGCCCCACTCTTCAGTGCACCCCCAGAGAAAAGCAGTCAATCACTCCCATGTCCCCATCTCCGGCCACACTCCGTGCTCACCCGGCCTGTGATGGAGCGTTTCTATCTCTGGCACCCGACCCCGTGTGGAGTCTCCAAACCCAGCAGATCCCTGCGGTGCGCTCCCGCGCCGCTCCTCCCGGGGGAGGAAGGAGAGTCTGCCTGGATCTGCCGCTTGTTGGGTCCCTGCTGGAGGAGCAGTGGCCCGACTGTGCCACGGATCATGGTTTATGGCCACCCCGAGCTGAGAGCCCGCGCCTCGGCTCCGTCTCTGCAGCCAGCTTCCCCGCTCCGATCCCTGGGAGCTCTGCCGCACTCAGGCACCCCCGGTCTTTCTGTGACCCCGAGGGTCCTGAGACCACACTGTCCCGCGAGGGTTCCACCCCCCGCTTAGCCACTGGAGCGACGTCCCTCAGCGGAGCAGATTCTAAAAGTTCCGATTCTGTGCTCCGCGGCTCTAGCACTTGCCAGTAGCGGCTGATGGAGGCCCCCTCCCCCGCCGTCTATCCTCCCGAATATCGCCTCAGATTCACTTCTCGGCAAGTCCTACCTTCCAGAAAGTGGTCGATTTTCTGTTCAGAGAGTTGCTGCTCTTTTCTTCAATCTTCAGAAGGTTTGATACCTATCTAGCTGAATTCCTGGGACCAGACGAAATTTAGTTCTCCTACTCCTCCGCCATCTTGCTCCTCCTCCCTCTATCAAATTCTTAATGGGAAAACAAAATAAAAATAATAACTCAAAAGCTTGGTCTGAGAAGAGAAGGAATGAATGTGAAGCACCTAACCCATCACCTGGCACATAGTAATCTCTCAGTTAGCTGCTGTGTTGCTGTAGAAATCAACCATGTGCCCAAACAGATCTTTTTAAAGATTCTAGAGTAAATAAAGGGGAAAGACCTCAAGATCAGTTTGTCACATTTGATGCCAAGCACTGTATTTTCTGGAGAATTTTAAATTCTACAGGTGGTTTTATTTCTCTGAATGGTTTTGGAACAATATCCCTTCAGCTAAGGAATCGTCCTAAATACGATATATTCCCACTTGTATCCTCTAAGCTGTTGAGTTAATCCTATGTCTACCACTTACACATTGACCCAGCCTATTTCTGGAAATGTTCTGCAGGTTATCATAACAAGAACAAGAATAATCAATAAAATAAGCAGGCACAGTTGTTTGGTTTAATCACCAGGATCAGGATCGTAAATGGCAACAGCTCAGAACATCCAGTTCCTCCTTTTTCCCCAGCGCTCGTGGCCTGATTCATGCATCTGACACATTTTCCCTGATCCCCTGCCATCTCCCTCCATGTGCGCCCTGAGAGAGTCTCCCATCTTCTCCATGGAATATGTCTGGAAACCAATTATCATCTCCCTTTTGTTCCTGCACTGTCTTGTAGAAGAAAGGAAATTATACCTTAGAGCCGTTCTTTTTTTTTTTTTTTCAATAAAATAGCATTTAGTCATGAAATTAGTGCTTTTAAGATTGGATTATCTTATTCTGAAAGGCCTCATAGTTGTTGGACTTCTCAGGACAGCTTCATGGTCTCCTTCCCATGTTTCAGCTTCTCCTGTTCTGTGTTTTGTTGTGGTCATCATTGTTTTGTTTCTGTCTTTTGTTGAATAACATTGAAGAGTGTATTTTCTTGATTCAGGTCATAGTTGATTTAAAACAAAACAAAACAAAAGACCCAGAGTACATTCAGAAGATATATACCAACTAAAATATTAATCACATGTATGTTTCTTATGATCTCATGCATGTCTATTACATGCATATAAGCACGCTGTCCCGAGTACATTCATGGGGCAGGTGGGTGAAATATGCCTCCAGGTTTTTCTTGAGCACTCTGCAAGAGCCTGACTCTCCCCACTCTTCTTCTGAGTGGTCATTGTGGCCTCAGACTCTTCAGAGACTCACATGGATCTGTGGGCATCGAGGTGGACTCCACCAACACCAGTGTGTCTATCATTGACCCAACGTTTGCCTTCACACTGCCTCTGCATATTCGTAGCTGGACAAACACATTTTAGGGATGTTTTGAATGAAGCAGAAAGGCATAAGCTGCCTCCATAATGCCTTCAATTCTTCACCTTTGGAAAAAGTTCTATATTAAGGTGATTTGTCTCCAAGAGGCCCCACTTACATCTAATTGCCTTTCCTGGAAGGGATAACAACAGTGCTTCTGAATCTGACAGCACCTTATAATCACTCAGATTCTGGACAAATCCTGGCACCCAAGCCCCACTCCAGTGATAGTACACCAGATTCTCTGAGCTGTGTCTTGTACATTCATTGTCTTGTACAACTCTGCAGAAGATCAGAGTGTACAGTCAGGGTTGAGAACCACTGGATTAAGAGTTACAAGAAATTAAATTTCTCAGTGCCAAAGCTGTCAGATGGGCTCATTGTAACCTAGGAAAACCGAAACTTGTCTTGGAAGGCTGGGACCCCAGGAGGACGAGTTTGGTGGGGAGCACGGGGCCAGAGCACAAGGAATGGCAGCCCCAGTGAAGGACAAGAAGGATAAACTGGGAGATGGAGATTTTCAGCAAAAGTTGTTACACTATGATTTCATAAGCATGTATCTATTTAATCCTTACAACAATCATTTGAAGAAAGAAGGGCCATTCACCATTGTCAGAGCACCTTCATCAACCTGGCATTTATATGTTTTTTGTTGAATTTTTTCAAATGCCAGCTTCAGTAGGACCCACTGCCCCTTTCTCAGAGAGCAAGCTGTGGCTTGGGGCAAACCCCGATGCTCTGATTCCACCATCTTCTTCTCCTGTCCTGATCAGAGAGAGCTCAGCCTGAAGCCTTGGGGCCTATAGGATGTGCCAGCAGGGGAAATCTCTGACAGGGCGAGCGGGACAGTTTCTGCAGCCCAGGAGAGGTGATTTGCAGCTGGGAGCTCCCATGTCTGGGGGAGGTTGGTGGCAGATGTCTCCAATTAGCAAGACCGCACTGAGCGCTGATGAAGATTGCTGTAGGTTTTGTGGATATCGCAGTGAGCAGAACAGACCAATCCTGCCCTCTTAGAGTATACTTTCTACAAAGGGAGGTCAACAAACAAAAGTTAATAAAAATATATGGTAATGCCAGTGGCTAAGAAAGATCTTGACAGGGGGTATAGGGAACCAAAGGCGAGAGATTGGGTGCAGGTTGCAGTCTTAAAGCATTTTCAGGGGTAACACCTGATGGGGGAAGTGCAAGCCCCCATCTACCTCAGGGGCAAGCATCCTAGATGGACAAAAGGGAGGAAAAGCCTGGGATAAGAGTGTGGACTGTTCTGGAAACAGCAGGGAAGCTGAGGTGGGGACTGGAAGGGAGAGCGAGAGGATGTGGGACAGGAGAAGTGTGGCCCCATCACGGAAGGCCCTGTAGGCCACCAGAAGGACTGGCTTTTCTTCTAGCTGAGAGAGAAAACCACACCCAGGAGGGTTTTCAGATCCAGGGTGTCTTTTATTTTTTTTTAATAATTTTTATTGTTATGTTAATCACCATACATTACATCATTAGTTTTGGATGTAGTGTTCCATGATTCATTGTTTGTGCATAACACCCAGTGCTCCACGCAGAACGTGCCCTCTTTAATACCCATCACCGGGCTAACCCATCCCCCCACCCCCCCTCCCCTCTAGAAACCCTCAGTTTGTTTTTCAGAGTCCATCATCTCTCATGGTTCGTCTCCCCCTCCGACTTACTCCCCTTCATTCTTCCCCTCCTGCTATCTTCTTCTTTTTCTTTTTTCTTAACATATGTTGCGTTATTTGTTTCAGAAGTACGGATCTGTGATTCAACAGTCTTGCCCAATTCACAGCGCTCACCATAGCACATACCCTACCCAATGTCTATCACCCAGCCACCCCATCCCTCCCACCCCCGACCACTCCAGCAACCCTCAGTTTGTTTCCTGAGATTAAGAATTCCTCATATCAGTGAGGTCATAGGATATGTCTTTCTCTGATTGACTTATTTCACTCAGCGTAACACCCTCCAGTTCCATCCACGTCGTTGCAAATGGCAAGATCTCATTCCTTTTGATGGCCGCATAATATTCCATTGTGTATATAGACCACATCTTCTTTATCCATTCATCTGTCGATGGACATCTGGGCTCTTTCCACAGTTTGGCTATTGTGGACATTGCTGCTATAAACATCGGGGTGCACGTACCCCAGATCCAGGGTGTCTTTACAGAATCTCTCTGGCTGGTGGACAGAGAGTAGACCACTATGGGGAGAGGGGAGGGTGTGGGCCAGGGGGCATTGCAGTCATTCAGGTTCTGCAAGTGATGGGGCTCAGCCCAGAGCTGTGCTGGTAGACGGGGAGAGAGGTGATCATGATCTGATTCTTGATGTTTGGAAAATGTTCTGGAGGGATGTTTACAGCTCTTTCATGGAGGGCCACTGCCTGCATGCCAGGCCATGCACCTCTTTGAACTTTGCCGCATTCTTTTCTATCCTTGTGGTTTTGCAAAGAAGAGGGCACCACCCCCATCTCCTGGATAAGGAAATGCAGCTCATAGAGATTCTGGGACCTGCTTGCAAGGCCCCTGTCAGGCTCCGGCCACAGGTCTGACTCTCAGTCCGGTCCTCTTGCAACAACAACAGACTGCCTCCACACCAAAGTCTGCAACAAATTTAAGACTTTTGGAATTTCTTATTGCATCAGCATAAATATTATTAAATTTCCCATAAACTCAAATTTTGTCTATTTAAAAAGAGTATGAATCTTTCTTTTTAGAAACTGAGGTGGTTAAGATTAATGACCAAGCATAAAATTTTACAAGCAATTATTATAGTTTACAGTGCCTTCTTTGGCTGCCTGACATGCTACCATCTTTTCTTTCCCTTGTTTGTCAGAGTGGTTTTACACACCACTGACCAAGACCTTGAGGGCCAGGGAAGTTTGGAGCAAGGCCATTGGTGAACCTGTATTTTTAACTTCCGCTTTAGGGATGGAATCTCATCATCAAAGCTTGCTGACATTTACTCATCTTGCATTAGTGATACAGCATGGTGCATTTTCCATTCTCATTAGCTGTGCTTGATAGAATCTTTAGAAAAGAACATAATTCTCTGTTTCAACAAAATTAAGTCATTTTTTTGTTGTTGCTGTTTTGTGACAGGTGACATGAAAACCTGCATTATGCGTGTGTGTGTGTGTGTGTGTGTGTGTGTGTGTCCCATCCTAATTTGGGGGCCCTTTCTGACTTTTGGCCTCTGTGGTTTCCTGCTTCCTGTGTCCTGGAACCCCAGACACCGAGCTATAAGCCCACACCTCCAGCCCCTCCTGCAGGATCTCTCCTTTTGAGCAGGATTGCTTGGCACCCAGGTTCCCTGGGTGTTCCCCAAGTCTTATCTCAAAGTTTGAACCCTCCTCTATAGCCTCCTTCCAAATTCTCTTCTCAACCTCTGGTTCTTTCTTTTTTTGGTTGCTCCCAAACTAACAAGCTAGAACAAAAGTAACTACAGTAGGGTAGAAAGGGGTTCTGTTCATCAGGACGGAGAGGTTGTGTGTGACAGCAGCACATTCAGATAGCTGGAGCAAAAGGGTATTTTTTGACGCCCATACCCAGGATATCCAAGGGTGCATCTGGCTTTAGACCAGCCGGGTCCCAGATTCAAAGAATTGCTCTTTCTGCTCCCCTTTGTATGGTGGCCTCATTCTCTTCTTCTGTACAGACTTTCTCACAACTGCACAAACCGCCGCCTAGCGTCATCACCAATGGCGAAAGCCCTCCCCCACCCCCACGAGCTCTCGAAGGAAAGCCCGGGGAGAATAATGTTTGATCCAACATTGGGCCAATGCCCATAAATGATGCCATCGAAGACCAGATAGATTCAGTTTGGCCAGAGGCACATCCCTTTTGTGGGTGGGGTCATGGCACACTGATGTGGCATTAGCTGACTGTCATGGGGCAGGTGGGAGGGCTGGTACCGGAAGGGGCTGGGCAGTCTAGTAGGTAATCTACAGCTCCTAACCTTCCCTACAGTTATAACTGCGTACACAGCTCTAGATTTTCATTTGAGGGGAACTCAGTGTTGGGGGGACAGATGCCAGCACTTCTGTTCAACTTTAATTCAATTTATCCAGCAGGTCTTGAGCACCTACCATTATGGCCCCACATTGTACCAGATACACAGAGAAGATAAAATGATGACTAGAACACTGACCGTACCTCAAGGAGTCTGTTCCTTAGGAGGGGGTCTTCTCATAAGGATTGATCGATTTGCATGCCTCCCTTTGATGCTAACTAAGACAAAGGAGAAATAGCCCCAAGTGTTACTACTCCATCTCATGAATTATTTTTCCAAGGCAATAAAATTTGAAGATTGCAATTAGTTAACCATTATGAAGACAAATCTGCAAATATTTCTCTCACTGTGGTGACATTTAAAATGCTTCCTGCTCTACCAGTCAATTGGATTTTTTTTTCCCCATCTTCTCATAATGGCTAATTGCTAAGCAATTGATTGAATCTCCTTTGTTACTACATAATTACTAAGCTGGCCCACACAACTGCCCTGACCATTTCTCAATCTACTCATTTGGTCACCTAAAGGGCAGGTTTGGGTAGGAATGTTCTTATTTGGTTAATCTCTTTGCAAATTATAGATCAGATTGCTGAATGTAGTGATTCAGAGCAAAGTTTCAAAGGGCAGAAAAGCTTAAGTGATCCTCAGGGAAGGTTTGCTACCCTGCCTAAGCTCAGGATTTTTACATGTAATATGGAGATAGTAAGAATCTACTTGTAAAGTTTTGGGGAGGGTCGCATGAGATAAGACATTTTAAGTGTTTATCACCACTGGGACATAATCTTGTAATAAATCACAGGTGCTCGTGTTTCATCTAGGCTGCTGCTGATGCAGTCTTAGGGGAACTTGGTCAAAATTCTTCAACGATCTGTGACTCAGGTCCCCATTCTGTAAAATGGGGATGATAAAGCCACCTGCTTCACAGAGTTTATTTGATGACAAAAAAAAAGACAGAGAAAGGTGGGGTGCCTGGGTGGCACAGTTGGATGGTTAAGCCTCCAACTCTTGATTTCAGGTCAGGTCATGATCTCAGGGTCATGAGATGGAGCCCCAAGACAGGCTCCACACTCAGCAGGGGGTCTGCTTCTATTCCTCCCTCTCTCCCTCTCCCCTCCTTCACTCACACTCACGTGATCTCTCTCTCTCTCTCTCTCTCTCAAATAAATCTTTAAAAAAAAAAGAGAGAGATAGAAAAGCATATGGGATTAATGTGAAGGTCAAAAGGGATGGGAAAGGCACATGAAGCAGCAAGCCCAGCACCCATCAGCACTGACTTCTCAGTTGCTGTTAAGTTACTCACAGCACCTGGAGCAGTGCCTGCTACACGCTCAGGTGAGAGCCTTTCCTCGGGCTCCTAAACCCTCGGAAATGAAACTGCAAATACGGGCATGGCGTCTTGTGTGGCCACGGCGTTCCTCCTTCACCCATGTGTGCTCACAGTGTTCAACAGGTAACTGCTGAGTGTGGAATACACGTCGGGTCGGTGCTGTGGGTTCATCTCTGTAGAGAATATGGGGGAGGAGGAGAGTACAGGGTCTTCTTCCTTGAGCTGTTTGGAGTTGTGGCCTTTGGATGAATTGCTCAAAATGATCCCGGTGGTTTTTTGACATTTCTTGCTATTATCACAAGATGAGATCTTGCTTATGGTGCTTTGTTGATTCTAACTTTCTCCCCATATAAAAAAGGACGTCATGCTCTGAGAAAAGTAATTTCCCCAGAGCCATATCCAAAGAAGAAATGTGAACGAGGGCAGTAGCAGGAGCTGAGTTCCTGTGGTTAATTGCACGGACTCAGATTTGGCCGTTCCGTGTTGCCGTGTTTCACAGGGAGCTGGAAATGTGGGACTGTGTGGGTATTTGTGTGGTGTGTCACCTGAGCCAGCCCCATGGATAAGTTCTGGAAGGTTGAGAGGACTTTCGTTTCAAGTTGGCCCCGAATGTGTACACCAGTGCAATGTTGCCCCGACTAGTGCCCAATAAGTGTGGATAGGCTGAGAACTATATGAGACACAGAGGAAACAATACATTCAAAAGGAGGTCTGATTTTCCCTGCAGAGTTTAAATGGTGCACATGCCTTTACCCCCAAACCCACAGAAACCATCGCTTAAAGGAATATTGAAACTGTGTGTTTTTTAGTGGGATATTTGGCCAAGATGGAGGCTTCTGTGGGGGTTATAAGTGGAATGTTGGTGTCAAAGGGCACATACCTAGCTGCCTGCCTCACTTGGTGAGCCAAGTGTTTCTGCCGGGACAGGTGCCGCTGTGAACTGAAGTAGAGTCAGCATCCACAGAATTGTGGAAGTTATGCTTGAAGAAAAGGTGGCAGGGTGTTCTTGATAATAGCTACCTTGCTAACAGATGTTGAGCCAGCCCAGGTGCCAGCTCTTTACCTACATTATGTCTATTTTAATATTTAAACGACCCTCTCCGTGGGTATTATCCCCATTTTACAGTGGAAGGAGCTGAGGGTTAGAGAGATTCGTAGTGTGTTCTCTGACACACAGGTAATTACATGGCTGAGCAAGAACTTGAACCCCCAGCTCTACGTTGCCCGCTGTGTTCTCTTAACTCCACACGTGGACACATGGCAAGGATTGTTCGTATTCTCTTTCTCCGGCTTTGGGGCAGGAGAGCTCTCTTTTTCTGGAGCAGGCCCCACGTTCTCTGCAGGTCGGAGGGTATGAGACTCCATTCCCAGTGGAAGCAAGCAAGGATCTCCCAGAGACGTTTTCCCACAATTTCCGCATTCCATTCATCTGTGCAAGAGTGTTGTTCAAAAACAGAGAGCTTCCCCTGAAAGTAATAAATTAAAAGCAAGAAAACAGAGGGCTTGAGGGTTCCTATCTTCGGCACTTGGTTGATTCATTGCTGTATCTGCTTCTAACTTAAATCACTGGCTTCTTTTCTGTCTTACTCTGCAGCTTCACTAAGGGGTGGTAGAAACAGAACCCGACCCAGCATCATACCAGCCTCACTTTGCTTGACCGCTCTTCTTGGAAAATCCACTCCAGCCATTTAGTGTTTGACTTCCTCCTCTGTGAAATGGGGCTAGGAATGCCTCTTTAGATTATGAAAATAATATAATACAAGAGAAGCCCCTAGCAAGTTGTCCCAAAGCAGACAATTAATATCAATCTCTCTCTGATTTGTCCCTTGCCCCCACAAGATGGGGAGGGAAAATCAAAAAGAATAAAATATTTCCATTAGAAATGCTGCCATTCAGGGGTGCCTGGGTGGCTCAGTTGGTTAAGCATTGGACTCTTGATTTTGGCTCAGGTCATGATCTTTTTTTTTTTTTTTATGTTATGTTAATCACCATACTTTACATCATTAGTTTTTGACGTCGTGTTCCATGATTCATTGTTTGTGTATAACACCCAGTGCTCCATTCAGTACGTGCCCTCTTTAATACCCACCATCAGGCTAACCCATCCCCCCACCCCCTCAGGTCATGATCTTGGGGCCATGGGATTGAGCCCCGCATTGGGCCCCACACTGGGTATGGAGCCTGCTTAAGGTTCTCTTTCTCCCTCCCCCTCTGCCCCTCCCCCCTCTAAAAAAAGGAAAGAAAAGAACATTGCCATTCACACAAGGAATATTTTTTCTGCATTGCAGTGTTTATAGTTTCTATGATTCTCCACCTTACAATCCTCCAGGATACCTCATCCTGATATCTGGCAGTGTGAAGAGCAGTTAGATCAGTTTTGTTTTTGTTTTTTTTTCTAAATAACATAATGTTGGCATGGCCCAGGAGGCCTTGGGCTTTCCTTTCTTCTGGCTCCAGCCCTTGCAGGATTCAAGTGCACCCCAAGATGGCCACAGAGGTCACCTCTGTCCTGAGTCCTCAGAAGAACCTTGGCTTTTAGGACTTACAGTTTGAGGATGACCACACTTGCTGTTAGCAGTGAAGATCCAGCATAGTTTTAAGAGCAAAATGACTGCATAGAAAGGAAAACCAGGTTGTTTTCCTATCTCTCTGTGGATCCTCTACTTCCATTAGAGAAAAAGGAGACTACCCAATTAGGAAGGATAGAAACATAAATGGAACTGTGTCAGCCCTCCCAAACTCTCATTGATCATTCCACTGAGCACGTGTTGCTCACCTCCCATTCAGGACCATCTCCTATGACATTTTCATGGCCAAACAATAAAGAGATAGATTGAGCTGGTCAGTTTGTCCCTCTCCTTTTCTTGGGTGAAAAGAAGATGATTTAACTAAATCTTTTTTCTTTAGGATGAAAAGAGAGTTTAAAAAAAAAAGAATGTTTTAGTAGCAAATAGCTATCCTGATGTAGATGAAATAGGAATTGACTTTACTTACCTGCCTTCACTGGATAGTTGGGAGGACGACCCAAGAGCATGTATGTGGCGACGCTTTGGGGGGGAGTTGGGCCAGAGCTGGCCAGGCAGGAATTGCAGTCATTATGATTTCAGGAGGCGTGGTTGCTATGTTACTCACTGTCCTCACAATCTGCCTTTTCTTCATTGATGACCATCTCTCCTCCTATGATTTTCAAACCCATAACAAAATAAAATTTTAAAGTTAATGATAATACTTTTCCTATATGGGTAAAAACGTGTGAAGGAATATCCAAACAGAAATAACTGTAAGAATGTTCTTCCTCTTTGTTTGAGTAACCCCACCTTTGGGGGTCTATCTTAAGGAAATAATCCAAATTGCAGAGGATATTCTGTTTTTGCAGGATGGAGTTGGTAGCTTTCTTCACAGTATTCCTTATTGAAAAGAGTCAAACATCCACTATTGTTGAGGTGGGTAAATGATGGAATATCTGTTTTAAAATATTGGGTGGCCATTAAAAAGGAGCTAGTGATAATAAGGAAAATGATATATGTGAATATGTGTAGACAGTTAGATAGATAGATAGATAGATGCTTTAAGGCAACTCTTATCAAGATCCCTGCAAGGTTTTCTGTAGGCATAGACGAGCTTATTCTAAATTTTATATGGAAAGACACAGGCCTCAGAATAGTTTAACAATCTTGAAGAAGGATTATTAAGGGGGAAGAATCACCCTGCCTGATGTAAACAGCATATAGCTGTAGTAGTCAAGACAGTGTGGTACAGTAGAGGAAGACCCGTAGATCAGTGGAAGAGAATAAAAAACCCAGGAATAGATCCACACAAATATGTTCCACTGATTCTTAAGAGAGAGACAGAAAAGTGATTCCATGGAGGAGGGTTAGGTCCTCCCGCAGATAGGGCTGGAGCACTTGCCCTTCTGTAAACAAAAACTGAACCTGAACTTGAACCTCACGCCTTATACAAAAGTTAACTCAAGAAGCATTGTGCATGTAAATGTAAACTGTAAAACCATGAAGCCTTTAGGAACAAATGGGAGAAAACTCTGAGGGATTCAAGGCCAGGCACAGAGTTCTTAGTCTCGACACAAAAGGGGAGATTCCTAAAAGGAAAATTTGATAATTTGAGCCTTATCAAAACTTAGACTTTTGATCTGGGAAAAATCTTGTTAAAAGGGTGAAAAGACACACTACAAACTGGGAAGAGACACTAACAAACCATGTGTCTGACAAAGGATTCGTATGTGCTGTACTTGAAGATCTCTCAAAATTCAGCAGCAAAAATCCCCATTCAACCTCATTAGGAAATGGGCAAAAGACATGAACAGACATTTCACCAGAGAGGATCTATGGATGGCAAGTGAGCACATGAAAAGATGTTTAACCTCATTACCCTGAGGGCAACACAAATTAAAACCACAAAGAGCTATCAGTACACATCTATTAAGATGGTTAAAAAAAAGCCTAGTTACTACAGTCAGTGCCAATGAGGATGCGGGAAACTGCATTGCTCAGAGGCTGCCTGGTGGGAATGCTGAACACTACAACCACACCGGAAACCAGTTCGACAGTTTCTTGTAAAACTAAACATGCAGTTGCCACAAGACACAATAATTGCCCTCCTGGACATTTATCCCAGAGAAATGAAAGCTATGTCCACCCAAAAACCTGTACACACATGTTCATAGCAGCTTTATTCATAATTGCCAGAAACTGAAAACAACTCATAACCTTCCGCTGGAACATCCATACCATGGAATTCCGCTCAGCAATAAAATGAATGAATTCTTGAGACACAACTTGGAAGAATCTCCAGGGAATTGGGCTGAGTGAAAAAAAGCCAACCCCAAAGGTTACGTACTGTATGATTTCATTTATGTGACATTTTCTCAATGACAAAATTATGGGAACGGAGAACAAATGAGTGGTTGCCAGGATCTAGGGATGTGGGGGAAAGGTGGTATATGGGAGAGAGGAGGGTATGGTCATAAAATGGCAACGGGGTCGTTGTGATGACAAACTGTTTAGCAACTTAATGGTGGTGGTATCTTCAACCTACACATGTGACAAAATTGTATAGAACTAGATACACACACACAAATGAGTACAAATAAAACTGGGGAAATCTGAATAGAATCTGTGGATTGCATCAATGTCAGTATCCCAACTGTGATATTGAACTACAGTTTTACAAAATGTTGGCATTGGGGGAAACTGGGTAAAAGGAATTTCTTGTAACTGCATGTGAATCTACGATTATCTCAAGATTAAAAAAATTAAAAATATATTTATGCAGTGGTATGCACTTAAAAGATGAGAGAAGCATGGGTGGCTCGGTTGGTTAAGCATCCAGCTCTTGATTTTGGTTCAGATCATGATCTCAGGGTCCTGGGATTGAGCCCCACATTGGGCTCCACACTCAGCATGGAGTCTGCTGGAGATTCTTTCTCCCTCTGCCCCTCCCCCTGCTCACATTCTCTCTCTCTCTCTCTCTCTCTCTCTCTCTCTCTCTCTCTCTCTCTCTAAAAATAAATAAATCTTAAAAAAAAAAAGACTAGAGGGAAGTCATCGATATTTTAAAATAGTTATAACATCTAGCATCCAGTTGAAACATACAGCACATTGTTCTTCTAGCTTTTACTTTGATTTGCTTTCCAGATTTTACGTAGTGTACATATGTTAGTTTTGTAAAGGGGATAAAAGTACACCTGATTTTTTATCTAAAAAAAAAACTTCATTTCAACTGCAACAACTCACAGTCATATTTCTAGTTTATTCTGAAACCATCTCCTCATTCCTTCTTCTCCTATCCCCCAAGTGTAAAGGGAGAGCATGCACATGTACACACACTACACCCACAGGCATACAACATTATGACCTGTAAGAATAAATCAGTTGGTAGTTGGTGCTCAAAACTTAATGCCAACCATTTGCCACTAATGATGCATGAACCGTTGTTAGCTGTGACAGACGTCTGCCCTGGAGGCTGAGAAGTTGGATGTCTCATTGTGGCTTCCATGTGTGGTTCACATCCCAAGTCCAGTGTAGAGACAGGAGGTGCGTCTTGATGGATAATAAAAGAGTAGAGATTTGGACAAAGAAAATAATGAGAAAGCAATTATTTAGCAACCTATTTCACCCTTTCCACCTCACTGGGTGGCCCCCATCCTTTGGTGCAGACATAATTTGAAGAACCCAGAGCATATGATTGGTAGTAATTGAAAAAATTCATAGGATGGGAACAGGGCTCAGGAGCCTATAAAAGATTCAAGTCCTACTTCCCCTTAGGAGAGAGGTATCCAACCAGTATTAATATTTTAGAAATACGAGAAGGTAGAAGAGGAACCATTATTCATCACTAGCACCTCCATGGTACTAAAATTAAATAATGGATTTTTTTTAAAGACAGAATTGCTAGAGTTGTGGAACTATAAAAAATATTCCTCTCTTGGGGAAGCTGCATTTTTTGCTTTTATCTTTTCTTCTCCTCTTGAGAACATTTTGATTTACTTCTGTGATAAGCTTATAACAACTAAGGAACTTGGGAGGCGGGATGAGCTAGGCTGGGAGGGAGGGGGTTTAGGCAGCTGACAAATGAGCCTGTGTAAATTTGTTTGGCTTCAAGTCAGAAAGCTCCAGGACTGTGCATGCATTCATTTTCCACTGCATAGCATGTATATCTGCACATATGGGCTGGGGCCCTGGGCCCTGTAATAGTAAGCACCCACTGTGCCATGCAGGCTTGGCGTCTGAGCATGCTTATGTGCTCAACAGGAGCCCTGTGAAGAAGACCCAGCTATCCCCTTCCTAATCCAGCGAAAGCCTTGAAAACCCCAGCCCTGCTCCTCGAGGATGCATCTGGTCTAGCTGTGAGGAACTGAGCAGCCAGGAGTTGGTGTCACACCAGCATGTGAAGCTTTGGATCGACTCAGTCGGTCTCCGAGGTCTCCATGTCTGGCTGTGCCCCCAGAACCAGCTGTGTAACCCAGTTGGACAAATGACTTTACTCTCCTGACTCTCACTTTCCCTACCTCTGCAATAGAAATAACACTAACTACCTGGCAAAATATACGTAAAGCTTTAGCATGTTGCCTGACATTTATAAGACCTTGATGAAGCAATTATTATCTAGGATGCAACTTGAAGATTTTAAAAAATCCTCTTAATTATAAACTTACTCTTCCTCATATTGACATGTTGCTGTGTTTAGATACACTCAGATGTAATTGTTAGTATTTGTTGAGTGCCTATGGGGTGCCCGCCGCAGTACCCTGTGCTCACCAGGACCTCGGGAGCTCGGATCTCTCATCCTCATTGAAATGAAGAAGGAACTGATGTTCAGAGGGGTGAAAGGCTCACTCAACATCAAACCCAAGGACAAATTAGAGCCAGAGTATAAGCTGACCTCAAACCATTTTCTAAACCACTGCAATGCCGAGGCAGGAGTGGTAGATATTGCTTAGCACCCAGAGATTTGAAGTCCAGGGAATGGAAAAGAATCCTTGCCCCGCAATGGGTCAAGAGTGGCTGAGTTGGGTTTAAACAGAGATCCCTGGATGGTGTCTCATTCCTTGCCTGGCTTCATGCAGTGCTGATCCACACGTGTTCAGGACGGCTCCAAGCTTCAGACTCAAGGGACCATAGCAGCAAGGAGTGAGAAACAACCTCAGAGTCTTTCTGATACTGGTCACCCTTACAGCACCTGTACCAGAGGGTGGTGAGAGCCTGGACACCACAGTGGCAGGCTTCTCTGTCACCAGGCAGCTGATGCCATCAGCTAATACTCTCCAACCTTAGAATGTTTCTCTTCTTTTAAGCTGAAATCTGTCTGTTCAGTAACTTATGTTGATTGGCTTTCCTGAAACAGCAAAACTAAGCCAATCTCCTCTTCTCTAGGTCTTTAGGTGATGCCCAAAACTATGCCTCCTGCCCCCCCTTTTCTACATTTCTAATCATTTAAGGGGTCTCACTGTGTTAATCTTACATAGAACAGACCACCTTGGGACACCTGAGTGGCTCAGTCGGTTAAGCGTCTGACTCCTTATTTTGGCTCAGATAATGATCTCAGGGTCCTGGAATCAAGCCCCGCATTGGGCTCCACACTGAGCATGGAGCCCGTTTAGGATTCTCTCTTTCTCTCCCTCTCCCTCCACTCATCGCCCCACTCACACATTCGCATGCTCTCTCTCTCTCTCTCAAAAAAATAAATCTTAAAAAAAAAAAAAAAAAGAACAGACCACCTTGCTTCTCCCTCAAATACATACTTTCCTTCAGGGTCCCTACCTCATTTAGCCTCTACCCGTCCCCATATCCCTGGGAGAAAACACACCGCACAACATGATCTGTTCTGGAGTAATCGGCCACAAGGCAGTTAATGGTCAATGGTGTTTACCCATGGCTGTTTTAAAGGATTAGTTATCCTATCTTGAGAGGAATCTGAAACCCATACGAACCCCACCAAGAGCCTTCCATTTATTGTGCATCTTTTGCAACCCTTCGCCAAAGCATTTACTTATAGTTTGTATGATCCTCTCTTCTTGGGCTTCCCTTAGAAAAACCATATTTTAGAAAGATGTTTACCCAAGTTGACCCCATTGCCTCCAGCTGCCTGTTAATTTTCAGGGAGAACACTGCTCTACTCTTAAAAATGTGTGTTTCCCTGGGATCATTTAATTAGACAGGCCCCTTGAAATGACTCTCTTGGGAGGATACCAGAGTATCTCTCATAACTCAAGCCCAAGAAGCAAAGCTGGTCCTTACCAGAAGTTGATAAACCATTTTAAAATCAAGATAGCTGTGCAAGCTCATTGATTTATGCACTTATTTCCTTTCCTTTCTGACAATGTAGTCTCTCATTTCAGCTTCGCTTTATATAGCCTCTTTATTTAATACAAAATAGTTAAGTGTCTCCTATGCACCATGCACTGTTCACAGCCAGGAACAAAACAAAAGTCCCTGATAACATGGAGCATGTATGTTAATGGTAAATAGAGATAATAAATGGATAACTATGTCACGTGATGATGGGTTCTGTGAAGAAAAACAAAACAGGGCAATGGACATAAAGAATGATGTTGGAAGGAAAGCCACTATTTTTTTTTTAAAATAAGGTGGGCATGGAAGTCCTCACCGAATAGATGAATGTAATTAGAGAACTCAGGGACAGTGAAGGAATGAGCTATACAGATATATACCTGGTAATATCCTGGTGAATTAAAGCCATTTACCAGACACCATTAGGAAAAGGGACTGTGATATTTTGGTAGGAAAGTATAATTTAAAGGCCAAGTGTGAGGCATAACATTAGTTAATACTGGAGAGGATAATTCACTATCTACAGGGCCTCGTATACACACAAGTATTCATAGCTCTCTCTCTTTCTGTTTTCCAAGTAGACTATTTTCTTTGTCAAGATCCACACTTATGGCCCGAAAGGGTCTCCCCAAAATGGTACGTTAGGCTTTTACACTGATAAGACTTTCAGAGTCCATAGCCCTTACTTAACTGACTCAGTCTCTCCCTGTCCCAATACTAGGCTTCCCAAGGAGATGATCTGATTGGCCAGGCTCAGGTTTTGGCTAGGAGCCTATGGTTCAGGAGAGAGTAACCCCAGGACTGAAACAGGGGTAGGCCCAAGCAAGGCACGTTGGGGGAAATGGCAGCAAAACAGGATGGGAGGATGTGTGTAAACATAGCAACAGATGAGGCTGAAAACAGAGGCAGGGGTTGGGTTGTAAAGAGTGTTGAATGCATGACTGAAGGAGCCTGAGTTTTCTCTGAAAGTGATGGCATGAGGGCTTTTGAAAGATTTTAATCATGTGTGACCCAGTTGTGAGAGATAGTAGCTGCTTCAGGAAATGAGGAACTTTGAAGCCATGCACAGGTCCTTCTAACCAAGGTACACGCAAGGCAGAATAGAATATCAGGCTTTCATTTGAAAATAATTGAAATTTTATTTATGTTTGACACTGCTTGTGTTTCCAAGCATCAGACTTAGCATTAAAATTTGTCCTGAATTATAAGAATAATAAGTGTTGAAACTCTCAGCAAAAGGGCAGCCAACATGCATTTCCAGGGAGAAATTGTTCAATTGTTCGTGTTTATTACTTCCAAATGGGAATAGCTCCAGGTTCATAATGCTGATTTTGTTACATTGCTTTCTCTGAACTGTGGTTCAGATGAGTGCATAAATATTTGGTTTAATATTTCTTTGGGAACTGTAAAACTCTGAACTGATGGAAGGGAGAGGAGCAGAGCAATGACAAGGAAGGAAAGTTGGTAAGAGATTAAGTGTGTATATTTCAACAGTGCCCAAGGGCATGATTAATTTATTATCCTTTTAGATGGCAGAATGCACGCAGAAACCTCCAAATTATGCCATTACTATGACAAAGCTAAGAGGGTGTGAGAAGGTAAAGATATTCCTGCCAGGAATTTGATGGATGGGGAGAATGGGTGACCCACTGGATACATATAAAGCTGGGAATGGAGACTTGAAAGTCCTTCATCTTGGCTCTGTCACTGGCATAAGGCCTGCGATGAACACCTCTGCTCTCAGCCTTCATTGGGTGGGCATGTCACCAGGAGGCCAGACTGGAGCACTGTCAACAGCGCCAGCCTCTGAAGCTTTGTTGATTCTATATCTGGGCTGTTTCCACTCAACCCAGCATCCACTGATTAGTTGGCCATACGGAGTCTGGCTTAAGACCACGGGCTCTGGATACTTGGATTCAAATCCAAAGTTGTTTCCTAGCTGACTTTGCCAAGGTGTGTGGAACTCAGTTTATTCCTCTGTAAAGTAAAGATTAATATCAGTGCCTATTCCATAGAGCTGTTGTAAGGATTAAATAGAACGATTGTATGTAAAATGTTTAGAACAGAGTGAGTGTGGCAAAGAGTTCGTGTTCAATAAAAAGTAGCTCTGTCATTGTCCTGCTCCTCATCGTCATCATTGTCATCATTTAAGAGTTATAAAAAGAACAATTGCATTATTGAACATTTTATGTATTTAAGCATTGCATATCTCCCAGATCATTTACTCACCGTATTTCTTTTAGGATGGCATCATTTCCCCCATTTTGCAGAGGATGGGAGTGGGGCTCAGAGAGGCCATATTGCTTACAAAAGTCCACATTGGTCATGAGCTCTGAGCTGGGATGCAGACACCTCTTTACCCCTCTTCCAACCCTGTTCTCCTAAACACGTTAATCAGGATAGGTTAGGCTCTGCTGTAGTGAAGAGCAATCCCAAATTTCAATTGATCAAAGTAACAGAGGTTTAATTAAGCTCTATGTCCATTGAGGGTTAGGTGGAGGCTCTGCTCCTCCTCACCATCATTCTTTCCTTGGGATCTAGGTGGATGAAGTCACCACTATTTGGAAAATTTCTGGTCACATGGAGAAGGCAGGAAAGAACATAGATAAGCACACCACAGCTCTTAAAGCTTTTGCTCAGAAATAGCTGAAGTGACACATGTCACTTTCACTCACACTTCATTGGCCAAAGTAAGTCATATAACGACAATCAACTTCAAGTGGCTGGGGAAATATAGTCCTACTATGTGCCCAGAAGGAGAGGAGCCAGAATAGCACAGCCTCAGTGACTACTCCCTACTATCATAAGTCATCCATAAATAGAATAGACTGCAGGTATAAAAGATCTAGAGTTTTTACCAGAGATTTCAGGGACCATCTTGATTTTCAGTAGAACAACAAGAGTTAAGGTCAAAGAAAATGTTTAGCGTATTCTCTTGGACAATAAAGTATGAAAAAGTATGATACTGATGGCCAGTGAATGGACTTTGGGTCCAGACAAAAAAAGCATAATGACTGAATGATCCAAAAATGACCCTCTTTCTCTGATCTGCTGTAGCATCTTCCAGCACATGTGTGATGTTGCATAATCTAGACTTCAGGGAATGCATAGAAGTGTGAGCCCCTGGGGACGGCAAGGACTCTGGGACTCATAAATCGTCAATAAATGCTTTGAATGGAAGAAAAGGAGGTGGAGGGAGACTGTGTGTTAGAGGAAGGAAACATCTTTTCTAAAGTCATGAGAGAGAAACTAACCATGAGGCTAAGTGAATGGTGGTATAAGTTTGGTATATATTATTAACAAACATAAACTGAGTTCTTGCAGTGAGAATGGCACTCTGCCAATTACAAATTTAGATATGTGGAGTCATACAACAATTGTCTTTTTGTGACTGGTTTATTTCACTTAGCATAGTGTCCTCAAGTTTCTTCCATATTGTAGCGTGTGTCAGAATTCCCTTCTTTTTTAAGACTGAGTAATATTCCGTTTTATGGATATGCCACCTTTGGTTTATCCATTCACCCTTTGTTGGACACTTGTGTTGCTTCCACATCTTGGCTCTCATGAATAATGCTGTAGAATACTCACTCTTTCCGTGTGTCATTGGATCATTTAATAAAGATGATATCACACGTGGCCACTGATAAACTTTTTTTAAAACCTCAAAAGTAGAAATTTCATAAGCCACATTATTATATAAGGTGGAAATAAATAATTAAAATACTGTAAATACTTGTAGATTAAGAAATAGTCTCATAAAAAAATTCTACAGCCTAGAGAAAATACCCCCAAAAGTATAAACTATCAGAAAATAATGCCACAAAATTGCCCACAAATTAACACTGAATGCTATGGAACTCAGCATAAGCTGTACTTAGGCATAATCTTAAATGTCTTTGTTATAAAAGAAGAGAAACAAAGCTGGTGTGATGATAGTGCTAAGAGATGAAGAGTAAGGATAGTGGAATCAGACATCCCCTCATCTTGTGTTCCTTCCCAAGGACACCACCCTGCCCTTAACCTTAGTGACCTCCATGGCACAATGGGAACCCTTCGAACATGGTGGTGGACACAGCCAGCCCTAGCTAGGATGAGAACCACAAAAGTCTATGGTGGGTCTGTGGCTATCATCCACCTGTGGTGGATTGCCAGGGTGTTGGTTCAGTGTTTCTGCACCAGGAGATTGGGACCCTCGGCCCTGGGTTTTCCCTAGTTCTCCTCCTTAATTTATGACCTAGTGGCTGAAAGTAGTTGAGCAGCACGAGGGGGAGGAAAGGGCATGGATCTAACAGCTGCCCAGACCGCTGAACAGCCAAGTTCAAAGGCATGTCAAGGACTAAACCACAGCTGGGAATTAATTAGTGCTTACAGATCACCTTAGGGAACCAATCTAATGATAAAACAAATGCCTTCTCATAACTATAGAAGGCAATAAGTGAGGGTTTTTTTTTTTCCTATTTAAGATGGAATAGACAACATCTTCAAAATTAGCATGTACATCAAGCTCCAGTAATTCCTCTTACGTGTTTAAAAAAGCGATTACCAAAAATATTCTAAGGGTGAAGGAAAAATACACCCCAACCTCCATCCTCCAAAGACCTATACTGTTCACATGCGACTTATTCCCTTTGGTGATTTGCAGGGGAGGGAGTGAATTATTTTTTAGTTGTTCACCCTTTTGATCATATTGTGTGTGTGTGTGTGTGTGTGTGTGCGTGCGCGCACGTGCATATAGTCTTCTATCTTTTGAAAAGAAATGTCTCCTGATTTTCTAAATAGAGAAGAATTAGAGGCATCACTTTAGTTGGCTGTGACTGGGAAGAAGTTCCAGGGTATTTGTCTTGGAACTTCTTTGCCGTCAAGCACAATGTCTCCTTAGACAAGGGGTCTCCACACAAGGGGACCTTTGCAGATTATTAGGACGGGGAGGGCTCTAAGTCCCTTCCTGACTCCTAGGTATTACCACTGCCTAGGAAGTTAACTCTAGGGATTTGTAAAAAGAGAAATGAAAAGGTTTTGTTGTTGCACAGGTAAAAAGAGAAATGAAAAGGTTTTGATGTTGCACTTTTTTTTTTTTTTTAAAGGTTAGGACAAAAGACCTTATTTTTAAAATGTGAGTTTGGGTTTATGAGCATTTTGTGATCATATAAAAACCTGCAAATAAAGTCACACTTCTTTACTCAAAGCTTTCTTCAAGTATCTTCTGTGTTCCAGACCCAGGAAATTTTGAAGAGAATAAGAAATAAATAGCCCAAGGGATAATCACCACCACCAACAAAGAGGCCATCTGCTCTCTGCTCTGATAGACCTCGCTGGTGAGCAGGGCTAAGCTCCGAGGATGAGGTTCATTCCTCATGGAGCAGGGCGGAGGTCAAGAGAAGCTTCAGTAAGTGGGCCGTCCTAGTGCTGAGTCCAGAAAGGGGAGGAGGGGTCTCGGACAGACAGGCTGGCGGACGGAAGTCCAGCTGCCCTAGGTCCAGAGGAAGTGAACAAAGTTCAAAAGGTCTGTGGTTGGTCGTGGCCGAAGTTAGAATTGTAGAATCGGGTGCAGACCCATCAGGAGGGCCCCTGAGAATTGACCCTGGGAGCAGTACAGAACCATGATGAATCCTAGCCTGGGAACTGTCATGGTGAGATTTGTGTTTCTATTTTAGAATGGCCATTCTGGTTGCAATTAGAACAGGAGATGAGAAAAAAGAAATCAGAAACTTGCAGGCCAGTGAGGAGGTGATTATCACATTGATTTACTTACTCAGTACGCAGATATTTATTGCACTATGTACCATTCTAGGCCCTTAGAGCAAAACAGGCAAAAGTCTCTAGTGGAGATCTGAGTTCAAGTATACACACAGGAAGTCGGGGCCAGAACTCTTCAGCAAACATGGTATACAAAGCTAGATGACTGTGTCATGTTTATATATGGAATACATTTCCCATGGGGGGAAAACCGATGTCAGTACAATGAAGGAAAATTCTGACCCACACGGAGACACCAGAATGAACAATTAAAAACCATATTGACTAAAGGCCATGTGGGGTCCTGGACTGGACTTTGGATCAGAAAAAAGAAGTGGGAAAACTAGAGAAACTTGAATACATAAAATCTAGATCTTGGTTAGTTCATAGTCATGTATCACGCAGTTGTGACCATGGTATGTAAGATGTTAACATTTGGGGAAATTAGACGAAAGGTAAATGGGAAGTCTGTACTATCTTTGCAACATTTCTGTAAATGTAAAACTATTCCCCCAAAAGGTTTATATGTAAACTTTTTTTAATGTATCCTACTCATGTAAAAACATTCACAACTGCTGTATGGTCCATGAGTGCGTATGTGTATAAATTCAGGGAAGAATACCTTAAAACTCTACACAACCAGGGGACAGAGGTGGGAGCAGAGCTTCGGGGATTCAGAGGAGGGCCTTGGCTTGCCCCTAATGGGCTAGTCTAAGAAATATGCAGCAGGACCGTCCTTTGCAAAATTCAGATCAAGCAATCACTGTGTCAGTGTTTCTTGTCCCTCCATGGGTGCAGAGGACTCTGGTCCCAGCTAGGCCGTGCCACCCCGATAGCTGGTATGCTGGCCGCCCCATGGCTACCCGGGAAGTCACTTTACCCAGGTATGCAGCAAGATGCCTGTGTGCTGTTCACATGCCTTTAAGGCTGTTGGCATCCAGGGCCAGAGTTCTTTCTCATCATTAGCTATGTTTTTTGTTTTTTGCTTTTTCTATTCAAACTCAGAGGATAAGTAAGTAAGGCAAAAAAAAAAAAAAATCCCACTGTGAAAAGAAGTGCTGAATTACAAAGACCAATAGGAGAGACCAGCTAATTGTGAAGCCCTGCTTTGTGGGATAATGGGTGTTAACAGCTGCTACAAGAGCAGAGACTCACAGCTGGATTTGTTCTGACCAGAAGGAGTGCCCTGGATTTCTTAAATCCCATCACATTAAACAACAACAACAAAAGGACTGCCCCCCGGGGCCACAGCCCTGGAGCGGCACAGGGTAGTTTTCAGGAGATGAGCATAGTATAATAAAGCTTGTCTGCAAACCCTCTTGACTAGCATGGAATAGCTCTGATGTGTGGCTCAAGGCTTCCTTGGGTTTGTGGCCATTGCACCCCTGCTATCTCCCCAGATCAGTGAGTCTGGAGTGGGCTAGGGACCCTCTGAAGTCCCATCTGGGGAACCAGAAGCCAGAGATATGGTGGGTGATTCCTAAATCTCAACCGAGCCAGGACTCCTGGCTTTTCCCTGGAACGCAGCCCCCACCCCCATGCTTTCCCCTCCAAGGTTTCTCCAAACTGCAGGGTGTTTGGACACAGTTGGAGATGTCAGTCTTGGGGAAGTAGCGACTCTGCTTTACTGACATTCTAGAAAGCAGGTTTTTAAATTAGAGTTCCTAATAGAGTCATATGTTTAAAACAGGTCTAGAGAGGAGTAGCAAACAGACCCTGCCTTTTGTCAGCATAATGCTCCAAATGGTAGCAGTGGAAACCAGCACCAGTTATAATGGGTATGGATGGTGCTGAAATCTGTCTAAATCAGTAGTCCTCAAACTGTGGCATACGTCACAATTATCAGGGTGCTTGTTAAAGCCTATGTTACCAAGCCCCATCCCCAGGGTTCCTGATGCAGGAGCTCTGGGTGAGGCCTGGGAATTTGCATTTCTAACAAGGTGATGCCCATGCTGGTCCAGGGAACCACATCTTGAGACACGTCCCTGGGCTGGTGGCCTCATAACGCTCATTAGTCTGGTGGTGCCCTACTTGGTGTGACTGTGGGCGCTCCTTCAAAGTGGACATGGTTCTGAGGACCAGGAGGCAGATTCAGTAGATCTGTCAAAAGCCAAGCCTTTAAAAACAGAAATATTGAGAGAGAGGAGTCATGCAGCACAAAGCAGAGGTGATCACAGCAGGACTTCCTTCTCTGCCAAGAAGTCATTTAAATCCAGCAGCCAAGACCCTGCTTCTGTGGGTCAGGTGGCTCAAGCTCTCTGAGAGCAAGGAAATGACCCAGAACTGACCTTGATGGCAGGAGGAAAGGTGGCCCCCGGGGGGATTTCTGGGCCCAGAACTCAATGCTAAGGGGCAAACAGAAATGGGACGGTGGCCATATTTGCCCCAAGAGGGCCTTCAGGACCATCTCTGACTGTGTGCCTTCTAGAAAGTCTGGGAGGCTGTACTCCCAGCCCTTTCTGAGCAGGGCAGCATCCAGAAAGGAGATCAGAGCACAGAAGACCTCCCCTGCAGGGCTTCACCAGTGAGCTGTGTCCGGTACACAGATGGGGTCAGAAGTCCACTCCTGGGAGCACCACAGCTCGTGTAGATTGCCCATGTTCATTTCCTGTCACACTGTCTCCTGACTTAATATGGCCTTTGGAGAGGACCTGCCTACCTTAAGTGTGCTCAGGGGAGCAAGAGGAAGACGTGTTAATCCCCATTTGGGCTGAAGTGGTAAAAGGGGGGAGGAAGGGACAGTAAACAGGGAGGTGACAAAGAAGGCAGATTTTGATCAGTGGCCCCTTCCCACAGTAAGCCTGTTTCCAGAGCACTTCTCGTCTCAAACCAGAGATGTTTGTGAGTCTTGTGTTTTAAAAGGAAATTTGTTCTCTTAGAAAGGGATTCTTTTTTAATACTATGGTTAAGATGCTCTTTTTATGCCTGGAAGTCTCCGTCTTACCCAATAACAACGAAGTCTCCACATTACCCAATGTGTCGGTGTGATTTTGCTGTGATTATTACTCTCAGTATGGTAATCATTAGCTACAATTCATTGAGCCCCTTCTGTGTGCCAAGAAGTGCACTTTGCACATACTATCTCATTAAACCCTTGAGGGAATGGAGAGCCAAGTAGGCAAAGAACCATGTTCCAGGTCCCAGAGCTGACCACTGGCCAAGCTAGGACGAGAGCCTATGTTTGTCTGAACAGTGGCGTTCTAAAGTAAACAGATATCGGAACTGGTTCCGGCTGTATGACGGTCACTGGGATCCCGGGGTGATCCCAATATGCTGAGGCTGTTGACCTCATGGAGATCCCAAGCAGGAGGGAGTGGGTCATGGGGAGAATGTCAGTTGGATTAAATCAAGTCAAGCAGTGATTAAAAACTCTTTTCATCAGAAGATATCACCTGCCTTATTTTTAGTCTTGCTTTAGATGATATTTTATGTTAATCTTAAAAATGCAAACAGAGATAATTGGTGTTTAATCAAAACTCTCAATGTATTTAAGTAAAATTTTAAATCAGAAAAAAAAAAAAGAAACCAGCACTGCTCTATGGAACTGTGTCAGGCTCTGTCAACTGGTCACAGCGGAGGAACCTGGGAATGAGGGTCATGCTGCCTTAGGCATCACTGCCACCTGGTGGCAGACATCGGAATTGCAGGCATGGCCGCCACAGCAATGGCCTCTGAGGGAGACTGATTCCACCAGAAGGCCCATTTCCTGTCGTGGTCCCCCAAAACCCTCCCGGCACAGGTAACAGTGTTCCAATAGGTGCCTGGTCATTTGTAAATTGGTTACAGCTGGATCAGTATCAGCTTTCATTTAGCTGTCTGTCCTGAATATCTACTGTGGTCAGGTAATCTTTAAATTGTTACCATAGGGGGGAAAAATTGTTACCATCGAATTCATGTTCACATATTGATGATAAAGTGACATTAAATATACACGAATCCTTGGACCAACTCAAGAACCATTTCATGCGAATAATGGTTCTCTCTTTAGCTGGGAATCTTCAAACACTGTTAAAAAAAAAAAATCATAGTTTAAAAAAAAAAGAAACACCGTAGTTTGGCTCCTAATTACCCCTCAACCTCCCTCAAACCATGCTAATGACTCCCAGTTTCTGGAGTTGTGTAGGCTCTCCCTCGCCGGCCTCCTGCCTGTGTCTGTCATGTTCCCTCTGCCAGAACCATCTTCTTCCATCTTATCACCTGAATTCTCTTCAAATGTCAAATCAAGCCTGACAACCTGTAGGGAATTATCTTAAATTCAGAAGTGTCAACGTTGCATAGCAATGTCCCTATAGAAATGGAAGGTGGGTTCTGAATCCCATCTTCATCTCTTTAGTAGCTCTGACCATGGCTTCATCCATTAAGTACAAATGATAATGTCCCCTACCACCAGCATTGGTGTGAGGTTTTTTTAGGTGTGTAAATGTGTGTAAAATGCTTCCTGAGCGGGGCACCTGGGTGGCTCAGTCGTTAAGCGTCTGCCTTCGGCTCAGCTTGTGATCCCAGGGTCCTGGGATAGAGCCCCGCATCGGGCTCCCAGCTCCGAGGGAAGCCTGCTTCTCCCTCTCCCACTCCCCCTGCTTGTGTTCCCTCTCTCGCTGTGTCTCTCTCTGTCAAATAAATAAATAAAATCTTTAAAAAAAAAAAAAATGCTTCCTGAGCATCACGCCTACTACCCAGAAGCAATGGTGCAGGTGGCATTGTTGATGACTGGGTTTTGTAAATAGTTAGAACTTCGGTGAATGCCTGCCCACTACAGGATTGCCCACTCATTTTTCTCCCATTGTCTATTTGGTCTGGCTTGCAGAAGAAAAAATCTTTGTCTTGAGAGTAACAATAAGAATGTCCAACCTTGAATGTCCTGGAGTGATTTCCCATCTAGATCTATCTCTACATGTCCGTCCCCCTACCCCCATGCTGGAAAGTTTCCCCAGCTGTAAGCAGCAAAGATTTGCATGTCAGGATGAAAGGTGTTAAGCAATGATGCTATTTTTGGTGATGCTGCCTTAGTCGAGTTTATCCGGCCGCTCTGTGTTGACACCTGTGATTAGTGGATTGGTCACTGAGTTATATTGAAAATGTGCTTTCTCTGTGTTTTCCAGCCAGAGTCTTAAATGTCATTCTGTTTCTCTGACCAGGTAGTCGATAGTGACAGACCGGAAGGGTCCAAGTTCCGGCTCACTGGAAAGGGAGTGGATCAAGAGCCTAAAGGAATTTTCAGAATCAATGAGAACACGGGTAGCGTCTCCGTGACTCGGACCTTGGACAGAGAAACGATCGCTACTTATCAAGTGAGTGTTCCTCAAGTGCCCACCCTGAATTGCAGACATGTGGCTTTTCTGAGACTATTGTCTTCCCACTGAGCTCGTTATTTCTGTGCTTCATCAAACCTGGGGCTGTGCGGCTTTAAGTGTGTCTCTGTAGAACCCGAGTGGCACCGAACCCCAGCAGGGTAACAGTGGGGGCCCCTTTCTCATCAGCAGAGCCTGCAGGCCTCTGTGAGACTTTGGGCACAGGAGACCAAGAAGGGGGACCCTTGGGGGATCTCAGAGGAGGTCAGAACTGTGAGGGCGGCTTGGGCTTTCCCAAAACTGGCTCAATTATGAATAGCTATAAAAGGTGTGAACCCTTGGTTGGGATCACCGTACTTTTAGAAATCTATCCTAAGGGAATAGGGAGGATTTTAGATTTTTGTGCAATGCTGTTATAGCAAGACACGATCCTTAAAATGGAACCAATTTTGCTAAATGTTCAGCAATGGGGGAGTGGTTAAATTATGGCACAATTTTGCAAGGAGGTTTTGTACATTTAAAACACTTTTGAAGAAGTTCTGGTTATGTGGGAGAAATTCAAGATATTGAGTGGAAACAGACTCACAAATACATATGGTATCCACCATGCAAATTGAGTATTTGCACATATCACAACAGGTGTAGATTTGTGAAGAAACATGATGGAAGAAAAATCGAAGTGTTAATGGTTGTATTTGGGTGTTACTGACTTTTTCTTTGTTTTTCTGATTTTTCTACAAAGTACTTAAGTTGATTTTTTAAAGAATTATCTATTTATTTTAGAGAGAGAGGGTGAGCAGGGCCAGGGCAGAGGGCGTGGCAGAGGGAGAGAGAGAGAAGCGCAAGCAGACTTCCTGCTGAGCGCAGAGCCCAACACAGGACTCCATCCCAGGACCCCGAGATCATGACCAGAGCCGAAACCAAGAGTCAAGACGTTTAACTGACTGAGCCACCTAGGTGCCCCTTAAGTTGCTTTTTATGGAGAAATAAAAGGCTCTTTGTAAAAGGAGAGTGTCAGAAGTGGATACCCATTCAGGACACACAGACCAGAGCAGCGGCAAACAGATATTGGGGTGAGCGCTAACTCTCATGTGGGCTTGAGGTCAGTCCTCTCCCTTCTTCACAACATCTCCCAAAACTTCCCTTTTCACAGCCTGTGTTATGGACCCAGGCCTCTGAGGGTATGAGCTCATTCTTTGAGAAATGAGGTGGAATTCTCGGCCATTTTCAGGAAATGCCCTCCGTGGGGTGCAGTGCACTGAGCTGCAAGCAGGCACTGCGGGAACAAGGCTCAGCCAACAATGTTTGTGTTCTGTCATCACGGCCGTGGCCTCTGCATTTCCCTGGATCGGGGTCAGAAGGTGGTGGTCAATTTATAGGACAAGCTTTAGCATCTCTGGTTTTCTTGGTCAAAACACCACATAAGAACAATCCAATCCCATGGCAGCAACACTACTCCCTCTCAGCCAAACCTGTGTTGTCCCTTTATTGGAGAGGATAGAGGGACAGTGCATTGAGAAGTGCGTGCTCTGGATGGGAAACGGGTACCCCGGGGTCTGGCCAGCCCTGTCATCCCGAGCTGTTGACCTTGGGAAGACCATGTAAGCTCTGGCCCTCAGGATCCCATCCATAGAATGCGAGTCCCCCTCATCTCCCTATTGGATTGCTCTGGGTTTCCAGGGTGGAGAAGACACTGTGAGGGTGTTGGAGGAATCCAAGAACTGGACAAGTAGAAGCTGCCCAGGGAAGGTGCCGGAACCCTGTCTGTCAGCAGATCTCATGCTAAGCAATGTGCCCAAGGGTCCTGGGTCCGGGGAAGACAAGGGTGCTTCCCAGACCCCGCTCTCAGAAGCTTTGCCAAAGGGTAGACGCTGCGAGCATCTGCAGGGGTACCATCTGACAGAAATCGCCAAAGGGTGAGCAGAGTGTCCTTAGCGTATACCTGCGGGGAATCTGGTTGTGGCAGAAACTGAATGCCGCACCCTCTGAAAGTGGTGACCTCGACAGCAACCAGAGGGGACGTGGCAGCTGTCGGGGTCTAGGTGCTGCCCGAAAAGCCAGTGCCAGTCCGTAGGTGCATGGCCTCATCTCTTTCCACGCCGATCGTGGGAAGAGCCATTAATTTTCAGACACGGGAAACTAAGGATACAATACATTTTATAATTTCATAGCACGGTGATCACGTTTAAGAGCTCTTGGTGTCACAAATTGCTATTTCAGGCTCAGCACTCCTACTTACTGAGCTGTGTGATCTTGGGCAATGCACTTACCCTTTCTGATCTTACCATTCTCGTCCATGAAACGGGGATAGTACTAGCACCTCTAAGGACTGTAAAAGCTAAAATTGCTAGCTTTAATCAGCTTTCAGTTGTTCATCAGTGAGTAAAATAGAGCCTGGTCTGTGGCTTGGAGCTTTGCATATTTTTTTTTCCTTAAAGTGAAGCCATATAGTATCATAGCAATTAAAAATATAATTTTGTACACAGCCGCATTTGCTGCACCAGATGATGTCACAGACTAGCTGTGGAAACTTGGGCAGGGGGTCTGTCTCAACTTTCTCATCTATAAAATGGGAATGATGATAATACTATCTTAGAGGATTTTAATGGATTAAATAAGTTAATATGTGTCACGCCTTTAGAATGATGCCAGAAACCCCGTGAGCACTATATGATCTTACCACATGAGCGAGAGACCATGATGGATGGTCAAGGAAGGTTGTAGCCCAGCCTGCCCAGATCAAGCGTGAACTTTCCAGGGGTGATATTGAGTTTATAGTTTCATAGCATACTGATTAATTATTCATTTTTTTTCTGCATATATTTGACTGAAGACCTACAGAGTGAAGCACTCCCTCCAAGGTGTTAGGGGAATCTGGTGGGAAACCAGGCACACCTGGTTCCCAGCCTTCACGTAGCTTTTGTTTTAAATGCCTAGGCTTTGTTTCACAATGAACTGCTTTAAACTCCTCACCGTTGCGCGTGTGATCTGCTGGCCCACAGTGCCTTGTTCATCATATGGCTTAGTTTACCCCCCGGGCACAGGGCCACGAGTGCCCAGTGGGGAGGTGCTGGTCCTGGTGGGAATGCAGGGTCTTACAAGAGCACCCAGGTACAACAGCCCAACAGCAGCCTGGCCCAGAGCCACTCTCCACTAGCCTTAGGGGTCCCGTTTCTAACACTATACCCCCCACGCCTCTTGCTTGCTCCTCCGTTAGTCTTTGTCCCGTTTCCTTCCTGTCCTTGCTGAGGAATGTCCCCGTCACCCTCTGTTTGGTTCTCCTATTTCTAGATTTACTGGGTTACTCTAGTGGATATACTTTGCACGCAGGAATGTCGCAACTCCCTTCCATTTCAAGCACCCATTTGGAAGGAATCTACGATCCTAGCGGCAGTTAGATCCATCCCATCCACGGTGGTCATCGTGGTTGGTAGCAAACAAGCCTCTTTCAAGAGCTGGATCCTCCAATCCCCACATTTTTCATTTTCCCTCTGGCAAGTTCTGAGAAGCAGGGAGCCTGTGGGCAAATGAATTTCCATCATAAGCGCTCCATTGTTGGTGCTGTTTATTTTAAAGTTAAGGGCTCCTCACGTGCAAGTCAAATGCGACTTGCTACTTCCCAAGCCCAACAGGAAAGCATTCAGAACTAAGCCTTGGGGATTTGCACAATAAGAAATAACCAGGGATAATTGGTCCTTGGGCCCCTGAATTTTTATCGTCATTAAAGCTACCGTTTATTGAACGCTACATGGCTGATATTGAGCTAAACACTTCATACACGCTCTCTTATTTAACTCATTTCACCCAGGAGACTTAAGAAGTAGATGTTAACACCATTTTACAGATAAGCAAATAACTGTGAAATAACTTTTGTAAGTTCTCGCAGCTGGTGTGGAGAGAATCTGGGGTCCATATGCACGTCTCTCCACCTGCAAAGCCCTGCGCTTCCAACCACTAAAAAATCCTTCCAGTTTTACCCTCAGTTAGAATCTGATACCTAATCCGCTCGTCTCCAGCCTTCTTTGTCAGGAACTCCCCTTATTGCGACTGGAAAGGGGGTGTGATTGGCTTGATGATCGATGTCTTCCTAAATACCGTCTTTGTCCATGACCCCCTGCCACCTGCCCACTCTCCCTACCCCAGCCCCCAAAGGGCTTCCCAAGCTTCTGACCCAACGTGGCACCTGGTAAAATAATTTAGTTCTTACGGTATTGGAAGCTGACATATTAATGCAAAGACTCCTGAAATATTACTCATTATTATGCATTTTGCCAGCATTTGAGTGATTTGTGAACTCTTCATTGGAATAAAGTACTGTAAATGATTCATGAATGACCAAGTTTATGAAATTCTATAAAAATATTAGCAGGTGGTAATGATTCCCTCACACTGTGAATATAATCTGCTGGCTGCGAATTTGTCAATATGGCAGGACAGGAGTTGAGTGGGGGACAGAGTCTGTTAGGCAGGTTGGGGGGCCAGTAGGCAGTCTGGGCTGGGTTCAACAAGAGGTAGGGGGCAAAACAGGAAGTCAGGCCATCGAGGTGGACAGGTGTCATGGGCAGGACATATTCACCCTGTTCTGTTGTCCACCGTTGGGAGACATACCGAGGACTGGGGATGTCAGAGCTGGGTAGGAGAAAAGGAGAGAGAAAACTAGCATGTACTAGGCACCTGTTAAGTGCCCAAGAGCTCTCTAGAGTACTCGATACACAAACCTATGAAACTGGTTCATTATCTTGCCTTTATGGATGTGTTAGCTGAGGGCCAAAGTGGTTCCCAAGATACGTTATTGTTATTAATGTTGATGCTAATGTTTATTGAATATTTACAATGCACCAAGGCTTTGTGCTAAATACCTAAATGATGATCTCATTTAATCTTCACAGAGATGAGCTTAATAATGTTATCTTGTGCAATTATAGAACCAGTAACTGGAACAACCTGTGTTCTTGGCCTCAGCACATGAGCAGGATTTCACTGTCTCCTTCGGAATTTTTGTTCACATTTTCTGGGCTATAACTTGCTCTCCTTCAAGCCAATTTCTTGGATACGTTTTGAATCTGGTAGTTAAGAGTGTTGCCATAGAATTGGAATCCACCTGGCAGAAAGAAGGTTCCTCCTGTGTTTCCATTCACTCATGTGGCTCTGCCCTATTTCTAACCCATAGGTAGCTCCAAGACAATTTGGCAGACAATACATTAAAGTGAAAAATGCTGCCGTCAAGTCGAAATACGTGTATCATAACGTTAGTGATTGTAAGAGAACCAAGACATGTAGATTTACCCAGATCGGAGAGTTATTTAGGTGATTAATCTGTTTATAATAATGTCCGTGGTCTACATGGATCATGCATGCATTACGTGATAGGACTGCACTGCCCTTAATAATATCTGTGCTTGGAATGTTCCCCTGGCCTGCACTTGGAGGGACAAGTTACATCCTTCTTCATCCTCTAGTCTGATCGCCCCCATGGCCATCTTTCTTAGATAGGATTCTTGGTGGTAGTCCTCAAAATCCCTCCCAACTCGTGTATAAAGAAAGTGGTTTATTAAAGGGTACAGGGAGCTTATGTAATTGCCAAAGGGACCCAGTAACCTGGTTCACGTGGGACGCGACCTGTGGTGGCACTACAGGAGATACCCAGCCTTGGATGATACTGTTGTTGAGCAAGGGTTCTCAGCCTTGGCACTATTGACATTTGGGGCTGGATAATTCTTTGTTACGGAGGCTGACCTGTGCAGTGTAGGGTGTTTAGAAACGTGGCTGGTCTCGAACTACTAGATCCTAATAGCACCCCCAATCCCAGTCTTGACAGTCTAAAATGTCTCCAGATAGTGTCAGTCGTCCCACAGGGGCAAAATTGTGAACCACTGTTCTGGAGGAGCAGTGACTACTGTCACCTCTTCCCGCCACCCTGTTCTTGTGATGCTCATAACGGGGTCCACCTTGGCTGCCCAGAAATGTGCCGTGATTCCTACAGCATGCTTTCTGAACCGTAGATCCACGAAGCAGAACTTCTGCCTTCTGTCCCACTTCCACTGCCAAGTCTAATGCCAGGATGTCTGCAGGGAAGAACCTGGGTCATAGGAAGGACTGTCGCTGAGCTAGCAAGGGGTTCTGAGTGGCGTTGAGGTCTACGGTGTCAGCCCCCACATCATTGGTACCATCTTATTCCAGGGAGGAGACAGTCAGTGATAGGCATGGCTGTCCGAAGGCAGGTCACCAACCCATGCCCAGGAGAGTGTGTGGCTTCACATCTCTGATTCCAACTTCTCTCATTATTACGGGCCTGTCAATCAATAACACACGTGACCTTGGAAAGAGCCTTGATTGGGAGGAGACAGAGACCCTGGGTTAAAAGCTCAGGCTATGGAATCAGACTGACTGAGGTTAGAATTTTGATCCTGCTGTCGTAGGAACTATATGAAATTGCCATTTGTACAGGTGAACAGAGGGTGAATATGGGCCATTTCATGGTGTCACCTTTGGCAAGTTATTTAACTCTTTCTCGTTTTCTCATCTTCACGTTGGGCGGCAAGACGGCCCGATCATGCCCTGGCTGCGTTGCAGTTGGTGAGTGGGATGTACAAGGGTAGGGCTCAGTACAGCTGCTGACTTAAGTGTTCCTGAGCCAGGAGCCATCACCTCACGTGCCGTTGTCCCCCGGCTCTCAGTACGCTCCTGAGCCTTAGCATCACTGCAGCTGGCTGGCTCGACGTGTTAATTTGTGTCATTGATGGTGGCCTTGGAGCCGATTTCATTACAGTCCCGCGGGGTGAAACCAGTTGTGCCTTAAAGGTGCTTATTTCTCCAGGTGCTCTGGTCCGCCATGTGGACACCCTCCAACTCCAGCTCATACTCTTCAAAACTGCCTTGTTTTTGTTTCGGTAATGGCTCCTGGGAGCCAGGCAGATTGGGCCCAGGCTTCTTTGCTCTGTCCTGTCTAGAGGCTGGATGATTGTTAAATGCCACGTGACAGAGTGTTTGCTTATTTCTCAGAAACCGGCCTTTTAGGCCAGAGATGAAACTGTCCTCAGAATATTTGAACAGGTACAGGAGAAGATAATTCCTGATAGGAGGAAGCTGGCCCTGGGGCCAGCAGAACGGGCTTTTCTGTCTTACTACATCTGGGAGCCACGAGTAGTTTATTTGTGGTTCTCAAACTTTGCTGCTCATGAAAACCATCTGGGGAGATTTTAAAGCTCCTGACGCCCAAGCTGCTCTCCAAACCAATTAAATCAGCATGTCTTGGAGTGGGACCAAGCATCACTACGTTTATAAAACCCCAGGTGTTTCCATTGTGTGGCCAAGTTGGAGAACCACTGGATTAATCTAACCCATCTGTGCCCCAGTTTACTCAAACCAATGGGGATAATCACCCCCCACCAGGTAGGTTTGTTGTGAATCTCAAGTGAGACAGCACAGGGAGGAGTTTCTAACACGGAAGAGCAGAAAATCAAAGGTCTTCCTTCCCCTCTGTCAGCAGCTTGACTCTGCGCAAACATCGGAAGCTAACTACTTTCTGGCATCTGTTTTGACACAAGCACTTAAAAAATCGAAATGCGAAAAAGCAGAATCGGATAAACAAATGAACAGGTTGTCTTGTGACTATAGTTACAAAAAAATAAATAACTCAGGATTTGGTCGTGGCCTCTCCGCACCCCAGTACCCCTGAGCATCTCCATCTGGCTCCTTCCGGTTCCGCTCTTCACATTTCCAAGCACTTCATTTTGCAACCCGGCGTTATCAGCCAGGCGCAGCTGGTGAAGCTGAGGCATGAAGAGGTTAAGCGACATCGCCGAGCCCGCCGCGTCCCCGGGTCAGGGTGCTCCTGGCTGATTGTTTCTTTGGTCCACTAAGCAAAGATGCTTCCTCACTCAGGGCTGCAGGAATGTGCTTTCCTAGACCTCATTTGCACAGACTCCTCAGAAGAGGTGCAGCTTGCATCTTGGCAGATGGGCGAACACAACGCCCCTCGCCCCTCGGCTGGCTCCTCCGCGGGCCGGGCCCGCAGGCTGCACCCGCATGCACTCAGGGAACGCTAGACGTGTGAAAACGATGCGTCCCTTATCTCTCCACGCATCTAACAACGGTCAAGTCCGTTCAGCGTGACTGCTTGGTGGTGTTTGTTCTTCGCAAATGAAGAATCACAATACATCACGACAGCGAGAGCCTTTAGACCTGTTTACTCTAAACTGCTAAGTTTACGAATAAGAACGAGTTTATTGGGCAACAGCTCTGACTCCCAGTGCTCAAAATCCATTGCCCATGTTCTGTGATCCCTCGACAGCAGGCATGGTGGCAGACCGCTCTGGGACCAGACCCTGCAGACACAGATAAAACACCCCTATTAGCTCCCACTACTCCCTCCCCGGCTCGCTGCAGTCATCAGTTGGCATAAAGATTTTTTTTTTCATTTGGCAAAAATGAGCCAGGGAGGGAAGGAGCTTGTTCAGGGACATGGACAAGGAAGAAAGAAGCACAAACGAGAAGATCAGAACGGGCTGTGCTTCTCCTCTGGCCCCTTAAAGTAAGCCTGACACTCTTGGGTTAGAGGGCAGAAAATGATGGGAATTATTTTTTTTATGAGATACAATGCAAAATTGGAGGTGAGGACCAGAAGCTAATTAAACCAATTACAAAAGACAGGGTAAAATTCTCGGTTCAAGCACTATGGCTATGAAGCCAAGCAACAAAGGTTGACGTAATTCAGAAGAGAGCCATCCCCACCCCGACTCCTGAGACCCAGGCAGCACTTTGGCGTGGGAAGGGGTGGCAATTAGTGGGTGGATGACCATGGTGAAGGGCCCTCAAGTGGGAAGAATGAAGGGGAAGAAGAAGACAACATTGATTGGGAGCCCTTGTGAAACCAGCTTTGGACATCCTAAGAAATACTTGGGGAATAATATCGTAATGGGGACTGAGTTCCCCTTGAGCAGATTGAAAGCTGGACGTTCTCACGATGGGAGAATAATATCAATATGAGTCATGTCCTCATCTGGCGCTGGGGAGCAGCCAGCCTCCAGGTTACCCATAACCCACCTCAATTCTTAACTCCTTAACGGCTACAGATCTGAAATGGAGAGAACCTATGCACAGAATCCCAGGGTAAACGGAGCAAGGAGGAACACAAGCTTTTACCCATGGAGCTTCTCTTCCAGCCAAGAGAGGTGGAGGGAAGTGGGGCAGTGCCTGTGGGAAGGCAACCTGGGCGGGCACACACCCAGCAGCCCCATCAGGCAGGACCCAGATCACCCACAAGAATGATTCAGCCCACAACGACAGGATGCCTAATTAGTGCCAGTCGCCCTTTCCAGGTGCTGGGGACAGAGCTGTGAACAAACCACCAAGTTCCTGCCGTACAGAACTCTGTCAATAAACGGAAATTAGTGAGTATATAACATGTCAGGTGGTTGTTAAGTACAGGGAATAAAACCGGAGCAGATTAAACATACAGAGAAGGATACGAGACGCTGTGTGGCTCTGGCAGGCCAGAGTGGGAGGGGGCGTTTGTAGGCAGGCCTGATGGGAAGTCTGAGGGCAGCAATGCTGTCCTTACCCCTCGGGTGTCCTTGATAGCAGGGGTTCTCAACCACAGTGTCGGCCACAGTCAGCAGGGTGTTGGTGCCCCCCAGGGGACATCTGGCAATGTCTGGAGACATCTTTGGTTGTCACAACTGGGGGGATGGGTGCCACTGACATCTAGCGGGTCGAGATCAGAGATGTTGCTCAATTTATCTTAGAATGCACAGGACAGACCGTGCACGCCATGATCGGCAGGCACTGCCGCGGGGCTGGCCTCTTACAGGGTCTGAAGATAGACCCTGGTGTAGTCACTCAAGTACTCATCAAGCTTGAATAGGCAAGAGGTCTGTATTTGTCGCTGGGGCACCCGTTCAGGGATACTGCTCCCGTCCTTGTAAAGCTCACGGTCAAGCTGGGGACATCGCCCTAGGGCAAGGGCAGGGCTCAGGACCAGCCTTCCAGCCTTCCAGAGGACATGACATAAAAGCAAGCGCTTGAGAATAAGGAGTTAGCCAAGTGACAGGGAGGGGCACAGGCCAGGAAGAGTGTTCCAAGGTGAGGGGACAGAAGAAAGGGCTTCAGACACCTCCGGAGGAGCTGGAGAGCAGGGTTCCCCTGGGAGACACAAAATGAACACGACATGGGGAGAAGGTGGGCCCCGTGGGCTAAAGAATCAGCTTAGACATCGTACCCGTAGGTGACAGGCAGATGATAGAGGATTTTAGGCTGGAGAGTGACATAATCAGATTTGGATTTGGCAAGGACTGCTTTGGTTGCAAAGAATGCGTGGGAGCTAGCAAGTCCTGTCTCCAGGTCTCTGAAGCCAGAGTGGCACAGATCAGATAAACAGCATTCTCACCCAGGAAGACCCAGGAGAGGCGTCCAGACTCATCGTGAGGATATTAACTGTACTTTGAGATGGATCGTAGCAGGAATTGGGGAGCCAGGTCCTGGCAGGCCTTGCAGGGTAGGGTCAGGAACTTGGATTTTACTCTAAGAAAGCCTAGGAGGGTTTTCAGCAAGGGAGTGACATTCAATTGGCATTTCAGGAAGATTTATTTGAACAAGTCAATAATAACATAAACTAATTAACATGAAATAGAAATTAATTTAAAAATGCATTCATTTGTTGAGAACCCAGCACCTACCAGGCACTGGGGGTGAGAGAGAAAAGATAAAGTCCTGCTTTCCCTGAGCTCAGCATTAAAGTTCCCTTGTAGACGAGAGTAAACCAGAGAACTTTTCTTTATTCTGAATCCACGTGTGGAGGACTTGGGGTGCTTTGTGTGTTGGCTGGTCGTTCCCATTAGTTTGGCTCAGTCTCCAGGCCAAGTGAACATTCTTTGTTAAAATTCCAAGGTTTTAATCCTGTTTTCTATGGGGGTTTATTGGTGTGCTGTCTCAAGATTATTTATTAAACACACTTGGCTGGAGCTGTTAGCTATCAATTCGTTTGATTGGCATCTGTTTTTAAGATCTTTATTATGAAGAAGGCTTATCTTTTTCTCTCAGTGAGGCATTAGGTGCAAAAAGATCATTTCCATATTATTTTTCTTTTTCTGAAGGTGCAGAAGTTTGCATAATAGGCCCCTTTAAGCAAAGGCCATCTTTCCTGGTACCGTGTTGGAAAGATGACTGCTCACTGAATAGGACTCAACTATGCTCTGTGACTCAGGGGTGCTCCTTCCCTGCCTGCAGCTGAGGCCAAACAGCCTGGCTCAGCATCCCAGAGCAGGCACCCCAGAGGTGGAATAAAGTGAGGGAAGCCTGAGAATTTAGTGAGAAGGCATCCTTGCCCAATGATGACCTAGCAAGTCAAACAACATTCATGGCATCCAAGACCACATTGACCATGTTTGACAGTAAGAAGTCAGGATGAGAGCCCTGTGCTTTTCCAAGTTGATCGCACCCATCTGGCTTGGGGTACACATTCAGTGGATGGCTAACACCCGGGCGCAACACAGGCAAAGACCTGAGGCAGAGGTCTTGCCAGCCAGTCAGAAAGGCCCAGAAAACCAGGTGACTGGCATCTCACAATTCATTGCAAATGCATTTTCTGTTTGAGTTTCAGTGCAGAGCCTAATAAACTCTATGCACAACAGCAGCAAAATATGGCCTGCAGAACCAGAAAGATTTACTCTCTGCCCCTTTACAGAAAAGGTTTGCCAACTCCTGGACCAGACTTACCTTCACATCCCTTAGGAACTGGCAGCTCCTGCAGTCTGTTGATAATCTGATTTTAAGAATTTTTGAAACCATAGTCAGTCCCAAAAGGGAGTGTACAAGTTCCCCTTTCCTGGAGATTTCCCAGGAAAGTCTAAATGTGTGTGCCCTTTAAATGACAGGGATGCTGTTGGACCCAGAGGTGAAAGAGGCCAGAAGCAAAGCCCCATTTCCCAATCATGAGCAGGGGCTGCCCAGGTTCATCTGCACACTGCTTCTTGAGTCAGTAAAACAGTGGTTGGAAAAGGCTTTGCAAAGGGAGAATGACTGCAGGGGTAGCTTACAAGACAAAGCTCCTTGTTGCTTCTCTCACCCAGCACGGTCCCTCTCCAGAGCACTGCTCAGGGACCTGCATGCAGGCCTCAATGGAGGGGCTCTAATCCTTGCATTGACTCAGTGTATTAGGAACGTCCGTCCCTCTGTTCCCGTTTCTGCCACAACAAACTATCACAAACTTGGTAGCTTAAAACAAAACAAATCTGTTCTCTTACTATTCTGAAGGCCAGAAGTCAAATCTGGTGCCACTTGCCTAAAATCAAGGTTGCAGCAGGTAGGGCTGGTTCCTTCTGGAGGCTTCTCCCGAAGCTTCCTCCAGCTTCTAGAGGCTGCCCACTTGCCTTGGCTTGTGGCCTCTTCCATCTTCAGAGCTGGCAACGGTGGGTTGAACCCTGCTTACACTGACATCTTTCTGGTTCCCTACCCATTCTCGGTCTCCTGTTTAAGGTCCCTGCCGTTACATGGGGTCCACCTGGATAATCCAGAATAACCTCCTTATTGTAAATGCAGCTGATCAGCCCATTCATTCCATTTGCAAACTTAGCTCCCCTTTGCCTAGAACCTAACATGGCCACAGTTTCCAGGCACTAGGCTGTGGACATCTCTGGGGGCCACCATGCTGCCTATCACCATACCCCCTTTTATAGATGAAGTAGAAGCACAGAGCAGCTTAGGAATTTAAGCATGGTCCCACAGCTGGTAAGTGATGGGTGATCTTAGCCTCGGCCCCAGCCGTGGTCACTTCCCGAATCTGGGGACAGATGATACAGTCGGCAGGGTGGCTTCAGACAGAGAGAACTAGAGAGAGGAAACACTCAGCTGATCCTCTGTGGCAGCCCTGGGATTCTGTCTCTTAAAGGTTGGAGGCAGCTTGTTGCTTGCTGATGGGTTTTCCTACCAGAGCTCAAACGTCCAGGCCTTTCACACTATCCTCGTTACTCTTCTTGAAGAGAAGTGTGTTTATGTTGAAGTGTTTAGCGTTTCATTGTGGTGTTTTACGAGGATCATTTTCTTCAGAGCAAGTGAGAGTCAGGGAATGGTTGATTTTCATTTCATTTCATTCCAGAGCTGCTTTGGATCCATCACTTAGCACGAGGTAGGCCCCAAAGAGTGACCTGCTCTGAAGCCCTCTTAACCCGTGGATGGAGTATTGATCACTCAGCCTCAGTAGGCAGGTACCAGCAACCTGATTCTGACCCTAAGCTAGTCTTCACCATTGGACCCAGGTAGCTCCAGATTCCCGCCCCAGGGCGACTTAAACAAAATAGCAACAGCCCAGCTTGCACAGTGACTGTATTAGGCTCGGACTCGATGCACTTCCTAGGCAATCTCTTCCAAGAGCCCTCTAGCATGCCAGAAACACTGTTCTAGGTACAAGGCATTTAAGAATGAATGGAACATGTTCATTGCCCCCCCCTCAGGAGCATCTACTCCTAAGAAGCTTGGAGATACTCTTTTTTTTTTTTTTTTTACCTTTTTTCATTTGGAGAAACTGAGGCTTAGGGAAACATCAGGAAGCAGGTCACATAGCTGGTAGGTGAAGGAGCCAAAGGACAAACCCGCTTCCTCCCCTCCAGAGCACTGGGCACACACGGACTCTGCCACACTTCATGCAAGTACTGAGGGCTTGGTTTGTTCACTGTAAGCCAGTGGTTCTAGACTTGGAATGACCCTGGCCCCCACAGGGGACAGGTGGCAAAGTCGGGAGACATTTCTGGTTGTCACAACTGGGAGAGGGATGCTACTGGCGTGTGGAGGCTAGAGACCAGTTATGCCACTAGGCCTCCTACGAGCCCTAGCACAGCCCCCACCACAAAGAATGATCCAGCCCCAAAAGCCAACCATTCCCCTGCTGGGAAGCCCCGGGATAAAATGAGAATAAAACCCGCCCAGTAGGGTTGCTGTGAGCTTCGCAAGTGACAGTGTGTGTGCTCAGGCGGTGAGCCTACCATCTAACCAGGACAGGTTCTCAGCAACCAGACCGCAGGTAAGCTGGCCCCCTGGCTCGTCGCGGCTCCACCTGGCCCGAACTCCTCCGCGCTTAATTCTGAGAAGCACCCAGTAATGTTCTAGCAGAGCTCGGCAGCATGCATTTTTTATTCTTCATGGTGTCTTTAATTTTTTTTTGTATTGCAGAAGACAAATTCCATTTCCTTACTCCTGAGGGAAAACTAATTCCAGTAAAGGCCACTTGTCTCTGGTACCTTAAGATCTCGATAATTTACAGCAAGTTTATTTTTATTGAAAATTATGTAGATATTATTCAGAAACACAATTTCCAACTATACGGAACACTTAAGCAGATTATATTTTAAGGGTTAATACATATATTGAGGTTACATGCTGGAATGTGCACTTCTCAAAGATATTTTTCCTTTTTTTATAGCTCTCTGCCTTTGAGATCCTCAAACTTGTGTGCTAAGAAGTGCTGAAGGATTAAAATATTTTCCAAATGGATATTATGTTATAAGTTATGGGTTGTTACCATTTGACTGCAATTCAAACTCATGACACTTTATATCGCTTATATGATTAATTCAGGAATGATTTGCATTTAAATGCATTTAAGATATTTAACTTGCAATTCCAAATGTACCTATTTTAAGCCTGGCAGAAGCACTCAGTCTCTAATGTGTGTGGACTACCCCCCTCACCCCCGGTTATGTGGACCTGAAAAGGATTCAGATATTAACACAGCATAGCTTTTTCTGAGAAATATAAGAACTGAGAAATGCCCATCTGAACACACGCACACACACACACACACATATGCACACACACTCACCTGGGAATATTTGGGAAACATTGAAAGTTTGGGAAACATTGAAAATTATAATTGCTTTTTTAAAATTCACAGCGCACATTTAACACAGTAAAGATATTTTAGAGACCTGCACTTGAGAAGCCTGTTTAAACCAGCATATTCCGCATATTTAAAAAACCCAAACTTTCAACAGCGTTCTCCTATAAGAACTATTAACCATTATAAAAAAAAAATCACACTGTGGATAATGTTGGTGAGAAAAAATATTTAATTAATGAGATCAGAAAGGAGCAGTCGGCTTGGAGATGCTTAGTAGTGCCAACACACTTCCCTGGGATGCTATATGGTCTGCCATTCTAGAAAAATGATTCTGGAGACATTGGGGCCTTCTTTCTCCATTAATGTAGCAGAAACCAGGCTCCTCTCACTTCCTCTTGTTTCAGTCAGCCAAGAAGTGAGTCTGTGAGCTGAAAAATGTGGTCTGTGCACACAGTGGGATATTACTCAGCCGTACAAAGGAATGAGGTACAATGTGGAGGATCCTTGAAAACATGATGCCAAGGGAAAGAAGTCAGACACAAAAGGTCACATATTGTATGCTTTCACCTATATGCAATGTGTCTGGTAGGCACCTCCACAGAACCAGAAAGCAGACGGCTGGGGAACAATGGGTATGGATTTTCCTTTGGGGATGATGAAAATGCTTTGGAGCTAGGCAGTGGTAATGGTGGTGCAACATTGGGAATTCACTAAATGCCATTCACTTATTCACTTTAAAATTGTATATTTGGTGGATTCTCCTCCATGTTCTTTAAATCGTGGGAAATAAAAATGGTGAGGGAGGAGGGAATGACGGGGCAGGAAACCCAGGTGTGAAGAAGGGGTGGGGGTTGGGGGGTGAAGAGACGGGTGGGCAGGGCTGAGGGGGACAAAGAAGATCAGGGGGCTGTCCTGCCGTGTTCTCCAAAACAGCATGGACAACTCATCTGTACCAGACGATATGAGGAAAATGTAGCCCAAAGAGAGGTTCAGTATACAGGACTGGCCATCGAGAGAGGGTCAAAGGGCAGCGTCTGCCCACCTCAGCAGAGAGTTGACGGGAACTCACACCGTGGTAGTGCGTTCGTGACCACAGCTTGGTGGGCCACACATATGTCTTTACTCCCGAGAGGGAAGCAGGGGACCATGACACTAATGAAGCTGAACTTTTAGGGGCCTTTATTGGTAGGGACCCCTTCTGAAGCCCTCTTCCCAGGGTTATGTTGTGACTTTGCGTTCTTCTCCTTAAAGTGGACCCCCAAATTGCATCCCCTTCAGCTTCCCCACAACCTGGATGAGCCCCTGTGATGTAGCCTGGTGATGCCAGTGTCTGCTCTGATGTTGTCAAACTTCACATGCATCAGTGCCTGTCTAAAGCCAGGTGCCTTGTGTGTCGGGGAAGGACTGGACAAGTGTGGTCCAATGGAAATTTGTGCAGCGATGGCAATGTCTGTATCTTGCTGTCTAATGTGGGGGAGTCCAATATGGTGGCTCCTGAGCTCTGCAACTATGGCTACTGTAATTATGAAACTGAATTTTTCACTTTATTTAATTTTAGTTCATTTTAATTTAAGTAGTCACATGGCTGGTGGCTACTATATAGGCAACTGCAGATCCAGGACATCATGAGTGAAAATGCTACCTTTAGCATCATGCAAGTCTGTTCGTGTTAGCTTTACCTCTTACGAGCTATGTCCTTCAGGGCAAGCTGCTTCATCTATGGGCCTTAGTTTCCTCATCTGTGAAAGTGAGAAATGATAGGACCTACTTCCTAGAGCTTTTGTCAAGATGAGAGGAGATATTGTATGTTGAGTGCACAGAACTGAGCATCTAATGAGTCCTTTGCTAAACATTATTTGTGCCTTTTGATTTTGGTAATTCATCCAGGCTTTACACCGCAGTGCTTTGAAGAAATGAGGCTCAGAGAGGTGATGTAACTGTGCTCGGGGTCATGTAACCAACCAGAAGGTAAATGAGTGGGAATTTATTCCCATGTGTTCCAAAGGTCCATTGGCTTGCTGTTGTACTGTGTTCCTTCCCCTTGAATGCTTGGTTGCCAAGTTCATTTCTATCAAGAGAATGGGATGGGGACTGAGAAACGGGTCTTGTTTTTCCCCTTACGCTGGTCCATTAGGTGAGGGGCTCTATTTGTTGAGATGCAATTAGTAGCAGTTGAAATCCTAGGGAAAACTCGTGAGTATGTGAGCGGGCTTCTATCTCCACAGTGGTCTTTGCTTCTCGCATACGTTGGTTCCAGGTAGGTTCTGGGCTGGACTAGCAGGGAAGACCCTAGTTTCTGTCATCCGAACCCCCTGAAAGTTCTGATTGAGTCAAATCTTTCGGACATGCTATTTGTTCAACCAATCTTGACTTGTGTTTTAAGATTGTGAATATCCCATTTTGAATACTTTCTTCTTCCTTCTACATAAAGCTGTCTCCAAATCCTAGAGAACTAGGTCTGACACAGATAGAGGCAAGATGCCTTCTTTTGTTCTGACTTTAGTTGTAAAGAACACAGGTGTCCTGTCATCCTCACCTCTGGGCTAAAGAGTTGGGGTCTAGAGTGAGTCTCTTATTCAGATCTGAGAGATGCATCAGCCACTGCAAAATGTCCTGTGTGTGCTATTGAGAGCATCCCAGTTATATGCTCAAGGAAAGCTTAAGAAGCCAAGAATCAGTGCTGGTCTGGGGGCTAATGCTTCACTTCCCACTTTATAAATACACTGTCCATCTTGTCACACTGGCTGTTTAACAGCCCTGCCCATGTCATTCTTAAGAGAAACAGAGTAAGGTTTCATTAACGTGAGAGATCAGCAGTAGTTCCGTTATAAGTTATCACTGCAGAGGGAGAGCAGCTAGGTTAGCTCCTCAAGTTGGAAATAAAAAAGATGAATGGCAGGAGGAAATGAAGTTAGTGCTTTACTGCCTGGATGCTTTGCCACCAGTACATGAGGGAAGAGGGGAAGGCCCTTTCTCAGCACAGATTGTCTACGGAAAGGCAATTAATATCTTTTAATCTGAAAAAACATCCATTTGCCATGGTAAGATTCACAACTCCATGACCCCAGGATGGTCATCTTTTGTTACCCATCGAGCTGGGGACATCATACTGGCCAGCTCTGCATAGCTCCATTTAACTACAAACCTCTCTCAGAGGTTCTGCGGTCCCTGGCATGTCAAGAAGACAGAAAGGTATGGCATCATTATAGCCAGTCTACTTCCTGTGACTGTTTGCTTATTCTGAAAGGTGCTTATCTTCCCCCCCCCGCCCCGACTCACTCACTCGTTCATACACTCATTAATTCAGCCAATGACTATTCAACTCCCATGACCTGTCAGATACTGTTCAGGGCACTAAGCAATGACCCAGAGTTCCTGCTTTCAGGGAACTTACAGCAGGAGAGCAGGCAGGTGATGATAAATGCCCCTGAGTAAAATTAAACTGGGCAAGGAGGATGGAAAAAGCAAAGAGTGAACAACGTCCTATTTTATATGTGATGGTCCAGGCTGGCCTTTGCGAAGAGGAGATATTTAAGGAGAGGCCTGATGAAAGAGAAGGATGTGAGCTCTGCGGAAATCTGCATGGTAAGAGAGCCACACAGGTGAGCAGCCAGCCAGACTGGGGCAGAGAATATTACAAAAGACAGGGTCCTACAGTCTGGGAAGGAGCTCAGGGAAAATCCTAGGGAAAGATTTTTAGGAGCTCTACCTTTGCTGGAGTGGCCCCAATTCTTTCCCTAGGGCCTGGACCCCTTTCAACAGCCCTGACAGCACATGCAAAGGCCCTGGGGTAGAAGTGAGGTCAGTATATTTAAGGAAGATAGGAGGGGGAGGAAGGAGATCATGCAGCGCCTTGCAGGCCTTTGTATGGATTTCAACCTCTGAGTGAAATGGGAAACACTGAAGGTTTTGAGCAGGGGCAGGATGCAATGTTGACAGGTCTTTTGCCAGGAATTCTGGCAGGCTGTGGGAAATAGACTGAAGGGGGCTGTCATGGACACAGAAAGCCGGACAGGAGGCAATGGCAGCAAGCAGCTGAGAGAGGATGGAGCTTGAGTTAAAGCATTCAAGGTGGAGGTGATAAGAAGGGGTTGGATGGGAGATGAGTCTAGAAGAAAGAGGCAACAGAATTTGCTGTTGGATTTAAGGTAGGATGTGAGAAAAAGAGGCATTGAGAATGATTAGGAGATGTTTGCCTTGAGTCAAAAGGCAGGACAGATCGCCATGTATGAAGGTGGGGTGACTGGGAGCGGCAGGTGCCCAGAGGAAGCCCGTGCCATATGGAGACGCCATTAGACAAACAGGTTGGTCATCTTCTGGTGGTAAAGGGCTTCCTCCAACATTTTCTGAATTGCAGCCAATGTAAACTCAAATCAAGTTTTTCTAAACCAGACGTGTCTGGAGGAAGTGAATAACCCAGTCAGGATGGGATGGACTTACAGGGGGATGAGAAATCCCGCCAGAGTGAACCCACCAACGGCAATAGCAGCCACAAGATCCATGGTGCCTGCAGAGCATTCGATCAGTGAGAGAGGGTCCCCAGGGAATAGGCAGAAGTCTTGGCTCCAGGGACAGTAGCAGCACCTGCAAGAATCCCCAGAAGATGTTTTAGGGGATTGTCTTCTTGGAGATTATATTAGTCAGCTTCGGCCACCATAACAAAATGCCACAGACTGGCACTTAAACCACAGAAATTTATTCTCACCATCCTGGAGGCCGGAAGTCCAAGACCAGGTATCAGAGGGCTGGTTTCTCCCCAGACCTCTGTCTTTTTGCTGTGACCTCACACGGCCTCTCCTCTGTGTGTGCACCGTGGTGTCTCTTCCTCCTCTGATAGGGATGCTGGTCGTAGGGGATTAGGGCCCCACCACTTATGGCCTCATTTAACCTTAATGACCCCTTTAAAGTCTCCAAGTACATTTGTGTTGGGGGTGAAAGCTTCAACATATGAAATTCAGGGGAACACAGTTCAGCCCATAACAGAGGTCCAAGGCTGCCTCCAGATTGACAGAAAAGAAAAGCACAACCAACCGACAACATCTTTCTTGGGAAACAGACGTCCACGCCACTTGTACAGCTGTCCTTGTTCAGCTGGTTTCTCATCTTCCCTGGCTCAGATGGAAGTACCCTCCAAGCAGCTCATGTTTTCCAGCACGTACTATGTGCCAGATACCATGCAGACAGCTTCCGCTGCCCTTTATAGAACCCAGTGAGGCAGGTGCTCTTACTGCCCTCCTTGGCCATTGAGGGAACTGAGGCACAGAGAGGAGGGCGTGGTTAGTCATCGGTGGAGCCTCGTCCTGGCAAGCCCGGAATGTAATAAGGTCATTGTACTTACGTGGAGTTTGGATTTGAGATCTCAGCCTCTAGTTTTACTGGAATAAGAAATCTATCGAACCAACACTTTATCCCAGCTGGCTTAGATTTAGATTTTTTGGGGGGGGGAAGTGTATCACCACCGTTTGCAGCATGTCCTCCGCATTAGCTGACAAGCCTTTGCACATGGGCTTTACCGACTGAGGAGAAGGCCTTCACAGGGCCCCCCAGGCCACATCGACAGAGAAGGAGAATTCTGACACCCGGCCGCACTTCTGCCTCGGAAATTAGAAACGGATGCAAGTGCCAGGCTTTCTGCCTGGGGAAGGTGTACTGACCACTTGCTTTCTGCATCCATTTGTTTTTTATTGCCGACTTCTCTGTATTTCTGTCTCCAGCTGTCTTTACTGATAGTGTTTGTTTTAGATTTGTGAGCTCCGAGAGGGCTGAGACAGCATGCTTTCGATGGACTTCACCGTGTTGGCACAGCACTTTGTAAATAAAGGCCCAATAATTCATTCACCAAACAGCTAGTGGCTGGTGTGTGGAGCAGTACGCACAGCACGTGGCTGATATTCAAAGGTGTGGCATCAGGAATTCCCATTTTTCCCAGAATTATATTATTGTTAATAACAGTGTCAGAAGAACAATTTTATAGAGTCCTCTACTGCCTTACCTGCCGGGAACCATGTCTGTGTCTGATATGCGTTCTCTTGATCCATCTGGCCTATGGAGCAATGTTTCCCTATGTTACGGAGAACACTGTTTCTGGAAAAATGTTGATGGATGCTGTGTGTCAGGAGTCTCCCAGGCCACCCCCAGTTGTGGTAGTTCTCTAGAACTTACAGACTAAGCATGTGGTCATTTCCATGGCTACGAATTATCACAGTAAAAGGAGACCAAGCAAGATCCACATAGGGAAAAGGTGCATGGAGCAAAGTTCAGAGGAAACCAGGTGTAAGCTGCAGGGGGCCCTTTCCTAATGGAGTCACCGTGCAGGACGGGCTTAATGCCCCCAGCAATGACTTGTGTCAGCTCAGGAACACCCGCTGGGGAGGCTCACTGGAGATGAAATGCCAGGGTTGTTATTGAGGACTGGTCATAATAGACATCCTCTGCCTGGCATGTGGCAAGATTCCAGACTTCCAGAAGGAAAGCACATATCCAGCATAAGCCATGTATTTTTGCACAAGCAGGTTAGGCACAGTGAGTCACTCATATCAGTTAGGGAATAGTGAGAACCCTCCCAAAATCCAAGTTCCAGATGCCGGGCAAGAGGCATCCTTGGAAGCAGGCTGACTTGGGCCTGCTGTGTTAACTCTTTTCTGCACCCTGTCAGTTAAGTTGGCTTCTTTACCTGTGGATTCTAAGGGTGCAGCCTCACCTGACCAGGGGGGCAACCCCCCACTGTCCCTTAATGGAGCATCTTAGAAGATGTTTGATTTGTAGGCAATGACCACAAGAAGTTTTGGTGGGAAGATGGTATCAGTCTTATTAAACGTAAGGTCAAACACTGGAGAAAATCCATGGCAGGAAAAGATGATTTTAAAATTTATGATTTATCTTTTACTTTACACTTCAGCTCTGACAGATAATTGTTAATTTAAGGAACATCTCAGACGTTGCTCCCAGGTACTAAGAGAGAAAATGCTGAAGCTGAGCCAGGCTTCTTGGAATGTAAAACCTAAGAAACCCATCCAGACTTAGAATTGTTAGTAGTGTTGGGGCACCTGGGTGGCTCAGTCGTTAAGCGTCTGCCTTCAGCTCAGGTCATGGTCCCAGGGTCCTGGGATTCCCGCATCAGGCTCCCTGCTCCGCAGGAAGCCTGCTTCTCCCTCTCCCACTCCCCCTGCTTGTGTTCCCTCTCCTGCTGTGTCTCTCTCTGTCAAATAAATAAATAAAATCTTAAAAAAAAAAAAAAAAAGAATTGTTAGTTGTGGTCACAAACCTATAATCGAGTCTTCTGTTAACTAAATAATTGGCCTTCTCATTTGAAATGTAAATTCAAACTGTTTCTCAGTGCAGGGGACATTAACCAGGGTTAGATCTTGAGCTTTGAAATATAATTTAAATGTGTTTTCAGCATATTAAAAAGCCTAATCGAATTCATGTTCCTTGTAGCACCAGGAAGTTTTTTGCCTAAATCTGAATTAGTTCTTATTCATTGTTACAATCAAGATTTTAGAATAGGCTTTTATTTTTTTTTTTAAGATTTTGTGTATTTGAGAGAAAGAGAGCGAGCATGAGCCGGGGGTGGGGGGTGTGGGTTGGAGAACAGAGACAGGGGGAGAAGCAGACTCCCTGCTGAGCAGGGGAACCCAGTGTAGGGCTCGATCCCAGGACCCTGAGATCATGGCCTGAGCAGAAGGCAGACACTTAACTGACTGAGCCACCCAGGCGCCCCTACAATAGGCTTTTATTTAGTTAAGTATTTGGACTGGAATTTATTCATCCTCCAGATGCATTAGCTTTGGAATCATTGATAAAACTAGAGCCTAATTTGCACTAACATTTTCTAAGAGGAAGTTTTAAAAATTCACCTGTGGGAAATTTTGTGTGAAATCTTGAAAAGGACACAGTAGTTTTGTTAGTAAAAATTACTATTTTCCCCATTTGAGTGGTATATGATTATTTCCTTCCTTGTCTACTTCTTCCATCTGCATTTGTAACCACATTCCTAATCTTAGGCTCATCACAGCCTCACTTAGATTTTCTGCTTTGCCAACTTCTGCCCATCCTGAGATTCCGTAACTTCTGAATCATACCGTTGGCCTGATGCTCTTCATCTCTACACTTCTCTGCGGTTCATTCACCTCCATTTGCTTTTGGTGTCATTTGGCTTCTAGAATGTACACTTTTCGAAGCCATCACCAATCCCTATTGGTTTGATCTATGAAATCCGTCTTCCCTGGTTCCATCCAACATTATTTTCTCAGGTGTAATGCTCATTATGAGTCATCTAAACAGGTGAGACGCTCCCTTTTGGCTTTGAGACACCTGTGTCTAGTCTTCTCCGGTGTTGCTGCCAGTGGCTTCACGCTGGATCTGATGATTTCTTGCTTAAACCACCAGTGCTTCTTTGTTGACTTCAGGATAAGTCCAGATGGGATACAGACTCTTCAGTATCTGCTTCCTTCTTCAATTCTCCTTCCCGTTCTACTCTAGTCCTTCCAGATACTGCTTCTGCCCTTGCCACAGTGAACTGCTTCTCATTTCTTCAGTGTCACCTGCTGCCCCCGTACCTTTGCACATCCATTGCTAATGGGCAGTTGGAGTGGCTTCCACATTTCTGGTGATGATTGGCATGAACCAGGAGGGATATCTGATTTGATTTGGGGGAGGGCTGAAAATGGATGTCGGAACGTTTGAGTCAGGTCTTAAGCTCTAGACAGAGGGATGCTGTGAATTTTTAGAACTGGAGATTGTTTGATCTATGCCATCCCAGAAAGGAGGGGAGAACCAGTTCACAGATCTGATTGTAGAGAAAGGAGATCTGGGGCTCTGGCAGGTCATTTCATTGAAGCCCAGTGGTGGGCGGGGCCTAGAGATACATGTTCTGCGCCAGATATAATTAACTTGGACACCTGGGGAGAATGAGCTTCCAAATGGGGATCTCAGTGGCTGAGTTGTGAAGAGCCAGACTTTGCATGTGCTTTGATATGGTACATGCCCCTCACGCGTGTCACAGTGCTGTCGCTGTCCTCTCTGTTACACTGTGGACATCTTGAGAATGGAGTGCATACTGTCATCATTTTTATGGAAAAAAATGGGCACAGTGCTTGGCACATTGCCTATAAAACATCTGTTAGACATGCATGTTGTTCAGATTTGGATATCACCCGCCCACCACCAGCCTGCAATAAATCACCTTTAAATATTTGGCTTGGTTTTGTTTTGTTTTTTGTTTTGTTTTGTTTTGTTTTCCTCTGGGGTTACTTTTGGATTTTCCATGAAGCCTGGGGGAAAAAAAGAGAGAGAAGTTATCATCTGTATCATTTTAACTATTTGGTTTATTTTGGATTTAATTTTAGATATAGGAATTGGCTTTCCTCATTTATGGTGTCCACCCCACCCATAATTCTAAATCCTTTCAATAGGCCCACGAAACAATGTTTCCCTATCAAATCAAGAGCCTCAATGCACCCCCTGAATATCAGCTAGTGAGTCATGACAAATAAAAACATGCTTCTAGGGGCACCTGGGTGGCTCAGTTGCTTAAGCGACGACCTTTGGCTCAGGTCATGATCCCAGGGTCCTGGGATCAAGTCCCACACCAGGTTCCTTGCTCAGCGGGAAGCCTGCTTCCCCCTCTCCCACTCCCCCTGCTTGTGTTCCCTCTCTCACTGTGTCTCTCTCTCTGTCAATTAAATAAATAAAATCTTTAAAAAATAAAAATAAATAAAATAAAAACATGCTTCTAAAGGACAGATGATTCTTAAAGGGAGCTGCTGCTCTTTAAATGTCACCTGTGTATTAGGGTCCTTTGTGTCACTGTCCCCACAGCTACATCTCAGAAGTCTAGGGGCTACCAGGCTGCTGGGCAGAAGAAGTAGAAAGGACAGTGTGGGAAGACAAGATGAATCTGGAAGGGAAGGCTAAGGATTTCTAGTTTCTGAGGGACCCCCCCCAACCCCACCTGATTAGTGGGGTGCTAAGGAGCACTGTAGGAGCCCACTGGCCTTGTCCTGCTCACAGGCCCATCCCTCCCAACAGCAGGAACTAGGGCAAGGATTGCTGCAAGTAGGGGACAGAAAGAGCAGATCGGGAAGGGACCGAACAGTGTGCATAGGTTTGCCTGCAGGCAGAAGGAGAGAGAACAGAGAAGTCGAAATCCTAAACCCTGGGGCCGTATTCTTCAGGAGTGGATGTATGTTTGTGGCTGTTGGCAGCCTTGCCTCTGCTCCTGGGAGCTGATCAGAGACTTCCCCCTCGATCCCTAGCACCAAATCCCTAGTAGAAAGCGCTGTGATATGCGGGTATACGGGTAGCACGCTAAAGATTAGTTCGCAAAGGGCGCCTGGGTGGCTCAGTCGTTAAGCGTCTGCCTTCAGCTCAGGTCATGATCGCAGGGTCCTGGGATCGAGTCCCACATCGGGCTCCCCGCTCAGCGGGAAGCCTGCTTCCCCCTCTCCCACTCCCCCTGCTTGTGTTCCCTCTCTCACTGTGTCTCTCTCTGTCAAATAAATAAATAAAATCTTAAAAAAAAAAAGATTAGTTCGCAAAGTTAATAACCTCAAGTGAAAGTAAGACTAAAGCCTCACCAGCAGGTTGGCAGATGAAGAGAATTCATACAATGTAGCAAATCTCTTTTCTCATAAACTCTGTGATACTAACTTTCCAGGTTCCCATGGTCTCTCAGAACTTTTCCTGGAAACATTCATGAATTTCTATCCCTCTCATTTCAAACAGAGACTTCCCCAAGTCTCTTCCCTTTCCTTTTGCCTATTTCTGTCTCTTCCAATCCTAACCAAACCCGCAGCCTCACCACCCGGCACTGTAAGCAACCCCTGTCCCTCCCAGTGCTCTCTCCTAAAAACCAGTGTTGTCCGCTGCCCATGTGGATCATCCCCAGATGAACTTTTGCACCTTCTCCTTGGTGTATCCCAAAACTAAACTCACCATTAATCTTGTGCCTTTAATTCTGGCAAAGAATCTGCTGTCTTTCATTCTTTGAGTCCGTAATCCCCCACCCCATTTCTTTGTCCTCAAAGACTGAACTGGAAATTGTGGTCTCTCCAGGACCCTTAAGAATAGTTGTTTGTTTTTTAAGATTTTATTTATTTATTTGTCAGCGAGAGAGAGAGAGAGAGAGAGAGAGAGAGCACACAAGCAGGGGGAGTGGCAGGGAGAGGGAGAAGCAGGCTCCCTGCTGAGCGGGGAGCCCGATGCGGGACTCGATCCCAGGACTCTGGGGTCATGACCTGAGCTGAAGGCAGCTGCTTAAACAACTGAGCCACCCAGGCGTTCCCAAGAATAATTTTGAGGTGGAGGAAAAATGCAATGCCATTTCCCATCCAGGTACCTCAGAGATATGGCCCAGAGCTTCACACCAAGAGTTCAGTGCCTGGACCTTGACCTTAACTTTCTTTGAGTGATTCCCAGTACTTGATTCTCTTTAGCAAGTTACGTGTCACATAGAACCTGTTGTTGAGATTCATCAAACAGACAAAGAAGAGAATATTGTGCCCTCTAATCTGTGGCCTGTGTGCTCAGCCTACCAGTTCTCCTGCGGTGATGGTTAGAATCTCTTTCCAATTCCATGTTCAGTGTTTGTAGCTCGGTATCAGCCATGATAGGAATGTTTACACCATCAGAGTGGGAAGACGCTATAACCCAAGGCTTTTTCACGTTTTCAGAGAGCTGGTTTTGTTAAGCCTTTACCAGCATAGCACTGCTCCTACTAAACTTAAAGTGTTCTGTACAGTTAGTAATGACATTAACTTTCTCTGCTTGAGGCACTCTGTTAAAGCTTCACCAATTTATCTCATTTAATCCTTGTAACAATCTTAGAAGAGAGGTCCCATCGATATAGCCAATTTACAGGTGAAGCAAATGGACACTCAGAGTAGCAAATCAAACAAACGCAAGGAAAAACCAAGACTCAACACCACACGACTGAGAATGAGTATCTGTCTCTGAATGATGTATATTCCAAGACAGTGGTACTGGAAATTACGATAAATTAGACTTTACAAATTTTGCGTTCTTGGAACAAGTAGATTTGCAAACTTTGAGATTGGTGTTAGAGATTATCCACACACACACAGGCAAAAACAAAAATGAAAACAAAAATTGGACCTGAAACACTTCCAGTCTCCTGTTTGGATGAGAACTTCCCAATAAAAGATCCACATCTGTTAACATTGTAACTCCACGTTCTTTCTATAAACGCTTGGCTAACAACCCCCTAAAACAGCACTGTCGTTGACCAACCAAGTAGTTCTTTCTTTGCAATAGGGACATGATGAAGAGACAAAGAGGGGCCAATAACCCCAGTTACCTGAGACCATTAATAGTGAGCCCTAGAGCCTAATGATTGTAGCCATGGGGTGTGAGAGTGTTAGTGACTGTGAATTATCACTATGTTTAAGATATAATGCTTTCAGGCTAGGTTAGCTTTTCCATAAAGCCGAAGAAATATCAGGAGGTGAGTCAACTGTCTCAGGGGTCCGAGCTAAGAGGCCAGGCCTCTGAGAGGGAGGTGGCTGGGCTGGGGAACAGAGACACTGTCTCCCCACCTTCGTGACCGCCATTGGATGGCAGCTGGAGGCTTTGTTCCGGGAAAGGTGCAGGAGAGCTCTGGTGGTAGAATCGGGGCACAGCTCCAGGTTGCCTGGGTGGGACACAGAGCTGGGGTTGCCTGGAGGAAGGTACCTACGGGGAAAGGTGACTTCCCTCACCCAGCTGAGCTTTTCAGGCATTTAACACGTAGACCCAGAGGATGTGCCTCTCTCTGACCCCCAGGAAGACCCTTAGAGGCTAGGTTCACTCTGAGTAGACATCCACAGCAGGTGCGAGTGGGGGGTTAAGCTCTGGTACTATCCCAGCTTTTACAATTTCCACCTTTCCATCCTTACACCCCTGTGCCAAGCATGCATATGAGCCAGGCTCCCTACCACAAGTATATTTTTATTTTAGGATATGAGTGGCATTTTTAAAATTTGAAGAGAAAGTTTTAAACTCTCTTGATATGTTTGCTACATCTGTAGGCAAGTATTTATTAGGATATTACGGTTAATATAATCATGGCCATAACTTCCTAATGAATGCAAATGGGGAAATAAGATTTTATTAAGCAAGGATGATCATCTTAAAACCATTATAAACTTGTGTTTATGGAAAACATTTTAGGAGTGCACCTGTTTTTTAAAGCAAATCTCATCCTTTCTTGTGCTAAAGACCGCTGGGGGCTCAAGCTGGCCCACATCAGGTGTCACAAGCCATCATGTGATGTGGCCAGTTGGTAGGCATTGGTATCCCAGCCACAGAAGAAGTTGAGCACATTGATTAAGTCTCAACCTGATTGGGGGTGGACGGGGTGATTACACCCCAGGGGACATTTGGCAAAGTCTGGATTTTTGATTGTCGTGAATGGCGAGGAGGGTACCAGTAGCATCTAACGCATGAGGATGCTGCTTAGCATCTCACGGTGTGTGGGACAATGCCCCCCACCCCTCCAAGAATTACCTAGTCCCTATGTCAATGGTGCTTTGGGTAGCAAGTCTTGAGTTAAAGCAATGGGCTCAGGAGGCACGTGTCCTCATTTTCCAGTCCCATCTGACTTTGGGCAGGTTGAGCTTCTGAGTCCTGATTTTCAAAGCAGGTCTGCCCATCAGAGCTCACTCACAGGGCACTGGGAGGGAGGAGGCAGTGCGGGTCAAATCCTCAGCACAGCTCCTGGCCCAGAGGAGGCACTCAGTAAACAAGTGAAAACCAGAACTCTCATTATTGTTGTTCTTATTGTCATCCTCCTCAAAATAAAATAACTGGGGAAACCTTTAAAACAAGGTTAAATTCGGTTTTTAAAAATCGCTTTTCCATGGAGGAGCACGTGGCTGGCTCGGTGGGTGGAACATTCGACTCTTGATCTCAGGGTTTTGAGTTCAAATCCCAAGTTGGGTGTAGGGATTACTTAAAAATAAAATCTTTTAGAGAAAGCAAGAAAGCAAGAAAGCAAGCTTTTCTTTTTTTTTTTTTGTATCAAAATTTTCCAAGCTGGATTTTTTTCCTATGTTATGATTCTTTAAAGGCTTCCCATGTGCATGTAGTTTGCAGGGGGACTTGGTCCCCTCCGGGTGTGGCATCTCGCAGCAGTAACCCTGGGCCAGCCCATTCTTCTGGATTCTGCCCCTGAAAGCTCAGTGTGTCACGTGACTGTGACCCTAGAAAGCTGCCTTCTGCCCCTGCACTTCTCACCAGTTGTGATGGAAGCAGGAGATAGCCTATGTCGTCCTGCTGAGAGACCCAAGCACACCAGCCATAAGATGCCTGTGCAGTTCTTTGTAAAGCAGGTGGCAGAAAGTGAAGCAGAACTGAGTTGATGACATTAGGAAGCTGTCAGCCTGAGGGCTGACCGGCTACCTGGCTTTTTCAGGTGTCATTTTGTGGTGGTGTGACCAGGCAGGCTGCTGCTTTGCTCCGAATACTCTTAACTAAGATTCCGGGAGGTGCTAGAACAGGGCCTGGAACACAGGAAGTGCTCTAAGCGTTAGCTGCTGCTATTACTGTTATTTCTGCAGAGACGCACCATGGAAAGCTATCTGTGCATGTGTGTGGGCACATCTCTGTGAGAGACGCGCGTCTCTGGAAAACTCAGGGCATTCTGCACTGTGTGCTCAACTCAGACCTATGTAGTATATACATATAATGGGATTTGATGCTCCCAAACCTTTCTGGTAATAACATCCTGCTCAGAATCAATTTGTGGATGGAGCCAGCCCACCGAGGCCAAGAGAATGAGTGGCCTTGGGCCTAGTCTGAGTTCCTGATGCAAGGAGGGGTCCCTCAGTGTTCCCTTGACTAGATGGAGGCAGGAAAGGGAAAACTCTGAAGTGTGGGAGTGAGCTGAACACGTCTGCAGCTCCGTTTTATTAGTCGCGTCACCTCGTGCAGATTCCCTCATTTCTTTGAGTCTTGGCCTCCCCAGCTGTCAGGTGGGGGCTGCAACTAGGCCCCTGAGCTGCCGTGTAATGCAGGAGACAGCACGTAGTTCACTGCCTGGACCCAGTCCTCCTGCTATGTGAGGTGGAATTGAGGGTTTATGGCTCCAGGGTCCTCTTGCAAGACTCGTGATCTAAGAACCAGGATTGCTTTTGCTGACATGCCCCGTGTTCTCCCTCACCCACCACCACCGTGAGGAATTTGCCGCATTTACCGACCATACTTCTCCTTTTCGCTTTGGCTGACAAGATATACAGGGTCAGAGTGGCGGTTCCAGCATAGTAACATCTGAGGATGGCATGCAATGTTGATCTTCTCTCATTTTCTCTTTTCTCTGATCCTTCTTTTCAGCCACTTGTAATTCCCCATTACCGTGCTTTGCTGTGCAAGCTACTTCAGATCCAGCATGGATTGAGATGGGGTATAAATACATTAAAAAAAAAAAAAACCTTGAATCTGTTCAATAATTCTCCAGGATTTTGCTTAGCTTCTTTGTGTTTCTTCCAATTTGAGACCAACAATAAAAGTGACTCACCTAGCCTCTCTTATTGGCTGACTGTAACTCTAAAAGATAACTGATTCCTATACCAAGTCTAATAGGATCAATTAAATTCCTTGTAAAAGTGTCTCTACTAGGGAAAAATGCTGGGTGAGATGCTAAAATTCTTCTGCCCAAAAGCAAGAGTCCGGCTCTTTCTTGTTTTGGGGGGGTTTTTTTTTTCTTCTGATCAAAGTGCTCCTCATGCTTTTCGTAGCTTCTTTGCCCAAGGTGTCTGTGACAGATGGCTCAGGAAGCAGCAGGAATGCACAAAACCTCTTGCTATTATTTTTAATAAAAAATACTGACTATAGAGGAAATTAACTAATGAAAAGATTGAGGTTTCAGTCCTTGAAACTAATTGTACCGAGTCTGGGCACATTACAACTTTTCTCAGCATGGGCTGTGGGGCTGTGGCAGTGGGCTCTGCAAATAAAAAGAGAAGTGGAGAGATGCCCCAAATGGCCAGGCCTCCACCCTCTTCCCCAGCTTGAAACGAGGGTTGGTTGCAAGGTGTGTATTTGTATTGGCATTAGAAAATTAGGAATGTGTGCAGAAAATGGCTTTCCCGCAGATAAAGACAATTAAGGCTTTTAAATGTTGGAAAATGTCTTCATGAGCATATTCAGTGCTTTGGCATTTCCTCCACATGAGAAAGTCCCTGCCATCATGTTCAACAAAGAAATGCTCACACGTCCTACAGACTTGATTACTACCCAGCTCCAGCTTGGCTCCTTCTGCAAGCCTGTGCTGGTCCAGATGTCAATGACTTATGTAAGCCTTGAAAATCACTTTCTCAGCATCTAGATTCATCGCTTTCCTGGTCCGAGAGCAGGATGAATATGAAAACGGGACAACTTTGGTTGTGATCTTTTCAGTATTTTCAGTATTTGTAGTAAAGTAGCATTATGGTGTGAGCGGGGCTGGGTTCAATGGTCAGCTCTGCCTCTTCCTGGTGGGGCAAGCTCCCTGGCTTTTTCTGTCTCCTTGTCTGTAAAGTGGGATTGGCTCCTAATTCATACAGCTGTTCAGAAGATTGCGTGGGATAGTGTGGGTCAAATATGTACTCGGCAACATACTCAGCACACAGTAGGCATCAGAAAGGGGAAGCCCGTGGCCTGATTGTGGTCAAACCTGTGAAGGATTTCATAGACGCCCAACCTCCTCTGGCTATTAAAGATTACACAGGTGTCCATAAATTAGCTTAACATCAGTGATTTTTTTAAAAAGATCTCAAGTATGTATTCATGCGGAATTGATTTTTTGAGGTTATTAGGGTCCACAGATGCTCTCATTTTAAGTGTTGCCAAGTCAGAGTCCTTCCAGGCCATAAGGATATTAAGAATACCTTTCAAAATATTAAAAAAATATATAGCAACTGCAGTGAAGGGGCCAAGGTCGCCGCCAGCAGGCAGTTCCTCCTGAGCCCTTCAGAGACCCGCAGCCTGGCCTCACCCTCAGAAGCTGTGATGGGTTCTGATGTATGCCATGCTCCATGACCTTTCCTCTCTCCCATGAATATTTATTGCTCACCTGTTACATATTCCTCGGGACCTGTATGCTATGTGTTGTGGGGGACAGTCGGCAAAGGTGGTTGTCCCAGGAGTAAGGAAGCAGACACTGAACGAGTAATAAAGTGATGAAGGCTTTTGGAGGAACACAGAATGGGAGGTTCTAACCAAATTTGGGGGTAGAGGAAATCTCCCCCGAAGAAGCAGTGCCCGATACTTCTTACTCGAGGGTGAGCAGGAGTTAGCCAAACGAAGAAAGTGGTGTTTCATGGACAGCGGAACAGAATGTGCAAAGGTTAAGAGGAAGGGAAAATGTGGTTTGTTTGGCAAATTCAAAGAAGCACCGTATAGCTTCAGGTTAATTGGAGTCCACCTGTATTTTTCTCTTTTGCTAAAAGTGAAAGGATAAGATAGAAATAGAAGGAGCAGTCAAGCGAATCCCAAAGGCCAAGGTTCAGGGATGTCATCCCCTCTCCACCTGGTCCAGTGTTTAGGCTCCGTTCTTTGTCCCCACCCTCCCGCGTTCTCCGATGTCGGGTCTACAGCCTGAGAAGTTCTCAGAGTGAACCAGTCAGGGGAAGGTGCTTCCGTGAATCTCTTAGGAAGATGAATCCAGTGGGGCCACACACCAGCAGTGGTGATCATTTTAAAGATTTATTTTTGCCTACGCTTGATTAAATGTGTGAGGTGGTAGATTAAACCGGGCCTTTATAACCAAGCACAAATGGGTGGTTGTTTTGAGCTATTTTTTTAATCTGGATAGTGAATTGTAGTAATAATGTTCATTAAGATGAGCAAAGGCTTTGATTTAGTGGAAAAGCCTAGCTTTACAGTGGCACAGCTCAAGTTGGACTGTAGAAAACCATTTTGACTGCTAATATTTTCAGCTGAAGAGCCAAAAGAAGGTGATCTGATTTGAAATTGCAACACCCTATTGAAAAAGGCTTACTTTAACAGTCCTGGGTTCTGATTATTAAGGTGAAACTGCTTAAAAAATTAGACTCCACCTTATCCGGCCAGCTTTAGTGGGTGCACTAGGGGAGAAAATGCCAGCGGAGCCTTAGCACTGAAAATAGTGTCGTTGCTCATCAAAATGAGAGGAAGGCCGTCTGTGAAGGGCTTGGTGCAGAGCATTCTGTCCGAGGTGTGGCTTTCTGGGGCTGAGTGTGCATGGGGAACCATGGGCACTTCTCAGAGGTGACCAACACGCTGGTGCCAGGGACAATGAACAGAACCAGGGTGGCAAACCCATTAATGCAAGAAGAGAATCTGCCATTCAGAGACATTAATTTAACGTGACACCAACAGGGGTGTTTAGATGTGCTCATTGTGATGTCAGACATTCTGCTCTAATTGATTTAATTAAAAGTTAATGGCACAGAGCACATCGCAATGCTATAAAGGACAGGCATGTGACCGGTCCCCCGTACCCTCTCGTTTGAATAAATCTTTCACTCACCATCAAACTCCACTTCTAAAAGATTCATTCCACATCACTGCCTCTCCTTCCTTTGAAGGGGGTGAGTGCTGTTCCATTTGATATATAAACAAAGGGAGCTGGGAAAGATAAAAGGAGGCTTGTGCGCGATGTCATAAATATCACCCATGATTGCTAGCCGCGTATTCAGCGTCTCGGTGGGAAGGGGGAAACTGTGTCCTCCCAGGGTGGCTGGGCCGGGATCCCGAGGCACAGATGCCCACTGGAGGTGGCGTGAGGGTGACAGGACGGATGGGACAGTGGCAAAGAGTACGAGATTTGAATCAGGGTGGTGGGCAAGCCGCTAGGCCTCTCTGCACGTGTCTTCTTCCATGGGAGATGGAGATAACAAGCGGATCAAGCACCCACGTCACCGGATGCTTTTCCCGATGAGACGGGAGAGTCGCTCTGAGCCATTGCCACAGTGATGGGCGCGCAGTGAGGCTTGAGGACAGGTTAGGGGACACCGAGGTGAGAGGGTGTTTCTGCGCGCGGGGAAAACAAATCCTCAGGCACAGTCACTGTGCCTTCTGCCCTTGTCTGGGCAGCCCGTGGGCTTCTGTGTGTTTGTTGTGATGTGCTGGGTGGTGTCATCAATTTAGGTTCCAGATGCCTCTAAAAAAGGGATGTGTGACACGTCATTACACTCACGGGAGAAGCATTTGAAAACCACTTACATAAGACAAGGCAAAGTCCTTTACGAAAGGGTCTCAGTCTGGAATCCTGACTAAGGACGCTCATTGTGGTTGGGTTTCACACTTAACCGGGGGCATCCAGCGCTGAGGTCAAGAAGAAACACAGCATCTCACTTAACTCTCACAGCCCCTGAACCATGAACCGGAGCACCTCTACCAAGAAAGGAGGCAAACTTCTCTTGGGCCTAAATGCTAAGGAGAACCCGTGATGGGTCATCATGGAATTCAGTGAAAGTAGTTCCTGAGTAATTTTAACAATTAGAAGATGAAGAAATGAAATGATCCCTCGTCGGCTCTTTCTTGGAACAACTCTTGGGGAAAGTCAAAGTTGGATAGAGCCCCACAGTAAAAAAAAAAAAAATAGATGTTACATCACACCCCAGTACTCCCAACACACACACACACACACACACACACACACACACACACACACACACACACCAAAGTTTCACAAATAATACTAACTCTCCTTACGATAGGTGGTGTTCTCTTTCTAGTTTCTATTCTACTCTCTCATGTTATTTAAAATGATGGCCATGACCTATAAATTGATTTCATGATCTGTAAATGAATTGTGACACGCAGTTCTTAAAAACACCGATCCAAGGTGTTAGGTAAGAACATATTTCTACAGAAGTGCTTACACAGAGGGACGGGGCGGAGTGTGGCTAGGTGTCTGGGGTTTGAGGAAGAATTAAAATGTTAATAATATCTGTTTCTCATTTTTCTCTGCCTCCTCCACCACAAGGTGGGTCGTGCATGGCCCAGCATCCCATCAAGGGGAGCCTGTGGGAACAGGCTCCCTGAGGGGGTGCTTCTGCAAACAGATGTGTATTTGAAGTACCTGGGATCTTAGGGGGTCAGGGTGGCCCTGGGATTGTGTGTCACCGTTCAGCTCCAGGTGCTGCCCACCCATGCTGCTGGGCCTGGACCATAGTCTGAAGGGGGAGGGGAGAGAAGGTGCACAGATGAAGCCTTATGTTTCCAAGCAGCCACTCACACACCCATCCACTGTCACCCCTTCTCTCCTTCAAGGTCATCTTGTCTAACCACTGACTTTTAGGGACTGCTTATGTCATTTAATATGGCTTCGCCAAAAATTTTTTAAGACCACTTGGGTGAAGTTAAAAATCAAAAAGGAATGTATCTGAAAAGCTCCGAGAACTGACAGTAAAACTGATGAAGCAGATCCTTGGAGGGGCCGTGGAGCGGGAGACTCGGGGCTGTGGGAACAGGAACTGGTGCACTCTCATCAGGGGAGACCACTGGAATTAACCAACACCAAGGGCCGCTTGGGTCCTTGCAGTGGACACTCCACTTCCAGAGAGAGGGTTCAAATGGCCTAGATTGGGTGAGGTGTACTCCTTAACCGGGGGAGAACAGAGCTCCTTGATTGATAGACCCACCACAACTGTTACAATAGGGCAATCATGATTCACTCACCATCTGAAGGAGTGCCTGGGCAGGTAGACACAGCAATAGAATGCGGGGGTGTTGGTGATCGAAATGACACTGAGAGGGGAAAAAAAAGCAGACTTTGCTGAGTTTACCCTCCGTGCCGAGCAGCCACTTGCTACCTTCGTCCTCACAATAAGCCAGTGGGGGTCTCACCTGGCGCTGATTTTGCCCTCCAGGGGACAGTTGCTATGTCTGGACACATTTTTAGTTGTCGCAGCTGGCTTAGGGGTGCTACTTGCATGTGGTGGGGAGAGGCCAGAGATGCTGCTCAGTGTTCTGCGATGCACAGGACACCCCCCACACAAGGAGGCTACACGGTCCCAAATGTCACCAGTGCTAACGTGGAGAAACCCTGCAATGAACCTGAAAAATGGTGGTTTTCTCTCTTGCCTCATTTATGCATGACAGAAAGCAAGGCAGAAGTCCTAAGGTCGGAAAACTGAGAAGGAGCAGAGCCGGAACGTGGACTGTGTGGTTCCGGGACAGGCTGCCTCCTTTACTGCACCTTTGAAAAATAGCCTCTTGCCTGCGCCTGGCAAGGAAAGGAAGCGGCGGGAAGAGTGCTCAGACGGGAATCTTAGAAACCTCCTAACAAGCGTGTGAGCTCCCCCTCTGCTGATCAGATTTGTTCTGTTCTATTCTGGAGTCACTCCAACCTAATTTTTTTAATTTAATGGCCGCATGTGGAAAGGCTTCGTGGCTGAGGTTCCCTGGTACAGCTGTCTTCATCTGCTAGTACGGTGAGAAGTTACCAAGTGATTAATAGCCATGGAGTTGCATGAAACATCCAGGTGGAAGACACACGACCGGTTTATTTGCGTTTAATATTCAGTCATATAAATGGAATATATAACAGGGTAACGGCAAGCACCCCTGAAGACCGGGGTGTGTGGTTTAGCCTCCTGTGACCTCCTCTGACTGTAATTTCCCCCAGACCACATGCTGGGTAATGGGCCTCCCTCTCTCGGGTTCACCCACAGGGAAGAGAGCATGACATCTGCTTTGCTATCATCAGATGTGCGGGGAGACTCCAAGAGCTGGAGGAAGCTTTTCCCTGTGCGCTCTCTCCCGAAATGCTTGTCAATAAAAGTAGACCTGGGGACGGCGTTTTGTTTGAAAAGAGGAAATTTCACTTCCTTTCAAATACTGAATGGTCCAAGTGAAGAGCCTGGAGGTTTTCTAATTATACCATGACCCACTGGGAAGTATGAACATGTTTTGCCCATTAAGAGACCTGGATTTGCTTGGCACCCCTGGGGAATGTTTACTGGAGTGACCCATCTTTACCTCGGGAGGAAGTATCCAAATTGAAAAACGAAACCTGAAGCAGGAAGAAATTATCAATAAAAACAAAACAAAACAAAAAATCCGTAACTTTCAAGTGAAAGGATTTCCTAAAAAATTCATGAGATGGGCTATAATAAGCAGACTAGAATAACTGGAAACAAAAATATCAACAGCTTTTCTTTTGCAGATGTTTCTAAAATATTTGGGATAGTTTTTGATGATCTGTGTTTTCTATTTTAAAAACCTTCTCCCATCATGTTTTTATGTTGCTTGCGTGGACTACCAATTGAGTAAGATTTTTGCTAATGAACAGTGTAAGTTCATTACGCTTTAGTGTAATTATATTTCAGAACAACCAGCTAAATTGATACTATGTTGTTTGTCCTAAGAATGACCAAGTGACTAATAAGAAATAAGGCTATATTCCTTTTAAGTTGATCTTGGCATATCGTTTGGTATGCAATAGAATTTATTTTATTTTAGGATTCTACTGTTTTTAAGTCATCTCTCTGCCCAACATGGGACTCAAACTCATAGCCCCAAGATCAAGAGTCGCATACTCCACCAACTGAGCCAGCCAGGCACTGCACATTTTATTTAATAAATGAATACACTTAAGAAATACATACAAATAACTGAGGAGGGAGAAGACAGATGGGCTGAGGTTGATTATACCAGAAGAAAAGGAGCCATGTCTCCTAAAGAGACATAGCGTTCCATTCTATGAATTCAATGATACAGGTTTTTCATAAGGCCTCAGATGGGAAGTAACTACAGAAATCAACTCTTCCACCGTTTTTGCACACAGCATCCTCTTGCTGAGGTGGTCGTCCAGTTTTGTGGGTTTTTTTTTTTTTTTTTCTTAAACATTTGGAGCATTTCCAATGATCAGTGAGTATAGAACAGTAACCTTTCGTTTTCAGATTAGGGTATGAGGAAACTGCATTGCAGTGAGCTCGAATCTGCCTTTTAGAAAATGTTCATTTCCCCCTGGTTCTTCCTTCTTGAGAAACACAGAGATCTACTAGCCATTCCATATACCAGATCTCAGATATGTGAGGGCAGATTCTTTTGACCATTCTCCATATGAAGAGTCTTCCCTCCTTCCTAGCCACCCGTCACTGTATGGTGTGACATGGAGAAATAGCCCCTTAAAATATGACCTTCAGGATATAAGTTGGCCATAACATAGGATATTATTAAAATTGAATGCCTCACTTAATGGCAGCCACATTGTCTATAACAATCCCATCAGTGTGTTCATCCGTGTGTCCTCAGACAGTCCCTTCTGGAAGTTGGTTTCTGGGGAGTGGGCTCCCCTCTCAACACTCCTGGAAACACCTAAAAGAATAGAAAGGCAGACTTTGCTCTTTACCAAGCCTCTTAAGTCAAGGCAAAGAAGCCTAAAAAAGAGATTACGTAGCAAGCACTGAGCAAGCATCTCCTGTACGGAGGTTCAGGGTCCCTGCTCCACAAACAGCAGGAACTGGCTGCCTTTCACCTCATTCGTGGTGGCTGGTGAGGCCACTCTCTCCCGGGGGCCTCGCTTTCACCCCTCTAAGTGCTTCTCGGTGAAGCCTGCGCTTCGCCCACCACACTGGTCTCGAGCATGGAGCCCCCTCCTCACCTTCTGTGACTCGCAGGCACCTCTGTCTGTTGCTGAGCCTTCAGCCCCTTTTCCCTTCTCCGGTCCCACTCGGATTGCAGCTGACAGCAGCTGGGATCGCTGTTGCCCCAGATCACCTTGTCGCCTTCAGTATCTCCATGCCAGGATTTCCAGCTTCATTTTCCTCCTTGGCATCAGGGATCTCGTGCGGAGGAGGTGGTGAAACCCCGAGGTGCAGCCAGGACCTGCAGTCTGTTAAAACAGACTGCCACTGGAAGCGAGTAACAGAAATCCCAACCCAACTGTTGTAAACAGTGAGGGAAGTGCACCATCTCACAAAACAGAGCCTGAAGGTATCGGGAAGCCCCTGGGATGGTTAATGTAGCATCTCACCAGCATCGAGGATCGGGTTCTGCCCATCTTTCTGCCTTATCATTCTCAGCCCGCTGGATGCTCCACAGGCTAACTCTCTCTCCTTGTCGCCTGCAGGCATATCAGCTTCAGGTGAAGGAAGAAACCACCTCTCCCTTTGTGTGTCTTTGTCACCGCTCTCCCAGAAGCCCGCATCCCCAGCTCATGCGCCCTCATGCCTCACTGGCCAGACTGGGGGAAGGACTCCTCTAAACCAATCACTAGCGAGGGAAATGCGGTGACCACGAATGGTAGATTATTAGAATTTATCCCTGAATTTGGATGGGAACACCTCCTGTGGCCACAGGGCTTGGTGGAAAATGGTAGACACCCAAACGTAACTGATTATTCTGCCAAATAGGAAGGACTTCAAATAAGTAATAAATGCCTGCTTCGTTTGCATCTCCTCAATTCCTTCCTTCCTTCATTATTGTGTTTGCCCCAACATCCAATAGGCCATCAGTTTGGCTTCTGTTGTAGGTATTGGGCTGGGTCTCAAAGCAATCATAAGACATGGCCCCTGTCCGTGAGAAGGAGGCAGGATAAAATAAGAGCCAAAAGACCAGGCTTTGGAAGGGAGCACCTCTCATCGTTTAATCCCACCTCAGTGAACCACAGCTGTGTGACCTTGAGCACATCACTTCACCTCTCTGAGCCATGGCTGCCTCATCTATGCAGTGAAGGCAATAGCATCCCCTTTCAAGGGCTCTGATAAGGATTAAGGTTTATAGATAGACAGGTAGAGATGGGTACGCATACACATATACACATGTGCCTACAAACACTCATGTGCGCACATGCACACCCACGCAGTGATAGGAACGGTAAACCCTTGATACTAGCAATTGGTATAATAATAATTACACACATTAAAGCAGCTGCATTGCAGTTTAGTACGGTGACGTAGATGCAGGTGTATACGTGCACATGCATGTGTGTGTGTGTCCATATCCATGTCCTATGTACCCTCTACAATGTATGAGAAGGAAATTATTCAGGGCGCCTGGGTGGCTCAGTCGGTTTAGTGTCTGACTCTTGATTTCAGCTCAGGTCGAGATCTCAGGGTTGTGGGATTGAGCCCTGCATCGGGCTCCCTGCTCAGTGGGGAGTTTGCATGAGATTCTCTCTCTCTCTCCCCGCCCCCCGCCCCTCTTCCCATTCACAGGTGCACGCTGCTCTCTCTCTCTTTCTAAATAAATAAATAAAATCTCTATTAGAAAAAAGGAAAGAAATATAGGGAGTCCCCTGGGAGCACAAGCAAGGGACCAGCTGGATGGTAACATTCTGTGTGCGGGCCACGTGCTGCTGACGTGTGGGGCGCGTCTTGCTCCTGTTCACAGCAGGGCTGCCTGGAGTTGGCGCATGCATGGCAGGGTCGACAGGGCAGCTGTCTCTCCAGCCAAACCAGCAGTCAGGACACACAGCCTTATAGTTACTTTTTCTGAGTTGTGAATTCACGTATGTGATACAAACTATAAAAGTATTTCATGTTGTATTTAATTGCATATAAACTCTCTATAGAACTTTTTCTTGGAGAGTATTAATGGCATGAAATGAAATACACATTTCAATGTGTGGTGTAGCACCCTGGCCCGTCATATTCCTGGGTGTCGGCATTCCTCTTACGCGAAAAAGTTGTCAAAATTTGAACTGAACGCAGTGTAATTGACTAAGGAATATGATTTATATTCTGCCGTCCGCTATTGGGGGCAGATGGTAGCGGGGCATGGGCTCTTCGGAAATTAGTGGCTGAGGACACAGCAGAAAGGCCTCGAGCTGCTTTGCTTGCCTGTCCCATTCTTGGGTTCTGCCCGGCATTCTTTGGTTCTCGTTGCTGGCGGTGACCTTGGACATGGCTGAGTGCAAGAACGAGGCCAAAACAGAAAGAGTGGAGGGTATCAAAGAAGCCCCAAGGTTGGTCTTATTCCATTCTGACCGGCCACCTTCCTCAGCTTCAGCTGTCAGTAATCAAACCCACTTTAATCTGTAGAGATGCCTTTATTGTTGATGTTTTATTTTTTTTTAAGATTTTATTTATTTCTCTGACAGAGAGAGATAGCGGGAGAGGGAACACAAGCAGGGGGAGTGGGAGAGGGAGAAGCAGGCTTCCCGCGGAGCAGGGAGCCCGATGTGGGGCTTGATCCCAGGACCCTGGGACCATGACCTGAGCCAAAGGCAGACGCTTAACGACGGAGCCACCCAGGCGCCCCTATTGTTGATGTTTTAAACAGAAAAACAATGGCTCGGCGAGTCTGGAACTCTCAAGCATCTTCTTTTCTATTAGAGGAGCAACTGCTTTTCTATCCTGCTTTTGGAAAACGCGAGGCTTCTTAAAAATTCAGCTGTTGTGCTGTTGCATAATGTAATTTACATCATGGCAGAGAACACGCTGGATGGCATGCCCCCATGTCACATTCCTCCTTCCCGGGACCCCAGAGAACATCGAACGTGCAGGACAAAGCCTGTCACCACAGATTTGGATTATAACATTTCATCAAAATATTATGTAACATATTATTTCGGTAAGTATGATAAATAGACACACTGTCCTCTCTGTATGGACGACGTAAACTGCGCCAGGTCATCCAGCTGGAGCTGGAGCTGGAAGGTGAAAATATGCAGCCCATGAGACAATTAAATTCAGGAACGGTTGTTAGACAGGTATGGAGAGCGTTACAGCAGGGTTCGGAGGGCTGCAGGTGCTCACGGGGGTGATCCCCAGCCCGGGCAGAGCTCTGAGGCCACCCCGGTCCCAAAAGCCTACGGAGAAAATATGGAAGTGTAAGCGCTGGGGGTTTCTGGCTTCCCAGTGCTCCTGTCCACCGATCTGCGCTGAAGGTGCTCGCCCGGTCCCAGCTGTAAAATGGGCCAATTCTGTGAAACCAGGGAGACTTGGAACTTCGTGTTGTTATCAGTCAAGTTTGCTGCCTTCACTTAATCTACCACCACGTGCATAGTTTAAACAGTGTGTCTTTCCTTCACAGCACACCATGCTTCTGTGTTTCTACACTTTTCAGGACTCCACGGGAGGGGTGGCAGAGAGTGTAACTCTTTTGTCTTTAGCAACACCGTCTTTCTCCTCTCACGGTTTCTTCGTGCGCCAAAGAACACTTCCTCAGCCCACCGAGTCCTCAAGCCAACCCCAGTCATGGTAAATCCTTACTGCAGGGCCCCACTCCAGAGTTGATGTAGTCTGAAAACCCTAAATGGGCATCTGACACAGTGAATGGGGCATGTTCTAACAACATGGGATCTGGAGTAAGTTTTGACTTTTAGTTCCAGCTCTCTAATTCACTCGCTGAAATGTCAGGAAGTCACCTAATTTCCCTTTACCTTTACTTCCCCATGTATGAAATAAGCTTGATGACAGTGTGCACATCCTAGAGATGTTGTAACGAATACATGTGATAAATACATATAAAAAGCAGTCAGTAAACCGAAGAAGGGTTCTGTTGACCCTACTATGTGGTGGTGGTGGTAGTGGATTGGGTCACATCACCTCCTACACTGCCCGTCTGTACCCAAGACCCGACCTCACCTTTGACCAGCGACCAACTTCATCTTCCCCACGTAGCCCCCGATACACGACAGACAGCTCGCCGTCCAGACAACTTGCCTGCTGGGGAACCCCTCGATCCCTCTGTACCTTGGGGACAGTCTGATCTGGTTTGTCTGCCCTGCTTCTTTAAACCTCCTGTGCTAAGTTAAACACAATTGATTGAGGCTAGATTTACTAAGTCCTTTGAAATGGTTCTATTATTTCGAATGCAAGAAAATAATGCACTACGCCCCCTGAGAAATATATCTTCTGCAACATTTTCATTAATCTCTTTATTAAACTAAACTGGTTTCTCTTTGGAAATTAATTACTGAAGTAGTATTGAGAATTTTAATTTCCACAATATACCAGCAAGAGATACTGCTGTTTCTTTATACACTGTTACACAGCAGGGCAATAATCTATTGAAATAAGCCCGAAAAAGGGGCAGCTTGTAATTAAAACAGTATAACATGAGTATTTAATGGCTCTTTTAGTGCTCAGATGGCCCTGTCATGCTGTGTTTGGGTGGAATAAAATGTATATTTAGGAAGCAGCTCTATACAGAAAAGTTGACAAGCTCAGGGTTTACAGTTTGGGATGTGGCTGTGTTTCACTGCAATAATATGCCCAAAAGGAAATATGGTTTGTTTTGGGCATCTGAGAATTACAGTCATTGTTGTATAATGGGAAGCTTTCATTGCTCAGCCACCCCCATTGTGAAATTTAAAATATTTAAATCACCAAGGAAAAAAGCATGAATTATGGATGTCAACGTCCACGGGAAAGATGTGTATAAATCCTTGGGCACGTCTGCAGCACATACGTGTGGGTGCGAGTCCCTGTATGAATGCAGATCGTGGTCTGTATGCACGAAGGCATTCATCTGTGCAGATTTCACGCTTAATCATTCTCCCTCCTGTTCAGAGGATGCTTCGTATTTTTCAAGACACATTCCTATCTATCATCTTCTATCCTCCCAGGCATGTCTTCTCATGATAAGAATTATTTACACATCATTTACATTTATAGATTTACTTCTTTTCCTAGTGCCAAAGACATTTTTAAAGACCCTGCGTGTCCCTAACCCTTCCCCTCCTTCCTCTTCCCTTCGCCCTTCCCCTTATAAGAACGTAACTTATGATTCCGTTTTCCCTTTACCTGTTTCCTCCTCCAAATTTCCACTCCCTTGTGAGTCACACTGTCTATAAACTTTCTGCAGACAAAGCCTTTTTATTCAGGGGCAGCTCCGGATTCAGCTCCACCAATTTTTTTTTTAAATATGCAAAACAGAATTCCTGAAACTGGCACCATGACAAGACAAAGCAGCCTGCATTTCTCAGGGGCTCGGGGAGGGCCCTCAGCCGGAGTACACAGGGCTCATTCACACCGAACCAACTCAAGCCCTTGGAGGCTCTAACCCACATCACTTAGGGCTGCAGGTTTCGGCTATGCCAGAGACAGGGGAGGCAGGCTTGTTGGAAGCATTAATGCTGTGTTTCTCCAGCATCAGTCATTCACTTCTCAACTTCATGCTTCGTCCTCCATTTCGGTGCCAAGATTACCTGATCCTAATTCTATAATAAAGATATAAACAAAGATGTTTACGTGATACTGATTGTTGGCTGATCCCATGTCAACACAAACAAGAAAAGCAAATTTTCAGCTTTATACCATCTACAAGAATCTTGCATACCATCGAGAAAAAGCATTTTATTGTAATCCACACACATCTACTAGTTTCCTTTAGGGCTGAGTGTTTACTGATTGGTTTTAGAATCCTACCAAGGAGCAGCATCAAGTTGTAGACCCATCCTCTCTCTGTTCTTTTTTTTGTCTGAAAGTCAGACTAACATGCAACACGGTGAGCCTCCAGAGGGCTCCAAGATGAGATGGAAGAAGAGGTAGTGATGCTCTTTGCTCACAGGCAAGCTCAGCACAAAGACATACCAATGAACCAATGAACCACATATCTGAAAATGTGCCTTAAAATAGGAGACTCGGGACAGAAAATTGGCTCTGGGTCTATCAGATCCAACTAGGAGTTGGTGGTTAGAAGAACGGAGGGCTGCAGGTATTGATGAGCTTGACTTAGCAAATACAATTCTACAGTGACTTCTTGGAAGGCAGTTCATTGCCTGTCACCAATGACATCTATTTCTTTGAGGGCTTAGGTCCCATCCCCAAGTAGTCCTTCAAAGAAAACATAGTACAACTGAATTATACATACATATATATATATATATATATATATATATATATATATATATATTCCCTGGATAAAGTCTATGAGCTAAAATTTTGTTCATCTCATTGTATTTCTAGTGATATTTTAGTAAATCTTACAGATTTGGGCTCAAGTCAGCTCCCACACTGGGCTTCTCCTAACCCTGGCTTAAGACCACTAGCTGTGTTCTTGAATTGGACCGACACAGCAATCTTGCCCACAATGAGGCAAAGTTGACCAAAATTGCGGCTGCTGTCTGAACTCCAACCCAGAATAATGAGCTTCTATTTACAAAAGGTGGTCCCTGAAAGTACTAGCGAAGAAAAGACAGACAAAATGCACACCTAAGACCATAAAGTCATCATATTGCTGGTTTCTCCGTGAAAATAAGGAAATAATTCATGGTACGTGCATGGAATGTAGCGCTTATGAGCCATCCTTATTTATAGAAGCCCTTCTTGTATCTTTGCCTGCAAAGTCTTTAACCGTAATTGTTCACTTCAAATAATTAGAGAAAAATTTCATAATAAATTCTATGTAGATATGGACTATAAATCAATTCCAATAAAAATGCTCCTGTCCAGGGCGCCTGGGTGGCTCAGATGGTTGAGCGTCTGCCTTCAGCTCAGGTCATGATCCCAGGGTCCTGGGATCGAGTCCCACGTCGGGCTCCCTGCTCAGCGGGGAGCCTGCTTCTCCCTCTGCTTCTCTCTCTCTCTCTCTCTCTCTGTCTCTCATGAATAAATAAATAAAATCTTTAAAAAAAAAAAAAATGCTCCTGTCCAATCATCTCTGCCACTGCAATTGGGAAGTAATAATTTATATTCAATCCTCTTGAGCTGGATTAATCTCTTCAAACCTAAGGGATCCATATGAAGATCTTGTCACTGCAAATTATTTTTGATTTGATTCATCCCACATATCACAGTGATAGTAAGTAAACATTTGTGTTGTGCCGTAGAGTTTACAAAGTGCTCTCCCATCCATTATCTCTCTTAATTTTCGTAATGATTTTTAGATAGTTAATTCATTTAACTCATATTTGAGTACTTCTTATTTATTCATTCAACAAAAATTTATGGAGTACCTCCGTGTTTCAGGTATGGTGTTAGTCACTGGGGATGCCGGCCAAACAGGACAAGGTCCCCAGCCTCATCAGTTAGCTCGGACAGCCAAATCCACTTCTGAAATCCCCACGTGGTTGACTGATCTGCACAGAATGCTTGTGCCTGAAACGCCCAGGCCCAGTCAATAGACCAAATTTCCAATTACAAAGACTATATTCTAGTGAAGGAGACAGATGATACCTTTAAAATTTTACGTGAGTGTGTCAGCCAGTCTTGGGGAGTGATAAGGCCTGTGAAGAATTGAGAGGTCCGGAGACAACGATGGACAAGGACCACGGAGTCCTCCTGCAGGGCGAGCAGCCCTGAACGACGGGAAAGCCCGAGCTGGAAGGACAGCATTTCAGGCAGAGGGAATGTTTGGTTCAAGCCTCACGTGTAGAAATGCATCCTGCACTTACAACCTCATGCCACGTGTGAGTCTTTTGCGACACATTGTTAAAATGTGAGTTTCTCAAGGCTGAAACAAATATTGTTTTATGACGTGCTCATAGGTTTTGTAGATATCCAAAAGTTGTGGTGCCAAGGTTACTTGATCCTGTGGTGGTTAAGAGCTTACCCAATTTCTTCACGCCTTCCTGGGCCTCAGGCCCACCAGGCTGCCCAGAAATAAGCAGCAAATCACAATCATCTGGGTCAATAGGACTGTGTGGTCCTGAAGGATGTACTATACTAACCTGGAGAAATACCGCTGTTCATGGAGATTGATTGGGCTGGACACATTTAACTAGCTTTTCTCCAACATTGAAACTGAAGGGGGAGCTGTGGGGGAGTCAGTGTGGGAAATCTGGTCTGTTGCCTGGGCCTGGAGTTTCTGGCACCACCATCCGGCGGGGTTCCGTCAACCCTGGGTGGGTTGCAGAAGTGGATTTTGCTCTCGGAGCTAACTGATGCATTTGCTAGAAACAAACCTTCCATTTCTGTGTCCGGTTGTTAATATAGGACAGGAAGCACACTGCCGCTCAAACAACCCAAACCTCCGCTATCACTCTTGCGCTCTGTGCCCATGACTGGTCCTTAAAGAATAGGCTCTTGTCTTATAACTTCAGTGCTTGTTTTATCAGGGAACCAGAAGATATTTCCTGAGCATTCTTTCACCCTGCTTACGGTGCATATCACTTCTTTAATCAAGCAAAATGACTCTAAAACAGTATCAGTTCTTAAGAAGCCTACAGGGTAGCTCATTTGAAAGCAACCACATAGGGCTCTGTAAAAGCAAAGACATGCTTTACAGGTATGGTTTCAAATTAACCCATTTGTGGATCTCTTGTGGTTCCCCTGGAAGGGGTACTTCAGTGCTACAGAGCAGTCATCGGTTTCCATGTTCAAACCACCCAAAGAGGCGGGTTTAATTATCTCCACATTCAACAGATGAGAACACTGCACCTAAGAGGTGAAAAAATGCCCTCGACCCAACATTTAGTAGAGAACCTGGAGGGTATCTGCGTGTGCAGACATCAGAGCTCCTTAACCCCTGACCCATACTGGCCTCCACACGTTGAGCTGCCAGTTTCGCCTCTGACCACTTTGCTCCCATTTTCTTCTCTTCCTCTGCGTCCCTTACCTGGGCTCGGCCCACCTTTCCTGGCTTAGACTTTTAGTCTCTTAAAGCCAGCCTCACGTCCTCCAGCCTTCCCCCTCTGCATGGCCAACACCACAGTCCTTCCTCAGTGACAACAAGTTCTGCTGGGCAGGGCAGTGGGCAGAAAGGTGGCCTCGGGGAAAAAGCTGGTTTCAACCAAGCCTGGAAGTGGAGAGAATGTTCTAGAAAGCCTATATTGATGGAACGGCTTGTTGATCAGGAACCTCTTCTCTATCTCAGGCCCTTTGGTGCACGTTTTTCCCTCTTTCTAGAATGTTCTTCCTCCCGCTCATTCTTTGACGCCTATCCTGAAGGAGGCCATTTCTGATACCCATGCTTAGGACACTCTGCCACAGTCCACAGCTCCTTGCCCTAACCCTCCTTAAAGCCTTAGTGCTGTTTGAACTTATGTTTGTGTGGCTGTTTGATTAATTTCTATAAATCCCACTAAACAGTGTATTTCCGCAAATAAATCCCACTAAACAGTGTATTTCCGCAAATAAATCCCACTAAACAGTGCATTTCCACAAGAAAAGGATTGTCTTTTTCCCCAGGGAAATCCTCACTCCCAGCATAAAGCCTAATCTGTATAACTTGCGAAATGCATAGGGGCCAGGGGGTGGGTGGGGGAAGGTTGGTTTTCTGGGAGGTGGATGGGAGAGAGGATTAGTTAATGATTATGTAAATATAGGCAGAGAGTGTTTGTTAAATATGCATAGTCTCAGGCCCCACCCAAGATCTACTAATTAGAAACTCCTAAAGGGAAGACTCGAAAGTGTTTGTCAGCAAGCTCCCAGGCTGAATCTGATTTGGATGAGTCTGGGACTTCCTTCTTAGCAGCTAAAATCTAGTCTCCGCACACCTTTTTTCCATTCACGTATGCTCAAATGTTCTCATCTCAGCGAGTCCTTCTCTGACCCCCTGTTTAATATTCCAGTCTTTGGTCCACTGCCCACCCCACCCAGCACTCCACATTTTTATCCAAAGAGCTTGTCTGTCACCAACCACTAATATATAAAGTCAGGAGAGCAGAGAGTTTTGTCCCGGTTGCTCCTGCCACAACAATGTTCACTAAACAGTGCCCGCCTGGCACATAGTAGGCACCCCACAAATGTTTGAATGAATAAACAACGCCCCATGGAACATTCAAAGTGCTCAAGGCCCTACACAGCTGGGAAAGGAGAGACGCTGGGCCCCAGTTGCCTGAGATAATATTGACTTTTTTTTTTCTTTTTCTCCTTTTGATTAGATGACCCTTGAGAAATTAGGGCAGCCATCCCGCTTTCTCTCCAAGTGTCTTTGGGTCGTGTCCACCTAACACAAAGGCGGTTTTGACTGCTCATTTCCTGTCTGATCAGATTAATTGAATTCAGAGGGTGAGTGCCAAGTGCCCCCCCTCTTTAGAATCAACAAGCAACGCTGAGATTCATCCAGGCTTCTTAACTTTTCTCTGATGAAGAGCTATGTGTATTGTCCTGATATATTGGATTGTTGGATGACTGAAGAAATGGGGGGACTAACAAAGTATGCATGAGGGGCTCAAGAGTATGGGGTGCCATTTTCCTCCCTGGCATTCGTGAAGATTCAGGGGTGAGCCTCATAGCTCTAGCTTAGAGGATAGGGGCTATCCCCACTGTTGATTATAACTATGAAAAGCTTTGATTATATGTCAGCTTTATAGTCCTTACTGCCTCCTTTGAGTGAATTAGGTCTTCGATTCAGAGCAAGTAAGTCCTGTGCATGGACTTACTTGGAAGCCAAGCATCGGGGTTGAGCTGCAGGGAGGTGGGAAGGACAGTCACGAATAAGGCGTAGCACTGCCCTCAAGAACTTACAAATGGATGAAGTACTTTCAATTTTTTGCTTTATGTCCTATATTGGGAAAAAAAGTTGAGGTGGTTCATAATGAAAACCACAAGTTCATTATGACCATTTAAATCATCATAATAGAAGAAAACGTGTCTAATAAGGAAAGGAGCTAATAGACCCTGAATACCCAGGGCAAGACAGTTTACGGCATCATAAAATATCAGGGTTGAACAGGCTGATAATGAGCACGCAGTTCAAAGTCTTTCCCACCCTCTCAGCCTATTGCCTGAACCCCTTTGAGGGGGTGGCCCTTTTCATCCCAGTCATGCCTGCTCTCAGTAGCTCTGTTTGAACTATTTCACTGAAGAAGCTGAGATCTGTTCTCCATCCATTGGTCCTAACCCTCCCTCTTGGGAGCCAGCCAGGAAACCACGCAACCTTCTGCAGGATGGTTCATCAGTGAGCCCTTTGAAGGTGCCCCCATGCCCCCCTGTGTTCTCCCCACCAGTGACTTCACTGTTTCCGCACATGACTTGCTAGCCTCTCGAGCCAGCGACAGTCTCTCAGGGACCTTTGAGTTTCCAAAGCTAGTATGGGACCTGCTGCACAGTAGGTGTTCAGTAAGCACTGGATAGATAGACGCCTTTGTTCCCTTGCTCCTCCTGGAAGTTCCTCTTGTGCTACAGCAGAAGTGTGTGGTTTGCAGCTGGAGGTGTTCTTGTTCATGGGTTTGACCTTGAGGGTGGGTGGGAACTCGGCTAACTTGCAGATATGTGTTGGCTTTCACGTGGAAGACCAAAGCCTACTGAGGTTTGTGGTTTGTAAGATGAAGGTCCTCCTCAAAGTACGGGGAGTTTGTTAAACATGCAGATACCTAAGGCAACCTACTGAATAAAGAACTCTGTCCGTGGGCCCAGTGAATCTTTATTTTTACAAGCTTCTGTGTAGGGAGCAGTTTGGAAATCTTTTTAAAGGCTTAAAAACGGCAAGGGTTTCTTACAATGTGGTCCCTGTGAATCCCTGAGACCTTTTCAAGGGGTTCATGAAGTCAAAGGCATCTTCATAACAACACTAAGGTGCTTTGTGCCTTTTCTCCCTCTCCTCTCTCACAAATGCACCGTGGAGGTTCCCAGAGGCGACCTGGTGGATGCTATTACAGCAGACTGAATGCAAAAGCGAATAAGAGAATCCAGCTGTCTTCCATCAGCCCGGACATTAAAACCAAGCAGAGTGCCACTCTTCTTGTAAATTTTCTTTTGTTTCTAAAAATATAGTTATTTGCTCATTTAAAATGTGTTATTTACATTAACAAGTTACAGATTTGTTATTTTTTAATGAATTAACAAATAAGTGTTTTTTAGGTTCACAGTTTTCATCTCTAATATGGAAATGTTGATGAGGTGTAACAACCACAAACAAAAGGTCTTTGGGGTCCTCCATGTTTTTAAGAGCCAACAGGGGTCCTGAGACCGGAAAGTTTGACTGTCAAGCGACAGCCTAAATTTGTTTAAAAGGTAATTTCTCTCACTTTGTTCGGTTGAATGCTGTTATCGAATAGGGTATCCATATCTATTAAATTTGTAGAAAATTATGATTGTATTGTTAGGAGCTCTGATAGCCTCTTTTCTCCAAGGACGGTGAGATGTTTTTGCAGCATTGTAGCTTAGGAAGGGATCAGCCACCAAGGATTTGTTTTCCTTGCTTAGAAAAAATATTTCGTGATACCCCCCAGATTTCCCAAAAGTTCAGTAAACTTGAAGTTATCCATTTTATGTTGTACGTATGGGGGCCGAAGCCTGGTTCCGTGAACGCATGCCGAACAATGACTTTACGCAACGACAGATCTCTCTGGCTCCGCTTACCTCTCACTCCCCAAGCCTAAACCAGAGCCGGCCTGAAGCCATCCTGTGATTTCCTTCTTGTCCCTCCCCATTCACCAAAGGCATCTTCTAAGCAAAAGGCCGCTCCAAGGCTTAGCCACCTGATACAGCGCTTCCAAAGGCCTGATTTGTAGCATTTGCCTGTTCCCATGGTGTAAATATTCTCGCCGCTCCTGGTTTTAAGCTACCGGCCTGGCATCACTGAGCACCGTGCTGGGGAGGGAAGCCACAGGCTCCGGAGGAGGTAGCAGGAACGCTGTTGTCAGGCCTGTTCCCCTCCCGCCGAAGACTGGCACTGTTCCAGGACAGTCCTCTAGGGGCGGCACTGGAGAAGAAAGGAGGAGAGGACAGTATAGCAAAGCACATTAGAGACCCAAGGAAGCGCCTCGGGAATGTCTGTTTCATCCTCTGGCGATCTCGCACCTGGAGCAAGAGATGGGGCCGGGGGATGGGGGTGAGCCCACTGAGCTGGGGACCTGAAGATCCTACCTGTTGAGGGGCCCGGGCCCGAGGCGGAGCCCGATCAGAAGAGGATCATTCTTTTTTTTCTTTTTTCTTTTTTACTGTAATGGATGCTCTTCTTGGAAGAATGAATCAACTAATTCTGAATTTGGGTTCTGGCTACTTTGGTGCAGCTTCATCTCGTTTTAGCATTTTCTTCTTCACATCATTAGATTTGAATTGAATATTCAGCCACAGGAAATTGCTCTAGGTTCTCTGGGAGTCCGAAGGTAGGATTTCTCTATAATAGATACAAGCAGGGCTGATGTCAGGGCTAGATTTATTCTAATTAAGTCATTGTAAGCCACATATTTTTATAGATCTGAGGTAGAAGAGAAAGTAAATACACCATCCCCGAGGATGTGTTAGTGGAGATTTACATGCCTCCTTTCCACTCCTGAGTTTGAATTTAAAATATTCCCAATGCCAAGGGGCTCCTGGATGCACATACAAAATAATTGTTTTAAAATTCTATTAGGGAAAACCACAGCACAATAGCTGAACCGCAAATGCCCGAGGTTGGGGAGAACGTTAACATCACTCAAATACCACCCATATCTGCCACATTCTGGAGATCATTGCTAAAATCAGGTAATAAATCTCACCTTAAAGGTCAGGGGCACTTTACCCATCCTTATTAATGGATCGAAATTACTCTGGAAGGAGCAGGCTATTCATATACATGGGGTTGGGACGATTGCATATGTATTTGGGAAAAACATCATTAGCTTCCTCCCTCATAATATATAGCAATGCACACTTTTAGATGGATATGGGATCTAAGAATAAAAAACAAACCATAAAATATACCAAAAAGATGATATGGGGAGACGCTAAAATATAATTTTGCCTTACAGAAGGCCTCCTCCCTAAGCAAGGCTCCAGTCCCAGAAGCTCTAAGTGAAAATATGTAAGCAACTAAAACTCCCATATGTTTGGGAGGCCATAAAGCTACAAAATAAATGACAAGATGACAGAAAAATCTTGTAACATATATAACAGCTCATGTCCTTAATATAAAAAGAGCCTCTGTAAGTCAATAAGAAAGAGACAAATAACATGGAAGAAAATTTAGCAGAGAAATAAATTTTCCCACTCGTGAGAGAGTACACCTTTCTTGCCAGCTGATCTGGACCATGACAGGGGCTTCAAAACGCTTCTTTGCCCTTCAGCCAGGGCTGATGATGGATGGGTTTTCATCAAAGCGTGTTTTTGTCCCCTGTCATTCTTTTGCCCAGACAGCCTCTGTGTGTGTCCGTGGTTGACAAGCTAACATGAAACTTCATACACTTTATATTCAACTAAGTGAGATAATTAATGCTCCTAACGGAGTTGGAGCTGCGGTAAGCTCCCAGTGATTTCAAATGCTTCACCCCTAATTCGTAGGACTTATCGAGAGATTTAAGTGAGATACCGTGTGTTCAGCAGAAGGAAAGTTCCCTCCACATGATGGGGCTACTCAGTCAATGTTGGTCCCCTCCGCTCAAGGCCCTTCCGCATCCAGACCTTGTCGGGGGTCCTCCACCCTGGCTGCGCGTGCACATCACCCGTGGAGCTACTGGACAACCATGATGCCCAGACTCGCCCTCAGACCAGCAGAGCGTGAACCTCGGCCTGTGTCACCCAGTGTGTTTGAAGGAGCTCCACTGGAGATGGTAATGTGCGGCCAGAGGAGACACTTTACCTTAAACATGCTTTGGAATTCTCACCGTGGTGCCTTTATCCTCAAGGTTCCTCCGCCAATCCACCTTGCCGTTGTTTGCCTCTCTGCCTAGTGAAGTCTTAGCTTCAGCTGGAAATGACCTTCTCCCCACCTCTGAACCCCTGCAGCATTCCATGCACTGGCTTCTTATAGGTTTTTATTGTAATAAAATATACTTGTGAATTATCTTCCTGTCTCAAATTGGAAGCTCCTGGAGGCCAAGGATCTTATTTCATTCATCATATCTACCTTACTATCTGTTCCAGCACTTGACACATGGCAAGTGCTCAGAAGTTATAAAAAATAGGGCGCCTGGGTGGCTCAGATGGTTAAGCGTCTGCCTTCGGCTCAGGTCATGATCCCAGGGTCCTGGGATCAAGTCCCGCATCGGGCTCCCTGCTCCTTGGGAGCCTGCTTCTCCCTCTGCCTCTCTCTCTCTCTCTCTCTCTCTCTCTGTCTCTCATGAATAAATAAATAAAAAGTTTAAAAAAAAAAAAGAAGTTATAAAAAATGAATATAAATGAGTAAGAACAGATATTTATCTCCACGCAGACTTAGACCCAATCACCATTCTTCCTGGGATCTGAAAGCAAGGCCCTGTAGTCCCTGGCTTATCAAATACTCGTCTTCACAGAGACGAATTTTTCAGCCAACTCAGCTGACGCTTTTCAGAGTGTGGACTTATTGTCAACCAAAGAGTTGTCCACAGTGAAATCGTGTCATATTGACCATAGTTCCGGGGCCTTTGTAAAACCCTCACTTGTGGCTTCTCGGTTTGGATTTTTAGTTCTGAGTGCAGTGACCACCTGGCAGAAGACCCCAGAGAGTCAAAAGCAGGGAGTGGGTACTAGATGGTGCTGAAGGCGTGGGCTGCTTGACCTTGGGCAAGTCAGTCCTCTCGCCTGCAAAACGGAAGGTACCACTACCACCTACCTCACAGGTCAGAATAAAATGAGGTCACTCATCTGAATGTATCTCTCACAACAGCAGGCCCGTAGTGAACACTCAAAGTGACGGCCTAGAGGAAGTAGAAACGGGATTCGGATAAGGAGGATGGGCCAGTCTGAAGAAAACTGAAGTACTTTTCAGAGGATGGAGGGAGGAAACTCACATTCCTAACCGTGACACATGTTTCAAGCTAGGAACATCTCTGGTTAATTCAGTACAGGGAAAATGGCAAATTATTTAAATACGTAATATATCATAATATAACATAGCATAATGTAATATAACACAATAATAAACATGAGTATAATAAATATAATTAGTATGATTAACATAACATATAATTAGTATGATTAACCTAATAAATAGCACACTTGATATGTGATGGATGTAACTAATATAGGACCAGCATAATATAGTATAATGTCACATAATACAATAGGTATATACCTCTTTCTAACCCTTTTCGGAATAAGTTGAAGAAAACAGAGCCCCAAGGTTGACAGTGAAATTACTCTGGTAAGACACTGAGGAAACCAGGTTCTGTGGAGTTGGTCTCAGCTCTTTAGAGACTGTATTTTAGCTACAAAAGATCCGGCAGGCTTTCCCACGTGCTCCCTGCACACACATGAGCCCCGCTTCAGCACCTAAATATTCTCATCCATGACGCGCCTCCCCCCCCCCCCAGCTTTGGTTTTTGTGTTATTTTGGAGCAGCTCCTTAATCTTTAGAGGAAGCACATTTTGTCCCTATGATCCTATCTGTAACTGTCGGCAAGAGAGAACATGTCCGTTCTTAACGCAGCAAGTCCTACACCAAAGAAAGACAAGGTCTCATGGAAAAAAGTCATTACATGGTTTTATTTGTGCTCATCCTTCCCTGAAGTAACCTGGTACCTGTTCATTTCTCATTGTGCTCTTAATTATTTTTGTCTGTTGGAATTGAAATCTTAAAAAAGTAATTATGTGGTTGTTTTAGATACTCAGGGGGCATCTTTATGCCATGACTGAGCTGACCCATCTGCGGTTCATCTGGGGGTGCGGTCTACCTCATTGCTCGTCACGGAACTGACATCACTGGATTCTTGATCATGTTCTGGGATTATTGGCAAATTTAACTGGCAGATTTGCATTAAAATATCCAATGAACTCTTAAGAAAAAAACCCACCATTCACTGTTACCAGGTATCAGAGGGCAGTGGGAAGGGGGAGGCAAAGCAGCAGACCAAGAAGGGTGGGAGGGTCCCTGCCTGCATCGTGCCCCAAGAAATCTCTGGGTCAGCCAACTTCACTGTGACCCATGCCCAGCTCCACTTGCCTAGCAAGTCTGTCTGAGCTCCTTTCCTGCTTCTTCTTATTCCCAGTGTTGAAGCATGAACTGCTTCATGGGGACACCTCAGGGGACAACTCACCTAAACATGGGTGAGCCTTCGTTCTCTGTCCCGTGTCAGCCCCAGCGACCCTCTCTGCACGCTGTCAGTCATATGCCATATTAAAGTTGTTTTACCTCGACGCATACTTTTTCCATATTTTAAGCTCCGGAGCTTCTGAGAGCCCATATGGTGTCTTTGTGCACATGTAAAAAGGCACCCCCTCTGGTCATGCGTGGCCTCGCGGGTGTACAAAAGGGATACAGGAGGTGCCACTACCAAATTTAAAAATATATTCTCTATTTGTAGGTGGATCAGGCCTATGGGCTGGATTTTCTGTCCCCTTAGCCTGCCCCCCTTCTCGTGCACACTACGACTTTTAAAACCATAGGTGGTACTCCTGATGGTACCCTCTCTTCCTTCCCCCGGGACATGCTTTCCCTCCATTGTATAGTCACCTGCTTGAGACAGAGCTTGCAGGGTATCCTGAGAGAGTCAGGTACGTGTGTGAAAGGCCATAAGTGCTTGCAAAGCCGCAAATTACTTTATAGGCCATGCTTATTGAGCAAAAATCAGTGGAGCGCTCAGGAAGCCCATCAAGAGAAGGGCCCCAACATGGCTGGGATGCAATCAGAGATTTCCGTGGCCCGTGGTCATTGCCAGAGGAGGCCAGACTAAGGTGAAGTGAATGAGACCATCGAGAGACCTGTCTCGGGGCCCAAAAACCTCATCAAGAGAAATAACATTTTTTTTCCTAAAGATTTTATTTATTTGAGAGAGAGCAGGAGTGCAGGGGCAGGGCAGAGAGAGAGGGGGAAGCAGACCCCTGCTAAGCAGGGAGCCGGACACAGGGCTCGATCCCAGGACCCTGGGATTCTGACCTGAGCCGAAGGCAGACGCTTAACCAACTGAGCCACCCGGGCGCCCCGTGAAATAACATTTTAATGCAACATTCTAAAAACTATAAATTAATGCAAAAAATCTATGATGAACAAAATATCAAAATTTTTAAACAAAGACAAGATTAAAATTAATGCAGAAAATCCATAATGAACAAAATACCAGAATTTTAAATAAAGACAGCATCGGTATTGATGCTTTTCCCTTTTGCCTCTGGCTCTAGTATGGCTCACCACGGCACCATGACCGCCCCTGTCTTTACTTGAAAATTGGAGGGTCTTTTCATCATGGGTTTTCTGCATTAATTTTGAACTTGTAAAAATATTACGTTAAAATATCATTTACCTTGATGACGACTGAGTCTTTTGCTACCTCCTTTAAGTCGGTGCAGAAAGCAAGCACCTTGCTCTCCTCCCCATGGTCCAGCCGGATTACTGCCTCCCTGGTTAGTCCCCATCACCGAGGACTGTAGGAGACATCGTGCTAGGATTTAACATTTCACCAGCTCATTTAAATTCCAAACAACATTTGCAGCTGGGTCTCTTATTAACAAAAGAGCAGGCAGGTTGAATACTTTGCTCAAGGTCCACACTAGGTGGAGGGGGACGGACTCCAATGAGGTCTAAAGCCCATCCCTCGAACCATGCTCAGTACCCAGGAAGAGGAGGGCATGGTGAAGCAAGAGCAAGAGCGAAGGTGCGAGAGCAAGCAGAAGGCAGCCCCCTGAGCTTCGTGGAAGCTATGCCCACAGCTACAGGAGCCCCACAGAGCCATCTGTGCACCCAGGGCCTCTCGGCGGTGACACTTCACATGGCAGAGAGTTACTGAAAAGAAAGCACACACCCAAGATCTGTGTTTAGAAGCTGATTGCTTGGGGCACCTGGGTGGCTCAGTCGTTAAGCGTCTGCCTTCGGCTCAGGTCATGATCCCAGGGTCCTGGGATCGAGCCCTGCATCGGGCTCCCTGCTCCGCAGGAAGCCTGCTTCTCCCTCTCCCACTCCCCCTGCTTGTATTCCCTCTCTCGCTGTGTCTCTCTCTCTGTCAAATAAATAAATAAAATCTTAAAAAAAAAAAAAAGAAGCTGATTGCTTAACCTTTTCCCAAAGAGTCTTCAACAAATATCGCCTACCCCCAAAATGAATCCTTTTTCCTTTTGTAAAACTCAAGTAGACACCTCTTCATTTCTTGGCAAAAAGAGCAGCTACGGTGCAGTCATTTGAAATGCAGGGTCTGGATGGAAATTCATGCTGATGATGAAATCAGTGGTCGAAAGCGTTAAGGATGTTGGACTGAAAGACAATGATATTTGCATCCTTTTGAGCGTATGACTAGATTTGCATAAGGGAGATATCAGTTGTATTGCAGAAGAAAATCAACCTACCTGGGTTTACATTAACTCTGCCTGCTCACTGCCCTCCTTAGGGGGGTTGGAACACCACCATGCCTTGCCCTTTTGGAAGGAAAAAATGGGAAACTCCTACCATTATCAAGCGAGTCTTTAGTGAAACAGGAGTGAGGCCCTTCACGAGCTGGTGGCTGCCCCCCACCCCCAATCCCCTGCAAGAACCAACAAGATACATTCCTGCTGAAGGCCAAGACCAGAAAGAAAGAACATAGTGTCTGGATATGAATGGACATTAATTTGGTTGTCAGGAAATGAACAGTACCTAACCCAGCCTTGGACCCTGTTGGCCTCTACAGCTAGAAATCATAGCATCAAGTTCCAGACCCAATTATGTTAATCTTACTATTTTTTGGCGTCTGCTCACAGCTTCTCCTTGGGTTTCTATTTAGAGCAATGACTAGCAATTATGGGTGCATTTCGGAGTTTGCTTTGTTAACCCAGTGGAAAGACCATCCAAGGTAGACTTCTAGTAGATTTATTTCCAGAGGGGCAAAGAAAGGTTTCCAGGTGGCTCTCACACTGTTTGATATAACTAAAACTAAAACTAGTCCTGATTACTCCTAACTCAAAACCAGTGGAAGCTACAGCAAAGGAAAGTTGGATAATTCAACTCTAACTTACTTTGACCTGAGTTTATACCAAGTGGGACTTCTGCCCGAATTTTTCAGAAAAATGCCCTGAGTTGCCCCTTCATACATCTTGTACAGCTGGTCCTGTGTATATTCCAGAGGTGTTTTCTGTGATTATTTTCCATGTAGCTAATGTCACCTTGACCAGATCAAAGTTCCTCGAAGTTATTTTTGGGGATACAAATGTATTACATCATTTTTAATCATAGGCTCCCAATGGATGTGAGTGATTGAATTCATCTGTTTAACAGAGTTAACTTCTAATGTCCTCCAGGTATTTTTCTGGCTGGCTTACGTTACCACCTTTGTTTACATTTAGTTCAGAAAGTACAAATTTAGGAAGTGGCAGGTTGTAACTAGACATAAGATCGATGCAGTTAGTTTCTGTTTAAGCTTTAACAACTTGAATTGAAGCATGAATGCAGATAGTGGTAAATCTCAATTAATAGACAGTTGTAATCATGATGGGACTTGGTGATATTCTCTCCTCCACACAATGAAGCTCTTAGAAGTGGCTCCATTAACATTACATTTCTGATTTTGTTCTGATTTTCTTCTCATTTTACCCACTTCTGCCCCTTTCTGTCCCCTGTCCTGGGGTCACTCTTTCATGTGGAGCTTTTTGGGGGGCTGATGTGTTTCCACTACTTCTGCTCTCCTTTTGTTGGAGAACCCTCTGGCTCTCCCCTCAGTGGTGCAGGGGGCGTTGTTAAAGAAAGCAGCTTTCCGCCACATTGGCACAAAGTTCAGCTCTGTGTCTTGCAACCTCTCTTTGTGTTTTGAACAAGTCTACCCAATTCAAAAGGCAAGAGCTCTATACCTCTCCTGGATAAGGTCGATATGTCAAATATTCTCACGCAGCTGGCCATTTCTTTTGGATTATAAAAATGATTATAAATATTTGAATTGAAATCATGGGGATGCTCATTTTTTTTTAAGTCCATCAATTAGCACTCCATTTCTGTGAATTTCCTCAGGGCATATTCAGAAAATCGGTCTTATAAAAGCTTGAACAGTTATATTAATTTAGCTTGAGTGTACACTGATTCCTTTTTCTTTATTTATACTTATATGGAATAATATATGAATCAGAAGTAAGTAATTTTTTTAATGAAACAAATGAGCTCGCTTTGGGAAAATGGTTATCCTGTTGGGTGGTTAGCTCCTAATCCTTGATGCCATGGTTTTTGGTATTGGATAAATGATTGACTCTGTAATTAAACATGTCCCCTGGACTGAAGTGACTAAGCAGGTACTTGGGTCAATTACACAATAGCAGCGAACACTGCATTTGATGTTCTCCCAACAGTAATTATTGTGCAACATGATATTCGATTTTAAAGGGCTCGTTTTTAAAGGATGGGTTATCGGCAACGGAGCATGCCCTGAACTTTTCTGACAGATTTTTGTGCTACACATATCTGATAAGGATCCTTATTAAGGATGGACATCAAATCCTTTGATAAGAGGTCAGAGACATACCTTGTTATGGAAAAAGGGGGCTTCATTAAGTTATTTTCAACAGCAAACATTTATTGAATGTTTACTGAGTCGGGGGCTGAGGAGAGAAAGATAGCTGATCTGACCTGTGCCTCCCGGGGCTCTTGCTCCAATGTGGGAGCTACAGCATGTGCAAAATAAAGGTAGATGTGGCAGCCTTGCCTTGGAAAGAAGAGGGAGTTCAAGTTCCCAGTCGTTACGGGGTGTGGTCAATTATCATCCAGGGATGGTTGGTCATTTTCCAGGACGAGTCCACCTGGGGTAAGGCCTGTGTCAACAGCTCAGGGCAGAGCCGCCTTCTTCATAGATCAGAAGCCTGATTCTGCATCCAGAGGTGAGTTATGTCTTAAAGATGGACTTTTATGACTCAACGTCATGAGAGATGAATATGTAAACCAGCATGCAGATGTATTAATTTGTAGTGAGAAACCAAGGATCTCCTGACTTCTATTGATAGACTATTGTCAACTGACAGAACTAAAGTTGTGTCTGGACAAATTTATTAATCTTTCAGAAAACTCAAGTCTGTTGCAGAAGTTTCTTTAAACTTCCATGTGGGGATGACCTCGTAGGGTGAATTTCTCTGACCAACAGCTTCCCACATTCACCAGCTTCTCTTTCCAGTGCTGATGCGTTCTGTCCTGGCAAATGTCCATCCCTGTAAGAAAGCTTCTCCTCCTGCTCTTTGCTCTTCTCTCCCTCAACTGCCTCCTTCCCTCTCATCGCATCAGCTAACCTTGCCAAGCATTTCACTTGCATTTTCTCTTTTAATCTTTAGAATTTCCCTATGACTTACATTACGCCCGCATTATATAGATAAGAAAACCCATTTGTCCTGAGAGTCAATAACATGCCCTGGGTCAGTGCCACAATTGGGAGGTATGGCCTGTGGTCAGTTCCTGAAAGATAACTGTCAAGACATGACATCAGTCATAGAAGTTCAAGTTCAAGGTGGGGAAGAGTAAGCATGAAGAGTAATGAGAATAATTAAAGGGCAGACGTGTTTAGAAAGGGGCAGGGCGTAAGACACGACAGTGGGAAAATGGACAAGGTCTGTGATCTGCTAGTGATGTGTGCCTAAGAGCAGTGCAAGAAGCCGGAGCAGGAACATGAGGCATTTGGCCTCTAGGCTGCAAGCAAGTTCTCACTTGGCAGTACACACACCCATCCCCGATGGCATCCCAGTCATCTCGGTAGGGCACACGGTTTTCATGACAGAGGTAATTGTTTCCGAATGAAATACACTCTAACCAATTGTACTATAATTTGAATATTCTGCAACGTATCCCAACTGTTAAGTACAGGAGCAGACTGCACATAGACCCCATAACATGGAAACATATGGGGGTGGGGGGAAGGGTGCATTAGGAAGGAACCTAGTTTTGTGATGTGTTGGAATATTCCACAGATTGAGAACAATTACTGGAGAAGGTGAGGAGATGTGAGAGGTTTTCTAAATAAAGCAATGATGAAGTCAGATATGTGTTTTGGAAATAGCTGTGTGGAAGACGGAATGAAGGAGAGAGGAATGCCCGGACGACTGTGGGTCTATTTTCAGTACAGCGGTACCGGCGGGTAAAGAAGGTGTGAGTCAGGGCAGGGCACTCTGACACTCTGAGGGGAGAGGAATGAATGCCAGAAATACTGTTCCAGATAGTTGAAACTCCTCTCCCAGCACCAGCACATTGGCTTTCACTGAACACCTCGTGAGTGCCTACGGTATGCCAGGCACTGTTCGCGGTGGTTTTTGAAGTCAGATGCCTTTGCCAACGTGTTGGAGAGAGCTCTTAGTACATGCAAGGTTTCAGTCAAATAGAACCTGACAGACTTCAACCAGTCAAGGAGATTTCAATGTCACAGAGGACTTGGGTATGAATCCTTGTAAGCCTGGCCTCCTGAACAATGCCTAGCACATAATGCATAAAAACATCCCACGGGTGAATACATGGACAAATGACCAAAGAGATGGAGCAAATATGCTAATTGAAGGACGTTCAAGTTAGACTTTTAAATGCCTGTAACTGTTTCAAAAGGAGATCCAGACTCCTCTTAAGGAAGCATATGTCTGTATTCTGACCTGTACAGTTGGTGAAATTTTTTTTTAAGAAGATGGAAGATATCAACACACACACACACACACACACACACACACACACATATTATTTATCTTAGAATAGAACCAAGCCAGTAGGAATGATCATTTTTGCAAATAAATAGTAATTTCTCATATGTAGCCCTTAGAAAATAGACATAGAAATTTTTCAAATGCATGTGTAAAAGTGTAGATTCTTGGGCCCTCCCCCAAAACTACAAAATTAATCCTTCAGAGAGGGAAAGAGAACTTCAGACAAGCTCCTCAGCTCATTCCACTGCACTGAAAAAAATATGAGAGCCACTGGTTTAGAGTTAAAACCACGCTTCTCGAGGACTTAAAAACCCCAAGATGTAAGGATCTGTTATGGAAACATCTAATATGGACTAAACCTTTCAAAACAGCTGGGACACCAATCTCTCTTGATTAACCTTTGGACTTGGAAGAACCAAAGATTCGGGGGCTTCTTTGGCCCCTGCATGAAACCCCTTAGCCCACCAGCCTCACCAAGGATTGCATGAGAATGTTGCAGCTCCAGGAACCTTAAGTAACAAGAGCTGGGGGAATTTTCACTCTAGACAATGTGATGTCTTTTCCAATAATAACATTAACGGGAAAGTGTTATCTTTAGGGCATCTTCCTTGTTTTATTATTTAGCAATAAATTTATATAGCCTTTACTGTTTCTGAGTATAAAAGTAATGCATGTTTGTTGTTAAAAAAATTAGGAAATACTAAAAAGCATAACAAGAGTAAAAATCACCCATAGTCCCACTACCAAAAGAAAAGCACTGTCCATATATCTCCTTCCAGACTTTTTACTATATAAATATGCCCATAATTTTACCAAAATGGAATCATGCAAAAGATACTGTTTTGCTACCTGTTTTATCCAAACTGAATGAAGGTAATATCTTTCTAAGTCACATATATTGCCATTTTTAATGACTGCAGAACATACACAGTGTAGATGTTCCCCTTTATTTTATTATTACCTTATTTTTGATATTTGGGTTGCTCAAGTTTCTATTTAAGGTCATGAAAAGTAAGATGCATTTGCAAAAGGATCATAGAGGAAGGTACATAAAGATGGCCCTGCCCTAGCATACACTTCCTGGCTCTTGTCATAGCTCAGAAGGTGTAGACTTCCCAGGGTTGCAGTATTTACATGCTTGCTATTTGCATTGTCTATGGGAGAAGCCACCATCATCCAGATCCCCATTGCTCACCTGCCTTTCCCTGGATTGTCATTTAGGTTCATTAGAGATCCTCTTGTTTCACTGAACTATTCATCAGTCATTGCACAAATACTTAGCACCTCCTGTATGTCAGCACTTTGCAAAACCCTCACTTTACTTAGTGTAGACTAAAACATCCACTATCCGGTTCTCATAAAGGTCACGGACTAATGATAAAGCCAGAGTGATAGACCAGATAACAGTATTTGAAGGACTAGAACTTCATGGAACCTGTATTAGTTAGCTATCGCTGCAAAACAAATGATCCCAACACTTAGTGCTTAAAACCACACACAATTATCAACTTACAGCTTCTTTAGGTCAAGAGTCTGGGAGTGGCTCATCTCTGCTTCAGAGTCCCTGGTATCAGCTGGGGCTTTGGTCACCTCCAGGCCTAATTGAAGAAGGCGCCATGCCCAAGCTCACGTTAGTGTTGGCGGAATTTGGTTCCCTGTGGATTGTCAGATTGAGGGCCCCAGTTCCTTGCTGGGGCTTGGCTCTAGCCAAGCCCGCTGCTCCTGGCCATGTGGGTCTCTTCCACACCATAGCTTTCTTCATCACAGTGTACAAGCCAAGAAGGCAACAAAGAGAGCACCAGAGAAATGGCAGTCACGGTCTTTTGTAAGCCAATTACAGGAGTGACAGCCCATCACTTTGGCCATATTCTGTTCATTGGAAGCAAGTCTCTAGGTTCAGTCCACACTCAAAGACAGGGGATTACCCAATGGTGGAAACACCAAGAAGCAGAGATCATCAAAGACCGTCTCGGGAATCAGTGCTACTCTCATAGATCTTACAGATAATAATCAAAACAAACTATTTAATATAAAAGGTTAACTTAGAAAATGCTGCTCTGTAGTCTGAAGTCCTGGAAACTTATGGAGCTTCACATTTAGACTTGCTTTTAAGTGTAGAGACAAAGAGAAATAGTCAACATATTTACATTTTCTAAAGGTACACTTAACGTTATTTATATGGGGTTTTGCAGCTTACTACCCATACTTCTTTGTCAATATTTTTATTTGATTTTCTCAAACCTGGAAAGCAGGAAGGGAAGGTACAGCAAATTTAAAGTCAGATGAACCGAGCACTGGCAAGTTCAGCTGAGTCGCCTACATCTTGTTCCCTGTTCATGTGTTTGCTCAACAAACATGTATGTGCGAGTATCACGTGCTAGCAGGCGAAACGCAGTGCAGAGCACAGCCAACGTGGTTCTCGTCCTGAATGAACCTCAGGCCTGGTCAGCATGAGGTGTTAGTCAAATAATCTCACGCAAAATATGACTGCAAACTTTTAAAATCCTATAATGGATGGAAAGACTATAGATCATGGTGTGTTCAATATTTACAAATGCATGTTCACATATTGTAAAATTATCCAACAGCACCTTGAAGATTTGTACACTTACCTGGGTGCATGGTGGTTTTAAAACATCCGAGGAAGGAAGGGCACATAGCACTAAGATAATTTGGTAAAGACGACTTGGCTGCTGCCCTCTTTATTATTATTACTGTTATTGCTATGACTATGATCTTGGAGGCGATAGATGCACGTAGGGCCTAGATTGTGGTGATAGTTTCACGGATATGTACTTACTTCTAAACTCACCATGTTATATACATTAAATATATACAGCTTTTTGTATGTCAATCACAACTCAATAAAGTGGTTCTATAAAAGGATTCAAACAACCGTAAGTCACATGTCCAAGGATTAAATTATACTTGCAAATCTCAAATTAATTTTAAACTATAATTTCAAAAGCCAGTTTTAGCTCCTTTACAGTACGGTCTCTTACAATTGAGATTATACACCCTTTTTACTCCGGTTTATTTATAGACGTGAATGATAAAAAAATATATGTACAATGTTTTTCTACTTCACAATGGCTCACAGTTCATTTTTAACATATAATGAATTTTTTTCATAGAATTTCACCATATAAATCTCAATTATAAAATTGCGTACATTTTCATAGCATTCCCCAAAGCTCTAATTTCATAATATTTTCAAAAATAATACAGAAAAAGTACCTATGACACTAGATGAGTGAAGATGTAGCTGAAAGCACGGGGATGGGGAATAAGGTCCCCTGCAGTGGCGCGTCTTCCTGAAGGTGTTGAGTGACTGACATTTCACCACACCTGGTGAGCTGATCCACGTAACTTAGGGTTTTTCTTTCAAAACCATTCACTCCATCAACAGATGTATCCCCTCTGCCTCCCTCTCCATGGTTTTCCTTTTTCAGATGCATCGTGCTGGTTTGGCCTAGCCCCTTGTTTAATTACGGGGCTCCTCGTTTACCAGAACTGATGGGCCAAAGAGAGCCAGACCAGAGCTGGGCCTTCTCCCCCTACTTGGGAGGAGTCGCTTTAGGAAAGCCATCTGCAGGGCCCCGGGAGGCTTTAGGAGTAACTGTTGACATCTCCAGGCTGGAAGTTTGTTTCTCTAAAGGCCAATCCTGGCCTCATGCTGCCCTCTGCCCTCTCTGGGGTTAAGGCCTCAGGCTCATGCTGAGTCCACTACTTACATTCCTTCTCTGAAAAGTGAAGGTAATCACAGTATCTACCTCATGTTGTTGTCGAAAGTACTATGGGGCATAGCACAGAAAAAATACTTAGCTCACTTCCCAGGGCAGAAAAAATACTTAGCTCACTCCCCAGGGCAAAGCTTCCAAAGTACCACTATTGACTGCATGACGTCATAGAAGATGCTCTTGGCCTAAGGCCAAAGCCCTAATTTTACACCCGGCTTCTCTTTACTCGATATGCATCCTTTATCAGTTACTTTAGCCTCCCGCCTCATTTTTCTACATCTGTCAAAGGGAGATGTAACACTGACATTATAGGCAACACCATGAGAACCAAGTCAGGCAAAATGTGTACAAGTCCTTGGCACAGAGTAGATGTTCAGTAAATATTGGTTGAATCTGACTCGTAACATTGGCAGGACCCAACATTTAAGTCAAGAAGGCATTTTTCACACTGCGCAAACAGGGCTCCTTATATACCAGAAAATAAGTAGGTATAAGAGAGGACACCACATAAATTTTTTTCCCAACTCCTTATCCCTTAACCTGTAGATATTCGGCAAAGTCAATTTTGCAAAATGTTATAAACATCTGCTATTTACCAAGAACTAGGAGATAAAAGACTAATAAGATCATGGTCCCTGCTGCTAAGGGATTCACAGTCTAATAAGTGAAGTCAAACAGGTCAAAGGAGAATTACAAATAAATGTAATGAGAGGCATGGTAGGCAAAGACTAAGGAGGAGTATCGAGCCAAGAGCTAAGAGCAGGGATGTCAGAGAAGGCAGTGAAGTGAGGATGACTTTAGCTTCAAATAAGAGAAATCTCTAACTCAAACTGATCTAAACTTAAGTGAGAAAATAAATTTCATCAAACTGGGAGGTCAGGAGAAGGGCAAACGCCCAGGTGCAGTAACTACAATGGCTCAAAAATTTCATCAAGGTCTCAGGTTCTTTCAATCTCTCTGATCTATCCTGACCACTGTCATTTCCAGTCTAACGCTAGCTCTTGGCTGGTTCCAAGATACCTCTAGAAATTGCCCACATGATGACCTCAGGGAGGAAAAAGAGAGAATATCTCTTTTGTTTGTCTTTTTGGGGAGGAGGGGTATTGGAAGGGAGGCCCCCACATACTTTTCAGTATTAAGCAAGAATTAAGTCACCCATCCACCGTAAACCTAGACCCTGGTAAGGTCACAGGCTTCTCATGATTGGCCTAGATGGGCATCTTGGATGGGAGGGGCATTGGGGGGGGGTGACAGGGAAGGTTTTCTCCAGGACTTAAGACCTGGCCTGTCTTGTAGGATGAAGAGGACCTTTTCTAGTCTATTAATGTTAGGGGTGGAGAGAAAACCATCCCAGGATGTGCAGAAGCAATAAGCATAGAAGATCACAATTATTCAGGGAACTCTAAGTACTCTAATGTCAGTGGACAGCCCAGAGACCAAATGAGTGATATGAGATTAGGCAGGAGGGGAAGATAGGGGTTGGATTAGGAAGGATTTTATAAGCTAAGAAATGTGGGTTTTATCTTGAACTGGGCACCCCACTGAAAGATTTGAAGCAGGAGAATCCATGAGATTGGATGTGTGGGTCCAATCTGGAACAGCTCACTCAGTGGAATGGAAAGTGGAACCAGACCAGAGTCTTGGGGGAAAAATCTGTGTTGGGAATTCGAGATGGAGTCAGAATGGGACCAGGTGATGGTCAGGTGTCTGGTTAAGTGGTTGAGTTGGGGAGGGAGGGAGCTTGAGGTGGTGATTCCAACTTTTGCTGCGGTTTTCCAGGTTCCCTGGAGATCTAGATGAAAGTGGTACCACCTCTAGGGAAGTCAGAATCTTGGCGCTAGCCATTCAGATCTCATGTGGCCAATATAGAACAACCATCAAATAATAGATATTTGTCCTCAGTACGTGTGGGATATCAGGCAGCTGGACAAATAAATGAATACCTTTTATAAATGCCCATTCACACACGTTATTGACTGAAATAAGGAATAATGATAACACTTCTGTTGTAGGAAGGAGAGAGTGGATGTGATATTTATAAGCAAGGCATCGGGCAGATATCCTATGGGTTAATAGGCTAATCATTAAATTCTCATGACTTAATCACCTTGAAGCTGCTAATAAGGGTGAGAGTGCGCAGTAGCAATCTCCCTCTCCAAATACTTTATGAAGGAGCTTTCTCTTTAAGCTTCAAGTATTGTAATTGAAATAAGCTATGCATTCCCCCAGACCAGCAAGGTTTTGCCATCTAAAATAAAATGCGCCCAATAGAAAGTCAGTTTGTAAAACCAGAGGTGACTCATTTGAAGGCCTCCCTGTCCCGATATCCAAAGGACTGCCCCACTTTCGATGACGTCCCACGATGGAAGCAATGCTCAAACAGAAACTGTGGGGTGAACTGATCCCTTGACATATTCACCATCATCTGTTTCTTGGCCCCCAGCTGTGCGGAGGAGGGGACCGAGCCTCCTGCTTAGGCACTCCCATCCCGGGTCTCTTCTCTGGAAGGACCTTTTCATCTACCTGAGTGCCGGGCAGCGTGGATGCCTTCAAGTTTTCAGTCTAATCCCAGAACATCTACATGTCGTGTATTTTTGGAGGGTTTTGTCTTTCCTTGTGTGGCAACAAGGTATTGCTTGCTGAAAAAGTCTAGAAGTTGGAATTCCACCTTCTGAGTTTGAATCCCTGAGCCTGCTCCTGAGTAGCAATGACCTTGACTCGGGGGGACAGAGGAGATCTAAGGATATAGGATCTGGTGCCAAGCAGAAGAGAGTGCGTTTCTTAGTTCTGTCAGTTCATGTCTATGTGACCTTGAGCAATTGAGGTTCCATTTTCTTTTACCCATAAAATGGGGTTACTACGACTGAATTCATAGTGCTGATGAGCAGACAGTATATAGTAAAGCAGTTAGCAGAGAACCAAGCACAAAATAGACAATAAATTACCGCTACTGCAGTCATTCACCTCTCAGACCCTATGTCCTAATGTGCAGCATTGGAATAATAAAAATAACCGAACTCACACTTGTGACATGAGCACTACAGTAATCCTTCTAAAATGGGGTTTCTCAACGGCATCCTCAGCACTATTGATGTTTGGAGCAGATGATTCTTCCTCGTGGGGGCCGCCCTGTGCATCGTAGGGTGTTTAGCATCATCCCTGGTCTCCACCCACTGGATGCCAGCAACACCCACCAGCTCCCAAGTTGTAATGACCAAAAACATCTCCAAATACACCAAATGTCTTTGGAGGGGGAGATAGCCCTAGTTAAGAATGACTGTTCTAAAATATAGAAGAAAGTGCCTAGCCCTTAGGAAGGGTTCCATAAGCCAGGGTAGCTACTATTTCCCACTTATGTACAAAGCTGTGAAAAGACATAGAAAGAGGAGAAGACTGTGTTTCCTGAGCCCCTAGATGGCAACCCACAAGTGAGGGTAGTGCAAGAAACTGAAGCCTTTGGCATGAATAAACAGTGCCCAGCTCAGCTCTAGACACAAACCACACACAATGTACCCTCAGAGCAAAGTTGTGGTGTGGGGTTTGCTGTCACTTCTGCCTCAGCCCCAGAGGTCCAGGAGTAAATGGTGCTCCTGCCCCTACACTGCTGCTCTCCACTTCGGAAGACTGTCCAAGTTGAGTGAGGTCCATGATAAGCACACAACTGAGATTCAGTGCCAGTTTTATCCCCGATACAATTATTTTTGCCATCCCATTGTTTTTTATTTTTATTTTATTTTATTTTATTTTATTTTATTTTATTTTATTTTATTTTATTCATTTTATTAGCTCTTCCCTTGGGAGGAAACAGGTCGGTTCAGACCTACATCTCTTTGTCTTCACTGGTGGAATCTTAAAGCAACAGGAATATGCCAGAATTCCTCCACCCTGTCCTGAGAGCTAACTGCACGTGTCCACAGACGCATGGGTCGTTTCGATGTAGCTCTGACCGTACATTTGAAGGCAGTTTTACTAATAGGAACATCCAATCCTTCGAGCCATGAAAACTTTATTTAACCATGAATTTCCTCTCTCAGGGTTTCATTATGTTTGGTTAAAAAAAAAAAAAAAAAAAACAGCATTTCTTCACTGTCTGGAAGGTATGGGGGCGCGATTCAGCCACTTTGTTAATTAAAACAGTATCGTAAAAGGTATTTTTGTTAACCTTGAAGAGAAAGGAAAGGTACTCCACCTCACACAAGTGCGCACGCGTGCACACAATGCACTCCCCGCCCCACAACAATTTTGGCTATGAGATTAAATCAAGAAATTTTCTTCTCCTCAGAAATGTTATTGCTCAGAACAGCATTTTAGCACTATTATTGTGTGATAACATTAGAACAGGGGAGTAATTATTTCCCGATAGTACACGTGGTGCACTTGAGCTGGTTACGGCAATGCTCCCATGCTGAGATCTATGAAGTATAGATTATATATCTCAACACTTATTCAAAATATGTACTTTTTATGATTGATGAGGACATTACAGCATGCCACCTTTATAATTTGCATTTTTATAAAATGGTTCTGAGTGTAAGTCATTGCATTGGACTATTTCAATCAGAAGTCAAATAGTTCTTGTTGTAAACACTCCAAAATATGCTTTTATTAAATATACTGTAGAAAAAATCAGGATACATATGCTTTAACACACTTTTTTATTTTATTACTATTCCATTTATCTATATTTGCTACTTCAACAAAGAAAACTCTCAGCTCTTATAATACCATTACTGTCAAATTGAAGATTAGGCTTTTTCTTCCCAAACATATATATTTTGTGCTTAGCTCAAAACCAAGAATGACCTTTTAGGGGATTTATTAGCAAGATGCTTGAGAGAAAATAAAATTCTCTATTTGATCAGAGAAAACATAAATGATTAAGCTAAACTTAGCTTTAATAAGTCCTAGTGTGTGTGCGTGCGTGTGTGTGTGTGTGTGTGTGTGTGTGTGTGTGTGTGTATAAGATTTCAAACCTCAACAGGGGATTCTAATCTTGAGATCTCCTACATGAAGACCTTCAAACTTGAAAATTGCATTTAATCTCATAAAGGGAGGGAGTAGGAGCTTTTCAATGTGGAGCGAACGGCAGGAGGAAGACACTTGAGATCACAAAGGCAAACACACGATTACTTTTAAAAGGCTTTAAGAGAATGTTAATGCTGAACCTGGATGATTTATGATGGGCATCCACGTAAAGTCCCCTTCCTGAGCCAACGTTTTAGCTAGGGCATTGGCTGGGTCAAGAAATGGAGCCCTTGTTCATAGAGGCTCCCTGCTGCTGTGTGGACAGTTCAGATCTGGGTAAAAACCAGGGGTAATGGGCGCCTAGGTGGCTCAGTCCGTTGAGCGTCCGACTCTTGATTTCAGCTCAGGTCATAATCTCAGGGTTGTGAGATTGAACCCCAAGTTGGGCTCTGTGCTGAGCATGGAGCCTGCTTGGGATTCTCTTTCTCCCTCTCCTTCTGCCCCTCCCCCCCCCATTCGTGTGCACTCTCTCAAAAAACAAAACAAAACAAACAACAACAACAAAACCAAAACAGGCAGAAGAGCCAAGACTAAATACTCGTAACTATGAGGGAGGCCAGGCTTCCTTGCTGGAGCCAAATCTGGAACAGGTGCTTCCTAAGATGTTGGAACTCCATAAGCTGAGAGCGTGGAGGAGTCAGGAGTTTGGGAGGGTTCCAGGGAATCCACAGCCAGAATGTTCAGACAGGGAGAAAGAGGGAAAGCCCAGGTCACTCTGTGCTTGTTGCTGAGAGAACTCCCTTTGTCTGTGTCCTGGACCCATTCCTTCCTGTCATCCCCCTATGCCTCAGGCATCAGAACCCCTCCTCACTCGGTCCTGGTGCTTATCACTCCATATCATAATTCTAGTTTGTGTTCTATTGACTTTGTTATTTTTTCTGCGTGAGTGTGAGCTCCATGAGCATCGAGCTTGTGTCTGTTCTGTTTATAGCTTTATACCAAGTGCTTGCCCACTGGTAGGCTCTAAAGTGATTTTGGAAGGACTAAGGTTGAAATTGAATTGAGGGTACGAGGAAGTTCAGAAAAGAGTCTATATCAAATCAAATCCACATGGTGAGGTCTCTTTCTTCAGCAAGTGTCTTCAAAGGTCCAGTATAGCCTCTGGAAGCCCCACCTTCCTTTCTTAAAGTGGGCAAGTGGTGTGTCTGATTTCATTCCGTAGAGTACTCATATGGTGGGTGTGAAAGGGCATTAGCTTCTGCCTTCTGGAAGGGAGGTCTTTCCTCTTGCTACAGCTCTCATGGGATTTTTTTTTCAACTTTGCCTTTGTGGGCTCCAGAAATCCTTCCAGACAAATGGCTGCTTCGTTTTTGAGGTGGTGATTTATATCCCTGGCAGAATAATCCTCAGTGAAGGTGTCTCTCCTTCATCATAAAGGAATAACAAAACATTTATAAAAGGGAGACAGAGCTTCAGATGAGTGGGTATAAAAGTTCTGCACAATATCAATGGTTGAAAGGATATGCATATATTAATTAAGGATCCCGACATACTTCTTTTACAAGGTCCCTTATGAAAGATAGACTATTTTCCACATTTACTTTGTGTTGGAAGTGACAGATGAAATTAATATGCTTCATAAATTGCCATCACAGAGGGTCAATTAGCAAGTGAACTAACCTTGTGAAAGTCATTTTGAAAGACTAGTTGTGTCCATAATATTCCCTGTCAAATTAGGTAAAAGTGAGAAAATTAGAAGGCTGTCAAATAAATAGAAGTCTAAGATACTGAGTAATTGCATTTTTGATAAGGTAAATTAGTTTCTGTGATTGTTGGTTGAGAAACAGGAAATGAATAGTGGAAGCGCTGAGAACGTTAAAGCTGCATGAGCATATATGCGTGTGTGCACGTGTGTAAGCATGTGTCATGGAGGCAGAGAGGAGGGTCACATGAAGGTTCACACGGGAAGCACGACGGGTGCACACGACTAAGCCAAGGCCTTGCTCCTTCAGGAGGCTCGTGCCAGGCCAGCTCCCACCTCTCCGTGCTCCCTCGGCTCTCCTTCCAGCCATTTCCACCTCTTTCCTCCAGTCCTGCAAATTCAACCCTCGTGCGTGTGCTGTGAGTTGGGTGGCACTGTGGACCCTGGACAGGACCTGCCATCATGGAGCTACCATTCCCAAGGGGAGAGAACCCTGTGGGCCATCCTGAGGCCCTGGCTCCTTTCTTGCAACCCATTTGCTTCCTGGCTATAGGAAGACCGCGAAACAGACCCCATGGGAGCCCGTGTTCAGTTGAAGGGATGTCAGCAGTCTGAGTCCGTGGCTATTTTCAGCCCAGCCCCCCATTCAGCTGGTTCCAGAACCACCCAACCCAGGTGAAGCGCCATGATAGCAGGGCTGTCCTCTGCCAGGGTTGATGCCACAGTGGCCATGCCCCCTCCTTCCTCCCGGAGCCTCTCTCCTCCCTGGCTTCCTCATATGTCGTTTCGCTCTTCAGAACACTCGTGTCTCCTATGTCCCGCGTGTGCCAGTTAGATCCTTGACTGGGTCTCAAGTTCCTACTCATCAAATGAATCAGTAGAGCTTAAAATTCTTCTGGAGTCTCGGTCTCCTGTCCCCATCCCTCCATGAGCGTCTGTGAGACTTGCACTAACTCAACTCCCATGTCAGGATGTGTGCTCCCCGTGTGTGCAGTGAGGCTGCTTTGCAGCAAGGAGATTTGTGGGAAAAAAATTTTCTAACTTGTTACATATGTATGTGTAGACACACGTATGTATATATAGACATCCATATGTATGTAGAGTAAATGCTTTGTGGCAAACCTGTTCCTTCCCCTAGACTATCTCCTTAAGCCTTCCGGGTGTCAGGGAGTTTCTGAAGGTGTACATACTAAATTTGTGTGTGAACAGTGTGTGTTCACATATATTCACATGTGCATACACAAACATTGTCTTTTTGGTCATAGGTCCCCATTTTACAGAGTCAGAAACTGAGTCTCTGTGGGGGAAGTGAGGTGTACAAGCCCACACAGTAAGGAATGGCATTCAGGGTTGAACCAAATCAGTGTCACTCCAAGACCTGCTACTCTCTAGGATGCCCAATGGGCTCTTTTCTTCGAAGCCACCTTCTTCAGCTGGAACAAATATAACCTCTTCCTGGAGAAGGAAGAAACTCAGGAAATAATATGCCCCAATTTTTTTTTCCTATTGGCTGATGGATACATTTTTATTTCCACGTTTCTTTTAGTGTTTTCTGCCCTTGATTGCACAATCCACTTCTCTCCTGGTCAGCCCACTGCAGGCAGATGCAGACGAGCTGGCGGAGTTTGTGTGCTTGCAGATGTGGACCAGCTCAGAATAGTGTTCTCCTGTGAACCACTCCGGGTTCTATGATTGAAGGACAGGCAAGCACTGGCCAACTGAGGCAGTAAGAGAATCATTGGGTGAATGCTGGCCAAACTCTACAGATTTAAAATCTGACATCTGGCTCTCAGAAAGGACAGAAAGAGGTTCAGTTCTGGGTATCTCAGCCAGAAACTCTTGAAGACTCTCTTTCAGGCAGAACTTACAGAATAAATCCTCTGCACCCACCTTCCGTCCACTGTAGCCTTTGCATTATGGTTCCTGTTCCCAAGAGAGAGTTTCCAGCTGGCTTAGGTTGGGTCATGAGCCCACCTCTCTTGGGCAGGATTGGAGGAAAAAGCCTATGATTGACAGGCCCACTGGACCGACATTGAACAGAGGAGAGGTAATGGCCCACAGGTAGGTGGGGCACCGTTACTTACAAAAAAAGGGACAGGCATGCAAGGAAGTCAAAAGTTACAGATAATCTCCCATATCATATCATGAAACAAAACCAGAAAATCTGAATTACTTCTCTCTTGCTTCCAAACCGAAACCAAATCCGCTCACAGACTTTGGCAGCAGTAAAGGTAGCAGCCTGTGGGTGTGACAAAAGCCAGGAGTTCAACTCAGACCATCTGTACTCAGATCTCATCTTGGCACCTCTAGCTGTGTTACCTTGGTCTTCGAGCACACCATGCCAGAGCCAGCTATAAAGGGCAGGTTGCCCCAGTACTGCTTTCAGATGATGCAGCTTCTGCCTGGGAAGTCAGTACTCTCCCCATCTGGGTCTAATGTAGAGAGGATTAGGGTCACGACCAGCAAGTGAAGCCCACGCACATGTTCATGGGTTTGCAGACTGTTTTAAACTCTCATAAATATCTCTCCTGGGCTATTTACTTTTGTATAGCTGGGAACATTGAATAAATGAGGTCTTTTTTTAAAGGGGGGGTCTTTGAATTCTGAAGGACTGGCAGATTTCACAGCCATTGATATTTTGACAGATGTGTTGGTGACTTGAGATCTTTGAGAGCAATTATCTTTGAAATTGTGGACTCTGCAAATGTAGATATTGATGTCCAACTCAATATTTGCAACCTTCTCTATGGGCCACTCGATGTCCCATGGCATCCTTCAGAAGCATGTTGCCACTAAACTTTCAGCTGGCCAGAAATCTAACAACTGCCTTTTCAGTAAGGTTGCTCCATACTAATAACCCTATACAGCAGCAAGACTCCTCAAAGGGAAAAAAAAAAAAAAATGTGAGACTGACATTTGTAGAGGTTCTCAGCCCAAAGTTGAAGGGCTCCAGGCCATGGAAGATTTTTAGAGGAAACGTCAGCATTGGGTATAGGATGGGCAGTGCAAGGAAATGACCTCCAAGGATTTTTACCAGCATAAAGCATTTGAGGTCCCCGGGATCACCAATTTAAAATACAAGAGTTTTTTGGAGCACCTGGGTGGCTCAGTTGGATAAGCATCCAACTCTTGATCTCAGCTCAGGTCTTGATCTCAGGGTCATGAATTCAAGCCCTAAGTTGGGCTCCACGATGGGCACAGAGCCCACTTTAAAATAAAAATAAAATAAAATAAAAATAAAAATAAAAATAAAAATAAAATAAAATAAAATGCAAGAGTTTTAGAGAGACACAACTTATAATGGATTATGATTGCCTCATTTTCCATTATTTTAGTTGATGTTGTTAAAGAATAGAGTCTGGAATTGGCTAAGGAAGAACAGTTACTTGATATATGTGCTGTTTTAAATAAACTGATCCTGACTTAATGAGCTTTTACAGAGTTTTATGCATGACTTACTATCCATATTATAATGCTAAGGTAAGTTACTTAAAACTATGGTGCAATATGATGTTTTTCAGTTCATTTGTCTGTTTCATCAATGATAGAATGTATTTTCCAGCACACCAATCCTATTTATGATCAAGACATTGTTGTTCCATAGATCACCTTAAACCCTTACACTGTGTAATTTACCTGCTGTCAAATCTCATTTGAAGAGCTGTTGTCTGGCATTGCCCTAATCAAAAATATGCCTGAGTGAAATGAGCTATGCATGTTGTGTCTAGTATTAGTTGTTTTTAATAAACTTTTGTTCACCCCCACCACACCTTGGGAAACTGACAATCTATAATATTTTCTGTATTCTTCTTCTTCTTTAACCAATTATCCTCCCAACTGGTGTCATGATTCACAAAAATGTGAATATTTTGTTCTTTCAAATGTCTTCTTGGTACTAGCTGATTAGAGAAAGGCATAGGAGAACTATCAGACTGATATAGTATTAAAAATGAGACTCGTAATTAACACGACAAGTAATTTTCTAAACTGCGGTGGCTGGGGTGATATGTGGCTTCTGGGATAGAGCCCTCTCTCAGGTTTGGAGAGCCTGACTGAATTGTTAAATATGATCGGTCTGCCCCCATGATGGGCAAAATATTCCCTGAGATTGCGTGTCAGTGTGTTCAGTTGTGCCATTTGTCGATGCCATTTGCATTGCTCAAATCGCATGGCTTCACATAAATAGGTAGATAACACCACGGACACCCTTCACCTTTATGTGGACACCATCTACCCTTCATTACAGGCAGGAAACCCATGCCCCCAAACCACTAGTTAAATCCTATGTATGCTGAGTTTATGCAAAGGCAAACATTTTGCTTGGAGAAAGGGAGAGAGAGAGAGAGAGAGAGAACCATTTACATGGTGTGGGTGGTTCTTCCCCCGCGCACTCAGTAAACACATGCCCTTAGTGAGAGAGGAGAAGCAATCTGCTCCACGGCTCTGGTTTCCGAGTGAGAGTATCTGCCCAAGCTGAGTGGGATTCTAGCATCTAAGAGAGTCTATGTGTTGGTTTTTGGGTTTTTTTTGGTTTTTTTTTTTTTCCATCTACATCCCATAAAGATAAGCCCACAAGTTCATCTGGGACTCAGCTGAAGGTCAGCCATCTGTTCCAACAATAGAGGAAAACCTGGCTATGTTGGACTCACTGGAGAGGGTTCTGTACTGTACTTTCTGGGTGATTTTACTGACTTTAAGAGCAAGCTTGGCTGCAGCCTTCAATTCACATGTTGGTTTTACATTCCAAACTTTGCATAAGATAGAACCTCACTCTAAGGACTCTGGGACCCTGGGCTGGAAATGGGATTTGTGTGGGAAGCACTTTTACAAGATATTCTACCTTAGTTGATGGTTCCTGTGGGTTCTCAGGCATTTGCCTTGTGGGCAGCCTCTGGGCAGTGTGGTATTGTCCTAGAAAGGACTAGGGAATTAGAATTTCTCCACCATGTGTGCTTGGGCAAGGCACTTACCCTCAACCACAGAATGGGTACTCCTGCCAAGGTTAGGTTACAAAGTGACAGTGAGGAATCACAGAGTTAAGGAATGGGGAAGCATGTCCACCACAATGGTAGTCTTTCTGTGGATGATATTTATAATTGTGATCCTCGCTCATCCTAAACTCGTACCTGGGAGGCCAAGACAGATCAGATGGCCTCTTACCGGCACTTCTACTGAATCCAAGGCAGACCCTTAGGTCCTATAGCAAGGTGAGGTTCAGAGTGCTGAGAACTATATACACATGGAATTTACTGATCTGACCATGAATTGATGACACTAAACTCTGATGTCATAGCTAGGTTGTGCACGGGACAAAGAAGCAAATCCCAAACGGTAGTGTAGAATGCATACTTTTAAGTATGCGTGTTTAAACCTCACCTCCGACCACCCTGTGTGTATGCTAATTATTTCCATGACATCAGTGCTTCCTTCCCTTGGATGAGTCAGTACTGATAGATGTTGTCTGGCTGAATAATAACTATAGACCCTATAGGCATGTACTTCATCATCAGTTTGTGCTCTGTGAAAGAGTTTCTTTGGCAGGGAGTGGGGGAGTAAAAGAATCAACAAAAACATTGCAAACTCTGGATTAAAATTTTTAAAAAGCAGCTAAGCTCTAAGAAAACTTTTAATTCTTTGCTAAATGTATTCTCCTATCATAGAGTTCTGAATGTTTCTTTCCACATTATCTAGTGACATTTACTTTGGGCAACTCATTTGAATCTTTCGTGATTTAAATAAGGTTCTTAGGTGGCTATCAATTTATATCTAAATTATTAGCATGCTTACTATGAAGAGTGAATGTTCTTTCAGCTCATTTACTCATTTACTCATCCATCCATTCAGTTTGCCAGGATTCCAGGCCAGGAATGGTGCTAGGTGCTGGCTTTACATAAAGAGCAAAATAGACACAAAATCGCCCTTGCCCTTATAAGAGGTGGGTATTTGGAAGTCACGCCTTAAAACCCATATACAGATACTGAGTAATTACCCCCATAATTGGTATGCTGACCAAGTTCAATGAGCATCTATTTTAAACTATTTCCCATGTGTCACGGCTCTGGATTTTTCAGTTCATCATAACCTGGGAGAAGGGGGAGCAAAGCAAAAGAGTGTTAAGGCTTCCCAAGAGCTGGAGGAGAGCAGCCTGGCCGTGGAAGCTGCTCCAAAGTTGGGAGTGGGCTAGGTAGGGTGGCGGGACGCAGTCAGAGATACCAGGGAATGGGGGCCACGCAGCAGAGTAGGGAGGGTTGCTGAGAAGGCTTTAGGGGAGGGGATGCCTCGGGGGGAGAGAAGTAAGATGCATTACAAACTAAATCACTTCAGAAGGCGATCTCACCGAGTCTAGCAGTATCAATACTACCAGCAGCAAGTGCCTCCAGTGTCCCCAGGCACTGTGCATGGAATCCTACCGTGTATGTGATGTTGTCCTCATAGCCAGAATGTTAGGCTTTTTGCTGCAAACAGACTTCAAAATCACAGTGGCTTACAATAATAAGTATGCAGGTTTCTTGTTCACGTATCTGCTGGTCAGCTGAGGTCCATCTGTCCTGGGCTGGGCTCCAGGTTGGCTTGGGTCCCTGGGCTTCCTCTTTCTCCTCAAACAAGTGGCTGCCCAGCTATGAGAAGATAGCAAAGTGGCTCTCAGGTAGGGGTGGTTTTGTGCCCCAAGAATCATTTGGCAATGCCTGGAGATGTTTTGGGTTGTCACAACTAGGAGGAGGGGGTTGCTACTGGCATTTAGTGGGTAGAAGCCAAGGATGCTGCTAGACATCCCACGGTGCTCAGGATGGTCCCCACAATGAAGGATTTATCCAGCCCTGAATGTCAAGTGTGCTGAGGTGGAGAAACCCTACCATAGTGGATAGCTGTGGATGATCAGTGAAAGTCAAGCAGATGTGACATGAACCAACCCACATGAACACATCTGAAGCCACCCACGTGTCACATCTATTTGAATTCCATTGACCAAAAGCAAACGCCATGGCCAAGTCCGAAGTCACCAGAGTCAGGCTGTCTAGTCTTCCAACTTCCCTGAAGGCACTTCAAGATGCATGGCAGCGACAGCCAGCCAAGAGCTGCAGATAATCCTGTTGACCATAGCAATGCCCCTATTCATAAATGAGGCAACAGAGGCCCAGAAAGACACAGGATTTGTCTCAAGGTCAGCTGGCTAGCAACCATGGGGCTGGGACTGGAACCCAAGCTTTGTCCTGCCTCTTCCTACATAGCCTACGCTGCTTCTGTCTGGATTTGTGTTATTGGAGTTCAGCCTCAGGAAAGATTACTGAAGGTGGCTGCAGTCAGCTTCAGTTTCTCCTTGGGTACAGTGGATGATAAGGTACCTGTCCATCCCAGACTGTGTCAGAGAGATCAAAGAGCCAGCCGTGTACAGTAACACGGTGTCTAAAACATTCTGAGTTATTTCATGAACCTGAGCTGCTGAGGTGGCTGCTGCTGGAACTGACAAGGTGACGGATTCATTTCCAGCGAGGAAGCTCTTCCTTTGCTTCCTTGGGTGTGAGTTGTCTGGGGAAATTGATCCACCGCCTCTCTCTCCCCCAACCCCCTCCCTTTTTTTTAAGATTTTATTTATTTATTTAAATAAAATTAATAAAATAAGGATTTATTTTATTTATTTGACAGAGAGACAGCGAGAGAGGGAACACAAGCAGGGGGAGGGGGAGAGGGAGAAGCGGGCTTCCCGCCGAGTAGGGAGCCCAACTTGGGGTTCGATCCCAGGACCCTGGATCATGACCTGAGTCAAAGGCAGATGCTTAAGGACTGAGCCACCCAGGCACCCTCCCCCCCCACTTTTTTTTAAGTTGCCAATCAAATTACTCGATTTCTTGTATCTTTTCAGTTAACTTCAGCATTTGGAGGCTGTCTGACTTTGAACTGTTGATTAAAAGTCATTTCTACTGTGAAAGCCCACTTCTCTGTTTTTCATCTTCTGAAAGCAGAACGCTAGGGATTCACATGGAGTTTAGACAATCAGAACGTTCCGAGGTTTGATTTGAATGAACGATCCCAAGTGAAACCCTCTAATTCTATCAGTTTAGCTCAAGTTGCCGCTTTTGTTCTGTGGTTCCACCTTGACCTCTAGAACAATCTGAAAGGATTGTAGCACCCTGACTCCTGCTTGGAGGCCATTCTCGTGCTCAGTGAGAATGCTGTCTAGTGTACACTCCCCACGTGGTGTTGTGGAAATCAAAGGAGAGGGTTCTTGGTGAACTCTAGCATTGTCCTCCCGAACCCTGGCAATATCCGTCAGGAACAAATGACCAGGCATCGGTACTCTTGGGTACAGGCATTTTCTCTCCTGGTGGTCAGACTGTGGTGCCACCACCCTCTTCAGGTCGCTTCTTGGGACCTCATGGGCACATTTGGTCTAACCCCAATGATTGTTCCAGATTCTATGCCCGGTACTAAAAAATTGGAAATGGGTAAAATCTTGTCTCTGCATCTGAAGGGCTCATAGAAACGAAAAGAAAAACAAAACAGACATCATCATTCGATCATTACCCATTAAGGTATATATGAAACTATATGAAGGCAGAATAATAGACTGCAGAGAGAGTGACTGGTTCCCGGGCCCGGTTTGAAGGATGGATAAGAGTTCTCCAGGCAGACATCCTACAAGGTAATGCTCCTTTCTTGCCTCTTGTTGTCTCTCACTTGACAACAATTGAGAGGGATATGTTTTATTTTGGTGCACATGTTTACCTACTAATATAATAACTGCTATTCTCTTTTTAAGATCTTTGCATGTTTGGGTGTCAAGGGCTTGACGTCTAGGATTCTCTTTGACCTTCCCTCTGTTGGCCTTGGTTCCCCAGTTCTCACTGCCTGGCAAGGGTGGCATTCCAGTTTTATGGTTTGCAAAGTTGACGCCTAGAAATCATCCAAGCCATGGCTAGAAAGTAGACGCAGAGGCTTCCGGTGATCTCGTTCCTGTTACCCTAGCATGAGCATCTCCTTCTGTTCCTGGGAGCGTGAAAAACAGAATGAATGGGCTATCAGAGAATAGTCAATCATTTCTTCACAATTTACTTCTCGGCGAGAGAAATGTAAACTATTGAAATCATTGATATTTTTCATTAAGAACAAGGAGAATAAGGTTTAAATTACTAAACAAAACTAGTGAGAGAGGCATGAAGCAGGTTTCATAAAACATCATGTCATATCTGCAAAGCTGTGACAGAAATAGCAGGAGCAAAGAAATATGCCAGGCAGGAAAGAAGACAGGTGGAGAGAAATAAATTGCATATGGATTTAGGAATGCAAGTACAGGGAAAGCTTGAATAGGCTCTACATTAATAATCAGGTCAAGGTTAAAATTTAGGGGATAAGTGAAGTGGATCACTGTTTCCAGTTCTTCAGAACCTTCATTCAAAACCAGCTCACCCAAAACCTTCAAACACTCTAAGTAAATGCAGTGATTAATCACACCCACCCACAGTAGAGGACCAGGAGCTGGACTCTGGTTAGTTCTCGAGTGAATCCACTTATTATGGCCCAACTGGTCATGCTTGGATTGGACTATATACTCTTATAAGAATCAGCCCATGGGGCGCCTGGGTGGCTCAGTTGGTTAAGCGTCTGCCTTTGGCTCAGGTCATGAACCCAGGGTCTTGGGATTGAGCCCCGCATCCGGCTTCCCTGCTCAATGGTGAGTCTGCTTCTCCCTCTCCCTCTGTGATCCCTCTTGCTCTCACTCTCTCTCTCAAATAAATAAATAAAAATCTTAAAAAAAAAAGAATCAGCCCAAGAAACAGGACTTCTTGTCCAAGACACACTGGGGAGAAGTATAAACTGTACTGAGGTCCAGATATTGTTAGAGAGTGGTAGGCTGCATATAAGATAAAGCAGTTGTCTGATTTAGGAATAAAACAAATAGGTTGGAACAATGACAGAAATCAGACAATAATTTTAAAATGTTTATCACTGTGAGAGTATTTATTTCCCTACTCACCTCAATTAGCATAAAAAAACTATTATTTCTATGAGAACCAACTTTTTTCCTGATAAAATATTCTAAAGACTTTTTGCAGGTAATCAGTGCTGCAAATCAAAAAAGAAATCCAGCTGCTTATAGCTTCTCTTGTCATAGTTCCAGTTGCAGATTACAAGGGGTAGATCAAGAGTGAGGACTGGGAACAGGAACACATCCCCGCCAGCCAGGCAATCAGCCCCCAGCTGGAGCCCATTAGGTCTCTGGCTCGGGACAGGAAAGCTGCAAGTCACCGAACTGACTTTGGGAAGCAAGGGTTTAGGAACTGTTGTGGAGTAAGTCTGAGAAGGAAAAAAATATCCCAAGGCCAATATTTTAGTTTGAATTTGAAGTCTTTAGAAAGTGCAAAGTTAGGAAAGGAAACAGAAACCATATGATGCTACCAGGTAATATTTTAACGAGAACTGAAGGTTAGTGAAACATTTCAGAGTTCGTCGATAAAGTACGTGGAGTGTGTATAGCAGAAGATTGGAATTGAGGGGACTTGTGGTTGTCTTACCTTATCGTTTTGAAAACCAGTCTGTAAAGGGCTGGGCCTGAAGTTGCAAAAACAGGCATCCATCCCCCAGTGGAGCAATTGTCCCTTATTAATATGTTAATTTAGGTCATGTCACCCGGAATTACCTTTCTAAAGTTGACTTTCTCTTACACCATTTGACAGAGTTGGCCAGAAAGCTATTGGCAAGGTGTAATTTCACAGACTTAATTAGTAGCACAGCAAATTGATCACTTTGCAAGCACGTCACACATCATTCATTGGCAATGGAATTATTTAAATTGGCGTTGACTGCTAAGAGCTACACAGCTATTTTTCTTGCAAAATACTAAGGTATTAGAGGAGACGACAAGCATCATCTTGAAGCCAAAGTATAGGGGAAGTGAAATGTGAAAGGAAGTGAAGATTGGTCTGGAACCCACTGGTTGCAGGTGCTATAACCCCAAATACCCACGACTTACGACTGCAAATGAGTGCAGATATAGGAAAACCACAGGGAAAGCATGGAAAGAAAAGGAAATTCTCACTCAGCCTTAGTTCTGGGGGGAAAATACGGGGTCGTGGGGGCCAGGGGCAAATACAGGACCATTAAAATGAGAATCACTGCCATTTTAGCAGATTGCCATGTGGGAAAGACAGCCACTAGGCTATTAAACCTTCTCTCTAACTTCCTTTTCCTGGTCTTTACTTCTTCTTCCTTTTTTTTTTTTTTTTTTTGATCTGGAAAAGCTAGAATGTTATTCACTCCTGCTTTAAGATGTTGGCAAATGAGTTCTAAAACATTGTAAGAACTAACTCCATTGAATATGTCAAGGCCAGATTCAGCCCCTGGGTCATCAGGTGGTAGGAGCCTGGTGTAGGGGCCTCTAGGTCAGCTGTGCCAGGCAGCTGGAGCAGGAAACTCAGGATGGCTCATTGTGAACTGGAAACTCACTTAGTGAAAAAATAGCTGGCCTCAGGAATATAAGGGGCCATTCCGGGTCAGCCCAGAGTGCTGGGATAATTGAGGGGCTCGGAAGCACCTGAGTGCAACCAAGGGCCCCAGCTACACACACATTATGTCTGTCGAAGAGAGTAGAGATGAGATTAGAGCCTTTGACATTGGAGGGCCAGGGTCTCCCTGGAGCAGTCTGGAAGCAGCACCGGCCCCCCTCCATGGAGATGGAAATTAGAGGAAGGCAGACAGTGGGCATCTTGCGAGGAGGCCTTTGCTTCTGTAGTTAGGGAGCAGCCAGAAAGCATAAATGGATCGGTAGCTTCAGGGGACAGTGCTCATGTCTTATTTCTGAAGAGAAAGAAGCACAAATGCCCTGCGGTGCATTTGTCATCCGATGACTGTCCATTTGCTCATTGACTGATGAATGCCACTCATGTATTCAGCCATCAACTATGGAGCTCCCAGTTATACGCTGGACTTGGAGGAGACAGAGATGAATCATAAACCAGTCCTTACACTCAGTAGTTGGGGGAATGGGGTGGGTGGGGGATAGCAGTGGTATATACCTGTGAACAGTGCCCCAGAGGCTGCCTGGGGCTCTCTGCAGTGAGCTGTGGCCACCCAGAGCACGAATTAACTGTGTGAGTGTCAAAAATCTGCCAGAGGATGCAACATCTAGGTTTTCTTTTCCTGATGTATTCATTTTTAAAAGCTTCATCCAGCCTGTGATGCTACTGTCATTATAATGTCAGCACCGTCTTCTCCTTCCCCAGTACCTACAGGTTATAATTAATCACTGATATTCATAACAATGATTCCTAGGCCTTGGGGAGTTTAGAACCGCTTTCTGAATTTTCAGAGAAGGATTACACTTTGTTTAATTTAGTTGGCATGGAGTGTTTACCCTTAAGTTTTAATTCTCTGACACCTGGCATCCACACAGAATGTACTGCTCCACACTGGAAAATACTTTTATATCCATTCGTCTGACTTGTCCCCCTGAAGGAGGCTGGTCAGGTGTTACCATTGCCATTGTGTCGTTGAGAGACTGGGGGCGATGGTTAGCCGAGGGTCCCAAACCAGCTCCAGCTGTAACACATCCAGGATTAAAACCCAAATCGCCTGCTCTCAACTGCTGGTCCCAAAGCCCAGAATTAAGTGGAACAGACCGTTCTTTAAATGTTCCAAATAAACACGAGTTTTCCTCACCATTATTCCATAAGGGAAATCACCCCCATGGTGCAAGCCACCACCACCCTGCTGGACTCCTTCAGTAGACTCTCAACTATGCTGTCCAATGTCCTCTTGTTACTTTTCAGTCCCTCCTCCATGTGTCTTCCAGAACCCTCTTTTTAAGTTCACATCAGAGTTATTTCCTCATACCATCCCCTACCTCCTAACCTATAAGAGGTTTCATTTTCGGTCGCGTTATTGAGATGTAAATCACACGCCACATGCTGAGCATTCAGCTACACCAGGGCTCCCTGGTGGCACTGCCTTGACCTCTCAGCCTGCAGCAGCCTCCAGCTGACACCACTCCTCACACAGCACACACCACATGCCCTAGGTAACACCTGCAGGGTCCCGTGCAAATGTCCGTTCCTGCTGTGACTCCGTGGTAGCCCTGGCGATCAATAGTGCCCCTGCCTCCCAGGGCCTTCCCCTGGCACACCTCTTGTGCAAGACCCCTGTCAAGTTACTGAAACTCTGTTCTTCTGGCTTGAGTTGACCATTGTGGCCTTAGCCCAAGATCCCCAGAGCCCTGCACTCACAGACCTAATAGAGGCATGTGCCTCAGGTCCTAGCACTCTCTCCGTGCGCACTCTGCCTCGACCTCCCTGTGCGGCCCCTCAGGGTGTGCCGTGGACCTGCTCCAAGACTGGTGGGTAATAAGCTTCTCTTCCAGTTTCTCTTGTGGTCCGTGTTGAACCGAGGCTCACCGTCTGGCACCCTGTTCTCCCTTAACAAATGTTAATTAACAAAGTCAGAACACCACACGATTCACTCAAAGTATACAATTCGATGGGTTTTGGTGTCTTCACAGACTTGTACAACCATCACCACAGTCAATTTTAGAACATTTTCATCTCCTCCAAAGAAACCTTGTCCCCGTTAGCTGTCACCCTCTCTTCCCTTCATCTTCCTCAACCCGAGGCAACCCCCAATCCACTTCTTGTCTCTATGGATTTGCCTATTTTGAACATTTCATATACATGGAATCATATACTAGGTGGCCTTCTATGTCTCTTTTTTTCCATGTAGTATGCTTTTCCAGGCTCATCTGGGTTATAACAGGGGTCAGGGCTTCCTTCCTTTCTATGAATGAATAATATCCCATGGTAGGAAGAGCCCACATTGTATTTATCCATTCACTGGTGATGGGCATTTAGGTTGTTTCCACCTTTGGGCGCATATGGATAATGCTGCTGTGGATGGTCATGGGCATGTCTGTGGACTTGTGTTTCATTTCTCTTGGGTGTATGATTAGGAGTGGGATTGCTGGTTCATATGGTAACTCATCCTAAGTCTCTGAGGAACTTCCAAACTGTTTTCCAAAGTGGCTCCATGAGAAGGTTTCAGTGGTATTCATTTGCCCTTAGAAAAGAAGCCAAAATGCTTAACCTTGTCTACCGCACCCCTGACCTGGCCCTACCACCTTTTCAATCCTGACCCAGGTCACTCTGCCCCCCTCCCCATCTCTCATTCCCTCTGGCTTCTGTACAGTTCTTTAGAAGGCTCTTTCCCTCTTCCCCTGTCAGCTTGCATCAGAGAAGCCTTCTCTGGACCAGCCCCACCCACAGTCTAAATGGAATCTTCTTATTATGTCCTTCTTGTGTAATAATTATTTGTATGGTGCTTGTTTAATCCCACTAAAAGAGCTTTAAAAATCCTCAAACTGTATTTCTTAGCTATTGCAAATCGAGGATCGTGTGTAGAACTCGAAGTATGAGGGGGCATAAAATGTATTTGTTGAATGAATAAATAAGCATGAGAGAGAGCTAACAAGACCTCAAGTTGTCAATATGGGTCTATAATCTACATCATAACTTTCATTTCTCCCTGGGTACTTTCTGGATTCCTTCTTTTGCACTGAATGTTCTAAAATAGGCATCAGAAAACTTTTCCTCTAAAGGGCCAGCTGACCAATACTTTCGGCCTTATGAGCCAGGCAGACTGTTTTGCAGCTACTCAATCCTGCAGCTCTAGTGAGAAAGTGTCCTCAGCATAGATAAATGAATGAGCATGGCCATGCTCCGATATTTCATTTGTAAAAACAGACAGCAGGCTAGATTTGAGCTGAAATTACCAATATTTGATTATTTTTGACCTTACCAAATTTGCAGCTTCGTGTGGTCCAGCCTCACAAAATTCATCAGAGAAGGGCAATGTCAGACGAATTGATGAATGAAATGAATGAATAAGTTCATTAGCGTGTGCCTTTTACATGGTGGTAGCATGCTTCCTGGGCCATTTGCTGCCCAGGCTGGCTGGTGGGGAGGTCTGTACTCCCAGTTTCTCTCCTGTTGGCCCAGAAACATGCAGAAGGAACGTCATGATCAGAGCAACGAGTGACATTGGCATTTTCATCCTGGCCTTGCCAGGATACTTGAGGAAGTTGGTGGCACGGTCCCTGGGGAGTCTGGATGGTCCAGAATAAAGCCAAATACAGGCTGATTGTAATGTGGACTCTCTGTACTCTGAAGCACAGGACCTGGGCACCACGCTGGGGGCATCTAGCCAGAGAAAAAAGATGGAGCAATCTGGGGGGAAATCCAGGAGAATCTAGCAGGATGCTTCTGATGGTGACACAGTCATGTCTGGTTGTTTGAGGCATTTTTGTGCGCAAGTAAAAAATCAAGGAAGAGATGCTGACCTAGGATTATAAGAATGGTAAAGAGGGATTTTGGTGAGAAATATGAGTCAATTCCCGTAGCTTGCATTGCCTCATTTATAAAGGCAGGGACAGATGGGATCACTTTGGTGAGCTAGAAATTATATGAAGTTCCACTTGCTTTATTTTCTTTCATTTGAATATGCTTATTAGTAATATGTGTGTCAGAACAAGATCATTTTCTATCAGTCATTGCCAAACAACGAATAATCCCATGTAAAATATGTTTGCACACTTTAGTTATAACAACTTCACTGAACTCGGTTTCTTCCTCTGAAATAGGCAGAAAATGCTCTTGTTGAATCCTTAATGCATCGCCCCTTAGCTGGGCTCACCCTCAGGGAATTCTCAAATGACAGGTGTCACTTCTTTCTTGTCTATTGATCTGTCCCCTAGGGGGGGAAAAAAAAGAAATTTCCCTATAAACTCAAAGCTCATCCGTTGTTCATTTGTTACATTTATTGAACACCTGCTCTATGAGAGGCGGTGTCTTACTGACCTGTGCGAACCAGGCAGGCAAACTTCCCTGCCCTCAGGAGCTCACATTCTGTGCGCCTTACATTTTCTGTGCCCTCCATGAGCAGTCCTTCTGGCAGACGTTAAAGAAGGCACTGCATTGTAGGCCTGTAACAACAAGAGCCATGGATACATCGGGAGAGGGGCGGACACTGATGGAGGGGTGACTGGGTTTGATCGAGGAGTTCAGGAAGGCCTCTGTTTTGAGGAAAGACATAATGGAATGAGGAGCAGGCCACACAAACTCCTTGGAGAGTATGTTATAGGTGAAGGACCAGCATCTTCAGAGACCGTGGAATGGAAGTTAACTTAGCGGGCTTAGGAGCACTGGAAGGATTCCAGGATTGCAACAGGGGATGTGGCCGAGGACACTGCAAGGTCCATGTCAGGACTGTGTGGGCCACCGTGAGGACTTAAGATACAAGTGAGGTTGGGGTGATTGGGGAGCCAAAGAGTGAAAAGCCCCATTTGCTTTTTGAAAGGTAACGGGGGAGCTGTGTGGTGAACAGGGAGTGTGTGTGTGTGAGTGTAGGAGCAGAGAATGCAATTGAGAGATGCTAGCAGGACCAGGGGCAGGGGGCGCTTAGCCCTGCGGTGACCAACAGGTGGTGACAGGTGGCTGGATGCAGGGCGGACAAGGTCCAGCTGACAGGACCAGCTGACAGGCAGGGTGAAGAGGACTGGGCATCAGCTCATGGGCCTCAGGCTTCTTCCCCTCAGTACCGCCACTCACCTTGGAGCTAATTTTGATTCCTCTCTTGCGAAGACAGTGAATGCTTAAGGAGACAACGTGGAAGGACAAAGGGGATGACTCAGCGGCGACCCGGTGCTGACAGAAGCCAGCTGGTCCTGATCATTTGCGTTGCTCATTACCGTGCGCATTTTCAGCACAGCGAGCGAGTTTGTCGAACCCATACCCTGCTAGTCCACCTGCCCAAGCCAGAGAGAGTCTCTGTTGGGTCTTAGCGCCTTGTTTGGTGATGAAATGAGAAGAGCTGCCCAGAAGGGGTTCCCCAAAGCTGCGTTCTGCTACATCAGAATGACTTGGGGTGACTTAACGCAGAGACCCGGCTGCTCAGCACCCACAAGATCCCTGGCGTCGGGCCTCGGGACGCTGCATTACACCAGGTGATGCCCAGGCAAATTAAGTTTTTTTACTGTGATAAAAAAAGCACATCATGAAAACATCTTAACCATGTCTAAGTGTACCGTTCAATAACGTTAATGATATTCACGTGTTGTGAAACATCTCCAGAACAGTTTCTTCTTGCACATCTGAAGCTCTAGACGAATTAAATAGCAACTCCCTTTTCCCTCTCCCCACCCTCCCGCTCGCTCCGAGAGCCATCACTGTCCTGTGTCTGTGAACTTGACGACTTTCGATACTTCATATAAGAGGACTCATACAGTATCTGCCATTTCGTGACTGGCTTCTTTTACTCGGCATAAAGTCTTCATGGTCCAGGCTGTGGTGTGTGTGGCATGGGGCCGAATTCCTTCCCTTTTGAAGGCTAGATGATATTCCATCGTGTATATATTTATGTAACTCTACGTATCCATTCCTCCACCAACGGGCACGTGGGTGGGGTGCACCTCTTGGCTATGGTGAATAATGCCTCGGGGAACATGGGTATGCAGACCTGTCTTCCAGACCCGGCTTTCAATCCCTTTGTATATATCCCAGAAGTGAAATGCAAATTAAAAGGGTTCAAGCATTGTTCTTCCACACGAGAGACACCTTAGATATGGAACCATTCTGTCTCCTGATGGTGGTGATGCATGTGCGCATAGAACTAAGCCCCCCTGTGTGGGCCTGGAGCCCCGGCGCTGACACCTTCCTCGGAACACATTGCTTCTGGAAACAGGGTGGGAGCGAAGCAGGAAGGAGAGACATGGGTGGGGCCCATGACCTTGGCCAAAGCCACTGCCCCCATGGAGCTCCGAGCAGGGGACTTGGCGCCAAGAGGCTGAGGTGTCTTCTTGACTCTAAATGAGCCTCAGCTTCCTACAGGCAGCTTGTGCCATCTATCAAAGGCTCTCTTTAGATGCCTGAGACTGTGAACCCTAATCAGGAACTTAACATTACAGAGATTTTTTTTTTTTTTTTTGCTTCACAAAGTACTTTAAGGATAACTGGCAGCTTCTATTTTGTTAGCACTTGGTAGGTGCCAGGTCTTTTGCTAAGTGCTTTACAAACCTCATGTATTTTACCTCGCATCAACCCTGTGAGAGAGGTCCCTCTCTCCCATTTTAAAGATGAGGACCCTAAATCTTCGGTCCAGGCTTGGAGCCTCGGCTCTTTCCTGGTTCTGAGGTCAGCAAGATGAACAGTGAAGCTTCGGAGAAAGAGCAGACTGTGACAACTTAACAGTAACAACAGTAACTGAAGACACAGTGGATGAGCCCAGGGTCTACATTACAGAGTTCTGTCAGGTGCGCTGAGATTTTTTTTTTTTTTTTTTAATCCAAAACTCAGAGACCCGGGAGCAGGGAGAAGCCGGCCACTCTCTGTTCTACTGTGATCCCGACGATCACTTCCATACTTAACGTCCGCGTGCTTCCCATTAATCAATCGCGCTGAGAGGCAACAGATGTCCTGAAGTTGAACGCACCCCCACAGCTCCCCGTCTGTGATAAGCCATAGCCAGTCTGTGGTCACTTTTAATATAAACTTCATAGGTGCTTTTTAACTCTGAAATTAACACAGGCCCATCATAGAAAGTCCAGAAAAGTGTAGAGAAGCAAAGTAAAAAAATCATGTGCAATAAAACCACTGTTAATATTTCAGTACAATCTTAATCATGTAATGTCTTTGTCTATTTTTCAAAGAGTACATTATATAGTATATACTCATTTGCAATCAAATATTTACTTTATACCATGAGCACCATACCATAATACGTTTTCATTCCCTGAAGTGTTTCTGCAAGGTCACGTTCTACTTTGTGTAGATAGCATAACTTATTGCATCAAGATCCTATTAGAACATCTTGTTGTTTGTAATGTTTCCTATTTTTATTAAGCGGTATTGAAAGGAGTATACATGTTACTGAACACCCCCCACCCCACCTGCTCCCTCCCCACCCAATCCCACACCTACCCCCGCCCCAGGAGCGAGCAGGGACACACAGATTTAGCTCCCTAGCTAAATTTCTACAAGCAGAATCACATGTTTCTAAGGCTTGTGATGCATATTGACAAACTGCATTTCAGAAAGATGTTTTAATGTTGTCAATCATGTATGAGAATTTGTTTCCTCACCAGTTTGCCAAACACTGATTATTAGGTTTTCCTGATTATTTTGGCAGTGTTGTAAGCAAAAAGGTACCTCATTTAATTTTATAATATGGTTGTTGATCTTTTGTTTTCTTGTTTTGCTAATTGTTGGGTTTTTTTTCCTTATTTTTAACCAGTTCTTTATATATTCAGGGTAGTAAACCTCTGTTTTGTATGATGCAAACATTATTCTCAGTTTTCTATTTATTTTACTTATGATATTTAGTCATATAAAAAACTTGTCTGAGTATTTTAATCTCTTAATAATTCACATAACTTACACCTTTAATACTGCTTTAGAAAGGCCTTCCCCACTCTTTTGCATAAATATTCAATGGATTTTTTCCCTAATACTGTAATTCACCTGAAATTTATTAGGCTATACTTTAAAGGTTTATATATCAACCTTAATTTTTGGAGAATATCATGCTTTATAAAACATATTTTAATACGTACTTAAGAAAATGACTTTAGCTTTATAAATTTTAAAAAAAGTATCGCACTCCAGTCTCTTCCTCTGAATTTTGCTTTTGGAGAGGGAGAAGAGCAAGTAAAAATAAAATCTCCAGTAATTTTCTCCTACAGCTTTGTTTTCAAAAGTATTATATTTCTCATCTTTGTACAAAAATCCCCTTAACCCTGTACATATCTTTAATAGACCTGGCATAATTCCAATATCCATGATTTCTATAAATTCTCTGTGAACCAATTAAAATTTTCAGCCTGTGCCCCTCTTGGGGTAGAGGATATTCACTAGGACTTTACCCAAGCTGTTTAAATAAAATTATTTTGAGTATCTGCATAGATTTCTTCCACATAATTAAAATTACTTCAAAAGTTAAATAGAAAAATGCCCCCAAGTCCAGCATGGTTGTGAGCATGCATACATAAGAAAAATATGTTTGCATTATGCTTGGTGGAAAACATACTTTAAAAGGATAATTTCAGATCAACAAAGGGAATACTATAGTCTGAGCTGAACAAGCTTTTCAGAGAACATTTGATAACAGTATATCACGATCTTTAATTAATAATCTAACAAGTAGGAGACTTGTATCACCCCTTTGGTATTTTTTGAGGGAGCTGTAAATACTGCATCCAGTCCATCAAGGGGGAGATGGCACCAGGGCTGTAGAGAGAAAGGCGGGGAGATGCCACAAAAGCTAAAAATATCTCTTCCCTGGGAACCTTCCAGGAGTTGGTCCATAATGAGATTCAACTTTGATAAATGAATAAAGCTGAGAAAAATAACTTGAAATGCAAGTAATTGGTGTCAAAGAGAAATCTGGATTACTGTGATAGAAAAGCAATTTGAAGGGGGTAACTAACGGCTGCTGACAAGTCAGAATTGAACCGAGGGTACTGCATCCACGTGTGCAAAAGTCCCGATAAAGGTCTGTTGGGAGTGAATGAACGCCAAGGTCACCAAACCCTAGACTTGCCTAAGTGCCAATTACTGTGCTATACGTACTCACTTATCTTTTTATTCAAAACAAAAAAAAAAAAAAAATGAGAAGGACATTCTAAACACCATCGCTACATGTGCAGACTGACCTGGGAGGTTGAAGTTTCTTAACATAGGATTACCATGTAACCCTGTTGGCCTAGAGGACAGGCTTGGTTTGCACCTGTTTGGGCATACTTGTCAATACCACCCGCTTTCATTCTAGAACAATTCCAGTTTGAACAATAAATTATGTGACCACAGTCTCAATTTCCTCTTGTTGCTACAGCAAATTACCATAAATGTCTGACTCAAAACAACACAAATGTGTTATCCTGTACTTCTATAGGTCAGAGTCCAACATGGACCTCACTGGGCTAAAAGCAATATGCCAGTAGGCCTGCCTTCACTTCTGAAGTCTATACAGGAGGACGCTTGTCTTTTCTAGTGTCTGGGGACTTGGCTGGTGGCCTCCTCCTCCGTCTTCAAAGCCAGTGATGGCGGCTCAAGCCTCTTCTCCCTTTGCATCACTCAGACCTTCTCGTCTCCCACACTCTTAAGGACCGTGTGATCACATTGGGCCCACCCAGATAATCCAGGCTGATTTCACTGTTTTAAGGTCAGCTAATCAGCAACCTTAATTCTACTTTGCCATGTAACCTATCATATGCACTGGCTCCGGGGAGTAGGAAGTGAAGATTTTTAGGAAGACCATTATTCTGCCAGCTACAGTCACTCTATGGTAGCAGAGCCAAAATTTGAAGGCAGGGTTTCTAAATCTAGTGTAATTTCAGTGATCAATGAGGATGTCTTCGATGGAAAAGTCTGGTTCAATCTTTGTGAGATATTGCTAGGTGAGGAGGGCATGAGACTTGCAAACAGAAACTCAGTAAAAATAGCTGTCAGTGGGGCACCTGGGTGGCTCAGTCAGTTAAGTGTCCGACTCTTGATTTTGGCTCAGGTCACGATCTCAGAGTGGTGAGATGGAGCCCCGAGTTGGCTTATGCTGGGCTCTGCGCTGGGTGTGGAATTTGCTTAAGATTCTCTCTCTCTCGCCTTCTCCCTCTGCCCCTCCCCCCATCTCCCTCTCTAAACAAAACAAAACAAAAAACCAAAACCTATCAGTGCTTTCTTTATTCAAGGCACTTGTTTATGTATAGAAGGAATACCTAGAAAACAGTGTTTCTGCCTTCCAGTTGTTTATGATCTGATTGGATTATGAGTATATTCTCCCATGCAGAATACATAAGTCTCTATCAGAGAAACCTATAACAAATGAATATGATACTATATTAACTAAATAAGTAAGAATTCAGATGCAAGATGCAAGGGCAATTTAAGTTTCACATTAACCAAATAAGTTAGGATTTGTTTTATCTTTTTCTTTCCTATGACAACAAACATTATACCCATGGTGGAAATTTTGGTTTTTAAAAATCTTCCAACGTTCTCGACCTTGAGAGATCATCTATAAATAAATAAACTCACAATAAATAAAAAATAAACTCACAATAGCATCCTTACATAAAAATGTCTGTGGGCTTCTTTATCTCTATGGAAACCTGGTGCCCATGTACCATGCCCTTGAAATGGGAAACTTAGCCCATGTTCATGCAGTACCTTCATGTCTCCACTCTTGGGTAAAGTATTTTGCTTTAAACCGATTAGGGGTGATTTGCATATGATGTTCCCCTCCCCATTCTATTCACCCTGGTCATTTTAGAGTTACATTTATACGAAGGAAAACTTCTTTCTTTTCAGAAAGTCTGACATTCTAGAAGGGAACATGTTATAGCTAGCCTGATACTGTAACATTCCCCAATTTGCCACAAGTGGCAGGATGAAATATATATCATATATATATAGTTTATATGTAAGCCTATAGTGTTTTAATATGTATTTTCATGTTTATTAGGAAAAATTTATAATAAGCTCATCATATGCCTAAATTCATGGGTAATTTTGCCTCGGATGAGGCAACAATGAAACACAGCAATCAGTGTAAAGCTATTTACTATTAAGTAAATAATACAGTAAAGAGAATAAAACAAAAATGCACGGGAAGTCCATGACAGAGCATTTGGCAAACAAGGGCGTAGTGGAAGAAAGCACGAATTTTAGAGTCAGACCTAAGTTTGGATCCAGCTGGATCACAAACTAGCTTTTGCTTCTAGACCAGTACTTAAATTTCTCTGGGTTTTACTGCAGTGGGTTCTTCTTCAGGTTGTTTTGAGCCAAATGAGATAATACATAAAAAGCCCAGACACGTATTGGACACCAAATAAATGTTAGTTCCCTTCTTTAAAAGGCAAGTAATTAATTTAATGTACTTAGGTATTGTTTATCCACTGTGGTTCTTATTCACAAATTAAGACAGCACAGTCAACTGACTTATAGTCCATGGAGTTGGGACCAACTGTCAGCTCTTAAGTGCCAGGGATGGAAAGAAAGGACAGATGGCCAAAGCTGAGGTCAAACTTTGGACTCCAGTCTCTTAAAGAGGTACTGCCTCTTCATCAGTGTGAAATCAGCTTTATGCAATCAGTATTGAAGCAGGTGGCTGTTATGTGTAGGCATTAGGTCTCAGCCTTGAGGATTTGCTAACGGTCAAGAATATTCATGACACCTCTGCCTTCATGGGACCTGTCAGAGAGGCAGACATTAATTGAATTATCCTACAAATAAATAAGCTATATTATGGAAAATGTTATAAAGAAAGGGCACCAGTACCATGGGAGTGTAAACCAGGGATGCCCTAGTTAGTCCGGAGGGGTAGGGGAAGATCTTCTTGGCCAGTGATATCGGAGCTGAGATCTGAAGGCTAAATAGGGGCTAACCCAGGACAGCAGGTAGGAAGTCCATGCTTGCTAAGAGGATTACATGTACTGGGAAGGAATGGGGTAAGCTGGAAAGACTGAAAAAAGATTGGTGTACTCACTGATATGAGGAATTCTGAATCTCAGGAACAAACTGAGGGTTGCTGGAGTGGTTGGGGGTGGGAGGGATGGGGTGGCTGGGTGATAGACATTGGGGAGGGTATGTGCTACGGTGAGCGCTGTGAATTGTGCAAGACTGTTGAATCACAGATCTGTACTTCTGAAACAAATAACGCAACATATTTTAAGAAAAAAGAAAAAGAAGAAGGTAGCAGGAGAGGAAGAATGAAGGGGAGTAAGTCAGAGGGGGAGACCAACCAGGAGAGATGATGGACTCTGAAAAACAAACTGAGGGTTCTAGAGGGGAGGAGGGTAGGGGGATGGGTTAGCCTGGTGATGGGTATTAAAGAGGGCACATTCTGCATGGAGCACTGGGTGTTATGCACAAACAATGAATCATGGAACACTACACCAAAAACTAATGATGTAATGTATGGTGATTAACATAACAATAAAAAAATTTTAAAAAAAGATTGGTGTAGTTGGATCATAAGGAACAAAGGGGATTATTTATGACATGAAATGGGTTTGGAGAAGTGGGCTGGAGCCAGATTATAATAAGACTTGTCGAAGTAAAGGAATGTGCTATTTATCCTAAAGGAGATGAGAAACCATTGAGAAGTGTCTATTATGGGGTGACATAAATTAATTAAATTAATTAGAGATTTGAAAAGACACCCTGGAAGCCTGTACTAGTCAGTGTTCTCCAGAGAAATACACACACACACACACACACACACACACACACAAAAACAGGATTTATTATAAGCAGTTGACTCACAGTTATGGAGGCTGAGAAATCCCATGATCTGCTGTGTTCAGGCTGGAGACCCAGGAAATCTGGTTGCTAATTCACGCCAAGTCCAAAGAGGTGAGAGCCAGAAGAGTTCATGGTGGAGATTCTGGTCCGGGCCTAAACACCTGAGAAGCCAGAGCAGCAAGGGCATCGTCCAGTACAGTAGCTACATGTGGCTAATGAGCTCTTGAATGTGGCTAGCACAATGCAAGAATTGGGTTTTTTATTTTATTTATCATTACTAATTTTTTTAATGTTTTTATTGTTATGTTAATCACCATACATTACATCATTACTTTTGGATGTAGTGTTCCGTGATTCATTGTTTGTGCATAACACCCAGTGCTCCACGCAGAACATGCCCTCTTTAATACCCATCACCAGGCTAACCCATCCCCCCACCCCTCTCCCCTCTAGAACCCTCAGTTTGTTTTTCAGAGTCCATTGTCTCTCTTGGTTCGTCTCCTCCTCCGATTCCCCCCCTTCATTCTTCCCCTTCTGATATCTTCTTCTTTTTTTTTTCTTAACATGTATTGCATTATTTGTTTAAGAGGTACAGATCCGTGATTCAATAGTCTTGCACAATTCACAGCACTCGCCATAGCACATACCCTCCCCAATGTCTATCACCCAGCCACCCCATCCCTCCCACCCCCCCCACCATTCCAGCAACCCTCAGTTTGTTTCCTGAGATTAAGAATTCCTCATATCAGTGAGGTCATATGATACATGTCTTTCTCTGATTGACTTATTTCACTCAGCATAACACCCTCCAGTTCCATCCACATCGTTGCAAATGGCAAGATCTCATTCCTTTTGATGGCTGCATAATATTCCATTGTGTATATAGACCACATCTTCTTTATCCATTCATCGGTCGATGGACATCTTGGCTCTTTCCACAGTTTGGGTATTGTGGACATTGCTGCTATAAACATTGGGGTGCACAAACCCCTTTGGATCCCTACATCTGTATCTTTGTGATAAATACCCAGTAGTGCAATTGCTGGATCGTAGGGTAGCTCTATTTTCAACTGTTTGAGGAACCTCCATACTGTTTTCCAGAGGGGTTGCACCAGCTTGCATTCCCACCGACAGTGTAGGTGGGTTCCCCTTTCTCCGCCTCCCCACCAACATCTGTCGTTTCCTGACTTGTTAATTTAAGCCATTCTGACTGGTGTGAGGTGGTATCTCCTTGAGGTTTTGATTTGGATTTCCCTGATGCCGAGCGATGTTGAGCCCTTTTTCATGTGTCTGTTGGCCATTTGGATGTCTTTGGAAAAAAGTCTGTTCATGTCTTCTGCCCATTTCTGGATTGGATTATTTGTTCCTTGGGTGTTGAATTTGATAAGTTCTTTATAGATTTTGGATACTAGCCCTTTATCTGATATGTCTTTATCTTGATAAGTCCTTTATAAGGACTTGAGAATAGGACTTATCAAGGATAAGTCCTTGATACTCGCCCTTTTTCTTGATAAGTCTATTGCAAATATTTCCTCCCATTCTGTCGGTTGTCGTTTAGTTTTGTGGACTGTTTCTTTTGCTGTGCAAAAGCTTTTTATCTTGATGAGGTCCCAATAGTTCATTTTTGCCCTTGCTTCCCTTGCCATTGGCCATGTTTCTAGGAAGAAGTTGCTGCGGCTGAGGTCGAAGAGGTTGCTGCCTGTGTTCTCCTTTAGGATTTTGATGGACTCCTGTCTCACGTTTAGGTCTTTCAACCATTTGGAGTCTATTTTTGTGTGTGGTGTAAGGAAATGGTCCAGTTTCATTCTTCTGCATGTGGCTGTCCAATTTTCCCAACACTATTTGTGGAAGAGACTGTCTTTTTTCCATTGGACATTCTTTCCTGCTTTGTCAAAGATGAGTTGACCATAGAGTTGAGGGTCCATTTCTGGGCTCTCGATTCTGTTCCATTGATCTATGTGTCTGTTTTTGTGCCAGTCCCATACTGTCTTGATGATGACAGCTTTGTAATGGAGCTGGAAGTCCGGAATTGTGATGCCGCCAGCTTTGCTTTTCTTTTTCAACACTCGGGGTCTCTTCTGGCTCCATACAAATTTTGGGATTATTTGTTCCATTTCTTTGAAAAAAAGTGGTTGGTATTTTGATAGGAATTGTATTGAATGTGTAGATTGCTCTAGGTAGCATTGACATCTTCACAATGTTTGTTCTTCCAATCCATGAGCATGGAACGTTTTTCCATTTCTTTGTGTCTTCCTCAATTTCTTTCATGAGTATTTTATAGTTTTCTGAGTACAGATCCTTTGCCTCTTTGGTTAGATTTATTCCTAGGTATCTAATGGTTTTGGGTGCAATTGTAAATGGGATCGACTCCTTAATTTCCCTCTCTTCTGTCTTGTTGTTGGTGTATAGGAATGCCACAAATTTCTGTGCATTGACTTTATATCCTGCCACTTTACTGAATTCCTGTATGAGTTCTAGCAGTTTTGGGGTGGAGTCTTTTGGGTTTTCCACATAAAGTATCATATCGTCTGCAAAGAGTGAGAGTTTGACTTCCTCTTTGCCGATTTGGATGCCTTTGATTTCTTTTTGTTGTCTGATTGCTGTGGCTAGGACTTCTAATACTATGTTGAATAGCAGTGGTGATAGTGGACATCCCTGCTGCGTTCCTGACCTTTGGGGGAGAGCTCTTAGCTTTTCCCCTTTGAGGATGATACTCGCTGTAGGTTTTTCATAGATGGCTTTTATGATATTGAGGTATGTACCCTCTATCCCTATACTCTGAAGAGTTTTGATCAAGAAAGGATGCTGGACTTTGTCAAACGCTTTTTCTGCATCTATTGAGAGGATCATATGATTCTTGTTCTTTCTTTTGTTAATATATTGTGTCACGTTGATTGATTTGCGGATGTTGAACCAACCTTGCAGCCCAGGGATAAATCCCACTTGGTCATGGTGAATAATCCTTTTAATGTACTGTTGGATCCTATTGGCTAGTATTTTGGTGAGAATTTTTGCATCCATGTTCATCAAGGATGTTGGTCTGTAATTTTCCTTTTTGGCGGGGTCTTTGTCTGGTTTTGGGATCAAGGTAATGGTGGCCTCATAAAATGAGTTTGGAAGTTTTCCTTCCATTTCTATTTTTTGGAACAGTTTCAGAAGAATAGGCATTAATTCTTCTTTAAAGGTGTGGTAGAATTCCCCTGGGAAGCCATCTGGCCCTGGGCTTTTGTTTGTTGGGAGATTCCTGATGACTGCTTCAGTTTCCTTAGTGGTTATAGGTCTGTTCAGGTTTTCTATTTCTTCCTGGTTCAATTTTGGTAGTTGATACATCTCTAGGAATGCATCCATTTCTTCCACGTTATCTAATTTGCTGGCATCTAGTTGCTCATAATATTTTCTTATAATTGTTTGTATGTCTTTGGTGTTGGTTGTGATCTCTCCTCATTCATGATTTTGTTGATTTGGGTCATTTCTCTTTTCTTTTTGATCAGTCTGGCCAGGGGTTTATCAATCTTGTTAATTCTTTCAAAGAACCAGCTCCTAGTTTCGTTGATCTGTTCTACTGTTCTTTTGGTTTCTAGTTCATTGATTTCTGCTCTGATCTTTATTATTTATCTTCTCCTGCTGGGTGTAGGCTTCATTTGCTGTTTTTTCTCCAGCTCCTTTAGGTGTAGGGTTAGGTTGTGTATTTGAGACCTTTCTTGTTTCTTGAGAAAGGCTTGTATTGCTATATACTTTCCTCTCAGGACTGCCTTTGCTGTATCCCAAAGATTTTGAACAGTTGTGTTTTCATTTTCATTGGTTTCCATGAATTTTTTAAATTCTTCTTTAATTTCCTGGTTGACCCATTCATTCTTTAGTAGGATGCTCTTTAGCCTCCATGTCTTTGAGTTCTTTCCAACTTTCCTCTTGTGACTGACTTCTAGTTTCAAAGCATTGTGGTCTGAAAATATGCAGGGAATGATCCCAATCTTTTGGTACCGGTTGAGACCTGATTTGTGACCCAGGATGTGATCTATTCTGGAGAATGTTCCATGGGCACTAGAGAAGAATGTGTATTCCGTTGCTTTAGGATGGAATGTTCTGAATATGTCTGTGAAGTCCATTTGGCCCAGTGTGTCGTTTAAAGTCTTTATTTCCTTGTTGATCTTTTGCTTAGATGATCTGTCCATTTCAGTCAGGGGGTTGTTAAAGTCCCCCACTATTATTGTATTGTTGTCAAGTGTTTCTTTGCTTTTGTTATTAATTGCCTTATATAATTGGCTGCTCCCATGTTAGGGGCATAGATATTTACAATTGTTAGATCTTCTTGTTGGATAGAGCCTTTAAGTAGGATAGAGTGTCCTTCCTCATCTCTTATTACAGTCTTTGGTTTAAAATCTAATTTGTCTGATAGAAGGATTGCCACCCCAGCTTTCTTTTGGTGTCCATTAGCATGGCAAATTGTTTTCCACCCCCGTTCAATGTGGGGGTGTCTTTGGGTCTAAAATGAGTCTCTTGCAGACAGCATATTGATGGGTCTTGTTTTTTAATCCAATCTGATAGCCTGTGTCTTTTGATCGGGGCATTTAGCCCATTTACATTCAGGGTAACTATTGAAAGATATGAATTTAGTGCCATTGTATTGCCTGTAAGGTGACTGTTACTGTATGTTGTCTGTGTTCCTTTCTGATCTTTGCTGCTTTTAGGCTCTCTCTTTGCTTAGAGGGCCCCTTTCAGTATTTCTTGGAAGGCTGGTTTCGTGTTTATAAATTCCTTTAGTTTTTGTTTGTCCTGGAAGGTTTTTATCTCTCCTTCAATTTTCAATGACAGCCTAGCTGGATATAGTATTCTTGGCTGCATATTTTTCTCGTTTAGTGCTCTGTAGATATCATGCCAGTCCTTTCTGGCCTGTCAGGTCTCTGTGGATAGGTCTGTTGCCAATCTAATGTTTCTACCATTATAGGTTACATATCTCTTTTCCCGAGCTGCTTTCAAGATTTTCTCTTTGTCTCTGAGACTCCTAAGTTTTACTATTAGATGTCAGGATGTTGACCTATTTTTATTGATTTTGAGAGGGGTTCTCTGTGCCTCCTGGATTTTGATGCCTGTTTCTTTCCCCACATTAGAGAAGTTCTCTGCTATAACTTGCTCCAATATACCTTCTGCCCCCCTCTCTCTTTCTTCTTCTTCTGGGATCCCAATTATTCTAATGTTGTTTCGTCTTATCGTATCGCTTATCTCCTGAATTCTGCCCTCATGATCCAGTAGTGTTTATCCCTCTTTTTCTCAGCTTCTTTATTTTCCATCATTTGGTCTTCTATATCGCTGATTCTCTCTTCTGCCTCATTTATCCTAGCAGTTGGTGCCCCCATTTTTTATTGCACTTCATTAATAGCCTTTTTGATTTCGACTTGGTTAGATTTTAGTTCTTTTATTTCTCCAGGAAGGGTTTCTCTAATAACTTCCAAGCTTTTTTCAAGCCGAGCTAGGATCTTTAAAATCATGATTCTGAACTCTAGGTCTGACATCATACTAATGTCCGTATTGAGTAGGTCCCTGGCAGACAGTACTACCTCTTGTTCTTTTTGCTGAGGTGATTTTTTTCATCTTGTCATTTTGTCCAGAGGAGAATAGATGAATGAGAGAACAAAATGCTAACAGGGTAACAACGTCCCCAGCAAATATACTCTAAACAAATCAGAAAAGACCTGAACCCAGGGGAAAAGAAAGGGAAAGAAAGAAAAATGAAAGAGAGGAAAAAAAAGAAAAAAAAAGAAAAAGATAAAAACAAACAAAAACAGAACAAAACCAAAAAAACAGAATATGATCAAATATGATCAGGTTGGTGCATAGATCAGTGCCACACACTAGATTTTGGGTGTATTTTAGTCTGTTAGAAGAAAGTTCCTCCTAAAATTTTAAAGAATGAAAGACTTATATATGTACAAAATAAGGGTTGATAAAATGAAGGGATGGAAGATGACTGTAAAGATGAAAATTATAAAAGATTTTATAAAAGGAATTGATAAGAAGTTGTTTGAGAAAAGAAAGAAGAAGATTTAAAAAAAAAGAAAAAAAAGAGAGAGAATGTGATCAGGCAGGAGACTAGAACAAAGACATACACTAGTGATTTAGGGTATATTTTGATCTGTTAGAAGAAACTGTATCCCAAAATTTTAAAGAGAGAAAAACATATATATATACACCAAAAATAAGAGTATCTACTATGAAGGGATAGAATATGACTCTAAAAATGAAAAATAAAAATTTTTTTTCAAAAAGGGATTGATAAGATGTTGGTTGAAAAGGGAAAAAGAAAAATTGAAAAAAAAGTTAAAAAAATTAACTTTGAAAAGGTAAAGAATCATGGTAAAAAAGCCATGAATTCTATGTGCAGTATTCCCCTAGCGCTGGAGTTCTCCCATTCTCCTTGATCAGTAAACTTGGTCTCGGCTTGCTGGCTGTTCATGCTGATCTTCTGGGGGAGGGGCCTGTTGCCGTGGTTCCCAAATGTCTTTGCCGGAGGCGGAATTGCCCCGCCCTTGTCGGTCCGGGCTAAGCAAGCTGCTCGGGTTTGCTCTCAGGTGCTTTTGTTCCCTGCAAGCTCTCCGTACAGCTTTGGAGGACCAGAGTGAAAATGGCGGCCTCCCAATCTCCGCCTGGAGGAGCCGAGAACTCGGGGCCCCGCTCCTCAGTGCACCCCCAGAGAAAAGCAGTCCCTCCCGTCTCCCCGGTCTCCGGCCGCACTCCGCGCTCACCCGGCCTGTGACCGAGCGTTTCTATCTCTGGCACCCGACCCCGTGTGGAGTCTCCAAACCCAGCAGATCCCTGCGGTGCGCTCCCGCGCCGCTCCTCCCCGGGGAGGAAGAGGAGTCTCCCCGGCTCTGTCGCTTGTTGGGTCCCTGCTGGAGGAGCAGTGGCCCGACTGGGCCGCGGATCACGGTTTATGGCAACCCCGAGCTGAGAGCCCGCGCCTCGGCTCCGTGTCTGCAGCCGGCTTCCCCGCTCCGATCCCTGGGAGCTCTGGCGCACTCAGGCACCCCCGGTCTTTCTGTGACCCCGAGGGTCCTGAGACCACACTGTCCCGCGAGGGTTCCACCCCCCGCTTAGCCACTGCAGCGACGTCCCTCAGCGGAGCCGGCTTCTCAAAGTCCCGATTCTGTGCTCCGCGGCTCTAGCACTTGCCAGAAGCGGCCGACGGAGGCCCCCCCCCCCCCGCCGTCTATCCTCCCGAATATCGCCTCGGATTCACTTCTCCGCACGTCCTACCTTCCAGTAAGTGGTCGCTTCTCTGTTCAGAGAGTTGTTGCTATTCTTTTCTTCGATCTCCTGTTGGGTTCGTAGGTGTTCAGAATGGTTTGATCCCTATTCAGCTGAATCCCTGGGACCAGACGAAATCCAGGTCTCCTACTCCTCCGCCATCTTGCTCTGCCCCCCTATCATTATTAATTTAAATAGCCACATGGGACTCATGGTTTCCATACTGGACAGTGTAGTTTTAACACATGAACCTCTTCTATCCCTGCATATCTCTGATCTCCAACTGAAATTATTTTATTCCTATGTTCTATATTGCTTATTATCCATCTCTTCATGCTTGAATGTCTTGGATTGGATATGTGACACTCAGGGTAGGGACTTACATGTAGTAAATTCTCAGGAAATTTTTTGTTACACAGACTTTAAAATTAGTAAATGCCCCTTAGGAACACTTTGCTTTTTTTGTGTTAAGATTTTATTTTTAAATAATCTCTACACCCAGTTTGGGGCTTGAACTTATAGCCCCAAGATCAAGGGTCACATGCTCTGCCAATTGAGCCAGCCAGGTGCCCCATGAGCACTTTGCTATTTTTTAAATGCTATTTCAAAGGTCTTAGCTTCTGATGATATTGCTTTCCACTAAAAATCCAGGAATCAAACTCAGGGTAGTATTATAACATAAACTGCTATCAGGTTGTATTCTTACAAAGTTGGTTTTATGACATTCAGCTCAACGTTTTCCATTCATCCTAATCAGTTATATCTCCTTAGTTTCTGTTTGTTTTTCCATCATGTTGAAATGGACCTGGAGTCTGCCCCTCTCACTTCCCACGGTTTGCACATTCGGGAATTCTAGGGATTTTGTTCCTCTACCCTGCTTGTGGCTTCTGATACTGCCCAAGATTTGCACAATGTGGAAGTGTTGGAGAAGGTCATCGAGAGGTCATGACCCAGGTCGTGACCCCCGGTTGACCCGAAAGCTGAACTCAGGCAATCAGAGCGGCTTCTCACCCCTCCCCTGTCCTTGGATATAAGGTCCGCCCAGCATTCCCACAGTGGGAGCCATTGTCAAGGACGCAGCCTTGAGACAGCAATGTGTGGGGGCAAGTGGATGGTATACTTGACTGAGCCCTGCCAAGGCCTCTACATAAACTGGTAAGATTCTGGAGGGCAGGTGCAGAGACCTCCTCGTCTTGCAGCTGCCTCAGACAAGGCTCGTGAGTAATCTCCCTCGCTTGTGAACACCGCCACCCGCCCATCGGGAGCGGTTTGCCTCCTCCCCGCTCTGCCTGCCCTGCATATGTGGGGCCGGTGTGCAAACCCACAGGAAGCTTAGGTTTCAGATCCAAGATATTTGTTGTTTTTAGACACCGGCTCTTTGGTTGAGTTAAAGTCAAGTCTTTGGCTATTTTGGGAGGATGGAAGGTCAGACCATCATTATGACACAAAATTACCCCAAAGTTTTGTTTGCTTTCCTTTGTTTAGCAGAATTCTCATAGCATTTTAAAAAAACAGCAGAAAAAGTATAGCAGTTCACTCTCTCTGAGTTCTCCTTTGTGCGCTGATCTTAAAAGGCTCTGCTTTTTTTTTCTCCTGGTGAAAGGATGAGGTAATGTGAAGAAGAAAAACGAAAAAGAGATTCTTCTAGCCAGGCATACCTGGTTTCATTTTTGCTTACTGCCTTCAAATTCTGTGCACCTGCACACATTACACACGCACGAGTCACATGCAATTTTTTGTGTTTACACACAATATTCTAAGTGGATCAACAAGGTGGATTAATGATTTTATCTAATGGCTATATTCTATGACATTGTAACAAACATTTGGCCAACCAGCCCCCACCCCCGTCCCTGGGCGTTTAGCGGATGGCAGTGGTGAGTCGTTATTCTAATAATGAAATAACAGTCAGTGAATGTTTTCATAGATGTAGTGCAACCTGACTCAAATAGACTAAACAGTGGTATCCAAATGGAATAAAGTGTATGAGTCCTTCATAGCTTTTGTGGGATTTTCCCATGCTACTTTCCAAAAGGATGATACCAGTTTGCAGTACCACCAGGTGGGGTGCGACCATGCTGATTTGTAATGAGAGTGTTTCTCTGTCACTTTCCTAATCTGGGCTTGTTTTGACAATAGGGCTGATCACAGCGGTAGCGACCGTAGGAGCAGCTAGTATTCTGGAGACATAGCATGGGAGAGCAGGAGAGCTAGTGCTTTAAGAACATTGTTCATAGTGGCTAAAGTTATGAACTCTGGAGGCTCACCTCATGAGGTCAAATCCAGATTCTACCACTTAACCTCTAATTTACGTTCATTCCTTCCTTGCAAATGATTTGTGGGGTTACCGACTGAAGACCAAGTGAGTTTACACAGTAGAGCGCCTAGTAAGCCGTGGATAATGTTGATTATTATTCCTAATAATGGGTGTTTTTTATTAACCTCATTTTACAGGTGAGAAAACTGAGAGAGGAGGTGAATGGCTCAAGGCCACTTAGCTCCTGAAAAGAGGGGCTGGGATTCCAACTGCAGCGGCCCATTCCCCAAGAGCTACGGTTTCAGGGATGATGCAGGGACCAGAACTCAAAGCAGAGGAGAAGTGTTACTGTAGCTGCCGAGTTAGTCCGAGGCAGAATCAGGCACAGAAAAGGACAGCATAAGGCCGCGGTGTCTCATTGGAAATGCCATGATGTAATTCCTTGTCTCCAAGACAAACAATATAGCTGGGGTGTTGTTTTTATATATATATATATATATATATATTATTTTCTTCATCCTTGAGATCTGAAGGTAGCTCTGTATGTAAGTGTCACATGGGATTGTGAAATTCTGCCTTGATTACATGGGCCTGGTGGGCAGCAATCCCAGGGCCACACTTCAGACCCCCACAAACGCCTTCCTTGTCTCAGGAGGGCTCTCAATAAATTCTTACTGACCTGAATTTCTCCTAAACATTACCATAAACACTTTCGGTTATTTCTTAAGGTACTTTGTTCGTAACTGCTTAGTCAATTATTTTTATTAGCATAACATTCCTTTTAAGCATAATGATGTTAGAAAAAAACAGAAACAATGTAAGCACATTTTCTTAGCTATGGCTGATTGCGAGTGTTTTCTCTTTTTTGGACTTTGCAGTTTGATGAATTAATTGTGAATTTCCCAAGGGGGACCTAACATGAACTGAAATTTGTCATTTATTCTATAATGTTTAGTTTCTTTTCTGGTTCCAGTGACTATCCTTTGAGACCGAAGTTTGAATATTGCCAAGGGCTCATAAAATTGCTGATATAACCTACTTTCTCCAGAGAACCTGACTTCAATTTTCATAATGAATTAATGCCTTCTTTCTCCCCCAATTTCTTTGCTCCCATAGCTGTTTGTGGAGACCACTGATGTCAATGGCAAAACCCTCGAGGGGCCAGTTCCTCTGGAAGTCATTGTGATTGACCAGAATGACAACAGACCCATCTTTCGAGAAGGCCCCTACATTGGCCATGTCATGGAAGGATCGCCAACAGGTATGTTAAATTGGTTTACATCAGCATAATGGCTTGGAAAGTGGCATCCTGTGATCTTTGGGGATTCTAGAGGCTTTTGTTGCTGCTCCAACTTGTTGGTATGCATCAACACTAACGTGTTATCTCCCTGGGTAGAAGCAAGGGCTACAGATCTGCAACCCAGAACAGGACTGGAGTGTTGCAGGCTATGGAAGTCTCTCGCCTCATCTCTGAAAGCCATCTTTCAAGGATGACCGACATCTAAGTCTCTCATGTGTGGCTGATGGTAGACATTGTATAAATACGTAACTCACCGTTGTGAGGGCCCAAGGTTGAGCTTTGTGGTATGACAGGGCTTTGAAGAAAATTAAGGTCCCCCCACCAAACTCCTCACTTCTTCCTTTCATCATTGTCTTTTAATAAGAACCATTTTGGAAAAAACCAGGTAGGACTTAATTTTTCCCTTTCCTTACACGAGGTGCGTGGAGAAACCTTTTGTCTTCAGTCAAAGGGCCAAAGGCAAGACATTTTATTTCTCTCTGGAAACACATGCACCTACTGTGATGTTACTACAGAGCTCCTCTTATCTTTTTTCCACACTTAACCTTTCTAGGGAAGGTTGTAAAATTTAGAGCTCCCTTTTTTGGTGCAAAAGACACCAATAAAAGCATTCTGTGACTGGCAGCAGAAGTCACAGCTGAGTATGATGCTTGAGCAAGTGAAGAGCAAAGTCGAAAAATCCCTATTATGAGACTGGACTTTGATTTTAAGCTTTAAAATCCATCTGGGTGAGGAAGCACCGTAGGGAGAGTCTCACTGTTGCTGCGGCTAGATTATGCCCAAATAAGTCATTCAGCTGGCCAGACGCGAGATGGAAGCCCGAGCACTGCTTTGACTGGTTCATTTTCGCCCTTTGCTGAATTGATGGGATATATCAATAACATGTAGATATATGAGGCTCTGCAAGCATTGTCATGGTAACCTGCCTAGACGACCCCATGAGTAATTGTATTCAAGGTGCCCACACCTCCTTCCAGCTTCAAGGAGCTGGGTCTCCCTGTACTTCATCAGCTCCCCAGGGGCAGGAGGTGAGCTCTCCTCTCCCCGATTTGAAAGCATTCTGTAAAAAGGGGTGGGGATTGCCTGTGGGTGCTAGGGGGCCTTTGGGGGAGCCCAGGAGGTGGAAGAGTAGCAACCGGTCTAGAAAGATGGGGAGCAGCAGGTGAAGGTGGGTCCGATCACTTTCAGCCAAGCCTTTCCCGTGGCACCTCTCCACACCCCGTAGGCTGCTTTTGATGGAAGGAGGGCTTCTGGTGAGACAGACCCTGGAATTGGGGTTTGATGGTCACAGATACCTTCTTAAACAAGCTGATGTGCGGGACGAGTCAAGGGAACTGATGGGGAAAGCTATTAAAGAGACTGCAGTTTGAGCAGAACAGGAAAATGATTCCCAGTTTCCATCTGTGGTGCTGGGGCCCTGTCTGTGAGTGACTGGAATTTGAGCTGGGCCAGGAAAGTGTTCTAAATGTAAATGACAATGCTTACGTCGGAGGTGGCTGTGAGCGTGTATGTGTCTTTGTGTATTATGTGTGTATATGATTAGACGATGTCCAATTTTCCTCCCACTGTGCCCTTCCTTAAAGTTCCAGAAAGAATTTCAAATTTTATTGCTTTATATACATGTCACATTTTCAAAGAAAAATGGAATCTTTTATGTACGCTGAATTTCTTAAAGCACAAAGTAATTCAGTTAGGGTGGACGGATCTCTAGCAAAACACGAACCACCTCCAACTCCTATTTATGATTGGTACTATCCTATAAAAATACCTAAAGATGCGGATAGTTGTGTGGCTTCTTGCAGCTCTGCAGAATTTGGCCTGAATCATTGTTTTGTTTTTCGGCCTCCTCTGGGTTTGGTTTTAAAGCAGGAACTGAAAGAGATTCAGTCAGATCTGGGGTCAAGAGTGTGGAAATGTTGCAGAAAACTTTTAGAGGAAACACCACCTAGATCGCTCAGCGCCCTCATTCTAAGGGATCTCATGCATGATGGCCCCGGAAGCCTCGATGAGGGCGGTGGGAATCTGGAGCAGGGGCTGGGATCCCTTTCCAATCCCCCTCCCCGACCTAAACCACTTACAGGTTAGAACAAGGAACCCTGACCAGCTGTAGAAATAACGCCCTGCTCCTTTGTCGTTGGTGGAATCTTCTGTGTCGGAGACGCTATAGCGGATCCATTTTACAGAAGGGGATGCTAAGCCTGGAAAGAGTTCCGTGACTTTGCCCCGCTCACATAAAGAATAGATGAGGGGCAGTGTTCAGGCAGGGTTCATGTGCTCTTTCAAGGGCCCCACAACCTTCATGGTGAAAACAGCCATCAAACTACGGCAGCATGGGGTTGCGTGCTTACCGTGTGCCAAGACCTTTATGACCTAGTGTCCTTGCCTCCACTCCATCATTCCCTCCCCAGAGGGGTGGATACACTCTCCCCATCATACGTAGGAGAAAAGTGAACCTCAAAGAGATGCGGACACTTGGCCTAAGTCCCACAGCTGGTGGCTGAGTCGGAATCTGTGTCTGCATCTCTGGCTCGAGGCACAGGCGGGCTCCCATGTGCGGGTTGACGTTGGCCACCTTCCCTCCCGTTCTTCACCATGGACTCTTTTCAGTCCCAGCCAGATGCCAAGCATTTGCTCTATCAGCAGAACTGATGTAGCTCCTGACGGAAAGTAAACCACTCTTCTGACCAAACATCCAGCTCGTCGAATCACTTGGTATAACATGTGCTGTTGCTCAGTCTCTGAGGTGGAACAGTGTTACGTGTGGGCCTTGTTGTCACTCACGTTGCTTTCTTCTGAGTTCAAGTCATCAGGGCCAGTGTCGTGGGGTGTGACCTGCACGGCCTCACAGGGCCCTACGTTCCAAAGGGCCCCACGTTTGGTATTAGGCTCTGCCGTCACCACCTAAAAATTATTAATAAGTAATGAACAAGGGTCCCCCTGCGTTTTCCTTTTGCACTGAGGTCTCCCCCCACTTAAGAAGCTGGTCCTGAGCACCGCACTGTGGTCCAGGGCTGGCTTGATGCTCCATTCAGCTCCTTACCCAGGTGAGACCTTGGGCAGCTTACTGAACCTTCTAGAAACCTCAGTCACCTTGTCTGTAAATGGGGTGGGTGCATAATAGCACCTGCCCTAGAGAACCGTATGCAAGCATTAAATGAGACACTGCTTCTCTCAGCACTTACAATAGAACAAAGGTTCAAGAGATGCTAGCGCATTGTTAATGCCCCCTATTATTCTTATTATTCCTGCAGCGTACCGTTTAGGGGAGGTGAGGGAAAGAGTCAGGCTGTTTGTGCGAAGGAACATTCATCTCCCAACAAACCGAGCATCATTTTCATGTTCCAGTGTACCTGGATATGCCATCAGCACCAATCCGTCATGGAGGAAGGTCACCCATATTCATCTGTGTGTGCAGACAGGAGACCATTTCCAGCCGCTCAGCACTAAAACTGCAGGGTGTTATTTGGGGGAATCAGTGCTGGATGAGGGAAGATCAACAGAAAATGATGGTCTTTGAACTTCGCAAATTATGAGTTATTCCTTTCATGGAGTCACAAGGCATTGATTTATGGGACCCAAGCCCCAGCCCTGGCTGCTCTGTGGGGCCAGCCAGACCTCAGTGTGAGCCTGGTGTTTTCTGAATGCCCAAGGCATGCCTGGACCTCATAAGTGGGGACAGAGGGCTGGGGCCCTTGAAGTTGCTGGAGGGCACACAGGCCCGAGCCCCAGAGTGCCTACTAGGACCAACTTCCCCGGTGTCTTGCCACTTGCCCCTGGTCTCAGCCCACAGCTGGCGGCTGAGTCGGAATCTGAGTCTGGGCACTGCTGAGAAGGGCCAACCACAAGCCCCAGAGATGAGGTCTGAGGGCACGTGGTTTACCTGGGAGGCGCAGGATACCAGATGAGGAGTGCTCCAGGTAAGGGAGGCCAGCTACCAGGGTGGGCAGTTGTGAGCTTGATCCCTTGGGGGGTGGGGGCCCCCTAGGAAATGACATGAACACACACACATTAGAGTTACCCCAGCCCAGGCGAGCTGGAATTTGCATCCCCACACACCCACCAGATAGTGGCCACCAACTATCCCCAGAGGGACTTTAATTCCCAGGCACCCTTGGCCACTTGCGGACTGTGCCAGGAGGGGCAGCCTTCCAACAGGATACAGGAGCGGCCTGTTGGCCTGGCCTCGGCTGTGCTCTGCCCTCCATGCTTTTGAGCAGCCCGAATGTGAGCAGGGGCAGCTTGGAGGAAGGCACCCCCCACCTGGATGCGTGGAGCGGCTCTGAGAGATGCCAGGGGAGGGAGGTGATGGGAGGAATTATTTTAGTCCCTAAAAAGCATGACCAAGAAGGACAAATGTGATGTTGACCTTTCTCATTATTTTATTTTTTTAAATTTTTTTAAAGATTGTATTTATTTATTTGAGAGAGAGAGAGAGAGAGAGTAGGGGGAGAGGGATAAGCAGACTCCACACTGAGCACGGAGCCTGATGCTGGGCTCGATCTCACGACCCTGAGATCATGACCTGAGCCAAAACCAAGAGTCGGATGCTTAACTGACTGAGCCACCCAGGCGCCCCAACCTTTCTCTTTAAATAGGAGTCAGGACCTGGAGGTGCACGTTCTGACTCCTAGGAGAGATGACACTTCTCCTTGAGCAGGTGGAGAAAATTAGAGATTAACAGCTAAATCCTCTTCTGACTTCTGAGAACACAGGTGCCCTTGCCCTCTCTGACTTCCTCTCTTGCTCCCTCTATTTTTTTTCCATCCGGTACCATTACTGAGCACCTACTCTGGGCCAGCACCCTTCTGAGCTCTGAGGGGGCAGCCGTGGACCTGTCTGATGCTGCTCATTCCCTCCTGGTTTGCGGAGCCAAGCAGGGAGACTGGCAACAAGTAAGAATTGAAATGTGGGGAGCGCTATGATGCAACCACACAGGACACCTATCCCAGAGGGGTGCTGACCAGCCTCCCTGAAGAGGTGCTGTCAGAAGAGTAGGGGCTTTATCTTTTGTTTTTCCTCTGGGATCTATCTGAATTTCTGTTATTCAAGACATAGTACTTTCATTTTTTTAAAAAAATCCTACGACGACAGACATGAGGAAAAATACCCGATCAATTGGCCTTTGGGACAAGAGGCTGTCTTGAGAGCTCAGCTTTGCCTGGTACTCGCTGCTTTCCAAAATCAACACAATGGTTTTCTATGTGACAGTTGATACCTGAGCCCTAGCTCAGGACAAACCCTCCAGTTGTTGCTATGACCTGGTCGTAAAGCCCCTCCTGGCCCCCTGTTCACTTATCATGGTAACTGCAATGTGGCTCCTCTGTCCACCAAACTGTCCAGTTCTCTTTCGCAGGTACTTTTGGACATCCACATAGTACGGTCTTGACCATCCCAGCCAATCCTCCGGGCTCTGGAATGTTGGGCACATGACTATTTGGACTTTTTGCTTGTTTTCTTAAGGAGATGATGCATTTCTTTTAAAAATGAAGGAATTCAGCTTTTGTTCAGCTTTCTTAAGTAAAAAAAAAAAAAAAAAAAAATCCAATCACCCGCAAATCTCACCATCCAGAGAAAACCACAGTCACCATCTTGGTGCGTAGAGTTCCAGGGCTCTGTCCGGGCATGTTCACACCCAGAGACGCGCTACGCAATTTGATAGAAACCGAGCCGTACATTCCTTTCTGTAACTCGCTTTCTTCACTCTGCAGGGTTGCATGGACGTTTTTGTAAATCAAGAAATGTCAAGCTACATCATTGTTTTAAGCAGCTAGTGCCTGGATCTGCCATCATCTAGTTAGCCATCCTGTATTAATTTAAGTTTTTTCACTTTTCCATACTTATAATCAGCTCTACGGGAGAGAACACGTCTCTTCCCACGCGTGTGACAACCTTTAGGATAAATCCATCCATGTGGGATTGACAGGATAGAGGATGTGCTTATTATATTTTTGGTGTATGTTGGGGTGGTGCTTCTGATCAAAGATCCTACCTGCATCTTGGCCGAGCTCATGCTTGAGGATACAACAATAACCTTTCCCTTCACATTTGAACATGCTGGTGGACATTTTTGTTTATTTGTTTTTCTGGATTATACCCAACGTGTCTGAGCTTTTGTGGTCATTCCACAAACTCTGTCGGTAGGTCATGAACGGCCTTGCTCTGGAACCTTCCCTGGATTCTGTGATCAAGAAGAGGACTATCATTGTGGGTCCTGTTCTTCTCCTGGGGTCGTTGTTGGAGTCTTAGCCGAGGGAAGGTGCCGAGGAACGGATGTCATTAATGTGCCATAGTGACATTCAGATTGCATTAGGCAGCACTTGAATTATGGTACAGATCACTCCAGTGCAGTTGGCCATAAAACAAAATTTATAAGTTACACAATCCAATCAGAGACCTCTTCCCAAAGGGAGAATTCCAGAAATAAAGTGTATCAAAAGTGTTGAGTTATCTGAACCTTGCTAGCTATTCAAGAAACAGAATCTCTGCCAAGTTGCTCCTAACCCTGCCTGGGACTCCAGGTGATGTCTTACAGGGGCTCCAAACCAAGCCAATCAACAACCTTGTCACAGCCACTAATTTTCCCTCCTTTCTACCCCGGTCCCTCTCTGATGGACACCACTGCACATTTTAGACCAACTGATGCAGGTCCACTGGAGACTTTGAGATACTATAAGACTTTGTGAGACACGGGAGAAAGCCTGGACCCCTTTATCCTGTTAAAAGGATACCCAACCACTAAAACTATGTGTCTCATCTTTAATGTGGGCAACTTTGAAAACCACTGTTTTCATTTTTATTCCTAGCCCTCTCTCCACCTAAATTCCTGTATGAGTCCATGGGGTTGGAGACCAGTTCCAGAGGCAGGATGACACATCCTTTCTTGAATCACTCTTCTCTCTAAGAGGAAATCTTTGTTCCTGGCCAGACTTGTGTGTCTGCCAGTCCTCCAGCCTCCTACTCCTTCATGTCAGGTCTTCGCATTCTAGGCACTGAGGATAACCTGGTGAACTGAAGAGATATGGCTCCCATGGTCACAGAGATTACTTTCTCCTAAAAATAAACACTTGGCAGCCATGCGTACCCCACTACTTTGTTGAATATACTTCAGAGTTGAGCTGGGAGTCATCCCTCCACCACTCTACATTGGGGAAAAAGAGGGATTTATGACATCAAATATTGAAAAATAAAATAAATTAGCTTAATTAAAATGAAATCATACTTTGATGTGGAGGGAGGGAAAAGAAGCATCAATAGCTTCAGAAACTTAGTGATCATTCCATAACCTTTTGAAAGGATAAATCTGATGGGAGTTCTTAGCCAAAATGGAAATCGGATCATAGTTGAGCAACTGCAAAATAAAAATGAGAAAGTCCTTGAGTTGTTACGGTGCAGAGCATGGTAGATACCCAAGCCTTGAAATCCATCCCTCATACCGAAGGATCCACTCTGAATAGCCTAGGAACTTTTCATGCTGTGGATGAGGAAAGCCCAGTAGCACATCCATGAGGGCATTAAAGAATTATAATTTCAGAGAAATTCTTACTTCAAATCAATTCTTGCTGACCATTTCGTTCAGCTAAACCATTCAACAAATATTTATTGGGCAGCTTCTCTGAATCAGAGAATGTTCTCAGTGATAGAGATATGGCAGCGGCCAAGACTATTTAGGACTCAACTCTTAAGACATTTGTATTTTCCCGGAAACAGAACAAAAATTAACAACGAAACAAAAGATAATTTAAACAATTTGGATAACGTAAGACAAGGTGACGTGACATAACGAAGGAGAGGTCCAGAAGGACCTCTCTAAGGAGGTTACATTTAAGCTGAAACTACTGAGAATAAAAGAGCCTACCATTGTAAAGGTATCGAGCCAGCATGTTCCAGGCAGAGGGATCAGAAAGTGCAAAGGTCTGAGGCAGGCAGGACAGATGGAGGGACACAGAAGAGGCCAATGTGGTGGGAGAATGTCAGCAAGAAGAAGAGTGGCAGATGAGTTCAAGGAGATAGGGAAGCATAAGATCAGAACAGAAGTCACCAACCTTGGGCCATGGGCCAAAGCTGTCCCACTGCCTGTTTTGTGTTTTTTTAAAGAAAATCAATAAAGTTTTATTGAAACACAGCCATGCCCATTCATTTAAGCCTTGATTATGGCTCTTTTCATGAGCTGCTGTTAGACCTGTCTAGTTGGAACACAGATCATATGTCCCACAAAGCCAAATATATACATAACCTAAATACAGATATATTTTTAAAAAACGAAATGTATATTTAAAATATTTTTAAATCTTTTAAAAATAAATATATATGTATATATTTTACTTTGCCCTTTACAGAAAAGTTTTGCAGAACCCTGGATTAGAACTCCATAAGTTTGATTATATTTTAAAGTTAGTAGGAAGCCCTTGGGTGGTTTAAGGAGGACAGTGGTAAACTCTGATTTTGCTGTTCAAAGAGGATGTGAGCTCTTCTGTGTTGAACGGGGCTTGGGCAACGGGGCTACTTCAGCACCCCAGGCTCGACAGCACGGTGGCCTGGACAGGGTGGGAACAGTGGAGGTGGCAAGGAGATGCCAGGTAAGATTTTGTACTGAACCCATAATGGATGGGGGAATACTGAATGTTGCCACATCGTCTGGTACTGGATTACTGTAGCTAGTGCCATCCATATGGAATTAGGGTAATACTGTAAACCGTAATAGGTTTATAAATTTTCCTCAAGGACAAACTAGATTTTACCTTCAGTTTTCTTTCTAAGGCATAAGCCGCAGACCAGGGGACCAGATTATCTTCTCTTCGTTCCTGATTTTCCGCATCTCGGAGAGTTCCAAACACACAGCAGCCCCTCGGTGTATTTCATGCAAGAACAAGTGGGCCCGAATGGTAGAAAGTATGAATCACTCGAAGCTTCCCTTTTCGTTTGATTTTTAAATAAATGTTGTCTTTATTGGCAATTCATTCATGACTTTGACAAATATCTCTGGAGTGCCTGTTAGGTATGAGAAAAAGCTGCTTCTTGGGAAGGACGAGGTTGGGTCAGGGTGTTGCATAAAACAGACCCAGGCCACCCTGACTCCATAGGGTCTGCAGACTTGAGGAAAGCCGAAGACAAATTCAGCCCGCTGCACAGGGCAAAGGCAGGCCCCTGGTAGCCCCTCACTAGGAGCTACGGGGGACGATGGTGCCCACCCCGAGTGAAGAAACAAGTGGTAGTAACCAGTATAGTTTTCCTAGTACTGGGTATTGGTCTAGGTTCTATATCTGTCTCTCAGTGAAATCCTTACAATTCTTTCTACGATGGACGAAACAGAAGCTCAGGGAGGTTAGGTGACTTCCCCAAAGTCACCTATAGCCAGTGGGTGACGAAGCAGGGATTCACATTCAGACTAACTCCTGTGCCCTTTCATTTCCTTTCCATCTATCACACCCACTGTCCTTTAACCACTTCATCCAGGAAAATGTTAAGATCAGTTCAGATCTGCCGTCCTGAGTCTGGAGCACGTTTTCTTATATGCGTATATGAGCGTGTGTATGTATATATTTGTGTGTGTGTCTGTTCACGTGTGTGTAGAGTGTGTGTGTAGATGAAGGATAGAGAGGGAAGAGGGAAAGGCATTTTATTATAGCTTAGCTGGTCAGGTAACTCGGTGCAGCCCTTGTGACTGGCGGTGGCCTTCTCAAACAGAGCCAGCTCCTCCCCCTAGCGGTAGTTTGGGAGAGGCTCAAGGAGGACTCTTCTCGAAGATTCATAAGGCATGCTAGACCATCAATCAAGACAGTCTACAAATGTCAGTTAGAAAAGATTTATAATCAGCAGAGAGCTTGAAAAACCAGCTTTTTTACTGCAGCCCTGTTGCGCTAAGAATACCATCCCTTCGAAGGGCAGAGTACAGAGTGCTGTCTCCATCTGTTTATACAAATACTTTTGAATCCCTTCCCCTTAATATATGTACGGTATACTAAAAGAAGTCCTGAGTAATTTATGTACAGAACCACCTCCCTTCATAAGTAAATGGAAGAGATTCAATATTCTAAGCTCACTGGGAAGAGGGCATAATAAATCCCTTTCAAGTATATGTTTTATAAAATATAGGTCACGAATTGAGTTTTCCAGTATCAAAGAAAAAATTTTAATAGACTTACAGCTTTCTTGCTGTAATTATGGCTGCATTTTTTTTTTCCAGGCCAAGCATGGTACCCAAAGCTATTTTATTATTCAGAATACTGGCTCATTTCAAAGATTTTTCAAGTTTGGTTTGGGGGATTTTCAATGTTTTCTCGCTCTGATTTTCTACGTCTGTTCAGGGTGCCAAAGTTTTTATCTGCTATGTTTGTGGCTAGAAGGGGCTGCTAAACCCTCCTGGTGGGGAGGACAGGGCGGGGCTCGGGTTTCTGTGGTCGGCCTCTGCGTCTTTAGGAAAGACCTCATTTCAGAATGACGGAGGGCCTGTTCCCTGGGCCATCAGAACCAGACTCACTGGGCTGCTGGCCGTCCATCCCTCTGCTTCGCTTCTTGCTCCTGCAACCTGTCCCCCTCCCTCTCTGCTGAGGAGGTTCTGTACTCACTGGCTCGCACCAAAGTCCTAAGCCAGGGTTAGAGGCAAGAGCTCGAACAGTAACTTACACATAGGAAATTAAGTTAGCCAGGTCCTTCCTGTGTGTGACACATCACCCAAGAATGGCTGCTTAGATTTCCACTGGTTTAGGAAAGTGTGTTTAAAAGTTTTAACTTGAAATGTTGACCCATGCACTTAAAACAGACAATCCAAGAGACCTATGCCATTGCTGTCAAAGAAACATGTCATGTGGATTCAGACACCACAGAGTGGTTCACCTGCAGATGGTTTGCCCGCCCCCCCCCCCCCCACCCCGGACACTTTTAGTCACCACACTGGGGGAGGGGAGGGTGCACCTGGCATCTAGTGGGTAGAGGCCAGGGATGCTACGAAACATAACACACAGGACAGCCCCCACAATGAGGGATTATGTGGCTCAAGATGGCAATAGTGCCAAGATTAAGAAAACCTGCCCTAGAAGGAGAAAATGATGAGTTTTGGTTACAGAGTTCTCATCTGGGGTCTGGAGGATGGTAGGCATTGTTTAGTGCCTCTTTGTGGTGAGCCCCAGGATGGGCGATGGCCAGAGCCTGCTCCTCTCAGGAAGGTCCCGTCGCAGGTAGCTGCAGTTAACAGTGAGCATGGCTTGGGGCGGGGGGGGGGGGGGGGGTGCGTGGAACCTGGGCCTGGCGCTACCAAGGGCTTCCTGTGCATTTTCCCACTGACTCTCTTTGTATGATCTTACAAAGCAGATACGTGATCATCTCACGTTGCCAGTGAGGACGCCAAAGCCTAGAGAGGTTAGGAGACAATTTTTCCAGGACAACAGAGGCCTCTCCCTCAGTATCTGTCCCGCTCTCCATGAGTTAGAGCCCCCAGTGTATGACAACAGCAGTGCGTCGTCGATAGGAAAACTACACTGCCCGGGCTCCCCCCGCCCCCAGCTAGGCGTGGCTGTGTGATGAAGTACTGACCCCTGAGCTCTAAGCACAGTGTTTTGTGAGCTCCCAGAAGGAGGTGGGAGCCACAGGGGCTGGGAAGAGTGCCCTTTTGTCTTAGCTGGAATGAAGCAGTGGGGGCTAGACCTCAGGCAGCCCCTGTGTTTTGTAAGGTGGCTTTGAGGCTGGAAACCATGATGAAAGACAAAGACCGGATTCTGTTGCCCGTGGAATGTTATACTAGTCCTCTCCAGAATTATTTCACACGAGACTGTAATGAACTTATGTCCTCTTTAGCTCACTGTTATACGTGGGCTTCGCTGTATTCGTCACCAAATCTAATAACCGCTGACATATCCAGTGTCACTCAACCGGTAAGAATTACAGCCCCCAGACAATTTGACTCCGAGTCACGTTTTTTAACTGCTATGCTATGCTGCCCAAGACATTCGAACCCACTTACTCCTCTCTGTGTACTTCATGCCACCAATTTTTGCATGGTAATTAGAAAATTGAGTCTTTACTGGAACAAAAATAGTCTTTGTCTCCTCTATTATCTTAGAGTTCTTTCTAGAAAGCATTCTGAGGCCTTTGTCATTAGGCATCCCTTATTAGATTAAAAACCTACTCAGTGCCCCATCATGGAAGCTTCCTTAGCATAGTGGTTTTGGTTTTTTCTTATCACAGTAATTTCAGATCATAGTCAGCCCTGATTATCTGAAAATACTCCAACAATGCACGTCATCGGGTGACTGCCATTTACATCAATGTGCTGGCCTCACGTCCACATCCCATCGACTTAGGGAGGGCAAGGACACAAGGAATGTAAAGAGGGCTCTAGGAGGTTTTCAGAGAATATTAATATTTTTGCTTGCCAGTGAGTCAACTGGAAATGCATCGTGAGGATGTGCCTGTCAGTTCTTCCGGGAGATCAATATGTTCTAACAAGAGTGCAGCACAGGGGCTGGGACCATTCACTCCTATGTCCAAAAGATCTGGTTTTCTGTTACATTTCCACTGCTAATTGAGAGCCCTTGAACATGTTGTCTTACCTCTCTGAGCTTTGGGTAACTCCTCTGCAAAATGGGGATAATGGTAGTGCCCGCAAAGGGTAGCTTTTCAATGAGAAAATAGATATCAAGCCTTGAGCACCATCCTAACAAGATAAATACTATATGTGCCATAAATATTAGCCACTATCAACCACTTTTTTTCCCAATGGTAGGGCATGGTGCCATTACCTAGCACCTTACGGGGGAAGGAAGAACTCTGCCAACCAGTGAAGCCGAATTCCAGTCCTGGCTCTTTGCCTTATCAGCTGTGTGAATTTGAGGGTCTGGTTCCCTATTTTGCATTGGTGAGCATCCGTGATGGCAGCCTTTTGCATGAGTTTGAATTAGGCAAATTTGAAATGATGCAGTGTGGAAATATTTTTAAAATCTCATTTGTGTAATGAAATTTAGGACCATTTCCATCATCCCCAAGGGAAGCCCTGTATTTATTAGAAGTCATTTCCCATCTCCTCCCCCAAATCCCCCAACTCCCCAGCCCTAGGAGACCACAGATCTACTTTTTTTTTTGCCTCTGTACATTTGCCTGTTCTGGACATTTCCTGGAAATGGGTTCACACAATCCGTGGTACGTTGTGACTGGTTTCTTTCACACAGCATTGTGTTGACAAGGTGCATCTCTGTTGTATGGAGCATGTATCAGTACTTCATTCCTTTTTATTGCCAAAGACAGAGTTCAGTTTTTAAATAAATCTGCTTTTGCCACAGTTGGTGCTGCTTTAGCTTGTAGAGATGAATACATACCATTCTGTATCAAGATTACTCTTGAATTTTGCACATTTTCGATTGTTTGCGGTATCCGAGAATGTGTCCCTTCCATAAAGCATACCTGAGCTCTACTCATCCTGAAGTTTTTTAATAAGAATTAAATTAGATAATATATGTAAGTTCTTGGCAGCAAGACCCAACATATGGCAACCCCTCGAGAAATGGTCCCTCCCTGTTTTGCGTGGGTTTATAGCGCATCTCTTTGTCATCTGCTTTTATGTTTGTCACCCTCAGGGATCCCCATCAATAAAGATTCCAGCTGATTAAGTGAAAGAATTACTCAGAAGTGTTTTCTAAGGAGTTTGTTCACCATATATCCCAAAAATGGTTTTTTGGGAAAAAAATCCAATTTGCACTAACATGTCAAGTTTCTGGAAACCTGTCCATGGTTGGTTCAAGTTAGATACTCGTTCATAGATTTCCACCAGTACCTGTATATTTGTAAAGTAACCTGAGACCTTTACTTTTGTCGGTCCGAGTCTACCTCTATTATGGCAGGTGTCATTATTGGGTGTATGAGCTTCAGTGAAAGACAGCTTTTGGAAAACAACCATCCTATGGTCTGACTTATTTCAGCAAGGTTTGTAAGTGAAAGACATTCATTCATCCTCTCTCCTCTACCCTTGCCCTTGGCCATGAGGTGCCACATCAGACAGACATCTCTGCTCCTTGAACAAGCTATCTCAACTTGCCTTATAGGTGACGGACATCAGCATGGATGCTTCCAGATCTGTCTTCCTCTTTCATCCCCCCGGGAATGCTGACTATCATCATATCCATATTTCAGATGAGGAAGCGTGGACTCAGAGGGGTTGACACAGATTCTCAGAGGAGATACTTTGAGTCTGGGTCTGTCTGACCTCAAATGCCATCCTCCTCCAAGGAGACTGCACGTCCTCTGTCTTGGTGTGGGCTAATTGCTTCTCAGTATTCTTGCTTATCCCCCACAGAAAGACTTCTTTACCCTTATTCAGTGGTTTCTGACGTAAGCATTCAGTGCTGTTTCCTAGCCAAGGCTTTGCATCTAAATAGGAAATGTTTATTTTATTGCTTATGGGAGATACAACAGGCAAGCAGTAAAAACAGCCGGGTGGCTTCCCCTGAGAGTTTGCAGCCTGGGAAGCTCCTCTAGGTCATGCCTGTCCATGGGGATGATTCCTTACAGCATGAGACAGTCCAGCTGTGCCTGGTCCTAATTACACCTTAAAGGGTAAGGTCAAGTTATATTGCAGAAGGGCAAACACCACCTGGAAGAAAAATTTCTGAATGGGAAAAACTGGAACAGGGGATCTCGAGATTAAATTTATCTCTTAATGTATCATTGAGGAATGCTTTCTGCTGCAGGTAACAAAATAGCAATTAATGTGGCTTAAACATCTCAGGTTGGTTTTTCCCGTATTTCCAGAAGCTGAGAGGTGGGTGGGTGGGCTGCTTCCTTCACTTCACTGATCCGACAGTCAGCATCTCTGTGAGTCTTTGGCCTTTCTCTTGTGGCTGTGAGACTTGTCACAGCTCCAAACTCACAGCTATATCTAAAGGAAGAAGAGAGAGGGAGCAGGAGATATGTCTGTGCTTTTCATGAAGGATGCAAAGTCTTTACCACAGGCCTTCGGCAGTCTTTTATTAACAACCCCCAGAGCAGAACTGTATTGTATGATTACCCCTAGCTGCAAGAGAAACCATGTGTAACCCGGTATTTACATATGTGTGTGTGCACATGTATACATGTGTGTACACGTGCACATGTGCATGATGGGCTGGGGAGGAGGGGATTGAGAATAGATCTGGATTAACTGTGACTGGCCCCCATATAATACCCAAAGTTTAAGAGATTCACCCAACTTCTACAAAGTTAAAATGCAGGAGCAACCAGCATTTTCTATGATTTTACTATGAGCTTGAGAATTAGTTGGGGGGCATCACTGGAAGGAGTTCTTGGCTAAATAAAAGAAGGAATCAATCAAACTGGTTTCTTTACTGCTCAACTTCTCAGAGACTTTAAGATGCTGATGGTCTTGTCCATCTCCAAGATGATGCAGCACTGGAGAATCTGTCCCGGGCAGGTGGTTCTGTGAGCCTGGCATGCAGGGTATGGGAGTCAGCAGTCAGGCTGGAGGAGGAGTGCCTTTTTTCTCTGCTTTTCTGTTCTAATCAGGTGTTCAATTGATTGGCTAGGCCCCACCACTTTGGGGAGGGCAATCTGTTCTCCTCCGTCTATTGATTCAAACAGTAATCTCACCCAGAAACCCCCTCACAGACGCACCCAGAACAATGTGTGACCAAACGTCTGGGCACCTCGTGGCCCAGGCAAGTTGACACGTAAAATTAACCATTGCCATGTTGGAGGCAGAATCTTGACCTTGACCCCATGACCTCCACCCCCTGGTCTTACCCCTGCGGTTATGTTGCCTTAACACAGCAAGAGATTTTGCCAATGTAAATAAAGTTATTAATCAGCTGACCTTCAAAGAGGGAGAGTCTCCTGGATTCTCCAGGTGGATCCAGTTAACCCCCTGAGCCCATAAAAGCAGAAGAACAAGGCAGGAGAGGAAGAAGATGCAGTAGAAGAGGGAAGTTTGAGAGAGCAGGCGGAGCCTGGTGCAGACAGTTCCAAAGCCCAAGAAGGACTCAAGCTGTTGTTGGCTTGAGGATGGGGTTGGGCCACATGGAAAACATGAGAAGGAAATTCCTTCTGCTGACACCCTGAAGAAGCTTGGAAAGGATTTTCCCCAGAGCCTATGGTAAGGAGTGTAGCCCTGCCTGCACCTTGATTTCAGCAGCATGAGACCCACATGAGCCCCGCCGTGCCCGTACTTCTGACCCACAGACACTGTGAAGCCGCTACTTTGTTACAGCAGAAGTAGAAAAGGCACACAGTATCTACATCCCACTCCCTTCTGCGTCGCGTCTGCCGCTGATGAGCGAAGTGGCTTCTCCCAAGAATGAAAACCGAAATAGCCAAACCGAGGACCGAACTCAAGAGAAACACACAAACTCACAAACTGTCTTAACAACTGTCGAAAGTTCAATTTCAAATGAATTACTAACAACGTTTTCAAGTATTCCCGGCATCAACATCGCTCTTCAGGGAAAACCGCATCACAAACAACTTTCAGGACGTGTTTAGCCACACATGCGAATGAAGCTTCTGTAATTATTAATTCCTTGGATAGTCACATGATGCCACTAATTACAGAGAACCGTCCTTCGCACAGGCCATGCCGACGGCGTTGAGAGGCTCTACGGACAAGTCCCCAGGCCCACTCAGCTTTCAGAAGTAATACTGCCGCCAGTCACCTCACTTTCCCAGAGCAGGTGTCTTTCTCAAGCTGCTGCAATTTGATGAGGACATGACACAGAAAACAGCCTCATCCCCGCAATCGGGATAAGCTGCTATGTAAATGCTGTTCAGCGAAACCGTCCATGACCAACGTCGCGGCAGTCCCTGGTCTCAGCTTTGTGCAGCTTTTCAACGTCTTTCTGGACGCTCTCCTGCGAGACACATGTGGCATGTGTGTGTGTTGGAAGGAACCTCTGCTGATCGGCCCCTTGGCATCTTTGTTTAGGAACACAACCTCTCCCGGCCTATCTCCCCTTCCAGAATCCCAAGGATGTCTGAATCGTGGAACGGACACAGCGACAGCATGACTCTACTGGGCGTGCCCAGTGCACAGACGTGATCAAGAAGACAGACACGTGCCCCTTCAACCCAGCACATTTTATGCCAACACTTAGCATACATTCGGCCACCAGCATGCTTAGTCCCTTAGTCATTTGTTTTTCTTTTGTTTTTTTTAATATATGACAGCTTTATCACAACATAACTAACGGTATAATTACAACTCTCCCGTTTAGAGTGTGCAGTTCCATGTTTCGTGGTACACCCGTGGTTGTGCAGCCAGCACCAATATCAATTTTAGAATATTTTTATCATCCCCAGAAGAAACCCTGTATTCATTAGCCATTGTTTCTCATTTTTCTCCAAATCCTCCCAGCCCTCGACAACCACCGATCTACTTTCTGTCCTGTGGATCTGCCTATTTGGGACATTTCCTATAAATGGAATCATATACCATGTGGCTTTTTATGGCGTCTTTCCCTTAGCATAATGCTTTTGAGGTTATGCTGCATTGTAGGTATTCATGCTATGTTCCTTCTTGTTCCCAAATATGCCATTATATGGATTATTATTTTATTTGCATTTTTACATTACTATTTTACTATATCTTATTTGTCTATACATAAGTTGGTGGACATTGGGGGATATTACTAGTTAGTAATTGTCTAAGTTTAATGTACAACACTGTGTAGGTTTAAGATGTGCACTGTGCTGATTCGACGCAATATGATTAACACTGTAGCGTTAGCCAATACCTCTATCTCATCACATAACTATCCTTTCTTTTTTGTGGTGAGAACAATTAAGATCTAGTCTCTCAGCAACTTTGAAGTATGTAAGATGGTGCTGTTGACTACAATCACTATGCTGTGCATTAGATCTCTAGAACTTACCTTCTAACTGCAAGTTTGTACCCTTTGACCAATACCTCCCTCACCACCCCCACCCCCAGCCCCTGGTAACCACCATTCTACTCTCTGTCTTTATGAATTCAGCATTTTTAGATTCTATATATAAGAATGTTGATCGTGTACCCTGCAGATTTGCTGAAAGTCCTCCTTTAGCATAGATGCTATTAAACTTATTTTATAGGATCAGTGACTAATGTCCTAGCTCATTTCTAATGGTGTAGCTGCCCGAGTCCAATGCTCACAGTCTGTTTCCTATGCTTTCATAATTCTACAAGTATTTGTATATAGATAAGATAGATATTAAACTGACACATTATCTGTTAATGCAGTATTGCCCCGAATCCCCATTCTCTTTAGGTTTACCTTTCCTACACGTTACCTAACGAGGGAAATAATATGACTGCTTGTCAAAAGTCACAACTTAGGATAAGTCTTTCACTCCGAACCATCTTCTGTCTCTGAGTCATCATTGGATTTTTCACCATTCATTCTAGCTGTGGTTTTTTTCCTTAAACATTTGAAAATTGACTCATTTCCTAAAGGCAGTGTATCTCCCCTGCAAGAATGCCTGCTTCCATCGTTCTTGATGCTAACATATGGCACTTGGGCCAGACCTGTAGAGTGACCCGAGACTCCCTTCTAGTCTTGACACCAACATCCCTCTCCTTTTGCCAGACAGACATGTCCAGGTCTCCCGATCCTAACAGAGAGAACCCACCTTCCCACTGTAATTTCCTCACAAGCTCAAATATACTCTTTTCTCCTCCCTGTCACAGAAGTACTTTCTAAAAACATGTTGTTTCCTAACGTAAGCATTGTCTACCTCTGCCAGTATAAAAGATAATTTTAGGTGGCAGAGTGATGAACTTTTATTATTTTAATAGCTTTTTATTTTGATGCTTAGCTGAAGAATACCTAGTACATCATTCCCATGAGTTTATTCATAAAGTTGCTTAGAACTAGGTTAAGTTTTTTTTTTTTAAAGATTTTATTTATTCATTTGCGAGAGAGACAGAGAGAGAACAAGCAGGGGGAGAAGCAGAGGGAGAAGCAGACTCCCTGCTGAGCAAGGAGCCCGATGCAGGACTCGATCCCAGGACGCTGGGATCATGACCCGAGCCGAAGGCAGACGCTTAACCATCTGAGCCACCCAGGCGCCCTTAGAACTAGGTTAAGTTTTAAAGGTCAATTTGAAGTATATTGAAAAATAAATAAATCAGGGTACTGGTCGTACTCACATATGATAAAAGTAGGCTCTGAATGACTGAAATAGGGGGAAACTGGGCAATCTCAGGATGGACTGTCCTTGGAGTGCGCAAGGAGACCCACACTGCAGGAAGGCCATGAGGAGATGAGCTAATGCGTTCAATGAGAGCTAATCTAATCCTCTCCCAGGTGCTGCTTGAGACCCTGCTGTGAATGCACAGGAATGGCCGTGGGGAGATAGAATGGCCCAGGACCCAGACTATTTGGGTCCACCTGAGTGGATGTTCAGATGTTTACTGGGCTGAAGCTTCAGCGCATAGCAGCATGCATCGAGCACCTACCAGGGGCCAACAATGCATTAAGGTTTTCACATTCACCCTTTGCAACAGCCTCTTAAGGGAGGTTCCACTGCATCCCCACTTCATAGATGAGAACACTGAGTCTTGGGGAGCTAAGGCATTGGACCCAAGATCACTTGACTGGTAAAAGGAGGAGCAGAGATTCAACCCCAGGCAGGCTGGTTCTGAGTCGGCTCTGGTACCCACTGTGTTCTAGCTCAGATCATGAAGGCTCTAATCCATGGACCATGTTACATGGCATGAGAACCTTTTTCTCCCCATGCCCTTCTTCCCCCAAATTCACTACAAGAAATATTTATGCAGAATCAGTCATGCATCAGGTCAACTTTAGACAAAGATCCAGGAAGACCTAACTCACCTCTGCTTTCTGGGGAGAATCGTGCAGACTAGTCAAGGAGACGAGTAATGGCATTACACCGTTCTCGGTTAGCAAAACACATAGAGGGAGTCCTCATTTTCTATTAATATGGGTCCAGGGAAGCCGAGCAATGGACATTTTGCAAAGTCAAACGGAAACTTTATCAAAGACCAACAGAAATGTTATACACAGAAAGCACTAAAATCGTTTTCCCTAAGTCGTTTGTTGTCATAATAGAACCGATCATTTACATCACCAGTTTTAATGTGGGTCTTGACAACTTTTCCAGGATCAGAGTTTGGGAGTATTTGGAGATTTCTGTGATACTGAACAAATATCTGAAAAACGGTACTGAAAGTGTTGGCTGTGTATAATAGCATCTCAACAAGAAACAGACGGTACGCTCACATTAGGACAGTTGTAGGGGGACCTATTTTAAAGGTGAATTGCAAGGGATGGGGGTGTAACCCAAGCCAGTGAGAACAGAGCTGTTATCATCCCCAGCCCTAGGGAATAAGGGAACATTCCGACCTGGAAGGGGAGTCGCGTAGAGAGGGATTCAGCATGAGATACAACCAGCCCAGGGCAACCCGGAAGGGAGCAATGCAGGGGAATAAGCACCCTGGCCTCACCCACCTGCCCCACCTTCTGATCTCCGAACTCACTGGGAAGTCAGAGGGCTTGTGCCATCCATTCAGGCTCCAGTGATGGGGAGTGGGGCGGGCCATGCTAAAGGCTCAAGCTGAAGATAGTCCATGTTCATTGGGAACCTTCTCTCATGTTCTTGCTGCCATTCCCTAAAGCAAAGACAGACTCCTGTGTTTTGAATGGAAAAAACAAAAGCAAAAACCTTAGTCCAAGCCCTTGGCCTGAAAATTCTGGGATTTTGGCAGAATCACCACTTGTGTTTCAGATGTATCTAACTATAATGACATTTTTCTCAAGGTAGAGAATTTCTTTGCATCCATTTAGCCACTACAAATGGGTAACTATGTAACCTTTAAGAAGATTCCTAGCATTCCTACTGGTTTCTAAACTCAGAGATACCTGCTTTTGGCAAAGTGAAGACTGTTAGTATTTTTTTATTCAGGCCTTTAAAGAAACCATGTCTTCTCTTCTGAAAAAAATCAACCATCAGTATATGTGCTACTACGTTCACTAATATTTGACTAAATACTGTAACATCTATGTAGAAAACAGTCCCCAGCTAGAGTTTCCTGGGTTGTGCATTTTGCATTGTCAAGGTGTGACGAGCATCTGAGTTGGAACCCATGCCTCCTTCCAGATATGAGTGGATCCAGGTCAATGAATTGTTTCAAGGTAGAAGAAGTGTGATGAATACACCTCGGGCTGTGTGTTCCTCCATTAGCATTTGTTATTACAAAACCATTAGTGTGTCTCCAGATGCTTTCCCACATGCTGATGGTGTCAAAAGAATGACAGGTCTCTCATTAAAAATGCATGCTCTCTTGCCTCCTGCCCCCTCTCAAACTCCGACTTATCCTACTGTAAATATACCCCTCCAGGAGACTCTGCTGCAAACCGGCTGGATCCTATTCAGAATATCTACTTTCTGTCACATCACCATGTGGCCAGTCTGTATATCCATAGCTATAATATTTATGGGTTTGAGCTGCAAAGAATTTGAGTCACCTCTTTAATAACCGCGGGAATTTTGCATCTCAAAAAACTCTGAAAATGATGTAACGATATCATGTAACAGCACTTTTATTTGCTAGTCAGAGCATTCCATGTATTCCCCAGCTTCCCAGCTGATGTGCTAAAAATGGTCTCACCATACTCTTCTCAGACATGCAACAAGCTAGACGAAGCTGTTTAGTTACTTCCAATCTGTTTACATCACGGAGAAGGTTGGTTAATAAGAAATAAGCATGTTTCTTAATTAAGGAACAAATTAATTTTTAAAGCAGCGCTGAGACCCCCTTGGGTTACTGCAGATAAGGGACTGGGCACGTGGTCTGTGGTTGTCTGTGTAATTCTTTGCAAGGAGGGTCTGAAGTGTGCAGTGACACAGACAATAGCAGCTTTGGAACCAAATATTTGTGGATTAAAAATTGTAGTCATTCTGCGGATGTCTGGTGAATATCTATTGTGTGTGAGGAACTGGGCTGGGGACCCGGGGAACTCGAACATGAGTACAACAGGGTCAGACCCTTACCGGGGCTTAGGGTAAAATGAAGGAAACAGCTTCACGTATACAGTACTTAACAAAATATGCTAAGTGCTGGAAGAGAGATTAATAAAATACCCCAGGAGAATACTGAGAGCAAAGCAAGCTGGGGGAATGAGGGCATGGGGCAGAGAAAAGACCCCAAAAGCTCCCAGGTAGAAGGTGATGGGTCAGCTGAGTCTTGGGAAATGAGCAGGAATTTTCTGTGGCTGATGCCAGGAAGCTTGTTCCAGGCACAAAGAATATCTGTGCAAAGACCTGAAAGAGTAAAGCATGATCTGGGAACACAGATAAAGAGAGTATGACTTGGGCATAAGCTATGGGGATACCAGAAGCTAGAAAGGCCAACACGATCCAGGTGACAAAGAGAGTCAGGCATCATGAGAAGTGGGCATGTTAGGACTTTTTTTGGCTGCTAGTGACAGAAACCCAACCCAAGTTAAAGCAAAAAATGAATTGTATTGGTTCATTCATTTAAAAGGCCAAGAGGGACTTCAGGAATGGCTATATCTAGGTGGTCTATTTCTGTCATCAGGGACTATTCCTTGCCTCCACTTTCCTCAGTGTTGGCTTTCCCAAGGTGGTAGCAAACTACAGTGGTCACCTGGCATTTTCCCTACTACTTTAGCAATTCCAAAACACCCCTCATACTTATGAAAACATTATTGACATATCATTCCATTCAAAGTCCTAGGTATGACTCTGTTGGCCCAGTTAAAGTTGTGTGCCCATCTCTGAAATGATCAATGTGTGCACAGGTGTGGAAGAGTCTGAGTGGCCAGATCTGAGTCCTATGTTCACTGTTAGAGTCAGGCATGGGGGCCAGGGGATATCAGCCCTCCCTGAGCTACAAGGACTAAGAGAGGAAAAAAGGGTGGTAACCCAAAGGAAAATAAGAATGCTCTTACCCAGAGCAAGGGAACAGGTGCAGGGCTTAGAGAGAAATGGAGAACTACTATGCGAAGAAGTGTAGATGAGAGCTCTCAGTGAGTTTCAAGTGGAATTGTGATATGGACGTATTTGCAGTGGAAAGAAATTACAGTGGCTTCAGAGTGGAGAATGTGTGGAAGAGAGGAGGAGATGGACACTGGATGGGGGGCTACACTGTCAACAAGGACCTGGTCTGAGGTGGTCAGGGTGGAGATAGTGAGCAGGAGGTGTGTTTTGGAGAGATTTAGGAGGTAGAAGAGAGGGACTTGGGAGTCTCTGGTGGATTGTAAAGCACCACAAATTCTTTGAGGGTCCATGTCCCCTCCCTTGGAAGGTAGGTGAGCTCTATGACTGCCTTGACTGACAGAACATGGTGAAAGTGGCCCTTTCCAGTTGCCGAGTCCAGGCCTAAAGAAATGAGCAGATTTCAATTACTTTCTCTTGCAACACTGGCTCTGGTGGAAGGCCACACCACATAAGCAGTCTATCTGGAGGCTGTCCTTGGAGAAGCTCAGACCATATGGAGAGGTCTTGAATGATGAGAAGTTATTTGGAGAGAGAGGCCAAAGAACAGCAGGTTGCCAGCCATGTGACTAGAGGAGCCATCATGGAAGAGATTCTGCATGCCCAGCTGACCCCACATGGATCTGAGATAAACCACCCAACTGAGCTCTTCTTGAATCTTGACCCACAAAATCTTAAGCAAATTAAAATGGTTGCTTTAAATCATTAACCATGGGGGGAGGGTATTTTTTTCTGCAACACTAAATCACCATAACAGGAACTGAATTAAACACAAGCAAGAGGGAAGGGTTGGTGTTGCAAAGTAATGTCAAGGACTATAGCAAATGTTGACCAATTGTCGAGCTCTTTGTTGAGCTCGTGTGAGTCAAGGGGACTGTCAGTCTTCCCATGGCTGTATTTCATTCAAGTCCTTTAACGTGCCCACTGGAGGTGACACATCCTCTTATATGCGATCACAGACCACAAATGAAAAAATACAACAGAAGTTATTGGATCCAGAAGCCGGCGATGCTTTCTAAGCTCCAGCTGGTAGCCTCTTGTTTCCTCCACCTGATGATGACTCTCACATTTATGGTATTGCTTGAAAATTATAACCAGAAACTTTTGTTTGGGGGTCAGTAGAAGAGGTCTTAGAAAAGTCAAAGGTAGGGCAGGTGACACTGGTCTTTGGTATCAAATTATCTGATGGGAAGACCCTGGCACACAGCTAAGCAGTGAGGCACTTTATAAACATTAGAAAAAGGTGTCCCCTCTGGGCAGATTAATTACAAAAAAAAAGTGTCCCTCTGGATATATACAGCCCATTAATGTCTTGGTTTAATAAGTGGCAGTTGAGTTGGTGTAAAGAAAAATATACCTCTTCCTCCAGGAAGTAAGAGGAAGGCAGGCTGCTCGTGAGTACCTTTGGGCCCCCCAACCACGTGAAAGAGCTTCCAAGAAGCATGCCTCCCAGCAGCAACAGAGACAGCAACAATTTCACCATCATCACCACCATTCACTGAGCCCCTACTAAGTGATGGGCGTGGTGGTAGGCTTTGCATGTATTCATTCTAATCCTCAAAACAACCCTGAAATACAGATGCCTCTATCCATGACACATCTAGACTGTGAATCTCTGTGCCTTGCCTGGAAATATTGTAGCACTAGGATTGGGAGAGACTTGACTTTGTACCCAGGTGTGGCTTCCTCTTAAGTAGAGAGCAGTTTCTTGGCGAGGTCCACCGAGAAAGACCCACACGGGGGCCATGAGTTTGTGGTCATACTGGCTCACATAGGGACATTATTGCATTCTAGTGGTGATTAATGACAATCTATGTGACTGTTGTTTTATTTCCCGTCCCTCAAAAATGGATCCCATTGAGTTGGATTGGCCACATCTTCAGGTAGGATCTATGTGGACAAGGAGGTAATGCAGCAGAGTGGAGTGGTTAAGACTCTGGGCCATATATGGCCAGATTTGAATCTCTACTTCCCCTCTTATTACTTGCCTGACCTGAGGCAGGACACTCAGCCTCTCTGAGCCTCAGTTACTTCCTCTTTAAGTTGAGACAGCTAGAGTTTGCTATAAGAATGCTATTAATAATGCCTTTGATTTTTAGTAAACTCATTACAGTCATTAGCACTACCCAAAGGTTGGTCCAAACACCCCAATTAGTCTAGGACTCAGCTTAGTGTTCATAGTCTTCTAAGTTCACACCATTCATTGGCTCATGCTGAACTTGTGCTCAACTGGAAACTTGAGTGTATATTTCATATGATTAGAGCCAAGATGGATCTCTCTACACTTAGAACTAATACATACATATGTTTGTGTATATATTTGTGTGTGTGTATACATATGCTTATTCCTGATGTCACATTTACCCATAATAAGTTTTATTTAATTAGCTTCATGAAATGGAATTTGATGTCTTATCTCTTTCATCTGGCTTACTGCCAAGTATTCCTAGCTCCTTTTAAAAAAAAAAAACATAAAATCTCAAAAGCACATATTCTGAATCTTCATCAAAGTCATAGCAGCTGTATATGGTTTAGGAGGGCACTGACCACATCTGTCAACCAACAAATATTAATTAGATACCAACCACGTGTCAAGAACTATTCCATGTGCTGTTGACTCTTCAATGTCCAGTGTCCCCCGTGATGCCTGGTAAAACGTCACTGAAAAACAATGATGGGTAGATAGATGGGTGGGTGGATGATGAGGTTATTGGATAGAATAAAGTTCTAGATCTCGGTCACAACACAAGAGATCCTTGCCTAGAAATTAATTAACACTGTTCTCATGAAGTTGACTGTACAGTTATAATTTAACTTGAAGGTATGATCCCCCAGCCCACATTTTTCCCATTGTTCCATCATGTGGTTATGAGAGGGGTTTTCAAATGCCTCCCTGAAATGATTGCACTGCATCTTTGTCATTCTCCTGGTTTATTAATCTTGTGACAGCACACTTCAAAAAAGAAAGAAACACACTTGTGCACCAGGACACGTGGGAGGAGACCCACTGTTGTCTGTTGATCAGCTTGCTTGTGGTGGTTATTTCACAATGTATACACACACCAAAACATCAAGTTCTGTACCTTCAATTGACACAATTTTTATTTGTTGATCGTACCTCAGCAAGGCTGGGAAAAAATAATTTTCTTTGCATATGAGAGTAGAATGTCATGCAAAAATAACTTAAAAAAAAAGATGTGTGTTTTCTGGTTTCTACTTATTTTCCCCAGATCTTCAAATCGTCATAAGGATGATGGATCAGCCTCATGTCCCACATTGTGGGTATAGCTCTGATATAACAGCATATTGTTTACCTATTTTAAAATTTGTCCATGTTATATAGAGAATGTGAAAATAGAAGAACCTATTGAGTTCTTTTCACATTTCTTTCTGAAAATAATGAGTCTATAGGCTGTTGAAATAAACAGAAGGAATAACCTTAACTTGCAAAAATAAATAAATAAAGGCAATACATTGGAAATTTCCTAAATATGCATCAAAAGGGAAATGGCTAAATAAAATTAAAATAATTAAATGTTACAATGCATTTCAAAGGAGTGAGCCAAAAAAAAAAAAAAGGAGTGAACCAAATAGTTTGTGTTTATATCTATATAGTCAATGAAGACATAGGGCTCAGAAATAAGACAGTCAACTTCTGTACATGCTCCTGATGATATAATTTATAAAAATTTAATAAAAACATATATATGACATATCACTCATGGAGACAAATATATGCCCAGGATGACCTGAGATGGGCCAGGCTGGCCAGTTACATGCTCTGGTACTGTGGCTGGTGGTGCTGACAAGGCTGGTGGTAATAGAACAGGAAGTGATGGGTAAAAGGATGTACCTCGATCTGTCATGTTTCATTTCTTTGAATAAAATAAAGGCAAAGCAAATATGACAAAATGCTAACAGTTGGCAAATCCATATGGTGGGCATACAGGTTTTTACGGTATTGGTTTTTTGTACTTTTCTGTGCTTTCTGAAGATTCTCAAAATAAAGAACTGGAGAAGGAGGTTAGCCCTTTCTGGTTACTGAACATTGGTCTCTTCTTTCTATTTTTTGCACCCAGATATATTTTTTGGAAGACATAACATGAGACAGATGGAGTTGAAACCCTCCTACCTACCTACATCACTTAGGATTAAGCTCAGCTGCATGTAACAGAAAGCCATCTGAAGTCACGTGAGAAGTTTGTTTTTCTCACAGAAAAGACATGCAAAGATCCTATAGGGCAGCCTCACGGTGCCATTCGGGACCAGGTTCCGCCCCCTCCACTCACGGCTTCCACCCTCGAGGCCATTCGTGGTTCGGGATGGCAGATGCAACACCAGCCTTCACATCCACACTCTGGACCCGCAGCCCCTGCTCTCCCCAAGCTGCATGCACCTCTGCTTCCTTCTCATTAGCCACCCTTAGTCATGTGACCACACAGCTGCCAAGGAGACAGGGGGACGTGATGCTTCATTGGGGGAGTGACCTAAGATTTGGGGTGGTTTTGTGTTTTCTGGCTTTGTTTTGTTTTATTTTTAATTAAGGCGGGAGAAAAGAATGTACGTAACATGTATATCCTTTTCCTCTGTGGGATTACTTATTCATTTTTAAAATATCAGGGTGGACTCATGGGATTTGAATTTTAGTCATTGGGTTGTTTTCTGTCTCTATCTTTATTTGTAATGCTGTGCTTAAATTAGGTCATATTTGGCCAGTGGAAGCCAAATACTGGGGCTTTGGATCGTTTATCATTTTTTTTTATCACTTTCTTACTTTCTTGTGAAATAAGATATTCTAGGATCATATTGTACTTTCCCTGCACCGACCCTGGATGGAACCACTTGGTTCTTTTAGTGGAGGGTAGTATTTAGAAATCAAGGCCTGGGTGGTGAGCTCATTATTACAGCTTGGACGTCATTGTTTCTAAACCCTCAGCAGACAGAGTGAGGACACACACACGAGTGTGTACACATGTGCACGTGTGCACAGCCACGCATGGCATCTGTCCATATAGGCACGCATCTCTAGCCACGGTATACCTGTGCTTTTATGCACATACCACATTTTAAAACACAAGTTCAGTCTACTATCTGCAATTCCAATACAGTGTCTCAGGGCTTTTTCCAGCTGTCACACCTTTCCACGCTTGTACCTACCTTCTGCAACAGTGAGAAACCCGACATCATCCTCGACTGAGTTGCTAAGTGGCTTGATCAAGTCACTCAGTGTGACCAACCTCCCAACAATGCCAGTCGTCCTGTCCACCTTCTACGTCTGCTTCACCCCTCTCCCCGGCACTCTCCCTTCGTCCCACGCCCCCATCAGGTCTCCATCAACTCCTCCAGCCAGTGAGGAAAGGGTGTGGGTTAATCAGGTAAATGCGTAGACAGCAATGTGGGATCACTAGGAGGATTAAGCCAAATTAGGAGCAACCCAAGGAGGCTTCCTACAGGAAGCTTGCTAATGCTAAAGAGGCATTAGCAAGCTAAACACCAGGACGGAAGGAGAAGAATGTATATTCTAGGCAGAGGGGCAGCCCAGACGAGGGCATGGGAGGGAAGGGAGCTTGGTGCCTTCTGAGACAGGTACATTGTTCAGTGCAGCGGGAGCAGAAGAAGTAGAGAGAGGAGAGCAGTAGAGAGAAGGCTGGACAGGTGAGCAGGGCCAGATGGTGAAAAGACTTAGATGTCTCAGTTTGGATGAAACTGGTGGTTGGAATCTTTCACTTCTCTCTCTTCACACACACACTTTGCTTTTAGATTCCCTGAATACCCTCAAATGAACTCATCTGTCATTTCCAAAGTTCATCTCCATCCATCAGATGCAAATCCCATGAGACAGGAACTCTGTCTTATTTACCACTGTGCTCCAACCTCTACAAAAACACCTGGCACACAGTACATGCTCAATAAGTATTTGAATCGCCAATGTGTATTTTTATTTCGAATAGACTCTTCTAGTCCACTGTCAAAACCAGGCAGTTGGCAAACCTCAGCCAACTCCCAGCTCAGGCAGCCCTACCGTCTACATTTGCATGGAAAGTGTAATGGGTCATGAAATTGCATCCGTTAGCATGCAGATGCTTATAAATATACTTTGCAAACATTTCATCCTATGAAAATATAGGACCAAAGTGCAAAATTCTTAAGAGGCAGCAGCTGAAAGTATTAGTTGAAATTAGAGAATATCATCGTTTCCATTAAGTAGTGCCAAATTTTGTGATGCAAGTAACATCTTCATGTTAATTCTAAGAAACTGTCTACCTCATTAGGCAAATAAGGCATCCCATGATTTGGATACAGAATAACCCCAGTGATAAATGAACCTCCTATTGTAATAGCTTCCCCATTACAATTCCCTCCTTGGCAAAATGACTACAAGCAAGGTGGCCTGATCACATTTCAGAGGCCCATTTTATCAGTCAGCAGAAGCTCAGCTGTGCTACAATAATAAATCCCACAACCTCAGTGTCCTAACAGTATAAGGAAATTTGGGATACAAATAGGGCTACCCTCCTTCATCTTGTAGTTACTCTGTCTAGAACATGTGGTCTCCCGGGTCACTTACATCAGAGGAAGATGGTTGGCAATGGCATTAGTTTTTTACCTCCCTCAGCCCAGGAGAGAAATCTACTTCTCTCGCCAACCCGATGGCCAGGACTGGTCACGTGGCCCCATGCTACGTGCAGGCGAGGCTGAGATGCAGGGAAGCGTGCGGACTGTTTGGTGAACACATTCCCAGCATATCTCACCAGCCTCAGCTTGGACTGAGGAGAGGAAAGAACTGACTTCTTTCTAAATTGGGACGCACCTGAAGCTCCTTCGGGTAGTTATGAGGATGCAGTTGATCGTATAGTATAGAGTGTGAGCTTTGGTGACTGGCATCTCCATTTCTAGCTGCGGGTGCCAGGACTATCGCTTTAGATTCTAGATCCTCTCTGTCCTCATCTGAACATGGAAACATGTACATGTTCAGTAAGCAGGTGCAACTCTTTGAAGTGATGCTCGATGCAGAATCCCATGGGATCCTTTTCCATGACAGGAATGAATCAGCCTTTCTCAGTGTGGAGAAAGAATGTGTGGTCATGGTCTCTTGACCAAACCCCGCAGCAGAACTCAGCATCCAGGGAACCAGCCCTGGGCCACGGGCCACAGAGAGTAAGATTCGATAGTGGGATGTTAAAGGCAGAGATACTATTTAGAGACACCTGTACACCAACCTTGCTTTCTTCCCATGGCTCAAGATGGGGCTCTCTCAAACTCTCTAAACTATATTTCTTGTATAAGTTCTTCTCATATGCGGCTAAAGCTCACCCATAAAAGAAGGGTTAAGTGGCAGTAAGTGGGATTCTCAGCTCCACCTACCCTACTTTGGTAGTGTTACCAGCAAAGCCCTCCAGGGCTTTGGGACTCTAGAAGCCAATTTAAGCTGCAGTAAAACATGGCATCCTTGCTTTCTGCGGCCACTTCTGTGATGTAAAGATACAAAATAGAATTTTGTATCTTTATCTGATTTTATGAGAAATTATACATTTTAGGATTATGTTGGTTGTACCTAATAAGAAATAGGACCACTGTGGCTGAAACAATTTGGGAGTTATGTTGTGGCTTCTGTTGGGCCTCACAGTGATGTCATTGTGATTCTCTTCACTCTGTCCCTCGGGACTTCAAGATGGCTGCCTCAGCTCCAGCCACCACATCTGCATGCAAGGTAGAGGGGGTGGGGAGTGGTGGTGTCTATCTCACCTTTTCATTACATCTGGAAAGCCCAAGATTCCCCAAATCATCCTTAAGCCACTGTTACAATAGACTTCTCCCCATGTCTCATTGGCCAGAGCTATGTTATATACCCACACCTCAGGGAAGGGAGAGGATGGAGAAATTAAATGCTTACTTCTTTAGACTCTCTCATAGAGGCAGGAAAGGAAGAACAATGACCTGGAATGGGTGTTAAGTCAACCAACCTACAATGTTTGCCCCAGGAACTTACCCAAATATGTCATGTGGGAGGGAGAGGAGGCATGGCACCCATTCCTTTGCTCACCAGAAAATACTGCAGTCAGTTCCCTTAACTCTGCAATTCCTCAGTTTAGGGTTATCTCTTCTGCAGGAAGATGTGGGCTGGAGGGTTCTTATTCTCCACTGAGAACCAAATGCCTGTGGCAGGTCTCGGCTCACTTCTGGTTGTTTACGATTTTCCAAGTCCCTGTGACTCTAGAAAGTATTGGGCCTCAGTGGAGCTCAAAATGGATATTAGCTCTTGGGTGCATTTTATTGATTTGGGCACAGGAGGGAAATTATACTGCTGAGGATTGTCACCCTGGACAGTTAAAATCCAAAGTAAATGAACTGAACAAACCTTCCCCTTAAATAGTGCTCAGAAATCAAAGAGCTGAAAAATGTAAATGGGATCCATTAAGAGCTGCAGAATTAGCTTTCTTATGGTGCTCTGGTACAGTTTTCTTGCAAATCTCAAGAACTTGAGCTCATGACGAGTTCGGGGCATGGTTAGGAATGGCTGAGTGGACAATGGAGGCCAGTGAATAAAGCTGCTTAATACACCCACCTTAGGATGTCCAGTGGCCCCTATAACAGTCCCCCCGCCCCACGTAAGCTTTCCAGCCCCTTTATCTGCCCTGGGACAGTGTTGACACAGCCATGGCAAAGTGCTAGCTGGCATTAATTTTCACTGTGCTCATTTTAACACACAGGAGTTGAATATTCCGGAATTTCTGCTTTGTTTAGGTTTTCGCCTTCAAAGTCCACGAGAATAATTATTGGTTCACCTTCCTCTGCTGTACTGACTCACTGGGGTTTAGTGATCAGGGCTGGGCATTTGACTGCCACTCTGAGTGATACCAGCATGGATGGCAGATGCATTCTGTTCGGTCTCTGCCATGTTCTGAAAATAGGTTTCATTTCAAAATCACATTCCTGGCTTCTTTGGGGGAAAGGGAAGATTTGGTGATGCTGGGCCAGTGTTTGCCGGGGGGGCTACCAACTGGGGCTGGAGCTGAGCAGCCACTGCCTGCTCGGATCAGGGCAGCCCCAGTCCCCACCGTGCCCTGTTGTCTTCCATTCTGCCATCACCGCCTCTTCTCTCCCCCTGCCTGGTCACCGTGAGCATGGCCCTGGTGTCCCCTGTCTCGGATGGCCTCCTTCATGCAGCCGTTTCTGACTGCCCCAGGAGAGTTTGTGTGGTGAGCCAACACCTCTCCCGGCTTCTCCCCATCCTCTCAAGCCTTGCTCCCCATACGGTCTGGAGACAGTGGCCTCAGAATCCCCCAGGAGTTGTTAGAAATGCAGAATCCGGGGCTCTGCCACAGACTTACCATATCCGAGTCTGCATTTTAACAAAATGTCCATGAAGTGGGAGAAGCTCTGGTCTAAAACGGAGTGTTTCATCCCCGGCTGACAGTAGGAATGACGGACCGGGGCACTTGGGAAAATCCACCTCCCAGGCCACACCCCAATACCAGTCAGATCCCGCTGGGCGGGGGCCTGAGAACCCACACTCTCAGCAGGGGCCCCCGGTGCTCTGGTGTGCAGATAGGTTAAGAAAGTTCTCCTCAACAAGCCGGTTCTCAGATGTGGATATGCATCAGAATCATCCGGGCGGCATATTTTTTTTAAGAAAACATTTTATGATTATAAAACATCAGATAAACGTTGCAGAAATTTAGAAAAGTCAAATAAACAAAACTAAGAACGCAAAAACACCCATGGTCACCCCATCCAGAGACGAACAATCTTAACACCGTAGTATGTGACTTCTATTTTTTAAACCTGCTTTTCTCAGTTAACAGTATCCATTTTTCTATTAGAAAAAAATATATATTCATTTTCCCCATTTGACCCAAAAATGTTCTCTACAATTAGTGGTTCTGTCTAAACTGAGATCCACGCCAGGACCACACAGCGGGATGCTAAGGACTGGCCTATTTACACTAGGGCCCATCTTTTGGACTTATCTGGTCCCTTCCCCACTGTGCCACTTAGCTTGCTGCTCTATCCTGAGTGATTTCTTTTTAATGCACCTTCCAGGACTCCACTGGCACACTGGAAGTTAGTCTTCCGGGACTAGGGCCTGGAAGTCTGCAGTGTGTATACTTCCCCAGTTGGGTCTGAGCTTGAGAACTAAGGCATCCTGATTTTTTTGGCCAAGAAAGATAACTCGGTCCCTAAACCTACCAGAACCATTGCCTCATGTGTCTGAATGCAGAAAGAACACTACAATATTGTGATTTATGAGAAAAATATATATTTGGTCATTCAGATGACCAAAATAAATTTCTCATATATATTTGGTCTTCTTCAAGGTTCCTAGGTCGCAGCTCCTCAAACCCTTGCAATTTCCCTGAGTATTGAGAGGGATAAAGCTGTCTAATAAGGTGGATTTTGGAAAGGAGGGGGTCTTGTTGCCACTGAAGCCAATCACAGGGGAGGGAGAGGGGCTGGAGGTTGATTTCATTTGCCAATGGCCAGTGATGTAATCCATTGTGTCTATGTAACCAAGCCTCCCTAAACAACCAAGAGGGCAGGGTAGGGGGGTTGGTTCCCAGAGAGCTCCTGGGTCGGTGAACACATGGTGATTTGGGGAGAATGGTGCACTCGGAGAAGACATGGAAGGTGTGCAACTCCCCATACCTAGCTCCATGCATCTTTTCCATCTGGCGGTTCCCGAGTTAGAGCCTTTTTGACAGTAAACCAGGGATCTAGCAAGTAAATGTTTCCCTCGGTTCTGTGAGCTGCTCTAACAAATTAATCAAACCCAAGGAGGGGGTCGTGGGAACTTCTGTTTTATAGCCAGTCTGTGGGACGCAGGGGAGACGACCAGCCTTGCAGTTGGCATCTGGAGTGGGGGGGGCAGTGGGGGGCAGTCTTGCAGGACTGAGCCCTCCTCCTGTGAAATGTGATGCTCTCCCTGGGTAGATAGTGTCAGATTTGAGGTGAATTCTCAGACACCCTGGTCATGAGAACTGCTTGTTGTTGGGGGGGGCGGGGAACCCTCCCCGCACCGTGTTGAAATCGGGAGCAGACCCTCTGTGATGCTTTGACTAAGAGGATCCAAGTGTGGCCGTTTGTTTACCCTTATCCTGTGATCAGAAAGTCAACTTTGCTGGAAGAAGCCTCTATTTGAGGCTTGCAGCTGGGACCCTTCGTAAGGCCTTAGCTATGCCGGTAATTTTCCCAGCGAAATTCACTCCCTCTGAGCTCCGCTCCCAGTAACAGGCTATGTCTGACTGAGTAGGGCTACAAGAAACCTGGAACACTCCAGAAGATCTTCAGACACTAGGTTTGGAAGCTGAGAAACTCAACGAACGCTCACCACTGCCTGAGTCCCTCCACGGGGCGGTGAACAGACACATTAGGAGGTGTGTGGGCTCGGAGGCAGACGGGTGTCCTGAAACCCTGCAGATCCCAAACCTACACACTAACCAGTGGCATGGTACCAGGGGTGATCTGGCCAAGGCCTGGTGCTGTTGACCTCATGTCTCACCTCCATGATAAATATGGAGGTTTGTTTTTCCATGAGAACGTCCACAAAGATTCTTAATTTGCCCAAAGCTAACGTGTGGTTTTGAGATGTGATTGGGAATTCTCGTTCCCACGGTAAATGCATCACCAACGTGAATGGCTGGCAGTCACTTAGTAGGACCCAGGAGTCGTACTACTGGAAGTCTTACTGATCCCGTCCTCTACTCCTGACAGCCACGCCCGGAAATCAGATGGTCCCCAAGGATTCTCCTGCTCCGCAGTTGAGAAAACTGTGCGCACAGACGGCTTTTTATTTTAATTAAAGGAAAATATTATTACAAAAGTATCATAGGTGCATGGTAGATGTTTACAAGAGTCAGACACACAAACCCAAGAACATAAAATCACCATGGTCAGGCCGCCTGGAGATTGCTGCTGCCAACCCCTTCGTCTGCATCCTCGGAGGTCGCGTCTAGGCAGGTATGCAGGTGCACAAAGGGGGATCAGCCTCTGCAGTGGCTTCTTCATGAAGGGTTCGGTCCAACTCAACCGGTTTCCCTCTCCAGGAGCTCACACCATGGGCTTATCCTTCCAGGATCTGGATATATGGTCTGAGAGGTTTACTCTTGGTTCTCTGGAGAGGTGCCCAACGAGCACTGGCTGGCACCCAGCTGTGTGCCTCTTTCCACGACCCCAGGGCCCACGATCTGAGGGCATCTGCACTCTGTAAACTCATCCTCTCCATTCGCTTCCAGCAGGGCTCCTTCCTCATCTCAAAGCCGCATGGCACCCGTCTTAGTCTGCTCAGGCTGCTGTAACAATAACCACAAACATTTATCAACACAGTTCTGGAGGCTCAAAGTCCAAGCCGAAAGTGCTGGTATGTTCAGTGTCTGGTGAGAGCCCTCTTCCTGGCTTGCAGGAGGCCGCTTTCTCCCTGTGTCCTCATGGAGTGGGCAGAGAGAGAGAGCTCTAGTGTTGAGTACTTACAAGGACACTAATCCTATTGCAGGAGCCCCACCCGCCTGTCCTCATCTAATCCCACTCACCCCCCAAAGGCCCCACCTCCAAATGCCATCACACTGGGCGTTAAGGCTTCAACCTATGAGTTTTGTAGGGGACACAAACATTCAATCTGTAACAGCACCAAAACTGAGCAAAGCCATGGTGGGATCCATCCCTGGCGAGGGTCCTTGTCACTGCACCGGTCTCACAGCCCTTCTGGGGTCAGCGAAGATTAGAGTCAGGAGTGAGGGCATGGCCCGTGCTCTCTTCAATGTGGCCCTTCAGCAAGCTTAGCCCGGAGGGCCACCTTTCCTGCTCATCTTCTGTTTCTAGGGAGCATACTGGCCAACCTACCCCAATATCCAAGCGCTTTCCCATAAGGCAACAAAGCCACGGAAGAGGCGTGCCCTCGAGACGCCTGTGGCGACAGGCTGGTTCTCGCACACCCTCCCTGCCAGTCGCTTCAGCTCAGGGCTCAGCGTGCTGCCGGCAGTGCTGCTCAGAACACAGGTGATGCTTCCTGTTCCCCAGGTCTGACCAAACTCTGGTGGGGATGGCTCCTGGCAGGGGTAGCTGACGCAGGAGACGGGGAGCCTCCACCCAGGGGGAGTTGGCTCTCCCCACCTGCTCCCGAGCAAATGCCAGTAAAATCCTCTGGAGCTGATCCCAGGCTGAGCAGTGGCCTCGAGCCCAGCAGACCCGGACTTGCACTTGGGCTCCCTCTTTCTTGGCTTTCAAAAGAGTTCGTTCCTGAGTCCAACCACACAACAGGATCTGCCAGTAGGGCTGGGCATCTGGGTACAAACCCACCTGGGGCCAGAATGGCATCTTCTGCCTCCAACCCACCTCCCTACCTGCTGCCTGGGGACCCTGAGAGGCTGGTAAACACCTTCTGGGACACTCTGCCATTCCCTCCTGTGACTGTCACAAAATTTTAACCTACCTACACACATGTAAAAAAAAATTCAGAAGCCCCAAGTATAATATAAAGGAGAAAATAATCTACACTAGAATGTCTAGGTTAGTATGTGCCCCTGGAAGACATAAGGACGTGGTTCAAGGTGCGTGTCCTTGCACAGGATCACCGCAAGAAACTCAGCAGCAGCAAATGCAGATTGGCACAGGTCTGGTTTGCATTGGTCGCTCAAATGACGCTCGGTAATAACATCAGCCGAGTGATTTTTCCAGAACTGGTAGGTTCAGAACCAAACAAACAACAAGCTCCCCTCAGAGGAAATGCAGAATAGATTGAGTTGTGCAAAAGTAGTTGGGGTTTAAATGTAACATTGAGTGAAGTTCCAGACTCAGGCACTTATAAATAGATGAGAACTATTTTCTTCCCACCAAAAGAATGTCCATCAGGGTCATGAAAAATTTATGTGGGACAGCTATAGGATGCAAGACCCCTGTGCGCCACAAGAGGTGTGGCATCCATCTCCACCTCCCACCAAATGCTGGGAATACTTCCAGCTACGGTTAAGAACCAAAAAATACCCCCTGTGCACTTCCAGAACAGGGGTCCCAAGCATACTGCTCCTGTTGTCTTCCTCGAATGACTCCAGCGGACTGAATTTGCACCCTGACTCCACTGCCTGAGAGCTGCTTGGCCCCGTGCAAGCCTCAATTGCCCCATCTACAGGATGGGTGCATAGAGGAAGTTAAACAGTAGCTCAGATCCCAGAGGACACTTAGCACGATGCTTAATGAGGAATGAGTATTAAACGAATGTTAGTTATTACTTAAAATTCGCATTATATATTATTTATGAGTGTCCATAAAATAACTGGGAGTGAATAAGAGCTTGAAAGCAATGAGCTGAGAATCGGAATGCTATTTCACAGATTTTAGAGAGCTGAGTAGGATTCTAGAGCCTCCATTATCCCCGTAATGGTCCCCCTGCTGGAGTTTTGAAGCTGTTCCTCAGTGAGCACTCAGGGCAAGAACATCACAAAGCAAGAGTCATCCTTCCTCCGACATGCATCCTGGAATTGCTCGACAGTTTTCACTGAATGCCCTCAGGCCCCCGTAGGGGACCACAGTGTCCCCAACCCAGTCCCCAAAATGAGATACCTTTTTTAAAGATTTTATTTATTTATTTGACAGAGGGAGAGTGGGAGGGAGAAGCAGATTCCTCGCTGAGCAGGGAGCCCAAGGCGGGGCTTGATCCCAGGACCTGGGATCATGACTTGAGCCGAAGGCAGATGCTTAACAACTGAGCCACCCAGGTGCCCCCTAAATTGAGATAGTAAACAAAAAGACATGAAGACAGAAGTCTGGTTCAAAGACAAAAGCAGCACACATGGAAGGCCAACGGGACAGGAGCCTCTGTAATCACACCCACAGCATTTGGTGCCGTCCTTGGATTATGTCAGAAATAGACAAAGAAAGAGCTCAGTGGAGGCGGGAGAAAGCTCTGAGAAGAACAGAGGGAATCTGGGTCAGGAGAGGCTGGAGGAGGGAACGTGAACAGGTGGAGGGGGCCTGGGTGGCCTGGATGGAGGGTGATGGGTGTTGGGAAGCCAGACTCACCTTTCTAGAGTCAGAGAATGTAACCTGCTAGAAAAAAAAAAAAATGCAGCATTTAAAGCAAAGTCAAAGTATCACAAATGTCCTGATAGCCTGTCCCCAGGGGTACACCTGGTGACATTTCCTGAGACCATGTCACAAGCTGGGGAGCCAGCACTGATGCGAGGAGGTGCCCATGGAACCACCTCTGTGGGTGAGCAGGGGCGTCTGGCTCCGCCCTGGCTGTTGTGGTCTGAGAAAGGAAGCGTTCCCCTGGGAATATCATCCGTGCCTTTGGGAGGGGCTGTGGGAACTTTTTCCGAGAACACACGCTTGTTTATGATGATGAATGGCTGGTCAGGAGCGTGCCGAAGCGACTCCGTTCCTGGTGATGGGCATGAGAACTAGCCCAGAATTTCTGCTGCCAGAGCCCAGTGACTCAGAAACAAGGGTCATGGTCCTGGAGCACCATATCTGCTAGGAACCAGGGCGGCAGCAGAGCCCCTACTCCCCCGCCCAGAGTTTTGTGTGGTGGGGGCACAAACACATATGTACCGGCTATGGTATCTCTACTGATACCAGGGAACCAGGCTAAGCTTATGCCGTCGTCCATTCAATGAATGCTTAATGCCAGGCTTCTGACCTCACGGGGTGTATGTCTCTCTCTAGTGGAAGGAAACAAACAACAAACAAGGTGAGAATGTGGAGAATATTTTAGGCCATGCAAAGGGGTAGGCCGTGCTGGGGTAAGGGTGGGAGCTATGCAGTTTTCAACAGACCGGGTGGGGAAGGCTTGACTGAGGAATTCACATTCGAGCACAGCCTGAAAGAGGTGAGAGAATGTGTCACATCCATAACTGGACAAAGAGCATTCTAGAACAGAACTAGCATGTGCAAAGGTCATGGGGCAGGGGCATATCTGGCACATTGGAGGTTCTCTAAAGCAATGTGGATGGAGTGAAGTGAGAGGGGAGAGAAGCAGGAGGTGGTTTGGAAGAAGCAGAGGGAGCAGATCACAGGCATTCCCCTCACATGGAAAGGTGAGCCATCGAGGATTTTGAGCAGATGAGTGACTCACTCAGGCTTTCATTTTAGAGGACTCCCCTGGCTGGTGTCTGGAAGAGATACTAAAGTGCAGGAGTACATAATGAGAAGTGAAGAGGCTGTCTTGCTATACAGCTGACGTGAGCCGGGCTGGGGATGTGGAGGTAGTGAGTGGTGGTCAGATGCTGCCTGTATTTGGAAGGGAGCGCTGACAGATTTGCTGATGAATTGTTTGTGCTCAGTGGGAGAAAGAGAAAAGTCAGGGAACATCTAGGGCTCATGACTCCTAGCAATCAGCTACAGAACCCAGTTCTCCAAGGGGGTACTGTTGCCAGTGGCCATCATCCATCAGTGATACTGGGAAAGTTTGGTGTCAAGAAGCTACCTCCTTTCAAAGTGGCTTCTCCTGCCGGCCCCAACAGCTATTCGAGACTTGATCCCCTGGAGGTCTAGGGTGTGAGGTATGACCGTCTAGTCTTCTGGAAGACCCTCTGCCCAGCTCTCCCATGCTGGGGGGGTAGGGCAAGGTCCCTAGAGTTTTCTTTAATGTCTCCAGCTCAGTTAACTCAAAGGTGGTAGAGAGGAGACTATGTTAGTGATAGCTGGCTGCAAGGGCTGGTGGCCGTAAGGTAGGTATCATGGAGGGATTCGAAGCCGAAGTCAGCTGGAACCTGAATTCGAAGTAGTTTCTGCATGGGAAACTGATAATAAGGTTAATTAATAAACTTGTAACTTATAAAGGTGAATTTACTTCACCTTTTTAGACATGGCTTCTGATCTGTAAAATGGGGATGATCGTTCCCTACCTCATAGCAGTATTGGCAGAAGGATAAATCACTTAGCACAGTGCCTGCGATGTGCAGTTCGGTAATCAGGCATCAAGTGAATAAGTGAATTAATGTCTTCACCCGCCAGGTATCCACTAACTCCCTCCTATCATTTCTAAGAGATTGGGAAGGGAGCCTCAGGCCCCCCTTCCCGCATCATTTTGCTGATCCCTCCCACCTCTAAAATGCTGCTCCCCTGTTTGGGGTGGTAATGATTTGATTTTTAATCATAGTGGTGCCCTTGATTTAATGTCTATGAAGGTTAAGCCCTGTCTTGGGAGCTTTACGTGATGTCTCTTGATTCCTCACTTCCCAGCAGGATAAGGGGCTGACCACGTACAGGGGAGGCTCCTGAGGCTAAGGGCTTCTCTAAGGCCACACAGCGACTGAAGACGGAGAATCAGATTTAAACCTTGGGACAGCAAAGGCAGGAGGTGACATCAGGAATGACGTTGGCGACGATGACGATGACGATGATGATGAGAGGTGGAAGAAAGGAAAAGAAAAGAGTAACAAACACATCGCCAGGCTTGGTGTTTGTACTTTCTATGTTTTACCTTTTTAATCCTCATAATGAGCTTTGAAAGGTAGCTCCTGTTATGGACTCACTTTATAGCCCTGTGGGATCGGTCACTTGGCCAGGGTCACAGTAGCTGCTGAGCAGCGTTGCAGGGCTTGGGGTCCCAGCAGCCATGGCCCCGAAGCCTCTAACCTTGGTGTCATGCTGTCATGCCAGCCTCGGGCATGCTTTTGTCCCTAATTTCCAGATCTCCTCCCCGAGCGCGTCCCTCCGTGGTCGTGAGCAAACCCTCCTTATTCCCAGGGCAGGCATTTCATTCCTTGAGGTTGTGCGTCCGCAAAGGACTTTGAAGGTCACAGTGATACGTTTGTCACTTGGATTAAAAAGAAAGACAGCCGGTGAGAGACAGCCTCACCTTCTTTATGCTGCATTCAAACCAGTCAAGAAACAACACCTCGGCCAAAAGCAGGGGGGCATTTCTCATCAGCCGATGTATGGTCTCACTCCGTCTGATATATTTCATTTTCTCTCAAGGTACCCTCAAATGTTCTAATTTGGAAAAAAAAAAAAAACTAGAAAGCGTATCCACAGGTGAACATTCTTCTGCTCTGATGTGACTTTTAGAAAGTCTAGTTGTTCTTGATATGCAAAGTAATCTGTAAGGAGCACAAGCATGGGAGGGAAGGAGGATGCATTATTCATTGGGCAAGAGCCTCTTGTATTTTAGAAATGAGAGCATCCTGGTGTTGATTTCATACCATCCCAGTGCTTAGGAGGAGTTCAGTTAGAGATACATTTGTAGCTTGAAGAGTGGCTTATTTGATACTTATATGAGAGATGTTTCAGAGACATTATGCCCATGTGAAGCTAGAGATGGAATTGTTTATCTTTGTATCTACTTGTATTTCTCCAGTGAGTTGGCAGGACTCTCCATGGTAAGAATCAGGTCTTAGACCTACTTAGAACGGCTCTACCGGACAGAGCACCCTGTCCCTCTTCAGAGCCAGAGAAACATTTTTTTTTTTAAAGATTTTATTTATTTATTTGAGAGAGAGAGAGAATGAGAGATAGAAAGCACGAGAGGAAAGAGGGTCAGAGGGAGAAGCAGACTCCCCGCTGAGCAGGGAGCCCGATGCGGGACTCGGAACTCCAGGATCATGACCTGAGCCGAAGACAGTCGCCCAACCAACTGAGCCACCCAGGCGCCCCCCAGAGAAACATTTCTAAATGAGGAAGCCCTCGAGAAACAAAGCGTTAGAGAACTGACCTGAAGCAATTCACTCACCTGCTAAGATTCAGATTTTGCTCCAGACGTTCAAGGTCCACACCTGGTCCATGTGTAAGTGCAAGGAAGGCCTGCCTCTGCTGTCCTCAAGGGAAAACGTCCATGTCTTCCGCGAGTCATAAATAGAGCCGTTAGTTCAATGACTCAGCGGTTCTGAGCCCTGAGCGTGCGTCAGAATCACCAGGAGGCTTTGTTAAAATACCCAGTACTGGGCCTGCTACCCAGTTTCTTACTCACAGATGCTCATTTCTTAGGGCTGTCCTAACAAATACCACAAAGCTGGTGGCTTAACGACACAGAAATGTACTCTGTCACCCTTCTGAAGACTGGAGTCTAAAATCAAGGCAGTAGCAGGGCCCTGCTGCCTTCGGAGACTCTAGGGGAGAATCTTCACTGCCTCTTCGGGCCTCCAGTGGTTCCAGCAGCTCCTTGGCATACCGCTATACTGCTCCCACCTATACCCTCACCTTCACGCGGACTCGCCTCAAGTATCCCTTTGCTTCTGTCTTAGAAAGACAGTTGCCATTGAATTCAGGGCCTATCTGGATAATTTGGGATGATCTCCACTTGAGATCCTTAACTTGATTGCATCTACAAGGAGTCACCTTCCACACAAGGTCACGTTCACAGGCTCCAGGGATTAGGACCTGGACGTAGCCCTCAGGGAGCCCCCATTCACGCCATCACAGCGCGCCTGGAATGAGTCTCGAGAACATGCGTTTTTGCATTTCTAACACATTCACAATTGGCACTGGAAGTTGCTAGGAGGTTGGACTAGGAGAGACATGCTGCTGCCCCAAAGGGAGAGAAATAATACAATGCCTCTTTGAAATAGCGCCTTTCCTGTAGACTTCTTAAAATAGATTGTATCTCGTGGGATTGATTTATGGTAGCCATTAAGCCGGATGCATCGCTATACCACTAAAATTAATTTTTTAGTTGCTAACCCTTAATTATTTGTAGAAGATAGGACAAAAAATGTTGGAAGCAATATGGAAAAAGCCTTTGTATTCAGTCTATAATGGATGCTATTTAAAACAATGGCTTTTCATATTCCTATATAAATGATGCAGCTAACATTCAAAGCCGTAGACTGTTCAAATGCTTTGTGTCTGAAAAAGGGTACAAAGACCATCAGACTGTAAACTGTGATTTTTCATTGCCAGGGCATGTTTTAGTAGAATGTTCTCTATAGAAAGAACACTTAATTCTGGATTCAGATCCTGAGTGTGCTCTCTTTTTGGCTATGGGATGTTGGGTCTTAGTTTGCTTGTCTAAACAGTGTGGGTGATAATATTTTGTCCTAATAATTAGCAGGCTTATGATGATGATCCATTAAGAACACTTTGTAAACTGTCAAGTGTTTTGAAATATGTTATCTGTATAATGATGAGGTGGAGAATAAATACAAAGTGAAGTTAATTCATGGAAGTCTGTGGACTTAGGTAGTTCCTTAAGGAAAATTCCAGACCGCGGTATATCCACTGGGCCTCCCCCGTATATCAGTTGGTCTTCTTCAAAGATGACCACAGTATCTACCATCTCACATGGTCTTCTTCATTGAGATATGGGGACTTTATACCATCCCCATTGGACCAGGAACTCACTTGTTACCAATAGAAAGTCGAGGAAGTGACTTCTCAGGTGAGGTCATAAAGGGCCATGCACTTGCACTTCATTCCCTGGGAGTCTTATCCCTGGAGTCCTACCATCCTGGACCCACCATGCTGTGAGGAAGCCCAAACTCACCCACACACAGAAACTGCATGGAAGGACCCTGGGACTACGTGAAGAGAGCAAGAGGAATGCCCCGCCCCACCCCACCATCTCAGCCACATCCATCCTCCAGCTGAACCAAGAGAGACCCCAAGCCAGAACCCCAGAACCACCCAGCCCAGCTGAATCCCTCCTGCATTCCTGACCCACAGAAACCCAAGCACGTAAGCAAATACACGTTACTGTTTTGAGCCTCTCAGTTGTACGGTGGTTTGCTATACAACAATAGGTAAGTGGAACACTCTATATAATCCATCGTAACCAAGGGTCTCACTATCAATTATGTGTTGAAAAGACCTTCTAGCCCTTCACACCCTCACGCAGCCCCTTTGTTACTTCCCTTTTTCATTTCAAATATACCTTACCTCCTAGGAACAGTCTAGATGAGAGTCCCTTGCTCTGCTTCCCAGCCCTACTTTCAGTTTGTACTAAAGCCTTTATTTGGGTGACATGGACTGATGTCAGTTCTCTTCCCTAGACCCGGGGCTCCAGGCTGGCTGGGACTCTGCCCATTTGTCCTCACCTTTATACCCCCCGTGCCCAGCCCAGCGCCTGGCACCTAGCAGACATAAACAGGACATCATATGAACAAATGCCAAAAAGCATTGTATGATGCAAGACAGTACTTTATTATTCCTATAATCGTACGATGCCTAATTGGTACATCTGTTTCTCAACTGGCCCTTTCTAAAGCCGGCCTCACGATACTGTAAGAAATCAGCAAGGAAGGGACCTCCTCAGGCCTGGAGAATTCAGAAGGGTTTCTATGGCAAGGATTTAATAGGTATCTGAGAAATCTCAGCGAGCATCTTGGGACTCCTGAAGGCCACGAAAGGAAAGACTTTTAAAGACACCGATCCCGGAGTGTCTGCGTAGCTGTCCTTTTTCTTCTCATAAATTTCCTCACAGAGAACACAGATGTTGGAGATGAAGTGTTTGTTTTTTTGGCACTCAGATGCGGGACGTTAGTCTGCTTTTCAGGCAGGCTTCTCAGAGCTCTAATGGTAGCCTGTGGGCTGGGAGAGTCACCACATAGCCCCACATCCAGGGCACCAGTTATGATGTAAATTCAGAGAGTGGTGCCCTGAGGACAGTTTACACAAGAATGGAGCCTCTTAAACTCAGGCTACTTGGCAACCTGGGTCCTCCTCTTTGCTTTTCCAAATGTACAAACCACCCCACACCCGTGTGTTCCCCAGCCTTTGATTCCTGACCACACTGAGCTTTGTGCTAATAGGTCCCTGAAATCAGAGGCTTACGGAAAGGCAAACATAAGACAGTGAACTGAATGAACTGTGAATTGAGTCCCATAAACCTGTCATCTTTCCATTTGGCCCACAGATTGTCCATGTTGCGTACAATGACTTGTGGCCTTCACTTGAGATTCACTCAAGCCTGCGGAGATTATTTTAAACTTTGGTCCCGTAAACCAGTCTCTTAGTATCATTCTTATGACTAAGGATGAGGGCATTCACTGGTGCTTCCTGAGCATGCCCTCTACCCCGTGGGTTACACTAAATTCTTTAAGCAAACAACCCCACATAATCCTCGCAACAACCCCACGAAGTGTATACACTAGGAATATTCTCGTTTTCAGATTAAAAAGAAGACAGAGGCGCAAAAAGTTTCATCCATTTTACTGGTCACACGGCTAGGAAGTAGCAGAGCTAGAATGTGAGCCCAGTCTGACTCCAGAGCTTGAGGTCTTGACAAGGAGACCTGGAACGCCAGTGGCCACCAAAAGAATGACATAGAAAACAGGAAAGGGAGACGCCCCTGAAAGCAAATGTTACTGTCATGTTTTTCTTCTCACTGTATTTCTCCTCAGAGCATACACAGGTGTTAGAGATCAGTTTGTTTTGTTTTCCAGTATCCAGTTTACTTTGGAACTTTTGGATTCCAGTTGTAAACTAACCTACCATTATTACTATTCACCCAACAGAAGGGTCTGGCTCCCAGAGCGCCCTCTATTGACCGTATGCTGTACTTCCTCTCTCAACTCTGCACCATGTACAAGCTCTTTCTCACAGGTTATTAAGACGCGATTTATAGAAAAGGGCGGAGAACAGTGATCCACCCTCAAGAGAGTTCCCACTGGCATGGTGTCATTGCACCGTGGGGACGTGATTATCCAGGCTGCTTAAAGCTACCAGCGCTTATTAGCCCAATCACTTGTACAAATATGCAGAAATAGTGCTGACCGTATTCCTTTTGCTAAGATAAAAATACATTTAATGGGGTGCCTGGGTGGCTCAGTTGTTAAGCGTCTGCCTTCAGCTCAGGTCATGGTCCCAGGGTCCTGAGATCGAGCCCCGCATCGGGCTCCCTGCTCTGCAGGAAGCCTGCTTCTCCCTCTCCCACTCCCCCTGCTTGTGTTCCCTCTCTCACTGTGTCTCTCTGTCAAATAAACAAATAAAATCTTTTTTAAAAATACACTCAAGCCAGTAGCTCTTTCCAGAAAGGACAGTCAGTTGGGCACAATTTGTATGTGGTGAACTCAAGTTGACTTCTGCCCCTCGTTTTTCTCATGTACAAAATAGTGATAATATGTACCTTATAGACCAGTGCCCTTTATATGAAAGGATCCAAGTCAAGCCCCAGTACTGTGCCTGATACATAGGGAGCTAGCAGGAAGTCAGTTACATCTGTCAGTATTGTTATTGGTATGCAATTTGGGTCTTGGTCTTCTTTAATTTTAAATTTCAGTAATGAGACAATATTTTGTTCTCTACCCCCATTCCCTTTAAATTTAGATATAATAAGTCCCTTCTTGGTTGGGTACCCAAATTTTTAAATTTAATTTAGATCCTAATTTTTTAATCTCATCCATAACCAGTTGCAATCTGCCCTTCTGGAGGACACGTTTTCTTAAAGCTCGTCTGAGCTCCCCCTTTGCCACCCTGATTTATAATTCGATATTTAGCACCTTCAGCTGCTTCTAAAACCCAAGGGGCAAATTGGTTACCTAGCAACCACATAAATGCAATTGCTAACGATACAGTTTAGCCCCATTTTGTGATAATGAAATAATATGTCTTATGAGAATGAAAAGCTGAGGTATGCTAGATGAGGTCAGTGCTTTGGAGAAAAACTGCTTCTTTAGGACAGATTAGCAAAGTGGGAATTGTGCTGGTCACCCCCCTGGTTCTCTATGACTCACTGTTTTCTAGAACAGAGGTCTGACATGTGCGTCCTTGGGTGAGGAGAAGACAGTAGCCACGGTCAGTGTGCCCGGCAGTCTTTAAACAGCTGTAAATTTGGATTTATTTGGGTGGGGCATCCATCCACCCCCCAGCAGTATCATGCAGGCCTGCCTGGTCCCCAAAGGCATCTGACATCAAATCCCTCGGTAAAGAGCATCATGATGTCTCTTTCTTCTCTCAAAATGAAATCCATAAATAATATTACTACCTACACACATAACTTGAAAACAACTCTTAATATTATGCCATGACTTGAATATAAAGGAGAAATTAAAAGAAAGCAGTTTACTATATATATATATATATATATATATATAAATGTAAATGTTCGAGTATGACTACACTGAAAGATAAAATGATGTAGTCGGATGTTTCCACCTATTTACGATGAATCAGCTTGAATTTAGGGGAAGCAAGATGACTCAGAACCCGTTCTGCAGGACACACACCGGGGGTGGGAAATGCAAAGGTGCAGACACACATATATAAGAACAGAGCTAATTTGTTCAGAGCAGATTAAAATCACACACAAAAAAGTCTTGTTTATAGAGAGAGTTAGGTTCTTCACTCAGGGAATCTTTAAGGAAGTTTTACACTTACATGAATGCTGGGTGAGAGCCTGGGAGTCAAGTACAAATTGAGATAATTCTTTGTCGAGGAGCTTTCCTTCAAGTTTCAGAAATGTTTGCATCCTTCTTTGCTTCTGCTACTGAAAGCCAACAGATGTCCACTGATGGTAGCAACCAGCATTCCTGCCCTCCCCCCGCAGCCTCCCAGACTTCCTGTGGTGGCTTTTCACCACCAGTCTTTTCTACCTGCCTGACCTTATTTCTCCCTTCCCCCAAAACATTCATCCATTCATCCATTCGTTGAGTCATTGATTGTTCTAATAACAATGTTACTGTAGCCGTCTCTGTTTGCTCACCAGGGAGGGTAAATGACTTCGCAGGACTTTACTACGTAAGTACATATAGAACTGTACACACACACTGCAAATATTTCACAGGGCTAGATGGTGAACACTTTTGTGCCCAAATTCTCCAGTTACCCTCTTTCACTGCTGTGCCTTGTATGTCTTCCAAGAAATCTTGTTTTAGAAGCAAACACGTATCTATCTCCTTCTTGCAGTGTTCTTCTGGGGATGGGAGCCTTCTCTAGAGTTGCTTCTACATCCTGCTTCTTCACCAGTGCGTCCTCATGGGCACTGTGTACGGATCTTCCTCATGCTTTTTAACGGCTCTGTGGCCGTTCATTTTATGGATGAACCATAATTTTTTAAAATATTGGTTAGGTTGTTGTTTTTATAATGCAAAAATGTCTAAAGCAGAGAACAAAGTAGCCCATAACCTCAGGATCCAGGAAACCAAGTTAACTTTTTTCCTTTAGCAAAAGAAAAGTAACAGATGCAGTTAGTACAATTATAAAGCGGGCAAGCAGGGAGTGACGTCACAGTATGAGAAATAAAACTCACCCTTCCTCTTCTGGAGTTCCCATCCCTCTCTCCTAAAATCACCATATCAACAGTTCCATGTGTATTCTTTCAGAAAGAAGAAGGAGCAAATGTGGCTATACTCACTGGGCAGGCTGAATAATGCCCCTCCCCAGCTCCGCACAGATGCACACATCCAGATCCTTGATACCTGTGGTTACGTTACCTTCGATGGCAGAAGGGACTTTGGAGAACTGATTAAGTTCAGGCTCTTGATTTAGAGAGGTTATCCTGGTGGCCCCACTGTCATCCCGAGGGTCCTTACGGGAGGGATACGATGGTGTGAGAGGAGAGATGGTGCTGTGTTCACGGCTTCCAAGATGGAGGAGGGGCCAAGTGCCAAGGGAAGCAAGTGGCCTCCAGAAGGTGGGCAAGGCAAGGAAATAGATTCTCCTCTAGAGCCTCCAGGAAAGAATGCAGCTGCGAGCTTCCTAACCTCCAGAACTCTTTTATAAGAGAATAAACACATGTGGTTTGAAGCCACTGAGTTTGTGCTCATTTGTTACAGCAGCTACAGCAAACTCATACTCCAGCAAATGCTCATTTTTATTTGCATAATGACCATACTCTGTATATGTACAACTTGGTTGTTCTTTACTACTGATAGTACCCTTGTTACTTCATTTTTCATAGGCACCTGCCTTTCCCCAGATTGGGTTTATAAGGACCTCGAAGGCAGAAGCTATGCGTGGTATCACATCCTCTGGGCTCCCATCTTAGTAGGAGTAAACACAGCTGCTCAGTTAAAACTACAAAAGGATGCAGAGGAAGTCAGAGCAGGCAGCAGACTCTTTTGGTGTCCGCGATCCAGGAGCCCTCAGCCCACGTGGATCTCAGCTGCATCCATGGCGGGCACCCCTCCCTCCACACCAGCATCTGGAATGCACTCAAGTGCTTTTCCAAGCCAAGGGAGTTGTGTACTAACACAGGGCAGCCCGGAATTGGGGAGGTTAATGTCCCCAGAGGGAGCATCTAGCCAGTGGGAGACAGGGGTCAGTGGGACAGTGTCCAGCCCCCTGTGTAAGGAAAAACACTTCTGAGATGCACTCTCCCTGCTTCCTCAGAGGGGCCCGGTGGGACTGAGCCCGTTTCCCATCGTGGTAACCTGGTCAGTAACACACCTATATGGACTTCTCTCCTTCCTTCTCTCCTTCTGCTCCCTCACTCCTGCTTGCTGAATCTACCCCCCACAGAAACCACCTGCTCCCAAGTCCTTGTCTCAGACTCAGCTCTGGGGGAGCTCAAGTTAAGACCAGACTCCAGCTTTGCCTCTTTTCTAGCTCAGGACGCTTTACCAAGTCCTTCTCCTAGACCGTAATTTTCCTACCTATAAAATGAAGATAACAGAATCTGCCTCAACAGATTGTCATAAAGTTGAAAAGAGGTAATGCATATGAAATATCAGGTACATTATTAATAAGCTGCCATTGTTAAAACCATTTGATGACTATTATGGAGCAGTAATTGCCTTATCAAAAATTGATAAAATGCATGCAATCAAACTCCTGATAGAAGCTGAATTTTTCTAAAGTTGGTCTGGGCCTTCCAAAGATTTCTTATTCCTTCTACCGTGTTTATTCAGCAGATAATTGTGAGCACCTATGTGCTGGCTGCCGTCTAGGAGCAGAAATGTCACAGAGAACAAAGTAGACAATAACCATATCTTCTTGGAGTCCAGGTGCTTGTGGATTTGTTCAGCAAATGGTATTTGTGCCCAGGAGGTACCAAGGCAAGAAGAACATAGTCGTTGCCTCCATCCCTGCCCTTTCTCTTCCCATTTATTTAAAATATCGGAAAACATTGCCATAGTTTCTTTATTTTATGTATTTTTATTAGGTCCCTAGCATATACCAGGCACTGTGCTAGGTACCCTTCTTATACAAAGATAAATAATTTTGGCCTCTGAACTCAAGGAAATATATAGGCTGCGTAAGGAAATGAAACTAGGTTCATAAAAGCTCTGTCCACTTTTTCTAGCTAGCTGACTGTGACTCTAACTCAGAAAAAAAATTTCTTCTAATCACTGGTTCTAATACAAATAAAATGCAGTGATTCATTAATCTCCTTAGTCTATAATTGCAAATTGGGTTTTCTCTAGAATGTACCTAAAGGAGGTAGGTACCCATTAAGCAGTTCAGAGGAGTTTTATTTAAGCTGCAAATGAAATTAGTTTACTCATTTTTAATTTAATTCCCAAGAGGCATTTTGGAAGCCTTCCCTTCTCATTTGACCTAAAACCATTTTTAAAAATTATTGTTCTCCTAAATTGAAGCCCTTTCCAGCATTGCATATAAGAAGTCTTAAAATTCATCTGTTTTCTTTTTTGTAATTGACTTACAAATGCATAATTGACTCACAAATGCATAATTGACTATACATGGCATTTTAAAAGGGCAAAGTTTCCATTTGCTTCTTGATCTCTTTGAAGTTTTTCTGTTTTCCTAAAGCCCTCTTCCAACACCATTCCAAGTGATTCCTTGGGTCTTCTCCACTTGGTACAACAGTGTGCTGACATCTTAATGGAGGGGTCAATTCCCTGCAGTAATGGCACCACAAGATTTGGCCGAGGTGGGCACAATTTTCAAAGTCCTTATTTGCAACCAAACATGCACTTGGCCTCATTCTTCTGACACGTGGACAATTCTTTTCATGAGTCATTGGACTATAACTTGTCACCACGATCATTGTTAGAGTAAGCCATCTAAGCAAAGAATTCGGTATTTTCCATCGCCTGAGCTATAAATCCTATTCGCGCACACATACAAATGCGCACGCGCACACATAAACCATATACTCAAGTAACTTTGGTAGAAGCACAAAGAATGTAGCTGTTGTTATTTGGAAAAGACCTTCTAAAGACAATGTTTAGTTGAAGCAAGCACGGCTAGCAATGGATGGTGGCTGCTCCTGGGGCCTCATATGGATGTAAGTTCCTATCTCTACCCAGTATAAAGAGATGTCATGCAACAGGAAGTATGGAAGGGAGCTAAGGAGAGAAGACCCAGATGCTAAGCCAAAGTTAGGGACCCAAGGGCTCTTTACTTAATTCAGGTGCTTCTGCTTGGGAAAATGGGCACTTGGTACTTTTCAGTGACATGGTTGAATCAGGCCGGGTGAGTGGGTGGGTGGGGGTATCTTGTTTGTTTCCCCAGAAGTCAACAGGGAAGCAAGGATTGGAAAGGAATTTGGTTTATTTGGGAGGTGCAGAAAACACCAGTAGGAAAGGGAAGAAATAAGACTGGGAAGGAAGGCAACCAATAACGGATGATTGTCCAGCCAGTTACTTCCTTGGGAAGTCCAATCCCACCAAGAAACAATAGAAAACACTATTAAAAAAAAAAAAAAAAAAAAAAGGCTTCAGAGAGAGACAGGGGAGCTGGGGAACAGGCAGGAAATGGTAAGAGCTGCACTACGCATGGGGCTCCAGTGGAGCCTGCTCAAGGGATATACAGAGTTCAGCCCGTATGCAGCACGTGGGTGATGTGACCCAGATCTCAGCAAACACAGACTTGAATTTCACTATTGATCTTGATCCATCAGCTGATCTACAAATTGCCTGTGCTTCATAACGACTCGATTACCAACGTGTGTCTCCCTAGCCCGTTTCCTTCTTGAAAATGACATTTCTCGCACAGTGCAACTCCCTTCTTGATTATATAGAACACGACCAATGAGTCATCGATCTTTTCCCCAGAAGTGGTTCTTGAGTGGTGCAATCTGTGTCGTGCTATTTCTCAGCAAGAAAGGAGGGATTTGGTTCCTAGAATTTCATTAAGTCCAACTTATTTAACTGGCTTCTTCTAAATCCTGACTTGTGTCTGGTTGCTTATGCGTGTTAACACAGAATTTCTGAATTACAAGCTGAGAAATGTTTCTGGAAGATATTTAAAGCCTTCTTAAGCAGGTTAGTGGGTCTTATTTTCTGTCTGAACGAACTGTTATCAAAATACATTTGACATTGGGCACGTGCATGAGTTGGTGCAAGGGTCCCTGGGAGTTCCAAGCACAAATCCTGTTAACAGTTAATAAGATTATGAGCACAACCCATGTAGAACACGTGGTTTTATCAGCCGAAGTGAAGCACCGAGATGCCAAGTTGTTAATGGGATTCAGTGTCTGTGTCTTTCATGGGTTTCTAAATAGACAAAGTTCACTGCTCTCCAAATTACCAACAGACTCAAAGCTACATCCATGTGTGGAGTATTTATTTCTTCTACTTTTAAAAAACGCTTTTTTATACTGCAATTTCCTTGCATCTTCTGAAGATGTAAGAAAATGAACCAAATATGAAAAGTCATGTTGCTTTTCAGAGTGTCTGACCACAATCTATGGACCAAGACAATGCCAGACTCTAATTTCAGTGTTTAGCGGGATAAAGGTTATTGGCTAATGGCCTTTGAGAAAGGAGGAAAAAAATAGTATGTTGAATGCAATACAAAGCCCCATATTTTGTATTAGGATCTTTTGTAAGCTCTAGCTATACAATGCAATCATAGGATATTCTTTTTTCTTTTATGTCTTTGTGGATTTCCTTTAAAATGCTCCTTTATAGATACTACTCTAAGAATTTTTTTTTTATTCACCATTGATTTCTTTTTTGAAATGTATTACAAAGAAGGTTCATTTTAATCCCATTCAAGGACCTGAGTCATTGGCAATTCAGTGCCAACATTTTGACTGTTTTCCTGGGGAATTCACTCATAGTATTGAGTACCCACCAAGTACTGCCCAATTCAACCACCCAAATCCACGATGATGATAAGTTACAGGTATTGAAACATCAGAATTGGAGCAGCCACTTAGGATCCAATCCATCTTTTCATCTATTAATACTTCTGGTCTGGCCCAGCTACACGGTAGTGACGTTCAAAAGCCAGCTCACGCCTGGGCATCCTTTCCCTCTCCCTATCCAACCCGTCCTTTGATTTATGCCAGTCCCTCCATAACAGTGACAGCTTGCTCTCTTCCCCTTCTTTGGCATCTCTGGACATACCTGGATCTTTCTATAGCTCGGTGGTGACCAGCTGGTTTGTGTTTCTGGGGCTTTGCCCTTGGTGCTCCTTTAGCCTAAAGTAAGCCGATCTAAACCCACTGATCTCTGCAGAGCCAAGTCCTTATTCAGGTCTCTCTGTTACGTCCTTGGAGAGGTCTTTTCTGGTTACCCTGCCTAGGTTAGCATCCCACTCAGCTGCACTGTGTCGAGCCCTCCGTGTGTTTTCTCGGTAGCATTTAGCACCCTCTGGGAGCATCTAGGTTCTGTCACTGTTGCCTGGTCTATTTCTGGCTTCCCCACAGCTGCGCGGAGAGCCCTGCGACAGTACAGGACTTGTCTCGCTGGTTCTCAGCAGTCATTAGTGCCCCGTGGCACAGTGCATAGTGAGTGCTCAATAAATACTTGAAAGAATAAATTCATTTTTCAATCAAATACTGAGCCATTTACCATCCCTTTGGCACTTAACACATGCTTTTATATTTTTCCCTTTTTATTCCTTTTATTTCTTTTTCTTGCCTTGGTGTTCTTTTTTTTTTTTTTTTTTTGACTTTTTGAGATTTTAAGTCCAATTAACATACAGTGTTATATTAGTTTCAGGTATATGATATAGTGATTCAACACTTCCGTCCATCACTCTATGCTCCTCACAACAAGTGCACCCCTTCATCCCATCACCCCTTCCAGCCATCCCCCCACTCACCTCCCCTCTGCTGGCCATCACTTTGTTCTCTAGAGTTAAGAGTCTGTCTCTTGGTTTGCCTCCTTCTCTCTTTTTCTCTCCTCTGCTCGTTTGTTTTGTTTCTTAAATTCCACATATGAGTGAAATCATATGGTATTTGTCTTTCTCTGACTGACTTATTTCACTTAGCATAATACTCTCGAGATCCATCCATATCGTTGCAAATGGCAAGATTTTATTCTTTTTATGGCTGAATAATACTCCATTGTGTATATCTACCATATCTTCTTTATCCATTCATCAGTCTGATGGGCACTTGGGCTGCTTCCATATCTTGGCTATTGTAGATAATGATGCTATAAACATAGAGGTGCATGTATCCCTTTGAATTAGTGTTTTGGCATTCCTTGGGTAAATACCCAGTAGTGCAATTGCTAGATCATAGGGTAGATCTATTTTTAACTTTCTGGGGACCCTCTGTAGTATTTTCCAGAGTGGCTGCACCAGTTTTCATTCCCACTAACAGTGCACGAGGGTTCCCCTTCCTCCACATCCTCAACAATGCCTGTCGTTGCTTATGTTGTTAATTTTAGCCATTCTGACAGGGGTGAGGTGATAACTCCTTGTGCTTTTGATTTGCATTTCCCTGATGATAAGTGGTGATGCACAACTTTTCATGTGTCTTGGCCATCTGTATGTATTCTTTGAAGAAATGTCTGTTTGTGTCTTCTGCCCATTTTTAAATTGGATTATTTGTCTTGGGGGTATTGAGTTTTGTAAGTTTTTTATATATTTTGGATACTGACCCTTTATTGGATATGTCATTGACAAATATCTTCTCCCATTCCGTAGGTTGCCTTTTAGTTTTATTGACTGTTTCCTTCAGTGTGCAGAAGCTTTTTATTTTGATGTAGCCCAAGTTTTTTACTTTTGTTTCCCTTGCCTCAGGAGACATATCTAGAAAGAAGTTGCTACGGCTGATGTCAAAGAGGCTACTGTCCGTGTTTACTTCTAGAATTTTTATGACTTCAGGTCTCACATTTAGGTCTTTAATCTATTTTGAATTTATTTTTTTAAGATTGATTTATTTATTTTAGAGAGGGAGTCCTTGTGAGTGGGGGGGAGGGGCAGAGGGAGAGAATCTTCAAACAGACTCCCCACTGAGCACGGAGCCCAACACAGGGCTCGATCTCACGACCCGTGAGATCATGACCTGAGCCAAAACCAAGATCCAGACACTCAACCAACTGAGCCACCTAGATGCCCCTATTTTGAATTTATTTTTGTGTATGGTGTAAAAAAGTGGTCCAGTTTCATTCTTTTGCTTGTTGCTTTCCAGATTTCCCAACACCATGTGTTGAAGAGACTTTTTCCCATTGGATATTCTTTCCTTCTTTGTCAAACATGAATTGACCATATAGTTGTAGGTTTATAGTTTATAAAGTTTATAGTTTATATAGTTTATTTCTGGGTTTTCTATTCTGTTCCATTGATCTGTGTGTCTATTTTTGTGCCAGGACCATATTGTTTTGATCACTACAGCTTTGTAATATTAATTAAAGTCTGGAATTGTGATGCCTCCAGCTTTACTTTTCTTTTTCAAGATTGCTTTTGCTTCTCAGGGTCTTTTGTTGTCTCATACATTTTTAGAGTTGTTTGTTCTAGTTCTTTGAAAAATGCTGTTGGTATTTTTTTTCTTTTTTTAAATTTCATTTTATTATGTTATGTTAGTCACCATGCAATACATCATTAGTTTTTGATATTTTGATAGGAATTGTATTAAATGTGTAGATTGCTTTGGATCGGATAAACATTTTAAAAATATTTGTTCTTCCAATCGATGAGCATGGAATGTCTTTCCATTTCTTTGTGTCATCTTCAGTTTCTTTCATCAGTGTTTTATAGTTTTCAGAGTACAGGTCTTTCATCTCTATGGTTAAGTTCATTCCTATGTATCTTATTATTTTTGGTGCAGTTATAAATGGGATTGATTCCTTAATTTTTCTGCTGCTTCATTATTGGTGTATAGAAATGAAACAGATTGCTGTACATTGATACTGTATTCTTCAACTTTACTGAATTTATCAGTTCTAGCAGTGTTTTGGTGGAGTCTTTTGGGTTTTCTGTATATAGTATCATGTCACCTGAAAATAGAGAAAGTTTTATTTATTCCTTGCCAAATTGGATGCATTTTATTTCTTTTTGTTGTCTGATTTCTGTGGCTAGGACTTCCAGTACCATGTTGAATAAAAGTGGTGAGAGTGGACATCCTTGTCTTGTTCCTGACCTTAGGGGAAAAGCTCTGTTTTTCCCCATGAAGAATGATGTTCGCTGTTGGTTTTTCATATATGACCTTTACTATGTTGAGGTATGCTCCCTCTAAACCTACTTTGTTCAGTATTTTTATCATGAATGGATGTTGTACTTTGTCAAATGCTTTTTCTGTGTCTATTGAAATGATTATATCATTCTTATCCTTTCTCTCATTTATGTGATGTATCACGTTGATTGATTTGTAAATATCAAACCACCCTTGCAACCCAGGAATAAATCCCACTTGATCGTGGTGAATGATCTTTTTAATGTGTTGTTGGATTCGGTTTGCTAGTATTTTGTTGAGGATTTTTGCATCTATGTTCATCAGGGATATTGGCCTGTAGTAGTCTTTTTTTAGTGGTTTCTTTATCTGGTTTTGTTATCAGGGTAATGCTGGCCTCATAAAATGAATTTGGAAGTTTTCCTCCCTTTTCTTTTTTTGAAATAGTTTGAGAATAGGTATTAAGTCTTTAAATGTTTGATGGAATTCACTTGTGAAGCCAACTGGCCCTGGACTTTTGTTTGTTGGGAGATGTTTTATTACTGATTCAATTTCTTTGCTGGTTATTGGTGTGTTCAAATTTTCTATTTCTTCTCTTTCAGTTTTGGCAGGTTATATGTTTCTAGGAATTTATCCGTTTCTTCTAGGTTGTCCAATTTGTTCGCATATAGTTTTCATAATATTCTCTTACAATTGCTTGTATTTCTTTGGTGTTGGTTTTGTGATTGTATTTATTTGAGTCATTTTCTTTTTTCTTGCCAAGTCTGGCTAGAGGTTTATTAATTTTATTGACTTTTTCAAAGGAACAGCTCCTATTTTCATTGATCTGTTTTATCGTTTTTTGTTTGTTTTAGTTTTTGTATCATTTCTTTCTGCTCTAATCTTTATTATTTCCTTCCTCCTGCTGGCTTTAGGTTATGCTTATTGTTGTTTTTCTAGCTCCTTTAAGGTGTCAGGTTAGGTTTTTTGTTTGAGATTTTTCTTGCTTCTTGAGGTAGGCCTGTATTGTTATAAACTTCCCTCTTAGGACTGCTTTTGCTGTTTCCCAGAGGTTTTGGACCATTGTATTTTCATTTTTATTTCTTTCCATTTACTTTTTAAATTTCTTCTTTTACTTCCCAGTTGATCCATTCATTGTTTAGTAGGATGTTATTTAACCTCCATGTACTTGTGGTCTTTCCAGATTTTTTTTCTTGTGGTTGACTTCTAGTTTCATAGTGTTGTGGTCACAAAAATGTGAGGTATGACTTTAAGCCTATATTTGCTGAGGCTTGTTTTGTGGCCTAATATGTGATCTATTCTGGAGAATGTTCCATGTGAACTTGAAACGAATGTGTATTCTGTTGTTTTAGTAAGAAATGTTCTGAATGTATCTGTTAAATCCTTCTGGTTCAGTGTGTTATTCAAAGCCATTCTTTCCTTGTTGATTTTCTCTTCAGATGACCTATACATTGATGTAAATGGGGTGTTCCAGTCCCCCACTATTATGTATTACTATTGATTAGTTCTTTTATGTTTCTTATTAAATTTTTTATGTATTTGGGTCTCCTATGTTGGGTGCATAAATATTTATAATTGTAATATCGTCTTGTTGAATTTCCCCTTTATTATTATATAGTGTCCATCTTTGTCTCTTGTTACAGTCTTTGCTTTAAAGTCTATTTTATCCAATATAAGTAGTGCTCCTCTGGCTTTCTTTTGACATCCATTTGCATGATAGATGTTTCTCCATCCCTTCACTTTCAATCTGCAGGTGTCTTTAGGTCTAAAATGAGTCTCCTGTAGGCAGCATATAGATGGATCTTTTTTTTTTTTAATCCATTCTGTCACCCTGTGTCTTTTGATTAGAGCGTTTAGTCCGTTTACATTCAAAGTGATTATTAATAGATATGTATTTATTGTTATTTTATTACTTGTTTTGTGGTTGTTTCTGAAGATTTTCTCTGATCTTTTCTTGTCTTTTATGGTTTGCTGATTTTCTCTAGTGATATGTTTTGATTTCTTTTCTTTATTCTTTGCATGTTTATTAGTGGTTTTTGATATATGGTTACCATTAGGTTTGTATATCACCTCTTCTGCATATCACAGTCTATATTAACTTGATAGTCATTTAAGTTTGAACCCATTCTTTTCTCCTCCCCATGTTTTAGGTATATGTTTTTATATTTTACATCCTTTTATTTTGTGGCTGCTTTGACTGATTTTTTCCAGAAATATCCATTTTTACTTCTTTTGTGTTTTCTACCTTTATTCTGTCACTTCTGGTCTCGCCTTTTCACTCAAAGAATCCCCTTTAATATTTCTTGTAGGGCTAATTAAGTGGTCATAAACTCCTTTAGTTTTTGTTTGTCTGGGAAATTCTTCATCTCTCCTTCTATTCTGAATGACAGCCTTGCTGGATAGAGTATTCTTGGCTACAGAATTTTCCCATTCAGCACTTTGAATGTATCATGCCACTCCCTTCTGGTTTGGAAAGTTTCTACTGAAAAATCCCCTGCTAGCTTTCTGGGTTTTCCCTTGTAAGTTACTGTCTTCTTTTGTCTTACTGCTTTTAATATTTTTTTTTCTTTATCACTATATTTTGCCATTTTACTTACAATATGTCTTGGTGTGGATCTACTTTTGTTGATTTTGATGGGAGTTCTCTGTATGTCCTGGATCTGGATATCTGTTTCCTTCCCCAGATTAGGGAAGTTTGCCGCTATTATTTCTTCAAATCAATTTTCTGCCCCCTTTCCTGTCTTTTCTTCTGGACTCCTATAATACAAATGTTGATTGATGGAATCACTGAGTTCGTAAATCTATTCTCATTGTGTATGATTCTTTTTTTCTCTCTTTTGTTCAGCTTGATTACTTTCCATTACTCTGTCTTCTAGGTCACTAATTCATTCCTGTTTCTCCCATCCTGCTGGTCATTCCATCCAGTGTGTTTCTTATTTTGTTTATTGAGCCCTTTATCTCAGCTATGTTATTCCTTATCTCTGTGTTAAGGGTCTCACTCATGTCTTCCACTCTTTTATGTCAAGTCCAGTGAGTATCCTTATGATCACTACCTTAAGTTCTCTATCAGGAATGTTACTTATATCTGTTTTGCTTAGATCTGGCTGTGGCCTTGTCCTGTTCTTTCATTTAGGAGAAATTCCTCTATCTTCTCATTTTGTTTAAGCCTCTGTGCCTGTTTCTGTGTGTTAGGAAACTCACCTATGTCTCCTGTTCTTGAGAGTAATGGCCTTATGGAGCAGAGGTCCTCTAGTGCCCTGCCATGTAATGTCCCCTGTTCCTCAGGGCCTGGCGCTGCTGGGAGTGTCTCCAGTGTGTGCCACGTGTGCTCTAATGTTTTGTCGTGGCCACTTTATCCTTCAGGCCAGTCATCATCAGAGGCTCTCTTTGCCTGTTGTGGGCAATGTTTGGTTCCTGGCCTGAATGTGGCAAGTTTTAATGAGGTGGGCTCTGATCGTTTTGTGAAATGAGACCTGCCAATACCACTATGGGAATGAAGGCTCTGCAAAGCTTCCAGATTGGGAGACATGGTGTGAGCAGGGATTTGGGCTGGTCTTCTTTGAGAGCAAGCCTCCACACTAGAACTGAGGCAAGCCCTGGGAAGGGCAGTTCCACTGCAGCATCAAGGGGATGGGGCCTGGTATAAGCCAGTAAGGTAGTGAGTATCCTTGGCACTGCTCTGGTTCCCGCAGGTGGCTCTCTATTTATGCTGAGGGGTGGGGGAAGAAAATGGCACCAGCCAGTTCTTTGTTCCTGAAGGGGTCTCTCTGTGCATGGTGCCTCTCTGGGACATGCTCCAAGATGAGCAAATAACCGCCCTACTGTGTGCCCCAGGCATTCTTCAGATCACTGTTTCCACGCTGTGTGTCCACGGGTGGTTCACGGGCCTTCTCTCCCAGAGCAGCCCCAGTGCCCTCCAGGCTCCATAGTAGCCAAGCCCACTGACCTTTAAAACTCCAGTTTTTAAGCCCACTGGTTGCTAGAAGACAGAATTTGGCCCCTCTCACTTTCCAAGCAATTGCTATGGGGATTCATTCTCCCCATGTGCTCCCCTATGTACAAGACTGTCTCTCACCCTTCTCCACAACAGCAGCTCCCTCCCCATTGCAGTGACCATGATCTGTTTCTCCTTCAACCACATCACCACAATTCCTACCTCCTTCACTGTTGCTTCCTCTCTACCCTCGTTGTGGAGTTTGTCTTCACGTCAATTTCTGGAGGTATTAGAATGATTTGTTAGTTACATAGTTGTATTCATGGGAAGAGGCAAGCCCAGGGTCTGCCACCATCTCCCAACCTCTTCAACACGTGCTACTTTTAAATGTAATATCTCAAATAGCCTATGATAGAGCAAAGACCATTTTTTTATCCCTTTCTATCCTTGGTACCTACTACAGTGTTTCCTATGATAGCAGGTGCTCAAATATACAGGTTAGTGGGTGGTGTGATAATGCAAAGGAATCCTATACAAAGGAAGGAGGCTAGCACGGATGCATCCACATGCATGCTGGCATCTGCCCTCTTGTTCAATCCCCGTAACCAGTCCAAAGAGTAGGTAGTGGGTCCCCATGTTATAGATGAGAAGCCTGAACCTGTGACTGCACATAGGGATCAAACAGGAGGGGGGTGTCCAAACCCACGTTCTCAGCAGGGCTCCTTTAGACTGCTCACAGTGTGGGTAAGAACAGGGTCTCTGTGGGGGGTTCTGAATGAGGCAGATGAAGGCAGGTAGAGACACAAGTTCATGACCATGTCACTTGGAATGTCCTCCCAATAGTGAACGTTCAAGAAAGAGCTAAATGCACTAATGATGTGGAATGATGGGTCTCCTTTTCACACTGTAGGTATGCCTACAAACATAAAGGTTTTTGAAAGTAAGACATATATCACCACCTAGTCACATTCATGGAACCACCTTGGAATGGGAGACAGGTTACCCATCTATACTTATGGTTCCCCAAGGGAGGAGCCCCCCTGGGGTGCCAAGGGAGGCACATCAGCTCGTCACAGATGAACAGCATGATTGGAATATACAGGCTGCTCAAAATGTTTGTCATCCATGGCTCTGAAAAAAGCCATGGATCCCCTTGAGATCTGATAAAAAGCTGAACAACCCTGTGTGCCTCTAAGCCATCCACCCACAATTTTAGGACATCCATGAACCCAGGGTAAGAGCTTCAGCTTTAGAAAATTCCCAGAACTGTAAACAGTGGAATTAAAGAGGGCACGTATTGAATGGAGCACTGGGTGTTATACACAAACAATGAATCATGGAACACTACATCAAAAACTAATGATATAATGTATGGTGATTAATATAATAAAATAAAATTTTAAAAAAAGATGCTATAGTTCATATTATCTCCTTTTAAAAGAAATGTAACTGTGTTATATAACCAGTGGACACATTTGGAAGAAAAAGAAAAGGAAACTAAAAAACTCACTTATAAGCCTGTCATCATACAGAGCTCCTGTTTTTCTTTGATATATTGACATTTTATTTCACTGGGCACATACAATTCTACACTTGGCTTTTTGGTTTTTTTTACTTAACACATCATAGCATCAAACACTTGGAATGGCATTTCACGATCAGTATTTAATTGGAAGTGTTTCAGCATAACATTATTGTAATAGTCAAACAGAAGCACAGCAATGCAGGGAACATTGGTCTCTGTTTTGTCTAAAATTATTTTAGAATCCATTCAATTTTGTGACGTGCATTTTCTTCCATCTATAGGCGCCCCCCATAAAATGGCTTCAGATTTCACAATCAGAGATATCTTAAAACAGCACATAAGAGTACTGAGCTTTAATGTGATCACTGCCTCAGGTCATAGTAAAAACAGAATCCCCCCCCCCAATTATTGTCATCCGTCTCTCCATACTACATCATGATAAGACTGAGCAACTTTCATTCCTCCCCAGGCAACTAATCATCCCTTTGCCGAGCTCTCTTTGTAAGGGGAATGGAATACATTTCACTATGCAATACAGTAATGTGCCCCAACTAGAGATGGGGCTGAACTGATATTGGGGAAAGTCATGGCAAGAGAATTCACACATATGAAGCTTAAAAACAAGTGGTCCCCCCCTCACGCGGCGCCTCAGCAGGTTGCTCCTCCCCCGTCCTCAAAGCAGCCCTCCTTCCTGTGCCCACCTCATCCTCCTACTGCTGCTTTCTCTTTTGGTCCTTTGAAAACTTCAGAAAAGTTGGCAGTTCACTTCCGTAACAAATATGTGCTCTGGTTCGATGAAAGTGCTCTGGTTTGATGAAAGTATTTTCCAGAAAGTTACCAAAAATGTCCTACGTGCTAAATCTAATAGCTGTTTCTCATATTTGTTTCGGCCTCTCCAGAAGAGCAGCTGTATCCTCTGGAGCATCTTTCTTATTTCCCCGCCACTCACGTGGCTCACCTGGGGATACCCCTCAGTTTCCCTCACTACGTTGTAAATAGCAATCTTTGTGTAAGTGGCCCCATTACTCAGTAATGCTTTCTATTCTCCTTAGGTAGAACTCTCATGCCCATAGGTTGAGTTATGCCATCCCTACTGATGCCTCCCAAAGGAGTCGTTTCAGGCTCTGACCTCTCTCCTGAGTGTCCAGATCTGCATTTCCAGCTTCCTATTAGCAGCTCCACACAGATGTCCTTCAGGCACTGTTAGTAGCAGAGCAGAGAGGTGGATAAAAGCTCAGATGCTGGAGCCAGACCGCCTGGGCTTGAGGCCTGGCTTTGCCGCTAACTAGCCGTGTATCCTTGGGCCACCTCATTCACCTCTCTGGGCCTCAGTTTCCTGATCAGTAACACATGTATCAAAATAATACTTGCCTTATAGGATTGTTTTGATTCTTACAGGAGTCTTTTTACTAGTTATGCTACATAGTATGTGTGACTCTTTAGAACAGTGCCTGGCACACGGGAAATGCTCTTGAAGTGTTAGCCATGATAAAATGTAGCCATTTTTTAAAATCAATAATATTATCAGCTACGCTTTCCTGACTGTTACCTAAGTCCTGTGCATGGATTATTTCATTCATCCTTAAGATGATCCTGTGAAGCAACTACTCTTATTGTTCTCACTCTACAGATGCGAAACAAGCACAGAGAGGTTAATTAATTAGCTCAAGGACACACAGCTTTCTCAAGGCTGCATCGTAAGTGATGGGGCCATAATTTAAACAGGGGTGGTCTGTCTTCAGGCCCGTGCTTCTGGCTGCTTCACTGAGCCACCTCCCTGCTCCGTTGACCAGGTTGAAATTGACAAGTGTTCTCCTTTTTTTTCAATGGCCGTCTTCTCCTATTTTTTCTCCCCTCCCAGACACCACCTTTATGCCCCCTTCCTCTTTACCTGCCAATCAGCACGTGCTACACCCAGAATATGTCTTTCATCTTTCCCCATTCTGTTCTCGCTGCCACTGACCAGTCGAACCCTCTTCTCTAGTTTAGCCTGCTGTAACACCGCGGTGCTGGCCACCTCGCCCATGCTGCCTTGTCTTCACAGCCCACCTTTCTCACCCACACCATGGTCACCACTCGGGAAAAAAAAAGAAATAGAGCCTTCGGCTTTATAACATTAAAACGGAGAATTTACAGGCAACACTTAGGCAAGAAGAATAGGTATGTTTTAGAAGAATAGGTATGTTTTAAATACTTTTGCAGCAGCTAATAAATTTCAAAGAAGCAGCCATGGATTCAGACGTATCACCAGGGACTTTTCTTAAAAACAGATGGGTTCTAGAGCAGCAAAACTGGACTCAAAAGACCGATCCCAGTTTTCATGGCATATAGGCAATCAGGATTCTCTATTCTCTTTGAATAAATCCTTCTCTGCTTTGAAGGGTGGCCCGTGATATCACTGAAATAAAATATCTGTTTCACAGCAAAATGGTTGCAGTCACCCAGAGGGAGAGCTGAATAATAACTGTTTCTTCTCCCCAATCCTAGCATGTCTCTTAAACCCCTCAACTTAGAAAACTCCTACATATCCTTCAATGCCCAGGGAGAATGTACCTTTTCTGTTGAAGCCTTTGCTAGACATGACCTTTTTAATCATGAAGCAGGGCATGGGGGTTAGGACATGGCTCTGCAGCACCAGCTAAGGTTTAAATACTGGTTTTATTCTTTATTAGTTGTATGGCCTCCAGTGAGTTAGCAACTGATTCTGTGCTGTAGTTTCCACATCTGGAAAATGGGAGGTTGGACCAGCTCTAGCTTTATATGACTGTTAGGAAGATTTTTTTTAATATACCAAAGGCATTTAGCGTGGAACATTTTAAGTATCCAGTAATTGTTACCTGCTGAAATTTAGAGCCTAAAATAAATACAGACATCCTGGAAAACTATAATGTCCATGGCAAGCCTTGGATTTTTTTTTTTTTTTTCAAATCAAAAGAGTAGTTTCCTTTCTTCCAAAAGGAAAAAGAAAATGTCAGACCTTCTTACATTCTCATGGGTCAGGAGGTTGTTCCTGCAGCTTGGGGCCTAGGGGACAATATGAGGAGAGTGTGGGGCAGACTTCCAGCTACAAGGTAGGGTTTGATCCAATGTCACGGGCATTTGATTGGATCTCTACAAACCAAGATTCTACCCAAGAACTCCTTTGAAGAGGAAGTGATGTTAGAACTTGGCCTATGATCTCTGCCTCCTGGGAATTAGGTTTAAAAGAAGGAGAAGGAGGAGGAGGAGGAGGAGGAGGAGGAGGAGAAGAGAATCACAGTGATAAGAGCTAGGGCATTGTCATAGCTCTTTAAATGACTCACCAGGTGACAGTAGGAAAGACGAGGATGACAGGAAGAGACTTTACAGTTCAAATTAGAGTGATGGAGCGCCTCTTTTCTCCTTCTTTTCTCTCTGTGAAGGTTATTTTCCTTCTTTGGGGAGTTGTAGTCCCATTTGGTAAATGAAGTGTCATATGGAGAATTTTCAGCAGTTGCTTCTGTTCTGATAGGGAATAGCAAAAGTTCCTAAATTCACGAGACTCCTGCAGATGCCACCTAATGTCCAACTGCCTTCGTGACACTTCAGGGTTTTCTAGAACAGTGAAGCAGCATGTTGTGCCCTAGTGCGGTGATCAGAACAGGGGCCAAAGGAAGTAACCGCCAGCTTCCCTAAAAGCCGTCCTTCGGCCAACACTCGCCCTCCCCTTCCATGAAACCTGTGGTCAGCTCCAACCCCATCCCACCCCACCCCACCCTCTGTGGCCAGACTTTTGTTTCCACTCGGAGGTTTACTGAGACAGCATGTAGTTCTTCACTGATGCCATCTACGGAAGACTTCTACTCACCCCACCCAGACACATCTAGGAGATGTCAGATTATATGTTTCAGTTAATTCCTTAAAACCCAGAAAATTGTCCTTTGTTTATTGATTCACTTGCTGGCAGATTCCATAAGCATTCATGGAGTCTGCCATGTGCCTGGTACTGTACTTAGTACTGGATGCCAGTAAGATGTCTGAGATGCTATCGCTGACCTCAAAGGACTTTGAGGATAGTGGGAAATCCAAGCATACAGATAACGGCACCTCAGTGGATATATCCTATTGTAATAATAAACCTTTATTTGCTACATTCCATGTTCTAAGCTCTCAGTCTTGTGTGGATTCTCATTTAACCCCCTCCAAACTCAAGGAGGTAAATTCTGTTTTTACCTCTTTTCAGATCAGGAAAATGAGCATGAAAGACAGTTAAGTAATGTGCCTGAGTTCATTGTTAACAGGGGAAGAAGGACTGGGGTTCAAATCCAGTTGTTACCTCTGTTCCACAAGGAACCTTGCATAGTCCAGACATGCAAAGTGCTGTAGGTGCACAAACGAAGGGGCAATTGATCCTACCTTATGGGCGGGATGCAGAAGAGCATAGGGAGATTTTCACAGAGGTAGTATTTATTGAGTCCAAAAGGATGAAGTAGGAGTTTGTTGGCTAAAGAGGTATTCCATGCTAGAGAACAAGTATATGCTTGCAAATGCCCAGAGGTTTGAAATGGCAGAGTACACTGCAGGATGTTCAGCTGGAAAGGAAGCTTAGGACCAAATTATGAAGAGTCATTTGTGGCATGCCAGGAGTTCGTTCGTCACTGTGTCCTCTAATGCCAACCCTTACTGACCAGAATGAATACTGGATGGATGGATGGATGGATGGATGGATGGATGGATGGATGGTTGGTTGGTTGCAAGGATGGATGAATGGGTGGGTGGGTGGATGGATGGATGGGTGGGTGGGTGGGTGGGTAGGTGGATGGATGGATGGATGGATGGATGGATGGATGGATGGATGGATAGATGGATAGATGGGTGGGTGAAGTATTTGGACCTTACTTTGCATGTGATACACATAAAAGTTAGTTAATTAAATTAATCACTTAGTGCATATAAATATTAGCTGGCTATGGGTTCAGTTATGCGGCTAGAGTCCTTAAATAATAGTAACTTAAAGAGATAGAAATGTGCCTTTCTCCTCTCTCATGGAACAGCCTAGTGACAGAGATGTTTAGGGCAAATATGGTAGCTCTGTGGGGTTGTAACCTTGCCTCACTATTGTTGTTCAGCTAGTGCTAGGTACTGCTCTCATCCACATGGTCCATGATGGCTGAACACCACATCCATGTTCCAGAAAGCAGGAGAGGTAAGGAGTCAAGAGGAAGCCCTCCCCCCATTTAAAGGTAACACAGACATTGCACACAATAGTTGCATTCACAATTTATTGGCCAAAAATTGATCACATGAACATAACTAGCTGCAAAGGAATCCGGAGAGTGAAATATTCTGTACAGCCATATATCAGACTGGAAATTTTATTATTATGAAAGAAAGGGAGAACAGAGGTAAAACAAACCAGTCATTTCTGCCACTACTGGCATACCTGATCCCCAATAGTAATGGTGTCTTGTATGTGTGGTCAGTTACCCTTCTAAGTACCAACTATGCACCACGCCCTGCTTGGATAAAGGGGGCATCAGGGGCAGGAATCCAAGTTCTATACTGATAGCAATTGAACCAGGCATTGCAGAGAAATCACCATACTCTACCAATAATAATACCTAACATTTATTGACCTAGTAACATCTGTCAACCACTGTGGTTATCACTATACAATGGCCAAGCTAAAGTGCTGTTAAGATTCCTATCATACCAATGAAGAAGTGTCTTGTCCAAGGTCACCCAGTTAGAAAGTGGTGGGAGCAGGATGCATTCCTAGGTTGGAACTACCAGGCTCGAGTTAAAAGATACTTTCGGGTCATCCATTGATACTGATAATCAACTCCTGACATCACCCACCATTGCTTTAACACTGGACCATGCATCATACAGGATCATGGCTATACCATTTTTTATTCAGAGGTTAAGTTACTCAACCCCGTTGCTGATAAGCTGCCCTAAACCCACAGAACTATATAGGGTGATTTCACTGATAACTCACCTCAAGGCATTCCCATAGGGATACTGATACGGTGGTTATATATTAGGAAATATATATTCTGAAAGGCATTTTTCTCTGGTTATTTCTTCCCAGCAGGTGAGGAGTCACCTAAAATTATTGGACACTTTACTTCCAATCCAAATAAACTGTATTGCACACTCAGCTCTATATAATAACAGGAATTTCTTTTCTCTGAATAGTCCAATCTTTTGTAAAAGGTTTTTTGGGGGGGTTTTTTGTTTGTTTTTTGGTTTTTTTTTTTTTCTTTTCTTTTTTTTTTTTTTTTTTGGTTCTGAATACTACATAGACCAAGCTTGAGAGAACTGATGCTTCCAATTTCATCTTGGGAGGTGGATTAACTAGACATCCATTTTTAAGAATATTTAAATAGAGGACAATGAATTTCCTATTACAGATGGACGGACTAAAAAAATATATAATAGAACAGAAACTGGTATGGTCAGCGCATGGAGCTGGTGCTGTAAATGTTACAAATTAAAATGAAGCTTGACACCCACCTTCAAGGCACTAAATTGAGCTGTCATGGCCCTACCAAAGAATTGTGCAGGTGATTAGAAACATCGCTGAGTAGCCACCAAGTGAGGGCATCAATTAAGGTCAGCTAGTGTGTAATTTGGAGCAGGATGTCTGGTTGGACACAGATTTGGAAAATTAAAAGTAGTTGAAGTCTCAAGCAGCTTTTAGGCTCAGAGATTAACACTGGTTAATTATGAAACAATTCAGCACCAAGGATAGCACCTAGTCAGGCTATTGCTCTGAGAGATCAGCAGGTATGTCAGTAGACTCTTCTCTCTCAAACACGTTCACTGTTCAAGGGTTCTCACACAATAACCTGTGCACACCACTCAGCACTTGTTAGGTGCCAACTGAATGACATCACTGTCTCAGGGACTACCACACCTTAAGCCTTGGCTGGAGGCTCCACCAAGGGCCTCTTGTCTTCCAATAGGTTTAGAGTCTCATTCTAGTGTCATCAACAAATTTGTCACTTAATGTTCACTTTCTTTCATGATGCAAACATAAAGAGGGCCTTGGATAAAGGATAGGAGAAAATGAAAGTTATATAATGTTCCAAGGGTTATGAAATAGTCAAAGGAAAAGTAAGCAGTGTCACATTGTTGTTCCTCAAAAGAAGATAACAACAGCAAGCACTGCAACAACTGAAGAATGAAGGGGGAAAGTAAAAAAAAAAAAAAAAAAGATAGGACATTTTTTATTGGAGTTGAACACTTGCACACTTTCCCATTCTGAAGAAGCAGAAGGAAAGTGAATTCTTTGTTCCGAAAATGGAGGGGTGCCACTGATACCTGCCACCTGTCCCCTGCCCTGGAGAGCACAGAGTTATGGCATGAGCGGGACTTCCTGCAGATGGCCCCAGGCCAATTAACCCATTATAGCTTTATGCTTTATATCATAGTGATTAAGGAAATAAGTAAGGTTTGGAAGGTCCTTACATGTAGGTGATAGTAAAAGCTGTGGGAGTGGATAGAATTAATAAAAGAGAATGAGAAGGGAAGTGAGATTTTGGGCTGCACACTGAAGCTGGGGGGGGCACTCATACTGTGGAATGAGTGGGGGAAGAGGAACTGGTTGAAAACTGTTTCAGAGAAGAAGAAGCTCAGGAGAGTCCAGAATCAGTGAGGCCAAGGGAAGAATAAATACCGAGAAGAGGGCTGGTTGTTTAGGCTACACTGAGCTGCAAGTAAAGGAATCCAACTCATAGTAGATTATACAATAAATACATTTGGTGAATTCACATCAAGTGGCTGGATGTAGGCAGCTAAGGGCATGTCAGCAGCTCATCATGCCATGTCGGCACTCATCATGCCGTGGTGAAAGTAAGCTCCCTGTACCCTTCCCCTTCATCATCCTCCACATCTTGGCCTTCTGTCCTTCTGCCCATGTATTTGTTGCCTAATGTTTTCAAGGCAGCTGCCACAGCTCCAGACATGTCAAGATTCCACTGATGAGGAATGAGGTGCATGTAGGCAGTGGAGAGAAAGTTCAAGGTCCTCTCTTCTTCTATCAGGGAAGAAAATCCTTTTCAGAAACTGCTGCAGACTTCTCATGACTTTTAATTATCCAGGACCAATCACATGGCCACTCCTACATGCAGAAGAAGCTAGAGAAGTTTCTGGCTTTTCTGGGCCAGTGTGCAGTAGGAAGGAAGCAGTTGGGAAGGGCTTTGTGGCTAGCCAACAAAACCTGCCATGGTGAAACTAACAGTATCAATGTTATTCCTGGCATTATGATGCTCGTTCTGTGGTTGGTTCTTTTAAATAAGCTAATAAAATAGTCAAGATTACCCAGAGCACTTTCTCGTAGAATCAGGAAACAAAGTTTTAGCAATTCTCAACCACAATATTTTAGTTGTTGGAATTGATGGCATTTCTTGTTTGTTAATAACTATGACCATGTGAACACATATTTAGCTCATGTTTTTCTGACATAAAAATTAGGTTATGACTCATTTAGAGTAGAGGTCTTAGTTTTTAAGAATCAGTCATTCAGAGAAGTTGGTAAATTTTGTGGATTTATAGTAGAGCTACTTAGCTGAGAATTTATGTATAGTGTGAAGGTCATTTTCCTTTTCAATTAGATATTTTAGGACCTCAGGATTTTTCTGCAATACTACTTTCCATAAGTTATACTGAACTGTGTAAAACTAATCTGTTTTGAAGATGTTATATCATTGGACTAAACAATCTCTTTCACAGAGAAACTTAAAAACCAGGACCATTTTTATTATGTTTAGGAGATGCCCAGTGACTTGTGGTCATGATGAACTAAAGCATCCATGATTCTAAGTTGAGCCAATGGTTTCAGAAAAAAATGATGTCCTGGGCAAGTCTTTAAGATGATGGATCAGCTGGTTTTTTATGGTATTAATGCTTATAATTTCAAATAGAATAGATTTTAATTTCTTGCATGAATTAATTAATACTTATGATAAATTCCTTTAAAGCTCTTTCTGGTGTCTGATCAAAAACAGCAGTTCTTCAGATCTATTAATTTCTTTTAAAATGGAGAAGCTGAAAAATGTTGAGTCACTCTGCCGCTAAGGTGATCCGTGAATTAAAGAATGTGTTGGACTTCTGCCTTGACCTCTAAAATCACATGACTATTTGCTGACATGACATCTCACGTGCATATCTAAAGGCATTGCAAGTTCACATAAACCTACGAAAAGTCCCTGTTTCTTCTCTTTTCCTCGTGTTCTATATCCAACCCTTCCAAGTTCTATGTCAAATCTTCTCCCCATCCCATCTATGGTTGTGTTAATCCTAGTTGCCATCATCCCTCATCTTGATTACTACAGCAACAGTGCTTTCTTTACCCTGCAAAATCTCTTTAAACATAAATCAGATGATGACACTCCCCGTTGAAACCCTTGAATGGCTTCCCATTGCCCATAGAGTAAAATCCTAGTTTGTTTTGTTTTTTTTTTTTTTTGCCAAAAGTGAAAGTTCTTTGCCAGGTTGCTCAGAAGCCAACCTCCCAGTCATCAGTTTCCCTCTCTTATACGCTCCCTGCATCTATGTGTTCTTTGTCACATTCGCAGAATGCACCCTGGCGCAGGGCCCTTGCTCTGGGTGTCCCTTCAGCCTCCCTCTGCTCTCCTTTCCCATCGTCACCTGCTGGCCTCCTTCTTGTCATTGAGGCCTCGGTTTAAATATCTTATCAGACAGGCCACCTTGACTACGTGTGCTGGGAATTTGCCCTCTAGATGCACTAAGGTCACCCTTAGTGACCCTGTTAGTGGCTCCAGGAGGATGACCTGTCTGCACTGTCCTCACCTTCCAGCTTCCTGGGGTGTTCAGCCAATAAGGAGTGCCAGCAGGAGAGGGCAGGGAGAAATGAGACTGAGGCCAATGCACATCTTTCTCCCTAGCTTCATCCCTGTGGGGTCACTGCTGCCTGGCTGTGTCCCTTCACCATAGGTCATGGCTGCTACCCAGCAGCTTTCCCTTCCCCCTCTTTCTTTATCCCTCCCTCCATTCCTCCTCCCCCTTTTTCTCTTTCTTCCTCCTTTCTCCCCTCTCCCCCTTCCCCCTCTTTCCTGACCCCTTCCTCCTATTCTTTTCTGATAACCATTCCTTCGGGCTCTACAATGGTAACTGTAACCATACTTTATGTTTTCCCTATATTCTTCCCACATATAAATCGTCCCCTCAAACACGTCTCTCAAAGTATCCTTACTTGAGTGCACCACGTATTCCTTTGGGGCGCTTACTTTCATACCATCTAATGGAAAAGGACAGCCCTTGTTACTCTCTTCCATGTCATCCCACTTTAACTCTTTACACAGGCCTTCACGTACCCGTCTGATTTGTTTTTCTGCTTATTTGTTATCTGTCTCCTCCCACAGGAATGTCGCTACCAGGAAAGCAAGTATCTTCTCTGTCTTGTGCATCATTGTGTTTCTCCCCGGTGCCTAGAAAGGATAATAACCAAGTTAATATTTGATCCAAGTGGCATGTTCATAAATGTTAGAAACACTGAGTAAGGATTGTGTATAGGATTGCTTTAATTCTGATAGTCATTTAGTAAGCTGTTTGTGGCCCATGAACAAGGGAGAGCACAGAGACCAGAAGCAGTGAGTTGACGACTGGAGAGATAATTGGATGCCAGACAAATTCAGTGTGACCTCATCATTCAGTGTTTCTCAGGAGAGCCGATGTTTCTTTCTTTTTTTTTTTTAATTTTATTATGTTATGTTAGTCACCATACATTCCATCATTAGTTTTTGATGTAGTGTTCCACGATTCATTGTTTGTGCATAACACCCAGTGCTCCACGCAGAACGTGCCCTCTTTAATACCCATCACCAGGCTAACCCATCCCCCCACCCCCCTCCCTTCTAGAACCCTCAGTTTGTTTTTCAGAGTCCATCGTCTCTCATGGTTCGTAGGAGAGCCAATGTTTCTAAGTCCAAATAGAAAACCAGGACATAGGGTCAGAAAGGAGAAAATATATCTGAGACTGTTCACTGGAGAACAGGTGATTCACTAACTGTTGTCTTGGGGCACCTTAGTAGGACTGCTTTCAATCTCACTCATCCACTTCCTCCTAGACAAGTTTGTTATTAAAAGGACTGAAAGTCATGACCAAAAACAGTCAATGTAACAACCTCCTGAACACCTGCAGGTAGGGGTGGCATGTCCAGAATTCCTGACAAATCGACTGCAGGTAATCATTGCGGCAGGACTTAATATGGTGGCAAGAGAGACAGAAAGAAAAAAAAAAAGATGTCAGCTGGTTTCACTGCTTTTCATGAGGTTGCAGAGCAAGTGGAGATGCCAGGACTTAGATGAGTTGTTCTGGAAACCTAGACTTCCTGAGGTGGAATGAATTTAGGATGTCTTCTCCTTTTACCATTTGCTAAAGACTGTGAGGACAAGATTCCAAGATTGTTGTGTTGACATTGGAGAGGAATTGGGAAACAGAATAAGCCTTTCTCCTTTAGTCATCCATCCATCTGAATTACAGAGGCAGAGACTTTTCTAGAGCTCAGTTCAGTAATGGCACAGAGGCAGACACTGTCTCAGTTAATCTATATAAAACTCCCATGAAGTGGGACTTAACTTGCCCATTGTACAGTAGAGGAACACATGGCACAGGGAGCTCAGTCATACAGCTGGAGTGACCACAGACACAAATCTTTGAGCCCCAAGACCAGTTGTAACATTCGTTCAAGACACATCTTTCTTGGGATCTTGAAATAGTCACCACTAGAATATACAGAACATGTGGTAGGAAATGATGCAAAACCAGTCTCCACTCATCCAAAGGCACATTTCAGATGCTTTTTTAGGCAGAGATGTCCTAAACTTCCCAACAAGAGTTTCTACTCCACTCAGAACATGTCTTGAAATAGCTAAGGAATGGCACTGGGCTATAATTTTCCATGTCGTTTGCATATTATTCAGACTCTCTGGGTATGAGTCTTCAATCAGCAACATACTAGCTGAACTGGTCTCAGCCACGAGAATATGAGCTCCATGACGGCAGGGACTTTTGTCTGTCTCATCCACTTCCACATCCTCTTGCTCCAACAGTACCTAGAAATACAGGTGCTCAATGAACGTTGGGAAGAAGGATGGTGCGGGTGGGGGGAGGTGGAGGAAGAAGGGAAAAGTTATTGAATATACCTGAGCCCTGGTTTTCCCATCTCTAAAAGGAGGATAATAATGGTACTTTTTTCATAACTCTTTTGTGGATATATGTGGTAATATAAGCAAAATGCTTAGAATAGTGCCTGGAACCTAGGAAACACACAGAAATGTTGGATGAGGACATCGACTAAGAATTTGACAATCGTTTCCTGAATGCCCGCTATGTGTCAGGCTCTGTGCTGGATGCCAGGGTTACAAATATAAGTCAAACGTGGAGAAGTCACATTCTATAAAGCTTCATTTTTTTCATTCTTCAATTCAGTATATGTCCTTCTTCCATGTGTATTGTAGATTTACATATAACCACAAATTCCTTGGAAACACGGTTTTCTTTTTTTTTTATTATGTTAATCACCATACATTCCATCATTTGTTTTTGATGTAGTGTTCCATGATTCATTGTTTGCATATAACACCCAGTGCTCCACGCAGAACGTGCCCTCTTTAATACCCATCACCAGGCTAACCCATCCCCCCACCCCCCTCCCCTCTAGAACCCTCAGTTTGTTTCTCAGAGTCCATAGTCTCTTATGGTTCGTCTCCCCCTCCGATTTCCCCCCTTCATTCTTCCCCTCCTGCTATCCTCTTTTTTTTTTTTAACATATAATGTATTATTTGTTTCAGAGGTACAGGTCTGTGATTCAACAGTCTTGCACAATTCACAGCGCTCACCATAGCACATACCCTCCCCAATGTCTATCACCCAGCCACCCCCCATCCCTCCCATGCCCCACCACTCCAATCCTCAGTTTGTTTCCTGAGATTAAGAATTCCTCATGTCAGTGAGGTCATATGATACATGTCTTTCTCTTAATGACTTATTTTGCTCAGCATAATACCCTCCAGTTCCATCCACGTCTTTGCAAATGGCAAGATTTCATTCCTTTTGATGGCTGCATAATATTCCATTGTGTATATATACCACATCTTCTTTATCCATTCATCTGTCAGTGCACATCTTGGCTCTTTCCATAGTGTGGCTATTGTGGACATTGCTGCTGTAAACATTGGGGTGCACATACCCCTTCAGATCCCTACATTTGTATCTTTGGGGTAATCACCCAGTAGTGCAATGCCTGGATCGTAGGGTAGCTCTATTTTCAACTGTTTGAGGAACCTCCATACTGTTTTCCAGAGTGGTTGCACCAGCTTGCATTCCCACCAACAGTGTAGGAGGGTTCCCCTTTCTCCGCATCCCCGCCAACATCGGTCATTTCCTGACTTGTTAATTTTAGCCATTCTGACTGGTGTGAGGTGGTATCTCACTGAGGTTTTGATTTGGATTTCCCTGATGCCGAGCGATGTTGAGCACTTTTTCATGTGTCTGTTGGCCATTTGGGTGTCTTCTTTGGAAAAAATGTCTGTTCATGTCTTCTGCCCAGGAAACACATTTTTCTTTTCTTTCATTTTTCTGCTATACTGACCCTGCATCTAGGAATAACAGGGGTCCCCCAAGAATCTCTTTTGTTTCCTATTCTTTGCTGATGGGTAAAGTTTAAGAATTATGTAAGTTCTTAGCAGCCTCTAAAGTGTCGCAGGCATTTTCAGCATGACATATAAATGCTTGCCCAAGAGAGCATCTTTTGTCTGCATCATTACTGAAAGTTCTCATTTTATTCGATTCTTATGAAAACACAAAGAGGAAAAAAAGCCTAAAGGAGCTAACTCACCCCTTACTCTTTCAATAGCACCATGACTGAGTGATCTGTCTTCTGCCTCTAGGAGGAAATGCCCGTAATCTTAGACCCCTCATCTTTTAGAACTGATTTCCCAGACGACAATTCACCAGAAAAGACAGGTGTCCCTGTCAGGGGAGGGGGCGGAAGCCTGGGTTGGATGAACCTTTTCAAAAAGTCTGGAATAAAACTTTAAAACTGATTTTTAAAAAACCCTGATTTTCAGAATCCCTATAATTGCATAGGCCTGCCTACATAGCTCCCTGAAGAACAGGATTATAAATACCCCATAAACAGGAGACCTTTTGCAGTCACAGCCCTGTACCTATTGCCACGCAGTTCTTTACTATGAATGATCGTATACGAAGCCCTAATAAATATATCGGGTCAAAATATATTTCTCTGTTTGGGGGTTAAAAAATCCACGAGTCCCTTTGCTCATCCTCCGGTGGCCCCTGGGGCATCCCTGACAATCTTTATGACTCCAAGGAAGTCAAGATTAGAAGGCAAGTGAATCCTGCCTGCCCACCCCCATTTCTCATCATCCTAAGGCAGTCTGGGACTTGGTTCGGCACCATGACTGTACCACAAGGCACCCACAAGTAAAAGATGTGAATGAGAACAATTAAGGGGAAGGAAATTTAATATGGACTGAAGACTTGCTATAAGCCAGCCTACCTCTTACTTGGAGAGTTACCATCTGTTCTGCGTCTGCCGTGGCCTAGAGCTCCACCACAAAAGCATCCTTGGAGCCTTGGTCCATTAATTCCAATTGCACAAACCAGTTGAATTGCTATGGCCCCTGCCACAATCCCCACTTTGGAAACCTCTTTTGTTCACTATTTCTTACTGAAGCTGCTGTAATAAGAGGTACTGCTGGATGGCATATTGCCGGGACTAGGGTAAACAAATATAAACATTATTTGGCTGTTTTCTTCATTTTGGAAGTATCACAAAGGCCCAGTAAAGATAAAAAGGAAGAAATTGAACATTTTCAAAAGTGGTTTTGCAAGAGTGAAAAAATAATCCTCCATTGTAGACAAATGCTCTTGAAATATTATGTAATGTCTGATTTTTGCCCTCTCAATTAGAGTTATTTCATGCATCTTACAGATGAAGCCATTATATCAGTTGGAGACCAATTTTAATCCCAAGGTTGATTAGACAGTTAGCTCTCCCTGGCTTGTTCACTGTCCCTTTATTCTACAGCCCTATACCCACACAGCCATTGATTTATACACAAATAAGGATTTGGTCTGATTCATTAGTGGAACATCCTAATGAACACCTGAGTGCTTGCGTTTAACCTTTTACTGCAACAGAAGTCTCAAGGTTGTCATAGTAATAGGAGACTAAATCTATGGAGCCACTCCTCCGCCCTGCGTGGCTCAGGTCTGCAATCACCCCGTTGCATGTATACGACCCGGGTCAAGTAAGAGCTGTGACTCCACTGTTTGCCGATCAAGTTCCAAGCTGTGGATGGTATTTGCAAAAGGTCATTCTCCTCTCCCATCATAAAAATGAATGAAACAGCTGGAATGTAAATTGGGAGGGGGGGGACATTTCTCTTTGGCCATTTGATGTTTTAGGAATTGAAAGGAGCCCCCAGATGACATCTAATATTGGTTTCTGCCAGTGTTTGACTTTGTCTGAGGACATGACCTGAAAAGTGGTCATTTGGCTGTTGCTTAAAGCTACCTGGGAATGAGAGTTCAGTCTGGAGTTGTTCAGGATTCTTCCCCTCTAACCAGCCACTTACCCCTGGGTGTCCACTCTCTGCCAGGTGTCATTTCCTCAATAAAACAAGCCCTCAGCACTCAGGGGCTCACAGAGAAGGGTGGCTAGAGTCCTCACCTAGATTGTACTCCCCCAAATAATTCCCACATAGGAAAAATATTTTCCTCCTAATTCCTCTCTGTCCTCCCTTCCACTTTTGCTTTTGTAACTTTCTATTCTCAACTTCCTTATGTCTTCAGTCAACCCCTAGAACACATCCTTCCTTCTCACCTTTAGAGAAACTTAACCCTTGCCCAGCTAACCTGAAGGGTGTGAATGTATCTGCCTTTCTTCTCCCCTCTAGCTAGCTAGCTATGTATCTGTCTATTCCTTCCTTACCTTTCTTTCTTCCTTCCATTTCTTGCATTCATTCATTCATTCATTCATTCATCCGTTCAAGTTATAAAAGATCCAGTATGTGCCCAGCACTGTCATAGGCACTACATATACAGCTTTGAACCACCCTCATTAAGTTTACATCCTATTGTAAAATAAACAAGGTCTTAAAAATACAATATAAATATAAAATGACAAGTGCAATAGAAAAAATCATTTATTTTTCTTTTTAAGAGGAATTGGTTCTTTCTCCCATCCTCTCAGCCCCAGTCTTTCAAAACTAAAAGGCAAGGTCAACATTCTCAGGGCTCCCTTGGAAGGACCTTTCTTCTATCATCCTCTTTCAATAGCTCCTCTGAAGCTCATGCCATGTGATGATACTATCTCCACACCTCCTGGCTGCCAGTTTTCTTATCCGTTCATTGAGATTCTAGAACTCTGGGTCCTGGCTCACGGTTTCCTTGTCTACCCTTTCTCCTTTCATCATTGGAGTGATCTCAGCCTGTGATTTGAAGGACCACATTCTTGACTTCCATTGTGCCAGTGATATTTATCTTGCTTTCACTAGAGCAGACAACTCATCAGTTCATATTCTAGCCCTTGATAATATCCCAACTCCAAAATCTCCCGCCCCAAATCTCCTCCTGGGCCATGACCTCTGTTTATCCCTCCCCCCACCCACTAAAACAGCTCTTTAACTTTATCAAAATATCAAGATGTTTCTCTCTCTCTCTCTCCCTGAAACACACACACACACGTGCACGCACGCGCGCGCGCACACACACACACACACACCCCTTTTGCTCATCTCCCAGCCTCCTGGGCTTACTGCATTCTAGAGTCATTGATTGTCTCTCTTCTCCCCTAAGCCCTCAAAGACTATGAGCCTCTTCCATTTTCCTATCAAATCTAAACTCCTTATTAGCACAACCCATCTGTTTTCTTCCTTCTTGCTCTTGAAGTGTGATAAGCGCAATAATCATCCCTCAAAGTTGCTTTTGTCCTAATCTCCAGAATCTGTGAATATATTACCTTAGTTGACTAGAGGGACTGCAGGTGTGATTAAGTTAAGGATTAGGAGATGGAGATAGTAATCCTGGATCATCCAGGTGGCCCAGCATAATCACAAGAGTCCTTATAATATGGACATGTGGAGGTCAAAGTCAGAGAAAGAGACGTGGCAATGGATATAAAGGTCACACTGATACCACCACGAGCCAGGGAACGTGGGCATCCTCTGGAAGCTGGAAAAAGCAAGGAATGGGTTCTCCTCTAGAGCCTCCAGAAGGAACCAGCCCTACTGACACCTTGATTTTAGCTCCCATAAGACACATTTCAGACTTCAGACCTCTAGAACTATAAAATAATAAATCTAAGTTGTTTTAAGCCACTAAGATTGTGGCAATTTGTTATCGCAGCCATAGAAATCTCCTACAAAGTGCCAACACCAACAGATGACATGGCCAGGCACGCAGGGACAGTGGCCCTTGGCACCCTTGAGATCCCCACTCTCGCCAGACCTGCATGCAGTTAAGCGCTCATGCTCAGAGGCCCCTCCCCTCCACCTCTTTCCGTCTAGTTGACTGGGGCCCCATTTGTAACAACATGAACCTCTGCTCCTCTAATAACATTAATAATTTTGCTTCTACAGCTCCTTTCAGGGCCATGAAGGTGTTTCTTAGAGCCAGTCAAGAGCCTCCAGCAGCCTTGGCAGCTCTGTGTCACTTCACTTGTGGAAGGTGACTGAAGGGCCAGGGTGATCTATAGCTGAGCCTCTGGTCAGTCCCTCTGGCCCAAACAGAAGCCTTCAAAAGAAGTGTGCTCTGGTGTATTTCCTATTTGTGCATGACACAGAGCTTTTTATTTATACATAAATAATAATATTTATTTATATATAAATATATATATAAATATTTATATATAAGCACATTTGTGCTTATACGGTTAATCTGAAAGCTTCAGTGGCCAGGTACCCACATTTTCACAGAGGAAAAGTGCCCCATTTGGGCTGCTCGTGTTTATCCTGGGAGGGGAAAATGAGTTTTATTATTGGGCTTGGTATGACCTTCCATGGGTCTCAAGGGGATTCAGTGCCTGGGAAACACTGCAAACGAGCAGGAAACAAAAACAGTTGGCTAGTATGGGAAACTCGTCTTTTATATTTAAAAGCATTAGAAACACATTGTAGGTCTCCGTTAGTTTGACCTCAGTGGCTGGATTTTTTTTTTTTAACTTCAATATTTTTCTGGGTCGGTTTTGGATTTATTTGTTTTTTTCATCAACAAGGTTTTCTTATGATGTCAAATTAGAGGGTAGAATTCTGTTTTTTAAAAAGTGCTGCGTGGTATAGAAATGACAGTGATACGTCATGATTTGTAATGCCTTGTTATGTAATTCCCTGAAGAAGCCCTGAAAATAAGCACTAGCCCACAAGATCAGAACTTCCGGTGCTTAACACCTACGAGGTGTGTGAAATGTTAAAAAATATTTGCTGAGTGAATGAAAAATGAGTAGACATATTGGAAATCAGTCTGTAAGACAAGGGAACAGATGAGATTCTACATCTGCTTAATATTCTCTTCGTGCCTTTGTTTGTGGAACAAGCTACACATATTCATTTGTTTGTTTTAGGGGAATTCTATTTGGTGCATTGATTCTGTTGTTTTCAGGTTAAATCGGTTGTTTCAAATCTCCCTATTTTCCAATGCATTCAGCCACTATTCTTGGTTTATTTGTTAAAATAACCATAGCACTGGACCGATCCATTGCATTTATCCTTAGTAAACAATTCTAGGGATTTGTTCTACCATCAGTTTCCCTGTTAAGGGGTACAAATATATGCTCTCGATATATTTCCGGGAGGCAAATGACTTTTCTTCTTCACATAGTGAGACCATTGCAGAAGGAAGGATGTGCAGAGTCTCTCACTCGAGAATATGGCATTGGCATACATGTACTTAGTAATGGGACAGAGTATTGCAATCTGGGTCCATTGTGCAGACACAGCTCTCAGAGAAGGCTCTCCATTGTGTGTGGTAAAATCACTTCATGACCCCAAAGTTATCTCATTTATGGGAGGAGAGGCCCATTTTCCATGACTAGTCCAAAGGCTGGTCTCTCTAAGCCCTCTTTGACTAGGGTCGAACACAACAGGATTTTTTATGAAATCTTTCCTCTTGATAACCAATTGCTAAAGGAAAAGGGTCAGCTCCCACAGGCTGGAGTTTGTTCATCACTGTATCTCTGTGCCAGGTGCAGAGTAGACTGGCCGGCATAGTTGTTGGACAAACCGTTGAATTTACACTAAAAGACAATAGAGGAACACACACACTCAGACACTCGTGCATTCACATACAGCATTGAAGATGATCCTAAAGAGAGGGAAAGGAGCATGAGGGAAATAATGCTAGACAACCTAGTGTGTCACTTGGCGATTAGAACGATTCCCTTTTCCTCAATGAGGATTGGCCCTCAGTTACTTCTCCATTGTGGTAGTGCTCTCAGATCTTTCACTCTGCCCCACCTGAACTCACCCTCAGAGGATGAGCCAACAAGGAGGTTGCTGATTTTGGTTTACCCTTCTAAGAAATTAGTATTTTGCTTCAGTAACTTGGTCCAAGCAGAGAGCTCTGTGTGCAGTATCTTTGCATTATTCCACAATGACGTGCACTCTCTGTTGACATTTGGTTGTTGTGTGGTTGTTGGGGCTAACACAGTTGATTCTTATTTCCCCCTTTCTTTAATATTACAACTAGTAGACTGTCACGATTAAAGGGGAAATTAAATATAATCTCATCCCATCTGCCTTCTGATGTTTAAAATCTTGCTTCTCTTTGCCCACATGATTTTCCAGTCTCTGCTGAAGTATTTCCAGTGGTGGGTAATTTACTCACTCATGAAGGAGTTCATTTCATTCATTGTCCATTGAAGTTGTAAGATTCTTCATCAACATTGATCTGAAATTCCTATATTCCTGCCTCATGGTCACATTTCTACTTAGTGGTTTCCTCTTCCATATTCCAGGTATTTGGAGGGGAAAAAAAAAAACTGTTTTCATGCTCTTCTTGTCGACTTCATCTAAACACCAGTTCTTTCCATTGTTACTTAGTTCATTTGACTGAACCAGCTAAGTTCTCCTGGGGCAAGAATGGGTTGGAGTTCTTTCACTGTTCTGGTCCTGTCTCCTTATCACTTGCTTTATTCATCCCAGCACCATAGCAGGAGGTAGTGACAGAGAGGAAATGGGGCAGAGGTGTGCAAATCATGGAGGTCTTTGTAGGTCATTGTAGGAACTTTGGATTTACTCTGAGTGACATGGGGAGCCATTGGAGGCTCTCCAAGAGGAAGGACATGGTCTAACTTACGTTTTAATGTGATCCTTTGGCCACTGTGCTGAGAGACAGACTGAAGAGGGAGGCAAGAACAGAAGTAGGGAAACCAGTGAGGAGGCTACCATAGTCAAACCCAGACCCAAAGGCTAGTTCCTTGGGCTGCAGTGGAGCCAGGACTGCTGATGAGAAATGGTCAGATTGTAGGTATAATCCGCTCACTCATTTGGAAATTTATGCCTCCCAGTGAACACAGCTTAGAAGCCAATTGGGATCCCAGTCACTTGGAGCACTGTTTTATCCACGAGATTGTCATACATGCTGAATGAGAGGAAATGAATTGTCAAAATGAGCTGCCGGGAATCTACAGGCAGAACATCCGTAGCTGTCATGGTCATTGTTAGTGCTGTTCCAGACACAGAATCCGTTTACCTCGTGTGTTGTTATCTAATCCTATGACCTGCCTGAGTGGTAGTTGGTATTCCCTTATCATGATGGGGAAACTGAAGCTGAGAAAAGCTAAGAAATATGTCCCAAATGGTACAACTCCAAATGATAGAGTGGGGACCTACACTTGAGATGTTTTCCTGCTGTGCAGAGAACAGTAAAGAGGGACCCCCACTCCCTTGATCGCAGCTGCTATGATTATAGTGGGTAAAAGCTGAGTTTTAAGGGAAAGTTTTAGCCTGAAGTCAAGGAAAGCTCTGGCCTGTGGGGGCCCCCATATGTCACTCTGACTGTGGGTGAAGAGAGGTGTAGCCAACCCTGAGGCTCATATGAATGCCATAAGCTGCCCAAAGGCCCCCAAGAAAGTTCTGGAAGCCAAAGTTGCCTGACATAGGCAGCTGGGTCTCTGCAGCTGCATCTCACACACAGCCTGGGAGGCAGCGTAGCTGATCAAGAAGAGCGAACAGGTCACTGAGGGTATTTTCTTCACTTTAAAAACAACCCGGATACCTTAAATGTGCCATTTGAAGAAAACCCTCCATGCCCCGTTTGACTTGATCCTTATGGCTCCTCTTCACAGTTAGGGCTGATAAGGATTATTTTCATTTTGCACCAAAGGAACCAAGGGCTAAGGAGGTTATGTCACTTATCCATGCTCTTGTGGGAAGTCTTGGTATGCTGCTTTCCAATTCCCTTGTGGCTCTACTGCACCTTACTTCAGGGAATGAAAGGCCCGGAGAAGCCATCAGCAAATATTGACTGAGCACCTACTGTGTGTCAGATACCAAGGAGCAAAAATAGACCAAGTCTCTGCCCTCCTGGAATTTAACTTATGGAAGGAGCATTGGGATCAGAAAGGGGTTGTTCTGAGTTTTAGTGCTGGCCCTTTTATTAATTTGGATGGGATGATGTTGGCTACCCAGTATCTTGGAGCCTTACTTTCCTTATCTGTTCAATGGGGGAAATACAACTTATCCTGCATTCTCTTTAGGCTTGTCAAGTGGGCCCAATGAGTCAACAGGAGAAAAAAGAAAAAGCTTTGTGACATCTATGTGAACAGACTGGCATTCTTGATGCAAAAATATACAACCAGTGGACAAACCACACCGACCCAGAATAAGTAAGATCATGCATTGTTTTCTTCATGCACCTGCTAATTTTACCAAAGTGTTTTGGCTTCATTGCCTATGACTGAAAGAAACTCTTTGCTTCCATTTTCATTACGTCAGGGACCAGGTGTGGTTTCTCCCATAAGTCTTCAATCCAGGAGCACTGCTGCCAGAAGATTCATTAGCCTGGCAAGAGAGAAGGGGAGCCCTCCCAAGTCCAGTAGCATGGACATGATGACAAATATAGCAAACATAGGCTGAGGTAGATTCCTTGAATATACCATTAGCTCCTGTCGTGTCACATTACACTGGTTTATGCAAGAACCATGCAGATGAGAGTGTTTAAATGCCTTTATTACTTGGCCTCATGATATTGGCAATACTTTGCAATGATTTTTTTTTTCTCAGTGAAAAACATGCCCTTAACCTAAAAATATGAATTATACTTAGTGGCTCATTGAAAAGTGTTTTCTCTGCATGGGGGGAAATCAATCTTTTCTATTGCTTATTTTTCTTTTCTTTCTAGCAAGGTTAATATTCAGAGCATGAGCTGATGGACTTTATTTTACAAGGTGAGAGGTTTCCCAGAAGTGCAGTGCAGGGCTCATTAGTCCAGTGCAGAAGAAATTGTTCAAAGCAATTTGAAGGGGCATCATTAATAGCCCAGTCCTCTCTGTACATAAACTGTGGTCCCACCTTGCAGCTCAGGTTAATGAGGATTTTCCAGTAACTAAACTCACTCTGCCACAGGTTCAAGGTGGACCCTATTTGAGCCTTTTGTGACATCATGGGAAGACCATAGAGTTTCGCATTGTAGGACCTGGGTTCGAGTCCCAGCAGTGCCATTCACTAGCTATATGGCATGGGCTCTCAACTCACTTCCCTACTGGTATGATGGAGATTATCTGTATGAACGCTTTCCACAAGCATCATCAAAATATCAAATGATTCAAGTCCACATGCTCAAAATCTAGACTCTCTCCTCCACTCCCTTTGTCCCAAACTCAATAAAAGACCCCAGGATCCAAACAGTGTTCAAAGTAAGAAACCACATAGTAATCAGATACACAGGCCCTTTCCCATATTTGGCCCACAGCCTCACTGATGTTCCAACCTTGTTGGTGCCACCCCTTAATATGTCTGGAGCGTGTCCATTTCTCTCTGCGTCCACTGCCACCACCCTAGCCATGCACATGCCATCAGTTCTCTCTTGAACTATTAAAAGAGCCTCATACCTCTTCTGTTAAGGGGTACACCTGCATCTGTTAAGCACCCCCTTATTGGTGCAGGCAGAGCAGTCTTTTTCCCAAACACTGATGTCATGGCACTCCATTCAAAGCCTTCTGGGGCTCCTTGGTGCCTCTGAATTATAAACCAGTGTCTAACTATGACATGGTTCAGCCATTGCTTTCTCTCTCACCCCACCTCATGTCACTTTCCTGGGTCCACTGCACTCCAGCCTGGCCTTCCTTGAATGTGCCATGCTCTCCCTGCCCTGTCGTGGGGTCTTTATTCATACAGTTCCTTCTGCTGACATGCTCTTCCCTGTAGTCACATCAAAGTCTAAGGGACTCTTGATCAGCCTTCAGACTCAGCTCAGCTGATAAACCTTGGCTGTGCCCCTAGGTGAGGGCAAACCCTTCTGCCTCTCCCTCTTCCCATATCTACGACAGTTGTCATTCTACATTACTCTTGTCACTGGTTGCTTATCGGGCTTCCTCACCTTACTATAAACTCGATGGTGAGAAGGTAGGAATCTTGTCATTTCTGTCTACCATTGCACCCCCAGTAAGTGGCAATGATAGGCCTGGCACATAGTAGGCCACTCGATAAATCTGTGGGGAACATATGAGATGTCAGCGAGTGTCATGTATTTTTAATTCCTTAATAAAATTAGCTACAGAGAGTTTACTTTGTACCAGACACAGTGCTGAGTGTTTCCTCATAAAGCAAAGTTGTGCTGAAGCCTGCTTGTACCCAGTCATGAGAGCCTCTTGTATATGTCTCTTCCCAATAACACCTTCAGACACGCTGGTAGTTGGAAATCAACTGGCCACAGTGAGGGTATTTACACCACAGAAATTGGCACACTTTAAAAATCAGGTTGTATACCTCCCATCCCCAACTGAGAAAAGCTGGTTATTCAGCATCTACTGGCATACCAAATGGAATGGAATTTCAGATCAAGAGTATTTGGTATTCTTAGAAAAAGGGGGTATTATACTATTTCTTCAAAACTTGTGTAGCTGATATCAGTGGAGAGGACAAAGTGGAAGAAAGGGAAATGCCTCTGGGTGACTGGTGTTGAAATTGCTGCTTGTCTTCCAATCGGCTCTCCCCTTCTTCCAGAGAAATAGAAAGCTCATTGGAGCATATGGCCACCCAGAGCAAAGACTACATTTCCCAGCCTCCTTTGCAGCCAGATGTAGTCAGAGGACTGAGTTTGGGACAATGGCCACATGGCTCCTTCCAGGGATCTCCTGTTATAAAATGCTGGTGCTTATCCCTTGTCATTCTTCTTGAATCTTCATTTTCCTTGCAGTTGGGTACAATGTGGGCAAGAAGGTGAGCACTTAAGCAGCCACCTAGGGAATGAAGGGCCCACATGAAGAGCAAGAGGATAGAAAGAACCTGAGTGCCTCCAAGATTAAAGATCCCCACACCAGCTCAGAACTGTCTACATGCAGAATTTGACATTAGAAAGAAACCTCTCTGTTTTCTCTAGGGTTCTTTGTCACAGCTGAACTGTCTGTTGGGAAGGATGAGTGTGTGTGTGTGTGTGTGTGTGTGTGTGCATGTGTGTGTATGAAATATATACATATACACACATATATGTATGTATAAGGGGTGGAGGCATACTGACGATCTCGTGACAAAACAAACTACGTCCATTAGTAAGCTACTTGCAAAGTATTCTATTTTCTTTTGTTTTTTTTATTTCCTTCTGAATATTTACAAATCTTATCTATCTTATCTTATCATTGGTTTATTCCTGGAGAGATTTTGCCGCCCTTCCCTGCCCCCCCCCCCCCCACCAAGAGACATTTGGCAGTGTCTAGAGGCATTTTTGGTTGTCACGACTGGGGAGTGCTGGTGGCATCTGGTGGGTGGAGGCCAGAGACGTTGCTCAGTGTCCTACCATGCACAGGACGACACCCACCACAAAGACTTATCCAGCCCCAAAGGTCAATAGTGCCCATATTGAGAAGACTTGCTCTTGAGATTGCCAGAGGGGCTATTACCAAATTAAAAACTATAAGGAAGAATGTAACAATGCTCTTGACCTGAAAATCCATTTCACTGGCTATTTCATTCAAGAGCAATTTCACTATATATGTTCCCCACACTGGGATTTACAATGATGTGCCATACGTGATATTTATTCTCAAGGATCTGTTTAGAGTTTAAGAGCCACCAATGAATAGCAATATACCCAAGTACTCAGCTGTTTTCTTTGTCTTGGAAGCCTGCACGCTTTTTTTCAAAGCTCGAGGTCGATAATCCAATGGTGAATTTGTTAGACTAAGTTCGGCTGATAAAGTTTGATCTTTGGAAGAACTTCATGCCTTTAAATGCCTATCAAACTGTGATACACTGAATAACGTATTCCATGTGTAAGCTCAGCTACATGATAATAAAAAGAAGTTTGAAAACTTTGGTTGGCTTTGGTGCATGCCACCAGGAGACCTTCCAGAGACTCTCAAGGTCTGCCGTGAATGTATGATTTAGACCACAACTCCTCAATTGTGACATTTAATCCATACAGATAAATCATCATGCACCATCGGTAGGGCTCTATGGATAAACGGGCCTAAAATAATTATGTTTAAAACTCCAGCAGAGCCTCCAGCAGAAAATCACCACCTTTTGTTTTTTGGGGGTTTTTTGGTTTTGTTTGTTTGTTTTTATGTAAGATACTAGGATGACGAAACTTTCCTGATCGTGGTGCTTGGGACCAAATTAAATCAAAGTCAAAACAATAAAACTAACTTTCCCTTGGCTGTCCTTGAGGGATGCTGGGTACTGTTTCTTTCCCACCAAGAGACTGGCCTTGGTCAGGAGGTGATCCTGACATCAGTCTCCAAGATGCTGTGACATGTGACGGTTAGAAGCACAGACTCCTGAAGCTGATTCTCACTATGTGACCTTGTGCGAGTTACTCGACCCTTCTGTGCCTCAGTTTGCTCCTGTGTCAGATAGGAGAAAAATAGTCCCTAACTCATGGAGATATAATAAAGATTAAATGAATTAATGTCCATAAAGCTCTAGAACAAGGAACATGCTCAGCTTAATCCACGCGTTCAATTCGTAAAATAAAGCCTTCACCCAGTGACCCACCTATCTTTCTGATTCTCCAATATGCACACCAAGCCAGGAAACAAGAAAAGGGGGCATTCTTTTTTATGAATTTTTTTATTACTATGTTATGTTAATCACCATACATTCCATCATTAGTTTTTGAGGTAGTGTTCCATGATTCATTGTTTGCATATAATACCCAGTGCTCCATGCAGAACGTGCCCTCTTTAATACCCATCACCAGGCTAACCCATCCCCCCACCCCCCTCCCCTCTAGAACCCTCAGTTTGTTTTTCAGAGTCCATAGTCTCTTATGGTTCATCTTCCCCTCCGATTTCCTCCCCTTCATTCTTCCCCTCCTGCTATCTTCTTCTTTTTTTTTTTTTAACATATAATGTATTATTTGTTTCAGAGGTACAGGTCTGTGATTTAACAGTCTTGCACAATTCACAGCATTCACCATAGCACATACCCTCCCCAATGTCTATCACCCAGCCACCCCATCCCTCCCACCCCCCACCACTCCAACCCTCAGTTTGTTTCCTGAGATTGAGAATTCCTCATATCATTGAGGTCATATGATACATGTGAAAAGGGGGCATTCTTGGTTGCCCCTTTTCCCACTTACCCTGGATCCACTCGATGTAATATGCTCTGACCTATTATCGTTCAGAACTAAATATCCATCAACAGATGAATGGGTAAAGAAAATGTGGTATATACATACAAGGGACTATTATTCGACCTTAACCAAGAAGGAAATCCTGTCTTATGTGACAAAGAGGTTGAACCTGGAATATGTTATGCCAAGCTAAATCAGCCAGTCACAGAGAGAGAAATACTGCCATATGAAGTATCTAAAATAGTCAAATTCCTAAAGGAAAGAGCAGAGTGGTGGTTGCTAGGGGCTGGGGGCGGGGGGGGGGGGGGATGTGACTTGCTCTTCGGCTTCAAGTTCAAATTATACAAGATGAGTAAGTTCCAGAGATATGCTATTCAAGGTTGTGCCCACAGTTAACAATACCAATTGTGCACCTAACATTTGGTAAGAAGTGAGATCTCACAGTTATGTGTTCTAACAACAACAAAGGTAGAAATTAATGTGGGATTCAACCTAGAGTTAAGGTCAAATAAAGAGTTATTGTTCTATTAGATGCATTTTCCTCCCTCCAAGATAGCGGTCAGTGCCCCAGCCCCATCACGTCAGCTCCTCGATATCTCCCACCTGCTCCCATCTCCATCCACCCGAGGGGCACGCGCCCACCCTCTGAGTCTGTCTGCACCACCAGTGGTCCCCTAACCCTGCAGCCTTCTTCCCCACCCCATTCCTCTACCCCCTGCAGCTAGGGCAGCCTCTGAAACAGACCCCTAATGGTGCCCCTCAAAACCTGCTTCCACCCTGCTTAAAACCCCACCGTGGCGCAAGAGGCACCCTCTGTACCCACATCTCAGACGCTGGATTGCTGTATGAAGCTGCCCAGAAGAGAGCATCAGGCACTTGTCCTGAAAGCTTTTCTAGAATCAGATACACTAAAATGTTTGGTCTTTGGTATTTGTCATGCTCCATCAACCCAAACCACTCCAGCAGTGATTGCCAGCTCATGGAGATGTCAGATCCCAGGCTGGAGGGGAACGCAAGCTACCGAATGTCGCCTGAGCCCAGCGGCACCAGGTCTACCTTGCGGACTTCTTGTCTTCCTAGGGGCTCATTCAGATATTTAAGCACCTGAAATGATTGCATTTGAGATGGCATGCATCCAAACACCCAGTGCAGGGCCACGTTCACAGTGACTCTCAATAATGATCTGTGAAGTCAAGAGATACATTTGTTCACTTACCGACAACCTGGAGGCTTGCTTAACTGACTGAGCCACCCAGGCGCCCGGCCAGGAGACATTATTTAAAGAGCAGTAATACAAAACACAGAAAGCTAATGAGCTCTCATACTAAAGCCTGCATGTAGACTTTTGTTCCCACAACTCTGTATTTTTAAATGTTTTCTCCATTTCACAACAGTACTCCCCAAAATGGCAGGACGATTGTCTGAAAATACTTCTTCTGATGCTGAACATATTCTGTATGTTTGAGATTGGGCCAGAAACTCCATGCAGCAGTGACATTGGAAGAGCAGACATCTAAAATATAAACCTTCACAGAGGGTTGAAAACATGAAATATCAGGGTGCCTGTGTGTCTCGGTCGGTTAAGCATCTGCCTTCGGCTCGGGTCATGATCCCAGGGAGTCAGCTTTTCCCTCTGTCCCTCCCCTACCTTGTGCATGCACACTCTCTCTCTCTCTCCCTACTCTCTCTCTCAAATAAATAAATAAAATCTTTAAAAAAAACTATTATAAGAAAACCTGAAATATCCATCAAGAACAGATCTCCATTAGTAGAGGCAACACATTTATCATGCGTATCTTCATTGCTAGCTTAGAGCACCTAACATAGTTTCTAAAGGAAAAGGAGAAAAAGAAGGAACACTACAATAATGAGAAAAATAAAAGATTTGACATCAGGAAGGCACAATTCTAACTGCAGCTTCCCCTTAATAGCTGTGTGACCTCCGATTTCCAAACAATGAATCATGTTTAATTAATCAAAAATTAATTAATTTAAAAAAAATAGCTGTGTGACCTTGGGAAGGTAGTTACCGGATTTGAGCTCAGAGTCCTCAACGTTAAAATCAGAGTAGTAATAGTAATGCCTAACATTCCAAGGCTGTTGTATTGGAAACAGTGGTATCTGGCACATAGCAATTACTTAAGAAAAAGAAACCAGTATTTATAATTATTTTCCCACTGTCACTGCCCTCCAGTTAGAGATCACCAGAAACACACCTGTAGTTAAACGAGTGGGTTTATTGCTCACTGCAAGGAGGGAGAGCATACCGTGGGGAACCATGGGGTGCCCTTGTTATGAGTCCTTGGGCTCGTGTTAGTCGCACTGGGGGAAGGTTCATAAAAGCGGAGCATTGCTCTGAACTGGATGCTGCTGGGAAGCCGGAGTAATTCTGTGACTGGGAACTTTATCTCTGGACGGGGCTAAGATGAGGCGGGAGCCATAATCAGCAAAGAAGCAGCCATCACTCATGTTAGCCAGGAAGGGGTCCGCGCTCAGACTCAATGACGGAATGGCCATGTTCTTGTCCTCACTCACCCATCGTGGTCACACGGCGGCCCTGTCTGATGTTGATGTTCTGCGAAGTAGTTCGTTCCCAAGAGGAGAGTGCCAACATCTAGCTGATGGTACCAGGCCAGCTCCCAGACACCGATGGCTGCTTTCCTCTTCCTGCCCACATTTCATGCAACAAGTTGTTAGTGAGTTTTGTCGGTCCCAGGAGTCCTCTCTCGAGCACAATTTCCATGCTATAAAAAAATAGATTAATAAAACATGATAATGTTGGTGCTCAGTGCAAAGAGGAAAATCATATAAGAGAGCATGGTTAAGAGTGACTGCAGGGGAGGGCAGCTTGAATCAGTGTGGTCAGATCAGTCCTCTCCAAGGAAGCAATGTTTAAGACAAGAAGAAGTTGACGCCACCTGGAACCCGGGGGTGCATGTTCCAGGCACAGACAATAGCAACTTCAGAGGCTGGCACCCACACAGCTTAGCCCAGGGAAGGTCTTGGGGGCAGAGTACCCCAGGCAGAACAAACAGGCATTGCAAAGGTTCTAAGTGAGAAAGAGCTTGAACACCAGTGTGGTTTTCTATCACCATAGTATCCAGCAGGGAGAGTGGGGCTGGCCAGGGCGGGTGGGACATGGTAGGGGATCTGGCTTTCATTTGGTGAGGAGAAAGCATGAGATGATTTCCAATCCTAGAAAGTTCCCATTTTTCCTCTGTGGGAATGGAGAATGGTTGGGAAATGTAGAGGGAGGGGAGAGGTGATACAGGAAGTGAGACAAAGCTTTCATCATTAACATTAAGTAGCACTGGCATGTGGGCACACAGAACTGTGGATTCTTAGACTGATAATGCTGAAATGTATTTGATTATCGGTCTGACCCATTTATCTCCTTTATACAGAGAAGAATCAACCCTGACCAGGACAAAGTGACTTACCCACATCTAAATATTTAGTTAGTAGCAGAGCTGAAAAAGATAAGCAGGGGCCAAGCCCCAGAACATTCCTCCATCCTGTTGCCCCCAAGCACTGCAGAAATGGGGAATCACTATATTGGGGATAGGGGACTATGCACTAGAAGTTCCTCCTGTGATAAGGCACAGTCAGGAGAGAGATGGTATGCGGAGGAGGGCAGTCCTGGTGTCCTTCCAGCATGACTACGTAGCCTTTCGTAATTATCCACTTGGAGGTGTTCGCCAAGGAAGGGAACGTGAACTGTGACCATGACCTACCTGGAGGGTGGATATCCTGGACAGCCTGCCCTGCATCAACATCCCCAAACCTGTGTGTATTCTTTGACACACCTCTAGGAATTCAACATCATAATATACTTAGAGATGCATGACACAATGTTATTATCTGTTCTTTCATCAGAAAAGTATTTCTATAACCAGAAAAAAAAAGTTTATTAAAAACAAAATGCTGGGGGCCTGGGTGGCTCAGTCGTTGGATGTCTGCCTTCGGCTCAGGTCATGATCCCGGTGTCCTGGGATCGAGCCCTGCATCGGGCTCCCTGCTCTGCGGGCAGCCTGCTTCTCCCTCTCCCACTCCCCCTGCTTGTGTTACCTCTCTCGCTGTGTCTCTCTCTGCCAGATAAATAAATAAAATCTTTAAAAAAAATAAATAAAATAAATAAAAACAAAATGCTTTTAATAAGAAACGAGTTAAATGATGACACATCCATGGCCATTAGTCGTCTGGTCTACCCTGTATGGTTCTACCAGCTCTTTCTCCCCATTCTGGTCAGTGGGTAATCATGCTCTGTCAGTTGTTCAATACTTTGAGTAATGGAATATGTGAATTATGAAATATTATACATCCACTTTAAAGATAACCAACCACTTGAGAAAACCTGCACAATGCATTTAAAATTGACAAAAGAACATCAGGACCCGTTTTTGTCAAATCTACATAAAATTTATATTCCTATTGAAATAGTAGCATGACTTTCACTGTGTGGTGGAATTATCAGTGTTTTTTTTGAAAAAAGATTTATTAATTTATTTGAGCGAGAGAGCGCGTGCGAATGTGAGTGAACAGGGGAGGGGCAGAGGGAGAGAGAGAATCGCAAGCAGGCCGCACACTCAGCACAAAGCCCGACATGGGGCCCAATCTCACAACCCTGAGATCACAACCTGAACTGAAATCAAGAGTCAGCCACTTAACCGACTGAGCCACCCAGGCACCCCCAAGAGTGGTTTCTATTTCTCACTTTTTGATCACTTATTTTATAAATTTGCAAAAAGAAATATGAGTAACTCCTGTGATACCTGAGACAAATTTATCATAAATGTTTGCATGCTCTTCTCTGGAGCTGGGCTGCTGTTATCGGTGGCACCTAGCTAGGCACCTGCTTGTCCTGGGAGGGCTCTGATGTCAAGGCTGCCACCAGGTGCTGGTGAGCAGTGTGACAGTCAAACGCCTCTATGTTCCTCAACGAAACTGAGAACAGTGTGTCTGCAGAGTATGGGAGTGCCTGCTGGAACCCAAGCAGATTTCACGATGCCTCAGTTCTGGAAAATCTAGGTTACCCACACCCTTGTCCAAGGGAAGATGTTTTAGGGCATCGGAAGGGATGAGCCCGTGCATGAGCCTTTGTTAAGGACTACTGCATGCTAGGCTTTGCTTGAGTATTTTTAAATGTAGAATTTCAATGATACAACATCCTTATGATGTGGGGATTGGTAGGGGGACATTACATATAAAACGTTTGGACTTGAAAGAGTTTGAAGGATTTGGCTCAGGGCACACGATAGGGGCCAGATCACAGTGTGGAAGCCAATTTTTTTGTATACAACCAAAATGGCTATACCTAGACCTGTCAGCCAGGTTGGAGGAATACACAGGCCAGCTCTCATGTGTGTCCTCCCTGTGCCCCGAGGCCACCTCTGTCCTAACTCTGATTTTGTTACTAATTGAGTGCATTAATGGACATGCATGGTTTGTTCTCTCTGGGCCTCAGTTTGTCATCTGTAAAATGGGACAAGGAGGCATTTGAAGTAGACAAATCTTAGCATCCCATCAGCCTCAAAGAATGTAGGATTCTATGAGTTTGGATGAGATCTACCGAGCACCTCACATCCTGTCTTCTGCCTCCATGAGTAACTATTTCAAAGCTATCAATCTGATGACTCAGCCAAAACACCCATCTTTAAGGAGCACAAAGAAATTCTTGGCCGGTATCTTTCTGGATGCAAATGTTTTGCTCCTGGATTGCATGTCACCTTGAAGAGACTAATGATGGATGAGTGAGATTCAGCTTTGTCCTGGAAAACTTTTACATGGCATTTTTTCCCCTTTTCTTTACAGATTTATAAAGTCAATACTTCAGCTTTTCCATGACATGAGGCTTGTATTTTCCTGGGCTAGATATGACAAAGAGCTTTCCAAACGATCAGTGACACCTCAAGTTAGAGCCGCATTTTGAAATTGTTCTTTAGAATCTCTAACTTCATTGGAAACAGTGAAATCAGAATGTTAGCTTAATACTCTGCCAGAAATGTGTGGAGAAGATAGAGAATGGTTATAAATGAACATCCAGTGATGTGCCCTTGGTAATTTCATTCAAAGATGTAAAGGAAGAGATATTACAAGGGACATTTTTGTTATTTTGTTGAATGCTATTCACCAAAAAAAATAAATAAATAAAATTTCAACCTATATACTTGACCTTCAGGGACTTATTTTAAGATCATATGGCTTTTCCTAAACAGCTGAATTATTTAGTGAGATTGAACTGTCAGAGATTTTAAAATAAAGCCCACCAAAACACCAGCCACTCTGGAGTGCTACAGCTGTTCAAGGCTCAATCTGCATATTTCATCTCGGCAGACTAAAGCGTGAAACTGAAAAACAGCTCAGAAAATACTTATCACCTTCCATGCCAAATGCAAAAAGAATTCATCCAAAGCTGAGAATTTGATATAGTGGATGACCTACTCCCACATTAATGCTCAGAATGGCTGATGGAGCTCTATCTGCATTTATACTACTTCAGCCCTGTTTAGGCCACCCCTCTGTGAAAGTGGCCACTGGCCCCTTCCACCACAGGTAGTAGGGCCCCAAGTGAATTAATATAAGGAGCGAGCTTGGAGCACCACACCTGCAGATATGACCGTTATTAACGGCACATTTTCAGTGCACGTAGAATGGTATGAAGAAGTTTAATTTATACATTTGTTGACTAAATGGAGTGAAATCAACATTTTTAGCCCATAAGGAAATTTTATAGGTTGCTAGTAACTCACTTTTCCCAAAGGATGTAAAAAAGAACCAAGAGTTCAAGATTAACATGTTGAGTACCAAGCATTCTAAGGGCTCCCCAAGGGAATCAATGGCACCTCCAGTAGAAGCAGATAATGATGGTGGTGGTGATGGTAATGGTGCTGGTGATGGCGGTGGTGGTGGTAGTGATGGTGATGGGGATGATGGTGGTGATCGTGATGGTGATGATGGTGATAGGGATGATGGTGATGGTCGTGGTGATGGTGATAATGATGGTGATGGTGGTGGTGATGATGCTGGTAATGATGGTGGTGGTGGTGATGATGATGGTGGTGGTGTTGAAGGTGGTAATGGTGGTGATGGTGGCGATAGTGATGATGGTGATGATGGTGATGGAGGTGACGGTGGTGTGATGATCGTGGCGAGGATGACAATGGTGAGGATGACAGTAATGAAGTCACTAATAATAACAATGCTGCTGCTGCTGCTACTGATGTGATGACAGAGATGATGATGGTGACAACAACGATGATGATGATGATGGTCGTGATGGTAGAGGCTTACGTTTATTGATCCCTTGTGGTGCCTCAAGTCATACGCTAAGCACTGAATATTCACTATCTCATTCAGCCTTCAGCACCATTATATAAGGTACATTACATGCTGTGATTTTCCCATTTTACAGATGGCAAAACCAAGCCTTAGAGACATGAAGGAACTTGTCCTAGGACAATCCTTCTTAAATTTCACTGTACATTAGAATCACCTGGAAAGAGTTTTAAAATCTTGACCCACAGGTTAAAATAATTTGTCCAATGTTACCCAGCTGCTGAGTGGCAGAGCCAGGACTCACCACCAGGCCATCAGGCCCCAGCCCACCTCATCATGCAGTTTCCCTTGACAGTCTGACAGTGCCCCGGTGAATTATCCTGGGCCTCATCCATGCCCTTGGGGATGTTGTTTTCAATAATAACAAGCAATGGTCCAAAACACAGTGCTTTCAAGTAGAGTAGCAGATTGATTGGGAAGTATGCCTGAACCAGTCTGAGTCTCAGTCCACCAGGATAATTTCAGTTTCATTCACAATATTCTGTTCTGATGAGAATATGCTTGTGGTTATTTTTGCCTGAAGGTAAAAAGTTCTGATGAAATATTAGCTGCTTTTTAAGTGTCTGTGGTAGTTAGAACCCTGAGTCCCTAGAGATGGTGATAGAAATCCATGATGTGCGCGGAGACATCCAGGTTTCCAAATCAGTGAGTTAGAGCTTTCCTTGATGAAAAGAGAAGTTCCCAGAGAACTCCCAAAACACCTCTATTCCCAGGTTTCAGGTAAGAAATTAAAGGTCTTAAGAAATGCTGGCGACGCTCATCCATGTTTCTAATCCAGAGGGCTGGAATTGTTTCAAATGAGACCATACTAGTTAATTAAGGCTTTGCCTCCCTGGGATTAATTATATTTTTATATCCTTAATTTTCAAACTAATATTTTCCATGGCAGTGGAATCTGATTAGAACCGCATGTGTAAACTCCTTCCTTGCCAGCTTCTACTTTCTCATTTAATCCCTGTACAACACCAACAGATGGGTGATGGTGTTCCCATTTTGCAGATGAAGAAACTGAGGCTAAGAGAAGTTAAATCATTTTTTCAAGGTTAACACTGCATCCTTCTCTCCCAGTTGAGTCATTGTTATATAGAAGGAAAGAAAGTTATTTTAGAAAGCCTCCTTAAGTTTTCCCTAAAATGATTTTCTGGCCTGGGAAATCAGATCCTGCCTTTTTCACACTTGACCTCAATTTGCACGCACTTCTGTGTCATTAAGTAGGCAGCTCTATCACCTGACTGCAGAGATGAAGGGACCAAGAGTCGGGATGGATAACCTTCCCCAGCTGCGTGAACATCCCACGAAGGGGTCAAAGAGTTTTCACACTTGGCTTTAATTTCTCCCCACACATTTTTGTTGGGGATAAAGATAATCATGTGCTTCCTCTCCCTGTCTGTGCTTTCTTCCTTTTTGCCTTTAGAATTCAGAATGGATGCCTTCATCACTTAGCTAAATAAAACTGAATGGTTGAAATTTCTAAGCTTCACAGTTAGAAGCTATTGTAAGCATCCCAAAAATTGTCAGAAGGAAGGCAGGGAAGAACATTAAGTCTAGAAATAGAACTCAGAATTCTTAGTCTTCATTGATGTGGGTACTTGGGGAGATACCAAAGTAGTAGGAACATGATTCCTGCAAATGGATCCAGGCATCAGGTAGTTCATGGATGTCTGTGCCTGTTGATGCAAAAATGCAACTACAAGTTTTCCAAGGAATTATTCCCCTCTCCCCCCGCCAAAATATTTTTATTAGGTATAAAAATACACAAGGAGGTACATTAACTAAATTTAGAACTAGGTACTTAGAGATAGACGAGTCAACCGAGCCTTTTTTAATGGAAGTGGCTTGTAGAGATCAGTTTCAACCATTCAGTGTTAGAGTCCCATGCCCCCAGTTTTATAAAATAGTTTAAATCATTTCCAGCCTCAGAGAGGAAGAGGAGGGGCAGAAAATGAAAATTAGCAGAGCAAAGATGTTCTTTTTCTCTGGATGATGGAAGAAAAACCACAGAGGGATTTATTACGAGTTCATGTAACAAGTCCTGCCATAAGTTTTTCAGCTATGCCGTTTGGACTTTTAAACGAAAGGTGGACCGCGTTAGCAATTCGCAAGCCATAGCCTATTCTTCGGTGATACATTACTGCCCCCTTGTGGCAGTGTACCTGCATTGAAGGGGGTTAAGAAGTAAGGAAAGAAAAAAATTTTTTTAACTCATTGCCACCGTCACCACAAGCCCCTACCAGCCCACAAAAAAATCTGGTAGTAATTTGTGTCATAAGAAGTTAGATGGAAGAAACAGCTGAGTTAAAATGGAACCAGACTGTGGGAAAGCCTGATAGCAGACAAGGGGTTTTGCCCTTCATCCTATGGGCACATATATACCATTGAAGGTGTTTGAGGGGTAGTTGGGATGAAATCAGAGCTTTAGGCAGATGAGTCTCATGTCTGTGTGCAGGAAGAGGAGCATGAAGACAGGCAGACTGGTCAAGAGACTACTGCAATATACCAAGTGTGAGATGATCAAGGTGGTGGACTAGAAGGTGGTAATAGAAGCAGGCATATAAAGTTGAAGTAGACAGTTTTTAAAAATCAAACACACTTCCTGTGTGCCTGGTACTGTACTAGGCCTTGAGTAATGCACAAATATGACTAGGCGCAGGTGTGCGGACACCATAATGGCAGATTGGTTTGCAAACACAACCAAGATACTGTCTTCCAGGTTGGAGGAGCAGCTAAGAATGGGAAAAGGGTGCAGCAGGTCTGTGCAAAACATATAGTTAAAGTTGAGCCTCTAGAGTCCCAGCTGGTCTGCTCCTCTCTAGCTCTGTGTCTTTGAACAAATTGCTTAACATCTCTGAGACCTGCAATGAATATTCCATGGGTCACCATAAAAGAGTGCCTGGCTTCTGGTAAACATTCAGTCACTATTAACCAGTATTACTATTATCATTCTCTTCCTCCTCATCATCATCATTATTTATAGAAATGCTGTTTTTCCAGGGAAAAGTGGTAGAGCAAAGAGTAAGGGAATAGATCCATTCCTGAATGAAGGTCCAGCTGGGAAAGATGAGCTTGAGGGAGCGGGATGGGGGAAGGAACAGAGGAGAGGGTTCTCAGGAGGAGGGGGATGGATTGTGCAGTGTTTCTGAGACAGCAACAACCTGAAGGAAGTCTAAGGTAGGTCACGGGACTTGGTGACTTGTAGGCTATCAGCACTGGAAAAGCAGCATGTGAAGAGTAGAGACTGAGGAGATTACAGGAGTGCAGGCTGAAGAGCCATGCCCCTGGGTACTGATTCATAGCTGACACTCCTGGGGGGGGAGGTGGGGTTCATTTCAGAGTGTCAAGAAGAGGTGAAGGGTGGGGCACCTGGGTGCCTCAGATGGGTAAGCGTCTGCCTTCGGCTCAGGTCATGATCCCAGGGTCCTGGGATCAAGCCCCACATCAGGCTCCTGGCTCAGCAGGGAGGCTGTTTCTCCCTCACCCCATTCTCATGCTCTCTCTCTCTCTCTCTCTCTCTCTCTCTGTATCTCAAGTGAATAAATAAAATCTTTTAAAAAAGAAGAAGAAGAAGAAGAAGAGGTGAAGGGCAAAGCGTGTGTGCTCTGCAGGCTGCAGCTTCCGTGTTCACCTACATTTCAAATTACTTGTACTTCTTCTGTCAAAATGATTTAGCCCTGATGCAGTTCATTTCTACAGTGATCTATACTGATCTATGACATGTCATCCCAGTTAGAATGTCAAGCCATCAGGGATAGATGCCCTAGATGTTTCTTTGAGACTCGGGATGAGAGGATGGTCAATAAAAGTAAATGATGAGGATAATGGTAAATATCTGATAGCACCAACAGAAAAACAAACAACAGACTGGAATCACAAAGTCCCTGCCCACTGGGAAAGGAGACCCGGCTGTCCTGCCTGGGTGCATGTCTTTGTTGCGTCCCTCAGGCCCAGGCACAGCTCTGATACAGAGCCAGAATATGTTGACTGTTTGGGAAGGTGTTTGCTCTGTAAATGTCACTCTATGTATCAAAAAACAAAACAAAACAAAACAGGTTTTTTTTAATTATTTATTTATTTGAGAGAGAGAGAGAGAGAGAGAGAGCATGAGCAGAGGGGAGGGAAAGAAGGAGGGGGACAGGCAGACTCCCTGCTCAGCAGGGAGCCAGACACAGGGCTCAATTCCAGGACCCCCAGATCATGACCTGAGCCGAAGGCAGAAGCTTAACCAACTGAGCCACCCAGGTGCCCCCAAAAAAGCAGTTCTAAGAGGGAAGTTCATATCACGGCAATAAATGCCTACATTAAGAAGCAAGAAAGTTTCCAAATAAACAATCTAACTCTACACTTTAAGGAACTAGAAAAAGAACAAACTAAATCCAAAGTAAAGCAGGAAAAAAGGAAACAATATAGATTAAAGCAGAAATAAATGAAATAGAGAACAGAAAAATGTTAGAAAAGGTTAAGCAAACTAAGAGTTGGTTCTTTGAAAAGATAAACAAATTTGACAAACCGTTAGCTAAATTAACCAAGGAAAGAAAGGAGAGGACTCAAATCAGCAAAATTATAAATAAAAAAGGAGATGTTACAACTGATACCATAGAAATTCAAAGGATCATAAGAGGCTGCTATGAAAACCTAGACGAGATGGAAAAATTCTTGGAAGCATACAGCTTACCAAGACTGAATCAGGAAGAAATCCAAACTCTGAATAGGCCCATTACTAGTAAGGAGATTAAATCAGTAATCAAGACTCTCCCAATGAAGAAAAGCATAAGACCAGATGGCTTCACTGGTGAATTTTACCAAACATTTAAAGAAGAATTAACACTAATTCTTCTCAAATTCTAACCAAAAAAAAAAAAAAAAATAGAGGAAGGAACACTCTCAAACTCCTTTTACAAAGCCAGCATTCTCCTGATACCAAAATCAGAAAAGGACACTACTAGAAAAGAAAACTACAGGCCAATATTCCTGATGAATATGGATGCAAAACTTCTCAACAAAATACTGGCAAACTGAATGCAGCAGCACATTGAAAGGATCATTCACCATGATCAAGGGGGATTTTATCTTTGGGCTGTAAGCGTGGCTTAACATATGCAAATCAATCAATGTAATGCATCACATTAATGGAATGAAAGAAAAAAATCATGGGATCATCTCAATAAATGCAGAAAAAGCATCTGACAAAATTCAACATCCATTAGTGATAAAAGCTATTAACAAATTAGGCATAGAAGGAACATATCTCAACATAATAAAGGCCATATGTGCAAACCCAAGATAACATCATGCTCCATGGTAAAAGGATGAAAGCTTTCCTTCTAAGATTAGAAACAAGACAAAGGGGCCCACTCTCTCCACCCTATTCAATATGGTGCCCGAAATCCTAGCTAGAGCAATCAGGCAAGAAAAAGAAATAAAACATATCAGCAGGAGGGGAAGAATGAAGGGGAGTAAGTCAGAGGGGGAGACGAACCATGAGAGACGACGGACTCTGAAAAACAAACTAAGGTTTCAGAGGGGAGGGGGGTGGGGGGCTGGGTTAGCCTGGTGATGGGTATTAAAGAGGGCACGTTCTGCGTGGAGCACCGGGTGTTATGCACAAACAATGAATCGTGGAACACTACATCAAAAACTAATGATGGAATGTATGGTGATTAACATAACAATAAAAAATTATTAAAAAAAGAAATAAAACATATCAGAATTGGAAACAAAAGTAAAATTGTCTCTATTTGCAGATGACATGTTATATCTATCTATCTATATAGATATATAGATAGACAGAGATATGTGTATGTATGTATATGAAATCCTAAAGACTCAACCAAAAAACTGTTAGATCTAGTCAATGAATTCAGCACAGTTGAAGGGTACAAAATTAACATCCAAAAATCAGTAGCATTTCTACACTAACATTGAATTTTACCCAAAAAATCCAAATTGATGCCATTTACAATAGCATCAAAAACAATAAATAGTCAGGAATAAATTAAACTAAGGAGGTGAAAGATCTCTACTCTGAAAACCAGAAAACATCAATGACAGAATAGAAGATGAATAAATGGAAAGGTACCCCATATTCATGGATTAGAAGAATGAATATTATTAAAATGTTAATACTATCACACACCACTTACAGATTCAATGCAATCCCTATCACAATTCTAATGGCATTTTTTACAGAAGTAGAAAGAACACTCCTAAAATTTGTATGGAACCACAAAAAAAACCAAATAACCAAAGAAATTCTGAGAAAGAAGAACAAAGCTGGAGACATCACACTTTCTGATTTCAGGCGCTGTAAAGATAATCAAAACCATATCATACTGGCATAAAAGCAGACCAGTGGAACTGAATCAAGAGCCCAAAAGTAAACTCAAACACATATGGTTAACTAATACATTCTTGACAGGGGAGCCAAGAATACTCAATGCAGAAAAGACAGTCTCTTCAATAAATGGTGGGATAATTGGATGTTCACACGTAAAAGAATGAAACTGGATCCCTATCTTACTCTGACCACAGAAATTAATTCAAAATGGATTAAAGCCTTAAATGTAAGACATAAAACCTTGAAACTCCTAGAAAGAAAGAAAAAAAAAAAAACAGGAATAAAGCTGCTTGACACAGGCCTTGGTAATGATTTTTTTGGATAGGACACCTAAGCACACAAGCAAAAAAATAAAAAATAAGCAAGTGGGAGGACATCAAACTAAAAAGCTTCTATACAGCAAAAGAAACCATCCCCAAAGTAAAAAGACAACCAATGGAATGGGAAAAAATATTGCAAACTATATACCCGATAAGGAGTTAATATTCTAAATATATAAAGAAGGACAAATACTGTATGATCTCCCTCATATCTGGAATCTGAAAAAACAACCAAACCAAACATACTCAGTAAAAGAGATCAGACTTGTGGTTAGAAGAGGTGGGGGTGGGGGCAGGGACTTGGAGGAAGGTCGGTCAAAAGGTACTAGGGATGTGATAATGACTATAATAAACATATTGTATGATACATAGGAAAGCTGTTAAGAAAGTCAATCTTCTCATTGAAAAAAAAAAAAAAACAGAAATCAATTCTCCTTTAGTCTCTGCGAGCCCAGATTTCTGGTTTTTGGCATCTCACTTCTACCAACTGTTGTTTTAAAGTCTTTCGGGTTAGGATCCAGTTCTGCCATCCCCCTCCATCTGCTCACGGTCCTGGCGGATAACTGGTGACCACAGGGCTGTGGCTGCAGCTCACCTGCTTTGTGATCTTGTGCAAGTCATTTACCCTCTATGTGCCTTGGCTTCCTCACCTGTCAAATGGGGACATTAATGCTGGTACCAACCTCGTGGGTTGTTTGTAATTACACAGTAAATGAGCTGCTGCAGGGCAAGTAAAGCTCAAGCTGGAGCCTGGTGTGTGGAAAGTGCCGTGTAAGTGATGAGTGTTTTGTTTTTGGGGGTTTTTTTGTTTGTTTGTTTTTAATTGTGAGAGGACCCCTAATAGCAAGAGGATTCAACACCAGGATCACTAGCGGAATAGAGACAGATGGTTTCCCCCTCGCTGCTCATCACTAGGGAGACAGAGATCAATGTCACCCCAACTCTGTCCCAAAGCCTAATGGGGAAGGCACATGTGAATACAGTCCACTGTGTCTGATGCTCTGCCAGGGAGGTGGACAGAGTGTGCAGTGAAATTACGTGAAGCCCAAAAACACACCTGTGAGACCCACAACCCTGGATGTTCTGTCTCAGGCTTTTGGACTCTGTTCTTCAAAGACTGAGCTGGGAATGGTGGGGAGAATGTTCTGTGAGTCAGATGTCTATGGGCTCTTGGGTTAGACTAGCAACACATGACTCGATCTGTCTGGGCCTTTGTTTGCTCATCTGTGAAATGGGTAGAGGGGTAACTTCCTATCAGATAGGATCCTCATGAAGATCTAGGCAAAGAAGAGTATCTGATTCATTACAAAGGCTTTGTGTATTTTATAGGAATGCCAAAACCAGCCATATCTTACTTGATTGAATCAAAGAAAAAAATTTTGAATATCAAATTCTGTATTAAATTTGATAAAGAGCATATGACATAAAACAGTCGTTCTCAAACTTGCATGCACATCAGCATAATCAGGAGGACTTTCTGAAATCCAGATTGATGAACCCCATCCCCAGAGTTACCGACTCTGTAGATCCGCTGGGACCTGAGAATCTGCATCTTAAACAAGCTCCCAGGTGATGCCGATGTCTGGTCTTGGGACACCACTTTGAGAAACATGGACTTCAAGGTATCCCATGCTTCTAAGACAGAGGAGAATCACTTCTTATTTCTATTTCTCTCCCCCTAATTATTATTTTCAAACCTGAAATTTTTGTGTTTGAGGTTAATTTAAAAAGGAAGATTTCAGTGCATCTGGTGTGTGTATGAATTGGACCCAGCTCAGGGATTTTGCTCTTCTGTTTAATCTTGGCTTGTGCCCGTGGATCCATGAGTGTCAGGGCTGATATTTCTGATTCCCTGTTTGTGCCAAATGGAGGCTTATTTGCCCAGCCAGTCCTCATGTCACATGCCCTCCCCACTGCCCCAACAAATGACAGGAGACATTCCAACATGAGGTTTCAAAAATAGGATTACTCCCAAGCGTAGAGGGAAAAAGTGTATTTGAAATATTTTCTTAAAAATTAATGTTTGTAATCAATCTTGTGATAGTTGTATGCCAATAAATCAGGTGAGGCTGTGTTTCCTGATGCACAGGATTTAGCTATACCTGATCAGTTTCATAAAGCCTTGTTCCTATGTAAGATGATTCATTCCTTCATTTCTTCACTCAGTTTTATTCAGCAGGTGTTTATTAACTATCTACTCAGTGCCAAGCTCTATACTAGGGTGTGAAAATAGAGATAAAGATAGACATTCTCTATTCAGGCAATAAGAACTTTATAATGGGTTTTCAGTTGTTTAAGGACAAAAGCATTTATGATTTTTTTTTCACGTGGCACCGTACTTATTTGGTAAGTTTTGTATTTGGTTGATTCCGTGGCTGTTGTTGGGGGGCGGTAGGTAGTTAGTACGTATACCCAGCCCAGCAAGTCTTGTAAGTAATAATATATAATAACCAGGCTTCTTGGGTTCCCACAAAGATGAGCAAGATATTTAAAGAAGCTTGCAATTAAATAGAAAAAGTAAACATCTGAAAATCTATCTGGGATGCAGCGTGATGCAGAACAATAGCAGGAGCTCGTGGAGGAGATGGTTTCTCTGTCTGGGATGCTTAGAGGAAGTCTTCTTAGGTGAGGTGATACCAAGGGGTAGGTTTTGGAAGGGGAAAAACTTGTTCTCACATTAAGTGTTCGAGTCCATTCCCCTCCTGTGGCTCTGGGAACACCAGCATTTCACCAGACGGAGACACACCGTAGTAGAGGGCTTGCATCCATGGCTGAGAAACCCTTTGGCCAAGACCACTTAATATTTTGAGCTTCACTTCTCATTAAAAAAAAAAAAAAAAAATAGAAATAACATGACAGCCGACACAGGATTATTAAGAGAGATAAAATGAGATAATATTGGAAAAGCACTTTGTATAGTGCCTGACATGTTATAAGCACTTAATAAAATTACAGCTGCTTTAATTATTGTAATTATCACAGTGTTGATGGGTGTCACAGGATGCAAGGTCAGTTGAGTCAGGTGTGGAACATGAGACCAGTTTGCGGTGTACATGTCTAATGGTGGGGTCCTTGGAGCCTTCCAGACCCGAACGTGCGTCATGAATCAACAAGAGGAAAGTTCTCTGCTGTATCCCCAGGCGTGTTTGAAAGGAAACCCTTTATCCATTGTGCATCTGTCAGAACTGGGGTTCATAGCCCCCCAAGTAAGTCCATTCAGCCTGGGGGCTTTATTTGTCTGATAACGACACTGCCTTTCTAGTTCACGATCATAAGCTCCCCACAAATCTAGACTTCCAGTTCAAAATGGCCCCACACTGTGGGTGCGTCCTGCTTTCCCAGGCAAGGCATGTGTGCAGGGGCCTTCTGAGGAGCTGGGTTATAGAGATCTTCTCACCTTTACTTTTGCAATATTATCCACAGTGGCCTCAAAGGGACTTGGGTATGCCACTGTCACTGTCGGTGGAAAAATTGATCTGATCCAGGTACTTTGTGAAACACTGGCAGATTGTCTAAGAGAAGCCCCAGGGGGCAGCTGCATTCATGCGGAACAAGCATAGAGGGGGTGACAATCCAGCAGAGGAGAGGGTGTCTGCCATTAGATGACATTAACCAGAAGACACCTTTAAATTACATACATTCCCGGGCACCGCCTGCATGAGGTGGACTCCAGGCCGTCGCTTGTGTGTGTCTGAGAACGCGACCCCAGAGGAAGCTCTCTTTTGTACACACAGTGCATCTTCCCAAGCAAGTCCTAAAGAAATCGAATCAGCAGTTTGACTAACCTCTCTTTATTCAAAAAATACCTTTTCAGGAGAAACATTAGAATTCAGGCCCAATTGTCCCACTCTGATATTGCTATTTTTATGTCTTTTCTTCTAATCTGTGTCCGCCAACATCCTCTAGACATCATTTTATATTTTACTTTTTTACCTAATATATCAAAAGCACATCCCAGATTGCTGCCCAGTCATTATAATTACAACCTTTAATGTCTACATAATGGTCCATCAAGTAGCTGGACCTAATTTATTTGCCCATTTTCCTATGGTTAAACATCTCGGCCATCGATCGTCAGTCTTTCTCAGCTGCAGAAACTATATTTTAAGAAACCGTATGTGGAACTCGAATATGTTTTATTGATTCCTTTTTTTTTTTTTTTAGATATCTAAAGTAAAACAATCACCTTCATGTAAATGTTCTCAGACTAGAATAATAAAAGCCACGTTCTCGTTACTACTGCCTCACACCAAATTCCCTGTGTCTGGTCCAAGATAATCCCTGTATTAGCTTAATTTCTGTCCTTCTAGACATTTTTGTCTACATTTACAAACAAAATAGAAACATTTTCTATTTTCATCCAGGGCCTAGTGTTTTTAATTTGCTTTTTGTCACACTTAATATGTCTCAGTGATGTTTCCTGTCGAGGCATTCAGACCCGCCTCTTTCTTTGTCTCTTGCTACATGATATTCCACGAGCTGGGTATGCTCGGGGTTCCTCATCAGGTCTTCTCGAATAGGCATTTAGGCTGCTCACAGCTTGCTGTCATTACACACAACGGTGCAGAGTGTCCTTGTATCTGCTCTGGGTCCTTTTAGCTCTCCTCGTGGTTCCAGGAATCTATGTCATAAACCCCCAACTGGGGAGGTTTCTTCTTTCAGATGCTATAGATAACGCAGCAGATAATGATGCAGTGAACACTGAAAGCAGATTGTCCTCCCTGCTTTTTCTCTGAGGTTCGTGGGGATAAATGATTGGAGTAGGATTAAGGGAATGAGGAATTCGGGGCACTTTTATGATGCATGCCACCTACTGTTTTCCAAAACTGGTTTTAGCACCTGCTCTGCCTGTCTTGTGGGGAGCATTCACCTCCCGAGTTCCCCTGCTCTCCACCCAGGACCTGACCCGCGATCCAGTGGCTCCCGGAACAAACACCTGTGCATCCGTAAGAGAATCTCTGTTCCTTGTTGTACAAACTGTGGCTTTCACTGCTTTTCTTAAAAATGTGTGGTGCATTTTCTGAGTCAAATATGGTGGTAATAACAGTAGCAGCAGTTACCACTGAGTGCTTTCTTTGTAGCAGGCGTGATGGCAATGCCTTTGCAAATACTTTAGCTTATCTGATTTTCATAAGTAACCTGTAAGATACTAGCCATAATTCTGTTTCCCCGTGTGAAAACTGATACTCAAGACAGGTTCCAGAGTTTGCTCAAGGTCACAGACCAAGAAGGTTATGGACTTCGGACATGAACCCGGTTTCTCTGGCTTCAGAGCTCGGCTTCTCCGTCCACATGTGGTGCAGCTGAGACCATGGGCCGTGGGACAGGGAGAGTGACACGGCCTGAGCAATTCCCTGTAACCCCTGCCCCTGCCCCTGAGCCATGGCAGCTGGACATTCAGTCAAAGACAAATATTTTCTGAGCATCTCGAGTGCACGAAGCCTGGTGTGAACACCGGTCCGCCCGGGGGTCTGGGACGCGTCCCCCACCCTACCCATTTCTGTCGTATTGGCCCATTCATGGACTTGTCTCTCTTTGGCTTCCAGAAGCCATCCCTCCTACCCCCAGGATTTGGGTGAGCATTCTAGCACACTCTTTTCTGGATATTTTCTTCTCTCAACATTTGCTCTGTGTTTTCCCTCTCAGGAGCTCTGGCCCTTGCTACAGGACGATCCTTCATTTGCCATTCACGGCTCCTATTTGCATTTTCCCAAAGGCCTTCTGGTAGCAGCAAATCGCTGGATAGCTAAGAACCTCCGGCTCTGCAATCTGCCCCTCCACAGACTCTTTTCCATCGGTGGCTTTGGGAAACCAGGTTGCTCCTGCTCTTCAGTTGTCCTCTGTTGCTCTAAGTGCAGACCCGGGGCAGCATCTCTTCCTGTCAGCAGCTCTGCTTTCCCCGTGGACCCGTCTCCTTTTCTTCCTCTGCGCTACCTAGAAACAAACCACTAATTGAATTTCACCTTTCCTAGCTCTGAAAAAATGACAGGCTAGTGCCTCTAATTAGTTTCTTAGACCACGTTGGCGAAGGAATCCCTTCCATCCGCACAAACACAGCAGGGCTCACAAACTCAACCTCTGCCGCCGCAGGGAGGTTGGAGTCCTTCTGGGCATTTCTGGTCTGTGTTCCAGCAGCTGATGCCGGCTTGTTCAGAGGTTGGGCGGCGGCATTCCTTCCCGCACCTGGTACTGATGAGGGGCGTACGTACTGTGTGCCGGGCACTGGGTCCCCGCCGCACGCACAGCCACCGACGGGGCAGACGCACCCCCTGCTCTCCAGAAACCACAGGGCAAATTGGGGAGGTCAGGATGTGGTGGTTCCAGGTGTCTTGAAAGTTTAACTAAATCGGAGATACCAGGGCCACATAGATGGGAAAAGCGAAGGCTCAGATGAGCGCAGTGGAGCTCTGTGTCAGGAGCTGGGAGTATGGAACAGAGTCCACACAGCCCCTGACTTTGGCGAAACCCAAACTCTGGTGAGAAAGCCACCCAAGAGATCAGTTTCAGCGAGCTGAGAGAGTGTGAATGTGCAGGGGATGGTGGCTTCATGGATCGGGGGTTCACGCTTCCGTGGGGTCAGAGGTGGCTTCAAGGAAGAGGAGAAACTTCAGTCACCCTCACAAGTGTACCGAGTGGACTGATGAGAGGAAGGGCACTCAGACACCGAGAGAGATGTTTGCACCAGCCCGCGGCAGGGCGCGGTCAGGGCACGGTGAGTTACTAGCTGTATCACAAATACACGTGAGGGAACCCGAAGGACCTGGGCCAGCAAATCACAAAGGACTTGGTAAGACCTGATTTTGCCTTTGGGCTCCATGTCAAGGGGATGGGGGACAGAGGATGAGCCAAAGCCCCTGGGCACAAGCCCCACCTCTGCCACTTACTAGGTACGTGGCCTTGGCAAGCTGTTAGGAACCTCCCCAGCTTCCTTATGTAGTAAATGTGGTTAATAACAGCACCGATACCATGGGGTGGTCTTAGGGATTAAATCAGGCGGCATACCTGAGATCCTCAGCACAAGGGCCAGCTTCCTAACTAAGTGCTCAATAAATATTAGCTAATATTATTATTAGCAATATCGTTAACATCAGTATCTCTTGCCATAGAACTCAGGCGGAGTGGGCAATGATGGGCTTTGAAGCAGGTGGACCTGAGTTCGAATCCTAGGTCTGCATTGTATGGCCCCCTGGGGCATGTCACCTAATCTCCCCGAGCTTCCCTCACCTCCTCTGCCCCTCAGTTAGGGAAAGTAGGTATCTGCCACTCACTTGGTAGCACGTTCTTGGCACAGAGAGTCTCAGTAAAGGACAGCTGTTATCATGACCACCCTTTCCTCTTCCTTCTCCTTCATCATCATCATCATCATCATCATCATCAGTCTCTTATCCTCAGTAAGGATGGCTTCCCAGTAACAGTAAGCAAGGGCGTAGCGTTGGGGGGCTATGTTTTGAGAGAGGAGTGCAGCACTTGAGCTGGGGAAGGGGACACCAGCAGGCCAGGCCAGGCCCGTTGTTGCCACGCCTTCCACATCTGAAATACCCCGGGGGAATGTCTTACAACACAAATAGTGGGGCCTTTCCCCCAAAGTCTGAGTTGACAGGCCTGAGGCAGCACCCCTAAATGGGTGCTTTTACCTGTTTGCCAAGGGATTTTGCTTCTCGGCAGGGGGCAGGTCTGAGAACCCCCACTGGCCGAACGGTGAGGCTGACCTGGTCTGGAGAACAAACAGAAAAGACCATCAGGGGTCCATACTCGCCCACCACCTCCGAGCCCCGAGGTGTATGCCCCTTCCCAGCCCCACCCAGCAGGGAGCCCCACCCAACAGGGAGCCCGCAGGGGTTACCGGCAGGCCTGTCCCTGCCACATCTGCTCCTGCTGGATCCAGGCTCCTGACCTGGATCCCCTGACCTGCTTCCCCTCTGACTCTTGACGCCTGGTTCTTTGGGCTCTCTCTTTGCTGCTCTATCTACTGTTTACTTTATTTCAGTCCTTTAAAGGGCTTGATTAACTCATGCTCATGAGACTAACTCAAAGCACAGAAATGACTAAATGAAAATGAGCCCTTCCACCCCCTGTAATCATACCCAGCATTTCCCAGCACCATCACCCTTGACACTGTGTGCATTCCACTCTAGGCATGTCCCCTTTCCTACCTAATCGTACCTCTGTACAGACAGGGCTTTACTTTGTTTAGATTTGACTTTACAAAACCATGACGTTATAGAATGCAGTTTATCTTATAACTGGTCTCCCCCATACCCCCCCAAAACAAAAGTCCTGGTCATGTTTCCATGACAATACAAATTCTCTGTCTCTTTAAAAATGGCTCCATAACACCAAAATGCACTCACTTCCCGTTCTCTGGTGTCCTCCTCTTGTTCTGAAACCTGAGCCATCAAGCATCAGTCTCCTTTGTGGACTTTCCTTACATTCATACCGGCACCCTTCTACCCTTTTGGATAGATTCCCCATGGTAGGATTGCCTCTTTCTAACATTCAGGCCCCTGATCCTGGACCCCAACACCTGTCATCTCCTCCCCTGATCCAACCCAAGTTTGGTGAGAGTTCCGTTTTACAGGATGGTTCAGCAGTGAGAAAATGGCTGCCCGGGCTGCCCTAGGACAGTGTCGAGAAACGGAAACGTCACCATGCAAAAGCTGCGTTTACAGACTACAAAGTGACCATTTTTCATAACTTCCTTATTTTTATTTTACGCCTCTACTGTCAATCCCAACATAGACCCTTGGTTTTTGCTCTCTGATTAATCTAATTTAAATACAAAGATGGCCAATGGCAACTCTCACATTTTTTTGCTTTTTGAATACAGCAAAGTTGTGTTCCCATTTCACAGTTTTATAAAAAGAGGGAGGAAAATCTTACCATAATGAAAAAAAAAAGAACTCAGAAAATCCACTGGCATTTTTGTCCAAAAACAGATTTTGTCAGCATTGGGAGGTAGCAGTACTGTGGACAAGAAACCCATCTTGATCACCTGTTTACTCTGAAACCTTTCTTCTTGGTGCACGTTCCAATGGGAGACAGGACAGAGGAGACATGATTACATTATCAGGCAGAAACACATGACTATAAATAATTGGCTCATGTTTCGTGAGCCTTAACCTCATACTTCACAATGTTTATTTCCTTTATTTCAGAATGTTTATTTACTTTTGTCCATTGACTTTAATTAATTTTGCCTTTGGCTCATAAACAGGTAACACTGAAAACTTTTGTATTTGCATTTTTATCTTGAAGCAAGCTAACTAATTAAACTTTCCAGTTTGGTTTCACTGTGCTGCACCAGAGCTGTAGAAAAATGGCTGACAGAGTCATAGATTTGTGACCATTTTGCTAAGGAAGAGGGGGAAGAAGCTTTTGAAAATTATAATGGTTTTATGGAAATGCTGAAGGAAAGGCCTGTATTAAAGGTCTCTACATCACAGGAAGAGAGATGAGCAACTGAGGTACAAAAGAGGTAAAAGGAAGGTTCTAGCAACTACATAACCGTGAACTTCCCTTGAATTCTAGAAAAAAATGTAGGATGAGTTAATATAAAAATGGATCATGAGCATATAGTTTTCAGTAATATTACTCAACTGGTAAAAAAGAGGAATCCCCAAGGCATAATGTATGTAGACTTCAGTCTGACTCATGACAAGTTCTTCTATGAAATCTTAGGGATTTTTTAAAAATGAGGACACCAATTTTTAAAAGGTAAAAATTCAAGACACCATCTTAGAACCCACAACTGTATGGTCAACTAATCTTCAACAAAGCAGGAAGGAATATCTAGTGGAAAAAAGACAGTCTCTTCAACAAATGGTACTGGGAAAACTGGACAGCCACATGAGGAAGAATGAAGCTGAACCACTTTCTTACACCATTCACGTCAACAAATTCAAAATGGAGGAAAGACTTAAATGTGAGAGAGGAAACCATCAAAATCCTAGAGGAGAGCACAGGCAGAAACCTCTTTGCCCTCGGCTGTAGCGACTTCCTACTAGACACGTCTCTGAAGGCAAGGGAACAGAAGCAAAACTGAACTATTGGGACTTCATCAAGATAAAAAGTTCCTGCACAGTGAAGGAAACAATCAACAAAACTAAAAGGCAACCTACGGAATGGGAAAATATACTTGCCAATGACATATCTGATAAAGGGTTAGTATCCAAAGTCTTTAAAGAACTTATCAAACTCAACACCCAAAAAACAAATAATCCCATTAAGAAATGGGCAGAAGACATGAACAGACATTTCTCCAAAGAAGACATCCAGATGGCTAACAGACACATGAAAAGATGCTCAACATCACTCATCATCAGGGAAATACAAATCAAAACCATGAGATGCCACCTCACACCTGTCAGAATGGCTAAACTTAACAACTCAGGAAACAACAGATGTTGGCAAGGACGTGGAGAAAGGGGAACCCTCTTACACTACTGTTGCAAGTGCAAATTGGTGCAGCCACTCTGGACACAGTATGGAAGTTCCTCAAAAAGGTAAAAGTAGAACTACCCAATGACCCAGCAATTGCACTACTAGGTATTTACCCAAAAGATACGAAAATACTGATTCAAAGGGGTGTGTGCACCCCAATCTTTATTAGCAGCATTATTTGCAATAGCCAAACTATAGAAGGAGCCCAGGTGTCCATCGACTGATGAATGGATAAAGAAGATATGATATATATACAATGGAATACTACTCAGCCATCAAAAAGAATGAAATCTTGCCATTTGCAATGACGTGGATGGAGCTAGAGAGTGGATTATGGTAAACAAAATTAGTCAGAGAAAGACAAATACCATATGATTTCACTCACGTGGAATTTAGGGAACAAAACAGATGAACACATGGGAAGGGGGAAGGAAAAAAAGAGAGAAAGGGAAGCAAACCATAAGAGACTCTTAATAATAGGGAACAAACTGAGGGTTACTGGAAGGGAGGTGGGTGGGGGATGGGCTAAATGGATGACGGGTATTAAGGGCACTTGTGATGAGCACTGGGTGTTGTATGTAAGTGATGAATCACTAAATTCTACTTCTGAAATCAATATTACACTATATGTTGAATAGCTAGAATTTAAATAAAAATCTGAAACAAAAAACTGTCTTAGAGAAGATATTTGTAAACACATTTAATTGATAAGGGAAGGTAATCAGAGTGTATAAAGAACTCCTAAACTCAGTAAGAAATAAAGAAAAAAAAATTCTGTTTAGAGACCTAAGAGACATAAAGGGTCATTTCACAGATTAAGAAACGTAAGTGACCAAAAATTCATAGAAAATCAGTTCAAACTCAGTGGCCATCAGTGAAATTCACATAGCAGCTGTGGTTAGATATGATTTTATGCTTACCTGATGGGTAGAGAAGTGCAAACCCTGGGGCCCCATCCGCTGCGGAAACCAAGCAACAACTTTGAAGAACAGTTTGTCATTATCTGCTACAGTTGAAGATGCACCACCTACTCCTAGGTCTGTAGCTGTAAGGAACTCTCCTATGTGCACCTGGACACACGGACAAGGCTGTTCCCAGCAGCATGGCCAGCAGTCGAGAAACCAGGCAACATCTATGTGCTCGCTGATGAAGCGAACCGAAGAAATGACGGCTCTGTCATCTGCAGCACCAAAAGCAGCTCTCTGGAACACGCTGAGCCCTGAGAAACACAATTTGCAGAAAAACACAGCCAGTCCCATTCCAGTTATAGAGAATTCAGAAATGCAAAACAAAACAAAAACAAAAACAAAAAACAAAATAACCCAATATATTTAGAGACAGATAAGAGGTAAAACTATGGAGCAAAACAATGGATTAAAGAGATACAGAATTCCTGATGGGGAGGATGGGATGGAGGGGGGCCTGCGGGGCTCCGGTGGCATTATAAGTGATACTTCCTAAGCTGGGTGCTGGATAGAGTGTGATTGTATCGTTTCGTGTGCCTTGCTGTATGTTGTATATGTATGTGTACACATAGGTGTGTGTGTGTGTGTGTGTGTGTGTGTGTGTATTTACATATCTTCCTGTGTATGTAGGATATAATCCATAATTTTAAAAAGAGAAGAGAAATACGGGCTAGATGACATGATCAGGCACAAATCTTACCTCATTCAACATCTGTATCAATAACTTATCAAACTCATGGATCATCCAGAGTAGGTGAGGGATAACTAATATCTCAGATTACTGAATAAGGTTTCCTAAAAAGCGGCAATCATAAACTCATGACTTAATGTCACAGAGATGAATGTGAAGTCTTTGCCTTGAGATTCTTCAAAGCCAGTCATTTAATCAGGATGAGATCCTCTATGTTAAACAGCAATTCATGTGAAAACAATGTTGGGGTTTCAGCTGACCACAAGCTCAAAAGGAACCTTCCATATGAATACCTGCTCAGAGAACGAATTTCCACTTCAGGAGCAGTGATTTTCCTCCCATAGCCAGCATAGGTCAGGCCACATCTTGCATATTTTGCTTTTAGCACCTTGGTTCGAGTAGGAGGTTGACAAATTGCAGTTAAGTTCAGAGGATGGGGACTAGTAATGAAAGATAAATCAGCATGCAAGTTTTCAGTTCATCAGAGGGAGATTTGGAAGAGCCAGAGCACGACTAGAGGCTTCCAGAAAATTGGTTCCAGCTTAGTGTGCACAAAATCACACCGATAGTCAGAGATGCCCAAAAAAAGCAGTGGACTGCCTTGTAAGGTGTGAGCTTGGGGCCCTGGAGTGTTCAGACAGAGACTGGGTAACTCCCTCTTCCTACAGTTGTGCTTAGAAGGTAGACTCAGGGGCTCTGATGCCCCTTCCTCTTCATGGCTTCCGTGAGTCTATAAGAATAGCCAAAGAGAAGTCCCAGGGGGAAGCCATTTTGGTGTGCCCAAAAGTGAGGGGGGAATGTGGAGCACACAGGACAGATGGCCAAGTTCAGTCCCTTCCACCCCTGCCCTGCAGTTCCTACAAGCGGCAGTGACCGCCCTGCAGATGAAACGTTGATCCGTTCAGCAGGACCAGGCTCTGCTGACGTCACCCCTAGGAAAGGGGCTGCTAGAACGCGGTTCCAGCCTGCTCAAGGGAAAGAACTTGGGCTTGGCTTATTGCTTCTCATGATTATGTCCAATAGAGGCTGTTCAGGGGCACTTCTCCATGTCACCCTGTCTCTGGAATTCAGGCTGACGGAGCAGAGCAACCACTTTCTAGAACATTGGCCATGGCAGTACAGAGGGAGAGACAGCCTGTCACATTACACACCATCTCTTAATGCTTCCACTCCAAGGGGACACACCTTCCTTGCGCTTACGTTTTGTAAGCCACACCTAAATCCAACAGAGGAGGTGAGTCCAGCCCTTCCGTGGGCCAGAAGGAGACCTGGAGGCATTGTTGACAACAGCAATGACCACCACGTTCGGTGTGGCAGGATGGGGAAGGAAGGACAAGTCTGTGGGGAGAGCAAATGAGGGGTAAACATCGGCCAGCTCATGAAGGTCCTTTACGCGGGATTTTTTACTATATCTAGCAACAAATCAATTTACTTGATATCTGCTGTCTACCAAGTCTGGGAATGACACAATTGCCCACTTTAGAAATTGGATATAGCAGAGGTGGTCTTCACTTGTTCCGCAAACATCGGTGATACAAAGCAGACAAGGTCCCCGTTACGTTTGGTGAAGGGAGGGAGAATCATCACTCAACCATCTAAACAGCCAATAGCATTGCAGATGGTGGTAAGTTGTAGGAAGAAAAGTAAAATGGGATAATGGTTTGAGCCTGGTGGAGAGAGAGAAGAAGCTCACAGCCATAGGAGAAGAGAGAGAAGTGAATGCATTAGAAAGCTCGCAGGAGGCAGGAGACCCAGAACTGGGTCATCTTCCAGAACTGAGAGCCCAAGTGAGATAAGATATGCCTAGGGCAGGAGGCTTCAGTAAACAGTAGTTGCATTTAGTCGGAATAGCTCTTTTGAAGCACCCTGTCCCCGTGGTCAGAGACGTAACATCAACCCTTTTCAGGAGAGTGGGTAAGAGACAAGCCACTCAACTGGTTTATGAAGATAGAAATTTTCACAAGGGCTTAAATCGAGATTCGAGTCAGTGGGAGCTGCCTTTTTAATTGGTAAGAGCCACACAGAGGTGAAGGGAGAGGGAGCTGCCTGATGCCCGTGTGGCTGGAGCATCGGGGCGGTTCTTCGGAAGGCTCAGAGCCGACCTCCCCACCAGCTAATTGATGGTCTGCACATGACCTTGTGCACCTTCCCGGGGGAAGAAGAGGATCAGATTAGAAGCACAGATGCCTCTCCCGCTCCTCTCTTCCGCTCCTACGCCCGGCAGCCAGGACCATCCACAGCTTTATCAGCGGGGGAGGCATCTAACCAACTCTGCTCACTTGCAGGGCCCTTTGGGCACTGTGAACGTGAATACCACTGGCTTGGTTCTGTGTACCCCCCAGAAGCACAGACACTGCAAGCTGAGGGCCTCCCAGGGGTGGTCTGATAACTCCCCCTACTTCAAGGCAGGGTTCCCTTCTGATGCCCCACGGCAAGTGGCCTTCAGTCCACACATTTGAGGTCAGCAATGGGAGCTCTTGTTCAACCACACATCTATGTTCTTCCCCAAGACCCATGCAATGGTCCACACGGGGATTCCCGTGGAATTATTCCATTTGGGTTGAAACATGAAACCATTCACGTATTAGAAGGGAACGTGCGTGCCCCCATTTTAGGACACCCCCTTATCAGCTTAGGTTAGTTCCTGTCCTTGTTTCTTTGTATCTTTTCTCTTTAAGTCTTAAAAAGAAGACTTAAGACTCCAGGCAAGAGAGACCCAATTCCTACAATTCATCCTCACACGGCAATTCACCCACCGTCTACACTGCCCAGAGTCCCTCTCTCCTCCTGACAGCCTCTTGTGTGTCTCCTTCCCTCGTAGCCATGTGGACCAGGATGATCCAGGATTCCAGCCACGATCCAAGTAGGACAGAAGCTAAGGGCGGGGTTGGAGGGTTCTAGCTCTTTCCCTAAAACTTGCTCCTCAGTCCTGGGAAGAGGTCTAACCTGTAAGTCAAGGAGCATTCCTTGCACTCGATTGACTATGAAGCCTCTTTCTGCTCAAACGTTTTATAGCTCAAAGAAGAAAAAAGAAAATACGCCGTGCACATTTTTCTTTCCTTAAAGACTGGGAAGAAATGAGGGAAAAGCTTGTCTTGTCCATGTTTTTATAAAAATATAAAGCATGTGTCCTCTGTGACAGAGCTATTTCTTTTCCTCTAAATCCAGCAGAGCCCGTGATAGAGCTTAAGCATGAGTGAATGTCACACATTCGTCTTCCTGAGCCATGCTGCTGTGTTTCTAAAAAGATAACACAGCTTCCGCGGGATCAGAAACCTGGAGATTTACGAGGTGGCCGCTCACGTGTCCGTGGGGGTTGGGCCTGGAAAACACGTCCATCATTAGCTGACCCCAAGATCGCGATTTATGGCCTCTGGGGCCAGAGGCCCAGTGGCTGTTCTTCACTGAATTAATTCTTAAGAAACTGGTCCTGAAACATTGCTTGGGTGACAGATATGTGTGTATTTCTCCTGTCTGGGCCTGCCCTGTGCCTGGCCATAGAGCCCGTGTCCGGCGCGGACTCTGAGTTCCATTCCAGGTGTCACCTCGAACCAGTCACCGCTGTTCCCTCACGGACAATGTGGGGACGGGAACAGAGCCTCCGCGGGGTCAGGCTCATGCCCAGCGATTCAGCACCACTCCCCGACGTACTGAGAGCCGTCATTGTGGTAGGCTGAACCGTAGCCGCCAGAGACATCAAGTCCTGGCACCTACCACTTGCCTCTTTCTTTTTTTTAAAGAAGAGCCTTGGCAGATGGGATGAGTTAAGGATTTTGAGAGGAGATCACCCTGGATGATGCGGGCGGGCCAGCGTCATCACACATGTCCTTCCAAGAGACAGGCAAAGGGAGAGAACAGAAAAACAGAGAAGTTTGAGGACAGCACGGGGACAGACATGCGGCCACGAGCCACGGAATGCCAACAGCAACCAGAAGCTGCAAGAGGCGGGGCCCAGATGGTCCCCTGGAGCCTTCGGAGGGAACATGGTCCTGCCAGCCCCTGGATTTCAGACTCCTGGCCTCCAGGACTAGGAGACAATACATTTCTATGGTTTCCAGCAGCTCGTCATGGACTACTTTGTTACAGCAGCCCCCGAAAACGCTGTAGTCAATGACGATGGAGCCATGGGCATCACCAGGATACAAGCCCCGAGGGGATGGAAGCCTGGTCACACTGTGGGCAACATATGCAAATCTCCTGGCGCTTTGCTCAGTGAGACAACTCAGACTGCTGCCTCTCTGCGTCTCCTTTTCTGTCTCCTTCTTTCGCTGGCTCCCTCTTCCTTTCTTCTGTCCCTGATCAATTCACCACCTGCAGATCATCCTCCAGGATGAGCTCTGATTTCTCGTCCAGTTTCTGGCTGACTCCTTCCTTCCAGTGCCCGCGGGGGGCGGGGAGGGGGGCGGCTTCTCACTGTGCACCTTTTGGCAAAGAAGTTGCTCGAGATGTATGGATGTATGGACTGTGCAGGACTCTGCAGCTTATCTGGTGTTTCTTTTCTCTACTGAGATGGGTCTTTTGGATGGCGGTACCTGCCAGTTTTGCTGGGCCATCCCTGGGGCAGCATGTGTTTATGAGCTTAAATTCAGGAGAAGCAAAACATTGAGGAGTGTGAAAGGCAGGGCTTGGCATGATGGGTGCTCCGGACTTGTAACTCAGTGCTTTTTCAACCTGGCTTGCACATAGAGAGCCCCGAAATCCCCAGCTCGTCCAAATGTTGAATGCGCCCACTCTCCTAGCAGGAGCAAGAGTTTGCAAGCAGCCAATGAATGCTGTTTTTTTCAGGCTGTAATACCTCTGCGTGTTCTGTATGCGGGCCCGTTGTTCTGTGGAAGGAAATGCTCTGAAGGCTTCGATGCTGAGTGGTCCTCGGGGCGTCAGGGGGGTTAGACCTCTCACAGTGCATAATGCGGGAGGAAGCAGTGGAGACCGCCCCTGCCCTGAATCCCAGCTGGGGCTAGTGGAAACACTCTCAAGCCACCCTACACCAAGGGTGATCCTCAGTGTCCCGCCACCTGATGCTCCTGCTGCTTTCAGAGCAGCCTCAAACGTGGTTTTTGCCTAGTGCCTGCATCACACCTGGCTTTGTGCATAAGTCTCCCTGTCCCCCTCAGTGGCATGTGGGCCAGCTTAGGGCCACAGCTGTCCTACTCAGGTGAGTAGCCACTGTCCTGGTGCAGCACTTGCCCCAAAGCGGCCCCAGCAGAGTGGACTGGAATTGTGCAGTGTTCCCAGCACACGGGCGTCGATCCTTCTTTCCTGGGCTGGGGCCAGCACCAACCTGTGGAATCACATCTGACATCTGGAAAGTAGGAGACTCTTGAATTATGCAGATTAAGGAAGGGTACCCCACTCACCGATGCGGCAGCTGTGGTCTCTCCAAGCCCTGAGGTGACATGGGCTGGTGGGCTATGAAGAGAGCCTTCCAGGGAGGTCAGGTTAGACTCAGGCCATTGTCATAAATCCCTTTTACCTGTCCACGAGCGGTCTCTGGGTGATTCGGTTCTGTACCAGGCACCTATGGTGGTACAAGTTGTCCCGTCTCAGGTCAACTTACAAGGAGGGGCTGTGTTTAAATTATCCCCGAGTCACCCAGTGCCGGGTATCGATCCTGAAATATTGTCGAAGCTTAATATTGAGTTCAAATGATGATCACCTTCCTTGTTCTTGATAGTCTACCTCTGTTGATACAACCTAAGATTACATTAAGAAAAAAAGAACCACTTCACACTAACCTTGCATTCATCCAAGACTTCCCTTCTACTTTTTTATCTGAGCCACGCCTCCCTCATCTTGTAATAACAGTGATATTCCCTAACAATGACAGAGCCCCAGGCTGAATATTACAGATTTTTAACTCATTTCATCCACCCAACAACCCCATCAGATGGGGACCATTATTAGCCAGGGGAGATCTGAGTTATGTACCTATTGGCCTTCTTAGCCTGGGAAGCAGATGCCTTTGGTCTCTCCCCTGACTTTCTAAGAAGAGAACATTCCAATCTGGAAAGGCAGCACCATTAGGAGGCTGAAATGCACACACGGGGAAAGCGACTTAAAAACGCAAATGAAGTGAGAAAATATTCGTATAGAGTGAGCCGGACATTATTGGACCGATTCTCTATTCATTTCATAACTAAATATTTACTGACCACCTACTATGTGCCTGGCTCTGTGGCATTCAGTGGAAGACAAAGGTGAATCAAATGGGCTTCATTTAGTTTGATATGTGTAAGGTATTCCCCGAGTGTGCCCTGATGGTCTGGAAGAGGTGATGCAGCTTTCCAAAGTGACATTCACCCTGGAGAGAAGTGAGCATGGCGCGAGGAAATGACTTTCCAGCCCCACGTGACACCAAGTGGAAATGATCATCAGGGAGAAGCTTCACCTCCCCTTCCCCAGGCTGCAAGCCCACACGTCCAGAGGGCTCCTTCTTAGATCTCAATCCGAGCGCATTTAATTTCAGATTTGGGTGACCCTGATAAAGCTCCTTCATCAAGTTTTATTCTTCATAAAAGATCCATTTCCCCAGACTCATAAAGCGACTCCTTCTAATTCAGTGTTATTTTATAAATACTTTCATTGGGAGCATCAATCACAGGCAGCTGACTTTCCAGCCATAAAACAACAGCTTGCAACATCACCATGTTACCCAATATGTATTTACTTATCAAGTTGAAGAACACATGTTTGCAAAATCAGCAACATTACAGCTCTACTAGCAATTTGCCAGCACTTTCTTCCCATTGAACGCAAACTCTCAAGTCTCAGACGGGCCGTATTTCAGCATCCCGGTTCATTTTGATCTTGTAACTGCAGTAATCACCAGCCCTCCCGCCCCCATGCAGACCTCCCTGAGCCCCTCAATGATTATGCCTGTGACTCCGGGCAGGTTATTTACCTAACAGGTGCAGTTCCGGGATCGTTGATCATCTGTTTTTGCAGCACCCCGCCCCCCACTCCGGGGACGTGGGCCCCGCTTGTCTCTTGGGCATTCAGTGCAGCTCGGAGGTGCACCAGACAAGCTCTAATGGGTCAGCCCGTCTGCAGGGAGAGTTCTTGAAAATTAATTATTCCACCTACAAAATGCAATTAGAAATGCCTGAGCAACAGGGACTGTGCTGGAGAAGAGTAGGAGGACCAGGCATCTTGGCTGAGCCACTAACCTGCCAATGACCCGATCGATGGATAGAGTGATTTCACCTCTATCCACCTCCGCCTCCCTCTCCACTGAACAGGGCTAGTGACAACCCTCACAGAGTTGTGGGGAGGCTTATATGATGCAGGGCCCAAACAATCTATGTAATGGAGGTTAGCTCTTGTCACTGACATAGGCTTCTGTGTGTCCTCCTGAGTACCTGCTCAGCCACTGGCCAGCAGTGATCTTGAGAAGATGAACTGACATCTCTGAGCATCTTGTTCTTTTTTAGAACATGAGCTAATTACCCTGGCAGGATTATCATAAGAATTCCTGGGAGGCACGTAGTAGGGCCGCACGTTCATTTTCCTCTCTGTGGAATTACTGCAAAGGCCACCTCATCAGGCCCCCTATATTTCACATGCAGCTGCGGACTACCTTTACACAGTGGCGGGTGTGTGCCCATTTTACAGGTGGGAAACGGAGGCTGTGTGAGCTCACACATATTGCCCAGAGCACATAGCCAGGGAGTAGGGTACCAGAGTCTACATCTCTCGGGCCTCACTTATTCCCAGGCTTTCACTCTCTAGACCCCATGCCAGGCCAGCAGATTTCAGAATCCCCAAGGGTGGCTTCCCGGCAACAGGAGTATTTTTAAACCTTCCCAGGTGATTCCAATGAGCAGCCAGAGTTGCCATGCAGGGACCCATGCCCTTCACTGTCATGCTGGTGTGTGACCCACATCTGGTGGGACCTAGGTTTCCAAGGGAAAAATTAAAGTGTCTAATTAGGAAGAGGAAGAAGGCAGGCGAGGGTCCGGCAACTCAAGGCAGAGACGGGAAAGATGGCAGCTCTCTGGGGTCTAGAGCGAGCTCAGGAGCTGGGAGCCAGAAGAGAAGCGTGAAGCTTGGGCAGATCTCCCAGGGCAGGGAACCCAGAGCCTGGGGAGGCAGGAGCTGCTCCCTGAGCAGGTCTGACTTTTTGTGCCGTTGCGCGATGCATCTTGCCTAATACAGATGCAACTATTGGGGGAGCCAAGAGCTCTATGAGCAGTGGCAGCTGGAGTCCTAAAGACAGAAACAAGGATCTCTGCACCATGGCTTGGCTGGCAGAAGAAGGGCTTTCTGACTGAGATGCCCGGTGCCCACAGAGCGCCTCGGTGCCCCTGTACATTTCCCAGGCCTCTGGCAATCTGGCTCCCGGCTCTTGGCCAGGACGGGAGCATCGTTTGTAATGAAAATCCAGTACCCCTTGTTCCACAATTATTAAGAAAATCAGGAGGTGACCGCAGAGCTTCAGCCCGGGGCCCTCCCGAGCATAGCAGCCTAGGCTACTACACAGGTCCCTGGCCCAGGAAGCCGGCCCTGCTTTTGGGCTTGCCTTAGATGCCAGATCTGGCCAGTGGGTTGCAGCCACTTCTGGCTGAAGTAAGTAACGAAGAGGCACATGGCTCTGCAACTCTTTGTTCTCCCATATCAGGAAACTACCAGGTCTTGCGGCAAGCCTGCAAGAAACAAGGGTCTGGATTCATAAATCACACCTGGGAAAGGGACTGCCCTTGAAGGGAGCCCCCGGGTGGTCTGAATCCGAGGGAGAAAACAACCTCATGTGTTAAACCATTGAAATGTCAAGACTGGTCTTTTGGGTCAGTCTAGCCTAGCCAAGTATAGTCCATGATCTTAAATAGCCAACCTGCTTCCCCTCTGCCCTTAAAACAGATACAAATGATAAGGACTAGAGGCCCATTGTTCAGAATTTACCTAGAATTCCTAAGTACTGCAAGCATTCAGTATTTCAGGCATTCATTATATACCTGTTTCCTATTCACCCTCAAGCTGTGATGGAAGAGACATGATGATGAAAATATTCATCCTTTATTTATCTGTGCGTTTATTCATTCATGCAGTCAGCAAATGTTTGCCGAACTCTTACTACATACAAAGCATTATCCCGGTGTCTTTGAAGATTTTCATGCTTTGAGTTACACAAAATTTAACCAGAAGAACTAAATGATGTTAGTATGAGCCTATTTTTTAAACATTGTAGCCCATGTATATTGGCATATTCGATGGTATTAATATTTTTTAAAGATCTTAGTTATTTAATAGAGAGAGAGAGAGATGGCGAGAGAGGGAACACAAGCAGGGGGAGTGGGAGAGGGAGAGGAAGGCTCCCCGCAGAGCAGGGAGCCCGACGCGGGGCTCGATCCCAGGACCCCGGGACCATGACCTGAGCCGAAGGCAGACGCTTAACCAACTGAGCCACCCAGGCACACGATGGTATTAATATTTTAACCACTGGGTGGGAAATAGAGAAGAGACAGTATCTCTGCACTCAGTGAACTTCAAATCCAGAAGAGAGTTCCAGAGGCAAACTGTTTCAGTTGTTCAAGTGCAAGATTTTAGAAGCGCCGCTACTTTCAGAAATGTGGCATAAATAATGCTAAGATGGGGTTTCTCAGCCTGGGCGCTCTTGGCATTGGGGGCTGCATTTTCCTTGTTGTGGGGGTGTCCTGTGCATTGCAGGGTGTTTCATTAATTGCATCCACCCGTGGGATGCCGGGATCACACACTGTCCCAGTTTTGACCACAAAAATGTCTCCAGACATTGTCCAGTGTCCCTTGAGGAATAAAAATCCACCCCCCTTGAAAACCACTGCTCTAAAGAGGACTAAAATTACTTGCAAAACAATCCCTTAAATTGGCTAAACAAACAAAAAAAAATACACAATTTCCTTTTGTTTTTTTTTCTAAAGTTTTGTAGAAATACAGTTTCATATTTGAGAATTTGGGCTACTTTATGCAAATCCAATACAAAGATTTCTTATTACTTTGGAATATTAGGGATAGATAATCCACTTAACATTGCTGTTTTGAAGTGTTTTAGGCAAGATCAGATAATTCAGCAGAGTACCCTGTATCCTTCTAAAAGAGCTGCATAAAAAGGAAGGATAGATAAAAAGATTAAATAGAATTTTTTAAAAGGTTGTGAGAAAAATATTACCTTAAAATTCTGGATGAAATCAAGAAATTAAGGCGCTAAAGTGAATCCTGATAGGAGGGACCCCAGTTTTAGCCATGTGTTACCTTACATTTCAAAAACCCATTTTCTTGCCTAAAATCTGGCCTGCTGCAGCTCAATTAAGCAGCAGCTTGCCAGAAAAGTAGGGCAAAGGTGCCATGAAAATTGATGAGCAGGAGAAACCAAAGGATTAAAATAATCATAAGGTGGTTCTGTGACCACCATCTCTTTATCAGTATAAAAATAAACAACCTTTGAAAACAGATGGGAGACAACCATTGCTCAACTTGTCATAACTTATTACATATTCGACTGTCAATCCGTACTTAAAAAAACCAACTAGCTCCAGGGAGGTAAGGTAAATCTGAGAAGTCTATCGCCTTTCAGACGGAGCCTGTGGTACCCACGGCTGCACATAGATGCTTGTGGCCGCTATTAAAGGAACGAGCAACTGTCTGAAATTCAAGATGTTCTCATTTGTAAGAACAGGGCTGTCTTCCTACTGGAAGGTACTTAATCAACTCAAATCTGCATCTGGAGTTTATACTTCATGCCAGTTTGATTTTGCGCTGTTCTGGGGGGAAAAATCATTAGTCAACTGAAATGCTCAGTGGTCAACATACTGCAGGATTTTGCTGTGACATCGTTGGTGGCCCCCAAAGCCCAACATCTGGGAAGTGGGTTGCATTTTATTCTCATTGGGTTTTTTTTTTGCCTGCAGCTGTCCCTTTTTACTTTGGTGTACCCTCCAAATATGCTGTGCTAGTTGGTTATTTTAAATGGCAACCCCACATGAAAAATAAACTATTTTTAAAATTATACGATATTTTCTAGCTTGCATGTGAAGATCAATCCACTTATACCTCCTTACCAGTTATCTGTTGCTGTAAAATGAAAAACATCAAAACTTGGTGGCTTGAAACACAACCATTTGTTTGCTCATAATTTTGCCGTTTGAGACGGGTTCAGTTGGATGGTTCTCTTGTTGGTACCGCCTGAGGTTTTCCATGTTGACATAGCTACTGTCATCTGGAAGCTCAACTGGGGCGGGATGATCCAAGGTGGCCTCAACTTATATGTCCGATGGTTAGCTGGGCATGGCAGCCAGTGAGCTTTAAATCCCAGACACGTGGCTCCTCCAGCTGGACAGCCCAGACATCTTCAAATGGCAGCCAGGCTCCAGGAGGACACGTTCCAATGCACAAGTCCTTTTACGCCTCTGCTTATACGTTTCCACTGGCCACAGGAAGTCACATGGCTGAGCCCACAGTCAGTGCGGAAGGGACAATATGAGAGTGTGGTTACAAGGAGGTGTAATTCGCTGGGGCCTCTAATGGTACAATCTGACTCCCTCAAAGGCTGTTTCTGGATTCAAGGCGTTTGAAATGAGTGGAAACCAATCGAAATATTTGAAAATCCATGAGGAATTGCCTGGATGTTTCTACTTTTCTCTAGAACAGTGTCATCTAGCTCTAGGCTAAAGCAACAAAACTTACTTTCTAGGGTAATACAATTTAATAAAATATATTTATTTGTTTTCTTCCATCTTTACTTCCTGCCTTTATCAGAGAAGATTAGCTGTGGCTTGCATGGAACAGTAAACCGAAGCTCCAAACAAGATGGGATTTGACTTTTCTCTCATTTATTTCTTGCTTATGTAAACAAAGCTGGAGGGAGGCATTCCAGGCTTTCCTGGAAGCTCCACGGTCATCAGAGACTCAGGGACTCAGATCCCTTCTGTCTTTCTGCTCTATCTTCCCATCATGGAGCTTCTAGTCAAAGGGCCACCTCATGGTCCAAAAGGGCTGCTAAGACTATAGTCATCACATCTGCATTCCAGGTAGCAGGAAGGGAGGAAAGGGGGTGTTACAAAGTGCACATCTCGTGGTTGAGGCCCCTTTAAGGAATCTTAACATGGGGTTTCACACACGATGCCTGTAGTTATATCTCATTGTCTAACCCTTAGACCATGGCCACACTAACTGCCAGAGAAGCTGAGATATCGAGTGCTGAGCTAGTCAGCAGCGTGGCCAGCTAAAATCAGGAACAAAGGAAGAATGAGTACTAAACAGAAACTCATAGTTTGGGCCATTGTTCCTCTAGCAAAGCAGAGTTCAGATCCTGGCTCGTGGGGTCATTAGCTGTGTGGCCTTCTCAGTCCTGATTTCATCATCTGCACAATTGGCTCACCACGTATATGACATGCCTCCCGTGGTTCATATGGGATCGAGTAAGTTAATGCATGAAACGTAAATCAGGTGATGTGCTATCATCATGTCTCTCCTGCTTCCTGTTTTGCTGGGTCCTGGGACCACAGGAGAAGACTTTCCTGTTCCAAAAGGGAGGTGGAAGGAAGAAGGGCAAACTTTATAGCAGGTGTACCATTTCTTAAGTTGGAATTTATCACCAACGGACACATTTAGCTCATTTACATTAACATACAACATGCAACGCATTAACATCATTTAGCTCATGTCCTTGAGGAAAACAATTGGCTCTTCTGACAGTCAAGGTCAAAAGCTGAAAACTGGTGAGCCATAACCTGTTTTGTTTGGCCTTCTTGTCTCACTCAGTGATCTTTTATTTTTTAAAAACTTGAACTGGTGGCCAATGTGTAAATATTTTGATAGGTTATATGCAAATTCAAATTCCCATCTTTTCTTGAAAAACCAAAAGATCTGGCCTCTCCAAACTTGTATTTGAGAAATGCAGCAATTACCTTAAGCTAAAAGGCAGCTGCCCCTTAGGCAGGACATGACCCTCCAGTTTGCCACAGACTACACCACTCCCAATTGTCTTGAAGTCACTTTACTCATGTCAGGTTACCCATGTGGGCATTGAGTGGGCATTTGAGCTTCTTCCTCCTGGCCCAGCTCCCTACCTCACTCTGGGAATGGGGTCAGAGAGTCACACCCTCAAGGCCAATGGGACCGGGCTGCTGTCAGAGGAAAGGCTAAAGGTCATTGGCATCTTCATCAAAACTCTCATCGTCAAGAACTTTCTGGATCTAATGCACAGCCTGATCGCCATATGCAAAATGTGAGAGGAATCTGTGCTGAAGAATGACAGTCCCTAGATAATGGGGGGACAGAGGGAAAGGCCCCCCAGAGAAGCAACAGTGATGAAGGTAAGTCTCCCAGGCTTGCCTTAGGTCTCAGGGACCTGCCCGCTCTGAGCAGGGCTTTCTTTAATAGTCTCCACACCCAGAGCAGAAAGCCAACCTCTTTCTCCCACTCCACCTGCGAGTGCTTGAAAGATAAGCCGAAAAACTTAAAGTGAATTATGAGGAGCAGCTTCCAATTGGACACCCCCTCAAATGAAGATAAAGCAGGTATGAAATGCTAATGTAGGTCAATGGGAAAATAAGACATTATTCATGATTCATTACATGGGTGACTTTCCAGGAATGCATGCACTGCAGAATGTGCGCTGCCTCTGGATACCTATCAAGTTGCTGTGGTTATCTTTTGTCAACTAATCATTTGACAGTTTCCCTATTAATCCTGTATATGTGGAAACATTGACAAGACCAGAGGAAGCTGATTCATGCATGCATGCGCTCAACAGAAGTCGCTAGGCTTGTCTGAGGGAAAAAAGGAGTTGTTTCCTTAGGAGAATTTAATTAATCCCCACTTCTGTAGATGCTGAGTGAGTCCTAGAACGAGTATGAGTTGCCCTGTTCGTGGTTGGGTCCCACAAGGTTTTGCTCATCACCGTCATGCACAGCAGTGAGTCCCCCCAGAATGGAGCAGCAAATTGCAGCAGTCAATAAACATAACAATAAAATTTAATATCCCTTGAGTATTTCCCATCACCCAGGCATTGGAGTTTATATTCATTAATTTGGACATTCTCAGTGGAGACCGTATCACCCCGAGGAGAGGAAAATTGGTGCTTGGGGGCACATTAAAAATTTTGGATATTGCAATGGTTTGTGACCCTCCAAAGAGTCAGAGTCCATGATTAGATATACAGGACATCCATGGCAGGGCGGCAGGAGGTGGGCGGCGGGGGGGGGGGGGGGGGGGGGGGGGGGCGGGGCAAGTAGGGAAAAAAATGTCTAAAAAGGCTCTGGAAGGGAGGGTTGGGTAATAAAAAAAAAAAAGTTTGAGACACACTGCATTAATACATTCAGTGCTCACACAGCCCATTATGGGGGTTAGTTTTGTAAATGGAGAGGTTGAGGTTTGATGAAGCAAAGGAATTGACCCAAGGAGGCCCCGCTGGTAAATGGTGAGGCCAGGATCTAAAACCCCACCTCTAGCCCTGCTCCGCTTTGCATTTGCACACCTCCTTCTCCCTCCTCACCATTAAGGACTGGAGAGGACAGCTGGGCTCTGTCCCCCTGTGTGGTCAGTAAGCAATCCCAGAGTGGTGTGGCAGGGTGAGCGGGATGGGCACTGCGGCCCGTGTCACCAAAGTCACATTCTGCAATACTTCTCACATGCATACTCTGACACTCGTGGCCAGGAGATGTGTCTGTGTCTGCAAGCAAACTTGGTCGGTTGGTGACAAGCTCCTTCCAGTTTGCCCAGGACGGTCCTGGAATGCCCTCTGTCCCAGGGGGTATCAGAATGCACTACCTCCTCTTGTGACTTGGATGCTTTTTCAACAATGTGCCATTTTGTCACATCTCAGGGGCTCCCTTGGTGACGTCTGCCATCTCTGATCATCTTGGGTTTTGTATTACGCATCTCCCTGGAAAGCATGCAGTGGCCCCAACCATGCTATCAGAAATCTGGTGCCAAATACAGATCTGAATGTCCGTGTCTCAATATACTATTTGCTTACGGGAATATGGTTTTCAAAAAAGGAGTCTGACAATTTTGATCCTGTGAAGAAGATGTTTGGGGATGAGGTCAGAGAAAAATTCCAGAATAGAATAATTCTGTTGCCTGTGGCCCAGGGTGAGCCACATTTTAGAGACTCCCACATCTGAGACAGGTTGACCTTTCACTGAAGTCATAAGCAGCCCCTCACCTTGGGATCTGCTCTCCACTCCCCACGGGTATGGCTGTTCTTGAAGTCACAGGGAAGCCAAGTTTCCAACACCAGCACTTAAGGTTCTAACAACAGGTGGCACTTTCTTTAATCAGAGGTAGGCATCCAAGAGGAAGGGGCTATCTGACCCAGACAAAACAATCATAATTTTCTATTAGCCTGTCATGTTAGTGGCCATGTCCTTCGACCAAAGAAAATGACAGCCCTACTTGAGACTTTCAAGTAGCAGCCTATAATTCTTTTATTTGCTCTGGAAGGGCCGTTGCTCGTTCATCTGGGAGTGACAGGGTGATTATCATTTACTTTGACACTCAGGAGAATATTGTGATGGGGGGTAAAGGCAGAAGTGTATTTCAGAAGACCCACACACATGTCTGTCATATAATTATCTTTTCTCTGCCATCAGGAAGCACAGTAGGCACAGGATAAGCATGGATGGGGAAGCCACTGGGCTGATGGAAGTGAGAGAGCCCTTCTTCTGAGATCCAGGGTGTGGGCTCGGGCAAAGGGTAAGGCACAGGTGCCTATCTGCTGAATGTCAGCCTGCTGAATCCAATTCCAACAAGAGCCTCCAAGGAGCAAAAAAATGTTCAGAGGTGGTAGGAAAGCATGCCTGGTTGTGAAAAATGTCCAGACAATGTTGTTCACTCTTCTCAGTAACAAGTTCTTCATGGTTTCTGGTCAGTGCAAAATAAGACAAAGCTTGAGTGAACTGTAAGGATGCAATTCTACTCAACATTGACAAAGGACCTCCTCCATGTCAGATGCAGAGCTTATAAAGATGAACAAAAGACAGCCTATACCCTCCAAGAACTCAAATTTAGGACCAGGTGGCCCATCACATAAAGATGTTCTTAAAATGAAGAAGTTCTATCAACAGAGAAGTTAGGGAAATGCTGCCAATTCTGTTCTCTCTTGGAGATTTACAATATGCATTTGCTTACTAAGGACACTAAGAGGTCCTCCAGGATAGAAACTTGCTTAACTGTGGTTATTGCATATTTCCCAACTTGGTTTCTCTGCTGATCCCATGGAACCAGAGTTCCTTGGATACAGTTTAGGAAACGCTGGTGTAGGAGGTTTATCTACCCTTGCAGAACCGAGAGGTATGAACATCATGATCCAGCCCCCAGGGGAGGGGCTGTCAAGAGCAGGGTGTTGGGCCCAGCAGAGGGACTGGGACTCGGGATAGAACCTTGACTGTAGAGGAAAACTATAGAGTATCACACAGAGAGGCCGTGTAGGCTACAGAATGTGTGTGCGTGAGCACACGCACGTGTGTATGTGTTAGCATAGAGTTGTGATCTCCACAGTAGCACCCCCTATGGGCAGGGTGGAAGGGAGAGGGTGAGGCAGGGCAACTCAGAGGCGATCGGCCCCCGGGCTCACCCTGCTGCAGCGGGTACCAGGTTCTGTGGACAGCTGCGTTGTCCGAGGCCATCGCCTGCACTGTCATTATGGCTTAGAACCTAGAGCAGGTTTGATAAGAAAAGGCATCCTCCTCAAACACTAATGTGCGGGCATTATACCAAGTTCTTTAATACAGTATCCCATGAAACACTTACAGAGACCAAAGACGAAGGTGTCACTGATATCCTCTTGTTGCAAACCAAGGCTTGCGTAGGGCTGAATAAACTTGCCTGTGTTCACACAGCAAGAGTTGAACCTCAGCGTTACCCCAGAGTCGTTTCCTTCAATGCTACAAACCTATTTACATGACTTTGGCACCATTCAGTCTCCATGGAGGCGGGCCTCAGAAATCCTGTTCTGTACCCACATCTGGGCTAAGACAGAGGCAACGCATAAGACCAAGTTCCTTTGCTCCTGAACCATTCATTAAAATAAAAAGCATTTTCTGGATAAACATGAGGATATTCCAAGATACCCTTTTGTCCTAGCATGTTATGAAATCTGTAACAATAATAATGCAAAAAGACATCATCAGTGACTTTCCTGGTGAAAAGTGAAAATTCATTAGCCTCAGAGGTCTTATTTTCTTCCTCTCATCTTTTTCGTGCAAGTCGTGACGACTTCATTTTTATACTTTTTTTATACATATTTTTATGCTTGTTCGTCTCTGACTTCAATTAAAAGCAGATGAAGTAGGGCAGAGATTCCATCAGTCACGAATTCGTTAGACATTAACAAAGTGCGAGGCACTGGGTCATGCACACTTAACCAGAGACCATTTCTTGTGGAATCGATAGTGTTGAGGCCTCCTGCATGCCTCTGGCCCCAAGGAGCTCACTTAGTACGTCCATGGTGAGTCTGTAGGCCTGAAAGTTGCCTCTGATTTCTGACAGGATCCTCATGGGGGCATCCTGTTCTCCTAGACCAGGGAGGCAATTAAGCATCACCCCCTCACACTAATGCTCCTAGACCGGGAGAGGCTGCCTAGACCATCAGGTTGAGAAAAGACCCTGATTCCATTGTGAGCCTCAATGGGAAACAAAGTGCCATATTGTTTGCTGATATTTTCCAAAGATAAGGGGCAAGACAAGGGGAACATATAAGCCAAGCAGTATCTCTGCTCGCACTGGACCCCAAGGTTTGCCTTGTGACAATTTCACAAAGAAACAAAGAAGGGCAAAGAAACACGGTAGGATAGAAAATGTGCCTGAAGCCTCGGGCCTCATGGCAACACTGAGACTGCTTTAGAAATCTATCCAAATTTAGGGTGGTCAGATCCCCTTGTTTGCCTGATCAATCGGACCTAATGGCTGATAATCTGATTCCGATTGTGGGAAAAAATAAAGTGCCTCTGATGGTCTGAGGAGCACTGTTATAGACAGGAAAGGAATACCAGGATGGCACCTGAGCCAGAGGAATTTTTTGTTTCCTTAAAGTTCGACATTTTCTGCACGTGAATATTTCTGCTGGGAACTATAGGACCGTACTGCTTTCATCTCTTACCCATTAGTTCACATTTTGTGGCTCCAGAATGGGTCAGAATCCACAGGTGGTCCCTCTATTCTTAGAAGAGTAAACTACAGTGAAAAATCATAGTTGGGCAGGTTGCTCTGAGCCAAATACGATAGCTCACAATTGTCAAGACCAGCAGGCAAATGTGCTTGATTCTGCTCTAGCCCATGCTTCTACTGGGTTTGTAAGATCAATACAGGGAAACCTCACTAAAGTGGAGCAGGGAGGCTGGCAAGGGGAAAGTTGGAAAGGGGAGTGCACCACTCCATGCCAATTACAAGGAGAATTGTCAATTACAGACCCAACAGAAGAATCATCAACAAGAAAGAATCATCAATTACCCGTCCCAACAGGGAAGGATGTACATTGCTTCTAACACAAGAAATCGACCACCCCTACCTACAACTCAGCCAATGAGAAACTGTCATCACTTTGAACTCTTACTTTCCTCCAGTGGACTGTCCTTCAAAACAACCCCTCCCAACTTCTTCCTTCATGATAAAATAACATTACTCTCCTTTGTTTGTTGGACTGCCTATGGCTTTGCAGTAGTTTGCAGGTCCTCAGTTGCAGTTCTTTGCTATTCCTGAATAACCCATTTTGCTGGTAAGATAACTGGCTATTTTTTTTAGATTAACAGCATTTATGATGATGATCCTTTTGTATTAAAATTTAATCAAAAAAATAAATAAAATTTAATCATAAAAGCAGTACATTCTCCTTGTAAAAATGATCAGAACAGGAATTTTTTTTAACCATTTTATTTATTTGACAGAGAGAGCGCAAGCAGAGGGAGAGAGAGGGAGAAGCAGGCTCCCTGCCGAGCAAGGAGCCCGATGTGGGACTCGATCCCAGGACCCTGGGATCATGACCTGGGCCGAAGGCAGCCACTTAACCGACTGAGCCACCCAGGTGTCCCCAGAACAGTATTGATTGGGCCAAAGTCTTACCTCCTTCTCACCATCCTTAATCCCAATCCCCTTTGTATTTATCCAGATATAACCACTATTGGGGAGGAAAAATTTTTCCTCTGCCCTTCAAGATTCTTCAGGCTCGTCTGAGAATCAAATTGACATGAGATAGATTAACAGGAGAAAATCAAACAAAAGTTTAACAACCTGTATACCTCCTATATACATGGGAGAGACCCAGGCAAATGGAGTAATTTCCTGAAAGGGCTAAAGCCATCACCTTAAATACCATCTTCAGCTAAAGATGGAGGAGGGGTCAGTTATGGAAGGTGGCTAGGAAAAGTACAGTCAACAGGGTAGGGTTGTTATACAGATTTAAATCCTGCCTTCTCCACTGATAACAGTTTCTAGAGATTTAGATTCATCTTCCTCTTACTGATACAGTGAGGGAGATACCCTCACAAATGGAGATTTCCCTGATAAATGTAAATGTTCCTTACAAAAGGGGTAACTTCCACTTGATTTTCAGACCTTCTCTTTGTGTCTGCAGTTTCTTAAAAATAACCAGCTTAAAATAATCAATATGCCAAAGAGGCATATCTTGGAATGGCAAGATTTGCTTCCCTATACCACCATAACCAATCTGAAATTCACTTTTCTAGGCCTGCTTTGTTTTTGTGGACATAAACTGTACCTGCAAAATATATGTATAAAGTATTGTGGCATTTTCTGTGTGCAAGCAGGTTCACAAAAATGATGCCGTACTACGGATAACATTCTTCAACCTGATAATTTCACGTAACACTCTATCTTGGAGAACCTTCCATACCAGAACACATTAGACCTACAACCTTTTTCAAACTGCTACAAAATTTTTCATAGTGTGGGGAATCCCATCATCTTAGCAATTCCTCTGTTGTTTAGACAGTTAGATTGTTTCCGAACCTTTCACCATGATGGATAGTCCTATGGGGAACATCCTTGTGGGAACCCATTACTGACATATGTAAGTGTTTCTTGACGGTAGATGCCAAATGGGTGACTGTATTTTTTTTTTTTTACTAGTTGTTGCTCAATTGTCCCCAAAAGTGGCTAACACCAATTCTTCATCTCGTCAGCTGTGTGTAAGCAAGACCCAGTATCTGACATCCTTATCAACCGCTGACATAACCAAGTAGTCCACATCACCTTCATCTCTACATTGTCTTTGTATCTTAAGTGCCTACAGCGGTGTGGCTGTCACACAGTGGGGGCTCACAGAATATTTGTTCATGTTCCCATATTTTCCTATGGAGGGCCCTCTCCCTCACCTTGCTTACACCTACTCACTTCTTAGATGTCTACACCAGGGACCTTTCCTGAACCCCAGGTTAGATGAGGTTGTTCACCTGTGTATTCATAATGCTCTCTTTCAATGCACTTGTTATGGTTTATTATTTTTTATATGCTGTCTCTCTTACTAATCTCTGACCTGCTGAACACCAGAGAATGCCTTTGCTCCCTTCTGTGTCTTCATCACCAGACCCGGGCCCCACGTGTAGTAGGCATTCAATAAGAGCTTTTAAGATAAAGGCCATTGTCATGTAGCCACATCCACAATTGAATGAGAGCCCGTGCAAATAAACAGCATATCAGCAGAAGGAAAAATTAAGCTGTCAGTCTGCCGAACAGCAAAGATTTCTTTTCTTTATTTCAGGTCTTGTAACGTGACAGAAGGAGGAGGGCGAGCAAAAGAAAAGCAAAAATATAACAGGGCTCTGGAAATGCTTTCTGTTTTAATGTGGAAATCAGCTGGCACATCAGTCCATGGCCATTGCCAGGGAGTGGGTATCCTGGCCCATCACTGTCCCCTGAGTGACCATCTCCTGCCCTTCTGTCCTGTCGCCTCAGGGACCATGGTGATGCGGATGACAGCCTTTGATGCGGACGACCCAGCCACAGATAATGCCCTCCTGCGGTACAATATCCGACAGCAGACGCCTGACAAGCCGTCTCCAAACATGTTCTACATCGATCCTGAAAAGGGGGACATCGTCACTGTCGTGTCACCTGCCTTGCTGGACCGGGAGGTGAGCTGAAAGACACACATCTTCTTTTTCATGAGAATCGAGCATGGCTTTCACAGGAGGGAAGGTGTGGGGCTTCAGGCAAAGGCACTTTATATGGAGGGGTGGACATGAAATGTTTACCCATGGTTGGGTAGGGAAATCTATAAAGGGAAACGCAAACCCCCAAAACACACACTATAAAAGGCCGCATCCTTAGGAATTATTTGTAGTCATTCAACCCAATGCCTCTGTTTCCTCACCAAGCACTTATTCATGAGCTCTTGTGATGGGACTCTAGCTCTCCTTACCCATCAGCCAGAGGGAGGGGATGGGACGAAGGAAGGAAGGGCAAGCAGGGAGGTAGAGGAGGGGCAAAGGGGAGGGAGGTGGCTTTGTGGTTGATCACAGAGACAGGTGGTTTTGACTTCTCTTCTTTCCCAAACCCTCTGCTGTGTGCGCCACTGTTTTCCCCAGAACGTCTCCTGCTTCAACCTTAGGCTGGCACTGGGAACCCTCACCCATTCTGTAGGTCAGGTGACACATAGAGGTGACCCAGGGACCTCAGTCAGTCCACACTCTTGCTCTTGGTTTTTGCCTAGGGTGCTTTCAAGCTTTCCCATTAGGTGCTATGTCAAAATATTTAGATTTCATATTTGTTTAAAAAAAAATTCCAACTTCCAGCCTTCCTGAAAATCACAAATTTTGGACATTTTAACCCAGTTTCCACATGTGGACAGTTACATGAGATGTGACAGTCAGATGGAGCTGGTGGTCCCAGTCCCATGTACGTGGGGCATGTGTTCCTGCCCTGCTTATGTCCCCCAGTGTGTGCCCCCTGGACCTGGCCCCAGGTCACACTCTGCCACTCCCCACAGGGCTCAATAGGAGAGACTCTTGGCCCTTCAAACACAGTTTATTAAACCAACTTAGGGATTCCCCTCTGTCCCTCACCCCCTCCACCCACCCTAAGTCTGCTCCTTTCCTGGGATTCTTTGTTCCCAACATGACATCATCCCACAGACATGACCCCTGCCGTCACCCTTGACCTGCAAGCACCACCTGCCCCACAGTAACTGCTGGGTTTCCCTAATGGGCTCCATGCCTTTTCCCCTCATGTCTCTGATTAAACAAATCCTTGGGTCAGAAGTGCCTTCTCCTCTGCTTTCTGACTCTCTACACTGTAGCTTCTCACAAGAATCTGGGTTAGAGCCACTGCCTTTAAGAAGAGGCTTCCTGAGGGGCAGCCTGGGTGGCTTAGTCGGTTGAGCATCCAGTCTTGATTTTGGCTCAGGTCATGATCTGAAGGGTCATGAGATCAAGCCCCATGTTGGGCTCCACGCTGGATGTGGAGTCTGCTTGAAAAATTCTCTCTTTTCCTCTCCCTTTGCCCCTCCTCACTTGCTCTGTCTCTCTCCCTCTCTCTTAAAAAAAAAAAAAAAAAAGAAAGAAAGAAAAAGAAGAGTCTTCCTGAGACCTGAGTCTTCCACCGCCTTGGTGTTCCCCCAGCTTCGGACTGCACCTACCTGTAGCCATCGTATGCATATGCTCCTTTAAGCTGTCATGTGTTTCCTTAAAGAATATCCCCTTCCTCCGGGTCTAGATGTATATTGCCCAACACAGTAACCGCAGGTTAATTTACATTCATTGAAATGAAAATGTAAACATGTATCAGCCAGGACAGATATAGAATATTGTCACCATCACAGAAAGTTCTGGTTGCAGTGCTGACCTTGACTACACACACTATGGAGAACAGAGACTGTGACCCTTTGCATGTCTGGAGCCCCACTGCCTGCTACCACACTTAGGGCACTCCTGAAAATCTGCAGTGGATGTTTTTGGGGGTACAGGCAAGAATGAGTTGGAAATGACACTAAGATTCTGCACTCCGGGGGTGGGAATCCATAGCTAGGAATGGGAATTCCTGGAAGGGAGGGAGAAAGTGATGAGATCTGCACCGAAACCGCGGCTGTCACTTGTAAAATGTGATTGTGGCTAGCCAAAAATAGGAAAGCGGGGGGAAAAGGAACATACCGAGTCTGCTTCCTCTATGTTGTGTCCGGTTCTCCTTCCGGCCCCCGTGTTCATGACGGCTCAATGCTGTATTATCTCCTGCGGAGGCAAGGAATGACTTTCCACCTCTGTTTACTCCCTGCCAGCATGCGTGTGCACGCGCGTGTGCACACTCACCACGCGCACGCATGCACGCAGCAGTTTTCCCAATTCTCCCAGAGGTACTTGCAAATTTTTACAAGGCAAAGTCGAAATGCAGTGATTTCTCTGGCTCAGCTTCTCTCCCTACTGACAGAAATGCTTTGTAAGTCTCTATTTATAAACCGAAGTGATAATATAATGGATTATTCCATTTTTAAGGGTTATTTTGGGGACAGATGTGTTTTAAGCTCATGATGTCTCCATTTGGGTTTTTGTTAACTCCCAATAAGTATGTAATTATGGGAGTTGGATTAAGCATTTCTGGCCACAGTGCATAAACGGCTTCCTCCAAAAAAGATAAACACAATTTAACAGAAAATGGAAAATCAATGAAAATGAATAAAGGGTGTCACTTTTCTGTGAGGGTTTCCAGAGTTCACTGCTGACCCAGGCAACATCGGTGTGATCTGAAGGAAAGAAACGTCCCTGAACGTAGGCAAGCCTTCTCTATTTACTAGTGCTGCTGTAAGCTTCTCCAGCAACTTTGCTGAGAGGCTGAAACGTGCCTCCACGTTCCTCATCTTTAAAGGGACAGATCTTGCACATCAGACTTCTAATCTCACTGCCCCTTTCCTATGATCAAGTGCCCAGGATGGGCTCCCACAGAAGACTTATGGAATCATTTGTCATTATTTCTGGAGAACTTCTGAGTAGGCGTCCTGTCCTGGGTGAGGTTTTCAAGTCTACTTCTAGACCATCTGAGCAGCCCATTGGAAACGTGATCACACCATTTATTTTTAAGACAATATTCCACTGGGACACCTGCAAACCTTGATAGGATTCAAGCCGATTGTTGTTTTGTTACCGTGTCTTTGGACCCAGGATCTCAAGCAGCATGTTCATGCGTGGAGTTCTGTGTGTGTAAACAGATAGGTCGTGGAGTCCGTCTAGAGCCGGGGCCCCTGTGATTATAGGAATGGTGTGCCCTTGTTTGTCCCCACCTGGTGGGGAGTGGCGGCTCTGGAAGCCTCCTGGTTGACGCAGTGAGCTCAGTTGATAGGACATAAATTTTTCACCTTGATTTTTCCATTTAGTTCCTTTCCTTTAAGGAGTATACGTCCCCAGGGAGGACCCTGGAAGGTGAGGTAAAACTTCAGGGGAGGCCGAGGGCACTGTTGTCTTTGAACCCACCCTTCCCACATGTACTTCATCACAGAGCGTGTCAGGGAGGATAGGCAAGGATGCCGGCAAATGGTCTTTAACGTCACCATCTTGGTCCTTGCCTTTTCTTCCCACCTCGCGTCTCAGGATGTCTCCAGTAGGGCCAACTGAGGCCGGTGCCCTCAGTGATCTGCTGCTCTCCACACTCTGAGGAGGAAAGGGGTTGTGTCCGTCTCCACATTCCCAGTCCTTAGCACATGACAGATGCCCAACAAATATTTACTGAGCAATAAAGGGCAGGAAGGGTGTGAGGGAGAGAGGCGGGCATGTGTGGCATCTCTCTGTGTGTGCAGGCTGCTGTCTGGCACGGTCATTGCCGTTCACTTCCTGCTGCGCTCGGGGTGCTGCAGCCTCTGGACCCACCGCGCCTGCCCAGAGCCAGGAGTGAGCCCCCCTGTTTGCTCACCTGCTTTGGGTCATGCGAAAATGCTAGAAGGCAGCTCACCTACTGTCTCCATCTTCTGAGGACCCACCGCTGACCCCCTCCTTTTCCTCCTAACCATGAGCAGCAGTTGACTTGGCTTCCCGTTCGACGGGCCACCCTTGCCAAATAGATGCCATTGGATTTAGTGGATCTGTTCTGCCTGGTCTCCGCGTGGTGAGAAATGGAGTCAAGTAGGACAGAGGTTCTCAAACTTGGCAGAGGAGCTTTAGAAACCACAGTGCTCCAGCAGAAGCCTAGAGCCACAAAATCAGAGTCTCAGGTGGTAGGACACAGTCATCAGTCGTTTTTTAAAAAATCCCAAGTGATTCAAATGTGCAGCAAGGTGAAGAATCCTTGCCTTTGGAGACCATGCTCCAGTGTACGACTTAGAGGAGGGACCTGACCCCATCGTTTGTTTTCCCACCTAGCTGAGCATATTCGTTTCCCAGGATTGGCTGTAACAAAGTACAGTAAACCAGGGGGCTTAAAACAACAGAAACTCATTCTCTCACAGTTCTGGAGGCCAGAAATCTGAAATCAGGGTGTTAGCAGGGCCAGGCTCCCTTTGAAGTCTCTAGGGGAGGATCCTTCCTTGCCTCTTCCAGCTTCTGGTGGTTGCTAGCAATCCTTAGCTTTCCTTGACTTATGGACTCCAATCTCCACCTTCATCCTCGCCTGTCCTTCTCTGACCGTGTGCCTTCCTAGTGTCTTCCCTCCGCTCATGCCAGTGTCTTCTCGTAAGACACCAGTCACCCTGGGTTAGGACCCACCTTAATGACCCATCTTTACTCGGTTATATTTAAAAAGATGCTATTTTCAAATAAGGTCAAATGCATGGGTACAAGGGGTCAGGACCTAAACATATCTTTTTAGGGAACCCAGTTCAACCCATAACAGTGAGTTATTTGGCCACTCCTTGCCTGAGTTATTCGTCTATGAATTGAGAATAATAGCACCTACCTCAAATGGGTCGGTGAGGATCAGGTATGTCAAAGAACATAAAGTACACTGTTCTAAAGACGAGCTAACATAACCGTCATTATTGGTTGTAGCAGTGAATTGTAAAGGTGGGTAGTGAGTTCCCCATTGTGGGGTGTATTCGAACAGACTGCCCTTGGTAGGATGTCATAGAAGGGATCCAGTTAATCAGTAAAGGTTATATCCTTAATGTCTTTCCCAACCTTGAGGCTATAGTTACTGAAAGCATTTATTGAATATCTTCAAGGTGCAATTTGCTCTGCAGGATGCTGCCTGCGAGAGTCAGTTTCCTACCTGGCCAGCTATGTGACCTTGGGCAAGTCATTTAACCCTTCTGAGTCCCTTTCCTCATCAGCAATGACTATGATAACGACAGCTGCACCACCAACTCTATCACCTCTTCGAGATGTGCATGACTTCCTCCAGTTTTGCAAACAGGAAAGCATTGTACGAACGCAGCTGTTACCCCGTGTCACACTTTCTATGGCTGCTGAGAACCGAGGCCCAGTTCCCATCAGCTACCGCTGAGAGCTTGACTGTTGTTTCTACCCACATGCTGCCGATACAAAGACTCTTTCCAAACTGTGCAGACCATATTCACTTTATCCTGTGAGTCAGACCTCTCCAGTTTTCCCCATGTTGGGCTGGGTTTTATTGCAAATCCTCAGATTCGCAGCTGAATTATGAGAGCAGCTACAGTGACCATGTATATACGTCCTTCCATTTTCATAAGCTCGGTGTGAATAGACATCAGATTTCACTTGGAAACGTGCATTTTCCAGTACAAGCTCTTCTGTTTACTTTTTCTGAAACCATGCTGGAATATAAACTACCCAGAGAAAGAGATCTTGGATCTTTGTCCCATCTCTGTATTCTCATTGCCAGGCTTAGAGCCAGGTAAATAATAGGCACTCGGCAAAGATTTGTTGGTTGGATGGATGGATGGATGGATGGATGGTGGAAGAATGGATGGATGACCTCTGTTCCTCCAGTTTGTATTTATGAGTAAATAGCTTACAGATGATCTCAGAATTTACTGCAAGATCCACACCCTAGCATGGGTATACAAACAGCGGAAATGATTTTCGTTGAGAGCTTAGTCTTGCCCTTGTGTAATCATCCGATAATCTAATTTATTCACCTTCTACATATCTTGTGTCAGGACTGCACTAGGCTCTAAGAAATACCTTGGTGAATAGGATGGGCGTGAGGATCTGTGTCTCTTGCTCATATGTTTGGGGAAACATTTGGAGAAAATAAGAACCATATATCCTACTGAACGAAATTGGGTTCATCTGGGGCACTGTTTTATTCTTTTCCATAACCATACTCAGCCCCTCATTCTGACAGCTCTGTCTATGTTTTTAAACTATGTCTGGCTGCACTACAAAATAAAATCAGATAAAGGTCCCTAATGTTTGATAAATGCTTTATTTAATTGATCATCTTGGCTGGGAGACTGAAATTCGTCAGCTGGAATCTGCCAACTTTTCTGAACACAGCCATAATTTGAAACCACTCGGAGTAGCTCATGGTCAGTGGGCGCCGGGGGTGGGGGGGGGCTTTTTGGTTTCCTCCTTCTCCTCCCCCCCCTCCTCCCCCTCGTCCTCTTTTTTTTAATAAACAGAAAGTTTCCCAAAAGAGGCCCTTAATATATCTATCTTAACACTTGCATAGTGAGAGTATCTTGAGTCTTTTTAAGGAGGTTGAGCCCTTTTCTTTTTTTTTTTTTAAGATTTTATTTAGCTGACAGAGAGAGACACAGCGAGAGAGGGAACACAAGCAGGGGGAGCGGGAGAGGGGGAAGCAGGCTGCCCGCGGAGCAGGGAGCCCAGTGCGGGGCTCGATCCCAGGACCCTGGGACCACGACCTGAGCCGAAGGCGGACGCCCAACGACGGAGCCCCCCGGGCGCCCCGAGCACTTTTCTCTCTCTGTTTGAATTCCCCTTCAGCCCAATCTGTGTTATCCTCCAGATGACCTAAGGAAAGTGGTGGCCTACCCGTAAAAACGTAGATACAATAAGAGATACTAGAACTGTGAATGCAATTTATTTTCCATTTTCAGCTGGTAAAGGATTTTCTGAAACTTTATGATGCCCCCAATTTTTAGGCCAAAAGGGAAAACAGAGAATTCCCTTCCTTCTTTCCATGGTAAGTGTCACATAAGACTTATTTTTAGATTTATGCCCATGTATTTGCTAGGAGAGATTCAGGAGTCCTTGATTATGTCAGAGAAAACCCAAGAACATGGGAGAGCATCCTGTGCAAAATAGCCAATGAAACTGGACATGTGGCTGCAAGTCTAAAGAGAACTATGTGCTTGGGCAAGGTGATCCAAGCTAAAATATTGTCACATAGACCACGTCCCCAGAAACATAGTAAAGGAATCTGTGAAAACGATGATATTAAGTCAAGCTGCCTAAAACTAAAAGAATAATCATAAGGGGTAGCATTTCTCCCGTGCCTTGAATGAAAGAAGTAACCGTCATTCTCTCAGGAAAATAAATGTTTTCAGGCCACTTTGATCTAATGCTAATACTTTTCTCATTATCGTCATGTTTAAAACATTGGCAGTAATTACACACAATTCAGTCATGCTGTCAGGAATATTCTCCTTCTTTATTTCGGTGGGTGGGACCAGAATTATTTAGATAACAGCATCCTCCCCGTTTCTGTGAGCTATTTACTCATAAATACTTTTGTTGGGATAATTTTCTCCATTTTTTTTTTTTTTTATCCCTTGCTGCTGAGAACATAGAGGGGGGGGGATGTAGATGTAAATAAATTGCCTTATTATTTTTAAAATAACACATTATCCTTGCAAATGAAACACAGATGGTGAACCACCCTATGTAAGTCACACTTGCTCTGTTGTGTCAGCAAATAAAATGAGGCATGATGCTAGCGAAGCCCCCGGGGTCTGAAACCTCAGTTGCAGACGTGCCGGCCTCCTGCTGATGGCAGTGGGCCTGGAGGTGGCGAGGGCAGGGCTTTCCCTTGTGGCCTCCTGCGCGTCCCCACTCTGGATCAACTCTAGCAGGAGACCGTGGGGGATCTCCACTCTGCTGGTGCCCCTAAGCATTTCCCTTCCTCCTCCAAGGTTGGCCTATCCACCCATGAAAGCAAAGGCTGTTTCCAGTCGCCCAGTAGGACCCCAACCTGGCTGAAATCTGGTCTGAGAGTCATGGATCTAGGGCAGGGGAGCCAACCTCAGAGTCTCTGGATTCATAACCCACCTGCACCCCTCATCAGCTGTGAGAACCGGGCAGGTCAGTTAGCCTGTCCAAGCCTGGGTTCTTCATCTGCCACAATGAGGATAACCAGAGCCCCACCTCCTAGGCTTAGCAGGATGATCAAATAGGATATGTCAAGCACTTAATACCCTGTAAATATCAGTGGGTATTAGTTATTTTCATGACGGACAATGAGATTGAAGAAGCAGCGTGGAGGGGGGATTTCTTCCCCGAGCAGGGAGCCCATTTACACTCTGGCCACAGAGCAGGGAGCCTGGCAGGCTTAGAAAGTTCAGCGAAACACTGAGGTAATCCACATACCACAATCCGGGGACAAATGCTGACGCCTAAGTATCGAGTACCCACCAGTGTTTGCTGCATCCGTGACAGAGGCTGGGCGTCAGGGACACGGAGATCGCGCTGCCTAGCTGAGGCGGCAGCAGCAAACACACAGGAAGGTGTGCTGTTTGAACTAAGCCTTTGATAGGTGGATGGAAGGCTGCAGTGAAGGAGTTGTGGGAGGGGCATCAAGGGAGGGGAACAGCGTGAGCAAAGGTGTGGAACGTTCATACATTACTTAAGAGAGATGGGGAGTTGAGGGTGTCCCAGGGAGATCCCAGACAAGGGCAGGGAGTCGGTACAAGATTGTCAAGGGCTTCGAATGTCATCCTAAGGATTACGGATGTATCCTAATGTAAATGCAATGCCACCAACCATATTTAAACATTAAACACAGCTCTGTTCAACACGGCGCTCTCAGAGCTGGGACCCGGAATGCTGGCAAGCTGGAGGGGGGGTGATCAGCAGTAAAGCAGAGGCATTTTGGAGGCAGCTCGAGAATCCTTGGTGAACGATGAGTAGCTGATTTCGAGCTTTTCTCAAGGGGAGAGACAAGGAGCTACCACTTGAATCCAGATTCCGCATGCTGTTAATAACTGAATAAACAACAGCCTATCTTGTGTCTCTGTTCTTGTGCATCTTAGGGTATTAGACAATCAGTAGTTGCTTGGCACATGTTGAATCAAGAGACACTTAGCTTTGTCATTAACAGAGATTCATCTTTTTGTATTTGACACGTGTAATTCTCTGAGCTTTCTCTTCTTTTCTCTTTTTTTTAATATGGTAAAAAATAAAATGCAGGACGATGATGAATTCAGAGTATTTCTGTTTTTCTATCATTTTAAATCTCTCCATCTTACTTTATGTGAAGTACCCTAAAAACTGAAGCACGTTTTTATTTTGGGGGAATAGTTGTTTTAGAGAGCATATATTTCTTGGGGCGCCTGGGTGGCTCAGTGGGTTGAGCGTCTGACTCTAGATTTTGGCTCAGGTCATGATCTCAGGGCCGTGGGATCGAGCCCTGCATTGGGCTCCGCTCTCAGGGGGAAGTCTGCTGGAGAGTCTATCCCCCTCTCCTTGCTCCGCCCCCTCCACATGCGCACGCTCTCTCTCTCTCTCTCTCTCTCTCTCTCTCTCTCTCTCTCCCTCTCAAAACAAATAGAGAGCACGTATTTCTCTTAATCAGCCAGGAACTGTGATTAGCCTGGTAAGGCACATTTTACTTCACAGATAAATTTTCCAGTCACTGTACTTCAATAACATCGCTCTAAATCTCATCCCTGGTCACAGTTCCGGTTGAACAGATACACCCCAGATACACCCCAGTTTAGAACTAGAACTAGATGTCTAGATGCATCCTGGCTTTGAACCGGTGGAGAAAATAGGGGAAAGCTTTGCCTCTCACCACGTTGGGAACAGTCATTTAAGGGAAGAAAAGTGGGCGGAGAGTCTTTGGAAAGCAGCTCTTTCAAACCCGCCTTTACTATGCTTGGTTCCTAGCCAGGACCTAGGTGAGGACGGCGGCTCTGAGTGCTTCCATTGCAAAGCGTCGTAAAGGAAGATGACCAGACGCTACAAGGCTTAGATTAAGGCAGGCTAGCAATAGACCACTTCAAGACATGATGGCATCTCAAAGCGCCTGGGACCCATATTTCTTTCAGTTTTGTTTAAGGAGGGATTCCATTTGCTGTATTTTTCCAGAGGATAAAAGTTTGCCGGTAATGTGACTTGGTGTCCTAAAGGCATGGCCAATTTTATTGACTATATGGTGCTATGCTGTCACATTCAACAATGAAGGGACTTCAATGTATAGGAACATCTATTGAGTTTGAGGTTGGAAATTTCCTCTTTAAAGGGCCAGATATTAAATATTTTAAGTTTTGTGGCCTAAGAGGCAAAATTGAGAATATATGTAGATACTTATATAACCATTTCAAGTGTAATCATTAAAAAATATAAAAAGCATTTTTAGCTCATGAGCCATAGAGAAACAGATGGTGGGCTGGCTTTGGCCTGTGGGCCGTCGTTGGCCCGCCCTGTTCTATCAAACTCTTGGTCAGAATGGTCAATTAGTATAAGTTTCATCTACTGGTTGTTGCATGTATTCACATGTCGATATCCACCCTCAAAATATTGAATCCCACTTACTAATTGTCACCTTGGGACTGGATTCTAGGTTCAAGAATTAGGTCATGAATGATGGGCCCGATTTCATTTGTCTGTAACAACCGTCCCATTTCCCCATGATTACAAACAGATCATTTCAGATACTTGTTAATTAATTCTAAACTCAAAAGTTGGTTTCAATAATTAAAACAATGAGTTCGGTCCAAAAATAGTAAAACAGACACACACTAAATACTGGATGAAACCATTTTCAGTGACTCTCTTGGTCGCATCAAAGCCACAAGAGCAGGAAGACCAGGAGAAGAGAGGACCCAGACGTGGGAGGGAGGCCTTCCAGAGAGGGAGCTCTTCTTTGAGCTGAGTGGGTACAGAGATGGGGACACCTGACGTCACTGACATGTGAACCTACATCAACCTGTCCCTAAAGTTCATGCATTTTCCCCCATTATAGGAATCAATATTATTGGTTATTTATTTGGATGATACTTTCTTTTTATTGTATTTTTCTCATGTTATGTTAGTCACCATACAGTACATCATTAGTTTTTGATGTGGTGTTCCATGATTCATTGCGTGTAACCCCCAGTTCTCCATGCACTACGTGCCCTCCTTAATACCCATCACCGGGCGAACCCATCCCCTCCACCCCCCTCCCCTCTAGAACCCTCAGTTTGTTTCCTGGAGTCCATAGTCTCTCATGGTTCGTCTCCCCCTCTGGTTTCCTCCCCTTCATTTTTCCCTTCCTTCCCCTAATGTCCTCCATGCTATTCCTCATGTTCCACAAATAAGTGAAACCATATGGTAATTGACTTTCTCTGCTCGATTTATTTCACTTAGCATAATCTCCTCCAGTCCCATCCATGTTGATGTATGATTTGGGTATTCATCCTTTCTGACGGCTGAGTAATATTCCATTGTATATATGGACCACATCTTCTTTATCCATTCATCTGTTGAAGGGCATCTCGGCTCTTTCCACCGTTTGGCTGTTGTGGACGTTGCTGCTATGAACATTGGGGTGCATATGGCCCTTCTTTTCACTACCTCTGTGTCTTTGGGGTAAATACCCAGTAGTGCAATGGCTGGGTCATAGGGTAGCTCTATTTTTAATTTTTTGAGGCACCTCCACACTGTTTTCCAAAGTGGCTGCACCAACTTGCATTCCCACCAACAGTGTAAGACGGTTCCCCTTTCTCCACAACCTCTCGAACATTTGTTGTTTCTTGCCTTGTCAATTTTTGCCATTCTAACTGGTGTAAGGAGGAATCTCAGTGCGGTTTTGATTTGAATTTCCCTGATGGCCAGTGATGATGAACATTTTTTCGTGTGTCTATTAGCCATTTGCGTGTCTTCTTTTGAGAAGTGTCTGTTCATGTCTTCTGCCCATTTATTGAGTTGATTATTTGTTTTGAGTTTGAGAAGTTCTTTATAGATCTTGGATATCAGCCCTTTCTCTGTAGTGTCATTTGCAAATATCTTCTCCCATCTGGATGGTACTTTCACAGAGGAAATCGATTTTGAAACTTCTTTTCAACACAGGAAAGCAAAACGCAGTGAGGTTTTAAAGCAACTTTTGTTTTGATTGGCTTTGGGCCTTCGATGCCCGCCAGGTGGCCTTCTTCTGGCTACTGAGCACAAGTGGCCCCTATAACTTGGTAGAAAGAGGCTGTGAGAAAAGACTCTCTCCTGCCCTAGTTTGGAAATACAAATCAGTCCAATTCATTTGTGGGGTATTTGGGCAGTAAGAATCAAATGGCTTTTACAAATGCCCCTCTATTCTTTGACACGGCGATTCACATAGTCAAACATGTGTACGACCATTCACCAATAGAGGTTTCATTGGATCTTTATCTAAAGAACCAAACTAAGTGTCAAACCACTGGGGATCTGTTTAATAAATTGTGCCATATTCTTACATTGGAATTCCACTAAATCATGTAAAATGATGTGGTAAGAGAATGTGTAATGACATGGAAAGATGTTCACAGTATATTATCAAGCAGTTTGCAAAACATCACATAAGCTGTGATTCTTTTTTGTTTGTATATGTACATCACCTTATTCTGATCAGGCTGCTATAACAAAATACCATTGATTGGGGGGCTTACGCAACAGAAATGTATTTCTCACAGTTCTGGAGGCTGAAAATCCAAGAGCAGGGCACTGGCCCATTTGTTCTTGGTGAGAACCCTGGGTGGTCTCCTTCTTGCTCTATCTTCCCACGCAGGGAGAGGACGCTCTGGTCTCTCTTCGTCTACTTGTAAGGACACTGGCCACCTAACAAGGGTCCCACTCCCCCTCTCCCATCCTCATCTAAATCTCATTACTTCCCAAAGGCCTCACTTTCCAGTACCGCCCCATGGGGGAGTTAGGGCTTCAACATAGGATTTTAGAGGGGCAGAAACATTCAGTCAATAACATATGGCATCATGGGCCAAGATATGAAAGGATTTGTGTGAATGTGTTCAGAGTGGTCCTTTTAGGAGCTGACTTTTCTTACAGCACAGTGTCTGAGATGGCAGTCTCAGATCCAGGTGACCTGAGTTCAAATTTCGGCTCTACCTCTTCCCAGTTCTGTGATACTGGGAGCGTTAGTAGCTTGAACAACTGGTAGCCATAATTATTATTGCCATGTCATTAAATTTTCTTCTTCAACATCCCGGCTAATGCTCCCAGGAGGCTCCATGGTATGCAAGTAGCACAATATAGAGAACAAAACCATTATGGTTGGAGGTGTGCCTCAGTTTCTTTACCTGCAAAATGGGAATCATAATGTGCCTCCCTCAAAGGGTTGTCATGAGGATTAAATGAATCAATATAAGCATAGACTTGGAAGAGTAGCACGTGTGGGTTAGTGTTGGTGTTCTCTGTACTTTCTAGTTTGGGTACAATGACCGTGTACTGTCTTGGTAATGAAAATACAATTCTGCTCATCATCTTGAAAAAGCAGTTGTATCTTGGACCCTGAGGACAGGGGATTCCAGCCAGGTTAGGAGGCCACACCATGATGGATCGAGGGGCAGCAGGACTATCACCTTGGAGTTGAGACTGGTTTTTATGTGAGCCAGCTCAACCGGTGACAAAGCAGCGGGAGTCGTAGTAGGCCCCGGAGCCTCCACCAATATTACAGTGATCACAAAAAAACACGTTTCAGATGTCAGGAAGGAATGTTTTTAGGGTAAATCTTGTCAAAACTTCCGCACATGAAATGATAAGCATTTCCATTTCCTTAAGTGACACGGCCGGCCACCGTCGTGGCTTTCCTCGTCAAGAACCGCGCTGACCGGCTGCTCACTTCTCCCGTCACCAGCTCCAACAGGCAGCTTAATAGACATATTGTGGTGTGTGCTTCTGAGTTTTTAAGACAGCCATGGGAAATGAGTGTTTTTTGACCTTTGCAAAGAACAGCTGTAGAAAAGACTGTTGAAATTCAATGAACAGCATCTCTATTTATGGACCTTGAAAGCAGGAATCAAAATTAAATTCTTTTAGGTATTTTCTCTCCTGCGTCTTATGAACGGTTTTTGCAGACTTATTTTTCTGGAAGTCTTCTCCTGGACGACTTCTTGGGCCCTAATTCTAGTTTTCCTGTCTCTGTAGGCTTCTGGGATGGGGAAGAAATGAGGGACTTCTCCGTTCTTACCTAATCTTGGTATTAGATTAGCTCATGATATATGCGAGGAAGTGTATGTTGCACTCTCTCTGGGCAGCTACCGGGTGGACAATTACAGCATCCATTTTTTTCTGGCCAGGCATTAAATGAGGGTCATAACATGCACAGGACTGCCCATTTTATCACAAGGCTAATGGTGTTCTCAAGGGCTGACGTGACTTGCCTGCCTCACACGCTCAGCCTGGGCACTGGACTTGACCCCAAAGCTTCTGCTTTGTCTGCTCCCCCAGGCTGCTGAGAGAAAAGCAGGGGGCCTATTGAGGAGAAAATCTTAACAACGCAAGGACAGCCTTAGAGTTTATGAAACTTGGGTCAGGGATTTCTTTGTTCTTTGCTCTGAGCCTCTTCACACCTTTGAGAAACTTGACTTGGTTTCACTCAGCTCTTCCATTAGCAAGGCTGTGAGGTGAAATGGCTCAGAGCATGAGTCTGGGAATTCTAGAGCCCTGAGGAAGATTCTGCGTTCTGCATCCTATTAGCTGTGTGACCTTGGAAAAGTTACTTAACTTCTCTGAGCTTCCATTTCTTCACCTCTAAAATGGAACTCATAACGTGACCTGTGGGTAGACAGAATAATGACCCCCACGGTCTCCTCATCCTAATCCCCAGAGCCTTGCGAATATGCGACCTTATGGGGCAAAAGGAACTCTACAGGTGTGATTAAGTGAAGGATGTCGAAATGTGGAGATTATTCTGGGTTTTCCATTTGGGTCTGACGTGACCACCAAGGGCCCTTACTAGGGGGAGGCAGGAGGGTCAAAGTCAGACAGAGATGTAAAGATGCTCTGCTGCTGGCTTTGGAGAACCCCTCTCAAAATCAATAAAAATAGGTCAACACCCTGACATCTAATAGTAAAACTTATGAGTCTCAGAGACAAAGAGAAAATCTTGAAAGCAGCTTGTGAAAAGAGATATGTAACCTATAATGGTAGAAACATTAGATTGACAACAGACCTATCCACAGAGACCTGGCAGGCCAGATAGGACTGGCATGATATCTTCAGAGCACTAAACGAGAAAAATATGCAGCCAAGAATACTATATCCAGCTAGGCTGTCATTCAAAATAGAAGGAGAGATAAAAAAGCTTCCAGGACAAACAAAAACTAAAGGAATTTGCAAACACGAAACCAGCCCTACAAGAAATATTGAAAGGGGTCCTCTAAGCAAAGAGAGAGCCTAAAAGCAGCATAGACCAGAAAGGAACACAGACAATATACAGTAACAGTCACCTTACAGGCAATACAATGGCACTAAATTCATATCTTTCAACAGTTACCCTGAAGGTAAATGGGCTAAATGCCACAATCAAAAGACACAGGCTATCAGATTGGATTAAAAAACAAGACCCATCAATCTGCTGTCTGCCAGAGACTCATTTTAGACCCAAAGACACCCCCTGATTGAAAGTGAGGGGGTGGAAAACCATTTACCATGCTAATGGACACCAAAAGAAAGCCAGGGTGGCAATCCTTCTATCAGACAAATTAGATTTTAAAACAAAGACTGTAATAAGAGATGAGGAAAGACACTCTATCCTACTTAAAGGGTCTATCCAACAAGAAGATCTAACAATCGTAAATATCTATGCCCCTAACATGGGAGCAGCCAATTGTATAAAGCAATTAATAACAAAAGCAAAGAAACACATTGACAACAGTACAATAATAGTGGGGGACTTTAACACCCCCCTGACTGAAATGGACAGATCATCTAAGCAAAAGATCAACAAGGAAATAAAGACTTTAAACGACACACTGGACCAAATGGACTTCACAGACATATTCAGAACATTCCATCCCAAAGCAACGGAATACACATTCTTCTCTAGTGCCCATGGAACATTCTCCAGAATATATCATCACCCTGGGTCACAAATCAGGTCTCAACCGGTACCAAAAGATTGAGATGATTCCCTGCATATTTTCAGACCACAATGCTTTGAAACTAGAACTTGATCATAAGAGGAAAGTCGGAAAGAACTCAAAGACATGGAGGCTAAAAAGCATCCTACTAAAGAATGAATGGGTCAACCAGGAAATTAAAGAAGAATTTAAAAAATTCATGGAAACCAATGAAAATGAAAACACAACTGTTCAAAATCTTTGGGATACAGCAAAGGCAGTCCTGAGAGGAAAGTATATAGCAATACAAGCCTTTCTCAAGAAACAAGAAAGGTCTCAAATACACAACCTAACCCTACACCTAAAGGAGCTGGAGAAAAAACAGCAAATAAAGCCTACACCCAGCAGGAGAAGATAAATAATAAAGATCAGAGCAGAAATCAATGAACTGGAAACCAAAGGAACAGTAGAGCAGATCAACGAAACCAGGAGCTGGTTCTTTGAAAGAATTAACAAGATTGATAAACCCCTGGCCAGACTTATCAAAAAGAAAAGAGAAAGGACCCAAATCAACAAAATCATGAATGAAAGAGGAGAGATCACAACCAACACCAAAGAAATACAAACAATTATAAGAACGTATTATGAGCAACTAGATGCCAGCAAATTAGATAACCTGGAAGAAATGGATGCATTCCTAGAGATGTATCAACAACCAAAATTGAACCAGGAAGAAATAGAAAACCTGAACAGACCTATAACCACTAAGGAAATTGAAGCAGTCATCAAAAGTCTCCCAACAAACAAAAGCCCAGGGCCAGACGGCTTCCCAGGGGAATTCTACCAAACATTTAAAGAAGAATTAATACCTATTCTCCTGAAACTGTTCCAAAAGATAGAAATGGAAGGAAAACTTCCAAACTCATTTTATGAGGCCACCATTACCTTGATCCCAAACTAGACAAAGACCCCATCAAAAAGGAGAATTACAGACCAATATAACATCCTTGATGAGCATGGATGCAAAAATTCTCACCAAAATACTAGCCAATAGAATCCAACAGTACATTAAAAGGATTATTCATCATGACCAAGTGGGATTTATCCCTGGGCTGCAAGGTTGGTTCAACATCCGCAAATCAATCAACGTGATACAATATATTAACAAAAGAAAGAACAAGAATCATATGATCCTCTCAATAGATGCAGAAAAAGCATTTGACAAAGTCCAGCATCCTTTCTTCATCAAAACTCTTCAGAGTATAGGGATAGAGGGTACATACCTCAATATCATAAAAGCCATCTATGAAAAACCTACAGCGAATATCATCCTCAATGGGGAAAAGCTGAGAGCTTTCCCCCTAAGGTCAGGAACGCAGCATCCAGGTAGGGATGTCCACTATCACCACTGCTATTCAACATAGTATTAGAAGTCGTAGCCACAGCAATCAGACAACAAAAAGAAATCAAAGGCATCCAAATCGGCAAGGAGGAAGTCAAACTCTCACTCCTTGCAGACGATATGATACTTTATGTGGAAAACCCAAAAGACTCCACCCCAAAACTGCTAGAACTCATACAAGAATTCAGTAAAGTGGCAGGATATAAAATCAATGCACAGAAATCAGTGGCATTCCTACACACCAACAACAAGACAGAAGAGAGACAAATCAAGGAGTCGATCCCATTTATAATTGCACCCCAAACCATAAGATACCTAGGAATAAATCTAACCAAAGAGGCAAAGGATCTGTATTCAGGAAACTATAAAATACTCATGAAAGAAATTGAGGAAGACACAAAGAAATGGAAACACGTTCCATGCTCATGGATTGGAAGAACATCATTGTGAAGATGTCAATGCTACCTAGAGCAATCTACACGTTCGATGCAATCCCCATCAAAATACCAACCACTTTTTTCAAAGAAATGGAACAAATAATCCTAAAATTTGTATGGAACCATAAGAGACCCCGAATAGGCAGAGGAATGTTGAAAAAGAAAAGCAAAGCTGGCGGCATCACAATTCCGGACTTCCAGCTCTATTACAAAGCTGTCATCATCAAGACAGTATGGGACTGGCACAAAAACAGACACATAGATCAATGGAACAGAATAGAGAGCCCAGAAATGGACCCTCAACCCTATGGTCAACTAATCTTCGACAAAGCAGGAAAGAATATCCAATGGAAAAAAGACAGTCTCTTCAACAAATGGTGTTGGGAAAATTGGACAGCCACATGCAGAAGAATGAAACTGGACCATTTCCTTACACCACACACACAAATAGACTCCAAATGGTTGAAAGACCTAAACGTGAGACAGGAGTCCATCAAAATCCTAAGGGAGAACACAGGCAACAACCTCTTCGACCTCAGCCGCAGCAACTTCTTCCTAGAAACATCGCCAAAGGCAAGGGAAGCAAGGGCAAAAATGAACTATTGGGATTTCAGCAAGAAAAAAGCTTTTGCACAGCAAAAGAAACAGTCCACAAAACCAAAACACAACCGACAGAATGGGAGAAAATATTCGCAAATGACATAGCAGATAAAGGGCTAGTATCCAAAATCTATAAAGAACTTAATCAAACTCAACACCCAAAGAACAAATGATCCAATCAAGAAATGGGCAGAAGACATGAACAGACATTTTTCCAAAGAAGACATCCAAATGGCCAACAGACACATGAAAAAGTGCTCAACGTCGCTCGGCATCAGGGAAATCCAAATCAAAACCTCAAGGAGATACCACCCCACACCAGTCAGAATGGCTAAAATTAACAAGTCAGGAAACGACCGATGTTGGCGGGGATGCGGAGAAAGGGGAACCCTCCTACACTGTTGGTGGGAATGCAAGCTGGTGCAACCACTCTGGAAAACTGTATGGAGGTTCCTCAAACAGTTGAAAATAGAGCTACCCTACAATCCAGCCATTGCACTACTGGGTATTTACCACAAAGATACAAATGTAGGGATCCGAAGGTGTACGTGCACCCCAATGTTTGTAGCAGCAATGTCCACAATAGCCAAACTGTGGAAAGAGCCAAGATGTCCATCGACAGATGAATGGATAAAGAAGATGTGGTCTAAATACACAATGGAATATTATGCGGCCATCAAAAGGAATGAGATCTTGCCATTTGCAACGACGTGGATGGAACTGGAGGGTGTTATGCTGAGTGAAGTAAGTCAATCAGAGAACGACATGTATCATATGACCTCACTGATATGAGGAATTCCTAATCTCAGGAAACAAACTGAGGGTTGCTGGAGTGGTGGGGGTGTGGGAGGGATGGGGTGGCTGGGTGATAGACATTGGGGAGGGTATGTGCTATGGTGAGTGCTGTGAATTGTGCAAGACTGTTGAATCACAGATCTGTACCTCTGAAACAAATAATGCGGTATATGTTGAGAAAAAAAGAAGAAGAAGAAGATAGCAGGAGGGGAAGAATGAAGGGGAGTAAATCGGAGGGGGAGACGAACCATGAGAGACGATGGACTCTGAAAAACAAACTGAGGGTTCTAGAGGGGAGGGGGGTGGGGGGATGGGTTAGCCTGGTGATGGGTATTAAAGAGGGCACGTTCTGCATGGAGCACTGGGTGTTATGCACAAACAATGAATCATGGAACACTACATCAAAAACTAATGATGTAATGTATGGTGATTAACATAACAATAAAAGAATTTAAAAAAAAAAGAAACCTGGCTGCTAGATTAAAGCAATATAGTGTTTTGCAAATCTTGTAGCCAAGGGCCAGGGAAGCCAGTCCACACCATCAGAAATGAAAGGTAGCCTGAGGTCATACCTCCACCCTGAAGGCTATAGGGCTGGCTGGAGTGCTGGGTTGGGATCGGACCCACGCTTTCTGATTTTGTCTCCTGCCGCTACTTCCCTAACTCATCCGGCATTCCGATGACATCCGCATTTTCCCTGTCCCTCCAGGATGACGCACTTCCTACGTTTGCATAGGCCCAAGATGGCCCCCAGTGATTCCCACCTCCTGGTATCCCTGCTGTAAGGTAGCCCCCCACCCCGCCAAGTTGAAGAGGGATGACCTGTGTTACCAGTAGGATCTAGCAGAAATGACATTGTGAGCCTTCCAAGCCTAGATTGTTCTTGTTCTTTCTTGCTGTGGGGGATGCCAACTGCCATGTTGGGAGGACCCCCAAGTAGCCCTGCGGAGAGGGCTCGGGGCAAAGAACTAGAGCCACCTTCCAGCAGTCAGCAGTGACTCAGCAGCATTGCGACCATGCCATCTTGGAAGCAGACCCTCTAGCCTGATAAGCTTTTGAATAACTACAGCCTCACCCACATCTTGACGGCTAGCTCAGGAGAAACATGGCACCTGGGTCATCTAGCTAAGCGGCTTCTGAATTCCTAACCCACAGCAACTGTGTGAGGTAGTAAGTGTCCGCCATTGCTTGAGTGCAGGAAGTTTGGGGAGGTTGGTCATGTGGCAGCAGCAGTATTAGACACATATGCTGTGTCCTCTTAACATTGAGGCTTGTGTCCGCTACCCTTCCAGATCTGGTTTCAACAGTCCCTCTGTGCAGCCTTCTCAGCCTTCCTCGGCAGAGTTTACTGCACCCTCTTCCTTTTGGCACACAAATTATTTATCATCTTATTCATGAAGGTATCACGAGGAAAAACAAGGTTTTGATTGTCGTCTCTCCTCTGTCAGCTCTGGACTTCTTGAGGAGGTTTGCAAGGTATTCGTACTTCCGAAGCGTTCTTCCTAGCAGGGGCTTAGAAGACAGTTGCATGAATGAAGAGGATGTATAGGAACTTGGGGAAATTTCAGCCAAATACGTGTGAAGCCCATGGGATTTTCAAAGCATATTTGACCAGAAAGACCAAGTCCTTTCAACAGGGTTTAGAAGCAGTGTTAACTAGTGTATAGTCCTAATCCCCTTCTTAACAGTACAATAATGATAATTGGTTGCTTCTTTCGGAGGGAATTAGAGAACCAAGAAAACCTTTCCAAAGGCAGTTGAAATGCTTAACTGAGCTAGGCTGTTCGTATCTAATACTATTCTGCCTGTTGGCATGGCTCTCTGAGTTGCCTGATCCTGTCTCATGACATGTGCCCAAACATCTTTGTTTTTAAGTAAAAATTGACCTCGAGTCTCATCACTTAAATTAAAAATAATTTTTGCTTAGCAACTGTAGAATCTACCAAATCAGGGCAGTATTTTCCTTCTAGTGACCCTGGTTCAACAACTTACTGGCGTCCCAAAGGGGGGCAGGGAAGAGATGGAATGAGAAATTGGAGGTAAATCGTGCATCCCCTCATACCTGATTACCCATCGGCCCTGCCTCTTGGGTTAGACTGGTGGCCGCCCAGATCCCCCAGTACTCACCATCCCAGTGGGCTGTTGGCCTCTCCAGCCCTGCAGCTGCCTTCCTGGGGCCTTGTCTCACTTATGAGCCTGTGCTCAGTTTGCTCGGGAGTTGATGCTCAGGAGCAGCCTTGAGCCTTTGAGAGAGAAGGAGGCGAATACCCCAGCCTCGCCCTCCGAGTAGGGCAGCTCCGAGATTGCTGGAAGCAGTCTCCCTGTGGGATTGAACCCCGTTGCCCATGGCAATGACCTGCTCATCACTGCCCCATGCATGGCTTTTTTCATTTTCTGGCTCACTTCTCCCCCTCCCTCCCTTGTGCTTCTTGGGGTCATCTGCTGGATAAGCTATTTACGCACAAGCCGTGGTCTCAGGGTCTGCCTCTCAGAGAGCTGAGGAGGGTGGCCAGGAGTGGGATGTCCCGAGCTGGGAGGTTAGAGCAGTGATCGGCAAACTTTCTCTGTCAAAGGCCACACGGTAAATATTTGAGGTTTTGTGGGCCATATGGTCTCTGTGGCAAATGTTCAACTTTGCCATTGTGGCACAGAAGTAGTCATGGACAATACATAAATAAATGAGCACAGCCAGTTTCCAATAAAACTTTATTTACAACAGCAAGTCGTGGGCCAGATGTGGCCCATGGACCTCTGACCTCTGACTTAGTAAGAAACAGTTTCTGGGAAGAGGAGAAGTACTGTTCCTGGCAGAGGAAAGAAAACATATAAAGGCAAAGGTTAGGAAATCGGAGGGCATGCAACAAACTTCATTTATCAAAGAGTCCTTATTTGGCAATAAAAAGTAGTACTAATAGTAGGAACTAACTTTTATTAAAGAGTCAGTGTGAGCCAGGCATTGGGTCAAATACTTTCCATGAAATCCCATTTAATTCCTACTCTCCTTGAGTTTGGGGAACTGTTCCCTTCTTCACGGTACACATGAGGAGACTAAGCTCAGAGAGGGTAGATAACTTGTCCAGGGTCACACAGCTGATGGGTGGCCAGGTGGCAAGAACCTGGACAGAGTATCAGAAACCTGATGATGCCGTTGGCACATCTTTGCATCTGTCATTAACTCAACTTTAATAGATTTTTTTTTTTTTTTTTTTTTTTTTAGTTTTGCCTTGTTTTACAAATGGGATTTGCTTTCTTGACTGAGCCCGTAGCCCTCTGTATGGATGGCTCAAATGTGTCTGATGGGTTTTTCCTGGGGCTATTTTGTGAGAAATAAAAGAAAAAAGTGAGATGTTTAAATTCTTCAGGGATACTGGTTTCAAACAGATAAAGTAAAGAACACTTTTTATTCATATTAGAAGTGATAGTTGAATGGTAATTTTTTGCTCTACGAGATGGAGAGAGAACACAGCACAGATCTTAGAATGTGAAATATGAATTTAGATGACATTTTGAGGAAACTGATAAACACACCATCCTACAATTGGACTGAATTTGCCTGTGAAAATCTTTTTGCAGCCCATAAGTGATAGGGTACAATTTGAAATTATAGGGATAAGTGGACTGAGTCTAATGGAATATTAAAAATACAAAACACACCAAAGAGAGAATGATTTTCTTTGGCAAAAGTTTCCACCTCTCAAAATGTTATCAAAAAATTGGAGGTAACTTGTCAGCTAACCCTTGGAATAAGGCAATTTTGAGAGAAGGGAGGCGACCCAGAATTTCTCCACAGAGAAGAAGAGACCGAGGAACAGGAATAGAAGCTGGGGTCTCGTTGCCAACATGTGCTTGGGGTGTCTGTCCACCAACTTACAGACAGAACCAGACTTTATAACCCAAATAGCATGCTTTCTCCCACCCACCTGTGTAGATGATGAGCTTGAAAAAGCGTATGCGTGCCTGTGTGCGCACGTGTGTGTGTACATGCGTGCGTGTGTGTCTCGGAAAAGCCAAATGCGGAGAACCAAGGGAGACCAGCTACACCTGCTAAAGAACTTTCAGATCATCAGTGGTCTAGGCCCATGGGGCCCAGGGTTTGAAATGTCACCAAAAATCCCACCCTTTCCTCAAAATGTTGAGGACTGTCAAAAGGATACCAACTTTTTATTTTGCCAAGGAAGAATATTTTTTAAAAGAACTTGAAACGTCATTATTACCTTTTTCTCATGAAAGAAAGGATGGTTTACGCACACGGTCACACACACAGGCACACAGAAGAAGGTAAGCCGTGATCTCAGAGTGAACAAAATCAAGCAAATGTAACCATATGAACAAATTCATTATACTCGTCTTGCTGAAGAGCAGTAAACATTCTGATATAAATAAATACCCCATGATTTAATGTGAGATACTAAGAAGAAGAAGGAGAAAATATTTCAACTGTCACAGGAGGCAGGATGAAGACTAAAGTCCCAAATGAAGGAGGAAGGGGTTAAGCTTGGATACCTAGAACACTAATGTTTCTAATGTTTCTGTCTGAATGTTTCCTAAGAAGTGAGCCCAACGCCAGCAGTAGCTAAGGACCCAGGCCCTGGGGTCTGTCACCTCCTAGCTGTGGGGACCTGGGCAAGTTGTTTAACCTACCTCACCCTGGAAGGGGGCGAATAAAAGCACCCAGCACCCACCTCACAGGACAATTGCCTGGTGTGTGGCTCCAGCATGTGGTTAGCCCTCAGTGTTGGCTGGTAGCACTGGAAACTACTTCTTTAAAAAAAAAAAAAAAAAAAAAAAAAAAAAGGAAATACTTGGGGAAGAAATATGTCCCCCATGATCATTCATGGAGACACTGATCGATACCATTGATCTAGATTGTTCTCCAAGTGTGCACCGGAAGCATCCGCATCCCTTAGGAACCTCTTAAAAAAACAAAGTCTCCAGCCCCACCCAGACCTCCTGAATTGAACCTGTGTGGGTAGGGACCCACACTCTGTTCTCAACAAACCCTCTAGGTGACGCCGATCCAGGTGACCATTGAGAACCGCTGATCAGACCCAGCACGCGTTTTAACTCTGATCCTGAATTCAGCTAAATCCAGAAACTATTTCAGAGATTGGACAAATATAAGAGAAGGAGAAAGAAAAGCACAGATCTCTTTGGGTTGAACCTCACTTTAAACTCCAGGATTATGCTGGTAAAACAATTCAAGAATTAGCTTTTGAGCCCATAATGCCTGCTAGTACCACAGGAAGCATATTTTAAAACAAAGTAAGTTGACTCGGATTTACTTTTTTCCCAAGTTGTGAAGCACCGAGCAGAGATCAGTGGTCAGGTCTGAATATGACCGTGATCACACAGCCCCGCACTCAGACCCTGACCACAGGACGCCAGATGGACCGGCTGGTGGCAGAGGACCAGAAAGACCATCGTTCCAAAATATCAGGACCCCTTTACAGACCGATCGATGGCAGCTGTGTGTCCCTGGCAACTTCTCCAGAAGGCACAAAGCAAACATCTTCGTTGTCACGTTCAGAAACAAACACTGCCGTGGATCCGTTTCCAGGTCACACTTTTGCCAGCCCTTCTCCAGGCTCTAAATAGTTAGTAAAGACGTGGGCAAACGGGAGGAAGATGCAGGGCAGAAAAGGTAAGAGAACGTTTGGGCCCCACATTTGCCTCATATGCCCCGTGGGAACTGTCTTGGAGGCTAAACGTTTGTCACCAGAAGCCGAAAGCACTGTCCTTAGGATGAAGATACCTGTGTGCCGTGCAGGAATCCAGGAATCCTGCCTGGGTGTGGAGGCAGTTACTAGGTCAGCCACGTTCATCGTGCCTGCCCTGTGTGACAGGCACTCCTCTGTGTCCCCTCTGTGTTGTCACACACTTTTAATCCTCACAACCACCCCGTGCAGTGGGTGCCATTATCACCTTCTGCGCCGCATGGACTAGCGCCCCCTAGTGCTTGGCTATGGCAGCCCCGGGGCACTCATCACCCCCGTTTGGAGAAAAGTAGGCTGGGAGGGGTGGCCTCTTGCCAGGCTCACGCCGCCTGTTTGCGTCCAGCAAGCTTCGGCTCAGTGGCGGAGCATTTGGGGATAAGTCGTGGCACGGTTCTGAGGAATTAACGAGTTTATCCATGAGGACTCAACACCTCATCCGGCTGGTTGGATTGCATTACGTTCAGGGCTTCTCCTAACCAACTTCGAGCCTCTTTGATTAGAGCTCCGGAAGCTTTGAAACAACCGCTGCAAAATTCATTCACGCGGCACTTGCCTTTGAAAACACCGCTATCTTCTCTGCAGTAACGTCGAGTTACTGTCGTTTTATGGACTCGGGAAGAGTTAACAAGCAGTAATAAACAGTCAGGACTGGTTCTTATTTCAAATGTCTGCATGTGTTTGGTCTTTTCAGTGGCACAATCAGAGAGGGGTTCTGTAATCAGGAGAGAAAACTTGCACTGTCTTGTAATTTCCCTTGATGCACGAGCTAGAAAGAGAGCAGCTCGGATTCTCTGGGGTGAGCGACGAGAAAATTGCCCCAACTGTCAAAGCGTTCAGCGTTAAAAAGCAATGCAGATTTTCTCAAAGACTTAGAATTTCTAGATGTCACAACAGAGATATTACCAAAATATGAGAAGGAGGGTTTTATAAGCAGGGAAAAAAATATTCTTTTACCAAGAGCCACAATATTTTGTTGAGTGTACGAGGGAATAAAAAAAAAAAAAAAAACACGCCAACCAAAGCATTCATTTTGTTTAGAAATAAAATAAATCACTAAGTTGCTTTTCATGACGTAGTCATGTACTCTTGCACAGCATTAAAACTAGACCTATAGAGAGATACAGATACAGATATGCCAGAAACAAGACACGAAGAGCTGATATATGCGGGTGGGTCCCGTTGCCATGTTCTTTTTATTGATTGAGTTGCTTCCATGTCTATTCCAACCCAGAAAATTAATTCAAAAATGGCTCCTAGGGGTTTATTCAAAAAAGCTCGTTTTCCAACACCCCATCCAAGACGAGGTGGAGGGTTGTTATCTTTGCCCTAAGAGTGTGTAATAGAAAGGGGTGTCCTGGGATGGCTTCTGTCATTCGTTGACTCCAAGGGGCGGGTAGAAAGTTTTCTCCAAGCATTTTGCTCTGTTTGAAATTTTTCTTTGTAGTGCTAAAGGATGAAAAGCCCAAATAACTCAACACTGAGCCTGTCTGGAGAGTGTTGCTCTGTTCTGGGTTCTCTATTCATCAGAACTGTGTGTGCTCTATAATTTGGAGATCTGGAGCCAGGCTTTCATGGCATTTCTCTTTATGAACATGCCACTAATTTCTAGCCCATAAAAATAGTGCCAGCATCTCCATGGGCTAATGTATGAGGCAGAATCAAGAAGCCACAGATCTGATTTTATTTCGTATTTTCAAAATGGAACTAAACTTCGCAGAAAGCAAATTGTGGGAAACAATTCTTCACAGTACAATGAGTTATGGGCTATCTCAAAGGAGAGTCATCTCCTTCTAGATACGGGCTTTTAATGTGAGAGCTTGCTTACTCGTATTGAAGAGGCCAGCTATCTAAATTGGTGCAATTATTATCTCTATTTTATAGAGGAGGAAACGGAGCCTGAGAGCAGTGAAGTCACTAACCCCTCCGCACTCCTCAGTTAGTAACATCAGAGCTAGGACGTGTTGGTCCCAGTTCCCGAACCACTAAATTTTATCAATGCCCATAAGCCATGGCCTGGAAGCCTATGCAACATGGAGGAATGGAGAGCGGAGCTTGAAAGGGATTAGACACATTTAAAATCTGAGGCTAGGAGTTGGGAGGTTACTTCGTTGGATTAGGAGACCGTTACTACACAGGGTTGGAAAGAGAAGTGCCAGGAGCCTCAGCCAAACAGGATGACTCAGGAAGCACAATCAGAAATGTGGGGTGCCCGGGCCCAGCATTAGAGCCCAGTAACGACCAGGGCAGTTGAGACCTGTGGACACAAAGCAGCCTCCAGCTTGGAGCCTCCAGAAGAACCAGTGAGTGGCTGCAGTAATATCCCAGATACACAGAAAGAGCTAATACTTCAAAAAAAACACTTATATAAAAATGAATTTCATATCACAGTTTCACACTCCTCATTTGAGGGAATTTTAGTGAGCTAACAGAGAGAGAAAATTAGCCACTTTAACTATAATACCTTGAATATTAGACTAATCCGGTTACGAGTTTATAGACCCTTTGATCAGGTGCCAGAGAAGTTGTCTAGGAAATGAATTAAAGCCATTTCTAAAATGTCCAAAAAGTCCTGTTTAAGGAAACACTCTGGAAGTGGTGTGCAATATGTACTAAAACCCAAATATCCGTATACCCTATAACTCAGCAATTTTATCTCCTTAGTGTGTCACTGAGAGACTCAATGTCTCCACCCGCCAAAGACACACACAAGAATAGTTTCAGCAGTGTTTTTCATAATGGCCCCCAAATGGAAACAATGGAAATGTCCATTAACAGTAGGATGGATGGATGCATGGATGGATGGATGGATGGAAGGAAGGAAGGAAGAATGGATCGATAGAAGGACGAATGGATGGACAGATGGATATATAGGTACATAGATAGAATTAGGCAGTAATGAAAAACAATGAACTGCTATACACACAGGTGACACTTATGGGCTCGATGTTGAATAAACGAAGCCACACACACAAGAACGTATTCTGTACAATTCCATTTGTGTGAAGTTCAAGAATAGGCAAAACCAACATGTGGCAACAGAACTCAGAATGGTGACTCCCCTGGGAGGGATGGTGCTTGGAGAGCCTGCTGCAGAGGGAGAATGTTGAGTATCTTGACCTGGGTGGGGCGGACATGGAGGTATACTAAACTGGGTGGAGGGCTTGCCCTGAGGGAGGTGCTTGGGCTGTGTTGAGTCCTGGAGACCATGAGTGGTATGTTTAAGCAAAAACAACCTCTGCCTAGATATCATCGTTAAGCATCGACTCTAGGGATGGCAAGCCAGGTTCTTGTTTGCATATAGTTTTGCCAAAGTGTATATGTTTGCCGCTCAACTGCCAATTTTGATTATGGCTTCCCAGTCTATAAAATTGTTCTGGAAGGGTTTACTGGAACACTGTCAGCAATGTGGCAATATCAGCTTCAGAGCCAGGAGGGGACGTGGCTAGCTTTGCAGCTGACCCAGCAAAGCCTAGAGGGCGATGAGGGGCACCAGCTGGAGAAGGGCACAGGGCTTACCTTATGACCCGGGCCTCGGCCCTGCCAGGCTCAAAACCTTCATCCAAGTGAGAGAAATCCCTCGAAAGGAGAGTGATGGGCTGCCCCCGCCAAGGGCAGGTTTCACAGGAAGGACCTCTCCGTAGGGTCCAACCCTTGTCTCCCAAACCTCAGCTTTAGGAGTTTCACCTTGCCATATCAGTCTACCACCGCCTTCATATGCTTTTTATAACAATACACTCTCTTTCACTACAGTAAACATAGCTAAGTAGGAGATGCCATTTCACCGCTGCATCACTGAAATGGAAAACCGGCATTTTTCTATCAGAGATTAATTTAAATTCTTGCACGTGCCACCCCATATAGTAGCTATCAGTAATGATTTCTCATCCTCTCAGGTTTCTTCTGGCTTTAAGGCTTTTTTTTTTTAATAAAGATTTTATTCATTTATTTGAGAGAGAGAGAGAGAGAGAGAGCGAGAGCTAGAAAGCACGAGAGGGAAGAGGGTCAGAGGGAGAAGCAGACTCCCCGCTGAGCGGGGAGCCCGATGTGGGACTCGATCCCGGGACTCCAGGATCACGACCTGAGCCGAAGGCAGTCGCTCAACCAACTGAGCCACCCAGGCCCCAGGCTTTATGGTTGTTAAATTATAAAGTAATCCCCAGGTGTGACCGTGGAGTCTCTCAAGAGGGACGATACTCTTTGCTCTCTGAAGAAAACAAAACAAAACAAAAATGGAAAAACCAATAATCTAAAACAAAACCCCCGAATTCTTGTGCTAATATTAGTATTAACAGCCAAGGGCCCCTCAGCCGGGTCCTTAACTCCGGGTTGTCAACAGCAGTAAAATCCCATGGTCTGCTGCAAGAATTGGATGACAGCACTGCCAGAGCCCCTTGTGAGGCGTAAAAGGATGTATAAGTTTTACAAATATTGACGTGATCCTTGGCTGATACGGGTGGATATTAGAGAAATCAATCTCCATCGTGGGCGTAGAGACCAGCTGCCTCCTGAAAAGAACGTTGCTCTTTCCAGGCTGGCTTCAGAGTCAGACGGGCCTGGCTAGTGCTGGTCTCGCCACTGGTCTTGGGTTGACCAACCTTGAGAAAAAAGTTTAACCTCTTGGATCTTCAACATCCTCACCCATAATACGAGGCTCCTAGTGTCGCTCTAGGGGGTTGTTGAAGTTTAAATGAAACAGCATAGTGGCTGCGCTGGGAAAGTGTTGTTATTCTTCAAGTGATTTTCTGAGAGTAAGCACCCCACCTGGTTGATGTGGATGGAGATCAGCCTATGAGCTATGAAGGGCCTGCTCATGGCTCCCAACCCAGGCCTGCAATTCCAGTTCTCCCCGGTCCGGGCTGTTCCGCTCCTTCGGTCCCGTTCCCTCCGGGGGCCTCCTGTTAGGGAGTCATCCCCTCCCACTTGCCCCTGGCCCGCCATGGTAGCCGGCCCTCTGTTGCAGCCTCCATGTTTGTGTTCATTCTTCACGGAAAGGCCGTCATGGCTGCCCCCATCCATTAAAGCGGGTCACGTCAAAATGTGTCCACAGTCAGTTGCTGATATCATCTCTTTATTTACCGGACGGAGCATACACTTCCCTCTTATGTCACTTCATGTTATGGACTGTCAACAGTTAAGACAAGTATGTGTAATAAAGTGTATTGGGGAAGAAAGTTCCACAGCATAATAGGCAACCACGGAGTTTCTAATGTTAATAATTCAGCAGGTGCCAACGAGGCCTGGTCTCTATTACAGACCTGAAGCAGGTAGTACTTCATTTTTTAAAGTGTAACCATTTTTGAGTTACAGGAACACGGAAATGGTCTGTGGCCAATAAATGTCGAGTTTTATACCATTCAATAAATGAAAATAAAAAGCACAGCAAAGTCGCTGAGCGCACTGGGTTGTAAACACCTGTGGATCTGCTCGTCGTTAGCAGGTGGGGGGCACTGACTTCATAGCCACTGGCCTGGTCGGAGTCTGACCTCCACCGAATTTTAGGTGGTGACAAACAGCGTCAGGCTGGCCTGCATTCCGGCTTCGGGGCTGTGTATTCTTCAGGGACTTTGCATGGGGGCCGTCTGGCCCCATCTGTAGGTTCAGCCCATCTCAACCCCAGTGACTTAAAGTATTTTTTTCCCAACACTTTAAAACTCAGCCCCAGCCTCTGCCACCTAGTGACTCTTCTCAGCATGATCCCTGTCAGCAGCACCCAGTCCCCTTTAGACCTGTGACCTTAGCAGGCGCTGTCACGTCTGCCTAGAACTCTCTTCATTTACGCCCTTACCTGGTTAACTTAAAATCACCCTTCAAGTTCTGGCGAAGCCTTTCCTGATGCCCCAGACCCACAGTTACACTCTCCTCCAGAGCCCCTTTCAGAGGTGCTTTTCTTTCATGCACCTGTCCCATCTAAATAAATAATGCAGCTGTGGTGTCGCCCCCCCCAAACACACACACACACACACACACACACACACACACACACACACACACACAGGTAGTGAGCACAGGACCCACATCCGTTGTACTCCCCCTGTAGCTTTGGCACCAGCCACCATCCCTGGCACGTCCTTAGCAGGTGCTAGTAAAGGAGCAGAGGGGTGCACGGGTGGAGGGAAGCCAGGTTGGCAGGTTGGCTGTTTTGGTCTAGCGTCATACTCCTCCTGATCGACATGTGGCTCTTTGAGCCCGATAGCTGAGTCCTCTTTAGACTTTCTAAACCCAAGCTCCTGCCTCATCACATGCCCTGCTCCTTCCATGTTCCTTTGACAGAGACTCACATCCCACCCGAGAATCCACCGCGGTGGCCTGCACTGTGCTGACAAATGCCTCCACACCAAGACCACCAGCCACGTGTATGCATCCACCTAGCGCCCATCACCTTCCCATTCCTGAGCTGGATCCACTCCAGGGACAGCCCATTATTCTGTGCTAGACCCATGATGTCCACTGACTTCTGTGCCCAGACTGTCTTCTGGGTGCCGTTCCCTAGCAGCTGCCTGGGGCTCTTCCTAACCCTCCAAGTCCAGCCTCCAAGTCCATCCCAGAGGCCTATCTGGTTGCACAGCCACACCCTGTCCATTTTCCCCACCTGCTGCATCGCTCCAGGGCCCACAGTGAACACTGGGGGGAAGAGGCCAGGGTGAGAGCAAACCCCATTCCCAACACTTGAGTCCCACCTTCTACAGTTCGTGAAGTTCCCACTGTTCCTGGGAAGATGACACAGCCAGAGCCTGAACCAGGTCCCTAGAACACAGGTCACTTTCTCTGCCCCAGCCCAAAGGGAGAGCCTCCCGTACCCGCAGAGACCAGTGTAATTGGCATCCTCCAACCAACATCCTCAGATCATAGCTCTACATCACTTGCCTGGCAGCCCACCCACAGGACGTGGGTGTTATTTCAGTTGTATAAATTAATGAAACAAAGACCCAAAGAGTTGAAATGTCACCATATCTGTCACGACCTTACCATTCAATAGATTTGTTTTCACAGAGAGTCTTGTGGATTTGCATTATGTGCAGTTTAGAGAATGAATAATGCATTATTTGAAGAATAAATCAGCATATAATATACATGGGTAATATATTCATACCAGACCCAGTGAAGGAATAGATACTTCTTTAGGTGTGTTTATACAGAAATAGATTGGAAGATGTTAACCACATTGTTACGAGTCCCTTACAGTTACAGAAGCAGGAAGTTCAAACATGACTTCCAAGGAGCAATGAGTAGACCTAAAAGGCACGAGTTCACATCTTTATGCTCCCCGTTACTGGCTGAGAGACCTCAGCAAAGCCCTTAGCCCTCTGAACACCAAGTTTCTTCATCTTTACAAGGACTACAATACTAACCTTGCAAAGCCGTGGGGCTCAGAGACTGGGTTGTAAGCGGTGGGGCTGAGTAAGCTGCCAATCCCACATGCGCACGAGGGGCCACCGGAACAATAATCTTGCTGTGTCAATTTAGACATGATACTTAGCGTTTCGTAGTCCCAGTTTTCTCATCTCTGAAGAGAACTCCTAGTCTGAGGTAAGCACGCTGCCATCAGATGGCAACTTGCTTGGAATGGGACTTCTCTCTCCCGGCCCGCGTCCTCACCGCAACCCCAGGGACAGACTCCGATGGGCTGCGTTGGGGTCACGCGCCCGCCCTTTGGACCAATCACAGTGGCGAGCGGAAGGGAGTCCTTGGATTGACCAGGCATCCGAGGTCTAAGACAGCTTCTTTCCGTTTCGTGATACCTGCCATTTATTGGCCTCTTTCTTTACGCTGGAACCTGTGCTTCTTGTACACAAACTTATTTAGCGTTCTGAACAATAGCATGTATACACGAACTCTAGTGCTGTGCCCATTATAAAGGCTCTAGAAACTGATACCGCGAGGGTGTCTGTCGCTCGCCTGGCAAAGCAGTGGAGCTGGAATTTGTCGCATAGGTTTCTCGGACTCCAAAATCTACACTTGTAAATGATAGCTTATTCCCATTACCTTCCCCGAGGGCCACTGCAGAGTGATTATGGGGCCCTGGAGATGGAGAGATTATCCTGGGTTATCTGGGTGCACCCCGTCTAATTAAAGAACCTTTACTGGCTGGGTCAGAAAAGACATGGGGACTGAAGAAGAGAGCCAAGGAGGGGCCATGAGCCAAGGACTGTGGGCAGCTTCTAGAAGCCGGAAAGGGAAGAAAACGGACTCTCCCCTAGGGCCTCCAGAGGGAATCCTCCCTGCTGACACTGTGATTTTAGCCAAGTGAGTCCCCTGTTGGACTTCTGAGCTCCGGAACCGGGAAATCATACATGTGTGTTGTTAAAGCCACTGCGTTTGTGATAGGTCATTACATGAGCCACGGGGAACTAACCTGGCATTGGAGGGGGGGGCCCAAACCCCTGAAATCCTATGGCCACCGCCGGTGACCCTGGGCCGGTCATCAGGGGCTTCCCTCAACCATGGCAGGATGTCGGGGGGAAGTTTTGTGGGATTTTGGTTTAGTTTGCAGGGTTTCTTGTGATTGTTTTGTTGGATTTTTTTGCGGTGGGTTTGTTTTCCCACTGCAGGGTGCCCGCTCTCAAGCTGGGGCAAAAATAGCTTCATCATGTAGCCCAGATGGAAGATCTGCGCCGCTCAGAACCACGACTTAAGCATTGGAAGCATTGGAATATGTCCCTTCTACTTCTCAGCATGCCCTCTTAGAAGGGTACGGTGATGTGGCGTGGGGGCTTGGCGGTGCACGTGAGGCTCTGGGGACAGACAGCCCTGTCCCAACCCCAGCCCTGCCGCCAGCCTGCTGGGCAGGTTATTTCAATGCTCTGTGCCTTGGTGTCCTTACCTGTAACATGGGAATACAGTAGTACCTGCCTCTCTGGGACAACATGAGAATTAGGTCGTTCCGTACTTGTACAGTACTGTAAACTCAGCCCAACACATAGTAGGCGCTCAGTTCCTCTTGACTCTATTACTTACATCTTCCCAACCTTGTCCTTCTCCTTTCTCCCTGGTATTCCAACCCCGGACCACAGGCAAAAGGTGACAGCATCACTTGTCCAGCATCTTGCAGCTGGAAAAGTGTTGACTCACTTCATTCCTGCAGCATCCCGATGAGGTGGTACCATTCGATGTTTATTTTACAAATATAGCTCGGAGAGGTTAGGTGATTAAAGCAAGGTTACAGAGACATGTCGTGGTGGCACTGGGACTCAAAATCATCCAGAAATCGGGTCGGAGCCACAGAGAAGTTCAAACACCCCCCTCACCTCCCAGGCCAGCCAGCACAGGCCCCTCCTTTACTTTCGTCCTCTGTCCCAGCTTGGGGGCAGTGCAACTTGGTGGGAGTCCTGGGTATTTTCTCAAAGCAGACAGAGTGGAAATTTGGAGGAAAAGAGAGTTCTCTCGATTGCCTTAATTGTAGTACAGGGGAAGAGAAATTGAGGGGTCATTAATATTTTAAGAACCTGCACCCGCCCGTAGCATTATAGAGATGTCCCTGGGCCCCCGAGTTATTTCCTCATTTATAAGGTAAAGCTCATCAGCACGCCTGAGAGGGCCCAGCATGTGGACGCTGAGACAGCACCCAGTGAGTGCCTGGCCCCGCGGGGTACCCCGCAACTCCAGCACCTGTGACTGGCGCTGTGGTCATAGGAGGGATAATGTCATTCGGCAAATTCAATACTTTTGAGATCACGGGGATCAGTATTGGACTGTAATGTGGAAACAAGTCTGTGTTTTCCCACTAAGGCCATAATAATCATTTACCATTTAAGTACCAACAAAACCTCAAATGGTATTAGAACCAGAAGAAACCTTCAAGATCTTCTCTGGGATGGGTTCGGTGACGCACCCAAGGGCATGCCGGTAGTTTACTGGGAATGCAGAGCTGGACTCTCCAGGTTCCAACAGAGCATTTAATTAAAAGTACACACAATGAGCCACAAGCATGCTCCCTACCACACACATACACAGATTTAGCTCCATCTACATATCCAAAACTTGCACAAACTCCTTAATGATCCTCTTAATAGCTGTGATAACTAAACATATTCAGTTTTAATAACAGTTTCATGCATGCTTTCCCCCTTAAATCTAAATAATGCCCCTGCTGCTATTCCAAAAGGAATACTATAACTGGCTATTTGCCGTAACAAAGATGGGGAAATTTTGGTTAATCACATTTTAAAGGGGAAAGTATATTTAGAGAGATTTTAAATTGCAAAATTAAAAATGCAAACGTGAAATGATTTTTCTATTAATGTCTTCTCCTTAGGGAAATGTCTCCTCCTATTTCAGTTGGGCTGTCTGAATTAGCTGTTAACCTTCTGTGGGGTTTATAGTAAAACATCAGCTCCTATGAGGCTCGTTCTCAGGTGCTGAAAAACAATCGCAGCCCCTCTGGGCTCTTGCAAGAGCCCCTTGTGACGGCACTTACGTTCATGTCTAAATAGCATGAATCTGGTTTCAAAGGGGTTCACTGCTGTAACTATAAGATCATCTATTTCTAGATACCCCAAATGGCGCTCATATATAACTGCATTGAACAATATGAAAAATTCTAGTCACTGAAAAACGTGTTCTGTGCTGGGTGCACTCTTCCTTTCATCCTGATTTATAAATAGTCCATTTATGGTTCAGCTTTGGTTTTAGTCAGGATAGAGACGGCTCAATGCAAGTTTCTCCAGGATTTTCTTTTTCTTTGTTATTCATTCTGGTTGAGGAATCATGGCCGTGCCACACTTTAATTAGCAGGAGTCATCTTGAGAAATGTCCCAAGAGTGGTCATGTTCAGTGACTAATAGCTAGGTATTTCTGTCTAAATTGCTTGGCCCACCTGGCTACAATACAGTGGATTCATTGTAGGAAGTGTGAAAATCTAAAATCCTCTGCCTTTTTTTAAACACCGCACACCTAGGCAAGCGTGCTGCTAGTCCCACCTATGGTGGGACATCTGTGAAGTTAGAGATTAATGGTTAAGAGTTCAGGGACGCCTGGGTGGCTCAGTGGGTTAAGCGACTGCCTTCGGCTCGGGTCATCATCCCGGGGTCCTGGGATCGAGTCCCGCATCAGGCTCCCTGCTCGCCTGGAAGCCTGCTTCTCCCTCTGCCTGCAGCTCCCCCTGCTTGTACTCGCGCTCACTCTCTCTCGCCCATGCTCTCTCTCTCTAGCAAATTAATAAATAAAATCTCTTAAAAAAATGGTTAAGAGTTCAGGTTCTAGAATCCAGTAGACATGGGTTTGAATCCTAGCTCTACCACTTCCAAGCTACCCTGGCAATATGTATTAAAATTATTAACAGGCATCACCTTTTACCCAGCAACCTGACTTCTAGAAAGCTGTCCTTAAAAATATACAAATGAATAAAACCCCAGTACTTGAAGCTGGATATACAAGGATGTTTGTGCAAGCATTGTTTTCTGTAGGTGCAAAAAGTAGAAGGAAGTTTAGCTGTCCGTCCAGAGTACACAGTATTACATCCATTCTGTGAAAAGGTATGTGGCTTTTAAAACCAACTGTCGGCGTCTCTGATTTCCTGGCCCAAAGCAATGCAGGTGGCTTGAGTAGTGAAGTGTCCACGTAATTTTTTTTTTTTTAGAAACACATCACAAAAATTCCTCGTGTGTGTTTTTGTAGGATCTTGTAAGAATAGGGAAAGGCAGGGCTGTTGTATAATGGGAAGGGAGATTTTACAAAATAAGAAAAAGGGAAAATTACTCACCATATAATGCTACAAATGAAAATGTTATCTATAAAGTGACCACATATGAGAAAAAAATGAATATGCATATTTGGGGAAAAAAATGAAAAGGAATATCAATAAACAAAGCATTTACTTGATTAGGTGATTATGGAACTGTGGCTAATGTTTTTCTTAGATCTCTGTTATTTTAATATTGCATTTGTAATAAGATGTTACTAAAATCACTTAGAAAGAGAAAGTTGAAAATGCAGTCCTAGCAAAGTAGGAGAACAAAGGGCTGGCTAAGAAGGACCTTTTAAAGGGGGGTGAGAAAGAGCGTAATGACTTCCCTGGAGTTGCAAGCAGGGGGTGTTGGATTCGGCCGCTGAGCTGGCCATGAGGAGTGTTCTTTGAAGATTATCATCTGTCTTCCATCCAGAGCAGAGCTCTGCTCCTTCTTCCTGCCGGCCCATGAAGAGGTTCATGTATTTGAAATGAGCATTTTGGGGGCGTTCAGCCCACTGCTATTTATGATCATCTGTAATAGGTTAAATACTTTCAATTAAAGCCTAAGACGTGAAGGCCTCAGTTGAGAAATACCACCAAATTGAGTGGCCTGTAAAGTCAGTCTCTGTAGGTCTCCATTTCTGGAATTTTATGGAGTCACTATCAAGCTGACCTTGTGCGAAGTTTTATGAATCTCGCACTGGACACATTCTTCAACATTTAGATGGCGTTTTCAGCTGCCTGAAGTCACTCCATCATCCTCGAACGAGGCCGTCAGAATAAAGAGCCAACATCCTGCTTTGTGTCCGGACAGGATCAGGGCTCTCTCCTTGAAGCCCTCTGATACTGCGCGGCCCCCGGTTGGGTCTGCGTGAAGCTGGGACGAGCTGTTCGGATAACAGCTTCCCCTCGGTACCCGGCACCCTGCCTCTCACTTCAGCCCCTCCTCCAACCTTCCTCCCCACTGTTGCTTTTCACCCAAGCATGGCCTGACCTGATACAGAGTGCAGCGAGCCCCGTGGCCGTTTGTCTCCCCAGCTAGACTGCACTCTCATCCGCCACATCTAGGCCATCTCTGCATGGTGCCTGGCAGCCACTAGCACTTCACATCACTTGTGGGTCATCTGCTGGACTAACCAGGATGGCTGGGACCTGCGCACTCCTCTCCCTCTCTTCTTCCAGGCAGGGCTTTGGTCCCATTAAGCCACGTGAGGCTCTAGGATGGGTAACAAGCCATGCAATGGGCCAGCACCCTGGCCTCTGGAGTCCAGCAGTGTCCCCAGGGGGAGCCAATGGCCCTTCCTGCATCCGAGCAGCATGGCTTATTAGTTCCCAGTCCTTCGGCCACCAGCTGTTTCTAACACAAACCCATGGTGACAGAGCTCTCTGAAAGAGAAGCTGACCGCACCTGCCGGGATGCAAGGGCAGCAGACATCGCTAAAAAGGTCCCCATTATCATGCTACTCTGCCTGCTCCTATTACTGTCTACCCCAGAGTCAGCTCTTATTTAGGGAGAGGAGAGCAGACGACTCAGCTCTCCCTGGCCTCGCCCTCCTGCCAGAAGACCAACAGGTGACTGTGGTGGGTGTTGTGCTAGAGACAGGCGACTGTAGGAAATCTCCCGTTGATGTGATGTTCCACTTTATGCTGGGGCTGATTGCATTTGCACATGCTCAGAAGAGCTTGAACCAGCACTATTTACAACCTACCTGCTAATGAATAGTGATTCCCAGAGGCAAACCTTTTTCAGAGGGCATTCACCAGGGGCAAAATGGAAGGCAGAAACAAGAGAGAGGTGAGGCTGGAGAGAGACAGCATGGTCTTTGTTGGCCGAATGAAGCACTGGTATCGGTGTCCAAAGGACAATGAGAAGCCACCAAAGAGGCCCGGGAAAGAGAGTGCTGGGTCTGGTTGGATTTAGAAGTCACTCTTGCCCCATAGTAGATGGATGAAGTGGAGACAGTGAATAGCATGTGCAGGGGGAGGAGGTAGGACACGGAAGTTCTGGTGTAAAGTGGCCAAGGTGGGGATGAACACGTGACAGCAAGGACCAAAAGAAGTGGGCAGACACAAAAGTCAAAAGAAAAAGTGTGATGAGCACTGGGTGTGTTATGCAACTAATGAATCATTGAACACTACATCAAAAACTAATGATGTACTATACAGTGGATAACTGAACATAATAAAAAATTATTTAGGAATCTGTGGCTTAGGATAGACAAGCTTTGCTACTTTATCTATTCATTCCTTCATTCTACAAATATTTCTTGAGCCCCTAGCACGTGATGGGTATTGCTCATGGTGGTAGGAATATAATACTGAACGGACTGTGCAGTCTTGCACAATTTAATTAACAGTGAGGCCTCAGTTTTCCCATCCATACAGTGGAGACCTTGACAGTGTCCATCTCTTACAGGGCCCTGAGGATTAAATCAGTGGATGCGCGGAAAGAGTTTAGGGCAGTGCTTGGCACAGAGGGAGGGTTCGGAGCAGCTAAAAAAACAGAAACAACCATCAAGCTTTGACTCACTGATCTTTAGATTGGTTCGTGAAAGGAATTCCCCCAGGAAAGCATTTGGATAAACACCCACAAATGGCCATGGACATCTTTGTCATTGTGAGCCATCGAGAAATCCTGTCCATAAATATCCATTGAGTATATACTATGAACCAAAACTCTTCTAGTAGCTATGGGGATAAATGAGCAAAAACCAAACAGGTGTTGTATTCATGAAGCTTATGATCTAGCAGAGGAGACCATCATTATTCAAATAAACTTACTAACCAAGGGTAACAAGCATTAAGAAGAAAATGGCCATGGTTTCCAGAGAGTCTCTACTAGGGTGGATTGACCTGACCTAGGAAGTCATGGAAAGCCTTCTTGTGGAAGTGGTACTTGGAGTGAATCCAGAGGATAAGGTGATATTAACTGAGTAAGAAGGGGTAGGAAAAACATTCCAAGAAGGGAGAAGAGCATGAACAAAAGTCCTGTGGCCAGTGCAAGCCTGGTGAGTGTGAGAGACTGAAGTAAGGCCAGTGGGATGGAGCCTGGAGAGGAACAGGAGTCTGCGCGCTCACGCGAGCCCGGTGAGCTCAGCAGGGACTGGACTCCGACAGGCAAGGCCAACAGTGTTAACTAGGACACTACCTCATTGGCTCAGACAAGAGACTCCAGTGATGTGCTACCTGGTGGTAGCAATGGAGAGGATGGTGGAACTTCCAGGGCTGTTTAGGAGTTAAAATCAGCAGCACTCGAGATGGACTGGCTGTGAGGAATGAAGGAAGGACAGGCGGCCAAGATGGCACCAGCGCCTCTCCACCGGTGCAAGTGGCATGAGAGACGGGGCATGGAGAGGGGAGGTAACTCATGGCACAGTCCCTTCATCTTCTCAGTGAAGCCAAAGCCTGGCTCATTTACTGAGAAAGACTACTGAGGAAGAATGTGGGTTTTAAGGGCATGCAAACATGTTGGAATGGCAGCTCTGGGGATTCAAGTACCACGAATGACTCACAGAAGTGATGACCTAATTGAACAACATGGAAGCCATGCAGAAGGAGCAGGCATTCATCTGCCGTGTCTCAGGACGCCTGGTGGTCTACCGCATCCACGTATCAGGCACACGATAAGTGTGTGTTGAGCAAATCGATAAAACCAAACAGCAATTTTGCATGACTCTGCCAAGCCAACTGAGACAATAAATTGGCCCATCTATAAAGTCAATTTGTCCTGTGTTTCTTCCAGTAGCCACCCCTGTGTAGAAATTTAGGCGGCAGCTTAAAAGGTGAAATGCAATTCTTGGCTTGAATATTTTATTCAAATGTTTCCTTATCAGTGAGACCCGAATGTATGGTGTGTGGGAAACTGCATGTGGTAGATACAGAGTTGCTTGAGTTTTAGGAATTGGAATATGCATGAGGCAGAGAAGGAGAAGTAGCCACCTGCCCACACCCAGCCTAATCTAGGTGAGGTTCACTTCTGCGACACTTGTCAGAACCTTTATAATTCTAAGGCCAGAGCTCCTTAGACATTATATTAATTCTATGGGGAAAAAATGATTTGTAAATAATAGGTACATACAACTATTACCTAATATAGTGGCATTCTAGGGGGAAAACAAGTCTATAGTAGATAGATCACCTTGAATTTTATAATACCAAATTTTAGCCCCTTGGAAGGGACTATAACTCCAAAATTGTATCTTAGGAATATCTGATCAGGCCATTATACTATTCTTCCCATGTTTTCTACCATATTTCTAAAGGAATATCATTTTATACCATAACTGTATTCAAAATTGTGCCTATTTCTCTATTGCCTTGCTAGGAATTTAATTTTGTTGTCTAAATGGGGGAAGTCTGTTTTCTTTCCCAGTTATGGCCCAAATAATAAATGTTGATGTTACTGTGCTATAAAAATATGTCCTTCATAAATTGCTCTGCTTGTCATTAAGATGTTTCCTAAACAAGTTGAACACACACTATGTTTTTGTCAGACACTTGCAGTAATCTTAAATTACCTGCTGTGTCTCTACATATTCAGAAGGCCATAATGGAAATATGCCAAGTGGCTCAGGAGAAAATCATTTATAAAGATTAGGAGGGGACATGGGAAGCTTTGGCTCTTGTTGCTTGGATTGTGCACAAATGCATTTGTTTCTGGGTAACTTCAGGTTATTTCTTTCCAGATTTATTTCCGTTTGCACCATTTCCCGGGCATTAGTCATCAGTGTCGCCCAAAGCATTTACTCTCTGCTCATCTCCATAGACGATCAATCAGCATCTCGAGACTGAAATGACCAGTTAAGACAGACCAACAATCTGTGATCTAGTGGAGAAAAAAAAAAAAATTCAGTCTCAGTCCAAAGGACTTTTATGAGATTTCACCCAGGCAATTGAGTCTAAATTTATACTCTAAACTATGGAGTGGAAGTTGAGAGAATATTTTGAAAAAGGAATGCAATCCTCAGATAATGGGATGGCCTTGTGGATGGGATACAGAAAGAATGGTCGATCCATCAAGGAAAAATATAGACTGGCGGACTGGCATCTCCCTGGTGCTATCCTGTGATTATTTTACTCCACGATTTGGATATAGGCATAAAAAGAAAGGCATAGTTCTACCAGCAGATGAGGTGAGGTTGAAAGAGATACTTGTAGGGCGCCTTCAAAGACACAGTAAACACATATGAATGTGAGTGACCCATGTGTGAGTAGTTCCGGGTTGAATATCTGGAATGGGCCCTGCTGGTTGAAGGGTATATACAATTTTGTAAAAACAAAAACAAAAGCCGTATTAGTCAATGACTAGTTGCCCATCGCAAATATCATGCCACCTTACAGTTCCACACACAGGGCACACCCTTGAACCCACACAAACAATTCTCCACGAGGACTTTTCAGAACCTTTGTTATTACAGAATACCTTGTAAACCTTCAAGAGAGCATCTGCTATACAACATGTTTCAGAAACTCTGTTTCTCAAGGAATTGCTGCTAGTACCTTGAGAATCTAGTCTCCTTCGAACACAACTGGGGAAGTGATAATCCAGATGAAAGCAGGAGCCTTGGAACTCTAAGACGAGGAAAAGTTGAGGGATTGAAAGAGAGGAGCAGTACAGCCAGGGGTGGGGGGAAGGTGTGCAGACAGACGGGAGAGCCATGTTTTCGAGGGTTGCAAAGAGTAATGATGCTGATTCTAGCTGTTGTCTTCAGAGCCCTTTCTGTGGGTAAGGTACTCGATGTGTCCTCACAGGAACTCCATTCAGGAAGTTGAAAACTTTTTCCATTTTATAGTCAGTAAAACTGCTGCATAGGGAGGCGAAGTATTTGTCCAAGGTCACGCAGAGAGATTCAAGTTGTTCTCTCTCTGTGGCCCCAGAGAGGTGTGGTGTTCCGAGGAAAAGATTTCAGCTCGACCTTTGCAGGAGGGCTCAGGCAGCCAAAAGCCAAATAGCATCCACTATTAGGAATATCAAAGAGAGATTTTTGCCTGATCTGGGCGTTGTCCTTACAGTTTCCTGACGTTCCATCCACAATCCGTCTCTCTCTCTACAACTCGCCCTTTGACTTTAGATACAATTCTTTTGGCTCTGAATCTTAATAATATTTAGGTGGCTTGTCCTAGACAAAACCTACTTAAAAATATTTTGTGTTATTGCCAGACCATGACACTGAGTTTTTGGTCAAGGCAGCTTTGAAGGCCACTGTGAAGAGATGCAGACACAGCCCTGGCTTCCCTTTGACATCTGGCTGAAGTCTATTCTCACTCCTGTTCATTTCCCAGCTCACATGACAGTCTCATCTCAGGCTCTAAACCCAGCCACCAGCTCCAGCCTCTGGTCTGTGTTAGTGTCCAGTGACCAAGGATGATGGGAATAAGTCCAGATACATTTATAACCCATCTGCCTGTCGAACATTAGGAAGTTGCCAACACTCTTCCTTAGTGTGTTTTCAGTTTTTTTTGTTACGGTAAAATACAGGTAACATAAAATGAACCATCGTAACCATGGTTAAGTGTACAGTTCACTGGTATTGAATACATTCATAATGTTGTGCAACCATCTCCACCGTCACCACCCATAACTCTTGTCACCTTCTAAAACTGAAACTCTGTACCCATTGAACAGTGATTCCCCACTCCATTCCCCCTGCGCCTGGCAACCATTTTACTACTCTGTCTCTGTGATTGTGATGACTCAAAGTAGCTTATGTAAGTGGAATCAGACAGTCTTGATCTTTTTGTGACTGGCTTATTTAGCTAAGTATGATGTCCTCAAGTCTCCTCCATGTTGCATATTCTGCCTATTGCAGAATTCTCTTCCTTTTTAAGGATGAATGATATTCCATCGTCTGTATATGCCACAGTTTGCTTATCCATTCGTCTCAATGGACACTTGGGCTACTTTCACATTTTAGCTGTTGTGACTAATGCAGTTCTGTAATGGGTGTACAAATATCCCTGAGACCCTGCTTTCAAATCTTTTGGGTACACACAAGTGGGGTTCCCGGATGGTATGCTAATCCTATATGTAATTTGTTGAGGAACCGCCATGCTCTTTTTCATGGCAGCTGCGCCATTTTACATTCCTGCCAACACCGCACGAGGTTCCAGCTTCTCCACAGCCTTGCCAACACTTGCTATATTTTTGTTTTTCTGATACTGGCCATCCCAGTCGGGGTGAGATGGTACCCCCTGGTAGTCTTTATTTGTGTTTCCCGAATGGTTAGTGATGGTGAGCATCTTTTCATATGCTTGTTGGCCATTTGTATGTCTCCTTTGGGGAAATGTCTTTTCAAGTCCCTTAGAAATGTTTTAATATGTCATACTATTAAAGCACTGGAGACCGAGGTGGATTATCATAATTGTTCCTATAAGGAAAATAAGAACCAGACAAGCTATGGAAGTTTGGCTAGTTTGTGATCCTTTACCAAACGTTCGTTGTGTATTCTTGGTACCTCACACTGCTACTACCCCTTCCCTTTCTTCGTCTGATCAACCTGACTCATCTTTCCAGATGGTGGTAGAGACAGTGTGTTCAGCAAACCCACTTCCTTTCCCTCTAGCCATGGAGTTAGACTCAATGTCCCAGCGTCCCCGGCAGTTAGGTAGGGCCACATATCAGAGACGATGGAACCAGGTAGAGGTCATGAGACCCCCTCACTCTCTTTTCCCACCCATTAGCTAAACTGGGAATACTTCAGGAAACTAAAGGAAGGCATAGCCCAACGTGGAAGGACCTAGATCCCAGAAGCCCTATGTGACATTGAGCCTCCCGGAAGAAATCGTTTGTCTGTTAAGCTGTTGAGAAATTATGGTTTGTCTGTTTCAGCAGTTAGCATTGTTCTGCCTGATCTGAGACTCAGCTCTACCTTGTCGGATACCTTCGCAGGTACTGTAAGGTCATGACAGTATAATGCATAATGCATAAGCCCCACACAGGATGCAGGCCCCGTGAGGCAGAGGGCATGTCTGTCTTATCCAATAATTATCAGCTGTTAGTTCTCTCAACTTTAGTATTAGTATCGTATGACCCTTGCTTCTTAAAGCGTCGGCCATGGAGCAGCATGGCCTCGCCCCAGAGCATGTTAGAAATGCAGATTCTCAGGCCCTGCACCCACCCTACTGCATCACAGTCTGGCTTTTCACAAAACCCCCACGTGAGGCCATTCTGCTGAGCCGCGCGTGCTAACATTTGAGAGATGTTGTTGCAGACCAGCCGTTTTTAGCTTGGTTGCCCATTAGAATCATCCTATCAGAATTTCTAAGATACTATTTTTGTTTTTGTTTTAAGGCTACCCTGGGCAAATCTAGGTTGCAGCCAGGGTTGAGAATTCCTGCTCTGTATCGGCAGTGCTCACGCTCTGGTGTGCGTCAACATCCCCCCCAGGGGGGCATGTTAAGACACAGATTGCAGGATCTCCATACGTACCACAGGGTCTGATTTGGTAGATCTCGGTAGGGACCAAGAACTTGCATTTCTACCAACTTCCCAGGTGTCTGAGTTTCCTAGGGCCACCATCACAAAGCGTCACAAACTGGGTGGCTGAAAACAACTGAAATTTATGCTCTCACAGTCCTGGAGGCCAAAAGTCAGAGAGTTGGCAGGTCCGTACTCTGTCTGACAGCTCTAGGGGAGGATCCTTCTTTGCCTCTTCCAGCTTCTGGTGGTTTCCAGCAATCCCTGGTGCTCCTTGGCTTGTAGATGCATCCCTTCAGTCCTGTCTTCACACAGCATCTTCCCTGTGTAGCTTCACTTGGTCTTCTATCTATGACTATGTCTCTGTACCTATTTTCCCCTTTGTATAAGGACACCAGTCCTACTGGAAAAGAACCCACTCTACTGACCTCCTCTTATCTTATTTACTTCTATAAAAACCCTATCTCCAAACAAAGTCATGTTCTGAGATACTGGGGGTTAAGACTTCAACGCCTATTTTTGGGAGGACACAATTCAATCCATACCAGATGATGCTGATGCTCCAGGTCCAAGGACCCCACTTGGAGAAACACTGCTTTTCTACAAACTTTAAGAGTATAGGAACAATATCCTTTCTTCCAGCACCTTCTACCCAGAGCCTAGTGCGTGGTTTGGCACATAGTAGGCTTTTAATAACTGCCGGTCAAATGAATTAATATTCCTTCCATGAGGTAATTTGGCCTGTGTGAAAGACTTCAGTCATTTTGTGATGCTGTTAGAGACTTAATATGTGACATTTCATATAGCAAGCACTCAATAAATGCTGGGTGAGTGAACATAGCTGTCATCCCTCATTAAAAATGTAAAAAGAAACTTACGGGGTCCTCACACTTTCAGTCTACCTATGGAGCCAAATGGCGGAATGCTTATTAAATGTCATGGTTCCTTAATGGGAAATTAACAGTCTACAAAACACTGTGGACTGGTGACAGGAGTCCGATGAGCTAACTGGCTGTGGTAATGTGTTGATGTCCCTGCCTTGGTTCCCCAGTGAGAATTCATCTCTATTTAGCAAGTGCTATGAACTATTTGAGTAATGGGAGCTCCCTCTCAGAATGCTGAGAAACTCTGGCTTGATCTGCAGCATCTTAAATTATTGTTAATTTTCACCTAAGTCAGTGGTTCTTCGTTGGGGTGGGGGGATTCTGCCCCCGCCCCCGGAGACAGTCAGCAGTGTCTGGAGACACCTGGGGGGTTGCTACTGGAATCTAATGCCTAGGAGGCCAGGGATGCTGCTCAGCATTCCACAGTGCACAGGACGGCCCCCACCACAAAGAATTATCCAGCTCCCAAATGTTGAGAATGCTAAAGTAGAAAAACCCCTCACCTAAGCAGACATCAGATGGACACGAAGTTGCCTCACAACAAACAAGACCATGATTTCTTGAACCACCCCATCAGTGGCATTTGATGTGGCCAGTGGCAGGAGTCCCAGCTTCATCATTTAGTTTCTGGCTGTTTGGAGCAGAGTTGGTTCTGTCATGGGTGCAGTAGATCACTACTGCAATATGGAAAATGAACTGCATCTCCTAGTTGCTAAGTGCCAGGTCCTGTGCAATGTACTTTGCACACATCTTCTCATTGAATGTGAGACGATCTCTCTACTCCCAGTATCACTGAGGTGGGAACTATTATGATCCCAAGTTTCACACGAGGAAGCCCCAGCTCCGAGGCTGGATAGCTCGCCCACCGTCTCACGGTGTTGTGTGGTAAAAGTCCTAGAGCTCAGTGTATAGGACTCCGGTGTCTGTATTTTTTTTTTTTTAATTTAAATTCAATTAGACAGCATATAGTACATCATTAGTTTTGGCTATCATGTTCAATGATTCATTAGTTCCTATAACACCCAGTGCTCATCACATCACGTGCCCTCCTTAATGCCCATCACCCAGTTACCCCATCCCCCCACCCACCTCCCTTTCCACAGCCCTCCGTTTGTTTCCCAGAGTCAAGCGTCTCTCATGGTTTGTCTCCCTCTCTGATTTCTTCCCATTCAGTTTTCCCTCCCTTCCCCTGTGGTCCTCTGAGCTGTTCCTTATGTTCCACATACGAGTGAAACCATATGATAATTGTCTTTCTCTGCTTGACTTATTTCACTTAGCCTAATCCCTGCCAGTCCCATCCATGCCGATGTAAATAGTAGATATTCATCCTTTCTGACGGCTGAGTAATACTCCATTGTGTATATGAACCACATCTTCTTTATCCGTTCGTCTGTTGAAGGGCATCTTGGCTCCTTCCACAGTTTGGCTATTGCGGACACTGCTGCTGTGAACATTGGGGTGCCTGTACCCCTTCTTTTCACTACATCTGTATCTTCAGGGTAAATTCCCGTTATATTCTGTATTTGAACTCGGTTTCAAATCCCCGCTCTGCTACTTACTAGTTGGGTGAGTTCGGGCAATGGATTTAACGCTTCACTGTCTTTGTTTCTTCATCTGCAAAATGAGGATAATAGTTCGAAGGGTTTCCTACTTGGATTAAAGGGTGTATCAAATATCTGACAGCACCTGGCCCTCATGTGAGCGCAGTATGTGTCAGTCCTTCTCCCCCTTACCAGCCATGATTTACAGACATTAAGAGAAATTTGTAAGTATGATACCAAATTCTCTTAGTTGATGGGACTGTCTCTAAATTAACCAGGCAACTCCATTTACTAGAAACATACTTAATGATGAAGATTTTATTCTGCTCATCTCCTTTAGGGAGCACTTAAAAATAGCTCACAAACTCACTATTAGAAATCCAATCGGGACTTAATTAGTCCTTCAGCATCTTAGCCCTTCTCCTAAGTTGTTCAGTGTTAAATCCCAGATGACCCTGTATGGGCAGGTGTGGAAGCCTTCCAAGCACAGTTCAGCATGCTCAGTGCCTGAGGCCAGGAAGAGAAGAAGATTTTACTGTGAGAATTGGGGGGTTTTAAGGATTTCTGATGTCAACAGAGAAGAAAAAATATTTTTATGGATGTGCTAAGTCGGATGCTTACAAATTGTGTTCCTCTCTCCTGGGAAAGATTCATTCATTTTCTCCATTGCCAGCCTCATTCCATCAGGCCACCGGAGGCGGGGGCTGTGGATTAGAGATCTGGCGCCCGTGTTTCTCCAACATAAGGACGTCTCATTATCTGGAAGTGTCCATAGAGGGAAAAGTGCACTCTCTGGGCACAACCTTCACACTTGTTCACAACCTGCTCCAGGCTCCTGTTCCCCTCTTTCTCTTCTGCCACCCTCTAGACTTGACCATTCATGTTTCCGCCACTTCCAGATTTATAAACATTGACATCTAGTAGTTTCCTCCTTATCCAGTTATGCTTTGTTTGCCAGGAGAACTCCTACTTGAAGACCCAGCTCAAATATTGCCTCCTTCTGCAGCTTTCCTCAGCCTCCCCAGGAAGGATTAACTCCGAGCATATCCACCCATCCATCCATTCAGTACCACCTGCCAGATGCTATTCTAGGCACTGGGGTATGGAGGTGAGCAAGAAAGTACAGAGCTTACATTCCAACTGGGAAATCAATATAAAACAAAACATAAACTAATACTTAGTTCGGAAGGTGGTAGTTGCTATGAGGAGAATAATATGGAGTAATGAGAAAGAATGTGGCTGGTGGGAAGGTGTGGTATTTGACAAGATGGTCAGAGAAAGCCTCTGGGAAGTGGGGTTTGGGCTGAAACCTGATTAAGGTGAAGCACCTATACCCCAAGGGTGGCTCCTGGTACATCCTTGTGGAGATCTGTATGGTTCCTTCCCACTTAAGAGGCTATAAATTCTTTGATCTTAGTATCTCCAGAATCTTGGCATCCCCAGCACCTAGCGCAGAATGTGTAGGTTCCAGGTGACCACAGACAGTTGCTCAACTGACTTGATTTAATTTAACTTAAGGCCTTATTTCCAGTTGTACCAGTTTTTTATCTGTTGACCACACTACTGATTTCTTTAAAAAAATCAAATAAGAAAAAAGCTAAAAAGCTACAGTCTTTTCTCTGGGTTCAAGACATTCTAGAAACAAACTTCTGGAAATCAATATAAAAGCCAAATAACCTCTTGCGATTTGTGCCATTTCCACAAATTGATGACATCTAAGTTTACTAATGTAATGCTATGCCTCCCAGTCTTGGCTCACAGAAGACCAACTCCTATTTCATGGGTCGTTTTTAAGTCTGGGAAGACATAGTGGCATGAAGGTCATGTTGTGTTGGCTTCTCTTCCTGGCCTCAGAGAATACAGCAGCTATCTCCATATTGGCGCATCCATTTCTAAGCCCTCGTAGTTGATGTCTGTCTCTGCTGCTAGACAGAGGGCACCACAAGGCCATGGGCATGTTTGTCTTGTCTGAAATATCCACAGTCCCAGTCTGTACCTAGCATGTCGTAGGTACTCAGGAAAAGCATTGGCTCCAAGTTCGAGGACCACTCTTCCCTTGAACTTTAATCCATTAGGCCATCTCTGTGTGTTCCATCCCTTCAGCAATGGGCTAGATGTCAAGTACTGTGCCAGGTGCCAGGGATACGACGGTGTGATAACCTACACAGTGCCTGCAACTCGTGGAGCTTAGCTTCCTGGGGGAGAGACAGACTTCAATGAGATGATGGTACAGATAAACGTGAAATTGTGGACTGTGCTAAAAGCTAAGAAGGAAAGACATATGTTGCTTTGAGAGTGTCCAGGAGCCTTGACACAGGGAGATCTGGGAAGCCCCACGCTCTGCAGAAGTGACTTTGGAGCCTTGATCCAAAAGACTGAAATAAGGTGAAGGAGTAAGAAGGATGTGTGGTCAGTGGATGCACAGGGCATGGAGGAATCTCATGGGGCATCAGGAACTGACGGGAGAAGAATGGTGTGAGGCACGCAGATGAAGAGCCCATAGCTCTTCAGCTCTGGTGGGGATCTTCATCTCCATCCTCAGAGTGTAGGGAAGCTTTCAAGGGTTTGGGATGGAGAGATGATATGAGTTGATTCTGGAATCACTGACAGAGGCAGGATGGGATAAGAAGCTTGGCAGGAGCAGGGGAGAGAGGATGACCACCTAGAGCCAGTGAGGGTGGCTGGGTGGGCAGAGGTGGGCAGATCTGGGATGTAAACTCAGCAGGAGGACTCGGTGGTGGTTTGCTCTGGATCAGTGGTCCTAAACCAGGGACAGTTGGACACCCCTGGGGACATCTGGTGATGTCTGGAGACTATTGGAGGTTGCAGCTGGTGGGGAGGAGTTGGGGGTTGCAGGGAAGGGTCTGGTAGAGACGAGAGGTGCTGCTAAGTATCCTACTATGCAGGGGACACCCCCCTCCCCCAAAGATTTCCCTGGCCCTAGAAATCAGTAGCGCTGACGGTGAGAAACCCTGCTCTAGGGTTTCAGGGATACAATATCAAGGATGACCCTGAGGTCTTGTCTTGCTAGCAGGCTGAAAGGTCATGCCCTTCCCTGAGAACTGGACACCCCAGAAGAACCACATGAGGGGGAATGTGGGGGGAGTGAAGCCCACGAGGTGGGTTTTTGAGGCTTTCTGGAGGCATCCAAGTGGGGAGATGGCTCATTTCTTTCTAATTTCCACAGGTCCTAGGAAGGCAGCCTTCTTTTCCCTCTTCATGCAATTTCCACCCCCCCCCTCACCTGGACTCCCACCTCCCCACACTCCCCCTCCCAATATCTTATTCACCCCTTCTTTCTGCCCTTGACAAGAGACCTACAGCCCTTTTCATTCTGGGGGTTTGACAACCATCTGTGCAACAAAACAGACAAGAGTAGCAGAGAATGCTTCCGTAGTTTCGCTTGAATATTTTATTCACCTCCTCGTGTGTCATTTTCTCCTTAAAACCTGAGGGGGGCTGGGAAAAAAGAAAGAAAGAAACCTGAGGAGGAAGTATGATTTTTCTCTGTCTGCAAAATTCCCTTTCCTGTCTGGCTGAGCACTTGTCAGCCCGCCAGCACATCTCGAGCTGCTCGGAAAGCTTGGAGGAGCAGTCAGAGGCCCAGCGACCCCTGAGAAAGCCAAGCTTCACCTCTGTTCACAGGGCATTAGCAGCACTCTCCGAGCCTCGGGGACACTGCCTTGGAGGGAAGGACACAGACATGCTGAGATCGAGCCCTTGGGTTGATCTCGGCAGGAGCCGGAGGGAATGACTGAAGACAGTCCCCACACAGCCCCTTCCCGGCCACCATTCCTGCCTCACCCCATCTCTCCTCCTTCCTTTGTGCAAGGCACCTATCTGGGAATAGGTGAAAGGAAAGGAATTCCAGAGGCAAGGACCATGGTGGCATTTTGAGTGGACTGAGTTGTACACAAGCTGAGCAGCCTGCCTCATGGGGAATGTGGTAGAGTAATATGGACCCCCGGGCAGCCCTCTACCCATGGCAGACTGCCATAAGCTCCATCAGCTTGTGTCCTCCAGTGTCCCCCTCGGGGCTCCCCAGGCTGGCTTGTGATAATATTCCAGCATGGAGCACCCCCCACCCCCGCTGCAGCACTTGTGAACCCAGCTTCACTTCCCACGACATATTTGTCCACACTCAAAAAAAAAAAAACAAAAAAACAACCACACACACACACACACACACACACACACACACACACACAAAACTGCACAGCATGAGAAATCAAGTTAATGAAATCACTACCACACTGAATTTCCAATAAAAAAAAAAAGGCAAAGCAAACCTTGTCAACTAAAGAAAGAGGTGTTGTAGAATCCTTTAGAAGAGCTGTGGAAGCAGGAGTAATATAAAGGCTTGTTACTCTCATGAAAGCATTTGTAACCATCGGTGGCACTGAGGGGAGAATGTCAGCTTGGGTTTAACTGTGTGTGTGCGTCTTTCCTGCTAGCTTGCTGAGACCATCGGGGTGGTCTATCCAGAAAGGAGATTTAGCTGACCAAACAGGAAATACTAGTTAGCTCCCCCCCGCCCCGCCCCCAGCTGCCTGAGTTGGAGGCATTCTTGCCCTCTAGAGCTTGTTGCTCTGACTTTTCAGGACTCACAACTTTAGCGCTCAGAATGTTCTTCCCGAGACTCACACTCTGCAAAGTGGTGAGTGCATTGGTACCCCAATACTGGGAAAGCCCCAAGCGTGTGACCGAGACAAACCCAAATGCCTGTCACCTCTCTTGGTCAGCTATGCAGCAGGAGCTGAAAAGCCACGAAGAACTAGACACATCCCATCTCCTGAACGAGCCCCTTTGATCCAGGAGGTGCAAACAGAAGTCATCAGTGTTCTTGGCAAAGCTCTCGAGCATCCACTCTAATGTCTTCATCTTCGTGTGAGGGGTGACATGCAGTTGTACAGTAATGTGTGGTGGGGAGCTGCCAGTGGTATTCGGTGACTGAACACTGCTGACAGCAGTATCTTAATGACAGAGACAAGTGGTTGATAGGAGGTCAATTGCCAAACAGTCAAACAGATGGCGAGTTCTGCTCTTAATGGAGGAGTCGGCCCATGTATGCACACTGGCTGGGGGAGAAATTTCTGGGGATTCCATCCGTGGGCCCGGGAGAAAGTGGGGAGATATCAGTCCTGCTGATGAGGGCATAGCAATGCTCTCCTTGTGAAAATGAGACAGAGAGTTCCAGGCGGGTAGGGCCGTGTCCGTCTTGTTCACTGCTGTATCCTTTGTGGGTGATCCATAGTGGTCAACAGACACCCCCTAAGTAAATGGAATAGTGGACAAGCTGGAAGCTACCACACTTGGTTTCACTCCCAGGACTCTGCATGTCCCCTAGTGGTAAACCCGGCTGCCCACGTTAGAGATCGGTGAGTTGCCTTACATTTCTCCCTCTCGGGGCTGTGTATTCTGCCAAGTCCTGTGTATTCTGCCCCAAGAAAATATCTCTGATACAACCCGTTGTCATCTCCCTGAGGAACGAACCCACCTCCAGTCTATGCCTCATGCCCCCTCCTGCCCCGTACGCCTTTTAACATGGGTTCCATCATGTTACAACCTTGCTTCAAACAATCAAACACGCAAATAATATTTTGGCCATAGATATGCCATCAGACATGACAGCCTGCCTTCTGGCTGCCTTGCCAGCCTCACTTCCCCTCACCTCAGTGCCCACACCTGGTGCTACATTGTGTGCTGTTTCTCACCTTCCAAGTAACCGCCTTGCATCTTCACACTGCTCACGCGTTCACTCACCCTGGACCCCCCTCCTCTCTTCTCTACTTGGCAAAATACCCTCATTTTGTGAGACATGGCATTGGGGGAGCCCTTTCTGGTCCCTCTCTTCCCTTGCTAAAGTCCCTGTCCTGTCTGGCCTGGCTCATCACTCTACAGTGCCCATCACCTGCTGGCCTGGGAGGGCCTCAAGTTAGGGGCCATAGTGTCTTCCCCAGAGTCCCCTCAGTGATTTGTATGGTTCCTGGCATGTAGTTAATGTTAGCTGAAAAAAATGGATGGGATGGACTGGGTAGAGGGATGAGCAGATAGACGGGTCAGTTGATGGGTAGGTTTAGAGATGGAAAAGTTAAATGTATGACAAAGTGAATGGAAGAAGTTGTTGGAAAGATAATAAATTAATTCCAGGAAAATACTAATGGAGTAATTTGACAACTCCACTGCCCTCCACTATGGGTAAATGGTATGACACCATCCAAGGAGAAGTGAGTGTCCTCTTGGTCTATTTGCCATTTGGACTGGGCATTCTGGGGTTCTGGGGACACAGAGTGTGATCTAGGAGGGAGCCCATGGCACCTGGCTGGGCACCTCTCCTTGGTCCTGGGGACCCTGTACCATGGACAAGGGCACAATTGCCTATGTCTAAAGTCAGTATCACACCAGGAAATATTGAAGACATGTGGTCAAGGAAATGTCAAGAAGTGCGCTAGCCAATCCAGTGACTCCTATAGCTATTGGTTACAGGCGAAGGATGTACTAATTGCTCCGTGCTCACGTGACCAATCCTTTCTCATGACATCATCCTCGCAAGCCCTCCGTCCCCTAGTCGGGCAGTACCTAATAGGGGAAATGCACAATGTTGCAGAATAGAGAGGCAGAAGATACTGACACTGAAAGTGCAAATTACTTTCTTTGCAGTGAGTAGAAGTCACATTACTCTAAGAAGCTGCCTAATTATCTGTAATTATGCCCAAAATAGTCAAGTGAGTTTGTTAGCCAGTTGAAGAATCACATCTTAAATGAACTTGTCACTAGAGAAAGAACGTTGGGATGTGGGAAAGAGATTACCGTATTCAGGGGAAAGATGGGAACAGATCGCATTTCAGTTCCTTCTCGAAAGCCTGTGATTGTCGACATTTTTGCCGAGGGCACATTTATTACAGGAATTCACTTTATATCTTGAAGTACTCAGTGGAAACTCTGATGTGAGTTCTAAGCTGTCTTAATACTCAAATAGTTAAAGTTATCCATGAGTGAGATCTAATATCTAAATTCAAAGAGGAAACTGTTTTTGGAGTTAAGATTTTTTTCCTAAATATTAAGATTTTTTGAAATAAAGGCATGCAGTTCCATTGTAGAAAACACAAGAAATGTAAAAGTTATAAAAAATAACTTCTCCGTAATCCCATCACCCAGAGAAAACTATGATTATTAACAATTGGATGTGTTTCTTGCAAGTGATTACTATGCATATTTTTCATAACATTAGAATTTTAATGTATGTGTCATTAGATAAGTTGTATTTTTCCCTTAATTCTTATAAGCATTTTCATCTGATCAGTAGGCACTGACTGAAGTGTAGATTTTAAATGCCAACATAATATTTGTCATTTTGAAGTAGCCTCAGTTACTTAGCTGCCAATTTATTTTAAACAATTTTTTTTGGCTATTATAAACAATTCTGCAGTGGACATCCTCGTACAGATATCTGCCTGTATCTCTGCCTGTTTTCTTGATGCAATGCCTACGAATAGAATGACCAAATCAAAGAAGTGATCATTTTAGTAGGTTATACATTGAGATCTCAGGGCAATGGTGCCCCTCCTGTTTGAGTCTTGCTTCCTAAATCTTTCTGAACTTGAGTGTAGAAATAGGAGGTCAAAGTCCTGAGTGGAAAAGAAAGGAAGCAGGGAACACAGGGCAGGGGGAATAAAAGGGGAGCCAAGACGTTGAACTCAGCCTGCGAATCATGGCATTCCTGGAGGCAGAAATGTTTCCTGGTAGGAGGCAGTAAGCCGAACAGAAATGAGACTGAAGAAGAGATAAGAAAAGAAAGCAATTTAATGGAGGCATGGTTGCGGGGGGAGGATTAATTGGTGATGAAGTAAGGATAAGAAGACAATGAGAAAGTAGAGAAGAAAAATGTGGGACTAGCTCTGAAGGGAGGGGGCACTCACTTCCCCAGAACATCCATGTACCATGAAGGCAGAGGTCTGCAGACCAGGGTGGCATGGAACTAAGGGACCAGTCAGAACCTGCTGGGTGGAGGGCTTCACGGCCATCTTGTATTCTGCGAGTTCTGTTCTGACACTTTACCCAGCGGAGCAGTGGGGCAGCTTGGGGGGTGGGGAGTCATTCCCTGCGACAGAGTGACGAGTTCATCTACAATGCTCATGGAGACCATGCACACCGTGGTTTATACACTGGTCGTCCAAGCACAGAAGCAGACCCACACATATCTTAGGACCTCACCACTCAAAGTACCATCGGTGGACCAGCGGTATCGAAAATACCTTGAAGTTTGTTAGACATGCATCATTTCAGACCCTGCCTGGCCCAGACCCACTGAAGCACAATCTGCATTCGAACATGGTTCTCCAGTGATTCATACCCACATTAAAATTTGACAACTGCTCTCTTAGAGGACTCCTTTTCATACGGATTTCAGACTTTGCTGGAACTTAGATTTAAAAGTGCCAGACTCTCTGATTCCATGTTCACTGGAAAAGCCAAAGATTTATGGGAGTACTTGTAGTTGGCTGAATCATGTGTGCTCTTCGAAGAGGGATCTCCAGAAAAAAGTTAAAACATGTTAGGTGCTTAGCGTAAGTGGAGAAAACCAGTCGGTAGGCCCAAGGTTGCATGAAACCTTTCTGACTTTTTGAGAAAACAATCTACTTTGAGGATTGGACTTTGCAAAGTCCATCAAAACAGGTTGCTGTCTCAGATTTCAAGCAGAATCTAGCTGACCGGCTAATGTTGCATGTCCTCTCAGCTCCTAGCCCCAGAAAGTAAAATATTTTGCAATTCCAAGTACTTTACACAAAATATCCATGCAGTGTTGTTCTATTCTGTTTATATCATCTTTTTATGTCTCTTCAATGAAAAATAATCTTGGAACCACAGGCTTAACAGAGGCAGGCAAACCTAAGGCCTGGGGAAGCAAGATTAGTACCTGCAATGTTTTAACCATTTTCTCTACCTTCCTCGTTAACTCAACCTGCAGACCAATATTAAATTTAAATGTAATTACAAAGAGATTTAATGAGAAAAATTACATAGCACAGTACAAAAGTTTCAGTTTTCATCTTGTTTCTGCCTGCAGCACTGTTCAATGTTAACCATTAGGAGGGTTTTGGAGACAATTTGAGTCTGCCATCAAGTCAGATAAATTATCATTTTTAATTATTGTTATTATGGAAAAGATCTCATAGGCTTTAAAGTAAGTCAACCCAAAAAATCCATGCTCATGTTTGCAAATGGTAAGAAAGTTTCCAAAAAGTGAGTGTAAGGAAGGGAGATGAGGAAGCTAATTCTAGAGAAGAGGTACCTTGAGTTCAAGAAACCCACATAATCATCACCACCATGAACAGACATTTATTGAGCACCTACTATATACCAGGGAGACTGCAAAGTGCTTTATGTGCATCCTCTAATCCAAATAAAGATGATGCAATTCAAGCTCGGAGGGGTCAGATAACCCATCCAAAATCACATAGCCATTAATGGCTCATCAGGATTCAAATTCAGAACTTGTCCCCATCACCACGCTTGCCTCCTTCTGTCATCTTGAGTATGTCCCAACAAATCAAAGGGACATGGAGAGCAACACAGTATCAGGAAAGCCACTTAGAATCCACATTGGGATCCTCTCAATAGATGCAGAAAAAGCATTTGACAAAGTACAGCATCCTTTCTGGATCAAAACTCTTCAGAGTATAGGGATAGAGGGTACATACCTCAATATCATAAAAGCCATCTATGAAAAACCTACAGCGAATCATTCTCAATGGGGAAAAGCTGAGAGCTTTTCCCCTAAGGTGAGGAACACAGCAGGGATGTCCACTCTCACCACTGCTATTCAACATAGTATTAGAAGTCCTAGCCACAGCAATCAGACAACAAAAAGAAATCAAAGAAATCATCCAAATCGGCAAAGAGGAAGTCAAACTCTCACTCTTTGCAGATGATATGATACTCTATGTGGAAAACCCAAAAGACTCCACCCCAAAACTGCTAGAACTCATACAAGAATTCAGTAAAGTAGCAGGATATAAAATCAATGCACAGAAATCAGTGGCATTCCTACACACCAACAACAAGACAGAAGAGAGACAAATCAAGGAGTCGATCCCATTTACAATTGCACCCCAAACCATAAGATATCTAGGAATAAATTTAACCAAAGAGGCAAAGGATCTGTACTCAGAAAACTATAAAATACTCATGAAAGAAATTGAAGAAGACACAAAGAAATGGAAAAACGGTCCATGCTCATGGATTGGAAGAACAAACATTGTGAAGATGTCAATGCTACCTAGAGCAATCTACACGTTCGATGCAATCCCCATCAAAATACCAACCACTTTTTTCAAAGAAATGGAACAAATAATCCTAAAATTTGTATGGAACCAGAAGAGACCCCGAATAGCCAGAGGAATACTGAAAAAGAAAAGCAAAGCTGGCGGCATCACAATTCCGGACTTCCAGCTCTATTACAAAGCTGTCATCATCAAGACAGTATGGTACTGGCACAAAAACAGACACATAGATCAATGGAACAGAATCGAGAACCCAGAAATGGACCCTCAACTCTATGGTCAACTCATCTTTGACAAAGCAGGAAAGAATGTCCAATGGAAAAACGACAGTCTCTTCAACAAATGGTGTTGGGAAAATTGGACAGCCACATGCAGAAGAATGAAACTGGACCATTTCCTTACACCACACACACAAATAGACTCCAAATGGTTGAAAGACCTAAACGTGAGACAGGAGTCCATCAAAATCCTAAAGGAGAACACAGGTAGCAACCTCTTCGACCTCAGCCGCAGCAACTTCTTCCTAGAAACATCACCACAGGCAAGGGAAGCAAGGGCAAAAATGAACTATTGGGATTTCAGCAAGATAAAAAGCTTTTGCACAGCAAAAGAAACAGTCCACAAAACCAAAAGACAACCGACAGAATGGGAGAAAATATTTGCAAATGACCTATCAGATAAAGGGCTAGTATCCAAAATCTATAAAGAACTTAATCAAACTCAACACCCAAAGAACAAATGATCCAATCAAGAAATGGGCAGAAGACATGAACAGACATTTTTCCAAAGAAGACACCCAAATGGCCAACAGACACATGAAAAAGTACTCAGCATTGCTCGGCATCAGGGAAATCCAAATCAAAACCTCAAGGAGATACCACCTCACGCCAGTCAGAATGGCTAAAATTAACAAGTCAGGAAACGACAGATGTTGGCGGGGATGCGGAGAAAGGGGAACCCTCCTACACTGTTGGTGGGAATGCAAGCTGGTGCAACCCCTCTGGAAAACAGTATGGAGGTTCCTCAAACAGTTGAAAATAGAGCCACCCTACGATCCAGCCATTGCACTACTGGGTATTTACCACAAAGATACAAATATAGGGATCTGAAGGGGTACGTGCACCCCAATGTTTGTAGCAGCAATGTCCACAATAGCCAAACTGTGGAAAGAGCCAAGATGTCCATCGACAGATGAATGGATAAAGAAGATGTGGTCTAAATACACAATGGAATATTATGCAGCCATCAATAGGAATGAGATCTTGCCATTTGCAACGACGTGGATGGAACTGGAGGGTGTCATGCTGAGTGAAATAAGTCAATCAGAGAAAGACATGTATCATATGACCTCACTGATATGAGGAATTCTTAATCTCAGGAAACAAACCTTGTGTTGCTGGAATGGTGGGGGGTGGCTGGGTGATAGACATTGGGGAGGGTATGTGCTATGGTGAGCGCTGTGAATTGTGCAAGACTGTTGAATCACAGATCTATACTTCTGAAACAAATAATGCAACATATGTTAAGAAAAAAGAAAAAGAAGCAGAAGATAGGAAGGGAAGAATGAAGGGGAGTAAGTCAGAGGGGGAGACGAACCATGAGAGACGATGGACTCTGAAAAACAAACTGAGGGTTCTAGAGGGGAGGGGGTGGGGGATGGGTTAGCCTGGTGATGAGTATTAAAGAGGGCACATTCTGCGTGGAGTACTGGGTGTTATGCACAAACAATGAATCATGGAACACTACATCAAAAACTAATGATGTAATGTATGGTGATTAACATAACAATAAAAAATTTAAAAAAAAAAAGAATCCACATTGGCCCTGACTTCAGTAACTTACCTGGCAGAGGGGTAGAGTTGTCACAGGACAGCCCACACCTCACTCCAACTGACAGATGCGCAAGGTGTCAGCCCATGCCAGGGAACTTCTCGTCCAAAGAAATGTCCAGGCCTCTCTTGGGCCCTGTCCACAGCTTTGCACAATAGCTGATAATCACAATGACAACTATCCGTGCCTGGCAACATGTTACATTATTCATACAGTTCCATATTGAAGCAATAAGAGTTATCTGCAAGGCCTGCCTGAAAGCTCAGTGCACATAATGCGGACAGGGACAGTGGAAGTGTGCCATCCACGTGCCCAGGGCAGCACACCACCTTGCCTTGTGCCCTAAGAAACTGACCCTGGAGTTCAGCCTGGGAGGCACTGGGCAGGTGTCCCAACAGGAGATACTAGTTTTCCTGATCTTCCTCTTACTTGGATGGTACCTTTAATGTCAACTTCCAGTTTGAACCCAGCAGCACCCAGCTCCAGAGGTCCCCTGCTTCCTAAGCCTTAAAGTAATGAGAGGGGCACTCAGGGAACATGCTATGATCATTCTGAGTGGCAGAGTCTTCCATATAAAACCATATAAAATAGGAACCTGTTAGCATCTCCACAGTGAGTACACATAGGTCTATCTTTCACCCCACAACCAGAGTCCCCTTTCGGGGCCATACCCTGAGATCTGGCGGGGGCAGGGCGGGGCATTGAGCACTGAGCCATTGATGATTGCACAGCATTACCCACAAATAGATGCCCACCATTGCTCTCACAGTCTGTGGGGTCATTTCTCCCCGACGCAAGTGAGTGTTCCTACAGCGACAAGAGTCCTTCCTGTTGAATGTCATAAATTACCTCTTGTTGAAGGAACTAGGGTTTGGGAGCATCACATTTGCTTTCAGCAAGTCCTTAAGATTTCAGAGTGAACCCAGCACTATCTACAAGGACGTTGGAAGGCCAGAGTTTGTAGGTCATAAAATTGGATCTGGATGTGTTGGCAGCCAGCAGTAGTTAGCCGAGAGAGTCGGTGCTTTCTGAGAGACTCCTCCAGTGGCCACAGACATCTGTAGGAGACAGAGACATATGTAACACCTGTGAATGATATTTCCATTAAAAACAGAGCTTGAAGGCCAAAAAAAATGGAGGGATTTGTCTGTAATATGCAATAGCCTTTTTCCTGACTGGTTACACCTTTGGGGGCATCACTGTGTGTATAATGGGTGCCTAAACCATGAATAATGTATGTGTGATGTATGTGTCACTGCCTTAGAATCAGGAACGTGGACCATAGGTCTTAGGCACTTTAAATAATTTACATTTTAAATCTGCATAGAGTTGGAGAGTTAACTGAGCCTGCATGTAACATTTATGAATACAAGTGAAATTTCTATTTTTTTTTCCAAAGCCAAATGGCCTTTATCTGAGTGCTTAATATTTGAGTAAATTTATTTGGCACCTTTTCAACTCTTTTGAAATACCTAGTGCTTAAAGTGAGTGATGTGGGTCCTCGTTAGGATTTAATGAGCAAGAGTACATCTTTAACTAATTACCCTGTGGGCAAGAAAACAGGGTCTGTGGTCATGCTCCGTGTGTTGGTGTCCGAAGCTGGGTGTCTGCAGTCATGTCAGAGTCTCTGTATCTACAGCAACAGAGCAGAAGGGTCAGTGTCCAAAACCGTGAAGGACTGCACGTTTGCCTCCCACGCGAGGTCCAGATCTCATGAATAAGTCATACTAGAGGCTGCAGAGGAACAGGGAGCTCACGGAAGAAGCTAAAGGGAACTCGCTTGTTTTAAAATTGAGCTGCAACTTTGATCAGAATCATTGCATGGAACTAGGAAGACAGAGTGAAGACAGATCAATGCAAAGATTTCATTCTAAAAACTTAATGAGGCAATTCTCTGGCTAATGAGAGCTCATAATAACATTGCTGAGTTATTACTCTGGCCAGTCACTGTGCTCATCTCCTCACATATGTTTTTTTATTTTTTATTTTTTATTGTTATGTTAATCACCATACATTACATCATTAGTTTTTGATATAGTGTTCCATGATTCATTGTTTGTGCATAACACCCAGTGCTCCACGCAGAACGTGCCCTCTTTAATACCCATCACCAGGCTAACCCATCCCCCCACCCCCCTCCCCTCTAGAACCCTCTGTTTGTTTTTCAGAGTCCATCATCTCTCATGGTTCATCTCCCCTTCCGATTTACTCCCCTTCATTCTTCCCCTCCTGCTATCTTCTTCTTCTTTTTATTTTTCTTAACATATATTGCACTATTTGTTTCAGAGGTACAGATCTGTGATTCAGCAGTCTTGCACAAGTCACAGCGCTCACCATAGCACATACCCTCCCCAATGTCTATCACCCAGCCACCCCCCACCATTCCAGCAACACAAGGTTTGTTTCCTGAGATTAAGAATTCCTCATGTCAGTGAGGTCATATGATACATGTCTTTCTCTGATTGACTTATTTCACTCAGCATGACACCCTCCAGTTCCATCCACGTCGTTGCAAATGGCAAGATCTCATTCCTATTGATGGCTGCATAATATTCCATTGTGTATATAGACCACATCTTCTTTATCCATTCATCTGTCGATGGACATCTTGGCTCTTTCCACAGTTTGGCTATTGTGGACATTGCTGCTATAAACATTGGGGTGCACGTACCCCTTCGGATCCCTACATTTGTATCTTTGGGGTAAATACCCAGTAGTGCAATGGCTGGATCGTAGGGTAGCTCTATTTTCAACTGTTTGAGGAACCTCCATACTGTTTTCCAGAGGGGTTGCACCAGCTTGCATTCCCACTAACCATGTAGGAGGGTTCCCCTTTCTCCGCATCCCCGCCAACATCTGTCGTTTCCTGACTTGTTAATTTTAGCCATTCTGACTGGCGTGAGGTGGTATCTCCTTGAGGTTTTGATTTGGATTTCCCTGATGCCGAGTGATGTTGAGTACTTTTTCATGTGTCTGTTGGCCATTTGGATGTCTTCTTTGGAAGTGTCTGTTCATGTCTTCTGCCCATTTCTTGATTGGATCTTTTGTTCTTTGGGTGTTGAGTTTGATTAAGTTCTTTATAGATTTTGGATACTAGCCCTTTATCTGATAGGTCATTTGCAAATATTTTCTCCCATTCTGTCGGTTGTCTTTTGGTTTTGTGGACTGTTTCTTTTGCTGTGCAAAAGCTTTTTTTCTTGCTGAAGTCCCAATAGTTCATTTTTGCCCCTGCTTCCCTTGCCTTTGGCGATGTTTCTAGGAAGAAGTTGCTGCGGCTGAGGTCAAAGAGGTGTTGCCTGTGTTCTCCTTTAGGATTTTGATGGACTCCTGTCTCACAGTTAGGTCTTTCAACCATTTGGAGTCTATTTTTGTGTGATCTCTTCACATATGTTATTTTATCTCATCTTTATTTAAAAGAGCAAAAACCCTGAGGTAGGCACCTTAATTATACCCGTTTTCCAGATGAGAGCACAGAGTGCTTAAGCAACTTCCTCCTGTCATGAAGAACAGGGTTTTGAACCCAAGGGGTTGAATTCACAGCATTTTCTCCAAATGTAATGCTTTTGTGCCTCCGCAAGTTCTCTGATTGGGAATTCATGTTTACAACTAAAAGTAAAAGACTAAAGCAGAGCAAACAACTGACCAGTGTGCGTGTTGTTCCTCAAGTGATGGGGGCCGAACTGTCTATTACTTTCCATAATAACTGTAGAACCATTGGGCCTTAGGATTTGAAAGGGTTTTGTGCTCATTAAACTCTATCCCATTCGAGTTCCTATAACACTCCAGTTCCTTTGAATAGAGTTTGCTACATCCTTAATTATTTATATGAAAAGGACACACTGAGTAGCTGCTCTGTGCTAGTCCTTGGGTGAAGTGCTGAGCAGAGTCAAGAACAAGATACACGGAAAAAAAAAAAAAAAGAACAAGATACACGGAGTTCCTCCTATCATGGAGCTCAGATTCCAGTGGTCTATTCATAGCTTTGACTGAGCTAAAATCTTCCCTATTACTTCTATCCATAGCTCCTAGCTCTTTACCCTGAAGCCACAAGTTTAAGGGCTGCCTTGATGCCATAGGACAACTCTTCCAGTACCTAGAAGCACAGCCAGACCCCCTGAGTCTCCATCAAGTACAATCCACCATCTCTCGGTTCTCTTATGGTATCCCCACCTGACACCCTCTACTCAGCAAATATGCTACAGTTTCTCTTTCTTAGGACCCTCGGAAGTGAAAGAAGAATTACACTGTCCAGTCTTATCATAATGTACATTGGTTGGGTTGACCATAGGTTTTGGCAAGGGTCATTTGGTTGGAAGGAACAGAAATCCAGTTCACCAGTTCAGAGGGCAAAGATACAGAGTGGCTTCTCAGCTCTCCAGGAAAAGGTAGATCACCTAGGTCTCAGGTATGGGGTAGGGTGTGGCATGGCTCCAGAGACCTCAGCAATAGGGGTCCCTAGGCCCTCCTCCTATGTGCTCTGCCATTAACATGACTTGGCTACTTTCTCTGTGTCGATATCTTTTTGCCTTGCTACCAACTCATTCAGTCTCTCTCAGAGTCTCAATTCCAAAATCCCAAAATATAACTAAGATTGGCTCAACCTTAACTATGAATTGTTTCCTCTTTGGGGTGTGTCCACCTCTGGCCCAGGAAGCTATCCCTGCAGTGAGAATACATGTTCTAAATTGTTTCCCCCTCCACGGGCTGAAGTTGAGCAGATTAACCCAGAAGGGAAAAGGCATGTGTAGCAAATTGGAACAACTTGAAGTATATAATCATCTAAAATCTCATGCTATAGTTTTTAAGAGTTTGTTTCTTCTTTTTAAGTGTCCTCTCAAAATTTCTGTGATTCCCAAAGCAATAGATCACTTTTGATTGATTATTCTGCTTTTCTTCTCTTGCAAAAATCAATTCAAGTTTGTTTCTCACTCCTTCAAAAGAACTTGGATGCAGAAAAGGGGTGCTATCAAAATAGATGTCCCCCCTCTGTGGGGGCTCAACATTTAAGTCAATAGCAACACAGAATATGAAGAAAAGCTAACAGCAGCTAGTATTTATTGAGTGTGTACTAGGCTATTGGCACTGCTCTAAGCACTTTACGTGTTTAAGTTGATTTATTGTCTACAGTGATCTTAGGTAAAATTAGGCAAAATTGTTTAATCTCAGCCAGCCACTGTTTTCTCATTGTAAAATGGTGATAACACCTGATATACAAAGCAGTGATGACATTTGAGAGATCATATAGCTAAATTTCTTATTAATGCATAGTCTGTGCTGAATAAATGTGCTAGGTGATTGCTGTGATGGTGTCATCAACCACAACAACGTTTAACAGATCAATGACAATGCTGGTTCATAGTCCTCTAAAATAGAGCATTACTGTGCTTCTGACTAAAAAGTTTGAAGGTAGAACAGCAAACTGAGATGGGGATTCGGTTATCCAAAGGGTAGGAGAGAAATAAAAAAAAAAAAAAAAGTTAAAGTCACACATTAAAATCCAAGAGTTATAGTGCCAGGATCCCAGAATGCAGAATCCTGGGAAATCTGTGTGCACAAGATATGTTCAGGACCTTGGAGAGCTCACAGCGGAGCCTAAGTACCTTCCATGGTCTTGATCTCAAAGAACTCTGCATCAAGAACGCCAACCTTGCCATGGCCAATGTCAGAGAAATTACTGCCAGTGTTCTCTTCTAAGATTTTTATGTTTTCAGGTGTCACAGTTAGGTCTTTAACCCATTCTGAGTTTATTTTTGTGTATGGTGTTAGACAGTGGTCCAGCTTCTTTCTTTTGCATGTGGGGCTGTCCAGTTTTCTCAGCACTATTTATTGAAGAGACTGTTTTCACCCCCCACTGTATATTCTTGCCTCCTTTGCCATATTAACCCATATAATCGTGGGTTCATTTCCGAGCTCTCTATTCTGTTCCATTGATCTGTGTGTCTGTTTTTTTGTACCAGTACCACACTGTTTTGGTTACTACAGCTTTGTGGTATATTTTGAAATCTGGAATTGTGAGATCTCCAGCTTTGTTTTTCTTTCTCAAGATTATATTGTAATAGGGTTGGATGGTGGCAGATAGTAGCTGCACTTGTGGTGAACATAGCATATGTATAAACTTGTTGAGCCACTATGTTGTACACCTGAAATTAATGTAACAGAGTGTGTCAACTTTACTGAAAAGAAGAAAAAAAAAGAACCCCGGCCTTGTAAAGAGTCTAGTCTTTTGGTTTTTATTTTACGGGGAGGCCCTGGTGACAGTAGAACTCTAGATGCTGGAAGGACAGTTTAGAGCTAGAGTCTTCTGATCTGGGGAGGGCTCTGGAATTCCTGATTAGACCAGAAGGGGCTTAGGGATCCTTGTCAGGACATGAGGACATTTCCTCTTTCCATCACTGGGGACTTTAGCTCTAATAACCCACAACTAGCCACACACACACAGAGAATGACAAACACCACCATCTTCTTCTATAACCCTGAGTAGAGAAGAGGAAAGTATCTTAGGCTCAGGAAAAACACGGGGGTGCAATTGGATTCTAAATAATATTAGAAGTTTCATTTCTATTTGCCTATCTCATGAACTATTGCTAGCCATACATAAAATTACATGAGTAGGAAGAAGCTCCTGAAAATGAACAATACTGCAGATGTAAGAGTTTAGATAAAACATAACTCAGCTGAATGGATTGTCTTTTCTCTTAATGAACCTTCATGGGGTGTAGGCTGGGTGAAGAGTTTCTCTGAAGTCTATGTGCCAACACCCACAAGGGGTGCTTCTGCCTCTTTTAGGTAGAAGAGTCTTAGGGAAAAAAAGTAATCTTGAAGGGAAGAGAATGTCAAGTAATAAATTATGTGTGTGCTACAAAAGAACTAATACCAGGTGCTGCCAACTTGTGTCTGAAAACATAGCTGGAAGTGCTATGCTACTGTTAGAATAAATATCCCTGAGTAATATTTATTTGGTTAGACTGTGGGACAGCCATAAGGAAAGAGAATTCAGGCTTTGTCCTGAGCTTGTGGCTGACAGGCTGGGAGACCTTGGGAAAGTCCCCTTTTCTCTCTGGGTATGTCTCCTTGTCCGTAATAGGAAGGGGCTTGGATTAGCGGGTCTATAAGGTCACTTTTATGATCACGAGTGCAGAGTAAGCATATGAATGATGAGTGAGTGAAGGAACAAACTGCTTCTTGTTGCCGTATTTCATAAACAGTTGGTGGATTTGCAGAGAAGGGCCAGAAGTGGTGTATACCTGCAGCTTCCTTTTCTCTGAAGCCATATCACACATCAGATCCTAAAATCATGTGGGAAGGAAGCATTATTAAATTATGATTATGTGCAGTATTACTAATTTTAAGGTAATGGTTATTCTTTGGGGAGATGTAAGAATCATGGAACCAGGGTGGTCTCCTGGGATAGACAATGCATTTCTTCACTGCAAACTCAATGTGGTTAAAGAAAAAAAAAAAATGTTTTTGAAGCTATATTTTTCTATCCTGGAAAAAAAAAAACCACCAACCCTGAATTGAAAGTGCTGTTCAAAGAGGAAAATTGACTGTAAGCAAATGTATTAATTAGATTTTAGATGTTGACTTTTTACGGTGAAACCCACCTACTGGTTAAGCTGAGGTCTGGTTGCAGCTGGGTGAGGGTGACACTTATCCCATCTCTCTTGGGAATCAGTGTGCTTCAATCCCAGAGATTAATGGAAACTGTACCTATCATTCTGTGAATCCTCATGACTGAAGTGTGGGTTTCCTCTAGAAAAGACCACTTTTAGGAAGGCACATATCTACTGAACAGCAAGACTTCTTGAAAAACAGATTGAGGGGGCTAAGACAACCCAAACCAAGCCATCTGCCCTATTTTCTACCTTCCCTCTGCCTCCTGCCAGAGTTGACTCACCACCCATCTGATTAACGTGGCACCACAACCACCCAGGACAAGAACCAGGGTAATGTTGTCTCTTCAGCGAAGTGACAGTGTGTGTAGACCCTGGAATCTGAGAAATTCAGGTGTGAATCTCTGTCCCTTCAAATCCTGCCTATATAACTTTGGACAAGCAACCTCAACGTTTAGCTTCCACATCTGTAAAATGGGGATGTAGATCCGTCTTCACAAAGCAGTTATGAAGCAAAATGCAGTCAAGTATGTGAAATGATTAGCACACTGCCGGTACTGTGTTTAAGTGTTCAATATAAGGTAAGTATTACTAGTATGTCTGCTACTATTACTGTTACTGTTGCTATTTACCAAGGGCCTTCTAGGTACTGAGCACCCTGCAAAGCCCGAGGGATGCACACTTGGACCTAGTCTATGATTTCAAAGAGCTCAACATCTAGTAGGGGGTGTGGTGGGTAAAGGAGGGGTTGTGGGAAAATGTGTATGTGCTGTGACAGTAAAGCATTGGCACAAACCCAGATTAGAGGCATAAGGAGGTGAGGAGGGCTTAAAAAAAAAAAAGCAACATTTGGGCTGAGTCTTAACTCAAGCGGCAAAGAGGAGAGAATATTGCCTGACACATTCAGGGCACTCTGCACAAGGCACAGAGAAGAGCATGGGGATGTGGGGAGGAATGGCAGCCTTCCCTGCCTAGCTCCCCAGTTCCCATGTCCCATTGGAAATGCTGTGAACTGTTCTTTCTGGTGAGAGCTTGTCTCAGGTCAAGACAGAACACCACACAGGGCCACCCTGGCAGAGGGAATCCCTTGTCTTGTCTGTCACTGCTCCGTGTCTTTGAGTCTCTGCCAGCTCGCTCTGTGCCCTGAATCTGCCAAGTGTCTGGGTATTCTTGCCCATTTGCAGTTCATCAACACCCTTCAGGCCCTGTGATCCTTCTCAGACCCTTGGCCTCCATAGAAGCAGGTCAAACGTGGCCCGAGGATTGCTCTCTGATTTCTGGCTAAAACTGACCTCCTCAAAGTACCCTGACCCCAGAGTCTCACCAGAGATGATCTGCTGGATTTCTTGAGCCCTCACCTCTGCTGCAGGCACACACTGCTCTTTCCGCCATGATAACCCTGATCTCTGATCCCTCCCGGGGCTCTCCATCCCTCTTCCATTGCTCTTTTTCTCTTGCTTGTAGAGCTTTTCTGGAGAACTGATTACCAAGCCCCTTCTCTACCCAAGAGTGCTTCTCTGTCACAAATGATTCCATTCCTTGAGGACATTTGGTGACGTTTAATTCATCTCCTGTTCTCTGCTTGGATGAATACTCGGGAACTCCCTCAGAGGAAGGACACGGCAGCGAGACATCGGAGAAATGCAATCTTTATGTGGTGGGTGAAGGGGATGGATTTTTACTTCCTTTCTTACACTTTTTCTGGCCGCATGAGGACCTCTGGGCACTCTCCCTCCTCTTCCCTGCTTTCAGCTGATTTATTCTTTTCTGGCTTATGACTCCGCTTTTTCATTTAACTTGTCTGATTTTTCTTCTTTTGGTGTCCAGTTCTCATTCTGTAGCTTTCACACTGTATCTACTGCATGTTTTTCAAGACTAGGGCTTGACTGACCTTTAAAGCATGCATGAGAAGCTCCTCAGGGCTGGAAAATTGAGTTCATCCCTCTCCTGACTTGAACTATGGGAGTTCAAGTCCTATAAATGTGGGTGACCTACAAGGTGTGTGTCTTTTGGCCTGATAGTATCACAGTGCCATTCCCCTTTCTGGAGGAAATGTCTAATGCTCAGTTTCCTGCTAGCAGCATTCTTTAACACCCACCCTTTGTGGAGAAAGGAGAGACTCTTCTTCCCATTCCCCAACTTGTACCTCGAGGCATACAGCATGTCTCCCACATGGGATGGGGCGGCCTGCTGGGACCTGGCCCTCTTTGAACCCCTTTACTCATTCCTTTTATAGGAAAACCAGTTGCAAGGGAGAGGAGGAAACTCAAGCCCACAAAAGCCCCATTCCTTCATCTCTCATCTCATGATGCCCCCTGACCCCATCTCCCTCCTTTCCTCTCTCCACTTGCCCACAGTCACTCCATCCCTCGGGGTCCACGACTTGCTGTTCCTTACCTGCCTTGCCATTCTGGGATCTGAGCTTTTGCCCAACCTGCATCTAGAGTGCCCCACAGCTTTCCCACTTACCATCCAGCCAAGCCCTGTTTGTCCTGCAAAACTCAGACTCAGCCTCACTTCCCCCAGGAGATCTCTGACTTCCCAAGCTGGCTGAGTCACCCCTCCTCTGTGCTTCCCAGTCCATCCCATTCACAGCCCAGTCCATCCCATTCACAGCTCTGGTCACCTTGATCTGTGAATCCACTGACCTCCTCTCCCCCTTCCCTAATAGTCTGTAAGCCTATTGAAGGCAATACCATATCAGTTTAGCTTAACTATCCCCAGTATGTGGCCCATTCCGGGAACCAATAAAGATATGAGGTCCTAAATCAGAGTTTAATGGATGCCCCTTTAATCCAGAGCACACCTATTAACTAGGAAACACCTGAATGGATAAGATGCAGACCAGGAAACTGAGGCACAGAAGGAGTTGTTTGCAGAAGGCTTAGCTAGTAAATGGCAGAGCTGGTACATTTTAAGATTTCTTTTTTTTTAAGATTTTATTTATTGATTTGAGAGAGAGAGAGAGAACACAAGTGTGGGGTGGTAACAGAGGGAAAGGTACAAGCAGACCACCCACGGAGTGGGAGCTCTACATGGGGCTCGATCCCAGGACCCTGAGATCATGACCTGAGCCAAAGTCAGATGCTCAACTGACTGAGACACCCGGGAGCCCCCATTGTAAGATTTCTAAGGCAGAAACATGGATTTCTTTAGATCTAAAAATCAACAACAACACAATGAAAATATCTAAACACAAGTTCTTATTCCGCAAATTCTGTGGCCTTCAGCTGCAACCAAAGCCACAGTTCACTCCATTCTGCAGAGGGCTGCCCACATTCGCCCTGGGGGATCGTTGATTGCACATCCTGCATCTTCACCCCCAAACCTCAGGCAGCAGGCTCATCGGCTCTCCAGTTAGCAGAGCTTCACGCTGTATTCAAAGCCCCTTCTCCAAACAGGCTCATCCCAAAGGCACTTCGATGGCCTGCAGGCAGATGCTAGTGGAAGAAATGAAACTCATCCCAAAACAAAAGGGAAAAAGCCAATCTGATGCAAAATCTGTCTGCATTTCAGAGGCTGTCGAAATGAAAAATGAAGCCAGGAGTTTGGCCTTTAAAAATATTAATTTCTCGTAAAGATGAACTGGAGACGGAGAGAGCAAAACTCCCTCGTCTCCAGACGGAACAAACAGGAGCAAATTCTGACCCTTCATCCTGGTCTTGTGCATCATTTCCAAGCCCAGTGATTACTTGTCTGCACTTCATTGATGAGGTTTGCGAGCATAATGAATGTCCACACATGTCTTGGATTTATCATTGAATCTTCTCCCATGTTCTGAGCTTTGCTGCTACGGTTCAAGGTGTTTTGGGCCTTATTGTTGTTTTAGGGAGTGATGATTAACCCAGTCGAAGCAAATCTGGCCAATTTCTGATTGGGGCAGTGGTTTGGGCTCAACTAAGCGCACCTCATTGCCAGTACATGGGAAGGACCGAGAAGACACAGGGGGAAAGAAAAGCATTCTGCTAACATTTGCCCATGAAACATAAGAAGACACTGTCTGTTTCAATAAGGTGTCTTTTCAAGAACTCATAAAGGGTCCTCACTCTTCCTTTACTCCCTCACGCCCAGCCCATGTTCCAGAAGCTCCTGCTGGCCTACTCTCAAAGACCTCACTGCTTGGCACCTTCTGGGCCTCTGTCCCCTCTCCGCCCCTCACTGTCTTGCCTGGGCCAGTGCAAAGTCTCAGTGCAACTGCCTCTTGGTGCTCCCAACTCCACCTTCCTCCCACTGCTCCAGAACATTCTCCTTTTCTAAAACACCTATATCTGCTTAAAAATACATATGGCTCTATCTAGCCTAGTGCATCAATTCCAAATTCTTCAGAGTCTGGTCCCAAGCCAGTCCTCCAGCCTCCTCTCCTTTCCCTCCTTCGGTGCACTTTAGATTCTGGCCAAATAGAACATAGTCCACAAACATACCAGGCCGTTTCCTGCCCTCTGTCCTTTGCACATGCTCTGTCTTCAACCTGTGTGCCTTTCCCTCCCCCGTCCACCTGAGGAACTCCTACACATCTGTTTGGTCCCAGCTGACATGCCCCACCAAGCCTTCCCTGCCTCTTCCCAGTGGGATGGGCTGTGCTCAGCTCACCGCGCAGCTCCCCCCACCCCATGATGTCAGGCACACTGCAGCCAGTCTGTCAGTTAACTGACCAGCTGTCCCTGCAAGCCACTCTGCTCAGAACCGTCGCTGATAAATGAGCATGTCCTCCCTCCCAGGGACTAACTTCAGCCAAGTTGCGGGGGATGGTGGCTGTCGATTTGATGCTATTCTTTCTCTGGAAATGATGCTCAAAAGATACCTGGATGAATGAAATAATTTATGTTTAGCAAACATACTTTTATTTTACTTTCCCTAAAAGCCCCATTCCCAATTTTTATCAGGTTCAAAGGAGACGAACCCTCCAGGTTCCTAATCATCTTCTCCCCAAGATAGGCGGAAGAGCCGCGTGGCGTCTCTTCTGTCTGTCCATCCACCTTCTACGCACTCCACCTCCACCTCTGCCTCTCAGGGCTCCCCTGCTGTCCTGGGAGGCAATGCCCCTGGCCACCACAGATGCACACGCTTCCTGAGTCCTGACTGCGTGGGGACAGGCCGTGGGGACAAAGCTGAGGACCGTCAGCCTCCTGCTGTCACGGCTCCCGTGGTCAGTGAGGGGAGAGCCTCGCCCCCCTCAAATGACTGCTGCCACGAGAAATGACAGCGACTTTGTGAGGAAACTGGAAGGGTGTCTGGAGAGCTCTGCCAGAGGAGGCCAAGTCCAGCCTAGGAATCTAGAAGTTCCCCTTTGTTCTTTTGTCACAGCCATCTGGCCCCAACCCAGAGGCTGGCAGCCCACGCTAAGTTTTCTGAAACGGAGAAGCTGCATCCCTTCCCAGCACAAGGGAACTACACCTAGCGAAGAGAACCGGAATCTGCCCTGTCAGTGCCTACATATTCCCACAAACAGCATGTAACATAGCCCTTGCCATTCTGGGGACTCGCCGAAATGTTCGCAAGTAACTCCCAGTGGACGTCATCACCCCATTTGCTCTGTGTGGATTTTCTATATCATTTTGCAACCAAAAAAAGCAACCTAAATGTCCTACCTGCAAAGGAATTAGAAGAGAAAATTCTCACTCCCTGGCAGCTCACAGGGATGCAGGCGAAGGAGCAGTGAGACCAGCCTGCAGACAAAAGTAGAATCGACCACTGCATGCCGCAGGAGGCTCAGGCGGCCTTCTTTTCTTCCTGGCGCTTGGCGTAGGTCCAAGTTTTTATTCCTGTTTTTGAAAAGATTCTGGCCTTTAAAGCAATAGATATTGATCCCCTCGGTGATCATCCATACACTGAATTAGACTAATAATCTAAAGTTAACGCAAATTTGAAAGAATGATCTCGACAGTGTGATAGCAGACCCCTGAGTTAGTACGTCGGGGTCATGGTGAGCACATGCCTTCACCCTACCGGAAAATCAAGAAATCCTGGGGGGGCGCCTGGGGGGCTCAGTCGGTTAAGCATCCAACTCTTGATTTCAGCTCAGGTCACGATCTCAGGGTCTTGGGATCGAGCCCCACCTCGGGCTCCACGCTCAGCGCGGAGTCTGCTTGGGATTCTGTCTCTTTCCCTCTGCCGCTCCCCCCACTCTCTAAATAAATCAATAAATAGGAGGTACAGGGTAACATTTGTTTCCCCTCCTTTCTTCTTAATTGTTGCTCATCCTTAAATGAGCCTTTCTCCTGTCCTCCTACCCTGCTTTATCTTTTTATCCTGACCCCGTGCTTGCTCTCCACTCCTTGGACCTGTGTCCCTGAGCTAGAAGCTGCCGACCACGTTGACACCTCGCTCCCCTCCCTCGCCGCGTAGAGTGCACACACTGGCCGTGGAGCTGAACTGGGCACAGGTCCTCATGCCGTCACTTCCCTTTGGAGCTACTTGGAGAAGTCATGTCACCTTCCCGAGCCTCCGTGGTCTCATCTGTAAGCTGGGTGCGTGTGGGGGTGACATCCACATCACCGGATGTAGTGAGAGTCAAATGGGAAAATAGCCAGACAATTCACAAAGCCTAACATATCTTCAGTGATCAATAAATGTTATCTGTTTTCATAATCATCATCATTACCCTCATCGAGAACTAGGTCTTTTTTTTTTTTAATTCATTTCCTAAAATGGTCTTCCGTTCCTCCCCCGCTATCCCTGCTGAACCATCTCATCTCACCTGGATGGACACATTATCTGTGTCTGCTTCATCTCCGGAGCCCCCAGCGCCAAGCACAGGGCCCTGGTGCCTCACAAGACCTCAGTAAACCCCTGTTCCATTGAACTGAATATTCTAACCTTAGCTCTTCAGCTGCTTTGTGTTATTCCGGGTTCTTCCAGGATACAGCCAGAGGAATAGCCAAACATGGCATTTCTGATTTGGAAGAATCTGTAACAGACCCAAAATACACTGTGGAAATTCAAATCGTACGTCACCTTCTCCTATAAATTTCAGTAACCATTTCTGTTTAGTTTGTTTTAAGGATTTGATGCATTTAAAGTTTAAATGTGGGAAAGTTATGCCTTTTCCCCTTGTTTTATTTCCCAGCACTATGACCAATGAGGCAAAGAATCCAAACTCATTAAGTTTCACACATAAAGAATTGAAATGTATACAGTGCTCACAGAGACTGCAGGCTGAATGATGAAGCTCTCTTCTTAGGCCTTGAACAAGTTGACACACTCAATATTTTTCATCCACAGAATGTAGTATGAGCACTGTCTCACACCACGTAACATTAATATTATTTTTATGACTGCACAATGCAGTGACACATTGCCGAGCTGCTGAGAAATTTAAAGAATAAAAAAGATTTAGACACTGAAAGAACCTTGAATCATTGAATTTGGAGAGGTAGAAGAGAAGATTGGAGTATGTCTGGGAGCTGATTACACAGCCTCCATCAACATACCTATTTCTTAAATGGCTTAGACCCTTGGATTTAGTGCCAGTGGGTGTGGCTCAGCTCAGCATGGTTAGAATTTAGTGGGTCAGTGCTTGCATTTGTTCAGCAAAAGACCCAGGCCAGCCAGCCATCAGCACAGAGATGACCATTGAGCTTGCGGAAGGGAAGGAAATCACTGGGGGAAGGGAACTGGTGACGGTGACGTCCACACTCTCGCTGACCCTTCCTGCCCCTTCCTGCCCCCGTGCTAGACATCACTAATCATTTGTGGCACTTCCGCCCTTTGAGTCCAGATGCAACCTCAGGATTCTGCTCCACATGGAGCCTGGTGCACCGTTGCCACACTTCATCAGATTCGCCACAGAAATAGAAACCTATCTAACGTGGCTAAAAGCGCAAAAAATAAAAACAAAACACGGAGGCAGAAGGAACTCCAAGGTTTGTACATAAGGCTGCATTTTTTTAATGCAGCTAATTCTTTTCTCATCACCACAACAGATTCTTTAAGGGCAAAAAGACCAGTTTGGTTTAATTACTATGGTCGTTTGTCAACTCAGATCACTCATTTGGTCAGCTGTGTATGGCTGCTCTGAGGTCAGACCAGGGCTCCCATCTTGACCCCACCACCTCCCAACTATGGGATTGCGAGCCCGCACTTCCTTGGTGTCCTTATCTGTGTGTTGGAGGTTTAGTGCCTGGGTTCATGGTGGGTCTTGACACACAGGTTTCCTCTCCTCCCTCCCCACCTTCGTGGTAGCTTCCCAAACCATAACCCAGGCATGTCAGACCTGACAAGAGTCTCATGTAACATCTTCCCAGAAAACAACAGAAGCGGAGCCAGAATTTCACATATGACTGGGGTCAAATTCACCCCTGGCCTATCCATGAATTCTAGTTATGAAACCCCAACCCACGAAGAATAATTTTTAAAGGGGGATCAATTTGCATACCTACATGAAGAAAAAGACAATCTGATCTAGAAATTCTACCCCAAAGTATATGCACAAGAGAAATGAAAACCTAAGTCCCCGCAAACACTGGTACATGAATGTTCATAGCAGCATTGTTATCATGGCCGCAAAATAGAAGCAAACCGAAGTCTGTCTGCTGGTGAATGGATACATGGGGTATGTCCATACGGTGGAACACGATTCAGCCACAGAATGAAGTACCATGAGACAAGAAACATCTGTTGCCAGAAGCCACCTGGGTTCGGCACCTTGTACCAGCCACAGGAACGCCTGCTGATGCGTATGCCTTCCGCTTTGGGCCAATGAAAATGACCTAAAATTGATTGTGGTGATGGTGGCCCAACTCTGTAAACTAAAAGGCGTTGACTCACACAGTTTAAATGAGTGAACTTTGTGATATGTGAATTATGGATCAAGAAAGCTCTTATGCAAAAAATCAAAAACATGCCCCATACTACAGCCAGAGTGAGTGAATCATGTCAGCCTCCTCCTTAAAACACTCCCATGGGAGTCCTGTTTCTCTCAAGAGACCACCTCAGGCCTACCCATGAGTCTGCCAGGCTAGTGTGGCCTGGCCTGCCTCTCACACCACGTTCCTTCCCTGTGTACCCTCCAGCTGTGCATCCTTATATTAGCTCCTGCTCCTCACACACTCCCGCCACAGGGCCCTTGCACATGCCATTCTCAGCCTGAAACATCCTTCCCTCCCACACCATCACATTCCTCTAATCATCTCCCGGTCTTCCTTCAGATTTCAGCTCAACCGTCAATTCCTCGAGAAGCCTCCCTCACGTCTGAGAGAAGCCTGCCTTAAGTGGATGCTTCCACGGTCCCCTGAGCCTTTCCTTCATCTCTCCTTCCACAGTTAGAACATAGCAGAAATGTGTGTGACTAATATCCATCCCCCCACCTTGGCCTAGAGTCTACCTAGGAGCAGGGCCCACAACTGTGTCACTCACCTTTGGAGCCCCAGCAGCTGAAACATAGTGGGCACTTCAGAGTATTTTTTATTGAGATGAAATTTGCGTGGCATGAAACTGTTTTAAAGTGAACAATTCGGGGCGCCTGGGTGGCTCAGTTGGTTAAGCGACTGCCTTCGGCTCAGGTCATGATCCTGGAGTCCCCGGATCGAGTCCCACGTCGGGCTCCCTGCTCGGCGGGGGGTCTGCTTCTCCCTCTGACCCTCTTCCCTCTCATGTTCTCTATCTCTCATTCTCTCTCTCAAACAAATGAATAAAATCTTTAAAAAAAATAAAGTGAACAATTCAGTGGGAGGCAGTACATTCATGGTGTACTATGGTGTACATGTCCACGGTGTACAAGCGCCACCTCTGCCTAGTTTCAAACATTTCCGTCATCCCAAAGAGCAGGAAGTAAAAGGATACCCAGAGCCCTTAAGCAGTCTCTCCCCACTCCCTCCTGCCCTACCTCCTGGCAGCCATCAGTCTGCATTCTGTCTCTATGGATCCATCTGTTCTGGGCGCTTCCTATAAAGGGAACCATGCAATACCTGACATTTGGTGCCCATCTTCTTTTTCTCAGCTTCGTGTTTGCAAGACTCATTCACATGGTAGCGTCATGAGTGTTACCTTCTTTTTATGGCTGAATCATATTCCATCATGTTTACCCATTCATTCTGTGATGGACATTTAGGCTCTTCTTACCTTTTGGCTATTGTGAATAATACCGCTATGAACATTCATGTACATGTATTTGTTTGAGAACCTGTTTTCAATGCAGGAGTGGAGTTGCTGGATCCCGTAATAATTCTATGTTTACCGTTTTAAGGAACGACCAAACTTCCACAGTGGCTGCCCCATGTTATGTTCCCACCAGCGATGCACGAGGCTTCCAATTTCTCCCCATCCTCGCCAACACTTATTTTCCTCTTTTTATTTAAATCAAAGCCATTCCTAATGGGTGTGAAGTACCCTGCTGCGGCTTTGCTTTGCATTTCCCTAGTGACTGTTGCTACTGAGCATCTTCTCATGTGCTTATTGGCCGTTTGTATATCTTCTTGGTAGAAATATCTATTCCAGTCCCTTGCCTATCTTTTAATTGGATTGTGTATCTTTTGTTGTTGAATTGTAAATGCTTTTTATATATTCTGGATCATAGACTCTAATCAGATACATGATTTGCCAATATCTTCTCCCATTCCGTAAGTTATCTTTCACCTTATTGGTAATGTCCACGTCATTGTATTTCAAATGATGAAACAGCTAATAAGCCCAGTGGTGGACATTGAGGTGGCATTTGTGGACAAAACAATCAAGTCGTCCCATATCTGCTCACCAATTTCTATCTCTCTGAATGCCTAGGTATTTGGAGTCAGCCTGCTGATGGGCTGCAGGTTTTTCATTTCCATCCAAACTTTAGGCATCATGGTGCATCTGGGTGGATAATGGATGTTTCAGAGTACAAAAGAGTTAAACAGTCCCTGTCCTCCTGCACTCAATGACCAGGTTCTCCCCTCACAGCGTATGGGTGGCCACGTCAAAGGAAATAAAGGAGGGGAAAGGGAAAAATGAAGTTTCCCAGTGCAGCTCTTTAAGAACCCCCATGTCATGCCTCAGTGCCAATTAACATTGAGCCAGATTCGTAGTTCACACCCCAACCAGCTGTCGGGCCTGGCTCTCTGGAGAAGCCTGGGATGTGCTGAGATATAAATGCGCAGCCCTGCACACTGACATTTAGAGCGCCGATGAGAAGCACGTGTTCTTTCTTTAGCACATTCTTCTATTGTACTGTGAGGTCGTCGCAGACGCCCCCACTGGAATTTCTAATGGCCATCACATCTTGGTTCAAGGAAATGGTTGTCTGCCTTCAGGCAGGGCCTGGGACTCGGCTCTCCGGGTTTTGTGCTGATGCGTAGGGGCGAGGAGGAGAGAGGGGCCACACCCAGAACTGAGTAGCTTGGGGCACATCCCCATCGAAATCACGTGGACACATCTAAACAGCTCAATTCTTATATTTTAGTTCAGCTAATAACATTTACTCTTGCTTTGACCACAAAGCAATATATGTTTATTGTAAAAAATTAGAAAATTAAGAAAGGACACAAGGATGAGATAAAAATTGCATGACCACACCATCGAGAGATAATTGCTGTTAATATCTTGATGTGCATAATTCTCCTGCTCTATTTAAAAATCGTATATTCTATATAAAAAATATATAAACACATATTTTACAAAAATGGGATCTCAGTGTTCATACAATTTCGTACCCTGCTTTTTCCTCTCGACAATGTAATAGAAACATTTTCCATGCCATTAAATATTCCCCGACTAAGCATTTATTTTTAATGTGGGTGCCTCTGGCTTACACAGCAGCAATCTTCAATGCTGCAAAGAGCTATGCTCGGTGGATTTGAGAGGGTTTTTTCTTACAATATTATGAGGTTGAAATGGTGCACCTGTGAGGATGCCCCAGCCACTCCTTGATGGGGACAAAGGTCCAACCATTCTTGACTCGCTCAGACTCTATAGAATTATCCATTTCTCATAGCCACCAGCCATTTTCCTGGTTGGGGCTGAGGACTCCATGGTGCAGACCCCGCAGCGGCTGAGGACTCCATGGTGCAAACCCCGCAGCGAGGGGCTGGCTGATTGAGGGCTCTGTGGAGGGGACATGGTTGCATGCGCCTGCCACACCTTCTGGGCTGGTCGGAATGTAAACAACCATCAAAGGTCCCGGGCTGAAGTATGTTACAAGGAAACAGACAAACGTGAGAGACGCGTAAACATTGTCGTGGGTGTTCCAAAGCGGGCGTCCTACAGCAGGAAGGAGGGAAGTCTCTCCGGATGGGAAGGGAAGCTTGTGCCGATCTCTCAGGGACAGGTATGGTTTGGGTAGATGGAAGGGGCAGGAGTGACATTCCTGTTTTCAGAGGAGACACTGGAGACAGAGAGAGGAGGTCAGGCGGTTTGTCCAGACCCACACAGGCAGCGAGGGGGGAGCAGAGCTGAATCCGGCACTGTGTAATTCTAAAGGCTACTCTAACCTCCGCTATGTCTCTGTATTGTGACCTCAGCCAGAGGGGGGTCCTGCCGGTCCAGGGGACTTGGAGTCACCAAGATACTTCCTAAGGCTGACTTCATACTCTGTCATTCATTCCAAGTATGTATTAGGTACAAATCGTGTCCAGGAACTGTGCTGACATGCGTAGATTCACAGACTTTGAGAAGCTCACAAGCTGGTAGGGAGCAGATGTGCAGTTGTGTAGTGCATTGAATGTTGGTGTCAATGAGGCACGGTGTGAGTGTAGAAAAGCGGACTCCCCGTTAGACGTGGCAGAATGAGGGCAGGCTTCACAGAGGAGCCTCGCGGGGCCTCAGATGGAAACCACGGGGAGGTCCTTGCCTGGGGTTGCATGGATGGAGGCTGTCCCAGGCAAAGGGAACGGTGTTTGCAAAGGCCTAGAGGTGGAGGGAACCTGGTGTGTTCGAAAACCATGGCTGGTGATTAAGCACTGCAGGCAGAAAGTGGAGGGAAGGTGTGGTGGGAAGTGCACGCAGTGGGGGGCAAGTCTCCGAGGGCCTGTGGTGCACCCCACAGAGTGCAGACTGCTTCCTGGGGGCAGCAGGGAGACACGCAAGGGTTCAGAGCTGAGAAGCAGAACTGTCAGGATGAGTATTAGGAGACAGTTTTAATGAAAACGTACTCGAGGTGGCTAGATGGGACTCGGGGAGAGCACACAGGCTGTCTTCTGTGCCCTGAACCGATGAAGAAGTAATAAGAGTGGAAAGGAGAGGACAGATTTGGACAGTGTAAGAAATTGACCAACTTGGTAACTGACAGATTGGGTCCAGGAACGTCCTGAACCTGAGATCATTTTTGTCCCTTTCCTGACTTCACCATTTCTCTCATGCTGTCTTCTGTACGTTCCACGCCCTTGGAGCTGATTGCCATAAGAAGTTCGAGAGCCGACCAATGTTTGCATTGGTTACGGGGCAGAAGAGCGACCCTTAGCTTCCCTGTGAGAGAACAGATCTCTGCTTGTGGGAGTCAATATTTGTAAAAGAAAGAAAAATGTATTCCCCATAGATGGAGCCGTGTATTCTGTTTATTTTAGAAATACTTTCATATTGTTAAAATCCCAGCCTTTGATTTTAGATCTATCATGAAATGTGGGCTGATCGTGTTTTGGCCGGCATGGAAGAGAACACGTGCTTTTTACTTTCTTTGAAATGATGAAAGTATCTTTTGTCTTACAAATATCACAGCTACATTTGTTCATTTGTCCAACAAACAAATACGGGACATGAAGGCAGGTGAGGTCTCTGCCCTTGTAAAGGTTACCGTTCACTCATTTACCCAAAAGTACAGTTCAGTATTTGCTCCTGCCTTCAACAGCTTCTCGCTGCCTTGAACACCAATAGAGTGGAATATTAGGAATGTCAAAAATCAGTTCTCAAGATTTACTTTCAATGTCTCTTCAAGATTTTGGGCTTTAATATCCATCCCATATGCCCCTGCCTCAGGACCTTTGCACTTGCTAGTTCACCTGCCTGGATTGCTCTTTCCCAGAACATCTACATGCCTCCTCACTCCCTTCATGCCTTGAATCAGATGTGACCTCCTCAGGCCACCCTATTTAAAACCCTCAACCCAGAACTCTCAATTCTTCTCATTTAATTCCCCACCCCCCCAACCTCCCCTGTAGCAGTCATCTCTGTTGATCTTATTTGCAGTCTATCTCCTCATCTAGCTTGTCAGCCCAGTGAAGAGGGGATCTTTGTGCCTTTTGTCTATGGTTCTCTCCCACCAGCTGCGGGAGCAGGTGGCCCTCAATCGGCCCTCAGAGAATATTTGTGGAATGAATGAATGAGTGCTGTCTGAGCCTCAGGTTCTATACCTGAAGCCTGGGGGTGGGTGGGGGGCTTGCTAAGGTGTGAATGAGAGCTATGGAGTCCCAGGATGCTTGGTTGGGGGGGTACCCCTGAACCCCCAGTGTTGTGGACACGGCTCAGCTGTTCAGCTGATGGCCCTCTTGCTTCATCCAGTTGTTTCCTGGCTTACATGACCCTTGGCTTAATACGTTAGGCCCATAACACTATTGAGAAGTTTTAAGAGTAAAGTTCTACTGTCGTAAGCATCACTTGGGAAACATTTCAGTGTTTTAGTTGTTTCCTTTTTTTTTTTTTTGACACTGTGCCTTTTTAAATGTAAAGCATTGCGCTACTCTCCAAACCCTGCGTTTCTCTAGTAGGAAGAAAAAAATAGTAAGTATAGATAACCCAAAATAGGGGTAACAGAAGAACGTTTTTCTGTAATTTCATCATATGCAGCTAACCATTGTCAACGTGTGTGTGTGTGCATATATACATGTAGGTATCTATATATTTGGAGAGATGTCATATATTAATATGTACTTTATAAAATAATTAGCTCAAGTAATATTAAAGGAATACAACCCAAGGAAAATGTCAACGTAGTGTCCCATTTTTCTGTTTTAGGGAGTGGGTGTACCTCCTAAGGTCAGTCGTACAGGCTGCTATAACAAGCAATCTCAACGTCTCAGTGGCCCAACACAGAGTTACTGCTGGCTCGGATCACAGTCCAGTGAGATTGGTGAATTCTGGGCAGGTGCCCCATTCCACAGAGCCCCTTCCATCTGCATTACCACATCTTCAACAGATGTCCCCCCAGGGAGCCCCGGAAGGAAGGAATGTGGAAGATTGAGCCCAGGAAATTTGATGAGCTAAGCCCATAGGCTGCATGCATCCCTTCTATCTGCATTCCCCCCGCCAGGGCTCCGTCATACGGCCATTCCTAATGGCAAGGGAATAGCAAAGCGTGTGCTCGGAAAGAAAAAGAAATGAGTTAGGCGAACACATAGCATTATGCTGTGCATAGAGTGGCCATGTTTCTCTCCACACAACGTGATACTGTTTTGTAACCTGTGTGTTCTGCATTAGAACTGTGTTGTGTGTAGTGAGGAGAGAGCATTCCACTGCAGACATTCTGTGTGCAAGTTGTATACTTTGTACAAAGTTGCAATGCACACGAAATTTCGAACTTTCACCAGATGTCTTCAGCACAATCAAGCCTTGTTCAAGCTGTAACAAAGTGCTGGGTGGCTTAATATAACAGAAATTTAGTATCTCACAGTCCTGGAGACAAGGAGCCCAAAATCAAGATGTCAGCAGGGCTGCGTTCCCTCTGAAGGTTCTAGGAGGAAAATCCTTCCTGCCTTTTCCAGCTCCTGTGGTTCCAGACATTTCTTGGCTGTGGCACAATAATTCCGACTGCTGCCTCTGTCTGTATGTGGCTTTCTCCTCTGTGTCCGAGTTTTCTCTTCTGTATCTTATGAGGACACTTGTCAAGGGATTCAGGACCCACCCAGTTAATCCAGAATGATCTTCTCTTGAAATTCTTAACTTAGTTACATCTGCAAAGATCCTCTTTCCAAATAAGGTCACATTCACAGGTAGTAGGGGTCAGAACTTGGATGCATCTTTTTGGGGACCACCGTTCAACCTACTCCAGGCCATCGAGAAACTCTGGTTTCACTTTGGGGAGCCATTTTTAGTTGTTTTGATTTAAAAGTTTACATAACTGTCCAGGATTTATTGAGCATCTTTTCTGTGATTTTTACTGTCGTGACAGTGTCCACTTGCTGAGTTCACCCTGCCCGGCAGGTCCCAAGAATGGGGGTGTTTAGAGGTTATCCTGTTCCATCCTCACAGCAGACTAGAGACAAGCTAAGACCACATCCTTTTCCAGACCCAGGGGATCTGGGCATCAGAGGATATGATTTGTCCACAGTCACAGGGTTGTTACAAAGCAGAGCTGAAATCTGTCTCTTTATTTTGGCTTTAAAATCCACACTATTTTCACCATGCCATGAGCTAGCTGAAACAAATCATTAAAACATGGCTCCTACCTCCAAGCATCTCCAGCGGGGCGGGAGGGACAGAGATCTGTGGTTCACTATAACACAATGTGATGTGTGCTACAAAGGAACTGCGTAAAGAGCCTGTGGTCTGTTCTGGAGATTTCAGGAAGGCTGCAAAGAGAAAGTGATACTTTGTGATGGGCATTTGAGGAGAGTAGAAGTTGGGCCAAGTTTGATGTAGAGAATTGCGTTCTGGGCAAAGGGAAGAGAATGTGTGAAAAAGTGGAGTGAACGAACCCCCCATGTATCCTTCAAACAGTGTCCGGGGGCTTCTGTTGGAGACAGTCTTCTGATGTGAGGATTTCCTGGTGCCAGTGTTTTGCAGCTAGGAAGTCATCCTGAGAAATCTCTCGCTGGCCAACAAATGGTTACAGCCTCCCCCAGGGCTGGCCTGGGGGGGCCTTGCTCCCCCAGTGGCATGATGCTGGTAACCCAAGCCCTCTTTCCACATTCGTGCATGCTCACCCCCCCCCCGAATGGCTCCGAGTTTGTATTCTACTTATCTCAGGAAACAGCAGCAAGGGGAGACATGACCGTCACCCAAACAGCAACAAAGGCAGTTGGAATAGTGAGCAGGCTGGGAAGATAGGAGAGTCCTTTTCAAGAGAGAACAAGCCAGATGGAAGGGGTGGGGAGGAGAGGGTACCAGGCGCCTCCAGGCCCGTTGCCTGGGTGGAGAAAGACACCACCGACAGGACGGGAAAGGAGTGTGCTGGGCTCAGGAGGTACTGAGTTTGCTTTGGAACTGGTGGTGTTTGCAGCGCTTGTGAAGCATTTGGGTAGAAATAGCAAGCAAGCAGTTGCAAGTGTGGACCTGGGAATGAGGAGAGATTTGAACATAGAGGAGACAGGTGGTAATTGAAGCTGTCAGAATCGATGGGGGCAGGTAGACCAGAAGCCATGGGAATAAATGGGGTCTCCAGGAAGCCAGACCTTTAGAGATTTGGGGGAGATTGTTCAAAGAGCTGCCCATGACTGGCGACCTATCCAGAATAAGGTCCGGTCCTCCTAAGCCCAACTGATACAGGCTGGTGTGAATGGCTGCAAAATGGGTCCCCACATGGGATCCTTAGGCTACCACTGAGGAAGGCTCTGGGCCACTGTGCAGGTGATGAGTAGACTCCAGAGTGTAGCAGTCTGGAGTGTGTAGACTGGACCCAGGAATTTGGGTTCCAAACCCAGCCCCACCACATAAGCTCAGGCAACAGAATTCTCACCTGTCAGTGGGAGCAACACCTTTGCAGGCGTTAGGGGGGCGGGGTGGGGAAGTCATGAGGCTCAGCTGAGGTCATTCACATGAATGGTTGAGCACCATTTCCAGCATATAGTAAATGCTCTCCCGAGGTAGCCATGATTATTATGATGACAGAAGGTCTGTGTGGAACCCAGCTGGACTGGCCAGGACGAGGAATGAGTACGTAACGAACTAGAGCACAGGGGTCCAGAGGTCAGGGTTAGGACCAGGAGAGAGAATGAGGCACAGAGGTCTGTTCTCATCCCAGAGCTGAGGTCTGTTCCCCACCCCCCATCCGCCTTTGGACGGGGCCTGAGGTGCTAGGACTCCCTCCCAAAGAGACTGGTAATAGAGTTTAATTCTCCTCCACTTTGAAAAGAACTCTGGAGAGGAGCAGGAAGGAATGCAGAAAACTCTATTTATTGTGTTTTTTTTTTTTTTAAATAAATAAAATGGAAAGGAGTCCTCCAAGGGCATTCTGCGGGTTTTACTATTTGTGAAGAAAAACACAGCTGTCTGTATCAACATTCTGTCCATCTGAGAGGCTGAGCCAGTGAAGGACAAGACCAAATGTTAATCCTACCATTTGACCTCTTGTTCCTTGTTCAACTAACATTCAAGGGTGTTAATAGGCTTGGCTCTCGTGGGCAGAGCCAAGGCAATTTCAAGAACAAAACGAACAAGGGAGCCGAGATCGCAAAAGGGCCGCTGGTGGGAACAGGGCAGGGGATCTTGGTGCGTGAGGCAGTCTTGTCCAAACAATGCGGAAGGAAGGTGATCCGAAGGACTGATTGTGCCAGACATGAAAGCAACAGGAGAGCCTTCCAGAAGAATCCGTGCTCGGGTTATTCTGGTTGCCTCTTCTCCCTGGTATATGAATTTGCTTTGGGAGGACCAGCAGTGGCATAATTGGAATCCATCTTGTGTGATTTTTTTTTCCCTCAGATGATTTAGAATTAGTTCAATTTATTTTCGAAGAGTGTAACCCTGTGACAGCATGAGGGTGGTGTCTTGAATTGCTTTCCTGTCCACGGGGAGAGTGGGTGGGTGTCCATGCTGATTCATTACTCTCTCAGCGGGCTCCTTTGTTTCGAAAGCTACCTGGAATTATTACCAGCAACAGAGCTCTAAACCAAAGTAAGCTTTGCATAAAAATGCTTTTGACTTAAGGGAAAACACACAATACTGATTAAAAGTAACCCTGGATGGCGGACACAATCGGGAGACAGGGACAGACTATCGAGCTTGGCGAAGCCGGCTTGGACCCCGCTCTCCTGAGAGGAGGAGGGGATCCTGATTAAGCGCCTGAATTTAATGGGCAGGGGCCTTTAACATGCAGGGGACTGGTATCAGGCAGAGGTGGGGAAGCTGAAATCGCTCCAAGTCACAGACATTTAGAACCTAATTTTAGAAACATCCTCCAACCCTTGGTGGACTCGTGTGCTTTTGTCATTGGGAGGCAGTAATTGAATTTTCTGGACGTTTTGACCAGTATGTAACTTCTTGAAGCCTATTACACTGCAGAACGCAATTTTTAGTCTGACCTTAAAAGCATTACCTTGTGCTGTGTGATTAGAAAACATGCAGAGAATGCCGCCCTTCCAACTGCACTGGATTTTGGGAGGGGAGAGCAAAGAAAAAAACCCGCCTCGCTGTTCCACGTAACCTAATCAGATTCATTTAGATTCTATGCAGATCATTTAATAACAGATTTTGTAAAACCTTAACATAAGGAGCCACCATAAAATGTATTATCTTTTATTACCCATACAGAGAATGACATTTTAGGTGGTAATAAATCGAAACCCAAGAAAAGCTATTTGCTTTCTGAGAGTGCTTGGTGAACAACAGGAATACCAGTTTCCCGATATTATGCTGCAGCAAATATGGCCCCCCAGGGTCACAGCCCCCAGCTGAGTTTCCTGAGGCTCAGCTGAGCAACAGTTTCTTGTCTCCCCCCGCCCCCCGCCTTTATTTGGAAAGGTCATTCCCATCTAAACCTCACTGCTGAGGATTCAGTTGTCCCAACCTTTCTTGTCCCCTTTCGATCTTGGACACCCCAGGACACATGAAGAGCCAGGAGCTGAGCCTGGGGTTGGGGGCCACCATGGGGTGTCTGCCCTGGGGTTGAGGAGAGCCTAACCTCACAGCATCAGAGCGTGCAAAGACCTCCCTTGGCATGGACGTCTCTCCAGAGGGCAAGGCGGGGAAGGACTTTCCCTGCTCATTCCTAGAAAGTCAGAGGCTCGTCACCCTACTCTGCTCTGCAAAAGCAGGCCTTCCAGAGAACAATTCAGCCTGTCCGACCTCCCTAGGCCCTGTCTTTGGACTGGTACCCCCTGCAACTCAGAAGAGCACCCTTTAGGCCATGTTTTCTATAGAGTGATCAGCATAACCATCCCTTGATTTATTCATTCAACAAACATTAACGGAGAGTGCCAGGCACCAAACTGGCTGTAGGATTTTTCCCTCAGGGGTTAGAATTCATTCAGTTCATTTGCAAAGAGTATAACCCGATGACCACAGAAAGGCCCAGTCTTGCGGCCTCAGAGTCTCAGTAGCCAGGCACTGGGGATATAGCAGGAATAAGTCAGAGACGGGGTCCTTACCCCCATTGAGGACTCTAATGAATGCTCAGGAAATGTGACCGACATATTAGAAAACACATATATTGAAGAGAAGATTCTCCAATAAACTGATTTGGTATTTACCCCTCTGTAGATGGGAGGATTTTCATCTTCTTGTGAGACAGATTTTGTGGGAAAGGTCTGGTTAACATTACACTTCAAAGGATTGAAACGAAAATATTTTCCAGAGGAAAGACAGTGGGTGCTATTCTGGGAAGGTGGGCGGTCCTGGGAAGGAGGCAGCTGGTGATGTTCTGCCACATCCCGTGCTGGAGGCCAGGCAGAATCTCAGGGCTCCGGCCCGTGGGTAAGCAATCTCCAGGGAAGGTGCATGCATTTCCTATGGCTGCCCCACAAATGACCACAAAATCTGTGGCTTCAAAACACACATTTATCATCTTACAGTTCTGGAAGTCAGAAGTCCAAAAGGAGTTTCACTGGGCCAAAATCAAGGTGTCAGCAGGCTGGTTCCTTCTGGGAGCTCGAGGGAAGAATCTGTCACCTTGCCTTTCCTACCTTCTGAAGGCTTCCTTCAGTCCTGGGCTCCTGGCCCCTTCCTCCATCTGAAAGGCCGGTGGTGTAACCTCTTCAAATTCCTCTCCCCCTCCCTCTCTCGCTCCCTCCCTTCCTCCCTCCTTCTACTCTCACGTCTTCTTCTCTGACACGGACCTCCCTACCCCCCACTTATAAGGATGCTTGTGATTACTTCGGACCACCTAGATAATCCAGGATGATCCTTTACCGCATCACATCTTCAGAGTCCCTTTTGCTACACAAGGTACTGCAGTCCTAGGTGCCAGGGATCAGGACATGCACATCTTTGGGGACCATTCTTCTGCCTACCACAGAAGGTATAAAAGCTTCTAGGGCCAAAAGCTGGATGGCATTTAGAACTCACTTCCACCACACACCATGCTTGACAGATGAGCCTGACACTGAGCCTCTCAACATAATTACAGACACATGAAGAGGAAATTGCCATGTCATTAAGTCAACCGAGAGAAAAACGTTCACCATAGTGTATAGACTATGTCCATAAGAAGAAGGGCTAGTCCAGAAGAAGAAGAAGTAACTCTGGGAGGAGCAGGAAAACTTTATGAGGGAAGCAACATCTAAGCAAAGTTTTGACACCTTTGGACAAGTACCTTCCAGGGAGGAAAGCTGTGCAGGGAAGGACCCCCAGGCAGCGAGCGCAGCGTGCACAGGGGTATAGGGCTGTGAGGTCCAAGCTGCTGGAATGGCACAGAGCCCCATGTTACCGGAGTGTAACCGTGAGTGAGGAGCCCTGGGAGGTCAGCCATGACAAATGGGTCTTCCGTGCTGGAGGAACTTGACCACTATCTTGTGGCCGCGAAAGGGCCACGGAAGGGTTTTGAGGAGGGTCCTGTGGTCAGGCGGTGGTTGAGCTGGCTCACTCTGGCTGGCTTTGGGTGGAGAGTGGTTTAGAAGGCAACAGAGGGGCCAGTCTGGGAGCAGTGGGAATAACTCAGGTGCCAAAGACGGGGGCTGGAAGTCATGGGATGGCGGCACTGATGGAGCAAGGGGATGTCCTCGCGAGGGGGCGGGGCCAAAATCAGCGGCACTTGCCCATCGCTGCTGTCTGCGGTGGGGGGCCGGGGGGGGGGGGGCGCCGCTGAGGACGACCCGCGTGGCCAGCTTGAGCTGTGGCTCCAGAAGGAAGGGCCATGTCGCAGGGGAAGATGAAGAGCTCTGTTACTGGCCCACGGAAGCTGAGGATCCACATGGAGACATCTAGAAGACGGCTGGAAGAGACTCTTTCGTGTCTTTTTTTTTTTTTTTTTTTTGGAAATACTTTTTTTTAATTCGACAGAGAGAGAGAGAGAGAGAGAGAGAGCACAAACAGGCGGAGCGGCAGGCAGAGGGAGAGGGAGAAGCAGGCTTCCTGCTGAGCAGGGAGCCCCATGCGGGGCTCCATCCCAGGGCCCTGGGATCATGACCTGAGCCGAAGGCAGACGCTTAACCCACTGAGCCCCCCAGGCATCCCAAAGCTATTTAGTATCTTAAAGGGAATACGTTTTTCCTAGAAAGGGGAAAAAAGAAAAATTTCACCATCAGAGAGATTGTTTGGCCAACAATGCTTCCTGTTTCTCATTTAAATCATATCATAAACAGGTGGGTTTAAGTAAAATACGTAAGAGTATGTGTTGACCTGCGTTTGGCAAATGTTCATTCGGACAGTGCTAACCAAAGGGTGGTCCTCAGATCTGCAGCAGCAGTCTCACCTAGAAACTTCCCAGAAATGCACATCCCTGGCCTTCGCCTCCACCGCCTGAGTCCTAGGCACTAGAGGTGGGCTGAAAATCTGTGTTGTAGTGTGCCCGCCAGGGGATTCTGATACAAGCACGTTCAAGAAGCAGTGACTCAGGCAATATGTCTTAAGCACCTGTTCTTAGCATACTGTTGCCATGACCATTCAAGGCCAAAAGCATAGAAGAAACAGGCTAATGCAGTAAACAGCGGATTGCAGAAATATATAAAAACCGTAGAGAAAGGGGGCTGTACTTCTTTATCTCAAACGGATAAAACCAAGAAATTCCTGGGATTCCCTTACTCCCTTTCCTCACCTGTGGGGGTCGCTGTGAGCCTCGAAGGTGGGCCTGGACCAGGTGATCTCCAGGGTCCTTGCAAGAACCAACAGGCTATATCTCGTGACCTCGCAACCTTGACTCCAACGGCACCAAGTGAGCCTGTCTTCTCTGGCCACCTCTGTGCTGGTCCCAGTCTCTCCTCCCCTCTCTGGATGCTCCCCCCTCCCCACGCCCATCTTCCAAAGTTCAGCTCCAGGCCCAGAAAAGCCACCACAGCCCCTCCCAGCTGCACCTTTCACACGCGGACCTACTGAGGCCACATTCGGCACGTACTGCCTGAGGCCGTGGGGCTGCTTGTACATGTTTCATCTTCAGCGAAGCTATGAGTCCTTTGAAGGTGGGGATTGTACTTTATACTCCTTGTTCCCACGGTGTCCTGACCAGAATCAGAAGCAGCCTTCAGTTGTTACTGAATGATGGAATGTAATGGCATTTAGGATTCATAGCCTCCCATCTCCTCTTATAGAAACTTCCACATCAAGACCCCATTTCTAATCCTGTAGTAGGATATTCGTTTCTGCAGGAATGTGTCCCTCATGGCCCCCCACGCCCCGTCTAGGGTAAGTGGCCTGTCCTCTGTGATACCACCGTATTCTCACTTCCATCCCGTTCTGCTAAAATTACCTGGGGATTCTTTGGCACTCGGTATGGCCCCCTTTCCTTGTCACTACTATCTAAAACAACGTTAAGTGCTCAGTAAATGTTTGGGAAATCAAGGAACCTCCATATGGCCTTCCCAGGCACCCCGTGTTCTGACCCCCTCCTCATAGATTTTAACTGGCATGCTTAGGATAATACTTATCTCATCACACCTTATGTACTTGATTTTTTTCTATTTATCTAGAATATAAATGCACCAAAAGCAGGGTTTTTATTGTTCATCACATCCCCACAGAGTTACTTGAACCTATAAATGTGTAAATGTTTCAGTGGCATCAACCTGCATGTCAAGTATTTGCCAGCTTAGGCCTAAGGAGGGCGATTCTTCCAAGTACGCTATGAATGCCATTGGCCGTTTCTTTCCTGCAACTCCTCAGTAACATCGGAAGATGTACACGGCTCCTGGAAATGTTTTATTTGATTTTGGTGTCCCTCAACCTGAAATCTATCACTTTGGTTATTCCAACTGCATATTTCTGAGAGGTGGTGTTTATTTCCCCCATTGCTCCCCCCCCCCCGCCCCCGCCACCCGGACTCCCCCGCTGACTTTGTCAGCAACCAGTAAATCTGGGGAAATGAGCTTCTCCTTCCCCAGCAGACCCCGGCTGGGAATGAGAACATAGCAGGTGACAGCCAAGAACGTGAATGTTCACGTTAGCACCGGGGAGCAAGGTGAAGGGAGGCCTAAAGACAGACACGAGTCAAACAGACCCGCACTACTGCTTGGAAAGATAGAAGAACAGCACTTGCCGTCTGCGGTGGGACTGAGGCACGTTTTACACGGAAATGTATGCGGTTCCTGCTGGATTTATGGACCACCTCTCCCCCATGTTATGTGGCCAGAGTGGATAAATCAAACTCCAGACAGACAACAACTTGTTCCGCTTCAGATAATGTTTTCACCGATCTGTTTGCAGTATTTATGGACCAGGTGTCAGGGGCGGCTAACCTGGAGAAGAATGTGGTCCCTGAGCAGGTGCCATGCTGTAAGGAGTCTTGCGCCACTCAGCCCGGGCAAAGCTGATGAGAAAATACATGAATGAATTACACCGTATCTTTGCCATAAACCTCATGTTAAAAGTTCTCATTAACAATACCTTAAATGTTAGACAACAAAGGGATTTATTGACAAAGATGGATTTCCTTGACTCCTACAGTACGATTGATAAGCTAGAGCCAGCTCTCATGGGCTCACAATAAACTGATGGTAACCACCATAGAGTCTCCTTATCTGCAGGCCTATGTGCCAAGACCCCTAGTGGATGCCTGAAACCATAGGTGGTGCTGAACTGGACAGGGACCAGGTTTTTTCCTATGCATACATACCTATGATAAAGTTTAATTTATAAATTAGGCACAGCTAGAGATTAACAACACTAATGAAATAATAGAACAATTAAAACATTATACCATAAGCCATGTGCATGTGTTCTCTCTCTCTTTCTCTCTCTCTCCCAAAATACCTTATTGTACTGCACTCACCCTTCTTGAGATGAGATGAGATGATAAAATGCCTCCGTGATGAGAGGGAGCAAGGGGGATGATGTAGGCATTTGATGTTAACATCAGGCTGCTTTTGACCTTCTAACACCATGTCAGAAGGAGGAGCATTTGATTCCCAACTGAGGTTGACCACGGATCACAGAAACCGTACAAATCAAAACCGTGGATAAGGGGGCATCACTTTCCAACTCTGTATACTCAATGACAGCATGTCGGTAGCTCGAAATCGGCCACAGTAGGAATGTAGTTAAGCCCCCGAGATTGACAAACACTACAAACCAGGAGAATCTGTTGTTAAGCGTTATAGATATGCCACTTTATGTAATTCATTATTTTAGAAAAACATTTCTAGAATCAACTAATTATTGCATAACTCTGATGTGCCAGGCACTTAATTAGTAGCTGGGAGATGAAGCTCTAAACAAGACAAGGTCCCTGACCTCATGGAGCTCAAATGGTCAGAGTTCAGATAGCCAGTAAACAAGAATATTTCAGACGGTGATAAGTGCTGGGGGAACAAAGAACTGCATTGGTTATTTATTGCTGCATAACAGATTACCCCAAAACCTAATGACTTCACACAATAGGTATTTATTATCTCACAGTTTCTGTGTTCAGCAGTCTGGGCATGGTTCAGCTGTGTCGTCCATGTCATGGGCTCTCACAAAACCATAATCCGTGTGTCTGCCCCGAATTTGCAGTGTCATCAGAAGGTTTGCCTGGGAAGGATCCACTCCCAGGTGCGTTCAGTGGTGGGTGGCAGCATTCAGCACGTTTGGACTGTTCCTGGAGGCCACACTCAGTTTCTTGCTACACCTTAAAAAGACTTTCCAAAGGGTGCCTGGGTGGCTCAGTCGGTTAAGCATCTGCCTTCAGCTCAGGTCATGATCTCGGGGTCCTGGGATCGAGTCCCACATCAGGCTCCCTGCTCAGAGTGGAGTCTGCTTCTTTGCTTCTCCCTCTCCTTCTGCCCCTCCACCTGCTTGTGCTCTCTCTTTCTCTCTCTAAAATAAATAAATAAAATCTTAAAAGAAAAAAAAAGGTACAGTGAACTCTCGTGCACGGCCCAACCGTGCAAAGTGTTCTCAGCTCCCTCGTGGCCGCAGTCCAGGCAGTGTTTGGAACAAAGGCCAGGGGCCCGCTAGCTCTCGGATGCACAGCGGCCAGAGGCACTGTCTTTGGATTTTCCAACTCTACTTCCAGCCTCATTCCTGCTCATTTGCCCCTGGTCATCCTTCACTGCACTGAAGTTCCACGAAGGCAGGGAACCCTCAGGGAACCCCTGTCTCTTTTGACAAAGAGACGGATTTTCACAGAAGTATGAGCTGGATTCCCTCTCCCTCAGAAGAACTTCAGAATGCACAACAACAAGAAAGTCCTATTGTTGACGGAGTCAAGCTCCACACCCAAGCTCAAAAGCCAAAAGTTTCACAAGGACATCAAACATGTGATGAAGGGAAAGATTTCTGAGATTCTTATTACCAATTAAAGTAAACTAAATTGGAAGAAAAAAAAGTAGAGGTGGAAATGTCAAAATGGAGAAAAAGCTGGGGACCATGGGAAGAAATCCAGTCGGGACAAAGTGTGAAGAGACATGGGGACAGCGTTCAAGACAAGACCAGAGAACGACAGGGAGCTGTGTGGGTTAATGGCAAAACCTTTCTCCGTGTAGCATTTATTTGTCAATTTCCCCCCACAGCTACCATTATGCTTGTTAATTAGTGATAAACATTCCGTTAAATGCATCCTCGTATGGATGTCGCTGGAGCTGTGTAAAAACATCAAGGGTCCAATGATTGATTATGTGCCATATTTAATGACATGGCTTGATTCTTGTTTTTTCAAGATGAAATGTTTGGTTTTTAAATCAGTATGATCAGTGAACCTGGCCTGTGTCTATGGAGATAGACCCAAGGCTTTCTCTTGTAGATATACCACCTTCCTTTTGTTTCTGGGCTATTAGCGGCTAGCTGGTAGACATGCAGGAGACGATAGCAAATGCAGTACAAGCACATGACTACAAGATTCAAACCAAGAGAGCAGCTTGACTCTTGGTTTGTCCTACGGATCAAATAGCTTAAAATAAAATCAGAGCAGCCAATTTAATTTTCCCAGTTTTGACACAGTTCATTTCTTGGTCAGAATAAAATCCTCTCTCCTTGAGCTAGAGCTCCCCAAAGTATAAGCCGTTCCCTGAGAATAAATGACTCTGGTTTGGAAATGCCACTGATATGCTCAGACCACCGAGATATAATTTGGTTCCGGGAAACAGTAATATATCATCATTAATGGTAATGAAAGTAAATTGCCCACCTTGTTGGCTGTGTACTGGCTGGGTGGTGGAGTCAAAAGCATGGTCCTTGCCCTTGAAAACTTTGTCACCCACGTGGGGAGATGGTAAATGGGCATCCAAAATAAAACCAAATGGGAAACATAGCCTTCATATTAGTCAGGGTGGGCTGAACACTATAATCGACTTCCCTTAAACCTAAAGAATGCTTTGTGTCCTGTCCGCATCGCAGTCTGAAGCAGATGGGCGAAGTGGCTCTGCTCCACACAGTCATTTGGAGATCCACACTTCTTCCTTTCTGGGGAATGGAAAACACGGAGGATTATTTGGGAGGTTTAGGGGCTCTGGCCAGTATCATTTCTGCCCATATCCCATTGGCCAGAATCAGTCCCACGAGTTCACCTGACAGTCTTGCTCTATGCCTGGGAGTCAAAAAGAAATGGGATTTGGTGAATGAGTAACATGGCTTCACCCCAGGTCCCTTCGGGTGCAGGGGATGGAAACTGATTCTGGCTGGCTTCAGTGCCCAAAAGGCTTCCCCGAGCAAACCGTGGAGGGTGTTGCAGAACCGAGGCAAGAGTCGGAGTTGGGAGGCAGTACGGTCCCAGATCTCAGCCACACAGCTCCCGTCATTCTGCTTAGAGCAGCACCCTCAGCCTAATGCAGCCCGAAAGGCTCTTTCTATTGGAGTTGACCATACCCATGTCCCCAGTGAGCCCTGAACCAGTTGAGAGAAATAAACAGAAGAATCAGGTGAGATCCTCGTTCTGAGAGATAGCAGATTGGTCTTGAGTGGACAGTGGGGCTTCCAACCCTCTGTTCAGTTCACCCACCAAGCGACAGAATCGCTGGACAGCTGAGTGTCTTGGCCCCCAGAGGCAGGGCGTCTTCCTCGTGGGCAGAGAGAAGTACCAGGATAGGAAGTTTCCTCCCAAACCATTCAAGAAAGCAAAATCCCTCTCCTGGGCTTAGCAGTAATGTGTCGCGAGACAAGAGGGTTTGCCCTGCCTTCTGTCTCCCCAGTGCCTGAGTCCACATTTCAGAAAACCCGATCGTCCCAGCTATGATCAAGGAGTTATGTGTGGTCAGTCAACTATGCGAGGGAGACAAACATGACACGGGGCCACTGAGACCTAGTTCTCTGCATCAGCAGTCCTTCCTGGAGAATGGGGCAGCTGTGGGATGCTTCAGAGTCTTCTCCGGCAAAGCCACCACTGCGTGGTACAGAAATGAGCACGTGTACGTGTACTTCAAGTGAGAGTGACCATGGGAGCTAGGGATTTACGGAAGACTTCCTGGAGAAGGCTCAGCTGGCATGGGAAGTGGGTCAGAGGTGACTGGAAGCTATACCCAGCTGTGTAAGAACGAGGGGATCCGGGTGACATTCTCTCCAAGTCTTTTACCTTTCCAAGGAGGCTGCTTTTATTATCGGTTGTTTGATTTTTGTTACTGCTGTCACTGCAAAAGCAATACTGTGTATCACAGGAAAGAAATATTCCAAAATACTGATAAGCCAGGGGACTTGTTATCTTAAGAGTCGCTTTTAAGGAAGAAAACTTGGAAACACCTCCATGAGGGGCCATCCAGTCGGGAAGGGCTGAGTGAATGGTGGTGGGTCCAGCCCGTGGGCTCAAATACAGGGCTGAAAACGAACAGACAGGCCTGTGAGCCCAGGGACGGCGGTAATAGGGCCGAACAACTTGCACAGCTGTGCGAACGGTATCACTTGTTTAAAGATGTGTGCATAGGAAGTGTGTGTGTGCGCGCACGCGCACGTGTAATGTGTGGGAAAAGGAAGGAGACAACGGACCACGAACGGTCATTGCCTCTCGGAGGTGGACCGTCCTCACTTTCCACTCTAGAAGCAACCGTATTGTTTCTATTTTCCTTGCGATAACTGGGTATCTCTCCAAGAATAAAAACATGTGTTAATAGTAGCCTTAAGTTTGCCAGAAAATTGAGACTTTGGGAACATCTCATCCCAAACCACACCACCTATCTCTCTAATTGTCTAATTGACTTCCGACGGGGTTAATCAATCTATTTCTCGTTGCAGTCATAAAGTTTTGTTTACTTCAAGAGACGGGAATTGGCCGGTTCCTTTTTAAAAATGTATTTATAAAATTCGTTCAGTTACAAGAGAGTTAAGCCAATGCGTCCTTCCTGTGAGCTATCCTAAGAATGTGTACCTGTCTCCGCTTAGCCATGACTCCACTTTGGTGCTATTATTCGTGACTATATGCCTGTGCTTGACCCTGAAACTTCCCTCGACAACTTGAAGAAATGACCCTGTTTTCCCATCCCTGGATCCCCAGCCCCCAGCACAATATTTAGACTAGATGTTTAATAACTTCCAGTTAAACGGGTGTAAAAACTAATGAAGGAAAAAATTAGAAGAACCATCTCTGGTCCAAAAACAAAAATGTTTCTGTGGAAGGGAAAAGGAGAAAACCATGTATGCAGGAGATGATTAGAACTCTGGTGTGAAGAGCCTATTGTGATACCGTCGGATCATACAATAGCTCTCACACTTTCTTGCAAATAACCAGATAATTGATCACAGCGTTAGTTGCAGTATTAGTCACAACTCCTTGTTGCTACTCGTGGAACATTTAATTTAGATGTCTTAGGGAAAGGAGAAATTTATTAGCTCCTAGAACTCACAAAATATGAGGGGGAGATCCTGCCTTCAAGGATCACTATTAAATGTCTTGAATAAGGTTGAAAGAACTCCCTCTCTACCTCCGGTGGTTCTATGTTGTCTTCTCTCTCAGGCTGACTTTCTCTGTGTGCTTGCAAATGGCCACTACCAGCCCCAGATTTGCGTCCGACCACCTCCAAGTCCAATAGAAAGAGAACTCCTTCTACCTAAGGGTTCTAAAATAAGTATGTCCCGGAATTTTGAGTTTCAGTCCTGGGTGGTCTAACTTGGGTTACATGCTCATCGCCAGATCCTGGGAAGGGGAGACCCTGATCGTCCAGGCCTAAGCCACGTGACCATCCCTCCATCATGGATAGAGTCAACGCTACCTGAAGTCCACCTGGGCTGAGAGTGAGGAAGGGGTGAGGCCCCCCAAAGAATGATGGCATGGGTCCAAGGGGAAGAGGGGGTGGACACTGGGAAAGCAGAACAGCACGTGTCCACTACAGTTGGTGCTTGAAGCTGTCCTGTGGGGTGTGTCCATAGTAACCTGCACTGCGTGTTGGGGCAGGGCGATGCTGGGAGGAATTCACGGCTGTGTTAGATAGCAATCCCACAACCACGCTCAGCCCCCAGTTTGCTTCATGGGGCAAGATGAGCTGTTCTTTAGGGAGAAGCCATGCCCAGGATCATACACTAAATGTTCTAGCAGGACTGATAGGAAAACTGGTCAGATCTTCTAGGTTAACAGTACTGAAATAGGAATACAGACGACCCATTGAACAACAGCGGTTTTTGCTGGGTGGATTATACACAGATTTCTTTCAATAAACACAGCACAACACTATATATATATACATATATATATATATATTCTCTTCCTTATGATTTTCTTTTGTCTATCTTACTTTATTGTGAGAATATGGTATGTAATACATATAACATGCAAAATATGTGTTAATCGATTATTTATGTTATCAGTAAGGCTTCCAGTCAACAGTAGGCTATTAGTAGTGAGCTTTTTGGGGAGTCAAGTTATACATGGATTTTCAACCACATGGGGGTTGGGCGCCCCTAAGCCCCACATTGTTCAAGGGTCAACTGTAAAGAGCCTTAAAATGTTTATACTCTTGGACTGACTTCTTGGAATCTAGCATTCAAAAAATAGTCAAATTATATCGAAAGCTTCTTGAATACAGATGTTCATCGCAGTGTGATTTGAAATTGTCAAAAATTTTTAGAGACTAGAAATAACCTAAAGTCCTAATAAGAGAAGATGATGAAGTAAATTATAAATTATGCATATCATTATATTTTATGCAGCCCTTAAAATGATGTCGGGAATTGATATTGGTCAGTGACATTACATGGGGAAAGTGGCTATTGAGTTTGCCATGATCTCTTCAATATTGGAAAAGCTCATGTAATTTCTTATTTTTAATGATTCAATGCTTCCAAAATCATGTAATGTTTTATTAGAAAAGTAAAAATGTTATACTAGAAATTAGACCTGGCTAGTGGTTTTATTGTCCAGAGACACTCAGGAAAGACTTTGAAAATGGGCCCAATCTACTGGTTTCATATGGTCCAGCTGCAGAATTTATGGCAAGTAGTAAATCCAATCGAACTTGTGGGTGATGGTAAGTAGAAAGTCACTCAAATTAAGCTGATGATTTTCTAGCTTTCACTTGAGAGTAGATGGAACTGAACCAGGCACAACCAGAATCACCTAGAGCTAGATTTGGTGTTAAATTCTGTTTGCACTCAGCAGTTAGACAATCATGTGACCTTCCATCCCAGTGGAGCTCATTTCACAATACATACGTGTATCCAGTCAGCGTAGGTACACCTTAAACATACACAATCTTATATGTCAACTATATTTCAATAAAGCTGGGGACTGGGAAACATTGTGAATAATCCTGTCCAAGGAGTGTCTCAGCATCCCAGCTCCTCTCAAATCTAAGAGTTTAGAGCCTTCCAAACCGTATAACAGAGCTCCTACTCCTTAAGTTAGTAGCTCAGAAGCTCTTAGTTAAGAAACAACCAATTAAAGGTACCCTAGGGAGCCAGACACCCTTTAAAAATACTGGGAAGTTTTAGGGACAGCATAGCATTGAGCTATTAAAATTTACCATGTAAACTCTTGGTTTTAGAAGGAAATTCTAGATCCTCACTGTGTTTTTGTTTTTGGCTCCCCATGGTATTTCTTAATTGTTGGTTGGTATAAGCAATAGCCTTTGAAGCGGTCATACCAGCAGGACGATTTGCAACTGGTAGGACCTTTTATTTGTGTTATTGAAGGTGATTCAACCTGAACTCTGTGAGTGATTAAGAAAACACTCCAAAATGGTTTAAGCAAATAAGGAGAATTAATGCCATAATTAGCTGAAAATGGGAACCATATATGCGCCTTAATACACAGTTGGAAAGATTAAGTACAAAGTCCAGTACCCAATGCCTGGCTAGCAGGTTGTTCAGTAAATGTGAGTTCCCAGAGCTGCCATCTTTGTCCCCATCTCATCATCACACTTAACCTCCACTGTAGACCAGTTTCATGAGGTCACTGTGAAATGACATAAGTGGGTGTGGACGTCAAACATGCATTGTATACCCTAAAGCCTGGAAATGAAACAGTCTGGAATGTCTCAAATGCCCTGTTAAATAAGGACAGAAAACAGATTCCGTCCCCACGACTGTATCCGGTCTATGAATCGTGACAGTCTCGTATTGGAGAGAGTCCAACGACACAGTTATGGAGAACAGGTGCAGGCTCTGTGGGTGTGAGGTGCCTGCCCTGACAGGGGAGGGGGTGGCGTGGCCCCCACGACCCCTGTATCCCAGGTGGCAGCCCAAACCTAAATGCCATCTTGTCTGCCGTGTTTTTGCTTTACAGACTCTGGAAAATCCCAAGTATGAATTGATCATCGAGGCTCAGGACATGGCTGGACTGGATGTCGGGTTAACAGGCACGGCCACAGCAACAATTATGATCGATGATAAAAACGATCACTCACCAAAATTCACCAGGAAAGAGGTAAACGGCCTCTGCCCACCAGCCCGGCTGTTCACAGCCATGATTGTTGATGGGTATTCATTCCATGTACTACAGCCCCTGTTGCTCCCGGTTTGCACATGAAAACCCACCTTGTGGGAGAGGGAGTGTTGTTTTGCTCTTGCGTACTTTTTCATGTTTGTGTCTTTTGTGTGTACGTAAAGCTGAAAAGAGCGTTGTGAGAACAAAAGCACTGAATCTTGTTAAAGTCCATAAGAAAGTAACTTTTAATGCCAAAGTGCCATTTTCCTAGTTTTATCGGTGTTATTTAGCACTGAGTTATGTGAGGCCTGTTGTGCTTTTAGCATAACAATAACTTTTTTTTCCAGCAAGTGCAGATTGAGAGGGCAGACGGAACAGCAGCTAGAAGGTAAAGCAGATTTTCTTGGCAATAACAAGGTGGCCCAGGAGCTTATAAATTACAACCAAGTTAGCTTGTCCAGAAGAGCCATTATTTATTCTGGGCTCTTGTGCTTTTGTGATTATGGATCATGGTGGCTGGTCCCCATTTATTCCAATGGAGCAATGTTTGGGGATGGGCTGAGTACACAAAATTGCATTCCCCAGTTGCTACATTTGCATCCAAACCAGGAAGTTATTTGTACTTTGCATCTGATGGAAATATGATAATGCCGTGGTTTCTTTGGGGGATCGGGGCCTGAGCCAAGGATTTGACACCCCTCTTACTGACCAAGAGCATAGAATCAGTAAAGATAGCCTGTGTCATTGGCTGAGACTTTGCTGTGCATCTGCCACCACCAACGGGGCTCTCCACCTGCGATTCTTTGCCTCGTTTGACTGTGTGAGGTTGGTTTCATTAACCACCCTTTACCAGTAAGGGAGCTTATTTGCAGCTCAAAGAATCTGGGTGACTGGGATGACTGCTCCAAGGTCACGGGCAGAGTCAGTGACAGAAATGGGATGTGAACACGGTTCCCAGGGAGCCATGCAACTAACTGCGGTATTATGCCTCCTTATCTGTGGTTCCTGTTTTCCACCCTCCCTGACATTCAGGGGAAAAAAAGGGCGCATATGTCTGGATTTGCATTTGCCCCACCCCTCTCTCCAGAGTCCCAGGGCTACTCCCGATGGTTCAGGAGAGGTGGGCCCTCTGGCTTCCCAGTGCCCTCTCTATCCCCGCAGCCGTGCGTGCGCGACACATTCAGGGTGGAAATCTCCCCCTCACCCAGGAGGTCTTGGGCACTCAGGATTCCAACCTCCACATGGCAGAGGCCAAAGCAGCTGATATGACTTCATTCTTTTGCTTCCTATAACATGTTCCTATGACTGCTAAAACAGATTGCTCACTATTCCCAAGTTGCCCAAACTGGTATTCCAAAAAACTGGTTCCATGGGTTACATCACTGTAGGGCAGGGGAAGACTTCACGGTCAACTAGATGTGGGGGACCCTGAGTTGAATAGAAAAAAAAGATTTCTTTTACTGCAGCACTCCCAGGTACCTTTAGAATGCTTTGTTTCTCTAAGAGGGGTAGGAATAGTCTGTAGGGTTTTTCAGACTTATTTGGCCCTGGGAATAACGTTTCCTGGGCCACCTCGTCATGTCTCACTGAGCTGGTGTCCCATGTGGCTACTGGTTTACCTACAGAATTTCTATTTCCAATGCTTTTTCCAAAGCTATTTACAAAAAAGTACTAAAGGCATGTTTTCATATTCAATATAGATATATTTGGCCTGGGACTATCTACCTACCTATAATGAAAATAAAAATTACCTAACCCCAATCTAAAAATAAGAAGACCCATCAATGTTGCCAGGTGTCTGAGACTAATTAGTTACCTCAGTGCAGCCCTGAATTTAGCTCCTGTGACTCAGGAAACAAGAAGTATGTGCCTAGTCATGAACTAAATACCATGAGGGAGAGATTTGTGTTGTTGTTGTTAATACCACTGACTCCAAGGAAAAATTTAACGTAGATCTTAAGTAAAGAGTAAGAGACACTGAGTAGTGTCATGGAAAATATAGTCACCTGTGGATGTCAGCAAAAGCACAGAACTTCTCTTCAAATGGACATTTGACAACAAGCTTTAGATTCCCACAGGGCAAAAGTGATGTCTCAACTCATACAGAGATATAAGAAAGAAAATGAGAGGAATGGGTAACTAGCAAGTCCATGAAACTCTCCCTCTTGGGTATCAGATGTCCCAAAGTAGTCCTTGTCCAATGCTGGATAAAGGAAGTCCGCAGATTTCCTTAACATATTCCTGAAAGGCTGATTTCTTTGTTGTTGAAAAGGGATTTATACATTTTGGATGCCAGAATTGCCAGAGGTAGTATAACACAGAGGAGAAGAGATGGGCTCTGGAACCAGAACAGGATTCAGATCCCACCATGGATATGAGCGTGTTAACCCTTTATGTTCTAGTTTCTTCACCCGTTGAATGGGCTGACAATAAAGCCTACCTCACTAGGTTCTTGTGAATATGAAATGAGCCGGTGATGGAAAGCGTTTAGATAGTGCTGGTCACCGACCGTTCTCTAGCGTGTTGGTGATGAGAACAGTGGTAATAAGGAAGGCGTTGGTGAAGACAGTGGTGGGATGAAAGCAGTGACGAAGAAGATGGCGGTGAGCAAGATGGTGGTGGTGAGCAAGATGATGATAGGATGATGATAATGTTTCTAAAAGGTAAAAGGTCAACTGACATTCGTAATCCAAAGGGGCATGTCTTCCCATGTTGAAAGGCTGCTGTTTTCCTCTAACGTGATCTATGAACCCGCTCATTTGAAATCAATGGTTTAGACCCTAGAGTTCAAGGGGAGAAGGAATTTTGAAGGACAGGTGGCAGAATCAGTAAAATACATCACTATGAACAAAAGCAAAACAGGCCAAGAGAAACCTGCTAAGGGGGGAAGGAGAAGTCCTGAGAAGAGCTCAGCCCAGTGCAGTGGTCTCTGGGATGTGGAAGAGGTGGGACAGTAGGCTATACAAGGAGCAGAGAAGAAACATGGCGCGTGTGATCTTGAAGCTGAAATAATGTTTAGAGGGGGAAGTCGAGGTTTAATCATTCCAGAATGGAAATGGTGGTCATTTGGGTTTGAGGATGTCTAGAAAAATTGTCCAAGATGTTGTCTTATATAGGTTTCTATGTATGTTAAGACATTTCTTAGGAAGTTCACAGGAATATATGGTTGTTTTGTTGGTTGGTTTGTTTGAATTCTTTTTGACGTGATCGTCCTTCTGTAGAGATATTAGTTTTCTTATCTGTTTGAAAGAGAAGTTGTGTGCGGCCACAAATTAAGAGCAACTGGAAATAACACTGTGTTAAAGGAGGCAGAGGTATGGTTTCTTTCACATGAGAATGTGTAGGTAGATAGTCCCAGGCCAATGTGCTGACACCAGGACATCACCATGTCCCTGATTCCTCTTATCTTTCTTCTCCACCTTCTCCAAGCCTGCCTCAGAGTACAGTAGGGTCACTGCAGCCCTAGCCATTGTGTCCACATCACAGGAAGAAAGGATCAGGAAATGAGAAGGGCAAAGAAGGGCCTGGCCTCTACGTAAAGGTCATTTGAAGAGCTTCCCCAGAAAGCCACATCTCCTTAGCCTCCCTTATCGGTAAGGGAGCGTGAGAAATAATTCCATCTTGAGTTGGCATGTTGCCGCCCTGACTATACAGGGGTGGTTCCTGAGGAAGGAGATATTTTAAAGGTTATTTTTAAAAGTAAATTCTGAGCACAAAGTCAGCTCATCTGTGTGTTCCATTGTATTTGTTTCCATGGACTATAAGCTTGCTGAGAGGCAAGGCCACATCTCTCTTATTCTTAAGAGGTCACGGTCCGAGTAGGCACTCAATAATTCAGTATTTGCTGAATGCTTCCTGAAGATCATCTTAACATTAGAACTGTGTCACTGGGTAGGATGAGCCATGGACATACTTAAAATTGATACATGAATTCAATTTTTATCTTTTGACTTTTGCGAATATTTGGGTTAGAAGCTTTTGTCTCCCTGTGGACAGTCCTCTTTGAGTTTTCCTAATAGTTTTTACACAAAGATTCTACTAAATGTTAGTTTCAGACATTGAGTTTTTCTTCATTTTTCCAATCAATTAATTTTCAGGTTTTACCTTAATATGGCAATTGGTGATTTAAACTTAATAACTTAGGATTTTTTTTTTAGCTATTTAATGAATTCTAAGGTAAATGTTGCCATGTTTTGAGCTATCACATTACAACATCTGTAATAAAACTGTCATACAACTTAAAAGGTCCTGTCCTCCAGCTGGCAGATGAGAGATGGGTAAACACCGTGGTTTTCATAGAGGGGTGAAGGTAAATGGCATGAAAAGGAAGCCGGCGAGCTGAACCTGAGCCACGGGCAAATGCTCACATTGGGTTATCAAGTGGGTGTGGAGGGTTGGGCTCCAAATCCTAAAAACCGGTGTTGGGTCTTCAAGAAACCTTGATGCCTTGGGAATCTTATTTTTCTTTGGACTATTAGCTGTTACAATAAAATATTTAATAGTTAACTGCCTAATTCACCCTGTAATGCCTTCACTCTTACACGTTTGATGGCAAACTCTGTGGTCTCATCTTTATATAATAACTATGAAATATCACTTCTATAGAAAGAGAACAAAAAGCCTAGTCTTTCCCCTGGTAGGGTTGATAGGAACTTGCTCTGTATGACTGAGATTTTAGAAACATGTTTTTTCACCTTCACGACACATTTCATAGTTGGAAAACATATAAATTTTGAGAAGTGTTAAATTTGAGAAAATATCAAGTTTCTCATTCAAGTGTGTATACATACATACTCACACACACACACACACACACACACACACAATTATATACAATATACACAAATAGTAATTGTACAATTTCAAATGCTTTTGTGTAAATTGATGACCCTTGTTAACCATGTCATCCATGGGGGTCATCTATGCCCTTGTTTTGAGGCATGTTAAGAGTTTTATATTACCTTTATTGATGTTGACATGGCAGGTTAAATTGCAAGAAATTTAAGTCTTTACCAATGTGTTCATCATGATTCACTCCTCTTCATTTATTGGTTTATCAGGCAATCAAGGAGCTATTTTATTTCTTGTTTTAGAAATTTACTTTTTCCTCTTAATGAACAATCTGATGCAGAATGATGTCAGGATAACATCTATTTATTTCATTCCTTAACTTTGCCACTTCTGCTTCACATTCCATTAAGTATTTTTCATAACTTTTTAAAGATATAATTCACATACCATAAAGATCACCCTTTTAAAATGTAAAATCGTTGGCTTTTAGTAGACTCACAAAGTTGTGCAGCCATCACCGCTAATTCCAGAACATTCCATCACTCCAAAGAAACCCCATGCCCATAGCAATCACTCCCCATCCCCATTTCCGCACAACCCCTAGCAACTACTAATCTTCCTTGTATTTCTATGGACTTGCTTATACTGGGCATTTCATATAAATGGAGTCAGGCAGTATGTGGCCTTTTGTGATCCGCTTCTTTCACTTATGTGTTCAAGCTTCCTCCGCCTTGTAGCATGTATCAGAACTTCGTTCCTTTTTATGGCCGAATAATACTCTATTCTATGGATTTACAACATTTTGTTTATCCATTCATCCATCGATGGATATTTGGGCTCTTTCAGTTTTTTTTGGCTGTTGTGAATAATGCTGTTATGAACATTCGTGTATAATCCACTAACTTTTATCTGAATTTTCTCTCGATTCCCTAATAGTCAGAAAGAAAAGGAAGTGACCTACAATATTGCTCCAAATTAGGAGTTCATAATTGCTTACTTATTTTATCAAAACATTCCAAAATGTCTTTCTAAATTGCAATTAATATGGCTAACTCAAGTTTTATGGCCTTTCTTTAAATAAACATGTAACTCTCATACAAAAAAAGTACACAAATATTGAGTGATTCTATGATTCATAAGTCAAACGCAAAACCCAGATCAAGAAACAGAACCTGATCACCAGCTCAGGAACTTCCTAAAATCCCTCTCACTGACCACTGCCTAAATGTATATTGCTTAATTCCACATACTTAGGATTTATTAACATCTAGTTTAATTCCACTGTGGTTGGAGATCATACTGATAATGGTTATAGTCCTTTGCTATTTATTGAAACTTGTTTTACAACCCAGAATATGATCAGTTTTGATAAATAGCCCGAGTGCCATGAAAACAATGTGAAATCTATAGTTTTTTAATATTTTTGTTCAAATCCTTTACATATTTTGTCTGTTAATCTTTTCTATCAGTTACTGAAAGAATGGATATGATATCCAATCATTATAGATATATCTATTTCTCCTGTTAGTTGTATCTAATTTTTCTTTGAGTATTTGAAGCTGTGTTATTAAGTGCTTACAAAATTGTCATATCTCCATGATGTTTTGATCTTTTATTATTACAAAATTTACTCTCTACCTCTGGAAATGCTTTTTGCTTTGACATTTACCTCATCTGGTATTAGAATAACTACCGTAGCTCTCTTAAGGTTAGTGTTATCATACTGTATTTTTTCCATCCTTTCTTCTCTCAAGTTCCCTGTAATCTTATGTTAAAGTGCATTTCTTATAGGCAATGTATATTTGGGTTTTTATTTATCAGTTCCAATTTTACTTGGATTATTTTGTCCATTTACATGTAATGCCAAAAACATATATGTGAGTTTAAGTCTACCGATCCTAGTATTTCTTTCCTATCTGAGCACCTTCATATAGTTCTTTTTCTCTCATTTCTGACCTTTCTTAAATAATCCAGTATTTTTATCATTTTATATTCTGCTATAACTTATTTATTATACTTCATTTTCATATTCTCGTACTACTTTCTGAGAAATTGAAATATACATCCTTGACTTACAGAATCTAATATAAATTTGCATTTTTACCACTTCTTGCATTCTTCAAGGACCTTAGAACACCTGAACTCCTTTTGTCCCACTCCTGTCTTTTGAGATCTTGTTGTCATGTTTTAATTCTACGAATATTTCACATTTTACAAAAATATTACTTTATTGAACAAGCATCCATTTATTCACCCTTTGTATTATCACTTATCCCTTCATGTTTCAGTGCTTCCATATGGGTTAATTTTCCTCTGATAAAAGAATTATTTTTTTATTTTAAAAATAGTGCAAGTCTGTTGGGGACAAACTCTCTCATTTATTATTAGCATCTTTTTTACCTGAATTTTTTATGTAATTTTCGCTGGATGCAGAATCTCAGTTGATAATTATTTTTTTAATTTTTTATTGTTATGTTAATCACCATATATTACATGATTTGTTTTGGTGTACTGTTCCATGATTCATTGTTTATTCATAACACCCAGTGCTCCATGCAGAATGTGCCCTCCTCAATACCCATCACCAGGCTAACCCATCCCCCCACCCTCCTCCCCTCCAGAAACCTCAGTTTGTTTTTCAGAGTCCATCATCTCTCCTGGTTCGTCTCCCCCTCTGACTTACTCCCCTTCATTCTTCCTCTCCTGCTATCTTCTTCTTTTACTTTTTTCTTAAAATATGTTGCGTTATTTGTTTCAGAAGTACAGATCTGTGATGCAACAGTCTTACACAATTCACAGAGCTCACCGTAGCACATATCTTCCCCAATGTCCATCACCCAGCCACCCCATCCCTCCCACCCCCGACCACTCCAGCAACCCTCAGTTTGTTCCTGAGATTAAGAATTCCTCATATCAGTGAGGTCATATGATACATGTCTTTCTCTGATTGACTTATTTCACTCAGCATAACACCCTCCAGTTCCATCCACGTCGTTGCAAATGGCAAGATCTCATTCCTTTTGATGGCTGCATAATATTCCATTGTGTATATAGACCACAGCTTCTTTATCCATTCATCTGTCGATGGACATCTTGGCTCTTTCCACAGTTTGGCTATTGTGGACATTGCTGCTATAAACATTGGGGTGCACGTACCCCTTCGGGTCCCTACATTTGTATCTTTGGGGTAAATACCCAGTAGTGCAATTGCTGGATTGAATGGTAGCTCTAATTTCAACTGTTTGAGGAACCTCCATACTGTTTTCCAGAGGGGTTGCACCAGCTTGCATTCCCACCAACAGTGTAGGAGGGTTCCCCTTTCTCCACATCCCCGCCAACATCTGTCGTTCCCTGACTTGTTAATTTTAGCCATTCTGACGGGTGTGAGGTGGTATCTCATTGAGGTTTTGATTTGGATTTCCCTGATGCCGAGCGATGTTGAGCACTTTTTCATGTGCCTGTTGGCCATTTGGATGTCTTCTTTGGAAAAATGTCTGTTCATGTCTTCTGCCCATTTCTTGATTGGATTATTTGTTCTTTGGGTGTTGAGTTTGATAAGTTCTTTATAGATTTTGGATACTAGCCCTTTATCTGATAGGTCATTTGCAAATATGATCTCCCATTCTGTCGGTTGTCTTTTGGTTTGGTGGACTGTTTCTTTTGCTGTGCAAAAGCTTTTTATCTTGATGAAATCCCAATAGTTCATTTTTGCCCTGGCTTCCTGTGCCTTTGGTGATGTTTCTAGGAAGAAGTTGCTGCGGCTGAGGTCGAAGAGGTTGCTACCTGTGTTCTCCTTTAGGATTTGGATGGACTCCTATCTCACATTTAGGTCTTTCAACCATTTGGAGTCTATTTGTGTGTGTGGTGTAAGGAAATGGTCCAGTTTCATTCTTCTGCATGTGGCTGTCCAATTTTCCCAACACCATTTGTTGAAGAGACTGTCTTTTTTCCACTGGACATTCTTTCCTGCTTTGTCAAAGATAAGTTGACCATAGAGTTGAGGGTCCATTTCTGGGCTCTCGATTCTCTTCCATTGATCTATGTGTCTGTTTTTGTGCCAGTACCATACTGTCTTGATGATGACAGCTTTGTAATAGAGCTGGAAGTCCGGAATTGTGATGCCGCCCGCTTTGCTTTTCTTTTTCAATATTCCTCTGGCTATTCGGGGTCTCTTCTGGTTCCATACAAATTTTAGGATTATTTGTTCCATTTCTTTGAAAAAAGTGGATGGTATTTTGATGGGGATTGCATTGAATGTGTAGATTGCTCTAGGTAGCATTGACATCTTCACAATGTTGGTTCTTCCAATCCATGAGCATGGAACGTTTTTCCATTTCTTTGTGTCTTCTTCAATTTCTTTCCTGAGTATTTTATAGTTTTCTGAGTACAGATCCTTTGCCTCTTTGGTTAAATTTATTCCTAGGTATCTAATGGTTTTGGGTGCAATTGTGAATGGGATCGACTCCTTGATTTGTCTCTCTTCTGTCTTGTTGTTGGTGTATAGGAATGCCACTGATTTCTGTGCATTGATTTTATAGCCTGCTACTTTACTGAATTCCTGTATGAGTCCTAGCAGCTTTGGGGTGGAGTCTTTTGGGTTTTCCACATATAGTATCATATCATCTGCAAAGAGTGAGAGTTTGACTTCCTCTTTGCCGATTTGGATGCCTTTGATTTCTTTTTGTTGTCTGATTGCTGTGGCTAGGACTTCTAATACTATGTTGAATAGCAGTGGTGAGAGTGGACATCCCTGCCGCGTTCCTGACCTTAGGGGAAAAGTTCTCAGCTTTTCCCCATTGAGAATGATATTCGCTGTAGGTTTTTCGTAGATGGCTTTTATGATATTGAGGTATGTACCCTCTATCCCTATACTCTGAAGAGTTTTGATCAAGAAAGGATGCTGTACTTTGTCAAATGCTTTTTCTGCATCTATTGAGAGGATCATATGATTCTTGTTCTTTCTTTTGTTAATATATTGTATCACGTTGATTGATTTGCGGATGTTGAACCAGCCTTGCAGCCCAGGGATAAATCCCACTTGGTCGTGGTGAATAATCCTTTTAATGTACTGTTGGATCCTATTGGTTAGTATTTTGGTGAGAATTTTTGCATCCATGCTCATCAAGAATATTGGTCTGTAATTCTCCTTTTTGATGGGATCTTTGTCTGGTTTGGGGATCAAGGTAATGGTGGCCTCATAAAATGAATTTGGAAGTTTTCCTTCCATTTCTATTTTTTGGAACAGTTTCAGGAGAATAGGTATTAATTCTTCTTTAAATGTCTGATAGAATTCCCCTGGGAAGCCATCTGGCCCTGGGCTTTTGTTTCTTGGGAGATTTTTGATGACTGCTTCAATTTCCTTAGTGGTTCTAGGTCTGTTCAGGTTTTCTATTTCTTCCTGGTTCAGTTTTGGTAGTTGATACATCTCTAGGAATGCACCCATTTCTTCCAGGTTATCTAATTTGCTGGCATAGAGTTGCTCGTCATATGTTCTTATAATTGTTTGTATTTCTTTGGTGTTGGTTGTGATCTCTCCTCTTTCATTCATGATTTTGTTGATTTGGGTCATTTCTCTTTTCTTTTTGATCAGTCTGGCCAGGGGTTTATCAATCTTGTTAATTCTTTCAAAGAACCAGCTCCTAGTTTCGTTGATCTGTTCTACTGTTCTTTTGGTTTCTATTTCATTGATTTCTGCTCTGATCTTTATTATTTCTCTTCTCCTGCTGGGTTTAGGCTTTATTTGCTGTTCTTTCTCCAGCTCCTTTAGGTGTAGGGTTAGATTGTGTATTTGAGACCTTTCTTGTTTCTTGAGAAAGGCTTGTATTGCTATATACTTTCCTCTCAGGACTGCCTTTGCTGTATCCCACAGATTTTGGACAGTTGTGTTTTCATTTTCATTGGTTTCCATGAGTTTTTTTAATTCTTCTTTAATTTCCTGGTTGACCCATTCATTCTTTAGTAGGATGCTCTTTAGCCTCCATGTATTTGAGTTCTTTCCAACTTTCCTCTTGTGATTGAGTTCTAGTTTCAAAGCATTGTGGTCTGAAAATATGCAGGGAATGATCCCAATCTTTTGGTACCGGTTGAGACCTGATTCGTGACCTAGGATGTGATCAATTCTGGAGAATGTTCCATGGGCACTAGAGAAGAATGTGTATTCCGTTGCTTTGGGATGGAATGTTCTGAATATGTCTGTGAAGTCCATTTGGTCCAGTGTGTCATTTAAAGTCTTTATTTCCTTGTTGATCTTTTGCTTAGATGATCTGTCCATTTCAGTAAGGGGGGTGTTAAAGTCCCCCACTATTATCGTATTGTTGTCAATGTGTTTCTTTGCTTTTGTTATTAATTGCCTTATATAATTGGCTGCTCCCATGTTCGGGGCATAGATATTTACAATTGTTAGATCTTCTTGTTGGATAGACCCTTTCAGTAGGATATAGTGTCCTTCCTCATCTCTTATTACAGTCTTTGTTTTAAAATCTAGTTTGTCTGCTATAAGGATTGCCACCCCAGCTTTCTTTTGGTGTCCATTAGCATGGTAAATGGTTTTCCACCCCCTCACTTTCAATCTGGGGGTGTCTTTAGGTCTAAAATGAGTCTCTGGCAGACAGCATATGGATGGGTCTTGTTTTTTAATCCAATCTGATAGCCTGTGTCTTTTGATTGGGGCATTGAGCCCATTTACATTCAGGGTAACTATTGAAAGGTATGAATTTAGTGCCATTGTATTGCCTGTAAGGTGACTGTTACTGTATGTTGTCTGTGTTCCTTTCTGATCTTTGCTGCTTTTAGGCTCTCTCTTTGCTTAGAGGACCCCTTTCAATATTTCTTGGAGGGCTGGTTTCGTGTTTGCAAATTCCTTTAGTTTTTGTTTGTTCTGGAAGCTTTTTATCTCTCCTTCTATTTTCAATGACAGCCTAGCTGGATATAGTATTCTTGCCTGCATATTTTTCTCGTTTAGTGCTCTGAAGATATCTTGCCAGTCCTTTCTGGCCTGCCAGGTCTCTGTGGATAGGTCTGTTGCCAATCTAATATTTTTACCATTGTAGGTTACATATCTCTTCTCCCGAGCTGCTTTCAGGATTTTCTCTTTGTCTCTGAGACTCCTAAGTTTTACTATTAGATGTCGGGGTGTTGACCTATTTTTATTGATTTTGAGAGGGGTTCTCTGTGCCTCCTGGATTTTGATGCCTGTTTCCTTCCTCACATTAGGGAAGTTCTCTGCTATTATTTGCTCCAATATACCTTCTGCCCCTCTCTCTCTTTCTTTTTCTTCTGGGATCCCAATTATTCTAATGTTGTTTCGTCTTATCGAATCACTTATCTCTCGAATTCTGCCCTCGTGATCCTGTGGTTGTTTCTCTCTCTTTTTCTCAGCCTCTTTACTTTCCATCATTTGGTCTTCTATATCACTGATTCTCTCTTCTGCCTCATTTATCCTAGCATTTAGTGCCCCATTTTGTATTGCACCTCATCAATAGCCTTTTTGATTTCGACTTGGTTAGATTTTAGTTCTTTTATTTCTCCAGAAAGGGTTTCTCTAATAACTTCCACGCTTTTTTCAAGCCCAGCTAGTATCTTTAAAGTCATGATTCTGAACTCTAGGTCCGACATCGTACTAATGTCCATATTGAGTAGGTCCCTGGCTGACGGTACTACCTCTTGTTCTTTTTGCTGAGGTGATTTTTTTCGTCTTGTCATTTTGTCCAGAGGAGAATAGATGAATGAGAGAACAAAGTGCTAACAGGTTTACAACGTCCCCAGCAAATATACTGTATACAAATCAGAAAAGACCTGAAACCAGGGGAAAAGAAAGGGAAAGAAAGAGAAAAAAAGAAAAAAAAAAGATAAAAACAAAAACAGAACAATACAAAAAAAAGCAGAATGTGATCAAATATGATCAGGCTAGTGCATAGATCAGTGCCACACACTAGATTTTGGGCGTATTTTGGTCTGTTAGAAAAAAGTGCCTCCTAAAATTTTAAAGGAAGAAAGACATATATGTACAAAATAAGGGTTGATACAATGAAGGGATAGAAGATGACTGTAAAGATTAAAATTATAAAAGATTTTATAAAAGGACTTGATAAGATAAGTTGTTTGAAAAAAGAAAGAAGATTTAAAAAAAAAAAGAAAAAAGGGAAAGAATGTGATCAGGCAGGAGACTAGAACAGAACCATACACTAGTGATTTAGGGTATATTTTTATCTGTTAGAAGAAACTGTATCTCAAAATTTTAAAGAGAGAATGACTTATATATATATGCCAAAAATAAGGGTAACTACTATGAAGGGATAAAATATGACTCTAAAAATGAAAAATAAAAAATGTTGTTTTTTTTTTAAAGAGATTGATAAGATGTTGGTTGAAAAAGGGAAAAAGAAAAAGAAAAAAAAACAGTTAACAAAAATTAACTTTGATGAACTAATGAATCATGGTAAAAAAAAGCCATGAATTCTATGTGCAGTATTCCCCTAGCGCTGGAGTTCTCCCGTTCTCCTTGATCGGTAAACTTGGTCTTGGCTTGCTGGCTGTTCATGCTGATCTTCTGGGGGAGGGGCCTGTTGCCGTGGTTCCCAAATGTCTTTGCCGGAGGCTGAATTGCCCCGCCCTTGTCGGTCCGGGCTAAGCGAGCTGCTCGGGTTTGCTCTCAGGTGCTTTTGTTCCCTGCAAGCTCTCGGTACAGCTTTGGAGGACCAGGGTGAAAATGGTGGCCTCCCAATCTCTGCCCAGGGGAGCTGAGAACTCGGGGCCCCGCTCCTCAGTGCGCCCACAGAGAAAAGCAGTCACTCCCGTGTCGCCGGTCTCCGGCCGCACTCCGTGCTCACCCGGCCTGTGACCGAGCGTTTCTATCTCTGGCACCCGACCCGTGTGGAGTCTCCAAACCCAGCAGATCCCTGCGGTGCGCTCCCGCGCCGCTCCTCCCGGGGGAGGAAGGGGAGTCTCCCCGGCTCTGCCACTTGTTGGGTCCCTGCTGGAGGAGCAGTGGCCCGACTGGGCCGCGGATCACAGTTTATGGCCACCCCGAGCTGAGAGCCCGCGCCTCGGCTCCGTCTCTGCAGCCGGCTTCCCGGCTCCGATACCTGGGAGCTCTGCCGCACTCAGGCACCCCCGGTCTCTCTGTGACCCCGAGGGTCCTGAGACCACACTGTCCCGGGAGGATTCCACCCCCCGCTTAGCCACTGCAGCGACGTCCCCCCGCGGAGCCGACTTCTAAAAGGTCCGATTTTGTGCTCCGCGGCTCTAGCACTTGCCAGAAGCGGCCGGCGGAGGCCCCTCCCCCGCCGTCTATCCTCCCGAATATCGCCTCGGATTCACTTCTCCGCACGTCCTACCTTCCAGTGAGTGGTCGCTTCTCTGTTCAGAGAGTTGTTGCTACTCTCCTCTTCGATCTCCTGTTGAGTTCGTAGGTGTTCAGAATGGTTTGATCCCTATTCAGCTGAATTCCTGAGACCAGACGAAATCTAGGTCTCCTACTCCTCCGCCATCTTGCTCTGCCCCCCGGATAATTATTTTTTTACGACACTTTAAAGGTGCTGTCTCATTGACTTCTGACATCAGCTGATGTTTTGAGTCAGCTGTCAGTATTACTTTCTTCTCCATTGACAGAAATGTGGCTCTTGCTTCTGGCTGCTTTTAATAGCATGTCCTTGCCTTACTTTTCAACAGTTTTACCATGGCCTGCTGAGGTATGGTTTAATTTGTTTTTGTCATATTTGTTCCCTAAGCATTTCACTTCATAACATAACTTTTCAACTATTTCTTGACCCATTTTCTCTCCCTTTCCTTAGACTCTAATTGCATATGTATATATATAGAGAGAGAGAGTGAGAGAGAGAGAGAGAGAGAGAGAGAGACTGTCTATGCTTCTGTTGACTTGTTTCCCAGTTCACCAATTCTCTCTTCTGCTTTGTCCAATCTATTATACCCATCTATAAGTTCTTAATTCCACTTTTTGTACTTTAAATATAATTTCCATGAACTTATTTTATAGATTAAAATTCTCTGCTGCAATTTTCCATTTTACCTATTTTTTAAACGTTTTACTCAGAGTTACTTTAAATTCAATGTCTGATAACTCCAGTATCTAGATCACCTCTAGGTCTATTTCTATTTTCAGTATTTTTCACTTCTTTTTTGGTTGTGTGTTATGGTCCCTTGGCCTGCCTATAACTTTGTTTAAATTTAATCATGAATAACACATGTGAAATTTTTTTAAAGGGAATTTGGGACTCTGGCTGATGTTATATTTCTCCAGAAAGGATTTACTTTTACCTCCTGAAACCAAGACGTGTAGAAAAAGATGACTTTAAATAAAGTCTAGGATCAAGTTGATTTATGGTTGAGTTTCAGTCTTTTCAGGGGGCTAATCTACTTCCTGGTTTCCCTTAGTCCTCAGGTGCAGCGTTTCTGGGGTCCTCACCAAAAGTCTGGTATGTTTACGAGGGCTCTTCTACTTCAGAGACCCTGAATTTCAGTTGTCTCCTCAGCCCCCACAAGATGGCCGAAAGCGCTGCCCGACTTCATGGCCTCCTAGCCAGTGCTTCCTGCTCAGACCCTTAGCCTCTTGTCCCACTGCCACTACAATTTAGAAAATACCTTAAGGGTAAAAGTCCAATAGGATATTGGCCTCAGCGAGCTTCCCTCTCTGCACGATCCTGGATTCCCAAGTTCTGGCTGCCTTGGTAGTCCCTGGTAGTGCTTCCAAATAGGTGGGAGTCTTTGTGTTAAATACATACTCTCAAGTTATTCTAATTTTGAGGGTCAGTCTAGAAGTTTGCCCCAATTACCATCAACAAAGAAAAAAAAATCTAGATCAGCTTTTTAATCTGGAGCATCAGGGAAAAGCAATAGAGGTGAATATGGAACTCACTGTGGCACAAAGCAGCCTCATATCATCATTAAAAATATGGATTAAAGAACAATAATGAAACAGTTTGTCAGTGCCCACACCTTCTCTTACTATTGGCTTTAAAATCAACTTGTGTCAGTGAAAAGTTTAAAAAACGTTTGGGTCTCCTCCTTGATATTGGTAACCAAGAAGTGACTCCAACTATAAGAGAATTGAGCTGCATTATTGGTGGCAAGCTTCCCTTTCTGAGCCCCTGAGTCTTGAATTGACATGAATACCTGGAGTTTCTTTAACTCTTGGATCTTCATTTGTTTTTGGTTGTTTGGTGGTTAGGAAATACTTTTTTGTGCCTTCTTTTACCAAAAGTCTATTTAAAGTGAATAGATTTATCCACCCCCCCCCCAGGGGTCCATGCAATATAGTTGAGTGCTTTAAATGAAACTCTCCTCCCCTAAGAGTTTACTTCCCTTAGGAGAGCCCTTTAAATTCAGGCATGCCTGTGTCAAAACATTGACCACGTAATTACACATTCTGCTTGCTCAATAGAGATTAATCCAGAAAGCCAGTCACATATTGCTTAGAAGATCAAACCCATTTCAATTATCCGACTCAAGTAAGTTTTTTGGAGGGTGGAGTCCGAGACATTTTAACAACCAGATAAATCTTTAAAGATGATTAAATCTTATTCCAAATAGTCCATCCTCCCTCTTCCCATGAAACTTTTCTTTATAGCTGTCATGGTGAAATATAGGAGACTTGTTTCCATGATACTGTGAAATCACCTATCTGACAGTTTTCTAAGTGTCTGAAATTTTAAATAAAACCAAACGTACACTATTGGGAGTTTTATCCCATGCTTTGTGCAGTGATGGGGGGAAATCCCAATACACAAAGAAATAGAATATTTGGAGAGAAGAGAACAGAGTAATTTCAGTGCACAGGTACCACTGATTTCCAACTACACAAACAGTAACATCACTTCTGATTACATCAGTCCCTGGCCCATCTTTGTCTGGGCCAACACCTTCCCCAAGGACTCCAGGAGCCATCTACTGCGAATTGCATTCCCAACTTCCCATCACATAATTAACGAGGGGTTAGCTGCAAAACAGCCAATACCCACATCCCCCATTTATCTTCACTTAGAAAGGGTGAGTTCATTGCTTTCTTCTCCTGCACCAAGGTCATAGAAAAACATGAAATCATCAACTAAATCTCCTAGTGTTCAAATTTCAGAAGTACTTGAAACAGCAGGTCTACAGCTGGATTTCTTGACTAAAAGAGAGTGAAGGGAAGCATTTGTACAAATATAAGCATGCTCTATAAATAGAAGCCATCATCCAAACAGGATTCTTCTAGCTAAGGAAAAGAGTGGTGTGTGCTTTCCTGAATTTAATTGTTCATAGACAGCAGGGTGAGAAATCTTGCGCTGTTGAAAATGCCTATGCCAATTAGAAACTGTGCGTATGATATCAAAACATCTGGATTTTTTTAAGTGAAAAAATGTAATCTGCCCTGTGGCTGGTTCTTCAAGCCTCTTGTAGAGGTAGACCAGACAGCCAGATGATTTATCACATTAATCACTCTCTTATAATTATATTCATGATGTGTTGATCCCCACCATCCCTGTGTGAACCTCTATGCAAATTCCGTACTTCTGCTAGCCCTCTGGTTATGCTCTGAGGGTCAGTAGCAACTCAGTGGCAACAAAAGCAATTTTTTACTACAGCTGGCAGAGTCTCACCACTGGGCCACTCCATAGCACAGTGGCCTCTGAAGACTTCATCCATCTACTTCTATCAAATACAATATCTCACACTAAGAGCAACAACCACAAAGCTATCATATACTTTTTTTTAACTCTAAGAATATAACATTAGTACACCTCCATATGCAGCTTGCAGAACTTACCTGTTCAAAAATAGGAAGCCAAGGGCAACCAAAATGGCACATGTTGGAGAACAAAGTGTCCAAGACCCCACTACACCTGGAAACTGTTCTGTACTGAACAATGTTAGAAATAAGATCATTGGGTCTTTTGCGTGGATGGTTTTAAATATCGTCTACCTGGTCACAGCCTATTTTCATCTCAGGCCACACCGAAGCCCTATTTATTCCCCCAAAATACTAAGCTGTGGCATGTCTCAGCGCCACTGTGCATTCTGTTCCCTTCTCCATAGAATGCCTTTTCTTCTTTTGTATCTGGAAAAATCCAGTTTATCCTGCAATGCCCAAATTATAAATCCCCCAGGAAGGTTGTTGCATCATCCTCCTGGTTCCTACACACACGTGGCATCTCCCAGCACGGTATTATCATGTCACTGATTGCATGTACACATACAGTGTCTCCCTAATACCATGTAAATGCTTTGGTATTTTGGGGCACATCCTTTCCAAGGTCCAAGCACAGCGGTGACATCAAATGTTTAATTAGAGATGAATTTATGATTCATGCAGCAGATACTTACTACAGTCTGTTGTGTCTCAGCTTCTAATACACTATTAAGTATTATTCTATTCCATATTACATATAGTGTTACATGTATACTATTATACATTGTCAGGTAATATTCTATTATGCATTCTAATAGGTGCATATCCTATATGTACATATTTTATTCTAACATGTAATGTGTGATATTGATCTTCTACTGTGCCATACAGTTAGATTATTTACTGACTTATTGTCATTCTCCCCAAATGAGAATGTAAACTCCACAAGAAGGGACACTGGTCTCTTTCATTCTCTGTTTGGCCCCAGCACCCAGCCTGACATGTAGCATATGACCAAGTAAGAGGTGAATGAGTGGATAAATTAGAAATGTTTGACAGCAAGCAAAAGAGGCCATCGAAAAATTGAAGTGTCATGCGGTTGAGGGGACTTGTGAAAGAACCTTGTCCGACCCACTGGTTTTCGAGATAAGGGATGCCGCTCAAGGCAGATAGCAGATCCCAGGCCAGTCTTGCTGCAGCAAAATGCTGCTACCAATGAAGGAAATCAAGGCCCTATGGTGACATGAAAGTCACGAGCAATCCTGAGGTTTATCACTTCTACTGTGGTTCATTGAGAGCCAAGAGGGCTGGAGTTCAATTCCCTCCCGAAGTGAGTAAACGAATGTACATAGACTGCAGGGAGCCCTAAATGTAATTCTTTACCAGTCACGGAGAGAGAGAAGAGGGAAAGAGAGGGGGAGAATGTTGTTAAATAATGCATAAAGGAATCACTGGAGTGGGGACCGGCTCACCTTATGCTGTGAACTTAAAAACAAGGAGAGGGAATATCCCACAGCTCCAGAGTTCTGTATGGGCTTATTTTTCTAAGTGTGATTAGACAAAATAACCCAGAATTGATTTTAGTGTATTCACATCTTTCCAAACTAAAATCTATTTCACTTACAGACTGAATATCTATTTTCCCACTACTGGCAGCGTTTTCTTCTGCTATCGGCCTGCCCAGATCTAAGAAGATAGTGATGGACGAGCAGTATCTTCTCAATGTACCTACACTCCTATATCACACACCATAACATTATACTGTTGCTTTTCGAAGTGAATTCATTCATTCATTCATTCATTCGTTCGTTCGTTCGTTCATTCACCAGCCCATCCATCAGACATGGATTCCATGCCTCCTCTTTGCCCGGCACCGTGTTAAGCTGGGATACAGGGCAGTGAGCACAACACAGCCCCTGACCTCATGAGGTTACAGTCTAGAGTGGGGACAACCAGCCAGAAAATAGCTTTGGATGGCCCCTAGTGACAAGATGGAATGCGGTGAAATCACCACAGGTGGGGACGATGTGGGCACCTGCAATGACATGCACGGAGGTCTCCTCTGAGGAGGTGACACTTACGATCATCGCGTTAGTGTCTTGGGGCCGCTGTCACAAAGTACCACACACTGTGTGGCTTGAACAACAGACCTTTATTCTCTGACAGTCCTGGAAGCCAGAAGTCCAAGACCAAAGTGCGTCAGGGTGGTACCTTCTGAGGGAGAGTCTGTTCATGCCAGTCTCTTAGCTTCCAGTGGTTTGCCAGCAGTCTGCGGTGTTCAGGCTCATAGATCCATCACCTGGTCTCTGCCCTCACCTGCACCCGGCCTTCTTCCCATGTGCATGTCCGGGTCCACAAACTCTCTGCACCTGCTTGCCTGGACGATCCAGTGAAGAGGCTGTCGTCGTCACCCTTGTGCTGATGAGAAAGCTAAGGCTAAGCAAGGTGATCACTTCTCAAAGTCACAGGGGATCTAGATGTTGAGATTCCAAACTTCGCATCTCCTTTTTCCTTGCAAATTCAAAGAGATGTCTTTCTTTGATGGAGCAAGCCTCTCATCAGGAACAGCCAGTGTGTAATGAGTTCTTCTCAAAGGCAAGACTGATCATTCCATCAGAAGTTCTGTCTGTCCAACCCTCCCTGGACCTGCTCTTTCATCCTCTGTCATTAAATAAGCATCCAGAAGCCAATGCACACACCCTGGAAGCATTTGCTTTGTACCAGGCAGGGTCTGAGAGCTTTATGTACGCTCCGCCGTTCACTCCTTCTGCCAGCCATGAGAGGGGTACTAGTACTGTCACGCCCATCTCATGGGTGTGGAGACTGAGGCTCACAGAGCTAGAGAACGTGCCCAGAGTCTACGTCCCATGCTCTCCACCCCACACTTTCTGTGCCGTGAAAGAGGCAACAGCCCACCACTCACTGCCGGGAGACCCCATCCTCAGAGCATTTCTGCCTGATTCTGCCCAGCGGTGACATCTCTATTCCATGGTCCTGACCTTTGGGTCAGCTCTCCAGGGTGCCTTGCCAGGGCTGTTCTTCAGAGAGCATCCATCCGGTTTTTCTCATTGCACGTGTGCCCCCAGGGGTTACCAAAGAAGCGGGCATATAACCTCCAGCCTCAGCTCAGCTTGAATATTTTGAACCTCACCTCAATGCCTCCCCCCTTCCTGTTCCTCACCTGCCTCCATTCAAATCAGGGTAGTGTTTTGTGCAAGCCCTGGGTCTAACTATGGCACACACACAGAAGACTTCTCTCCTGGACTCATCAGGATGAGTCTAAGAGACTCCCTCCTGCTCTACGGTTTCTTCAAATTAAAAAAAGAGGGGAGAGGTTTTTTCATAGCCAGAGAATGTGATCAGCAGCCTTGTATCTTTATTTTGATAGGTCCAATGTCAAATATAAGAATCACCTCGTATGAGCTAAGAATAGGTGAAAAAGATTTTTATCCATAAAACCACCTTTTGGAGCTCACAGTTACTATGTGCATATCTGGGAAGCACTGTTCTAAAGCCTGTAGGTATCATGAATCATTTCTCACAACAGCCTTATGACAGAAGGACTCTCATCATCCCCATCGGATAGATAAGGAAACCGAGGCACAGGGAAGTTAAGAAACATGCCTGAGGTTACAACATGGTGGGGCAGGGTTGCCAACTCAGCTTGCCTGGGTCCAGAGCCCAGCTCTCAACCAGTAAACAAGGCTCACTGTCCGAGTTTCTACATGCGGTTCTGGCTCTATGGATTCAGAAATGAAAGAAGCCAGTCCCCCAACAAGCTAGCCTTCTATTTGAGACCTCAATGGCAGGGCCAAGTGCTCTCTGTTGAGCACGGCAACATTCCTGGAAAGATATTGACAATTCCACTTTATATACATGCATGTGCACATCTAATCTGAAATCGTCCTGCATCACTGTCAATGGCTAATAATGGTACCAATTATTAGATCTCATGATTGAAATCCAGGTTTTGCCCACTGGAGAATTTGGGGAAAGGCCTATAAAGCAAGAAAAACTTTGGTTCATTAACAAGGGTCATTTTTATACTAGTCTGTCATCTCTGATAACAGTTTTTAAATCTTTTAAATTTATTACTGCCATTACTGCAGTTCCATAGTCATTAATGAGATAATGTCCTTCTTCAAGTTCACCAGTCCTTGTGCACTTGACGTACTCGTTCTGAGTTAGCGGGGTTGCTGGTGGTCTCAGCTCTTTCACTCAGCACATGCTAAGCCAACACGGTGGGACCAAAGGCTGGAGATTGAAACAAGATGGGGGCAAGTCCTGGTCTTCTTGAGGCTTAGCAGGGAGGACAGGTTTTAAAGTACGGCAAGAGGGATGCATCCCACAGATCAGTTCTGAGAGCTTCAGGAACATGACCTGGTCGGGGATCTGGAAACGTGGGGTCGCAAAGTAACGTCTCCTCCTTTAAATGTTGCCTTTGCTAACTAGACTGAGGAGAGATGGTATCTGGGATAGCTCACTGGGGGCAGGGCACGCAGCAGGTGCAAATGCCCTGAGGCACACCAGAGGCGTGGGAGGGGCTGAGAGAAGGAGTTGGAGCAGGCTGGTATAGTGTAAGCACTGGGAGGGGCTGGAGAGGGGGCCCACCCTCCATGAGTCTGTTCCCCCAGCGACAGGCCTCGGGCAGCCATGCACTTCCCTGAAGCTCCCCCACATCTCCCAGTCAGAATTCACTGGCCCTCTCTTACTGGTGCCTCTCCAGTGTTTTGCTCCCGCCCCAGTCACAGCAGCATCCTTCACAGCATGAGTTGAATCAGCATTATAGGTATCTAATTCTGCCTCCTCCAGACTGGAGCTCCCTGAGGGCAGACACAGCTTCATTTGTCACAACAGCCCCCTTCGGTCCCAGAGCAATGTACACAGAGGAAGCACAAAGAATATTTGTTGCATTAAATCAGATCCAACAAACAGCGCTTTCTCCTGACAGCTCTGCAAATGGGAAGAGATGCCTTTGCTAATCGCCCCTGGATGCATGGTTTAACACAGGTTCAATTCGGCACTGTAGATCTATATATCAGAGGCAGAACCAGTTAGCTGTCTGGTTTATAATAGCCAAGCACTGGCCTCCCACATGATGGGCACTGGGCCCTGTCGCTCAAAGGAAAGCCTCAACAAACCCCAGCAAATTGAATTGACCACTTATACCAGCCTCATATAGAAATGGTCGAAATACCGTTTTCCTTCAGTTCTGGGAAATTGGAAAGACAAATCAATTAGAGAAGGGTGAGTCTCACCCTTCCTCAAGAATATCTGCTTTTAGTTCTCCAGAGTTAAAGATCCTCCGCGTGCTCTTATTCCATTGCTGAAGACAGAAGCCCACCTTGAACTAACAGGAGCATATCCTGGAATGCATGGGTACCCATCACTGAGGGATGCATGGGTACCCATCACTGGGGGATGCGTGGGTACCCATCACTGAGGGATGCGTGGGTACCCATCACTGGGGGATGCGTGGGTTCCCATCACTGAGGGATGCATGGGTACCCATCACTGAGGGATGCGTGGGTACCCATCACTGAGGGATGCGTGGGTACCCATCACTGAGGGATGCGTGGGTACCCATCACTGAGGGATGCGTGGGTACCCATCATTGGGGGATGCGTGGGTACCCATCACTGAGGGATGCGTGGGTACCCATCACTGAGGGATGCGTGGGTACCCATCACTGAGGGATGCGTGGGTACCCATCACTGAGGGATGCGTGGGTACCCATCACTGAGGGATGCGTGGGTACCCATCACTGGGGGATGCGTGGGTTCCCATCACTGAGGGATGCATGGGTACCCATCACTGAGGGATGCGTGGGTACCCATCACTGAGGGATGCGTGGGTACCCATCACTGGGGGATGCGTGGGTACCCATCACTGAGGGATGCGTGGGTACCCATCACTGGGGGATGCGTGGGTTCCCATCACTGAGGGATGCGTGGGTACCCATCACTGAGGGATGCGTGGGTACCCATCACTGAGGGATGCATGGGTACCCATCACTGAGGGATGCGTGGGTACCCATCACTGAGGGATGCGTGGGTACCCATCACTGAGGGATGCATGGGTACCCATCACTGGGGGATGCGTGGGTACCCATCACTGGGGAAGTCTGAGGGCTTTCTGACCCCAGGCTGCCTCCAGGGCTCCGAGAGCATCATCAGAACACTATCTCAATGCCACTCTCTCTCTCAGCCATGCTTGTCTGTCTCTGTTGGCTTTCTTTTCTGGTAGGCTGTCTGTCTCCTCATGGCAGGTAAGATGGCCTCTGGTGGCCCTAAGCTCATGTCCCCGTGGCTTATGTACAAAGAAAGACACATAAACCCTGCTGCCCAGATCCAAATGCTAATCTCCTAGAAAGACTCTGACTGGTTGTACTGGGTCCCAAGGCCCCCTCAGTCCAGACAGAGTGCCAGGAAATGATGAGACGGTTGGCTCACCCCAGGTCACTGGCTCACCTCTGAGGAAGGAAAGTGAGGACTGTGTTGACAGCACAAGCGTGACCCCATGACCCCAAGGGATGAGGTGAGGCGGTTCCCCAAAGGAACACCTGCAGATGGAACCACATTCTCCATGCACTCCGGAGCCTGGCTGAAAGGGCGGCCGTCCCCGTAGCCGGCCCACCGTGAGCAGGGCGCCACCTTGCGGGCTTTGCAAGAGTTGGTTGAGCATCTCTTCCCAAGCTGTAGGTGCGGTGCCGTGACATCCGCAGCCCGAAGCCGGCCGTGATGGGTACGACACCGCAGACGTTGGCACAAGCTCTAAAGCAGGGCTTTTGTTTCCTGAAGAGTCTGTTGTTAGACATTGAACAGCACACCGCCGTGAGTTATTATGTGCCCCATCTAAGTAAAAATGTGTGTGTGTGTGTGTGTGTGTGTGTGCGTGTGTGCGTGCACGCACCTGCACTTTAAACCAAAATGGTGAGCCCCTGTGTTCTCTTCAAAGATCCATGCTCTCAGGAGACACTTACTCCTTCCAGACTGGTTTATTGGCTTCTGTGTTCCCAGGCCGCAGCTGCACATGTGTTTAAAGGACGGCCCTTCCGTACCCTGTACAGTGGGAGAGGCTCCCGTGCTTTTTTGCAGATTCTTTCTCTCCGCCACCCCTTCCACAGGCGGAGGGGCGGTGATGAGCGGGATTCCGTGCTGAGAGCAGAGCCCATGACGTGGCTCCACTGTGACAGGCCCGTCGCCTTCCTCTGCCTGTCCTGCGATTTGTCGTTTACCTCTCAGACCTGTGGAAAATAAGTTATTTTCTCTTGGCAATTGCCACCCCTTGTCTCCCTCACTCTTTTTGGCCTCGTATGGAACAGGTGCGCAGCTCAGTAGCCTGTGGGCTGGAGCACCGGCGTCCTGAGGTAGCCCCAGCCCCAGGGCCCGTGGATCCCAAGAGACAAGGTTAGGTGGCACCTGTGGGTGAGCTGCGGGGCCTTGGGAGACAGCACAGAGCACATGACTGATGCAGGCCGAGAACACAGCATGGCAGAGAGAGGGTCACCGAGGGCCTTTCCCTCCGAGCCGCACGCCACAGGCGAAATGTGACGCAACAGGTGCACTTCGTATTCCTGGGCTCTTTCTATTTCTGTAGCAGATTTCACCATGTGGCATATGGCTGTTTCATGCTCTCCACCTTTGTGACCGTTCTGAGGGCGGACTGGCTGCTGGAGGCCCCAGGAATGCAGGGAGACCATCCGCGAGCAGGATGCATGCAGATGCGGAGCTGTCCCCAGGCCTTGCCGTGAATCACGCGACTGTCACTGTGTGGCCGAGCTCCTGTGTGTGCTGGATAGCTGGGCGAGGGAGCCAGAAGGGTTTAGGATGGAGTTGATACTCAGGAATTCCATGAGCATTAATTAAGCACCAACTGGAAGCCAGGCACTGTGATGGAGGGGGGCGGTATTTAAAGGTGACTGAATCAATAGGTAATATTTGAATGCAAGTCCTGAACACATGGTTTCCTAACCCGGCTGGGGTGAAGTCTTCCATTCTTTCCAAGTGACTCTTGTTAAACAGCTACTTGCTGGGAGGCTGATCTCCACGCTCCCTGCTCTCTTGAAAACTCTCTTGACCCCTCTCTCTTTCTCTGCAGACAACTTTGCCCCTATTTCTATTTCAAAATAGACCCCATTGGAAGAGGTAGCAGAGCCATGCTCAGGAGTAGACTCTGGATTCAGATACTATCCAGAACCTTAAAAAGATTCCTACTCCTTGATCCAGTAAACTCACTTCCGAGAAGGCAGACTAAGAAACTAGACACAGATCAACAAAGATATATAAAAACACAGTTCCCAGGAGGTCCCTGACCTAAATAGTTAGTTCCAAGGCTAGGTACTGGTTAACCAAAGATGTTCATTGCAAAACTTTCTGGGGCCTTTTATCTTCCTCCATCTGGCTGGTAACCACACCATAGTCCTGCTCCTAAGGAACTTGGACAGTTTATTCTTTGCCTCTCTTCCATCTCTGCTCTGTCTCCACTGAAGTGTCGCATCCCAACCCCCTTGTTCCTGTGACCTCTTCAGATATTAGCTAGATACCTACAAATCTGAGGGAGAATGTCTTACGTTTCTGAGCAGAAGCTGACCTAAGACAACAGCTAATTGCCCTCAATTCCAAGACTATACACAACCTCTTCACAATCTGTATTTTTTCTTTGCAAGGTTATGGGCCATGTCATTCTATATGCATTCAGAATTTCATTAGAAAGCAAATAAAATGCATCCGAGGCAGTCTGGGGTTTTCCTTGCTGGGCCTGTGTTACCCATGGCTGGTCAGCACCCCTGGTTTATTTGTACTTCTTTCCCACCTGAAAGCTTGAGTGACTGATTTGTGAAATAAATTGAATGGCTTCCTCCATCTAAAAGCTTTCTATGGGCTCACTCCCTATTTCTGAAGAAATTTTAATAATGCTTCTGGGTTTTAAAGTCAGCAGGAAACCCACAATCAGGATTGTGGCATTTTCCCCAATATCAAGCATGGGGCTCACGTGTAATAAGAAACTCAATACTATTTGTCGAATGAGTAAATTTTCAGGGTAAGTGGTAATTGCTGGTCTATAAAAGTTCTCTCCCTTATGTTTCTGCTGTTGCGTAGAAGTGATTTTTGTATTTGTAACCAACTAGACTCATTTCAAATGGAAACAGTAATCTATAATCGCTCTAGTACAAAAAGCACCAAGCTCAAGGCAGAAATAACAAAGCCAATTAACCATGTTTCATACCTGCACAATTTACCTAAATAGAGATTGCCCAAAGAAGTTTTGTCAGCAGTCTGAAAACTTCCTCGTAAGATTTTAAAAATATATTTTATGGTCAAGTTGTTGTAGTACCCTCCCAGGACTAATTCATATCTGGCCAAGAAAAAATTGCATTTTCCCATTTACATTCCAAAGTCTGAACTTTTACTTTATAAATGAATTTTCCCTCCAATTCAGAAACCACTGGCTGCATTACAAATTTTAATGCTACTATTATAGGACCATAATTTTAAAAACTCAGGGTCCTCCAAGGGCTCCAGCAGCGTGCCATCCCTCCACTTTATTAAAATGAATGAACAGATGTACAATTTATTTCTGCCGAGCTATCATCTAAATTCATAAGCTATTTCTCATGTGTCTGAAATCCATGTTGGTTTCCCATTTTCTTTGCCTTAGAAAAAAAAAATTGCACTGCCTCATTTATCACTCTGGGGACATAAATGAGAAGTCTACTCTCCACTTCATTCACTTTGGACTAATATCCTCGACACAATTTAAATCCCACCTCTTCAAGGCCATTCAGCAAGAGCAAAGCGGTGGAACAGCCCAGCATCCAATTGGAAGTCTCCTCGGCCATCCATGTAGAAGACCAGCCGGCTCAGTTACGCGAACTGGCCCCTTAGCTGCAGGGGAAGGGGGCTGGCAACAGCCTAGAATCTGTTGAGGTAGACAAGACCGTCTGGGGCCATCAGACTTAAATTCAGTGTCAGTAACCAAGATGTATCTTGGCTTCCATGGTTTAGAGAACCCTCAGATCACCCTTCCTTCCCAGGTGCTCCCTGTTGCCTGACTGGCAGTGGGAGGCAATGAACAGATTCAGCTCGTGTTAATGGGCATTCAGCCAAGCTCTGAAGACTCACATGTTCATCCCAGATCTGCTTGAGATCCTGGCACTGCCGTTTCTTTCTGGCTCTGTGAGCTTAGACATATTACTTAACCTCTCTGGGATCCAGTTTATTTATTAGTAAAATGGAGATAAATCTACTCCCCTTGTAGTAAGGATTAAAGAGAGCATTTTATTGTCAAGGCCAATAATATATGGTGAGCAGAGTGACTGGTATGTGGCTCAATAAAGGGGCCGTTGTGATGGTGACAGTATCCCAGAGACCCATCCCTGCCCAGGGGCCATGTGGGCTGAAATTACAGAGCACCCCCCCCCACCCCTTCACTCAGTCTTGTGTTTGCTGGCACAGTTCAAGGGAAACGTAAGGAAGGCATTTTGTAGCCAGCAAATGCTATCAGGGAGGGTAAGTTGGAAAGGATACAGGATGAAGCTCTCAGGTTATCTGACAGAACTCTGCTCCCTGGAGAATTCTATTTATGAGTCGAGGTTGGCATGGAAATCTGCCCTGCATCTATAAATGCATCTCAGGTTTAGGACTTAATAAGATTCTGAGCATTGTTGGGCTTTCGTTTTGTTTTGCTTTCCGTGGCCCTGTTGGTTGGAGGAAAACATCATGTTAACTTCATCTGCTTGAGCCTTGTGACCGTTCTGTAATTTCAAACTCGGCTTATCTTTCTCCCAGGTAACGTTCCGGTGGGGGAAGGTAGGTTCCGCTGGTGTCTGGGAGACTGGCATAAAAATGATGGAGTTCTTTCATTTAGCAGACACGTAGCTTCACATGGACGGTGTCAACAGGGCAAGTTCCCCAAAGAGCAGTAACACTTTGGGAGGGAAGGAAAGAGGAAAGTCACATCAAGATGGGCCATGAGATGGCTCCTCAGGAGCCACTAGAGTGCCGTTTTGTCAGCGTTCGCACAATAAAACATCGTGGAGGGGAGCCAGCCGTGTGACCCATAACAGCTCCTGGCACAGCTCGGTCTCTGCGTTTGTCAAGAGCCCCCTGTTTAAAGCGGCTGTGTGGACACTGATGACTTTGTGGGCTGTCATGTGATATGGGGCCCCAGGCAATCCCTTCATCTCTGCTTGACCAAGCCATGCGTCAAGGTCATGGTTCCCAGACACCTCCCTTCCCTCCACCCCAAAAAAGATTTAAAAGTATCATCCATCAGCCAGGCAAAGTAATAAGAGAAGCTGTCCATAAGACAAGGCTGCTTTGGGGCTTTGAAATTACAGCAAGGGAACCGGTGCTGCTGACAGGAATGTGACAGTCTGAGAGTACAGGACTTTAAAACACAGCGAACCCAATTACTTCCACCCTTGGCATCTCCTGAGATAGAATCCAAGGAGGAGATGAGGCGGGGGAGGGGTTTGACGCACCGGGCTCCCGTTGTCTCTGTGTTCACACTGTCAGGTCGACCAGAAGGACCAATTTTATCCCTTCAAAGTCCCAGTTTTGTCCCTGAGTCTTCTTCGCAGGGTGGGTGGGGTGACATGTGGAGGTGGCTTGGGTGTCAGGGGACTCTCGGCTCCAGTGCCATCTCCATCACACACCAGCTCTTGGCTGTGACGCACACTCCCTAATTCCTGTGGCCTCGTGCCCTTGCCTGTGAAATGGGGGTGTTGATGACAATGGCCAGCAGTTCTTTCTTTTTTATTTTTTATTGTTATGTTAATCACCATATATTACATCATTAGTTTTTGATGTAGTGTTCCATGATTCATTGTTTGTGCATAACACCCGGTGCTCCACGCAGAACGTGCCCTCTTTAATACGAATCACCAGGCTAACCCATCCCCCTACCCTCCTCCCCTCTAGAACCCTCAGTTTGTTTTTCAGAGTCCATCGTCTCTCATGGTTCGTCTCCCCCTCCGACTTACTCCCCTTCATTCTTCCTCTCCTGCTATCTTCTTCTTTTTCTTTTTTCTTAACATATGTTGCATTATTTGTTTCAGAGGTACAGATCTGTGATTCAACAGTCTTGCACAATTCACAGCGCTCACCATAGCACATACCCTCCCCAATGTCTATCACCCAGCCACCCCATCCCTCCCACCCCCCACCACTCCAGCAACCCTCAGTTTGTTTCCTGAGATTAAGAATTCCTCATATCAGTGAGGTCATAGGATACATGTCTTTCTCTGATTGACTTATTTCACTCAGCATAACCCCCTCCAGTTCCATCCACGTCGTTGCAAATGGCAAGATCTCATTCCTTTTGATGGCTGCATAATATTCCATTGTGTATATAGACCACATCTTCTTTATCCATTCATCTGTTGATGGACATCTTGGCTCTTTCCACAGTTTATGGCCAGCGGTTCTGTGCAGGATGGTATGCAGAGTATGGGGTAGGTTCTACTCGTCCTTCCTGTTCACAGACGAGGAAGCTGGGGCTTAGGTAGGTTAGGGGAGGTGCCCCCTTACAGCTGGTCCTTCGTGTGGCTGACATTCCATCGGAAACTACAAATTGTCCTCAAGGTCAGCCACAGGTGGTGACATTTTATCACCTTTGAACCCACATTACTGACACTGATTTGGGATATTGCTTTTGGCTAAATAAAGGCTACACCTGGAGTTAATTTTGTTGGCCAAGAATCCTTGAATTGTCCCATTGTGTATATTGGTTCTGGGTGTCGAAAAATACCCTCTTTCCTTACTCAATATGGAAAAAACGTGTCTGAAAAGTATTGCTTTGAACCTGGTGATGTGTAGTCTTCCGAGAGGCTGAGCGAGCCAGATTAGGAAAGGTTGTTTTAATATTACATGGGGTGGCTTCTTATAAGGGGTTCATTTCTCCATTGAAAGATTTTAGTTTCTCTGTTCTTATGATCTTATATTCTCAGAAGGAAATGGTGTCTTGTTGAGCTACTTGCTCATAGGGGATAACCACTAGCGTTTTAAAGTGCTTTCTCTCTCTCATCTAAAAACCACTGCCACTCAAAATGGGACACATTTGAATTAGGGTGCTGGGCTGTGCAATGTGTGGGAGCTCAACTACAAAGTGGATTCCGCCATGAACAAGTCGGTCCCCCTTCACATTGACAGTAGAATCGACCACATAACCCCAAAATGCTTATCTTCAGGCTTACATGGAAAAGCAACTTATTTTTTTAACTTTTCATTTTTAAATGATTACAGACACATAAGATGTTGCAAAAACAGTGCATAGAGACCCTTGGCCCCTTCACTCAGCTTCCCCAGTGGTAACGTCTCCTGTAACTATAGAATAGTACTGAGACCAAGAAGGTGGATCCAGATAATGCTGCCAACCAGAGCTGATCCAGTTTCCACCAGTTGGCGAGGGGGGGTAAGGGGGGGTTCTCTGCACTTGATCGTACACAGAGGTTTGGGTAACCACCACCACCAGCAGGATACAGGACTCCTCCATTATCATAAGCAGCAAGAGTACCTCGTGTACTCCTTAGTAGTTGTACTTACGTTCCCCCCACCCCTGGCTGTGTCCCCTGGCCACCACAAGTCTGTTCCCACTTCCATAGTTTTGCCATTCTAAGGATGGTCCATAAGTGGAATCAGACACTATGTAACTCTCTGAGAGTGACGTTTGTCCTGAAGCAGCGTGCCCTTGAGAGCCATCCAAGGAGTTGTACTTACCAACGTGTGTCCCTTTTTATTGCCTGAGTAGTATTCTATGGTGTGGATATGCCAGAGTTTGTCTAACCATTCACCCACCAAGGGACATTGGGCTGGTTGCAAATTTGAAGCTATTGCAAATAAAGCTGCTGTGAACATTCGTGTACAGGTTATTTTTCTGAGATAAATGCCCAAGACCTGAATGCTGGGTCACCTGTTAGGTGCATGTTAGTTTTGGGTTGTTTTTTTTTTTTTAAGACTTATTTATTTTAGAGAGAGAAAGAACACAAGTGTGGGGGAGGGATAGAGGAGAGAAGCAGACTTCCTCCTGAGCACAGAGCCTAATGTGGGGCTCGATCTAATGAACGTGAGATCATGACCTGAGCTGAAATCACAAGCCAGACGCTCAGCCAACTGAGCCACCCAGGCGCCCCAGGTGCATGTTAGTTTTATAAGAAACTGCCAAACGGTCTTCCACAGGAACTGTGCTCTTTTCCATCCCCAGCAACAATGTCTGAGAAGGGCAGTTTGCCCCCATCCTCACGAGCATTTGGTCTCACCATTAGCTTTAATTTTAGCCTTTCTGATAGGGGTGTGGCAATATTTCATCGTGAGTCTAATTTGTATTTTCCCAGTGACTCCTGACATTAAACACCTTTTCATGTGCTTATTTGCTATCTTTATTCTCTTTGGTGAGATACCTGTTCGCGTCTTTTGCCCATTTTCTAATTGGATTTTTTTTTTTTTTTTTTTTTTTTTTTTTACTGTTGAGTTTATATACAAGTCCTTCATCAGGGACGTGGCTTGCAAATGTTTCCTCGATCTTCGGCTTATCTTTGTATCCTCCTAATAGACTCTTTCACTCAGCAAATACTTTTTTAATTTGGAAAAAGTCCAATCATCATTCTTTTTTTATGTGTGTAGATTATGCTTTTGCTTTCGGCGCTAAGAACTCTTTGTCTAGCTCTCGGTCCCCACAATTTTCTCTTCTGTGTTTTCTTCTCAGAGTTTTATATTTTTATGTGTTACATGGGAACCTATGATCCATTTTGAGTTCATTTGTGTATGAGGTGTGAGGTTCAGCCTGAGGTCGTGTATTTAGCTGTGGACACGCAGCTACTCCGGCTCCTTTTGAGGACAGGTTATCCTTCCTTTGAATTGTGACTGTCCCTTTGTCGCAAGTCATTTGGGCATATTTGTATAGGTCTGTTTCTGGGTCTCTGCTCTGTTCCATGAATGGCTAGGATTCTCCCCCGGCCAGTACCACACTGTCTTGATTCTTGCATGTGAGGCTTAGTGTCCTGGACAGTGGTTCCTCCCACTTCATTCTGTTTTTTCTAGAATGTCTCAGAAAACAACTTACTTTTTTTTTAAAGATTTTATTTATTTATTTGACAGAGAGAGACACAGCAAGAGAGGGAACACAAGCAGGGGACAGAGGCAGAGGAAGAAGCAGGCTTCCTGGCGAGCAGGGAGCCCGACGCGGGGCTCGATCCCAGGACCCTGGGATCATGACCTGAGCCAAAGGCAGACGCTTAACGGCTGAGCCACCCACGCTCCCCAGAAAATGACTTACTTTTAAATGCACTTTGAATTCCATAGCAGTTTAACCCCTCCAAAATGATGTTTTTTTCTGACTAAAACATAATTCGTTTCCATTATCAAAAAAAAAAGTGTTTGTCACACACGCTTATAATACACAAAGTGGGCACATCTCCACTCACCCAAGCGATGACCACCGTTAATATGTTGGTTAAACTTCTGCAGGTGCCTCCGCTTTCCATCTCTCAAGTGTTAACTTTAAATTACAAAAATGGCATCACATTTCTGCACACAATGTGTTGCAATTTTACCAGGATTTATACCTCTTTCCTTTTCTGTAAAATGGGAGAAGCGATGCGCCTCATCTCCTCAGGCTGTGGTGAGGCTCAGACGCACGGCGTGTGGGGAGCTCAGCCCAACGCTGGGCACACAGCCCGCACTTGAGAAATACAGGCTTCTCTCTTGCTATTACTTTTATTTTTCTCCTTTGGCTTTTGCTACCTGCTTTGGATCTTGGCCTTTCTTAGTGGCAGCAAAAGGCAGAGAAAGCCTCCCGAATGTTTAGCAATTCAAGACAGCTCACAGAAGCCTTCAGGCAGGTGGGTTCCTCCTTCACCCTGGTTCCTTCCAGCTGGAATGCCTCAGACATGGGGTATCTCAGCTTCTCGGTTCCCTTACACGAACGGCGACTTGGAGCGTGTCAGCAGCATCCCAGAGTTCCTGCAGCCTTTGTAGGTGATTCAAGCTGATCCCCGCATGAGCTTATCCTCTGTCCACAGCATAGCCACTCACTCACCCCCCTCCCAAAGTCTCCCTAACCCCTCCGCCAACTGGGAGCCCCACAGAAAGATGTTCCTCTACCCCTAGGGACTGGTCGCTGAACCTCCATGTGGTCTGTCATTTTCACACTTTCCAGCTGAGGAGGGGACTCTCACCAGGCCCACTGGGAGCAGAACCTGCCGCATGGGCCCACACCCCCCCACAGCAGGCTGGTGAGTTCCAGTTGTGTCCTTGGCTTCTACCATCCAGGAACTAAGGATTCTATAATCTCTTTACCTCAGCGCTGCCTTCAAACATGCCCCTGGAATGGCCCATGTTCTCCCAATTTCATTAACTTAGCACATTTTATTTCTACTTAGTAAACCCAAGGTTGTTGGCATCCTCCGACACAACAGATTTCCCTTCTGATCAATAATGCCCAACAATGAACCACCTCATCCATTTTGATAGCACTGTATCATATTCTGTTCCATAGGCAGCCCACAGTTGGGCCAATCCCCTGTTGATGGACATTTTGGTGGTCCTGGTTTTCCCTTTTATAAACATCACAGAGATAAAAAATGCTTGAATGCGTATCTTTGTGCACACCAAAGGTTTTTGTAGGATAAACCCTCACAAGTGAAATGCTTGGTCCAAAAGGTATGAGGGTTTTTTTTTGTTTTTTTGTTTTTTTGTTTTTTTTTTTTTGCTTTTTGGTATGAGCATTTTAAATTGCAGTTTATAGCCCTTTTTCGAATATAGCCAAAGTACCTTCAAATTACCTTCCCGTTTTCATCCCCTGAGCCTCACTGGTTTCTGTACTTGTGTGGACTTCACCCTGACGATGGAGGAAGGCCCGGTCCACTGTGAATGGACTCCAGCAGACACACAGAGGACGAGCATCATGGTCTGGAAGGCTCCTGGCACTCAGGCACAGAGCAGAGGTAGAATCGTGGACCTGTGGAAGGGCTCGCATATGCAATGGGGCCCCAAGGGCCACACTGGGCAGATAGGGACATATATACTCCATGCTCTGTGGGCTTGGACCTGAACCTGCAGCAGAGCTTCTAAGAGGAGCCAAGGAAGGTCGAGATGTGGAAGGAGCCAGCAGGAGCAGATAAAGAATGCTGCATGGCTTGTTGCTTATCTGGGATCCAGGGGCTAAATACTGTGTGGAAGGAGCTGGATATTCTGGGCTGTTCTCTGTTTGGACCCCCACCTGCAGGATGCCTACCCTTGAAACTAACCCCATCCCTGACTTCCTTCCATGCCCCACCTGCCCCTAGGTCTCTCCTCGATCCTCCAGCCACCCCTGAGCTACACTGCATCGAAGCATCCCAACTCAGGTATGGCTTTCTGAGCAAAGCTCTGTGGGGGAAGTCCTCGTGGGGTGATGGACAGCCACCCCTGCTTGTCCCATCGCATTCACTGGAGCACCTATGCTGACCACTGGAAGACGCAGCTGCGGAGAACTTGCTCGCCCTTGCAGGTGGCCTGTTGGTGGCCAGGCAGTGGGGGCATGCGGTGCCTGGGAAGGGGCAGCAAAAACAGGAGGACACAGCATCATTTCCTATACATTCCACACAGCCTTGGTGTGCTTCCACAGTGAGGATAATAAAGGAGTCAAAAGGACCCTCCCCCCATCCTATGCAAGGAAAAGGGAGGGGGAAATTGAGTTGAAGATCTGACAGCCGTTCCTTCAAAAGCTGCTGGTGTATCCCTTCCGGTCCTTATACCGCAGGCGCACCACCGTGGGGGGGGGGGGGGGGGGCGTGCCCATTGCTGTCCCACCGGCCCCTGCCAGGAGGGGCCGCCGCCGTGCGGATGGGGACAGTGAGGCTGAGGGTCCCACACCCTCGCCCCCGTCCCCTGGGGATGCAGGACCGCGAGGGGAAGCCACCCAGAAAGAGTAGCGCACAAACTCCAGGCTCAGCGGACCCCGGGTGCAAACCCTGTCTCTCCACTTCCCGGCCAGGCGATCGGTCTTCAGAGCTCATAGTAGATCCCGCCTCACAGGGTGAGCAATCAGCCCAGGACCTCGAGGCAGCGAACGTACAAAGGCTAGCTTTTATTGTTAGCGCCCCCATTAAGCATCATTTTGCTGCTGTTCGCCAGCAGAGCCTGGATTTCTTCAGAAAGCAGGCATATTTGCCCCTGTTTCACTTTGCGCTGTTCGGCCAAATCCCCTTCCTACAGCCTGTTCCCCAAATCTGGAGCCATGCAACCCCCCCGCGGTGGTGGCCTCTTTTCTAGCTGCGTGTTTTGTCAGAGGACGGCAGAGCCCGCTTGGCACCGGCGCCTGCTCGTGAGCTCTAGAACTCGCTGGCCTCGAGTCTTCCCTTTTCTTCTGTTCCGGGGAGGGCCTGGAGGTCTGCCCCGCGCCGGGTGACTTCGGGCCTCCTGTCTTCCTTGGGGAGGAAATTACGTGAACCTTCCTCCCGCACCCCGAATGCAGAAAGCAGAAGGTTACACAGGTTACCGAAGGAGGCTCACCTCTGCGCTTAGCCAGGGAAGGCTTCTCTTTTCACTTGCGCTGCCATAGCAACCACAGTCCACCGTTGACCCTTCCGGCAGCCGCGTTCGCGTGCGCGTGCTTTCCTGTGTGTGTGTTGCATCAAGTCACTTCTGAGCTTCCTTGAAGTCTCACGGTCAAGGGACTGTGTTGCATCCAGAAGTTACCATTCTTGACAGAGGAAAGGAGGTCATGGGTTTTTCCGTGTTCAGGGATCTCTGGAATGTGGGCCCCCAGAATGGCCCATCTTGTCACCCTTGAGCACTGTCCTATCTGTGACATGTGAAGAAAAGTGCCGTCCAGAGGGGTGGGCATTAGCAAGCTGCTGTTTCTGCTGCGTGTCTGAGGGGAGCGCTCCAGCCAAATAGGAAGAGATTCAGTTTGGGGCGTGGGCCGGGCGCGGCCAGTCAGCCCCACCAGCTGGCCCAGAAAGGAAGCTGCCACCATTTCTGTCTCGGTCCCTGTTCCCTGGCCAAGGGCGGGCCACCCTCTGAGACGCATCACAGACGCAAACTTCACATCAGGTGGCCAGAGGCTCCCGACCATGTATTTGGGTTGGCTCCCTGATTCACGACCTGTCCTTAAATATTGCCTCAAGGAGTAGTTTGGATTCAGGACTGTGTAAAGGCAACAAACAAATGGGTAAAGGGGACCCTGGAAGCCCACACCTGGGAAGGACCTTGGAAGGAGGACACAAAGGACTCATCCCCCAGACATTTAGCTTGTACCCGTCTGGCCGGCTGTTCTTGGACTCACTCGTGGATTTTCCCTACAAGGGGCCTGAGAGCAAACCGCCCTCCCAGGGCCATGAGAGCCCTGCAGACTCAGGGAGACTTCTAAGGGTCGCTTTTTTGGGGGGGTCCAAATTTGCCTAACGGGCTGATTTTAGAAACTGTTGTGAGAAGATCCGACTTTCTGGTAGTCACTAGGGGTGATGCCAGGGCCCAGGATGTGCCGCTGTCTTTCTTGGGGGTGACAGTGCTTACTGTCACCCTCCACCCTGGGCTTAGCCGTGGCTCCTGGTTCTCCATCTGATCCTGGTTCTCAATGTGCGTTGTTGCTGGAAGTGATCAGACTGTAGGATTGAACCACGGGGTTTCTATTGATATAGAAATTTCCGTTCTCTGTGTCTACTGACACAAGCCCCTGGGAATGCTGAAAATGCGAGAACACAGCTCTGGATTTGTCCAAATTTTCTTATTTAAAAAAAGCGGCATCGAGACCTTAAAGCACCCCCCCCATCTTCTGCTCTCCCTCCCTCTGCCCACTTCTGCCTTCACTTTCCGTCTTTACCTCTCCCCCCCTTCCTCTTTCCCTCTCCTGCTTGCCCTGCCTCCCTAGTGCTTCTTCTTCGGGAGGGCTGTGTCTTCTGGGCCTCCCCAGCCTCCCTCCTCGCCTCCCTCCCCTCCCCCTCCCTCCCTCCCTCTCTCCTCCTCCTTCCTCTCTCTCCCTCCCTCTCCCCCCCCACTCCTTTTCCCTCTCTCCCCCTCCCCCACTCCCGCTCTCTCTCCCTATTTCTGTCTCTCCCTCCCTCTCTCCCCCCTCTCCTTCCTCTGCTCTTTCCCCTCCCCCCCATTTCTGTGTGTGCTCTGTCTCTGTCTCCCCTCTCTCCCCCTTAGCTTCTCTCTCTCCCCGATTCTCTCCATGCCACCTGGCAATTCCCACTGTCCCACCCTGTCACTTGGCAGGGAAAAGTCAAGCTGAAAATGTCACCTTCACTTAAAATTCCTGAACTCTCTGAGAGTTCCTGTTTTCCATATTCAAACCCCAGCCCCCTTCTCCTCCCCATACCCACCCCCACCCCCCCCACCCCCGTAGCCCTCAGGTGCAGCAGCCCAGGTAGCTGGAGCCACACTGGGAGGGGCCTGTCTTGCCTGCTGGGGGGCAGGGGGCGGGGATGAGGGTCCCATGAAAACCTTCCTTGGCCCCTGTTAAGAGACCCAATAAGAAATCTTGAACAGGATGTTTTCTCCATTAATTACGTCTCAACATTGACCAATTAACATGGTTCCTTGATTGTAAATAAATGTCCACTGCTTATTTCCGGGGTCCACAGCCCTCCCAGCAACTGTGGACATAGTCAGTAGTCTGCACCTGCACAGTGGGAGGGCCGGGGGGGAAAATGCGGGCCCCTCTTGGGGGGGGGCCGCGAGAGGGACAGAGTTGAAGCTGTTCTTCCTTTGTTGCACTGCTTGGTTTTCTTAACTGAAGGGTCTCAAGTGTGTTTACAGACTTGAGAGGAAGGAGGAGGGTAAGGGACTAGGGACAGGCCTAAGGAGGAGCTGAGGATGCTCCCCCCCACAACCCCAGGGTGCAGCTCACACTGGGCAGGAGGGAGCCGGGCCCTCTAGCCAGAGCACAGAAGCACCAGGAGACAGCGTTGAGGCCAGGCTGCTGAGTTCACGGCCAAGGTATCCCTGGTCTCTCTGGCCTCGGGGTCAGCAGCAAGGACAGCACAGAGGGGGGGCAGCTGTAGGCAGAAGGGCTTGGGAGCAACTTCTCAGACTGACTCAGCACCCTGTCACCTGGGATCTGGTTCCGAAAGTCTAGGGGGCAGCCCCGACTCTGGGTTTTTAACTGGCTCCCAGGTGAGGTCCAGGCCCCTGGCCCAAGGCCCACGCTTCCAGTCGAGAGGGTTTCAAGAACGGGGAGAAGCACTGAGCTGCAGGCAATATTCCTCATTGCCCCATAGGCTTGAGTCTGAGCACAGCTCCAACTGGCCCAAATGGAAAATGCGCCTCATTTTTCTGAGGCCCGTTGAGAAGAGCCCTTGGGGGACAGGACCGCCCCCTGTCAGGCCCGCCTGTCCTTCCTTGCAGCCTGGCTACAGCCCCCAGGTCTGCGTGTGGAGGCCCGAGTCCACTGGCCACACACAGGCCCGGAGCATGCTGATTGAAAGGGAGAGGCAGACAAGTGTCAGGAAGAATGGAAAGCAAGAAAAACTACCTTTCTTCTTTTATAAAAGGGATTATCAGTTGCTAATTCAAAAATTGTATAGCAGTGAAAACTACATCAATAATTTTCATAATAATTATAGTCTTCGGTTTTACCCTTGAATGTGTTCCTGGCAATGTCTGATTCAGTTACTCCAGAAAATGTTATCATGCTATTTCAGTGTTTTCCTCTGAGACTTCAGTCTGGGACAAGCCTGATGACAAATCTTGTCTGGGGGAACTGGTGAGCTGCCATTTAGAGGCAGATACTTACAGGGAGCCCCTTGCCTGGTTGAGCTAGATTAGTGATTCTCACCAGGGAGGAATTCGCATGCACGCACGCACGCACGCACGCATACACACAGAGACATGCACACGCCCCACTGGGACATCTGGCAATGTCTGGTTGTTGATGATTGCAGCATGGGTGTTCCTGGCATCTAGTGGAGAGAGGCTAAGGAGGCTGCTGAGCGTCTTCCCGGGCACAGGGCAGCCCCGCCCAACAAATCATTATCCAACCCAAAGTGCCAATAGTGCTGAGGTTGAGAAACCGTAAGTTAGATTGAAAATATGATCAGGGGGCACCTGGGTGGTTCAGTCGGTTAAGTGTCTGCCTTAAGCTCAGGTCATGATCCCAGGGTCCTTGTGTCGCACTCCACAAGGGACTCCCTGCTCAGCAGGGGGCCTGATTCTCCTTCTCCCTCTGCCTGCCCCTTCCCCTGCTTGTGCGCACTCTCGCTCGCTCGCTCTGGCTCTCGCTCTGTCTTGGTCAAATAAATAAATTAAATCTTAAAAAAAAATACAATCAGGTAATAAGAAGTATCAGTCAGGACACTTCTGATTCTAAGTGGCACAACTCTAAGTAGTTTATGTGACAAGGGAACTTTATATTGAAACATTATTTAACAAGAGTAGGCTACCGTAACCAAAAAACTTGCGAAAGAGCCAAGTTAATTTCTTTGGTCATGTTCCTTATGATGATGTGCATGGTAACGAACTTTATTTCTTTGTTCATTTTGTCTGTGTTCATTGTAACAATGGCCATATGTTGCTATGTGTCAGGTGTGCCTCTAAACCTTTATAAATATTCTCACTTAATCATCATAATAATCCCATCAGAGTATGTACTCTTATTTTCATTTTGCAGATGAGAAAATCAAGGCACAGAGAGGTTGTTTCTTGACCAAAGTCACGCAGATGATAGAGCTCCCTGTGGCGTTAAACATAAGAGACTTTCCTCATTTGTCTTTGTCAATGCGAGGGAATGCCATCAGGCACCCTTGTGCCTACACAGACTTCTGTTGTCCCTCCATCCTGGTATCAGAGCAGGGAAAAGACAGAGAATGATTTTTCTCATCCTCCGTCTCTCATCGGGTCTAATTCCCAAGAGAATGATTCCCATCCATCTCTTCTCCCTGTGGGACTCCGATGTTCTGAGAAACTCCATAAGCCACCTCTGGGAAGAAATATGTGGATGTGCCGATGGGAATCACCGTTGGGCCCGTGGGGTCTATTTGAAGCGCAAATCAGTGATGCAGACACAGACGATGGATATAGAACAGTTTCTTCTGGCTAAGACATTTGGGATTTAAATATAAATTAGAAGGTGTAAGTCAATTCCATGTATGAATTTGTACAAATCCCTTGTAATGAAAGCAGAAGGTTTCTCTTGTCCTTATTTGTACTGGGGTGTTAGCATCAGGAGCCTAACCAAGTGTGTCCATTTTCCCAGAGCCCAGGAGATTACAGACATACTTTCTCTGGTTAGAACCAGCTGCAGGTGGCTTGAAGGGAGGAAGGCTCGTTCTCCATGAGTTCCAGGGGGCTGTGTCATGTCTGCGTTACCCTGAGGAGTACCCCATGCAAAGTGAAAAAGAGGGGGCTGCTCCCAGTGGCTTGGCCCACGGATTGAAAGAGATAGCAGTCTCATAGATACTTCTCTGTCCCCAGACCTCGTGCCAATCAAAGGGGGAGGCCTTATTCTCAAGGATAGCCCCTCCCCGCATGGGACCAGGAGGCAATGGGCTCTGGAAGCCAGCCAGCAGTGCACAGCCCCATGTGTTTGAAAGGGGGAGCCTGAGTGCTACACGCATGTTGACAAATGACTTCAATCCACACCCCCGCCAACATGGAGTCCCTGCACATCCCAGCTCGTCCACTCCCGGCTCTCTGCCCACGAGAAGGGAAACCCAAGTCCACGCCACACCTTGTACATGAGCATTCATAGCAGCCTTAGTCGTAATGGCCAAAAAGTAGAAATAACCCACACGCTGATCAGCGGATAAAGGGGTATATAAGCTGTGGTCTGTCCATACAGTGGAATAGTATTCATCCGTAAGAAGGAACGAAGTACTGATGTCTGCTACAACATGGACCAGCCTTGAAAGCACTCTGCTCGGTGCAAGAAGCCAGACACAAAAGGCCACCTGTTGCGTGATTCCATTTGTATGAAATGGAATAGTAAATCCATGGAGACAGAAAGCAGATTCGTGGTTGTTAGGGGCAGACAGAGGGGAATGTGGTAACAGTTAATGGGCACCAGATTCGTGTTTGAGACAATGAAAACCATGACCCCCGGGCGCTAGCCCTGTATTTTCATTAGCAAATAAATGTATTCCACTGCTCTTCTTAGCACTTCCTGTGACCCCATGAGCGTAGAAGTAAGAGTTCTCAAGGTTCTCCACCAGTGGCATCCTTTGGCTCTCACAATAGGGTCTTCATCTGTTAGGACCCAGCGTGAGCTGGAGGGGATCACGAAGCTCCCTTAATGCCTGATCATAACACCAGGAGGGGACCTTTTAGTCATCTCAAGCTGTTGTGCTCAGCCGTGGCTGCTCAGCGGAATCATATGGGGGACTTTTGAGGAATACCAGTGCCTGGTCTCCACCCAAGAAAAACCTGTGAATGTGAAGTTTTTAAGGGTTTGCAAGCGATTCTAACATGTAATGAGTGTTAAGAACCTATCGCTCTAATCCAATACCCTACATCACAGGTAGTCAAACAGAGACTCAGAGACGTTATAGGATTTACCCATGAATCAGAGGTAGGCCCGAAATTGCCCCACTCAACTGAAGTTCCCACTCCTACAAACGTGCAGAACTGCATTAACCCAATTCTAAAGTCTTTGGAGCAGACCATGCGATTGCTCCTAAAAAAGTCATTCTTTATCCCGATTCAAATGTTTGTGGCTGGATGCATATCTCTACAGAAAAATCTCTCTGCTTCTCAAAATTAAACTATTTCCAATTATCCCGTCAGATGTACAAATGTGTTTTTCTTTCTCTTTCATTTTTTAAAGAGAGAAACTCTGGTGAGGGAGAGATGCCACCGTCAGACGGAATAATGTGTCCACACCTGGCATTCAGAAAAGAAAGAATATGGGCCTATTTGCTCCTTGTTTTTAATTTTTCTCTCTTTATCTGATGTAATAATATTTATTGCACCATATCCCCTAAGGCAGTGATTTGCAAACTTCTTTTTACAGCAAAACATTTTTTTTCAGGCAAAATCTGGAGCGGAAAATCTAATATACCAAACAGACAAAACATGATCCAAGCTGTTTAAGTCTTACTGTTTGGGGGGGAAATACCTGATACATTGGAAGGACTCCTGTACCATCCCTCAAACGTCCTTGGTTCCCAGGAACACAGTTTGACAACCACTACTCGACCTCATTAGTTTCCAGTCGGGCTTCAGTGGCTATGTGTCTTCATGATTTTGTTTCATGGAGGAAAAGCCACATTTTGTTATCAGAGCCGCTTCTTCCTGAAAACTCATTTCTTTAGTCGCATGCATAGATGTGTGTATTTGGCAGAGTGGACAAGCCTCCTCAGGCAAGATCATGGAGAGGAAGAAAATGAGCATTAGCAGGTGCACTGCCGGGCCTCCAGGGAGGAGGCCTGGCTGGGCATTGTCCTTGAAAGTCATTGACTCAGCCCCTCCGCTGTGTCTGCAACACGTGGAAACTCCTCGTGGGGAATGAGCCGCCACAGAGACGTGTGCATTGGGCGGGAAAAGGGAATGGCTCCCACCAGAAAGCGCAGTGAATATTGTCTCCCTCTCTTGCCCATTGGCCCATCCCCCTGCCCCTGTACAGCCAGAAAGCAGGGGATGCTCAGCCTCTCCTCTTGGTGAAAGGGGACCCACAGATGGCAGCCCTCCGGGCACAGAGCTCTCCTTCCAGCCCAGGGCCTCTCTGGGGGGGTGGGTCACACCAACCAGGAGGATGTTTGTGAACCTCAGATTGAGAACCACATTGCCCGGGATGCCAGTGAATCTTGAAGAGTGCTCTTCACTCAGGAGCCGGTTGCTTTGTTGTTGAGCTGTTGTTCCTTATTATTGTTGAACCATTTGCATTCTCTTCACCTGCCTGAAACATTTAACTAAGAAAACTCTGGCAACACGTGGAAAAGTTTAATAGGCCCCTTTATAACTGTCCTTTCCCAGAGCTGGTAGGTACTCTCTCTTTCCATAATAGAGAGAACATGCAAATGCTTTTACCAAAGTATCTGGCACAAAAGAAAAAGAGTAATTATCAGAAGAAATTAATGTTAATTGGATCAAGAAAGGACTTCGATTATGTTTTCTTAAAAAGAGCCTTTATCTTTTAGAGACACACAATGACATATTTACAGATACAATGATACGTCTGGGATTTGTTCCAGATAATACAGGAATGGGGAGACGTGGGTGTGTAGCTGAAGCACAGGGGGGCACGAGTTGAAAATCTCTGAAGCCTGGTGATGGGCACATAGGGCTCTTTATTCTGGCTGCTTTTATAAATGTTTGAAATTCTCCATAGCAAGGTGCAAAAAGATACTGGGGGACACATGTGTGGAACCCAAATCTTCATCAAAAAAGGCCACATTTACTTGCTAAGAATGGCAGACATCTGCCAGAGTTGGTTTCCCCAGGGCTCCATTAGGAGCAGAAACCCACTCAGTGTAGCAGGTAAAGATGGGGCCGTTGACAGGCCTAGAAACATCCAGCAGACAAGAGGTGCAGAGAACCTCGTGGGCATGGGGGCAGGGCTGGAAAACCAGTGGGAGACCAAGGATGCTTCCCCATCTGTCTTTTGTCTTTTGAGTGCCCTGAGATCTCTGTTTTACCATCAGTGTGTCTACTCTTTTGCCTCTCTATGCATCTAGTCATTGGTGTCTGAGGGACAAAAAAAAAGTTCACTCCATGCTCAACTACTCCGAAACTTGGGACTTAAGGACTCTTTACTCTCTGATTATAGCCCCTATTTCTCTGAGTTCACATTCTTAGAGAAACATCTGATTGTTCATGAAGCAGACAATGGATTGGTCATCTGTGAGTTAGGTACCACTTCTGGGTCCAGTCCGCTCTGGCCAAGGAAGCTGGGATCCCATGACACAAATGGCCTCCTAGAACACTCTTCTCAGTAGGGGCTGAGATCTTCTTTAAGGATCCTCAGAAAAGGAAGACTGACCTCCACCATGGAGAATTCTATTGTTTCTGCCATTTGAACTACAATTAGTTCACTTGCCTTTTTCTCAGTGAGAAGAGAGAAGACCTGGCCACTATTCTCAGACACATGTACACTGGCACATTCCACAGATAAAAATGATCCCAAAATGCGGCACCTGGGTGGCTCAGTCGGTTAGGCGTCCAACTTGGTTTCAGCTCAGGTCATGATTTCATGGCTCCTGGGATCAAGCCCCGCAGTGTGCCCCATGCTAAGCATGAAGTCTGCTTGAAATTCTTTCTCTCTCCCTCTGCGCCCCCCACCCTCCACTCACACATGCATATGCTCACATGTGCTCTCTCTAAAAAAAAAAAAAAAAAAATCCTAAAATTTAATGTCTACTTATAGTGTTCTCATCTTATGAAAGATCTGGCATTTTGGGGAATCAGAGACAAGAACCTCATTCTCCAGAAGTGCACAGTTGGGAGGGGCATGCCCCAAGCTGCCTCTGCTTGTTGGTAGCCTGAGCTCTAGCTTCTGATTTACTTCTCACTGTGTGAATTGTCTTCCATGAGTGTTAAAAACCAAAGGTCTGGCACCACTCCTCATCTTCAAAGAGAAAGGGGTATTTAGAGATGACAGAATTTTAACCAGGTGGAGAAAAGAGTCAAATATACCAATGTCTGGGGCTTTGGTGGCATTATGGTCTGGTGGGTTCCTGAATGTCCTCCTCCCATCTTGGTTCTGTAGTCATTTGGGGGCCTGTCTGTGCATGTCCTATTGGGGTATGGCTAGGGAAGGACTCAATAGGTCCAGTTCTTGAGGGCTGGCTGAAGCTTTTTCAGCCAAGCACCTTCAGAGTCCCTTGTGGGTCTCTGTTGTTAATCATTTCTTAGACATAAAGGCTTCTTTAAAATACTGAATGAACTTTATTTAGAACTCTGTGTACTTGTTAAATTTTTGTTTAAATATTATATATGTTCTATTATGTGAATTTCACATACATAGTGACATTTTATATTTTTGTATTATTTTATATATTAAAATACTTTACACATTGTATTACATATATATACATATATATGTGTGTGTGTGTATATATATATATATATAGTGCCCATAAACATTAACTGTAAGCTGAATTAAAATGTCCCCCTATGTTTTCTTCTAAAACCTCTATAGTTTTACCTTACACATGTTGTGTATGGTGTGAAGTAGGGATCAAGGTTCATTGTTCTCTCCACATGGATGTACAAATGATCCAGCACCATTTATTGAAATGGCCATTAGCTGGAAACTAAATTAGGCCCAAATGTAAAAGCACCCGTAATTGGCCACAGGTACAGCCTTGGATGTATGAGAGTGGAGAAATGGTAGGAAACAAAATATTTGGATATGTCATAGGTCAACAAAACATATAAAGAAAGGAGGTGAGTGGGAGGAAATGTGGCAATCAGCTGCAAGCCCCTGAGGGGAGAGAATAGTGTCACTTTCATTTACTGCTATATTTCCTGCCTCTGGTGGACCCCTTGGCATGCAGTAGACACTTAAAGGATATTTACTGGAAGGAATTCTTTCATTTTTTTATATCCTGGGGTGAATCCTAATCATAGATAGAAGGAAACCAGATATCTAATGCAGCTATTCCTCCTAAATGTGGGTGCTGTAGGTTAACATCATTTGCCTTGGCAATAGTTAGAGCAAATCAGGGATAAGCAAGTATGTGTCAGATACACATAACTGAAAAGAGAAGAGCATTCCCACACGAATTTCAGGGATATGAGGTATCTATGAAAATTATACATTAAAAGGCAGTCCATGATAAGAACAGAAAGAATCATAGGGGTTTGAGCCATATTCTCCAATTTACTAGTAAGAATTTCATATGATACAAAACAAAATCCATCATCATCATCCTCACTAACAAATACTGATTCCTTTCCCTATGCCAAGCAATGTGTCAGGATCCTTAAATGTATTATCTTCTTCCTAGCAATCACAGTTTCTACCTGTTAGGCTATCAGCAAGAGATCAGATTTTTCCAATGAGCTCTATCCTTTATGTAAACATAGACTCATAAAATTGTTTGCAAGTTAAATTACTGATGATCTCTCCCCCATGCTTTTCACCTCACAGATAGAAATTCAAGTTTATAAAATTTTCTGGGACCTTATCTTTTAATTTCCCAAAGCCAGGGCCCAAATGGCTACATCCCAACTTTTCAAGTTCACCATCCATGAAACATCCTGGATGACAGTTCATGAACCTGGACTCTAGTCGTCAAGCATGCAAGCTTATAGATGTCCAGTCCCTTAAGGTCACACACTGTCACTTCTTCCCTAGCAGTGGCTTTCTACCCTGATGATTATTACTTCCAATTTCAGGTTAACCTTAATGTAAAATCAACCATTTGCTCAATGAGGAAGAGCATTTATTCTTGGTGTAAAATAAAATGGAAGTCCCTCTTCCCCCTGGTGATGGATGACCTTTCTGGAAGGTCCAGGCATTCTCTTGCTAAATGTCCATCACAAAACTCACCCCATGTTGTCAAAGAAAGCAGAATGAAACACTCAGTTCTGAATACAAGGGGAGAGAGCTAATGAGCCTCAGTATGTCCCAAGCCGGTCACCCACACTGATTATGTAAAAATATATTTTGTCTGGTATTTGATTTGCCACACAGTTTAACAGAAAAGTGACTTTATCTATTTTTTCCAATTAAAGGAAGTAATGTTACAATCAATAATTCCTCCTGCTCTTGTATGCTAAATTCATGTCTTGTCTATTGTTTTTAAATCACAAAGTGAGCATTGCTATAGAAATATAAAATGGTACTATTTCATTTCAGTCTATTTAATTTTCCATCTTGAATTACATAATGGGGTTAAAACATGGAATAGAATTAATAGAATGGGTATTTAATTAAGCAATAATGAGTTTCTAAATGGATGCTCAAGGAAACTGGCTTTGTAGTTTATGCAAGAATCAGATAATGGTCTTAACAAAGACTATAATAATTGTGTAGAATGTTTTCTATATTTAAAGATTTTTTTTTTTCTGAATTCTCTCAAGAGTAGATTTAAACATAACCCAGTTCCTTGACTAGACTCCACTTTACTTTCAAGGTGAATTCCAAATACCTTTCTGTGGCTCCCAAAGCCCTGCATGATCTGACTCTATCCTCTGGGGTCCAATGGCAGACAGTTCTCCCTGGCCCTTGCCTGCACTCCAGCCACACCCACCTTCCCTGCGTACTGCAATTGTGCCATGCTCCCTCCACCCTTGGCCTTTGCTCCTGCTGTTCCAGATGCCAGGAATGCTCTCTCTCCTTTCCCCTTATTAGCCCCTCATCTGCTTTCCATTTTCAGGGAATTCTTCCCTAAGGACCCTCCCCAGACTGGGTCAGGCACCCACTTCCTCTCACCACTCCCCATTCAAGCTACAGGCTCAGTGTTGCTTTTTTCCTAACATTCAGCACAGTTTTATAATCATACATATGCCATGTCTATTTCGTTTTCTAGCATATCCCTAGAATTCAATACTATAGCATGCCTGGCACAGAGAAGCCACCCACCAAATTGTTGACGGACTGTCTGGAAGATGGATGGATGGGTGGATGGAAGGAAGGAAGATAAATGGATGGATGGATGGATAGATAAATGGATAGAGAATGATGGATAGATGAATAGATAAATGGATGGATAGACGATGGATGGAGGATGGAGGGAGGGATGGGTGGATGGATGGATAAATCGAGGGATGGAGAATGGATGGATGGACGGATAGATGGTGGATGGAGGATGGATGGAGAAGAGATGGAGAATGATGGGTGGGTGGATGGTAGGAAAATGTAGCTGTGGACACATTACTACAAATAAGGATATATCAGGACCACAATACACACCGAGAATTCCTAAAACAATACCACATTATTCCATTTGGAATCATTTGCTCACACACTAAAAGGGTGTTCTATGTCAGCCCCTATGGTAGGTGCTACAGACATTAAAAAAGAAAAGTGTCCTGGGAAAACTGCACAGGTTTTTTTCCCACTTAGACCTGGCCTAAATATTAATTTTACAAATCCATCCATCTGTCCATCAGATCTTCATGTGTCCAGCACTGTGCTATGTACTGGGGATCAGGGCCGAGTGACACATCAGGTGTCATAGGCACAGTGCTAGGGTCCTAAAATCAGAAGAAAACGAACTTTCAGGGTCAAAGAAAATGTTAATTTTTTTCCTCACATCAGAAAAAAAAATGAAATTTTTAAAACCCATGAAAACCTATTATGGTAGGAAGGGCTGATGAAGGTAAAATTACCTAAGATCCAAGAAAGTCATAAGGCAGCTATGCTAGAGATGTCCTGGAGAACAAGAGAGATCAGTCCATCCTTACCCTTCTGGAACATCAGGCAAGCGGCAGGAGCAGGCACCAGTCAGCCAGCGGGTCCCTCCTACTGCCCCTGTAGAGCCGCACCACTCACATTTCCTCTTCCCTCCCCACCCCCGCCCTGGCCTTTGAGGCCAGGTCCCACCCCCTGTATTTAAGACCACTGACTCATTCAACAAATATTTTCTGGGTCCCCTCTCTGCACCTAGCACCTTGTGAGGGTCTGGGGAGAAAGCTGCGAACAACACAGCCTTCACTGAGCCTCCAGCCTCCTCAAAATCACGATGTGCTCTGTGTCTTCATCCCGCAATGTGACCCTCGTCCACTTTGACAAAGCAACTCCTCACCTCTGTACTGGATGTAACAGCACCCCTACCACATGGATGGATGCCAGCATCCTCCAGTCTCAGCACTCCCTGTGCCCACATAATCACCCACCCGGCGTCCTAAGTTACAGGTGTCAGAAGACACATGAGGACAGGTGATGAGCTGAGGTCTGGTGTGATCAGTGGGGCCAGAGAACCAGTCCTCTGGCCCTGGACCACAGCCGGGGTGAAGGATGAGCCTCAGTGATGGGAGTCTTGAGTAATAGAACTTGTTAAAAGCAGAGATTACAGGAATCCAGGAGACATGGACTTGACCTTTGGTTCACTGAACGACTCTGGACTTTCCTTCCTTCTCTGTGCCTCTTCCTTCATCTGAATCTGAAGGGATTAGATAGCACCGAGGACACGCGTGGCTGACAGCAAGGGCTGATCCCAGCGCTCCTTCCTGCTGAGCCAGATGCACCGCAGGCCCTCAGCATGGAGCTCCGGCAGCGGCTCAGTACCGGGGTGGGCTCAACATTGACACCACCTTACCATTCTTGACCTTGACCTTGGACCCTATCATGCTTCTCTCAACCGAACCGCATACTAGAATTCTCTGGGCAGGTTAAGAAAATACTGAATCTCAGGCCTTACCCCAAACCCACTGAATTAGAATACCCCTGCCCCATCCCCACAAGGCATCAAGATTAAGGCTTATGATTGTTATTTAAAAAACAAACAAAATGAAGAGATTCTAATGTGCGGACAGGGCTGAGAACCGCCTATCTAGATTGAAGCTTAGGAATTCCATGAATTTTGTGAGAAGGGGGGAAAGCTAGAAGAGAGGACTACTTAGGAATCAGGTCAACTGCATTGTCGCCTGGAGCCCATATCCGTGCGACAGCATCCCACCCCACCCCCCACCCCCAGCTACTTTCAATCCGGCCATCAGGTTCCAAGAATTTCCCAGCGCCCCTTTCACAGAAACGAACAACCCACCCAGGTTTGCTGAGGTGTGGTAGACAAATTAGTAACTGTCCCTGCCCCATCCCCACAAGGCATCAAGATTAAGGCTTATGATTAATGATTTGCAAGTCAATTAATCAGCCACTGCTTTTGAAACCCCATTTCTCAAATTACTTCTCTTTGAACACAAGGGCTTTCTGACATCACCGCACTGTCTCTAGATTCACTTTCCTACTAATTGAAATTCCAAGATATTTCTTCTTCTTGTCAGCTTATTGGTATTACTTGTTTGTAAAATATTTGCAAACAGATTACTATTCACCTGTAGTGTGTCAGAGGTAAGCACCAAAACAATACTTTATGCTTCCAGCTCAAAGGAATGTGCTAATGATACTCATGAAATTCTCTATCTATGGGAAAACTGATTTTTCATTTATTGATTTATTCTCACCACACCTACTTGCAACAAGTATTTGAGATATATGACAATAAAAACACGGGCACAGCAAGGCTCCAAACAACTGATTTATATGTTTCCTTAGGAAATGGGTTTTGAAAGTCCTGCTAGTTGTGGGGGAGAGGTGGGGCGGGTGAAATGCGCTCTCTTCTCTAGAGGAGATGGTGCAACTGAGCAGAGGCCTTGGAGTCAAACACCGAGTTTCCAGCTCCAGTCCCTCCACATGCAAGGGAGGGGCCCCGGCGCCCCGGCGACCTTGTTGTTGAGGGTCGGCGAGGCTGCAGGAACAAAGACACACAAAACTGTATAAAGGCTCAAATTCCACAGGAGTCTGCTTCTCCTTCAACAACAGCTCGGGACGGGTGGGGGGACTCGGGACCCACGTTCTTCCGCCTGTGGCCGCACCCTGCCCTGGGGTCCTGGGGTCCTCTGTGTGTGGATAGATGGAAGGAGAGGCACCAAGAAGGAGGGACGGCTGCTCCCATCAGGCAAGCATCACTTCTGGCCACATTCGGGAGGAGAGAAGGCAGTCTCCGGGCCCCAGCTCGGTGCGGGGAAGGCCGAAAGGAGCGGACTGTCTGCCCGCTGGGCTCTCCTGCATTATTCACCGTAAAACGAGTTGATAGGGGTAACGGACCCACTGCCGGGCCTGTGGGAAGGGCTCTGTGAAGGATCAGTGCTGTCCTTACCAAATACTGACAGTAACCATCTGCTCTGTTTGCAGTTTCAAGCCACTGTTGAGGAAGGAGTTGTGGGGGTTATTGTCAACTTGACAGTTGAAGACAAGGACGACCCCTCCACAGGCGCGTGGAGGGCGGCCTACACCATCATCAACGGAAACCCGGGCCAGAGCTTCGAGATCCACACCAACCCTCAGACCAACGAGGGGATGCTATCTGTGGTCAAAGTAAGTGGACGTCCCAGGCTCCTCCCTCCACATCAGGCAGAGGGCCTCCCTGCTGGGGAAGGTCAAGGGGAAGGCAGCCTTAGTCTCCTCCTCCTGGGGTTGAAAAAGAAAAAGGCTCAGGGCTTAAGGGTAGAGTTAATATCCTCACAGCCACTAAACCAACCCATTTCACAGGTTCTAGGAAACTCAAACGTCTGTGTAACCTTAAAAAAAGAACCCAAAGTTAATTTTTAAGCGAGATTCTCCATATGATTGGTAATGAATTATCAAAGATATGCAAAAACAGACCAATCAAAGGTTTTTTTAAAGATCTCTGATCAAAAATGTGGATCATTACATGTCTTCTTAGTCTGTCCCAGCAGAGTCCTGGGCATTCTCTTACAAACAGGAGATAAACAGCGCCTGGCCCTCGGAGCCCGTGTGCGTGTCCTGGGGCTGCCATCACAAATGACCACACCCTCGGTGGCCTCAGACAATGCAGACTTATAGTCTCATTTGTAAGTTCTGGAGGCCAGAGCTCCAAAATCAGCTTCACGGGGCTAAGGTTGGCGGCCCGGGTCCTCTTGGAGCCTCTAGGGGACCGTCTATGTCCTTATCTTTCCCAGCGGCTGGGGACCAGCCACCTTCCTTGGCTTGTGGCCCGTTCTCGTAGCTCCAGGCAGCGAGGCAGCTCCTGTCCTACGTCTCTTTCTTCCTTCAACTTCCCTGCCTCCCTCCTTTAAGGACCTCTGTGACTCCAGGGCTCTCCGTCCACAAGGTCCTTAGCTTACTCACATCCCCATAAGGTTCCGGGGGTCCACCCATGGTCATACTGGGAGGTCTTTATTCAGCCTCGAGCAGGGTCCCATACACAGTTCCACAGCCTTCTCCGGGGGGCAGAGCCCTTGAGAATGGCAGATCTCAGAGACGCTTCCGGCTTGCTCCGGAGGAGGAGGGACTGGGTTTCTCCCAAGCCCTGTTCTTTCCAGTACTTGATTCATTTTGAACCTCGGAGGTCTGGCTGAGAAGAACCACCCATGGGGCTTCCCAGTTGCCTCTGATAACACGGGCAGCAGCGAGGTCGTCAGGAGCTCCTGCCGCGGCTCTCCTGCAAACCACTGCAGTTTCCAGTTATGGAAGTCGAGCCTGTATCCATAAATGCCATCAGGCAATTTTCCAAACCTGCAGCTGGAAGGCAGAGCTTGGGGAAATATACAGCCCCATCATAAATCCTAGAAAAGCGCAGTTCTCCCCGGCCCGTGTGTGCGACAGTTTGAGGAACAGACACTACGAGAAAACCAGAGTCACAAAGGGGCATTCCCCTCTCCCCACATTGCCACTGTGGCCCATGATGCTGAGTCTGAAATGTTAGCATATAGGAGCATCACCAGGGAGGGTGGTTACAACCCAGGTTCCTGGGCCCCTCCCACACATGTCTGCAGGGTCACCATATGAGGGAGAGGTGCTGCGGGCCCCAGGAGATGCTGGGGTTCATGGAGCACAGCCTCGTGCATGAGCACTGCCTGAGGGCGAGTTTGCACCTGCAAATTCCTGCGGAGGAGGTGCCTGCAGCACCTGGGGCTCCCTCTGGGTGCCAGTTTTACTAGTGAGTGGACTCCCTTTGCTTCAGAATTAAAATGGAGACTCCCCCTCCCGTTGGCTGCCTGCCATGTGAATTCCTCTGAGGGCCTTGGGCTCTCTCTGCTTCTCAACCCACCTGACTCGAAGCCCCAGGACAGCTTTCTACAGGCAGGCCAGGCCTTGTTCCCCATGCTCTTCACTTTGCCAGCAACACAGTGCTTCATTAGGAATGCTCTCAGGTGCAAGTAACAGAATACCAGGCTGATAGTGGCTTAAATAATAAAGAGAATTTAATGATTTCCATAACTAGATATAGGTAGGCCAGTCTACGATTGGCTGGCAGCTCAAGGTGTCAGAGAGCCAGCACATCTTTCCTCTGCTATGTTCTTAAGGCAGGAAGCAAGAAGGCAGCCAGGCAAACAAGAGAGTGCTCTCCAGTGCCCCTCTCCTCTCATCAGGGAAGGAAATATCTTTTCCAGTGGTTTCTCAGATAATTTCCTGTGATGTTTCATTGGCCAGATAACACATACCCATCCTCAGCTGCAAGGAAGGCTTGGAAGTCCAAATCTGGCTTTTGGGGCCTCTGCAGGAAGAGACGGGTAGGGGAGCACAGGGTGGGCATGGTCACTGGGCAATGAGCAGTTGTGCCCTAACCAGTTGGCAGTTAGCGTACGGAAGAAGGAGCAGAAGTTTCAGGACTGTGTGGCTCCCAGGGGAGTCCTGCCTCCCTGCAGGACCAAATCCTAACAGCTCTGGAAGGCAAATACCTGTTTCCTCTTTAAAACCTTCTGGTCAGGAATGCTCCTAGTTGCTCTGTAAACTATTCCAAAACTGTCAGAGTTACCCTTTCAGCTGAACATAATCCACCCTACATTTTAAGTGTATTTTCCCTTCTGTCCCTGGAGGAGAAGGAAACATCCAGAAAGCCTTGATCCCCAAGCCCATAATAGGCTTACAAATCATTGTTGGATCGCTTTCAAACCCTCCCTCTTCCAGACAGCAAAATCCACGTTCTTTACCGTTCCCATGTGGGATGGCTTTCCCAGCCCTTGAAGTCTCCACGTCACTAGTCCACACCTTCACTTGACGCTTAATGAAATAGTAATTGGATCGACTCTCTGGAACTTTATCGGAAGTGTTTCCAATTCCCTCCCCTCCCTGATCCAGAGACCCTGCATCAGACAGATCGCATTAGTAAGGTCATATGCCCGAGATGAAGGAGGGCTTCTTCATCCAGCGTGAGCCAGAGCAGGGTCCAGGAGAAGAGAGCCGCGTTGTGCCAGCTCCTGGTGGCCTAGCCCAGGGAACGCACAGCTCGAATTATTACAGCCAGCACCGTGCACATGGGAACGGGCGCTCCAGCGGCCCGGCCCTCCCAAAAGGCACTGTGAGACTCACCGCCCCCCTCCGCCTGTGGCACTGTTCAGTTCTCAAACCCTCCGAGGCCAGCGTTGCACTCAGGGGATGTCGGTTCTTCTTCCTTTCTCATCACACTCCCCGGACCAAAGCATGGCTCGGTGCCGCTTATTAGCTGTGTGATTTTGACTGAGTTATTCAACCTCTCTGAGCCTGTTCCCTCATCAACATTTAGTGGGACTAAAAACACCCACTATTATGACATAAAGTGAGGATTGGGTGAGTTGATGCACACAGAGCGCTCCTAGCACACAGTAGGTGCACAATAAGGGACAAATAATGTCAGAAAATAATGAAGGGCGGTGGTGAAAATCAGACATGTGTATTGTGGGGGTCGGGGAGCCATGGGTGCCCACTGGTATAGATTGAATTATGTCCCCCAAGAAAAGATATTTTGAAGTCCTTACCCCCAGACCCTGTGAATGTGGCCATATTTGGAAAAAGAGTCACTGCAGATGTGATTAGTTGAGGTCATGGTGGAGGGAGTGGGCCCTCCTCCAGCAGGACCGTGTTCCTATAAGGAGACGACAGGGACGCGCAGGGAGGGGGCCGTGTGACCGTGGAGGCAGAGATGGGAGTTGGGCGGCTGCAGGCCATGGAACCCCAAGAAGAGGCAGGGAAGTTTCCCCTAGAGCTTTCAGAGCCAGCAGGGCCCTGCTCACATTTGGTTTTGCACTTTCTGGTCTCTAGGACTGTGAGACAGTTGATTTCCTTGGTATTAAGCCACCCGGTCCTTCGTTCTGGCAGCCCTAGGAGACTAACACACCCACCGGGTTCCCTTACTAGGTAAGGCTGCCACTGCAAGAGCCCCAAGTGCTGGCAGATAATGCTCCCAGCCTATGTCTTCCCAGCAGAATTGCCCTCACTTGAGAGGAGAACGCAGGCCAGGCTCTGCCTGCTGGAGAGAGCCTGCAGTCTGCCTAACTGCAGGCAGATGCAAAAGACCAGCCCCTGCCCTGAGATGGGGCTGATTTGGCAGTCAGTGAAAGTTCCAGAGCTCCCCTGGCACTGGGCTGGACTCCTGCAGAGACCACATCCTTCTTTCTCCCTCTCTTCTGAGAAGGTGAGCCCGTAGATCATACTCCAAATCCCTGCCTCAGGCTCTGCTTCCAGACTCGGCTGGAGTCTCAGGGAACCCAGATAGAGTTACCTCACACACACACACACACACACACACACACACACACCCCTATCATACAACACGTACATACATATCTAATATAGACAAACACACATGCACATTTAACATGTAAAGACATGCATGTGCATGTTTACTATAAAGGCACACGTGTACTTATCCAACATAAATGTAACACATGTACCTAACATGTAAAGAAACACACATTTTAGCCATTCTATTTAAAGGTCATGTGTAAATAAGCCAGATCTCTTCCCCTCAGGACCCCAATCTTCTCCCTCTGCCCGGGTCTGCCCCACTCCATGCTGCAATTGGCTCCGCCCTCCTGCTCACCATGTCAGCCTCAACCCCAGGCCCAAATTCTGCTGTTCCGAGCCCCGTGGAGCTCACTAAAGGGAAGAAACCCCAGCCTGGTGTCCTTTTCATCATGGTAGAAAATTCCGTTGGGCTAGATTTGGGATTTCACAAATGTCGGTTTGCTAGTTAACTTTGTCTCCAGAAGCATGCTGGGTCTGCCCGGCACTGGGGCCGGTGGGGGAGGCTCCTGGACCCTGGGCTCCGCATGTCATCTCTGCTCAGAGCATGGAGCACAAAGTGGTCACGACCCAATGAGCCAAAGGCTTCTGCCCTTCAGTATCCCAATCGGGATGCACGTCTTCCAAGCATGGCAACCCCTGGCCCCTGTTTGAAATGTACTTCACTGAGGTTGCGTATTTGGGGCATCACTTGGGATGGACAGAAACCTCTTCCTGGAAAGGGATGGAGTGGTGAAGTATTCCTGCGTTTCAGGGATGGATGGGACCAAAATATAACTGGGTAGCGCCTAGGTGCCAAGAGCGTTACATCTGTTAGCTCTTTAAGTCCCTCCGGGAGTGGTTGCGGGTACGGAGAAGAGGGGGTCCTGTTGCCATCAGGAAGCCCCCCCGTGTCAGCATTTCCTCTGTGTGCGTGCGCACGCACGTGCGCACATGTGGGGTGTGCTAATGCATGTTAGTTATTAAGAAGGTAACATGATTTGCCTACAGTCATTCTGACTCTCAACCAGCTGGATTCAGTTCCAGCTCTTATACCTGCAGGGCTCTCTCCCCAGCTTCCCGGTCTCAGGCTGCTCCCGCTCCCCGTGGCCCTTACAGCCTGCCCGTCATCTGCTTCCTTCTAGTTGAGTGCGGACTGACTCCCCGTACTCACTTTGGTCCTGTTCTTCCAACAAGCGTATCCATACGTCCTGGGTCCGGAGAGTTAGCTACTCATCCCCCGCAGTCAACATGAGGAGAACAACTTGAAATAAACAGGCTGCCCTCATCTGACCTAAATGTCTCCCCACATACCCTCAGTGACAGGAAATGTCACTCCTGCGTCATCTTGTGGTTTGGAAAGAGAGCGGCCAAATGAATGCCATCCGTGTCATTCAATGACGGGCAGGACCCCCATATTAATAATGTCTACAATGGGGTTTCCTGAACGTGATCTGATTTACTCTGCACAGCACCTGGGGGAGGCAAGTACTATCAGCCTCTTTTGTAGACTCACCTAGAGTGGGCCGCACCTCCGTGACCCTGGGGCCAGGACCGTCCACCATCATGCTGGAGGGTCCCAGCCCAGCCATGTGTCTCACAAAGACTACCCCTGCCCCGTATCTGACCACGGAGCCCCTGAGTCATGGTGACCACTGAAAATTCCCTGCACATTTTCAAATGCCCTCAGGTGGGGAAGGGCCCGGAGGCTTAACCCCACGCGTCTCCAATCCTCTCCAGTCCTTTTACCTACATGACGCCCTCCCCGGAAATGCACCTGTGCCAGGAGAAACTCCTTTACCTGCTGACCAGACTCCAGCCTCGGCGCTTGTGGCCAGTGAGACAAAAGTGTTGAGGATGGACTTTTGGGCTGCCTTTTCCATTCAACCTCCCCCTTATGGTAACCGAGGCAGGGCGAACCCCGTAGCTGGCGAAGCTTAGGCTGCAGAGTGGTTCGTCCCCGAACCCCCCTGAGTGTTGGAGTCGTGGGGCTACAGGTTACACGTAGGAAGCTTTTTAATGACAGCAGGGCAAGGGCATCGCCTAAAGAGGTCTCAGACGGGGGCCCCAGGACTCTGAGCCTCACGTCATGTGTTGTCACTTACTCTCGATCCCAAAAAAACTACCAGCTTCCATCCCGAATTCTGTGTGTTTCATATCCTTAAGGAGGACCCCACGTTGCATTCAGGTTAGCCCACAAAACCTGGATCCATCCCTGATCATCCATGTTGGCTCGTGGGGTATCACAGGGACTTGGGGCAAAGGCATCCACCCTTTGTAGCAGATACACATGCTGAGCCTCCCGTCTCTGCTTTCCAGCCCCTGGACTACGAGATTTCTGCCTTTCACACCCTGCTAATCAAAGTGGAAAATGAGGACCCTCTGGTGCCCGACGTCTCCTACGGCCCCAGCTCCACGGCCACCGTTCACATCACTGTCCTGGATGTCAACGAGGGTCCGGTTTTCTACCCAGACCCCATGATGGTGACCAGGCAGGAGAACATCTCTGTGGGCAGCGTGCTCCTGACCGTGAACGCCACGGACCCTGATTCCCTGCAGCATCAAACCATCAGGTGGGTGAGCGACCCCCTAACTGGGGACCCGAGACAGAAATGGTATTTCTTCTCTGGCTGCAGGCCTAGTTGTCAGGAGTGAACTAGCATTAAATTAAATTTGTTAGTGATCTGGGTAAGTAGAAGGTACATGTCACAGTGAAGAGCTCATGGCTGATGATATCAGGACCAGGCTGACTCCAGGGGGCCACTGCCCCCACACCTGGCTCCTAGCACTAGACCAGCTCGGGAAGAGGGTGACTTCAGGGCTGTGTTTCTAAATGGCCAGAGGGGTCTGCCAATCATAGTCCCTGAAAAAAAGAAAAGCCACCATCTATGGCCCCCTGCCTCTCAGACACTTGACCTATATTCTTGTCACCAGGACTTGATAAGGCTTCGGCTGACTCCACATACAGACAAGGGTATTATGAATCCAGAGAGGTTCAGTAATAGCTCAAGGTGGCGCAGCTTAGTAGCAGAGGAATCAGAATAGAAACAGGACGGTCTGCAAAGTCCGTGCTCTCTGCTAAGTGCTGTGGATTCTGAACCTGTCAAAAGGGGAAGGAACCAGACATTGCTGGTACCTAGAAATGGAACATCGGGGCTAGGGTTTCCACTGATAAACAGCAAGCCAAAAAAAAAAATAGTCTTTAAATATTTCTGTCTTCATTTCTTAAGCTCTGTCCGGTGTTTAGAAGGAAGGTATTTTCATGACAAGATTTAATTAAGTGATCATTGCCCGCAGAGACAAACTGTTCTCCTTGGTGCATTGTTTCATGATGAACCTGAATTGGGCATGCAGGTCCAAATGCACACTTGTCTCCACAAAAGAAAGTTATTAATCTTTCTCTTCCAAAATCTAATCTTCTTCTCCTAGGAGGAACAGATAATCAAGTATTAGATACACTTCTAATAAACACATGTCGTATTTTCCTGATTTGAAACACCTGGAAACGTATCAGGGTCTCCACGTGGCCCCGTTACTGAAGCGCAAACTGGCAGGAACGCAGCTCACATTAGTTTCCAACCCAGAAGGGGATTTACTTTCATAACAAAACTTTCCGAAATGCCAGGTGAACTAGATACAGGTCGGAACTATACCAAATCCGATAATAATGTGACTCTGAAATAGCCATTCCGTTTTCTCTCTTTCCTTTAACTGCTGGGTACCTGGCAAAGGAAATACCCAATTTAAATATCAAAGAGCAAGCTTTCCTTAAGTCCTTAGATGGGGAAACTAGTAGCTTAACAGACCGTAAGGCAGTCATACTAATTTGGGTTGTCTTTGGGAGGGCTTAACTGTCATTTTGTACTTCTACAACAGGAGGCAGAAGAGAGGACTCTGGGGTGGGGAGAAAGCAGAATTTCGATGGGCTTGTTTTTGCTGGGGTGGGGAGGGGGCGTGCTTTGTGATTTGGGATGTCGCCAGAGAGCCTTAATGTGGTGGGGAGGGTCAGATGCTTGACAGCGACAAAGGGGAGGTGGGGTCTGTCCAGGCTCTCTGTTCAAGACCAGCTCTGGCCGACTTAGGCAAAAGGGGGGAATTTGCTAGAAGAATCATTGGATAACAGTGTATCAAACTGAGAACATGTTTAGAACCAGGCCCTCCATAGCACAGGAGTTTGGCGGTGCTGAGTCTCTAGGGGATGGGAGGTGACTGGCTGGCAGGAGGAGAATGAGTGACCCGCCTCCAACCATTTCCACACTTGTGCCACTCGCCATCAAAGGTTCATGTACACCAGGTGTGTCTGCTTTGTCTGAGCTGCAGCATGAGCCTCCCAAATCAGGGCGCCTTTTTTTTTTTTTTAAGATTTTTATTTGTTTCCTCGCAATGCATATACTTGATACTTGCTGCATTTGAAATTCCAGTTCATTAACACGGTCCTCATTTTTAAGAGATTACTTAGTCACATTGTTATTAAATTATTAAAAAAACTATTTTATTTATTTGTCGGAGAGAGAGAGTGAGAGAGAGGCAGGCAGAGGGAGAGCAGAGAGCCCGATGCAGGACTTGATCCCAGGACCCCTGGGATCATGACCTGAGCCTGAGGCAGACGCTTAACCGACTGAGCCACCCAGGCATCCCCCAAATCAGGGCACCTTGACGGGCCACAGAGCTGATGTTCTCGGATGTGGCTGCCCACCACAGAGGGCAGCTGGTGTGGTGAGAGGAGATCCCATCCTGCAGATGGCACATGGAGCTGGGAATGCAGCTCAGAGGACAGGCCTCTGAGAGCCGTCCCAGCAAACTGAGTTAGTGACAGGAGTCTGGCCCGGAAAGGGAGGGCATGACTGGCCAGAGCCAAGACACTGAGGGGTTATCAAGACAAGACGTGAGCACGGAGCACGAGGACCCAGCTACTGGAGGGGGTGCAAGTGTTCCCCCTTGTACCACAGGCAGAAGGTCCGTGGCGCCCACCACGTGAGAAGAGGAGGTCAGAGAAAGTAATGTGTCAATTACTAGACAGGAGACCCGAGGGAAAAAGCAGAAGCATGGGAAGCTCCACTGGTCATCACAGATCTGACCCTTCTTCCTAAGCTGCCAGGTCCCACCGTTTAGCCCAAGACGGCACGTATCGGCCCACGTGACCGAAAAGTGCACACGGACGAGGGTACCCAGCATGAGAGCTCAGGTGTCCAGAGTATGCTGGACCTCTTGGCTCTGCTCTCCCCCGGGGCCAGCTTCAGCCCCAGCCATGCCTGAATGGCCACCAGCAATGCCAGCCCTTGGCCCTCCCAGCAGGAAGAGAGGCTTCCCAACTGAAAGTTCAAGTCCAAGGGCGGGGCTGGGGTCTCACTGAGCCAGCTAGGACACACACCCATCTCCGAGCCAAACAGTATAGCAGGGAGAAGGAGTGTGCCCTCCGGGGGCCCCACGTCCCACCATGACCACCAGAGGAGTGCAGGACGCGCTTCCCAGGAGACCGGAATGGGGGCTGAGTCATCAGGAACCACGGAGAGTCACTGTGACCAAGTTCAATTTTGTGTTCAATTTCCCTGGGGAAATGCAGCTGCGGTGTTTCTCGGTGGCTGGTTTGCTTAACAGTTCTAGCATTTACAAATACTTGCAGCCCTTGATCCTTCCCCTCCCCCTTTCCTCTCCTCCCTTCTTCCTTTCTCTGTCTCTCCCCCACCACCCTATCTCTATCAATATTTCATTCCAACATTCTCTGTGACTCAGCCCCAGTAACCCCATTCTCATTTCAAATGACTCACCAGGCCCTGGGAGCTTTTGAGCCCAGGGGGAGGTGCTGCACCTGCCCAGGATCCTGGTACAGGTCCTGCCCCAACCCTGACGGGCGCTCTGGCCTCTTCCCCAAGGGCGGGCTCCTTCGCTGTCAGAGCAGGGAAACCTCCTCCCCACCCACAACCCGCACAAAACGCAGGAACTTCCAACTGATTCCCATCCGGGCCGGTGTCCTGTCTCCTGTGATGAAAGGCGCGTCTGGTCTCGGGCGCGAGGCTGGCACAGCTGGCCCCTGGGGACCACTCTTTCATCTCACCAGGGAACAATCAAGTCTGTGAAAGGCGCCTTGATCTCTGAGAAGCCTGTAACACTCAAGACGGGAGGTGTCCAGGCATCAGAGTGAATACTCGCACTAAAAAGCCTGAGTTATTAAAACTTGTTAAAAAGCCCATCACGTTGCGCTCTTAGCCAAATCAAAGTGGACATCGGTGAGCTGGTGACAGACAAAAATCTTCTTTTCAATGACTTCTATCTTCTTATCTTTATAAAGTTAAGATAATTCGTGGAGGAGCCTTTGGGAAAGGCAGTTAAGAATAAAGATAATAAAGAGTCTCTAATCATCTTACACAGGAAATCCTCTCTTAACAACGTGGGTATATTATCTCCCTCCGTCACGTGTGAGAAACCTTCTGTTTTTATTACCAGAATTGGCTCCGATCACCCGTCCTGTTTTGGAACCTGCCATGTCTCCTTCCCAGTGTATGCTGAGCAGCTTTCCATGTCAAGACATAGCCATTATTTTTAATTGCTTGATAGTATTCTATTCTATTACATGGATGTTCTCATTTATTCATTCATTTCCTTGTTATTGGATATTAGAGTGTTTCCAATTGTATGCAATTATTTTTTGAAAAGGTCAATGGACATGCTTATAGCTAAATTGTTTAGTGCATCATTAATTTCACGAAGAATTTTTTTGAAAATACTTTGAGCAAAAAAGTATTGGTATTGTTAATGACTTTTGTCATAAAAAGAATTTTTCGTTTTTTTTTTATACCCGGGCAGTCACATTTATATTTTACTTATGATTTGAATTGATGTCAGGATTAGAAAACCTCTCTGCTCCAAGGTCGTGTCGCTATAGACACGTTCTGAAACAGAGCTGCCTCCCCCACCGCATCCCCTCCACGCACCACAGACGCGGGCCTCCTGCAGCCTTCAGGGTGGAGCCCTGCCTCCACACCCACCAAACAGGAGCCAGGCATTTCTCCGTGACATATGGGTGTCTCTAATGAGGAGCAGGCTTTGAAAGTGAGCTTGTTGGCTAATTACTGTCAGAAGGAGCAGCTCAATGGTAATTATGCTAAACTGGAAATGACTGCCCTTGTCCCACGTTCTCCACTAGCGAAATGAACACCAGGGACTAACCCTTGCATCCTCGCTGTTGATTCGGTTGCTTTGGGGAGGCAGCCGGCAGCTCAGTCCTTCGGGACGGCCTGAGAGGACTTGTCTCATTGTTTTTCACAATCAGGGGATTTCCTTGGAGGCAACCAAGTAGCAAGTCCTTAGTCTGAGCATTTTTTCAGACCGAGTTCATCTTGTCCGGGGTGTGCAGTAAACCACTCTGCAGCAGAGGTTTCTGCCTACACATTGAATATATAAGATATGTGTTGAGGAGAAATACCATTCCTACCAGTGTGAAATAACCTATCGCTGCTCAACATGGTTCTGGAAAAAATCATTCATCCAGGGAGCCCTGCAAGGGTGTGCCGAGCAGCACTGTATCTGTGAGGATTAAGTTTGGCTGAATATAACACGAAAATTCAAAATGACCGTGGCTCAGAAAAGATAGAACTCTATTTTTGGTCACCTGTAACAGAAGTCTAGAGTAGCCATGGCAGTGTTCAGGGCTTGTACGGCGGTCCCACAGAGCTGTCAGGGTCCCAGGTTCCTTCCCGCTCACCATTCGACCACCTCCAGGCCCGGTGTCCCCTTCCTCATGGGCTGTGAGGGCTACTGGTGCTCCAGCCTTCGTGTCTGCATTCCAAACAGTGAGATGGGAAAGAGGGGAAGAAAGGCATCGGGTCTCCTGTCTTTTTTTTTTTTTTTAAGATTTTTATTTATTTATTGAGAGAGAATGCTAGAGAGAGAGCATGAGAGGGAAGGAGGTCAGAGGGAGAGGCAGACTCCCCGCTGAGCAGGGAGCCCGATGTGGGACTCGATCCCGGGACTCCAGGATCGTGACCTGAGCCGAAGGCAGTCGCTTAACCAGCTGAGCCACCCAGGCGCCCGGGTCTCCTCTCTTTTAAGGAAACTTCCTGGAAGTCAGCCCCATTTCTATTTAAATCTCATTGGCCAAAATTAGTCACATGACCACACCTAACTCCAAGGTATACTGGACCATATCGTCATTTAGCTGGGTAGCAACCAGCTTTTAAAACTAGGATTCTTTACGAATTAAGGGAAGAGAGGGGGGGCCTGGGTGGCTCAGCTGTTAAACGTCTGCCTTTGGCTCAGGTCATGATCCCAGGGCCCTGGGATCGAGCCCCGCATCGGGCTCCCTGCTCCGCGGGAAGCCTGCTTCTCCCTCTCCCACTCCCCCTGCTTGTGTTCCCTCTCTCGCTGTGTCTCTCTCTGTCAAATAAATAAAATCTTTTAAAAAAAAAAAAAGAAGGGAAGAGAGTATGTAGTGAGGTAACTAGACGTTAGAATGTCTAGCTGCCGTGGAAACCTTTGGGGATTGAGCTTTTCTACATAACAAAAAACCACAGGGTAAATTTAAAATTATGAAACATGGGTGCCTGGGTGGCTCAGTTGGTTGGGCGACTGCCTTCGGCTCAGGTCGTGATCCCGGAGTCCCGGGATCGAGTCCCACATCGGGCTCCCTGCTCGGCGGGGAGCCTGCTTCTCCCTCTGACCCTCCCCCCTCTCATGTACTCTCGCTCTCATTCTCGCTCTCTCAAATAAATAAATAAATCTTTAAAATAAAATAAAATGATGAAATATGCCATGATATTAGATTTCTACACAATCAAAATAATAGATAATCATGTTGCTAAAGACCAAATGCTTGGAAAAAAAGCACAAGGATTATAGTTATCCATTCATTCAGTTACTAAGTTTAACAGTATTCATTTAGAGCCCGGTGACACCGCGAGGCGCTGGGAATTCACTAGTGAAAGAAAGGGTCTCTGCCTGCAGCCTCCGGGGAGCTTGCAGTCCTGAGAGCAAGAGCATATGCCCGGAAAGAAGGCGGGGGGCCAGAGGGCAAGGAAGGAAGGAAGGAAATACATGCTTTCCTTGGGAAGTAAGAACCAGTGGTCCCTAGCTGGGGACAAAGAGCCAGGAGGCAGAATTGGTTTCCAAGCATCGCTGTGGTCTCGCTTGTCAACCCTGCTCTCCCCGTGCCTCTTTGCGGCTCTCTGCCTCCTAGGACCCGGCTGCCAGCCCAAACAGGCAGCCATCTCCACACCCCCCTGGAGACATGGGTTTGAGAACAAGGGCAGTAAGCTTGCCGGTACCGGGACTGAGCGCCTAGCATGTTTATATCCAAGTGCACCAAAAACCCCTTCACCAGAGTCATTTATTTCTCACAGCCCTGCAAATGACACATCGTTGGTCTCCCTTTTTGCTGATGAGGAAAGCAGAGCCTCTCTGAGCCTCTCTGAGCCCTCCTTTGTGGAAGGAGAGCATGCAGAAGTGTGGGGAGGCCTGCTGAGAGCCCCTGGGCTTTGCTGGCACCCACCGCGCCCACCCGTGTGTGTCCCACTGAGGTGGGCTGGGCATCACCTCTGCCCCTGCGGGGAGGCTGCTCTGACCTCGGAACTGTGCTCCCCGGGCTTTCTGGACATCTAGCACTACCCTCCTCCTGCCTTACTGTCATTCCCGACCTAATCCTCCATCTTCTCACCAAACCCAGGCTTTAAGGGGGGGAGGGTAGCCATCCCTGCCTGATGAAGCCCCAGGGGGGCCGCATCGGTACTATTACAGAATTAAGCACTTGGGGCCCAGCACGTGGACCTTCAGATGCTCCAGGGGGCCTACAAAATGTCAGGGACCTGTTGTCTCCACAGTTTGAAAAGGAAACAGCAAAACTGAAATGAATAAATATCGAGCATCCATAGATAGCATCATGACAACTCTATCAGGTTAACTTTAAAATCTGAGAAGCTGTCTGTACCTTTGCAAGCCATTTGTAGATCTCACCTTGCAAGAACGTCTGAGTCTATTCTAGAGAAATCCTAGGGGATCACTAATGAAATATTCCTGGTAGCTAAATAATGCCAAAGGCCTAAGTATAAACATGATTTCAAAAATTTTACGGAAAAAAAAAATGTTATGTGCAATGTGGGTACATGGCAGGATATTTGCTAGGACTTGGTATAAGGCCACCAAAGACAAAGAAGACTCTTTGGGGCTGGGAGTTCTTGAAAGAGCCCCAACCCGGCCTGGGCCAGGCAGATGGAAGTGCTCAGTTAGTAGGCATGGCATGGATTAATGCAGCTGGGTTGGAGGTGTCTGTGTGCAAACATGTTTGTGCATAAACAGACATGCTTTATCAGCATTACTATTATTTTTCACCTTCCAACACTGACTAATGTCTACCAATCATGACAACATCAGCATGTGGCCTTGTTTTAAACCAATCCCAGGAGTGACGCCTGAGCAGGACAGACAGACAGGCCTTGGAGGGGGTTTCCCAGGTCCACGAGGGTCACAGTAAAGAACCACATCCATCAGCCGGCTCTTCTTCCCACGCCTTGGTCCACACTGAGCCTACGCTTTAAACACAGAATATCTGAATCAGATCCACATTCGATCCTCATCTCTCTGAAAACTGCAGCCCACTTTGTCCTGAGTTCTTTGGGTCTTTTGAAAGTCATTTCCCTTCTTCCCCTCCTTTTGGACGTGGAGGCCTTTTAGCTCCACGATGGAATTCATTCCTCAAGCTGGTACAAGGTACAGCATGCAGTGATGAAAATCGAGCCCCCCCAAGATTTGTTAAAATGCCCAGTTTCAGATTTTGCTGGTCTTCCTGTGAGTCATCAAGTCCTTTTAACACCTTGTTTAATGTTGAAGACCATTCAGAGAAAAATCACAGAAATGAGGGGAAATGCAGTGAAAATCGCGGGCCATCTATGGGACAGTTTGTTCTATAGCTTCTAAGATCTTTAGAAGTAGATGTCAAAAATCAGTCTGCTTGAAAGTTGGGATTTTGTCATCACTTGCATTCTCGGGAACACAGAGGCTCGAAGTATATAGTAGCCTCCCATTTATGGGGAAGGCAAGGGGGGGGTGGTTTCAGACTCCTTGTTTTAAAAAGAGCAGATTCCAAAACCAGATTTAAGCGTTTAATTTGGGGTGACTCCCACCTGTTAAATTTTAATCAGAAGTTAAAGGCTAAATAATAACATTTCTACCTGGGGAAATTAAGAGAAGAGCTTCCCTCTACTAAAATATATTATTAACAGTTCATCTTAATTAAATGTGGTTACTGACCTCAATAACAGGATTTGGGGCGAGGTGCTTTCTGTTTTGCTTTGTTGAATGAATCATTTCTTTCCCGAGTCAACAAACACAGAGCTTGAAACGTAAATGAATTGTTTACAGTGGTGTCTTTGTAACTTTTAATTAAAGTGATGTTCTTCCCCCGGAAGTTTATGGTGGCAATACATTTTATCGCCTGCTCTGCTGTAGAATTTTTAATTATTTATGTAAATATATTAGCACAGCTAACTCTTATTTTTAGTGGTCAGATTTTCTGCTAGGAAGATGCCAGGGGGAAACAAGGTCTAATAAATTAAACAACTGAATTTTTAAAGATTTAACATCTTCAGTAGCTAAAAATAGAATTCTGGCTTTTATGATGATCCAGAGATGGAAGATTTCCAGTATTAACCTCAATTAGAGGCAGTCGGTTTGGTTAATATGAAAGAGTTGACCATTTGGACAAACAGTTAAAAGGTTATTTTATAATCCAGCCACCTTTTTAACATCCGTCTACACGTGTTGTTGTAAATTTGCCATGGGCCAGATTCTCATTACTGAAAGCATGGTTTTTCAAATTGGTTATATTTGAATATAATTATGATGGTCATTCTTGTCAGCCTGAGAAATTAATTCTCGGAGCCAACATAGGAAATATTGACAAACGCTAATACCGTTTCTCGCCCACTGTTTTTTCTAAGCTGCTAAATCTGCTTAGCTGGGTGTTTGGGTTGTTTTTTTTTTTTTTTTAATTTTAATAAAGGCCTTTGAAATAGACCAAGGTTGCTGCAGAAGCTACTGATACCGTATTAATGGAGAAAGCCGCACATTCCAGGATGGCAAGAGAAGTCAGTCGACTCGGGAGAATAGCTGATTTATCTTACTGCCCCACTTTGTCAGTCAGTCACCAACACCAGGCTGCCATCGAGCGCATCTAGGGAACTCACGAAGGGCTCATCATGGCCTTAGTACTAATACAGGCAAAGAACCGGAGGCAGTACGCCCCGTAATTAATTCAAGACGTGTGTTTCAGCAGTAGCTCCAGCTTGTGCCCAGAGGAGTCTTGCAGTTTGCATTTTCACGTGGTGAGGCTCTGAACCACAGGTCTCCCACAGAGTTTAATTCAGGGGTCCCCTTGTGTACGCTAGCAGGGTAAGAACAGACCCCGTGGAGTCGGCTCTAACCAGCCTTGCATCCCTGCGTGAGGGCTGCGTGTGTGGATCTGGACTGGGGTTAGGATGGGGTAGGCCAGCTCTTATCACCGACTCGTTCATTTATCCCACGGTCCTGGAATGAGCATTTACAACATGCCGGCCTTTTTCTAGGCACAGGGGATACAGCAGCAGCAGAAACAGTCAAAAAAAAATATCTGTCCTCATGATGATTATATGCCAGTGGGCAGAGAGAAAGCAAACAAGAAAGTAAATAAATAGCATAATGGTGCAAGGAAGAGAAAGAATGGGAGGGGTCTGAAACTCTAGATGGGGGGCCAGGGAAGGCCTCACTGCTGGAACGGCATTTAAGTAGAGAACTGAAGGAAGCAGGGGCGCACGATGCAGACAGCTGGGGAAGAGTGGTCCAAGCAGGGGGTGGAAAAAAGAAGTGCAAAGGCCCTGAGGCAGGGTGTGCACAGGTGTGAGATGCGGGGGCGGGGCTGGGGTCATTGGATCTGGTGCAGAGTGAGTGAGGGGTGGGGAGAGATGAGACCAGAGGGGCTCGGGGGCTAACACCTTACTCTGAATAAGACAGGAAGTTAAACACTGGTGGTTTTAGAAGAGGGGAGGGGAGACCTCGTAGACCGGTGGGGAGGGTCCTGCGATAAGCCAGGTGGGAGGTGGCACGGCTTTGGACTCGGCAGAGGCGGTACAAGCAGTAAGAAGCAGGCCATACTGAGTGTGTCTAGGAGGTGATGCGCAGGGGATGTGCTAACCACATTCAGATGGAATTTAAATCCCTGAGTCTTGGAGATCCCCAAAGTGGTGAGTGAAGGCAGAAAGGAAAGGAGGCCCAGGGGCGGCCCCGCCTGGCACATCCTCCACGAGGCACCACCTCCTGGGAGTAAGCGAGACAGCCACCATTAGGTACAACATGCACTCTTACCTGGGCAGCCAGACCCCACCACTGCGGAGCCTGAGTCGACACAGGCACGACTTCCCTGGGCCCGGGATGGAGTGGACACTCAGCCAGGAGTGGGTCAGCCCTCGGCCGGCCTGGCTCTGCCCATCCGCTCCTCTCTTGCCACCAATGTGCCGTGCCCCGTCCTCCGGGCCACTCCTCCAACATGGTCAGCCCCACACTGACCCCTTGCTCACAGCCGCACCGATGTGCTTGTGGTTAGGACGGAGTAGCGGGCATTTTCTTGGTCCCAGGTCCTGTTCTCCGTGCCTTACACACTCGGTCATGTCTAATTTCACAGCAACCCGTAAAGAAGGTGCTCGGATGGCCCCTCTTCACAGGTGAGGACAGCGAGCCTCAGGGAGAGTCAGGAACTCACCCAGAGTCACGTGGAGTCACACGCAGGAAATCTGATTGCAGCACAGACCTCGCACCTTCCTGCTCCTCTGCCTCCCAAGCCAGACTCAAGCCAGAGAAGCTCAGTGCTCCAGGGGCGATTGCAAACAGACTCGATGGCCTTGCTCTATCAGATTCCATTTCTCAGGACAAAACCGTACCTTCTGTTTCTGATTTTAGCGGATCATCCCGAAATCTATGACCACATCCGCTGCTGAACCCCACAGTACGACCCTCTGCTGCCCAGATGCCTGGGAGGACCGCAGGGAGGGTTTGGGTGGAGCTGCGTGGACAGGGGTTGCAGAAAGCCCTCGGCGGGAGGTGGGGGGGCGGTTTGCATGCATGCGTGCCTCCTCTCGCCACCGTGATTGGGCAGGGGTGCCTCTGTCGCAGAGTGTTCCTCTTTCTTTCCTCCCCACTTCCCAGCGCCTCCTGTTCAGATGGCTCCTTAGAGCAGTGCTTCATCATAATCTCACTTCCCCATGCTGCCAGACTCGTCGCAGGAGATGAGAACATCACAAACGCGAAATGGATGCAGGGGAAGCAGATCTTGATTCTTCGTTGTGTCAGAGACTCAGTCTTGTGTCCAGGGGCTGCCTCAGAGCCCCCTCCCCACCCCGGCCTCACAGAGGGAGGTGGCAGAGCCCGGTGGCTCCAGTCGAATGCCAGACTTCATGAGTGCAGATCCCTGCTCCTCCACTTGGCAGGTGTGTCACCTCGGGCAGACATCCCGTTTCTCTGTGCTCAGTATCCTCCCTGGTAAAGTAGAGGGAAACAATGTCTCAGCAACAGAGTCACCGTAGAGGGTAAACCGGGTAATTCAGGCTTAGCACTGAGAACACAGTGCCTGGCCCACAGTAGGTGCTTAATGAACCAGTCATCGTTACTAGCACAGAGTATAAAGGCATCCATTCTCTAAAGGAGGCTCTTCAAGAATGAAAGGGGCGTTTTCCTACAATCCGCGGTTTTCCCATATTATAATAAACAAGTCTATGAAACACCTATGAGGGCTGTTAGTGGGAGTTAGTCACAGCTCCCAGGAATGATGGTGGGTCCACCGCCAGCCCAGGGTCTCTCATTGCTAAAAGTCTCATGATGATGGCTGTCTCCTCCTCATTCTTGGAGAAATTGAAGGAAGCAGAAAGAAGTTTCTAAATACTAAGTTTTGTTATCTGCTGTTTGCTTGCCTGCAAGCAAAGCAAGTTTTCAGAGATGACAGGGCACAGGGGTGCATGGTGAACCATTTATTAAATATAAGCTGCAAACGACTGAGGTTTGAAGGTTTGCAGCCTGGCTTTTTTTGATGGACGGGTGAGCTTGATTTTGCAATCATTCTTGAGCATATGTAGAACAGTCATATTTTCTGCTAGTAAAACTGTTCCTGGTTTGAGTGTCAGGATTAAACTGATCAATATTTTAAGATGTTCTGCAAAGCATATGATGCCATGCAAATAACACCATGACTAGTAGAGACTCTGTCACCCAAACAAGTTTAGGATCTGGGTAAATGTCTGAAAGGAGATGAAGCAAAGGAGACTTAACCAGTGAGCAAGAGAGGGCATTACAATTCAGCACCTCTGATTACCTCTTGTGCAGGATCTGTCAGGGTCCATGGCGGCAAGCAGCAGAAACCAACATCACCGATATTAAGTGGAATACAACAAGAATTTACTAGATTGATATTGGGGATCACAGAATGGACAGGAGGCCAGAAGATAAGCTGGGAAAAAATGAGTGGCCGCCAAACAGAACCGAACAGGGGAGGCATTCGGGGCTACCCCCAAGGGAGCAGCCTGGCGCTTGAGTTACACCTCCCAGGGCGAGGGTGGGACCCCACCACCCCCACCCCGCACACTGAGACAGCGTAGGATTTGCTGGAGCTAAGCTGCACGTCCCCAGGCCAGTCCCACTGCATCTAGGCAAGAATGGGAACGGGTGGCTACCTCCCACCACCACCAGCACCACCCAAAACAGGGGTCTGTCCAAAGGGGAGCCTGGGGTGCTGTGAGGAATGATGAAGGATGGTGAGCAGCCAGAATGACAGATGGCCACAAACCCTTCCCACAAATCTGAGTTTTCCCCAGAGTGCCCAGAGGACCTTGTGGCAGACATTGGGGCCACAGCTGTCCCCCAGATGTGAGGGACACGCTCGCACACTGCGGGAGGCATGGCTCTGGAGGAGGACTGTGGAGCTCTGGGAGCTCTCAGAACGGGGATGGGGGGGCGCGGGCGTGAGCGACGCATTCCCCTGGGGCGTACCCTTTCAGGGAGCGCCAGAAAACTCGGCCATCAAGACAGACAATCTTCTCATACAATATTTTTCATGTCAAAATTAATACAAAAATTCTTGCTGAACAAAATATCAAATTTATAAGTAAAGTAGGATCAGGGGTGCTGATTTTTCCTTTTGCTGCTGGCTCTGATATGATAGGAGCACGGACTATGAAGGCCACTTTGCACTTTGGGCCCATTTCTTCTGTAAATTTAAGGGATGGGATCAGAAATGCTCCATGACTCTGTGGCTCAGGAGCAGGTGTGGATGTGTGTTCAGCCAAACACTAGGCTGCACGGAGACCTTTTATGCCAGGCCTGATCATGCATCCTGGTGGCATGGGCAAAAGTAGATGCCCTGACTACAAGAGTGAGAAATGATGGGAGAAGCGTAACCCTCCTCACCCATGGAAACCATTGCTGGGCTCCAAAGGAAAGCAAGAGATATCTGTGGACTGAAAAAAAATAAATAAATAAAAATAAAAATAAACTAGGCCATAAAATCACATTTAAAATGATCAGGGGAAAAGAATAGGAACCATAAACGTGAATAAAACATAATGAAATAGGAAAGGCAAATGTGAGAAGTCTAGAAATCCGGTGGTGCGTGATCTCGTTCCCACGCTGGATGCTCCAGAAGCGGGTGTGGTCGTCCCCATCTTATGGAAGAAGAAGCGAGGGACCCAGAGAGGCTCAGGGTCGAAAAGGTAGTGAGTGAAGGGGATGGAATTCTAACTCAGATATGTTTATGCCAAAGAGTTTAAATTATTTCTTTTATTTTGAGAAAGAAGAAACCATCATTTAAAAAAAAAAAAAAAATCTGCCCCCAGTGGAACGTACAACCTATTTCAGATCCCATAAAATGTCTTTAAAATTCTATTCCAAGTAGGATCTTTATTTCATCAGCTAAGCTGAGGGTTGGTGTTCAGAGGGTCAGTTTCGTCTCTGTTCTGCACTTGAATTCTTTGTGACCGGGGCTTCTTTTAAAATATGTAGAGATGGGAAGACCAGAGGACCCAGTAGAGAGAGAAGAGCTGGAAAAAAAAAAAATGGCTCTTAGGGCCCCCATCAGCGTCCTTCTGAGTGTCCTTCATGGGACGCCCACAAATGAGCTGTTCTCTGGGCTGCTGCAACGACCATCTATGGGCGAGTGATTACTGTAAGATATTTTACCCTTACTGTCTAAAAATTAAACATCTCCAGCTCACAAAGCAAACAAATACTTAACACATAGATTGTCTCCTTCCTGGGAAGGTGCATCCACTCGTCTTAGGGAGTCTGCGTTCTCGGGACTCCACTCTGCGCACTTGGTCTCATCCACACTCCTGTTCAGCTGGACAGTAGTAATTGTCCTCACTGGCTTCCCTCTTCCAAGCTGGCCGCCTCCTAGTGCTCTGTCCATGCAGTATTCTCCTGCTGGTCTGGCTCTCTGATGGCTTCTCCCTTTCTCTCCTCTCTCTCTCTCCTGGCTCTCTCCGCTCCAACCACGTGGCCCTCCCGCAGGGTTTTCCCCCCTCGGGAACTGTACAGAAATCATTCTCCCTGCCTCGAATCACACCGACCCTCATTATTCACACCTGCTATATTTGCAAATGCAACATGCTAAAATTTATTTGTAACCCCAAAGTACTTGCCATATTTTCGAGGTAATTTTGAGGCAAATTTGAGCTGCCTGCCACGCACGTTTCCAGCTGAGGTCAAAAGAGGCCATGCTCTGCCTTCTTGTCTCAGCTCTTGCACAGTAAAGCAGCGTGCTTTCGAGGTCTGTTTGGTGCCATATTTTTGCATCCTTGTGCTTTTGGGTGGTGATGTTGCTGTCTCCAGTGGCCCCCAGAGTCGTGCTGTCTGGTGCTCCTCCATGCAAGGCGGCCAGGGTGGGCCTCACGGAGAGAACAGGGTGCTAGAGGAGCTGCCTTCAGGCCCGAGTTATAGTGCTGCTGGCCCACGCATTCAATGTTCGTCATCAACCATGTGTGTTACACACAGTGTCTTTAAACAGAAGCACGCATAAAATAAGGAGATGCATGGGTTAGTTGACAAAAAGGTGACCAGAGGCTCGCAGGGACCTAACCCCATGTCTGGCCCAGGAGCAGTGGCTGGTGTCACTCATTCAATGTTCACGTGCCTAGACCAGGGCTGTGGGGGTAGTGAGGATGGACGGCACCTGTCTGCCTGCACGTTCACTGCCTGTCTCCCCTCTCCCTAGGCTCTGGGCCCCTTGGACCCACGAGCCACATTAGCCTTGAACAGTGCCTAACGCATAACGGGCAGTTGACAAATTTTTGTTTAATTCATGAAATAATTAGAAACAGGCAGTGATTTTCAAAGCCAGTTTTTAAGCAGGCTTTAGACTATAGTGAATCCTCTTCAGGGCTTCATATTTAATTCCTCTTTGCAAAATCTAGAAAGGAATTTCCATCAGGGTCTGACTCTAATAAACAGTGTGAATGAGTGCTAATTCAGTATCTTTATTTAATTATTATTTGATGCTCCTCTTTGGTGTGACCCTCCTCTTTGGGCTTGAGAAAATAAAATAAAATAAAAGATGCTCCCCTCTCTCCCAGTACCCCAGGCCAGGTGTCTGGGCTCTGCTGAACCTCCTGGTGGCAGGTTCATGACCACCTTGGGGTGGGGGGTGAGGGGTCGGGGTGCAGGGATGGTGGCTGCGAGCGTTCACAGTACTGCTACCTCGGAAAGCTCATAAGACGGGCAGAACATCTGTATCTCGGTTCTTCCTTGCAAGCCATTCAGCTTCTCCCTGGACCAAGAAGGTAGTACCAGGAAGACTCATCCCACTGAGCCCACTCACTTAGAACACAGAGCTGCTTTGGTAGCAAGCAGGGCCAGTGACTTGTTGCTTCCATAACAGCTTCTATTAGAGCAGGAATCAGCAAACTTTTCCCATAAAGGGTCAGATGATAAGGAATGGAGCCTTTCTGGGTCATACAGTCTCAGTCTCAACTACTCCACTCTGCTGTTACAATTTGAAAGCTGCCCCATCAACCAATAGGCGTAGCTGTGTTCCAATAAAACTTTATTTACACAAGCAGGCAGAGGGCCAGATTTGGCCTAGGGACCATAGTTTGCCAATCCCTACCGTAGGTCCCTTCCTGTGTGTTGGGGTCTTTGTGTTCTTCTCTGCGCTGTGAGCCCTTTGAGGAAGGCCTGGGTCACATGTACTCTTTTCTCCTCAACTTCTGGCATGGTGCCTGCCCCATAGCGAGCCATCAACCAACCTTTGCTAAATGTGCGACTCCAGGACACGGGTGTTGTGAAACGTGCCAGCCAGATGCAAGGTGATCTAAGGCCCAGGGACAGTCCATCTGTCTTCATCCGACATCCTGTTGTCAATACTCAATATGGCAGCGTTGTTACTCTACAATAAATCAGAATAATACTCCTATATTCGTTCAATAAGCAGCCACTGAGTGTGGGGGCCTCATCCAGATGTCAGCTGGGATCCACCTGCCCTGGAGACTTAAATAAGCTTGTGATAAATCCTGATTCTGTGCCCTGCAGCAGACCTGAGCCTTCCCTAGGATTCGTGCAAATTCTGGAGGGCTGGAGAAAGAGGCCCCCCTTAGTGGCTCCCGGTTTCCACTCCTGACAAGTTCCTTCTGCTTCCTCATTGTCTCCCCATCCTGTGTGTGCCAGTCAGCTGCATTCCACATTGCCCTTTTGCTCAGCCCCCCTCCCCCACCTGAGCACACACATGTGCATATACACACGCCTGCGCGTGCACGTTCACCGTCACCAGCAGAATTCGAGGATGTTGGAGGTGTGAGGGGGAGGCCGTGACATGACCTAAAATTGCTTCAGCCTGAACCCCCACAGCCCTCGACTGCAGATAACTTCTCACTGCCCCTTCCCCTCTGTCTTTTTTGTAGGACACGTCCCCAAAAGCACCCCAACCTCAGCACATATGGAGGTGCGGCAGACATGCAATGAACTGCGCATTTTTCAAGTGTATCATATGATAAGTTATGATGAAATATATACACCCATGAAACTATGACCCGAGGGAGTGCACCCCCCAGCAGCCCCAGACGTGCGCTTCTGTGATCTGTGATCTGTGATCCTCCCTCCTGCCCCTCACCCTCACCCTCGGGTATCTGCGGATCGGCGCCGTGTCCCTATGGAGGAGTGCATGTTTTCTAGAGTTTGATATAAATTGGATCCTAGAGCACATACTCTTTTTTGTCTGGCATCTTCTACTTAGCACGGTTATTTTGCGATTCGTCCATGTCGTTGCCTATGTCACTCTTCTCTCTCAAGAGCAAAAACAGGGACCTTCTGCAGAGCAACTCAGTTCTCTCCAGCTCTCGCCCCCCAGTGGGCTTCAGGCTCACCTCTAGCAGATGGAAACCCGTCCGCAGACCAAGAGGGCCGCCCCCCCCCCCCCGGAAGGCGCTGGCGGTTTTAACAGCATTCTTCCTCCCATACAGCCCTTCCCATCCTTCAGCTGCTTCAACGGTTGTTTAATGAGCACCTACTGTGTGCTGGGCACTGTTGTTGGAGCAGAACTGGGCAAACAAGGCCTTCCTGTGGGGGAATGGTCAGCGAATAAGGAAGGAAACAAATAAAAGGTTGCTTCCAAATCTAATAGGTGTTATGGGAATAAATGGAAAATGCTCAGGAAGTTATCTGGAAGGACAGACATCCAACCAATTATAGGGGTTCCTTCTGGGGAGTGGAATGAGAGTAGGGCAAAGTCTCCCTCTCCTTCCCTCCCTCTACTTCTTTTGTTTACAGGTTTTTACAGTATAGTCTCATATTTACTGTTTTTAGTTATTTAAATGCCTTTTAATGAGCAACGCGTGCTCACTGTAGAAAAATTCACGAACATAGAACAGAATAAAGAAGCAAATTAAAAGTCACCTTTAATCCCACCCTCCTAGATAAGGCCGCCATTATATTTCATCATGTTAATTCCACACTCAAGAGGCAGAGAGGCGCGTTTTGTTTCATTTTGCAAAATTAAACAGGCTGTGGGATCCGCTTTCAGCTTCCTGGGGACCTGAGCTGTGTTTATTTTTTTTAAGAGGTACTAATCTTTGATTAACAAGGATGAATGTAACATTTAAGAGGAATCTAATTGCACCTCTTCCCCTTCTCAACAAAACCACACTGTTCCTCACAAAGTGTGGTGTCAAGATTGAGGATGTATGGCTGTGAGCTGGGGAATTATAGGGAACATTTTTCATGTCACTGCCTAGACAGTCGTGTGAGCGCTCCAACAGAGAGGTGTCCCGGCTGCAGGTTCCATCCCCGGTTGAAGCCGGGCGGGATAATAACTCACTTTGTCATTACTTAAATCTGTGATGGCTGCAGTTACTGAGCCAGAGTGGAAGGTCTCAGTCACCGGAAAGGTGAGGCCCTCGGTGTCAGGATGTCTGGGAACAGAAAAGGCAAGGGGACAGGTGACTAGGGCAGGGGTAGGGGGCTACATAAAGAAGTCTGATGGTGGGTGCCGTGCTTCTGATGCATTTCTTCTGTAAATGACGTATTTGCATGTTTCACTCATCAGCTTGTTCAGGTGACATGTATCCAGGGAGTGCATCTTGTGTGCCACCATAGAGGCCACCGCCAGGCGCAGGCCAAGCCCCGCGTGCAGCTGTTTTCCCCACAAAGTTAGGCACAGGCCTCTGCGGGCGCGTGTTTAAGCTAACATGAGACTGTCCAGACCCCTTGCGTGGATTCACTAACATCTGGTGGCTCTCTCATGTGTCCCGTTCTCCTGTGTCTGCATGCTCAGATGGGCGCCCTGAGCACCACCCCTTAAAACCTGCCCCCCACCCTGGCCACTCCCTCAGGACCCGCCAGAGCTCTCCACAGCCAGGCCTATCATGCCCAGCGCCCCTGCCGTCTGTGATGCTAAGTATTCTGCACGTCTCCCCTTCCCTGTGCCTTCAGGCAAGTGGCTTCCCAATGTCTCACTCCAAGTATCTGCCACGCGGCTGAACCCTGCTGGGACATAGTGGTCAGAGTCATGCTCTCGAGTTCAGGATTTGATATCCAGCTCTGCCTCCGAGAGTTGTGGGACTTTGGGCGAGTTGCTTAGCCTCTGCTGGCCTCATTCTCTCCAGATGTAAAAGGAGATAATACCTAGCGTCATCGGAAGGATTAAATAGGCTGATCTGGCAAAGCTCTACAGCACAACATCTGGAAAGCAGTAGGAACCAATGCATATTAGCTATGACTGTAATCCTTCAAGAATCATTGCTAACAAAACCTTGTCCCCTCCAAGCCGTCCCTCCCCACTCACTGCCAACCCCAGTGGGGGCTTCGCCTTCATGCATAACTTAGCATAACTTTCAGCGCGCACGCACGCAATTAGACGGAAATTGTCAGTGAGAGTCCTAGCAAGGATAAGTAATACTAGGTGCTGTAGGAGACAACCCCCCAGTCTCAACAGCTTAACACTGAAATTTACTGTGCACTCAAATCACTCATTGCCAGTGACGGGAAAGGGGTGGGGGCAGATGGCTCTGCTCCCCAGCATCATTCGAGGATCCAGACTCCTTGGCTCCTCCCTCCTGGGAAGCTGCCCCTTCCGTGTGTGGCCTACGGGGTCACTGTTCACAGAGAAGGAGGAGGCTATTCCAGGGGCTTTGTGACTAGACCCAGAAGTGACATTAAGACCCCACCCTAGCCGCAGGGGAAGCTGAGAAATACAGCCTACCTGGACACACAGGTGGAAAATCAAGTGGGCCAGGAGATGCTTGAGGGCAAACCACATGCTCTGGATCTTTCACACAGTGATGGTCCCCATTCGTCTTCCCTTGGGCTAAGTCTTAAGAATTAACTCCAGAACAGAGAAGGTGGCTCCCTGGAGAGGAGAGGCTTTCCGAGCACAGAGGCTGGGAGGTGCAGAGAGGTGGCAAGGAACCCGACCCCTTCAGGCCAGCACCAGCAGCACTCATTGGAGCCACACGTATTCCCGAATAAAAACAGCTCACCACCACATTAGTGTGGGATGCGTGTAGAGCCTGAGGCAGAGATGAGGGGCAGCTCATGAAAGCCGAGCCTGTGACCTTCTGAATAATGGGCAGTGTTTCCCAGCCCATCCGCCCGGACCTCAGAGCCTGCGTCTCTGGGATTCCAATGATGAGGCTGATAAGAGCTTTCCTCCCCAATTCGCCCACCTCTTTGCCAGGTCCCCGCAACAAGAAAATGTGCCGTGTCGAGAAGTGATTTTAAAACAGAGTTAAGGCGAGGAAGGCAAATTGGTACACAGTTCTGAAAGACGTGTTGCATTATGTATCAACCTTTTTCCAACAGTCATAGTCTCTGATACAAGTAATTCCACTCCTAGGAATTTATCTCAACAAAATAATCAGAAATGGTGTCAGTCTTAGGTACTAGGAAGCAGAGATCTGCATGCAGAGTTCTTCACTGGAGCCTTATTTATGATAGCAGAAAGTTGGGGAACAGCCTGAGTGTCCCACGATAGGAGGCTGGATAAATAAATAATGGGTCAAGCCACGTGATGGACTAATGTGCAGTCATTAAAACCAGGTTTTGTAAGAATTTTTTAAGCCAGGGGAAACTGTTCCTGATATAAAGTGAAGTGGAAAAAGTGGGCTATCAGAGTCGGCCCCCACTGTACGATCCCAATTATCTAAATCCCATGTAGAGCGGCTCCTGAATAAAATAGCCCACAAGGTTGGGAGTGACTCTCTCGGGTTCCTGGACGTATTGATGATTTTTCATTTTTTTTCTTCCCACTCTTTTTTTGTATTGTCAAGTTTTCTATACTGAACATCCTGCTTTTATAAACTGAAAAATAACTTTTTAAAGAAGCAGGAAACAAGGACACTGTAAGGAAGCTCCTTTTTCTCTCGGCAGATGTGCCCAGAGGCACTGTGTTCCTTTTCTAGTCTTAGAGGAACACAAACACGGGCCTAGACCACCGGGCCCCTGAGCCCTTCATGGGCTCAAACGAGCACTTGTCGCCTGGGACGCATCCCGCTCGGCTGTCATAATATCCATTCAGCTGTACAAAATACATCATCGAAAACTCCATCTAGATTACCCTGCAGACAGCGCTTTTCTTTACAAGGAGAAATGAAAAAGGCTTACTCCTCCATAAGTCCTATAAAGACATTTCCTGGCATCTAAAAAAAAAAAAAAAAAAAAATTACAAGGACCCTTCCCCCAGATCCCACAGCATACCCATCGCTTACCCGGGTTGCGGTTCAGAAGTGTTCGGGGAAGGGGGTAGAGAGTGTGTTGCCTCTTGCACCTGCAGCTGATTTCCCATGCAGTCTGGAGGAATAAAACCGCCTTGAGCGAGTGAAGGGATAGATGGGTGTTTCAAACGTTTTCTCTTAGGTGGAGTTTTTAATCCGCTGTTGTTAGGCTGTTAAGACAAGCAGTATAATGAACAAAAATAACAATGACTGCCCCAAATGGTACAATAAAATGTGCTGTCATCCTCACCTTAAGGCCAGAATAGGAATACTCAGATAGTTCTTCAAATCCCATGGAACAAGCCAATTCCAAGCAGAGACTCATGTCCTAGGAAGGACAGGTTAGGGTGCCCAGCGTGTGAACTCAACAGGGCACATGCTGTTCCCGCACCGGCTGGAGACTCATTCCGCGACCCAGCCCACCATGACCCCACCACTCCAGGCCCCGATGCAGGGGACGGCGGTGCTTCTCCCTCGGTGCGTTTCCAGGGCTTAAGTACCCCTTCCCCGGAAATTACAGAGTGACTGTTCTTAGAATTGAATTTAAGCTCCATTGGAAAATTGTTGAAAGGCTTCAGTCCTCACTTTTCACCAAATTGAAATCTTTAATGTTACTGTAATAGCAAAAAAAAATCTTCCAAAGTTCAAATAGAATTTTTTTCTATTAACTTAGTAATAAAGGTCCAATTTCGGGGAAAACAGTTTCACTGTGTGAGTGAAATCACGCTGTTTGTTATGCGCTATCAAAGCTGGCTTCCAGCACATGGCTGATGCCTGTGCTCCCTGGGTCTGAACTTTCTAGAAGGGCCAGCCTTAATTTGAAAATGTCTGGATTTTTCTGTCATCATCTGATGACTTCTCTGTGAAACTAAAGCTCCCCCTCCCTTCAAGTTACATGGCCTTGGGTATTTTCACTAGGTTTCTAAACTATTCACTTTCCTGATTCTTTTTTTTTTTTAAGATTTTATTTATTCATTTGAGAGAGAGAATGAGAGGTAGAGAGCACGAGAGGGAAGAGGGTCAGAGGGAGAAGCAGACTTCCCGCCGAGCAGGGAGCCCAATGTGAGACTCGATCCCGGGACTCCGGGATCATGACCTGAGCCGAAGGCAGTCGCTTAACCAACTGAGCCACCCAGGTGCCCTCACTTTCCTGATTCTTAAACAGACTATGAGGATGGAATTTGAGGTTATTGAGGTGATCGTTCTAGGCTGGTAAATGAACTGAACATTTCAATGCACTTTGAGGCTTTCTGTCTTTTGTGCTTTCAACATGTCATCCCATGGTCACCGTACCTGCCTCTAGGAGTCACCAGGAAAATAAACTACAAGACTAGGGTTGTTGTTTTTTTTTTATTATTATTTATTTATGACTTGAAAAGAAAAGCAATGATATCAGATGGAAAGCTGAAGGAAAACAGAATTAAGCTTTATTGAGCAACTACTAAGTGCCAGGCATTTTCTGCGTGTTGTATCATTTCACCCTACCAGCAACCCTGAGACAGGGCCTATTGTCCCCACTTTGCAGAAAATGCAGGTGAGGACAAGGGGTTACACACATTTGTTGGGAATCACGCAGCTAAGGAACAGCCTCTCCGAGCCAGTGCCTCTTCTAATATCTTAGCAAACGTTTTCTGTTTCTTCCAATTTGGGGCTTGTGCCCTTAAGGACTAAGGAAGGCCAGCGGACATTTATCCACCCATTCAGTGGATCAGTCAATCCATATTTTAACAAGAACGTGCTATATTCCTAGCCACATTCTTTGAATTCACAGCCTTCAGGCCTTCTCTTCCTGCTAACCACACTCTGATGGATATGCTCCCCAGCCCCTGAGGATGCCCACATCCAGTCCCTGGAACCTGCAAATGTGTGACCTTCCAGAGTAAAGAGAAACTCTGTGCTGTGACTAAGTTAGGGCTCTTGAGCTGTAAATCTACCCTGGACCATCCGGGCGCCGGGGCGCGGGGGGCAGCCAACATAATCATAAGGGGGAGGCATGAGGATCAGAGCTGGAGAAGATGTGATGAGAGGTTGGGGTCATGCAAGAAAGAGACCATGAAAAAAGGAATGTGTGCACCTCTGGGTGCCATGAAAGGCACCGAAATAGATGCTCCCCTAGAGCCTCCAGAAGGAATACAACCCTGCCCACACCTTGAGTTTAGACTCTGGCCTCCAGAACACTGAGATAATAAACCTGTGCTGTTTTAAGTCACTAGGTTTGCGGTAATTTGTTAGAACAGCCTCAGAAGCCTAACACACTAGCTGCTGTCCTTTTCTCTCTTCCAATCGAAGAGAGTTCACCAGAAATCCCCCTTTGAGCCATACTGTTCACCCAAATTTACCCTTACACACACCTCACATCTCCCACACCGAGCGTCCCGCATGTGCTGCATTTGGGAAACCCTGCCTCAGCCCAGGACTTGTGTTTCATTCATGCTTGTGTCCCCTGTGATGTCCACAAGGACCTTGTATATTTATCTGTTTAGAGAACTAATGCTCCATGGCGGTCCACGGTGAGCCTCTTAAACCATTCATCACCAGACCTGTTTATATTTGTCCAGAGCTAGTCATGCGTGCTGGTAGGAGAATGAAATGAATAATTTCATTTTTGCTACAAGGAAATAAATATATGATTCATGGACTTCATCATCCCGTGTAACAGAATCTGAGCGTTCACTCTGCATTTGGTTGTCTGCTGTCCGCGTCAGATATATGGCAAATCTATTTGACGGGTTCTTCTCATTTCCTGACCCTGTCTCTTTCCCAGTTCATTATGTCATTATGTCCACTTCTTTCTCTAGTTGTCTGGATTCATGGAAAGAACAGAGATTTTAAAGAAACGTTATTCATTCCTGGAAAATCTTGGATGTTCCCACATAGTAAAAAAACAAGCCACCCATCTTTGGATGTCTGAAGTATACTAGAACAGCAGTTCTTAACCAGGGGTGATATTGCTCCCCACATGACATCTGGCAACATCTAGAACATTTGGGAGGGGGTGCAATCAGCTTCGAGCAGGCAGAAGCCAGAGTTACTGCTGAGCTTCCCACAGTGCACGGGACAGCCCCTTTGTAAAAAAGAATTATCCAGCCCCAAATGTCAGCAGTGCCAAGGTTGAGAGACCCTGTGATAGGACAACAGGCTGAAATGTGGCCAAATGACCTCTGATTCAAAACAAGAGAGCTGGCTTAACACCAGTTCAAGGCAACTTTCAAGGGCCTGGAGGCTTTCACTGACTGCGAGTTGAGTCTTGGACAAACGTATCTTCTGGCTCTGAGAAAAGCTAAGAGAATCTCCCAGTCCAACAACTGGTATATGGAACTGGAGCCACCATACTGAGAGCCGGGCTTCCATGTTCCTCTGGGCATCTCTTTTTTAGAGGAACGCTGCCAAACAAGTGTGTGGGTTCGAGGAGGGCAACCCCGGGAAAAGATTCTGTTTGGGATCTTCACATAGAGGACTACGCATTTCTACAAGGAAGATCTGCAAATGGCCGATAAGCACATGAAAACATGCTCAGCATTACTAATCATTAGGGGAATGCAAATCAAAACTACATTGAGATACCACCTTATACCCGTTAGAATCACCAAAAAAAAGAAAGAAAGAAAAAGAAAGAGAAAGAAAGAAAGAAAGAAAGAAAGAAAGAAAGAAAGAAAGAAAGAAAGAAAGAAGAAAGAAAAGAAAGAAAGAAAGAAAGAGAAGTAGGAAAGAAAGAAAAAAGAAAGAAAGAAGAAAGAAAAGAAGGAAGAAGAAAGAAGAGAAAGAAGAAAGAAAGAAAGAAAAAAAAAAAGAAGAAAGAAAAAAGAGAAAAGAAAAAAAAAGAAGAAAAGAAAGAAGAAGAAAGAAAGAAGAAGAAAGAAAGAAGAAAGGAAGGAAGGAAGGAAGGAAGGAAGGAAGGAAGGAAGGAAGGAAGGAAGGAAGGAAGGAAGGAAGAAAGAACGAGAAAGGAAGAAAAAGAAAGATAACAAGTGCTGCCAAGGATGTGGAGAAATTGGAACTCTGTGCACAGTTGGTGGGAATGTAAAATGGTACAGCTACCGTAGAAAGCAGGATGCTGATTCCTCAAAAACTTAAAAATAGAATTATCATTTGATCCAGCAATTCCATTTCTGGGAACCCAAAATCACTAAAAGCAGGGTCTCAAAGAAATACTTGTACACCCACGTTTATAGCAGTGTTATTCACATTAGCTAAAATGTGGAAGCAACCCAAGGGTCCATCCATGGGTGAATGGATAAGCCAAACATGTCATGTACAGACAATGGAATATTAGTCCTAAAAGGAAGGACATTCTGACCCCTGTTACAAGAGGGATGAACCTTGAGGACATTCTGCTCAGTGAAATAAACCAGCCACAAAAACACAGATCCTGTACGATTCCACTTTTATGAGTCATTAGAATCGTCGAAGTTATAGGGACACAAAGTAGGAGGGTGGTTACCAGTTGTGGGATTGGGAGCGGGCAGAGCACTGGGTTGGGGAGCTCATTATTGAGTGGTCAGAGTTTCAGTTCTACAAGAAGAGTTCTGTGTTGTATGGTGTGATGGTTACACAATATTATGAATCCTCTTAATAGCACCAAACTGTACACTTAAAATGGTTAAGGTAGGTAAACTTTATGTTTATTTTGCCACAATTTTACAAGAGTGGGAAAAAAACAAAGAGGACCTTGGAATCACAGAAAACCAGACTACCCAGCCACTTAACCACCATAAGACTCGGGGAAACGGAGGTGGACTCCCCAAGCCTGAGTGTCTTCATCTTAGATAGGATTCACAAGATCGTGATGAGTCTGAGCTCAACAAGTGTAAAGCACTTCGCATAGCGACTGCCGCCTCGTAAGCACTCAGTAAACAGGACTATGACATTTGTTATTAAGAATAGGCAGGCTCGAAGCCCTCTGATGTGAGACACATGGACGCAGCTAAGAGGGACAAACGTGATCACCATCTTGCAGCTTTTGGAAGAAGGAGAAAGTCTGCTCCAGCGGGCCAAACTGGGTTGGACAGGGCAGAATTCTAGGAGGAGCTCCCTTCCTGGCTGCTAGAACACAGACCCAGTGACCTGGACCCTGGGACAGCTAAGTGACCACAGCACACCCTGCCTGCCTTGGGGGAGAGGCCACCACACTGGACTACAGCCCGAGTAGGAGAACAGCTGAAAGGCCCTTCCCTGGGTTCTCCACTTAGAAGTTCTCATGAGTTCAGGCACAGGGAGATTCTGGGGTGTGCCATGGGAAGTCAACAGTCTGCCTTTCTCTGTTCTTCCACAGTCATGTGCCTCGTAATTAATCAGGCAGGCCAAAGGAAGAAAAGCCCCCCTTCGTGCACTGCCTTCTGTGAGCAAACACTCTGAGGTGCTGGGGGTTAAGATTTCAACGTAGGAATCTGGGGGGCACAATTCAGCCCATGACAGACACCATTAGATTTCAGGGCAGTGTCTTTTAAAGGGGCCTCGGGTGGGTAAGAGAGAATCCCTGCATTCTGGTGGCCTTCAGAGCTCTTGCGAATCTCACCACCTTGTGAGAACCAGACCTCAGGACCGTGCATGCACACCTGCGTGGTGGCAGGCCGGGCTCAGATCCAGAAAGAGACTCTATTCTCTGTTCTGCAGGCATGATGGAAAATGAGACATGTGGCTAAGAAAAAATACAAATAAAGCAAAACCCCCACACCTTCCCTCGATGAATTGTATATTAGAGAAAGGAAACTCCCGGGGTGAGAATCAGGAGGGCAGCTCCACATTCCACTTTATTCTGTGTTCTCAGGCACACCCCTCAAACGTGCAGCAAACCAACCGGGCAAAGATGCCTTGCTGCAGAATTGGAAACAATGTTTTCCCTTTCACCTGCATTATTCAGTTTGTCTACACATCTCCCCCTTCCTGGAAAAAGGTCATATTGCCACTTGATTTTCGGTGTTACAGGCATTGTTTGGCTCTGGGTAGCGAGACTCTCTGTTCAGCTCACCACACATCATATCCGCCATGTAGTAGGTGAAGCACGGGTGTAATGAAAGTAGAGAGAGGTGTACAAAACTACATTGCTTCCCTAAAAATTCAGCCCTATTAAGTTTGTTGGCACATCACTTGGATTTTTATTAAAAGGGTAAAAAACATTCTGCCACGTGATTCTGAGGTGACAGTGCATTTCTAAGCCACCTGTAAAGAAATGTTAAGGTGAGGGATCTTTGCTTTCAAATACTGGGATTCAAGACAAACGTGCCTCCGTTTGGAACAATCTGAGCTCTTGAGGCTTTTCACTAATGGACTGAGTATAGTTGGAGCCAGCCACAAGGGAACTGTGCGCGTCAGCCTGTGTCCATCACCTGACGGCACACACGAGAACCCGACTCAGGGGCCGCTGCCTCCCCCCCCCCCCCCACCCCACCCCCCATTCACCCCAGGTTCATCTCATCCCCTCTCTGCCCACCATGCTCCAGTCCCCGCTGACAGCACAGGTGGGGGTGTGATAATCCAGCACCCACTAGAAATGGTCCCTCCAGCGGGGGAGCTCACCAAGTTGTCGGGCATCTGTCACCCTCCCCTATCTTCTCCACGTGACAATGTCAAATGGCTCGCCTTAGTCCAAGGGGAAGACACCGCCTTCTCCTGGGAAATGACATCGTGTGGACTGCGCTTATTACTGACGAAGCCGGGCTGGTTCCTCATGAGCACTACACGCTTTCACACCGAGTTGGGGAGGGAGGGGCACTTCCCAGAAGGGACCTACTAGAGCTTTGCAGCTCTCGAATTCCCCTCCCCTGACAGAAAAGGTGTAACTTTCAAATCCACTGGCAGAAAGACTGCTCCCGAAGCTTTCGCTCCCACAGATGGTGGATTCATCTATCAGTCAGGGCTCTTGTAGTTACAAAGGAAACCTAACTCAGGAAGGCATGAGGAAAAAAGTGACCTTGATTAGCTCATATAGCTGGGAAATCCAGGGGAAGGTGTGATTTTAGCCAGAGCAGGATCCGAGCGTTCAAGGGAAATATCCACATAGAAACCATTGGCAGGGGTGCCAGCCAATCACCTGGGACAGTGCCTGCCAGTGACATCAGCCCTGCAGGTGCCGCAATGGGGCGCCTCTCAGGGGCCCTCTCTCCTCCCGCACACTCACCCCACTTGCTGGCTGCTCTGCTCTCAAATAGGCCTTGACGTCATGTAGCAAAAAGCCAGCAGGAGCCCCAGGTACACGGCTCAGCAGCTCTGCGTCCCCAGGGAGCTTCCTCCCCAGGCTTCCAGTAACATTGCTGGCCCAGAGCAGACCAGGGGCCCAGTCTGCACCAACCACACGCCATAGGCCTGCATCAAACCCAGGGAACCAGCGCAGAGGCAGCCTCCCCCAAACCCTGGTGGAAGGCTGGCTGCCCAGAGCAAAGCCAGGTGGTCTGGCTGGAGGCGGGGACACATCCTGCAGAAGCAACCACAGTCCTGGCTGCTGCAAGTCACAGGGTAGTGAATGGCACTTCGGGCCCTTTCCATGCTTGCTAGAAACGTCAAGAACGTCACACTGCCTCCGTCACTTGCCAGTAATATCCCTGTCCTATTGACAGAAATCCTTAACAGATGTAAAATCTATACTCTCAGTGATACATAGCTGGTATTTAAAAAAAAAAAAAAAATACTGTGAAGCGTTCTTTCAAAGTGACCAGCTACCTGAGCACACTGTCCTCTTAAGCTCAGATGTGTTCTCACAGTGGTATTTTGGCGGGGGGGAAGGCGGAGACAGGGGACACTCTTCTTCCTGTTCCCTGCAGCTGAGCGCCCTGTAGATATCCCGTCACCAACCCACCGACATGTGATGCTTTCTGTCTCTGTCTCTGTCACTGAAGGTGAGGATATTTACCTGTTGATAAAGATTCTCAACTATCAGGAGGAGAGACAGTTTTAAAGCATCGTTTATAGAGACCCTAACACAGATTAGTGTCACAAAGTAAGACTCAGGAACTGTTGAATATTCATGACTGGATACGCAGAGTGTCTGACATTCTGGAGACTATGGATTTTTTGTTTGTTTGTTTGTTTGTTTGTTTACATTGAGTGGCTTGGGGCGGGGGGGAGGTGGGGGAATGCCTTCTTGGTCTCCTGTAAGGAGAGGGTTCTGATGATACACATCTATTTTCGTCTTCGACGAGAAACCGCCTTTGTCTTTAATTCTTAGAGGTTTTGCCAACTCTCTTTTTCCATCCGTCTCGTGTTTTTAAAAGAAAGGAAAAAGCACGAGCATGCCTCGCGTGCCCACCTATTTCTGTACATTGGTTATAATCGTGGGTCATTGTTACTTGCTGAGCAAGGGCTTTCCAGTGACGATGGGATGAAGCAGTGGTTCATGCAAGAGCAAGAGTTTCACTGCTATCACTCAGTGCGTTCTTCATTCATGCATGCATGCCTTTGCTCATAAATGCCCCCACCTCATGCCACAAAAGATGTGAAACAGAGCTTTATTGCTAGGAGTTCATGCTGGCATAAATATCAACTTCCATGTAAAAACGACTGGGGCTATTCCTGTGCTTTGCGCCGAGTTACTTACGGCTAACACCAAGCCTACTTCCTCATCGGAGGTAACACCGCCTTCGCTTGAGGGGGATTGGATAATGCTTCGTTCATAGCTGTTCTTTGGTTTCAGGAGCCATCTGCTTTATGTCTGCTGACCTGACCCAGGCGGGCAGGAGCAGGATTTCTGCAGGGTGTTGTTTTCACATTTTTGTGCATTTCTGCGGGCTGCTGCAGCTGGGGGCAGGATTTTAACCCCCAGGCAGGGTGCTCCCCTAACTGCCAGGCCCTGACCCTCCTTCCCAGCAGCAACCACACCTGCAACATTAGTAAGATGCATTTCCCAATAGTGCCCTGTTTCCAAAGTGGGTTTTTTGTCTGTTGGAGTTGGGTGCAAAAAACAGAAATTAACTCCAGAAAACATATGCAAAAAAAAAAAAAAAAGGAAGGCTCTGTAGCAGTTCACAAAATCAGAGAAGGTGATGAGCAGGTGAGGTGGGAGCCTGGGCCGCAACTGTCTGTCCAGGCCCAGAGTCAGATGTGAGTGACTCAGAGCCCACCCCTTAGCCAGGGGATGGTTGACCTTGATGACAGGCTGACTGTCATGGGGTGGGAGGGAGGGGCTGGGAAGATGGGGAAGATGTCCACCGCCCTCACCCTTCCCGATTTGTGATTATCTTCCCTCCATGATGGATGAAGGGTCTATCAGATATTGTTAACATCTTTCACCAGTATATGCAATTTACCTTTAATATTGTCTTCTTGATACAATCTTCCATTCTGCTGAGTCCATTTTGTTTTCCATAACACTAGGTTTCCAAAACCTAGGCTTGCCTACATTTTTTTTTCATAGACTTTAGTTTTTAGGGCAGTGTTAGATTCAGAGCAAAACCAAGTGGAAGTTACAGAGAATTCCCATATGCCTCCTGCCCCCCACACCTGCACAGCCTCCCCCACTCTCAGCATCCCCCACCAGAGCGGGAACTTGGTTCTCATCAATGAACCTGCATAGACACAGCATAATCTCGCCAAAACCCCACGGTTTTTACATTCGGGTTCACTCTTGATAGTGTACCGTCTATGGGTTTGAACAAATCTCCAAGGACATAGACCCACCATTATAGTGTCCTACAGAGAAGTTTCACTCCCTAGTAATCCTCCGTGGCCCTCCTGCCCACCCCCTCCCCCCTAACCCTTGGTAACCACTGATCTGCGCTTCCCCTGCCCTGTTGGCCTCTCCGATGACTGTTTACTTGGGTAGGTCAAATCTTCTGGTCTTGCCCATTCTTTCCAACGTCAAAGCTTCTGGAAGTTGCTGAATTGTCAGGTTGACATCACTGTCTACAAAACTTACTAAGGCATCCAGAATGAAGACTTGAACTGATTGCTCTCCTATAATCTTGTGACCTGAGCTGACTTCATCTCCATTTTCTCTTTTCATATGTACTTTGTCCAACTTCCTCTACCATGTTTAATGCAAAGATGGCTCTGAATTGCCTACTTCACTATTATCAGATACGAGGGTCCCAGGCCTCTCTTTTCTCTGTCATACAAAACAGATGCAAAGACCCTGAGAAGTGGGACCCGCCCATTGTTCGGAAGGACTACCCCAGCACATCAGGAAGAAACAGGCAGTGATATCAAGTGAGCGCCTACTGTGAGCCAAGGGCTGTGTCTCGCCGTGTATTGTTTCATTGATTCTCCTGGGGACACTGTGAGGTCCTTTAACCTCTGTGTGTCTCAGGGTTTTCTTTGTAAGTGGTAATGAGATACCTTCCTCTGGGGCTTTCGCGGGGGTGGCGGGGGGGGGCATGGAGGGAGTTTGTTTAGGAAAATGTAGGTCAGTTAACCAGCTCCCCTGCATGCAAAGCTTGCTCTCCCCCCGACCCCCTTGAGGCAGCTCCTTAAAACCTCAGCCTGCAGGCCCACCAGCCTCATTCTCTGGGTTTTCACTCGTAGACTCCCATTCAGTTTCTGCTCTTCTCTGCCTCCTCCCACATTGTTGAGATGCTCAGTAGAGCCCGGTGGAACGGATCCTATCCTCGATGAAGTCATTCCACGTTGTTCCAGGAACTGGCTTCTGACGGGAATTATACCAACACAACTGTCTTAGTTTGGGTTGCCCTCAAGCAGACACTAAGGCAAGGATTTGGGTGCAAACAGTCCATTTGGGAGGTGATCTCGGATATGCCAGCAAGGGAGAGGGAAGGGGACAGGGAAGGGGGATGTGACCGATGTACTCGGCATCGTCCAGCCAGCCACCATGTGAGAAAGGGGGCTCAGTCCCACTGCGGTAACCCCAGGAGCCCGTGGAGACTTATTCCAGCCAGGGAGTGAAGGAGCTGGGGTGTTTTTACCCCAGCTCCCTTCGGTCACGGGTGAGGCACATCCAGCCTGCGGCACAAGGGTTCAGAGGGCCAGGGTTCTGCCGATGTCTCTCTTTCTCTCTCTCTTTTTTTTTTTTTTATTTATTTATTTGACAGAGAGAGACACAGCGAGAGAGGGAACACAAGCAGGGGGAGTGGGAGAGGGAGAAGCAGGCCTCCCGCGGAGCAGGGAGCCCGATGCGGGGCTCCATCCCAGGACCCTGGGATCACGACCTGAGTCAAAGGCAGACGCTTAACGCACTGAGCCACCCAGGCGCCCCCTGCCAATGTCTCTTAAAACAAACTCGCTCATCTCCTCTGGTCTCCACCCCTCTTTAGGACAAAATAGTATCGAGAGGCAAATGGTCACATGGAATTCCGTTGAGCAGGCACATTTGACAGTGATACTTGGACTCCAGAATCTGTCAAGCTTGGCCCTCACTGACTTTACGCCCTGAGAGCCAGACATGGACTCAGTGCAATCCCCAGACTCAGGGCCAGTCCATTCTGGAAGGTAAATCCCGCGGGGCCTGGCGACGGCCTCTTTCATTGAGCAGAATAACCTCCAGGACACCACCTCCGTGAATGACAGCCGTGTCTGAGATGGACTGGGCTCCAGAGGTGTGCTCCTGGGGTGGGAGGCACCGGCCCTCGGGCACAAGTCTTCCCACCGCGGGGAGTTCACACGTGTCAGGGTCTCACCTGCACCACCGGTAGCGCTAAATTTACGCATCATCAGGATTCTGCACCATCTCTGACCACGGTGATTGTTAGAGCAGCCGGAGAGGTGGGCTGGGTGATGAGCACTGGGCACACCCAGGCAGGGTTGGGTGGCCAAGCTCCTGTGAGGCTGCACCAAGGTCACCCGAAGGTCACAGCTTAATGGGGTGGGCAGCCCCACTTCTCCTCCAAGCTTCTGTGAATTGGAGCACATGAGTTATGATATATCTTTTTTTTTAAGATTTTATTTATTTATTTGTCAGAGAGAGAGAACACAAGCAGGGGGAGCATCAGGCAGAGGGAGAAGCAGACTCCCCACTGAGCAAGGAGCCCGATGCGGGACTCCATCTCAGGACCCCGGGATCATGACTGAGCTGAGGCAGACCCCTAACTGACTGAGCCACTCCGGCTTCCCTATGATGTATCTTATATCCCAAACCCAGAGCACAGAACTCACCTCTTTTGCACACCCAGCCACGGAGATATTGCTTTCTCTTGCTCTTTGTAGCAATTAAATCTAGCTTAGAGTGGAGAGAGAATGAGATTCACTGCTTTAAAATATTTTTAAATAGATTGGGTTTGTTCTTATAAGGCTGTGGATGGGTCTGAGACCCCAGAATAACAGTGTCCTTCCCCTCAGTTACTCCACAGTGGGAAGTCAGGTACGTTCTGCTCTGGGCACAGTGATTGAACACCTGTCTGAGCAAGTGATTCTTTGTGGCTCTTCTACAATTCCGTACACCCCACCGTCTCTGCCTTCGGGTAGCTTGTGGTCTCCTGGACGTAGTAAGAAATCCAACCCAGCCAACAGCAGAGTTTCCCTAAAAGCCACTGGTGCTGAGGGCCATGCGAGTGGCCCAGGCATCAGTGCTGTCGAAGCTCAAGAAAGGAAGAGATCTGGGGACTAAGGTGGTCCAGCAAGGCTGGTGGGAGGGGACAGGATCTGGGTGGACCATCACTGTTAAGTGGGAAAGGATAAGCTGTTGGGGAAGGGAGCTCAATGATTTTAGGCACATCGGGGCACACTGGGGAGACCCATTTTGCTAGAGTAGAGAGATAATGGTATGAGGATGTGCACACTCTGGAGCCCAGCTAAGTCAACTGGACTTAGCTCTGATTGAGGGTGGGGGGGTTCTATATGAAAAGAGCATTGCGGGAAGCCGCCAGGAACACTGTAGTCGTGAGCCCACTAGGAAGCGTGGTACTCACCCAGGGAAGACAGACGAGGGCTTGGAATGGGGGCCAGGGCCAGGGACCACCAT